>NC_090660.1:69175286-70375286 GCF_013368605.1 Nyctibius grandis | reverse complement strand
TGAATACTGATTAAAGCTTCCTCTTAGCTGGATTCTCAGGTGTCTAAGAAAGTTCATTTCACAGCGTTTTTTTACAGGATAACTCTTAAGGAGTTCTCACTTTAGGAATTACAGCTAGAAATGGAAGAGTTCTCTTTTTCCCTTTGTGTTGCCTTTTTTCACAAAGAGCAGATGAAGATATTTATCCTAAGCAGATATCTCTTGGGTCCTGGTCCCCAGTCATGCAAACTTGGATCTGGTCACAATTTCCTATGGCTCCCTTATGCTCTTTTGCCTGGTTTTCCTTCCATGGCATACCAGACTGCAGAAGAATATGATGTGCTTGGTTCTGAGCAGGGACTTCAAATGCATACTTTCAGATCTAGGCACAAATGTTAGCAGTGGAGTGGCAAAGGAGAGAAAGGTGCACAGAGAGAAAATCACAGCAGCTAGAGTGTACATACTGGACCCCCTTGCTTCCAGAGCAAATTAAAAAGATGTGAAAAAATCTACAGGCAATCTGGAATGAAGTGAAAAATTGTCTTGAACCAATCTGGCCAAGAGTGAAGCTGGTCAAAGAGGTAAATGTAAGAATAAGGAGACTGTTCTTTTTCCTTCATTATAAAGTGCCCACTACCTTTGCTTTATGGAGAAGAGAACAAAGTCATAGCCTGGTTATGGTTTCTGTCTAAATCTGTATCACTAGAAAATGACAGAGGTGGAGAACAGAGCCTTCTTCTATTTCCCCAGGGAAGATCTGACCAGTCATCAACATATTTGTCACTTGCAGATGAGCGAAAGTCATGTTTTTGTACCCAGACTCACCTCTGTCATCTGAACATGACAGTCCTCATTGCCAGAGGAGAATTGCATTCCCATGCATGCAGTAGAAGATGAAGCTACATGTTCTAGCCTAGATCTGAACAGATAGTATGCATTGTAAAACTACATTATCATCACTTACTGGCTTGAGTGTAGTGCAAAGCTACTGCTTCCAGTTGCAGAGACAGCTCACGTGTAGGCTAATGTCTTTGTTATATATACTTAGAGCTGTGTTTCCTGAACATCTCAAGATCTTGGTCATAAAAGACCTTGTAGTCAAAACCCAGTTTTCTTTAACAACTATAATTCTCTCAAGAGACAACAAGATAACTCCTGTTCTCTGAAGTAACACATATGAAAAAGTTACAAGATTAAAAATCTCAACAGACTTGGGATATGGCAGGCTGCAAGTACTTCAGAGGTTGCTCACAATTAGAACGTGGGGTTTGCTCTTAGAGACATCTTTTGCCATTAAAATAAGACACTTTATAATTTTAAAAATCTTTGAAATCCATTTATCTATCAATCTATCTACCTACCTGTGTATTTGCCTACCTACCTACCTACTTACCAACCAGCCTGCCTATCAGTCAAACACAT
The DNA here is from genome assembly GCF_013368605.1 of Nyctibius grandis. Classification (NCBI taxonomy): domain Eukaryota; kingdom Metazoa; phylum Chordata; class Aves; order Nyctibiiformes; family Nyctibiidae; genus Nyctibius; species Nyctibius grandis. The sequence continues at coordinate 70,373,885 of NC_090660.1, read as the reverse complement.
TATATTGCAGAGGCTTTATTTGTTAAGAAGGGGAAAAATGAGCACTGTATGATGTTCTGAATCATTTGGTTCACAGAGGTATAATCGGAGATAGATTCAGAAGTGAACAGCAAAAAATGAGGCAGTGAAATCAGAATGGCTTTGGTTGAATAACAGGTAGAGGACTCAGAAAAGACGGCTATGCAACTAAAATGTGCATCAGCTTGTAATACTTGATCCTTCTCAACAGGTAGTGTTCTGCTACAATTATGGGTAGAGCTATATTTGAAAGGCTTGAATTTCCACAGACTGAATACATCAATCGGATTGCACAATTTACAGAAAAGACAAGCCTGAATATCATGTTTCAGGAGAGTGAGACAGCTTTGCTAAGTATCACAACTTTGTCCCCAGTACTTGGGACAAATGCAAGTGAAGGAGTATAGGCTCTAGGCAGCTTTTGATACATTGCTGCCCATCAGTGCACAAAGTTGCAGGAATGAAATGACCTATTCCTTACAGCAAGAACTGACAGAGGCAAGAAAGTCACAGGTGGTCTTCAACAAAGAGTGCTTCAATTCAAAGTTCTTCCAGAGTGATGGTAGTAACACAATAGGAAGTGGAAGGGGAATTACAATGACACTGAATAAAGCAACAACGAAGAGGAGCAGCAGTGACAGGAAAACAATTTTGGTATGTGTATTTTACAGCCAGTGTGAGTAGGAGTGTTTCTTCCACCACACTAGCATGAAGACTAGTGTCTCATGCCAGCGGATTAGCAGATGAAGCAACTGTATTTCATACAAGGACTTGTGCTCTGAGACTGTGAAGCTGCTGTGGGAGCTGATAAAAATTTGTGTGTCAGCATCATTGCTGCAGTCCATGACACATATCCCGAGGACAAAATAGCATTTTGGTTACATTATCTACAGAAATACAAGTTGTCCTTTATTCTGTAAAAGTTGTTTTATTGCCTTCTTTACCCTGTGTTCAAATACTTTCTAGAAGTGTTTTAACTAATCTCTGACTTGTGTGAATCATTTTCTCATCCACTCTCCAGAATAAATTATGTGTGCAACACAGAAATTAGCTTCCTGTTAGATGTAAAAATGTTGTTGTTAAGGAAAACTTCCCTTTACATGTATAAGAGGAATGTGGGATGTTCTGCAGCAGTCCCTGTCAGCTGGAGATTTTTGGGGCTGTCCAGCAGTTACGCTGCAACGTTGCAGTCTGACTGGGAAGTACGTATGACAGCTGTAAAGGGAGAGCTTTCTGGACAATCGAAAACAGCAGACACTTATTCACAGGTGCCTCTTCAATGTGGCAAAGTAGAGACTGTGAAAAATCCTGAACCTATATGCTGAGTTGACTGACGTAGGGATTTATATCTGCACACAGAGAGATGGTGTTATGGCCACAATCTCCCCAGAACACTCTCCTTTAATTTCAGTATAAACTTCATCTTTGTTTTAAATACTTGGTTTCTTTTCATGCAGAGACTGAAGTTATCCAAGCAATGGGTCACACTGGCAGTAGTGGTAGCCCATATGTGATGTAGATGGCAAACAACTGTCTGCCTACTGACTAATTTTGGTTAAGAGATGAATCCACATCATCTTACAGGATCTCCTAACAGCTGCTCATAAATTCTATACAGTGCAGGCTGGAGACACAGACTCCATTTGTGCACAATGCAGAAGTGCAACTTTTTCTGGAATTTAGACATCCAACATCTTATTTCTGCTTTGCTTTTCATATTGTCAGTGTTTGAAATGTCCAGGGAAAGGAAAATAGAATAAACTCTTTTTTCAAGCAGGTAAGAATGCAAAAAACCAAAAAGCTTTAAACCAAAAAAATGTTTCCTAAAATACTGTCTGGCTTTTAAATCCAAATATCTTATGGACAATTAGCAGCTTCATTAAGAGAATACAGGACTACCTACAGCACAGGCCAATTAGCAGCTTCAATTTATCTGTCATCTTGCTGAAGAGCAATTTTCACATCCAGTTCTTTGATGGATTATAGAATTATTTTTTCAAAGGAGGACTTTATGCATAATGATAATGGCTAGTCAAATAACATGAGCACAATTGACCAATGGCTCTTCTTTTTTTGTAGAGGACACTCTCAACAGCCTACACAACTGCTGCAACCACTTCAGTGCACCTTGAAAATCCCACCGTCATTTTTCTGCATTTTAGTCCAGCAGAAAGAAAGGAGGGATGAAAAGTCACTAAAAGGGTTAAAATATCCTGGAGGTCAGGAAGCAATTCTGTTTATTTAGCTCATTTTTACTATAAATATTTAGAAGAGTAATGTTGAGAGAACAGGATGAGATAAAATTCCCCATCCAGCTTAAAAAAGTTCAAGTGCAAATAGCCAATGACAAGATAGTAAAGTAATGATTGAGGAAAAACTTTTATGAAAGCATACAAAAAGCCTTGGCTGAATGTGATCATATTTCAGTCTTGGACACATGCTTTATTCTTTTAATACAGGAAGCTCCTCATCATGCTGGCCTTCACACAAAGGCAACAAAAAGAGAAACATTGCTTTTAAAAGCTAAAAACCATTGTATTTAGTAATACAAAACACCTAAGAAGAAAAGACAGAAATATCTCAAGCTCACATATGACTACATTTCTTTTTCAGCAAAAAAACTCGACTTCAAAGAATAGTTCAAGACATTTAAAGAAAAGAACTGATCTGGAGAATGATTTTGTATTACTCTCATAATATGCATTCTGTGAAAACTATTTGTGCTTCATGACCCACTAGTTCTAACAATGTAATTCAGTCCAGAAATTTGCACATATATTATACACTAATATGAGAAAAATGAGGTACTACAAACAATTGTGAAAGCTGCAGATTTTTATTAGTACTTACAAACTACATAAACCTAATGCCATTTATATGTATTTTTCAGATAACAGAAGTATTTAATGAACACAACAGTCTTAAGAAGACACTGCTCATAAATGAACACATTTCATAACTGAGTTATAACATATGACTTATACAGTAAGGTCCATTTTATTTTTTCCACGCACTGAAAGGGTATGAAGCTCTTCCTTGTTTTATTCTTAAGAATAATTTCACTTAAAATAATGGTGATGTGTATAATAAGGATGAATTTGCCTCCAGGATAGTAAGTTAGGAAGTGATCTTAAATTGGTCCACTTTTGACTCTGTGAACATTGGATTAAGGCTTGCAAGATCATCTACTAGATTTTTAAACAAAAAAATAAAAGAAAACAAAAAAAAAGAAGTTTTGGGTTTTTTTTAATGGGGACCTACAATAACATTTGGGTTATTTTCATCCTACTGGTCTTGTTGGACACTGCTTTTTACCATAACATTAAGACTAAGACAGGCAACTGTCAGCATCTTTCAAATCTTTTACCATCCAAGATGTCCACAACAATCTGGGAGGGCAGTACTTCCATATGAAAAGATTCTTAGCTGATTGACACTTTAATGAAAGTTAAGGGGGAAAAAATCTGCCTAATGTATTGAGCTTGGTTTTGTAGCTTTGACAACTGCACCTGTAGAATGGGGCGTAAAGCCACAGATGGCCAAGTTCTGATGACAGCATAAACTAGTTCTTGCTTCAAACCACAGTGTCTAAGGTCTGAGACTCCTTTCAAGACACAGCAATGGGGCAGGCTCTGAACATAAAGTCACTTCAGATCCAAACCGTTGCACCTGCATGCACAGACATTTCTGCTTATTTTCCCTGGAACACGTTTATCAAGAGCTTAAGCATCCTTTTATCTCCTATATGTATTAGTTTACATATACGTTCTGGATTCTATGTGTAGTGTCTTTGAAAACCCTCTACCATGTTTGGAAAGTGAAATAATTGTATTAAGGTTGCTTCTCATTAATATCATATTGCTGCAGATGAAAAAAATGTATGGAAACCAGGATGGCCAAGTTGCATGATTATATTCCTTGTATGATACAGTATTTTGCATTCTGTTTGCACTATTTTCAGAGATTATTTTCTTCATTTTATTTAAAAGGCTGTATGTTAGTCCTGAATCTCTGCATATTCCCCCCTCAAGGAAAGACCTTGACAAGTCAATTTTGGGTTTTCTTGCTTTAGTATCTGTTGGTCTGGGTAGTTTTTAAAGCTTTGTTCTGAAATTATCGAGGAAAAAAGTATTCAACATCCCTTGGAAATTAACACTGTTGACAGGCAAGTATTTCAGGGTCAGAAGTGAATTAAAATTCAGACATTCAATTTATATGAGTTAGCTGTTTTGTTGCTAAGCTTTAGTAGCAGATGAATTTGTGATGTAAAGTTAAACTATATTTCCATTCTTGCCTTTCACAATTGATCTAGAACTGTCAGTCCTTTTTCTTCCCTGATCTTCTCTTTGTTTGTGTCTTTGAATATACAGCTCTGTTAGAGAACATTAATGTAATTTATTCATGTGTAGCATAATATTTAAAAGAAATTACTGTTTGGCATGGAGAATATGGACGGGTTCTTAGCAATTCTGTTGAATTGGCTCATCTGAGAGGTTACATAATTGATATTTACTATTGTTGTCTGCATTTTCTTGAATTTTTCATATGAAATATAATCACCAAACCAATAAATAAAATGAAATTAAAACAAACTAAAATATAAATAAGTCCACCACCTGGCAGTGGTAATAATAAAGGATGTGCTCAGTTTAAATATTTGTACAAGGAGTTTTTCTGAGACAGTAAGTGTTTTTAAAAAAGGTCAATTTATAGCACATTTTTTCCAAACATAATGAGGCTCCTGCAGCTTAAATAATTTCATGAATTATATTTATTTTGACATTTCAAGGAAGTAGTTTATAATAAAGAAATGCCCAAAGAAATCTACCTACAACAAGCTGAAGAAAGTATCAGCCTGACCTTGACTGAATCACAGAATCACAGAATGTTAGGGATTGGAAGGGACCTCGAAAGATCATCTAGTCCAATCCCCCTGCCGGAACAGGATTGCCTAGACCATATCACACAGGAACCCGTTCAGGCGGGTTTTGAATGTCTCCAGAGAAGGAGACTCCACAACCTCTCTGGGCAGCCTGTTCCAGTGTTCGGTCACCCTCACTGTAAAGAAGTTTTTCCTCATATTTATGTGGAACCTCCTGTGTTCCAGCTTGCACCCATTGCCCCTTGTCCTGTCAAGGGATGTCACTGAGAAGAGCCTGGCTCCATCCTCTTGACACTTGCCCTTTACATATTTATAAACATTAATGAGGTCACCCCTCAGTTTCCTCTTCTCCAAGCTAAAGAGACCCAGCTCCCTCAGCCTCTCCTCATAAGGGAGATGTTCCACTCCCTTAATCATCTTCGTGGCTCTGCGCTGGACTCTCTCTAGCAGTTCCCTGTCCTTCTTGAACTGAGGGGCCCAGAACTGGACACAATATTGCAGATGCGGCCTCACCAGGGCAGAGTAGAGGGGGAGGAGAACCTCTCGTGACCTGCTAACCACACCCCTTCTAATACACCCCAGGATGCCATTGGCCTTCTTGGCCACAAGGGCACACTGCTGGCTCATGGTCATCCTGTTGTCCACTAGGACCCCCAGGTCCCTTTCCCCTACGCTGCTCTCCAACAGCTCTGCCCCCAACTTGTACCGGTACATGGGGTTGTTCTTGCCCAGATGCAGGACTCTACACTTGCCCTTGTTATATTTCATTAAATTTCTCCCCGCCCAACTCTCCAGCCTGTCCAGGTCTCTCTGAATGGCTGCGCAGACTTCCGGCATCTCAGCCACTCCTCCCAGTTTTGTGTCATCAGCGAACTTGCTGACAGCGCACTCTATTCCCTCATCCAAGTCATTAATGAATATATTGAATAGTACTGGTCCCAGTACCGACCCTTGAGGGACTCTGCTAGACACAGGCCTCCAACTGGACTCTGTCCCATTGACCACCACTCTCTGGCTTCCTTCCTTCAGCCAGTTCACAATCCACCTCACTACCCGATCATCCAGACCACACTTCCTCAGTTTAGCTGTGAGGATGCTGTGGGAGACCGTGTCAAACGCTTTACTGAAATCGAGATAGACCACATCCACAGCTTTACCATCATCTATCCACCGGGTTACGTCCTCGTAAAAGGCTATCAAGTTGGGTAAGCATGACTTTCCCTTGGTGAAGCCATGCTGAGTGCCCCTAATGATCCCCCTGTCCTTGATGTGCCTAGAGACAGCATCAAGAACAAGTTGCTCCATCACCTTTCCGGGGATGGAGGTGAGGCTGACCGGTCTATAGTTACCCGGGTCCTCCTTCTTGCCCTTTTTGAAGACTGGAGTGACATTCGCTTTCCTCCAGTCCTCAGGCACCTCTCCCGTTGCCCACGACTTAGCAAAGATGATGGAGAGTGGCCTAGCAATGACTTCCGCCAGCTCCCTCAGCACCCGCGGGTGCATCCCATCAGGGCCCATGGATTTATGGACGTCCAGGTTGCTTAATTGGTCCCTGACCCAGCCCTCATCTACCAAGACAGACTCCTCCTCTATCCTGACTTCTTCTGGGGCCTCAGGGGTCCAGGGCTCCTCAGGACAGCCTCCAACAGTATAGACAGAGGCAAAGAAGGCATTCAGTAACTCCGCCTTCTTTTTATCCTCTGTCTCCAGGGCCCCCACCTCATTCATCAGTGGGCCTACATTGCCTCTAGTGTTGGCTTTACCTGCAATGTATTTGAAGAAGCCCTTTCTGTTGTCCTTGACCTCTCTTGCAAGGTTTAATTCCAAGGAGGCCTTAGCTTTCCTAATTGCCTCCCTACATCCTCTGACAACAGACTTATATTCCTCCCAAGTGGCCAGCCCCTCCTTCCATGATCTGTACACCCTCTTCTTCCACTTGAGTTTGCCCAGCAGTTCCCTGTTTAACCATGCAGGTCTCCTGGTACCCTTCCTTGACTTCCTACCTGTTGGGATGCTCTGATCTTGAGCTCGGAAGAAGCAGTCCTTGAATGCTAACCAACTATCTTGGGCCCCCTTACCTTCTAGTACCCTGTCCCATGGGATTTCCCCTAGCAATTGCTTGAAAAGGCCAAAGTTGGCCCTCCTGAAGTCCAGGGTTGTGATTCTGCTAGCTATTCTGTTCCTGCCACATGAGATCCTGAACTCCACCATCTCATGGTCACTACAACCAAGGCTGCCCTCAACCTTCACCTCTTCAACCAGACCCTCCTTGTTAGTGAGGATCAGATCCAGCAGCGCTCCTCTCCTAGTTGGCTCATCCACCATTTGCATCAGAAAGTTATCATCAACGCACTGGAGGAACCTCCTGGACTGAGGATGGCCGGCTGAGTAGTCCTCCCAGCAAATATCAGGGTAGCTGAAATCCCCCATGACAACCAGGCCCTGTAATAGCGAGACTGCTCTCAGCTGCCTGTAGAAGGCCTCATCACCGTCCTCATCCTGATCCGGTGGCCTGTAATAGACACCCACAACAGTATCACCCCTGCCAGCCTGCCCCTTAATTCGCACCCACAAACTCTCAACTCGCTCCTGATCCGCCCCTGGACAGAACTCAATACATTCTAGCTGCTCACTCACATAAAGAGCAACTCCACCACCTCTCCTTAGCGGCCTGTCTTTCCTGAACAGGACATAGCCATCCATGACCACATTCCAGTCATGCGAGGCGTCCCACCAACTCTCTGTAATTGCCACTAGATCATAGCCCCCCGACCGAACACGGATTTCTAACTCCTCCTGTTTATTCCCCATGCTGCGTGCATTGGTGTACAGGCATTTCAGGGAGTGAGCTGAGTACACCGATTTCACCCTAGGGGGATGGGAGGTCTCCTGGTCTGCCTCAACACTAGAGCGTTGCCCCAGTGGTGCAAGCCCAGCTACTACCCCATCCCCCTTCGAATCTAGTTTAAAGCTCTCCGAATGAGCCCTGCTAATTCCTGTCCCAGAACCCTTTTGCCCCTACGACATAAACCTTTCCCATGTATTACAGTCACGCCTGGTGTCTTATAAAACCAGCCATTATCAAAGAACCCAAAGTCCTGCCTGTAGCACCAGTCTAGTAGCCAGGCATTAATAGAGAGAATCCTACCATTCCATCCCACGTCATCGCCTGAAAATGGAAGGAGGGAGGAGAAAACAACTTGTGCCCCAGACTCTTTCACCAACTGTCCTAGGGCCTTGTAGTCTTTCTTCATCCCCCTCAGACTACGGGATGCAGCTTCTTCCCCACCTGTCTGGAAGATCAGCAGGGGGTAGTAGTCTGTGGCCTTCACCAGGTTGGGGAGTTGCCTGGTGATATCCCTGATTCGGGCTCCAGGCAGGCTGCAGACCTCCCTGTGATGGGGGTCAGCTCTGCATATTGGGCCCTCAGATCCCTTTAGGAAGGAGTCTCCAACCACTAAAACTCTTCTCTTCTTCCTTGTGGAGGAGGTAGCTATACGCCTGTCAGGTTTTTCTGGCTGTGGTGGGACCTCTGACATAGGTTGCCTCTCCACCACATCCCCATTGGACCGGCTGTATTCCACTAGGGCTTCATATCTATTGCTCAGAGGCACCTGTGGAGGCAAGGTAGGCAAGGAGGGCACTCGCCTTTTGCCACGGCCATAGACTTGCCTCCACTCACTCCTCTCCTCTAGGTTATTGTTCTCCTCTAGGTTATTGTTTTCCACCTGAGAGGGGCAGAGTACAGGGGTCCCTCGATCCTGGGAGCTCTCCGGCAGGTGCTCCCATTTTTGTTGCAGGGAAGGCAGAGCCTGGCTCCACCAGTCTATCTCCATTTCAGCCTCCCGAATGCTCCTAAGCCTTTCTACTTCGGCTTGAAGCCTTTCAACCTGGCTTTGCAGCTGTGTCGCTCGGCCGAGCAGATCATCTACTTGCTCACAGCGCACACAGCCCCCTGTCACCACAGAGACGCTGAAGCATTCCCTGCAGCCTGCGACCTGCACCATCACCTCCTTCCGTGGGAGCTCTGTCTGGGTTCCCACATCCATTTTGGTCTTCTTCCGCCGGGTAGATACCATTGTTCTTTCACTGAGCTGGGAAATACCTGTTGGTGACACCCCTGGTTCACAGCTCCTTGGCACCTTCCTCGCCTTTTGCACTGGGAGGGAGTCAGCGCCCTCCCCCAACGAGCTGCAAACAGCTGTGGCCTCCCCTGCTCTGGGACACACCCAGTCACTGCTGAGTCTCTCCCCTCTGGGCAGGGACTAGTCCCTATCCTCCAGGAGGTTCTTTATCACCCAATCAACAGGGGGTGGTGCGTTTAAATCGCCCGCGGTGCCTCCGGCTACGCCCCCTCCTCTCCTGATTCGTTGCTGGGAACCTTCGGGTCCGGGGTGGGGGGGGAAGCAGGGGAAGCAGCTCGGGGCTGATGCTCGGGAGGGGGCTTGGTGGGGGTCCAGAGTATGAAAACTGCCCGGTTAAGCCCGATGTCGCCCTCACCCCCGCACTAACCTCAAGTCGCTGTCTCCGCTGTCGCTGCTGCCGCCGCTGTCAGACTGAAGAGACAGAAATAACTTTTAAAATGTGAAGAGTGGCCTATCCATTGCTCATTTAGTGTTCATAAATATTTGTGTGCCTTTCAAAGTGCAACCACTTAGTTGAAGATGAGCACATGTTGTAGCCCAGCTGAAATTAGCCTGGAGAAGAGGAGGCTCAGAGGTGACCTTATTGCAGTCTACAACTGCCTGAAGGGAGGTTGTAGTGAAGCGGGAGTTGGCCTCTTCTCCCGGGTAGCTAGCGATAGGACAAGAGGACACAGCCTCAAGCTTCGCCAGGGAAGGTTCAGGTTGGACATTAGGAAGAATTTCTTTACAGAAAGGGTTATTAGACATTGGATTGGGCTGCCCAGGGAGGTGGTGGAGTCACCATCTCTGGATGTGTTTAAGAAAAGACTGGACATGGCACTTAGTGCCATGGTCTAGTTGACATGGTGGTGTCAGGGCAGCGGTTGGACTCGATGATCCCAGAGGTCTCTTCCAACCTGGTTGATTCTGTGATTCTGTGAAATGAATAGCAAAATTTCTTCTGATTTCAGTAAGAAAGAGCTTATTTCAAGGCCTTCCAGTGATTTAAGCTTGGTGAAATGATTTAGACAATTAACAAAGAGGTGGAATTTGCATATCATTTCTCAGCAAGGCATGATATGTTAATTTCCATGAAAACTTTTTAAATCCAAGCAGTACCTAAGCGAGAGCACATGTTCTTGTGTATTCTAGAAACACTGAAAACCATGAAAATTATAAAATTACATTAACATTTCAGAAATTATTTTCCTACAGAAAAATAGAAGCAGAAGTTGTGTTCCTTTAAAAAAATCTTCCTCTTGGTTATAAGAATAAAATGTAAACACCTAGCCTTTAAAGACAGAACAACTCATAATGGTTTTGTACTCTTCCTCAAATGCCATCTATGCCAAATATTAAGCAAGAATGATTTGGGATACATTCCCCCTTTGGAAACATAAAAACAGTTAGCACCCAGGTTTTTCACATCTCATTTTAGACACAAATTATTCCAAGATTCTTAAAAAAATTATGTTAACAAAAGGAAATTAATTGTTTGGAAGAAGGCTGTGCATGATAAATAAATGTAGATTTTTAATATCATCATACTAAGTCACAGTTTATAGAGTATGTATTTTATGTGGGGTGGACAGCACCAACTAGACACAGCTGTCTGGCACTTCTAAGACTAGTTTCAAATATACACAAATCTCTCTATGACACAGTTTGTGTTATGCTTTGTGTTGACCTTATTTTTTTATTTAAAAAATAAATGGCATTCCTCGGGGGTCGGTATTGGGACCGGTCCTGTTTAACATCTTTGTTGGAGACATGGACAGTGGGATTGAGTGCGCCTTCCTCAAGTTTGCCGACGACACCAAGCTGTGTGGTGCGGTCGACACGCTGGAGGGAAGGGATGCCATCCAGAGGGACCTTGACAGGCTTGAGAGCTGGGCCTGTGTGAACTGCATGAAATTCAACAAGGCCAAGTGCAAGGTCCTGCATGTGGATCGGGGCAATCCCAAGCACAAATACAGGCTGGGTGGAGAATGGATTGAGAGCAGCCCTGAGGAGAAGGACTTGGGGGTGATGGTTGACCAGAAGCTCAACAGGAGCCAGCAGTGTGCGCTTGCAGCCCAGGCGGCCAGTCGTATCTTCCCCATATTTCTCTCAGTTGGTGCAATATCTGTTAGCTTCCACTTCCATCTGGTTCCTGGTATCACTTTGCAGCATTCATTTATTATTAGTTACACATATTGCAATTTAATTTTCCTGTGAATTAAAAATCTAAGTATTTTTAGAACCAGATTTAAACTTGTGCATACTTATATGTGCAAGTTTTCTCCCTGTGAAGGACTTGGGGGTACTGGTGGATGAAAAGCTGAACATGAGCCGGCAATGCGCGCTCGCAACCCAGAAAGTGAACAGTATCCTGGGCTGCATCAAAAGCAGCGTGGCTAGCAGGTCGAGGGAGGTGATTCTGCCCCTCTACTCTGCTCGTGAGATCCCACCTGGAGTACTGTGTTTAGCTCTGGGGCCCCCAACAGAAGAAGGACATGGAGCTGTTGGAGTGAATCCAGAGGAGGGCCACGAAGATGCTCAGAGGGCTGGAGCACCTCTCCTATGAAGAGAGGCTGAGAGAGTTGGAGTTGTTCAGCCTGGAGAAGAGAAGGCTCCAGGGAGACCTTACAGCAGCCTTCCAGTACCTGAAGGGCGACTACAGGAACGCAGGAGAGGGACGTTTTATGAGGACATGTAGTGATAGGATGAGGGGTAATGGTTTTAAACTGAATGAGGGTAGATTTAGATAAGATATTAGGAAGGAATTCTTTACTGTGAGGGTAGTGAGACACTGGAACAGGTTGCCCAGAGAAGTTGTGGATGCCCCCTCCCTGACAGTGTTTAAGGTCAGATTGGATGAGGCTTTGAGCAATCTGGTCTAGTAGAAAGGTGTCCTTGCCCGTGGCAGGGGGTTTGGAACTAGATGATCTTTAAGGTCCCTTCCAACCAAAATCATTCTGTGATTCTGTGATTTAAAAAAAAAAGTAATTATAGGGATCCTTTCAGTATACAACAAGCCACCACTAATGATCCTTCTAGACATTGTGAGATAATAAAAAATCATCAGCATCAACTTGTAAGTACAATGCAGACAATGGACTTCATCACAGCATGGTGGTGAGGTTGACTCATTGGCACAAAAATGTGAAATGCGACTGCAAGACTGGGTGGGAAAATAAAGTCAGCTAGCAAACCTCCACATGTTGCTGACTGAACCAAAGACAGGGTGTCACGAGGGACTTTGTAAGGTATAATAGACTTTGGGTGTGAGCTTTGGAAGACAGGGCAGGTGGCTGACTCTGTGCTCATTCTCAGCTCATGGGCAAGGGAAGATAAACAACAAATTGTTACTAGCATAGATGTGACTTGGCTTGTTGGAACAATGGGCCATTTTACTCAGGAGAGAAGCTTCTTAGGTAAGAGATGGAAGGAAGAGACTGCGAATGATAAACTAAGAAAAAAAAACACCAATCATTGAGTGTACAATGGCTTGAAAGGATAAGAAGAGATGAAAAGTGTAAGATTAACAGAAAATTTACCTTCTCAGGAATAAAAAATACACTATTAAGCCACAGTAGTAAAAGCTTGTGGAAAACCCTGTATACTTGAAACAAAAGACAGATGTAACTTGTTTAGGAAAGACAGAGAGGGTAAAAAGGCAGAACAATGCTATGTGGAGCCCTTAGCATACCCTTGGTTGCCTTGGAGTTATTAGTAATAAAGGGAATATAGGACTCTGAGCATTCACGGGTCACTTATGGTCCACTAACAAAACTGGTGTAACACTTTGTAAACTCGATAAGCACTTCTCAGTAGTATGTGAAAAAAAAAAAATCTCATGTAATGAATGTCATCAGTCCAGGAAGCCTTTCATGAGGAATTTGTGTGGAGCCCCACAGCCCTCCCCCCATTGTTTAACAATGGAAGTTATCAAGTAAGGAGGAAAAGTGCTTGAATTTAGGGCCTTTAAGAAACTGGTAAATAATAATGAAGACGGGGAAGCCACACAACTAAATATCTCTTAACAGATGGGATATACCAACAGAATGCAGGACCATACCCTGGAAAGCAGAGACTCTGAAAAGAATTAAAATTCACAGCGGGAGAGAAAACCTCATTAATACCTCTGAGTGACATGCATTAGTGAAAAAGGACTGTTTGAACCCTGTAATCCATGAAGTAGAAGTAATTTTATCCCTGTGTGAAACATAGGTGAGGCTAGTACTGCAATACAGCATGCAGTTTCGCTGGCTGCATTTATAGTGGGCGTTTAGAAGCCTCAAGAGAGTTCCGAAGATAACCACAGTAGTTATTCTATTTTCTGGAGAAAACATCTTGCTGTTAAAAGCTTAATGCTCAGATCTGGTTAGCTTATTAAAAGATAAGATTGAGAAGTGATTTGATTAGAGAGTATAATGCCTTCACAATGAGAAAACACAGGGGAGTACATATTCTTTTATTTAGTGAGAAAGGCATAAGAAAACGCAAGAAATTGAATCATATAAATTCTAATAGGAAATAAGATACAAAACCCAGTAACACTCCAACAGATTATTTCCTGAAGTAAGCTACTTAGAAAATCCACCATCTCCTAAACTCTCATCATCCTTGAATCAGAGCAATACAATTTTCTTTGCAGATGTGCTATTCAAAACACAAAGGCCATTGGACCCAGTAGAGTAGTATGTGGTAAACATCAATGGCATGTGATACAGATGATCAGACTAGTTGAGTGAGGAGCAACTAGGGCTTATACTATTAGCTTGTGGAAAACCTTTTGAATTCAGCAAATCATTAGTTTTTAAAACTCTCAGTTTATATCTACTTATTAGGTACTGAAGGAACTTTAACAACTAACTAGCAGAAGCACCCCTCTGACAGTGAGTGTGCTCCATCCACACACAACCCTTTGGTGGCACCCCAGCCCTCATCCAGCACCTGAGTAAGCCTTTCCTGAGCACTGCAGAAGTGCAGTCCTTGGACAACTCTTCAAATTTCTTCCTTTCCTTGAAGGAAAATAAGATGTGGCACCGCGCTGTAAAAGAGTGTGATTAGACACTTTCCTGTATTGCAATGGCTTGCCATGCAAATGCTTTTGGAGTGAAGAAGAGGAGGAATCAGCCCCTCTGGTTTGTAGGGTCTTACATGTGTGTGGTAAGAGAGAAGGGTGGGTAGACAGGCAAACGTGGGAAAAGGGGCTGAAAATGTCAGAGGAATAAAGATTAAAACAAAAACTAAATTGAACAGGAATAAATGCATTATGTGAAAGGAGGGAAGAGAGTCAGAAGATACATGGCTTGAAAGGTGAGGAGGTAGGAGTGCTGCATACGGAAAAGGGGTCAATTCCAAGTTGAGCATCCTAATGCAAGCCACAATGCCTACTAGAATTCAGGGTTGGGAAGGTGGCAGGAAAATCAATAATCTACACTAAAAGAGTCCCCAGGAATAGACATTAAAATACAATGTCAGTGGACTATAAAATTGTTATTTAAATATATGAAAACATTATCATTTTGCACAGAAATACTAGACTTGTGAATTGCTAAATACTGTGAACAAGAGAGCAATTCCACACAAGGACAAAAAAAGAAAGACAGATTCTTCATAAAATATATTCTGTACATTCAGCAGGAACAGCCTCATTATTACTGAAATAGTGAATGCTGCAAGATAGGGTCTCATCCATACAGTCACAAAAATTAAGCTAGCAATGAGATTGCTATTGCCATGATTGCTATTGCCGTAGTTGCTACATGAGTAATAGCTCTGCTATTAAATCTGCGGGCACAGAGGGAAATTCCTGGTGGTGGGGTGTCGAGGGGGGCCGAACGGTGCACTCTGCCTGGTTCATTTTACGTTTAGATTCACTGGAAGTTTGTAGGGCAAATGGATCATTCTATAAAAAGCTTGAAGCAAAGAGGAAATGAGAACAGAAAGCCAGGTGCTGTAGAGACCCCTCCTGCCTCCTAAAAGATCAACAAGTGGTTTGAAATCATTCTCGGGAGGCAGTATAAAAGTAAACAGAATCCATATCCATCAAAATTTTGCCCTGCGTGTAAAAGCTAAGATGACTGCCCATCCTAACTCACATACAGCTTCTGTATTCAGTTTCCACCTCTCGCTCGTTTTTTGTTCCGCAGATCACTTTACTTTCTGATTCAAAGTGCAATGAACACTTCAGACGCCTAGGCCAAAATCTCAGTAATTTTGTTTGAGGAGTTTTGGGGTTGCTTGCAAAGGCAAGCCTGTACTTTCTGTAAAACCCTTAAGTGCATGCTTTTAGGCTTCACTAGTTTTTAGAGCAAGACTCTTAAAGCTGACAGCCATCACAAAGCAGCTGTTAGAACAAAACATTAGAGGCACTTGGAAATCTGTAAAGAATCGATGAATCATTACCTATCATATTTGAGGAATTGAAATACCTGAAAATGTGACAACATGAATCATATTTCTCTTTGTCATCACCGTGACTCACTGTTTCCCACTTGAAATAAGATGTTCTCTAACTTTTCTTCCTTTATAAATTTGGCACATGGGAATTATCCCTCAGGTAACTGCAATGATTTTTCCTGAGGAGAGGCGATCATACCTATGTAAGGAAAAGTTACACAGCAGCAAGAATAGTTCCAAGGTTAAGATTCTTGTATCAAGTGGTATATTCATAACCTAAAGCATATGTGTATACAGCCTCACCCCATGGGATGATGAGCATGTGGTTTTAGAAATGATAAATACCAGGTGTGCAAAATCTCCTAAAATCTTGTTGACAGCTCTGAAGAAACCACCCGCTCCGAGCAGCCGAAGAGCTGACTGCTGCACCAATGATTTACAAAAGTTGTACTGAAATTCCTTTTAGACATTAATAGAGGAGAAGGCAAAACCGCCCCCCCCCAATATCTGAAAATAGATCCAAGCGCTCTAGCATGGGAACTCTAATGAGGGTTGAAATATGTTGGGGATTCAACCTAGAGATAACAACTGGAGGTGGTAACAGTGGTTTAGATGCTTGAAAATCTCATCTTTCCCAGCTCCAGGCAGTGTCCCTGGCACAGAGGACAGCTTGCACCCCAGTGCCACTGTACTGTGCTCCACTTTCTTCCTCTGCAGAAGTATTTTCTTGCCGTCACCTCTTGTGAAAGGTGAGATTTATCTGGGAAAGAATTCAAGCAGAAATCTCAAGAGCAAAACATCTCTAACAAAGTTTTATAGATTACCATGTGCTTCGATATATTCACTTTCTAAAATATTTTTTTTCCAGCTTCTAAAGCTTTTCTCAGATAATGTCTCCAATGATCACTCTGAAGGTTTCCTCACCTTCTTCATGTTTACACTTTTCTTAGGGTTCCTGACAGGACTATTTGAACACAGTATTTTTTCATTAAGCTTTGCTATCTGTTCTTAGGCAGTGTTTTCATTGGTATCTTGCCTTCCTCTCAATCTTCTCAAGCTGAAAGCACCTTTCTCTTTTACACTCTTGTCTTTGATTTATAACATAATATTTCTATATTTTATCTTCAGAAAAGGTGTTTGCTGTTATCTAGGTCCCATATTACTTCTTGGAGGATATTATATCCCTGGAGGCCAAATGAAGTAACACCAATTTATCTAGCCTTTTTTCCCCAGAAACAAACTGAGGTGTGAAGTCTCTCTCAACAACTATAAGAAATATTTTCTTTCTGGGATGTCATCCCATCCATTATGGGTATATTTAATTTGGCAATAGAAAGAAGCACTATGTAAATAACACTAACAGTGAGCCAATAACCTAACAGAGCTAGTCAAAGCATTTCTCAAAGCTTGTGTCCTGACTAATGACACTGCCGTACCAGGGTTGTATTATGAACTGAAATCTAGCACCTAGTTATGTCTTGTTAGTTAATCACTCAAGACCCAAGAACCCAGGACAGGGAGATGGTGTTAGTAGGCTTTTTTTCTAGCAAAGATGAGAATTACTTGGCACATGAAGGCTGTTCCAGTGAAGACAGATGTTACACAAGTGTTCTTGAGATTGCTGTTGAGTAAGTCAGTAAGTGCTCCCTGGCACATGGCCATAAACCACATGCACCCTACCATACCAGCGGGGAGGAGAGCAGCTCTGGAACACACTCTCTGGACACTTCTCGATTGCCTTAGGATAGGATGGATAGACATTTCACTCAGATAATATGTTACAGTGGTTTTTATGCAGCAGGGCAGCAGGCTTTATAATTCACAGAATTCCCTGTTGTTAATTTTTTTTTTTTTGCTTGGGGAGAACAATAATATCATTACATGGCATTTGATTAGGTTCTCATTCCATGTTATGGACGTTGTATCTTTATATCTGTTAGGAAAATTTTTGCAAAGTTCATTAAAAAAATGAAAAGGTATAGTAAAAATAGGAAACAAGAAAACTCTCTTTAATCCTAACTTGAGTTAAATGTCAATGTTTCAATGACAAGATGTACACAATCCTTAAATAATAGGAGATATAACTTTTTGGAAGATCCCCATCTCCTTTGAGATGTTTGTTTTTGTATCCTTTTGAATGACCCTTTGGAAGATAATTTAACCTGACAGTCCTGTGTCAGACAACTTTGTAACAACATGAGCATTAGATGAAAATATGTATAAACTTATTTTATTTTATGAGAAAATACATAATTTGTATTAGTCTGCACTGCAAATCACAGGCTATTTCCTGTGACTTAATTGTAGACTACAAGTAGACACTGAAGCGACAAATTTCTGACACCTTAGCAAGCTTAATTCACCATTAGGAAGATATGCAAAGGCTGTATAGATGATTTTTTGGAAATGACTGCTATAAATGCCAAAGCAAATTAATTTTAAAATGTGACCCAGTCACATAAAGACTAAACAAATTGATTAGAGAGCCTGAAACGAAAGGTCTGATTGCTCATTACCAACTCAGATCTGCATATGGCAGACAAAGACTTGTTACTGTAAAATCTCAGAAAGTTTATGAAATGGATTGTCTACTGTTATTTTAGCCTTTCACAATAGAAGTGCTGATATTATTATCTTGCCTCTGCAATTTAGATTTTTTTTTTACTCATTTACTAAAACTGCTTGAACATTAACTCAGCCTTTGCTGATGTTTATATCTTCTGAAAAGAACTTGAAAATCAACTTTTCTTCATTGGCAAGTAAACACAATCTGACTATTTATGTGGAAGGTCGAGTTAAACAAGTGCCAGGAGGACCTGAAATGTAGTTTAGTTTCTTCCACAAGCCATCTGCTGTCCTTATTTCTACAGAAAAGAAAACAGACTTCAGCTTATGGCGGCTTTACAAAGAACTGTAGGCAATGTAACACTGAGTCACTGTGGAAAAGGTTGGGTCATGCAGCCTGCACTAACTCCTGCCAAACACAACTTGAAGGTTAGGAGCAGGGAAGAAAGTTTCGTTTTAGGCAAATTGTTTCATGAAAATTCGCCATGACTTTTTTCTACATGTTTTTTCTCCAGCATCCAATCCACAAGTTGTGCTGGACTAGGAGGGTCAAGCAAAGCCAGGGACTCCAGGTAACTGTGAGATCTGAATCTGGCAGGGATTTCTGTCTTCCTTGTCATGGTATATTTTCCTATAAGTGTCCTGGGCAACAAGCTGACTGAACTTATAAACAGAACTTTAAACTAGATTTAGTGGGAGAAGAGGTTGGAGTTCTAAGCACCAGAGTAGAGCCGGGGCTGATGAGGCGTTAGGAAGCAACACGGAAACACCTATGAGTTGCGTCAAGGGAATTAGGGTGAGCTCCTCTGAAAAGATTATGTGGCCAATCGCCCAGCTCTAGTGCCTCTATACCAATGCATGCAGCATGGGAAACAAACAGGAGGAGCTGATAGCCACTGCCGAGATGGAAAACTACAACCTAATTGCTATCACAGAAACTTGGTGAGATGAATTGCACAATTGGAGGGCTGTGGTTGATGGCTATAAACTATTCAGAAGGGACAGGCAAGGAAGGAGAGGTGGGGGAGTTGCCCTCTGTGCCAAAAAGGGATTGGTTGCACAGAGCTGTCTTCATAGAACAGCAATATGCAGGTCGAGAGCTTACAGGTGAAAATTAGAGACCAAGACAACAAAGGAAACTTTGTGGTTGGTGTCTACTATAGGTCACCTGATCAAGAAGAAGAGGTTGATGAAGAGTTCTTTCTTCAACTGTGGGAAGCATCATGCTTGCAGGCCCTGATCCTGATAGGGGACTTCAACCACCCAGACATCTGCTGGAAAAGTGGCACAGTGAACTGCAAGCAGTCCAGGAAACTGCTGGTGTGTGTTGAGGACAACTTCCTAGTAGAGGTGATGGAGGCCCTAACCAGAGGAGAAGCACTGCTGGACCTGTTGCTCACTAATACCGAAGAAGTTATTGGAGAGGTCAAGGCTGGAAGTAGCCTGGTCAGCTGCGATCATGTCTTGGTGGAATTCTCAATCTTGATGGATATAGGATGGGTAAAAAATAGATCAGGACCCTAAACCTCAGAAAGTCAAACTTTCAGCTGTTTAAGGAGCTAGTGTGTGGGATCCCTTGGGAAACTGCCCTCAGAAGTAAAGGAGCAAATGAGAGCTGGGAGATATTTAAAGACATTTTTCTTACGGTGCAAGAGCTCTCAATCCCAATGTGCGAGAAATTGGGAAAGGGACGCAGGAGGCCAGCTGGGCTAAGTCAAGACCTCTTAGCCAAACTAAAACACAAAAACAAAATGCATAGGCAGTGGAGGCAGGGATACATATCCTGGGGACATTATAGGGATATGGCCCGGGAGTGCAGGGAGGGGATCAGGAAAGACAATGCACAGCTGGAGCTTAACTTGGCTAGGGACATAAAAAAAATAACAAGAAAGGTTTCTTCAGGTACATAGGACAACAAAGGAAGATAAAAGAAACTGTTGGGGTTGTTTAGCCTTGAGAAAAGAAGGCTCCAGTGAGACCTTATAGTTGCCTTCCAGGACTCTTTATCAAGTAGTGTAGTGATAGGACAAGGGGTAACAGGTTTAAACTGCAAGAGGGTAGATTTAGATTAGATATTAGGAAGAAATTCTTTACTGTGAGGGTGGTGAGACACTGGAACAGGTTGTCCAGAGAAGTTTTGAGTGCCCCGTCCCTGGAAGTGTTCAAGGCCAGGCTGGATGGGGCTTTGAGCAATGTGGTCTAGTGGAAGGTGTCCCTGCCCATGGAAGAGGGGTTGGAACGAGATGGTCTTTAAGGTCCCTTCCAACCCAAACCATGCTATGATACTATATTTTCGCTAGACTAAAACCATAGACATGAAAATATTTTTTAATGGTGTGTGTGATGCTGGGTGATAAATTATATTACAACAGATTGCAAAGCAACATATTTGAAAACCTGAAATAGTGAAAGCTCCAACCTGATCACTGGAAAAGAGTATAAGTTAAATCAAAGGCTGAGTCCCATTTTCACTCTAGTCACACTACTGGAGTGGTCTAAAATGGGTAAAATCATTACACACCTCTCACTAGAAGGTCCCTTTCTTTTGCCAGGGATGTAAAATAGTGAGTATCAGAGTCCAAAGCAGACCTTTTGGTCAATGCAGACACCTTAAGATCACTGGCAAAAAATAGCATAGCCCCATCCATCTATTTAACCTAAGCTTCTGTTGTGGCAGTCAAACACCATGGAAAACTAGCTCAGGAAGGAAACTGCAGAGCCACTCACCTTCCCCATTTCCTTTGTCAAGGCAGAATCACCACAGCTTTGCAGTCCCTGGACTACAAGTCCAGACTACAAGTGCGGGAGGTATCACCGTTTTCCAAGCCACTCTTTCCCCCTGCTTCACTGTCCACTCTGTTAGAACACTTTCTTCACATCTGGCTTAACTCTGTCTTTCATCCTATACCTGCCTTATCCACGACGCATGCGGCAAAAGCATGTTTTTCCACTTCACTACCATCCTTGAAGATATATGTTCTTCTGGTCCCATTCCACACTATTTGTAGTGTTAAACAAGATTTTTCCATTTTTCTCTGAATATTCTTGCAGTTCTTCTCCTTCTGGTTCTTTGTTTATTCCAGATCTTTTCTGAAAATCAATGTGCCAAATGGACATGTCGCTCTAGCTGAGTCATTACTCATGCTGAGTAGAATGGGACTGCTACATGTCATGAAGATCTTTCTTGAGTATTATTATCTTTTCCCACAACAGCTCATTTTTTTTGCTCTACCTTACTTTATGCATAATTTATATACAAGTCAATAATGACCATATTGACTAGAGTGAGACACAGTATGAAATCAGTGCAAACCTCTTGACAGAGTAGCCCCTTTTAGCAACTAGGCATTGATAAAAATTGTTACTCATACAGTTTTGCACTACTATGTAGAAGCTGCTTCTCGACTGTATTTGCCTGCTTATGAAAATGTCATGTTAAGCAGCACCAAAGTCTTATGAAAGTCAAATTATAGCACATCTATAGCTTGCACCTTAGTCAAAAGACCTGACAACCCACCATGGAATGAAACACAGTTTATTTGCTCTTAACGAATTTGTATCTGCTGGTGTTTACTTTGATGACTTCTAGATAAATATAAATTGTTTAAATATTTGTTCCAGAAGTTATCTGGAAATTGAAGTTGTCTGCTTGCTCTATACTTCCCTGATCCCTTTCCTTTTCTCCCCCCCTTCTTTGCCTCCCCTCTCTTTCGAGATGCGTTATGTTTAGCCTTTCCCATCCTTCCTATACCTCACTATTCCTCCATGACAAAACTGTTAGCAGTTCCAGAATTACTTACCTGATTTTTTAAGTGTTCAAGGTTAAAGCTTGACAAGTGTATTTGACAGATGTGAGAGAGTACTTTAAAAAGAACTAATGTGTTTCTTTCTGATTCAAGTCAGAGACTTTATCTTTTTTTTCCTCTAGTGTCAGTTGCTCCAGTCACCTTTTTGTATTGATCTTTCTAGACTGATGCCTGGGAAACAGCCAATGCTCTGATGTTTTAATATTTTTCAGAAAAATATCAGCAAAATGTTTTTTAGGGCAGAATAACATTTTGCCACTTTTCTGGTCTGCCTTACTTTTCCCATGTATATATGAAAAATTTCCTGCTGGAGAACTAGAGGTCTTTTGTTGATGTATCTTTTCTCTATATATCATATATTGATTTTACTAGCATCACATGGAGATTTTGAGGTTCTTTTTTAGCAAACTTCTATGTTCTGCACCGCAGCTTAAGGAATAGGAGAACAGACTTCCCTTTCCTCGCCTGTTTTTTCCTAGCTTCACAGTTTCCTGTGCATATCAGAAATGAATGATTCTTCTAACTGTGAGTGGGCAGTAAATAACAACAGAATTACAATTTATTATTTTGTAATGCAGAAAATCCATGCGCTAGAGTTCTGGCACAAATGAGCTGCAATGGAATGATCTTGTTTATTTATCATTACACGGTGTCATTAAAATAAATCACATCATTGATTTTGGTTTGAGCATCAGCTTTAAGTTCTTTCTAGACGTGACCAAGTTACCTCATCTTCAGAACAACTGATAGTAAAGTGAGATTAGCTTCAGCCTTAGTTTCCACAAGAAACACATGAAGACAAACCAGTGCATAGCATCCTGCTCATTGCCCTGCCATCTAAAATTATTTAAAAGGGCAGCTGAGGAGGTCTCCTCAGCATCATTACAATGTGCAGCAGCTCAATGAAGTCCATGTTGTCACTTCAGCTAAAATAAGGAAGGGAGCAGTGAGTGAGGCAGTGAAACTTCTTCCACTACAAGCCTTCTCATTCTGTAGGTCTTCCTTCAAGCCTGAACCTTTAGGACCTGGAGAACAGAACATCAACAGCTGTATTCTCTACAGCCAGCTCTGCACAGGTACACAGAAATGCAATTACCACATAGGAGTGGGGAAGCTGCTATGTACTCAAATGGTGAAACAGCTTCTCCTTGTTCAGGAAAGGCTTCCTTTTTGTATAAAAGTGGAATAAGGCAGATGTGATATATCTCAGCCTATATACCTCAGCCAGTTACTCTCCCTTCCGCATTCCCTCTCACATCTGCCAGATGGCTTTCAAGAAATAGAGGCAGTATTTTGTGAGATGTGAACAGTCGCTTAGGTCTCATTGCAAATTCTGTGTTCATGAGTAGAAGGATAATCCAGGTACAGAACAGGTTCTAAAACCTATGAATGAACCTTATTTCTCCTGTCCCAGAACTACAGTTGGGAAGTTACCAAAGCTTTCTTTGCCTCTGTTTAAAAGGGAATAGTGATATTTCATAGCTGCTACTGTAAAATTAAATATACTTTCTGAGCACCCCAAAAATGTGCATGATGCAATCACATACATTAAGTTTTTCAATTAAATAGCTGTAACAACCTTTAGAAAAAAGACAATATATGGTCGTGGCAAAGGAGGAAACAAGCATAAAATGCTCTGAGCAGAGAGGGATTCTTGCCTGTCCTGTGCTATATCCCATGTTTTAGTTGACTTTAAAGGCATTTGCAGTGCCCGTGTGTCTCTAGTTTGATCGTTCTTTTCCACTGTCTTTAGAAACTTTAATATCCTGGCCTGAGGGTGTAGCCCTGGATGAAATCAGAAACCTTAAGGAGCTAGTTGAAAACAGACTAAACAGGGAAATGAGTTTTCCCAGCACACATTTCCTTTTATTTAGCTGCAAAACGTTCACTTTTAGCAGCTTCCCTGAATGCACATGTAACCCCTTCACTTTCTTTGAGCTGGATGTACAAGCCCATGGTACAATTTGTTTTAACTGAGATTTTTAGCCATCATTCCCTGTGGCTTGCTATAGGACAAGCTATAGAATCATAGAATCATTTTGGCTGGAAAGGATGTTTAAGATCATCAAGTCCAACTGTTAACCTAGCACTGCCAAGTCCACCACTAGACCATGTCCCTAAGCACCACAAGACATATAAGACAACACTTCCTAGCCAGGGGAGGGAGGAGTTTCCAGGAACCAAAGGAAGGAATTGGATGAGCAACATGGTGCCTCCAGGGAAAGAAAGAGATGGGAACATTCACAGTCCAGCCCTCGAAGGGGAGCAAAGTATAAAATCCCTGTTACAGTAGGTTTCCTGAGCCAGGCTCTTGGGATAAAGCCTAAAGATTAACCCCCACCCACCTGCCTGCTGAGAAACAGTGCTCTGAAGTGTAAATTATGTGCTTCCCAGTCCCCACTGCATGGTTTTATTATGTTACTTTAATCATTCAGTGGAAGGACTAGACTCCAGCTTTCCTTAGCCTCAGGTGGTGGCTGTAATTCCTAAGCTAAACAATTACTCTTTCCTCCGTGGTGAATATTTTTTCTCGTTCCTTTGGAGGCAGGGTGCTGAGAGTGCACCTGATGATGCAGACCCGTCCTGGGAGTCCTGGAGCTTAAAACCCGCGCCAAGGGATGGAGGGCCTGAGCCTGGATCACGGGGTGAAGTGTAAGAGGGGTCCCTACGCTAAGGCTGTGAGGGCCCTCTCCTTCCCCTTTGGAGGGACAGGATGTCTTTTCTCTCTTTGAAAAGAAATATAACTAAGTCCTTAGTTCAGGTAAAAGATCTGAGCTGTGAACCCTGAGCAAGGGGAAGTGTGTCTCTATCGCAGAATAAAGTGCAAGGATTTATAGGAGAGAGCTCTTCTGTTTTCTGCAGTTTCATTTCCTATTTCTGTCTCTCTGTTACTTGCCATGTACCTCACAGGAAGCCTTCACATTTGACTTTGAGCTCATTGCAGTGCCCAAGGCTCTCTTATAGATCTCCTTCATGTCAAATGCAAATATTCAAACCCTCAAGCTGACAAGGTGTTTCTCTCACCTTTCAGAACATAGATATATATCTCCTTCTCGCCCCCATCCACAGTGAACATATACATTCATTTACAGCTCCCATATGAAAGATTCTGTCCTCATAAATACCAGCAAGCACACTGTGGGTACCTCACAGCACTTACATCAGCGTTTTTGACAGCAGAATTAGGTCCAAAGGGTTTTATATCATTTTGTTTGCAGTTGGAAAACATAAAAATGAAATGCAATCACATATGTGTACAGGCGAAAGCAGAGCTGGCAATCATTCTTGCATTGAAATGCTGTAGAAAGAGGGTGTCTTTATTTTTTAATTTTTCTCTTGGTATTTCTTCCACACATGCCATTTCCAAACACAGTTGCTAGTACTGAAGTCCTTGCTATAAAGAGCCTGCCACAAGCTAAAGTCAGATAAATCAGAAGACATTAGATTATTTCTTTTTCTCCTCCACCTACAATAGTGATAAGACCTAAATGATGCTCATGTCCTGCAGGCACACCTGCTAATACCATTTTCAGTTGCGTTATCAGATGGCATAATGATACCAAATATTCCTATCTATAGTATTTGCACTCCATTAATGCTTGAATATCCAGCAGTTTCAGTCTACTGAAAGAGACACTGCCTGAGAAATTTGTAGTCTAAATAAGCAAAGAGGAAGGAGCTATTTCAGGAGACCTTGTTGAGAGATCATAGAATTGTTTTGGTTGGAAAAGACCTTTAAGATCATCAGGTCCAACCATTAACACTGCCAAGTCCACCACTATACCATGTTCCTAAGCACCACATCTACTCGTCTTTTAAATACCTCCAGGGATGGTGACTCCACCACTTCCCTGGGCAGCCTGTTCCAATGCTTGATAACCCTTTCAGTGAAGAAATCTTCCCTGATATCCAATCTAAACCTTCCCTGGTGCAACTTGAGGCCATCTCCTCTTGTTCTATCACATGTTACCTGGGAGAAGAGACTGACACCCTCCTCGCTACAACCTCCTTTCAGGTAGTTGTAGAGAGTGATAAGGTCTCCCCTGAGCCTCCTTTTCTCCAGACTAAACAACCCCAGTTCCCTCAGCTGCTCCTCATAAGACTTGTGCTCTAGACTCTTCATCAGATTCATTGTCCTTCTTTGGACTCTCTCCAGCACCTCAATGTCTTTCTTGTAGTGAGGGGCCCAAAACTGAACACAGTATTCAAGATTAAGTGATGTCAGACTTTCTGGAAGGAAGCCTGTGGGAGGCCAGGGAGTTGAACTGAAGGCTGCGAACCCCCCACAGCATCAGCCTGCAAATTATTCTTTACCTGGGAGCTGCCTGCCTGAGAGAGGTGGTGGTTGCTAAATGAAAAGCAGATGAGGTTAAGTTTAGTTAAAGTAGACAGTCATAACAACAAAGAGCTCTCATCTAATCACCCAGAGGCAGTAGGGCTGAAAATGTAATCAAGTTGTTTTCTATAAATCATTTTCACAAGTTAAGAGGCCTGGCTATCCAGCATGGCTCACTAAGTGTTTACACTGTAAACTTTCCTGCCCTCAGCACTACCCCTTCGCTCTGAATTATTACTTTAATGCATTTAATCATGAAATGTAACAGCTGGATAATAAGAACCCTGTAAACTTCTCCCTCCTTTCCTTTTAAATTAAATTATATACTGGTAGTAAAAACATGATTATTTAAAGGTTGCATTTATGAGAATTCTTAACCTCTGAGGAGGGCGGTGAAGAAAAAAGAATTAAAAATTTTACTTAATAGAGAAAACAGCTTGTGGAAATAATTACACAATTTGTGAGCCCTGAACAGCATCTGTATTTAACAGTGTTATATTCAAGCCTGTAGAAGCAGGCAAGCAATCTGTCTTTCAGACAGCTGAATATATAAAGTATCTCAGTTATAGTACTGATTTACTAATACATTGCCAAGATGAAGTGATTGAATCTGCTGAAGAGGAGAGGAGGGGGAGGACTGGTAACGTCAATTGTAATGAGGAACAATAATGGGCATAGCAGTTTATTAACAAACTCCACAGGTCACTGCACAGCCATAGCAGCAAAGCAGCAAAAGGGAAATTCAATCACGTTTTGTTAGAGCTCTCAGCATGCACTGGACCTCCTCATTAGGTGGGTTCACACTCCTCCAAACTGGAAAGGTTGCCTGTGGATGGGAGAGACAAGGAGCAGAGCTTTGCTGCTTCAGCTGCTCCTCAGCCTGGCTCTAGCTCGCATTCAGCCAGCTCTTCTGGTTTCCACTGTTTGGGGTTTTGTCCTGGTTTCACAGGAATAAAATTTATAGAATTAATTTTCTGCTACATTTTGTTTCAGTTTGTGGCCAGCAATGGTATAGTGATCAAGGCTATTAACAGCGAAAGCCAAAGCAGCTGACCCAGGCTGGCCCACAGGTGTATTCTATATCATTAACATTACACTCACTATAAATGGGAAAGCTGCTAGGGATAGGGGGAGCTCTTTGCTCTCCCTTCCTCTTATAATCCTATTTCTCCTTTTCTTCTCTTCTGATGGTTGTGATCCTTGGAGGAACTTGCTACCACTCTATGGGCTGAGTATAACTGTGTCTTTTGTATTAGTATTGATATTGGTTTTCTTATTTCATTAAATCTGTTTAAATTTCAACCCACGAGTCTCCCTCCTTTTTCCAATTCCATTTATCATCTGGAGAGAGGTCTTGGATGATAGATCAACGGGCTATTGTTTAGCCCTAGGTGCAGGCTAAATGGAGACAGGTTTTTAAAGATTTTCAAGATTAACATGTTTTGGTTTACAGTTTGTCTTCCCATTCGGCTTGGGGTTCTTACGGGCTGGCCAGACCAACAGCTCTTCCTGCAGCCCCTTCCCTTACATTGAAGGCAATTGAAAAGAATGATTTGTTCCAATATTAAATAAGCTCCTGTCCATTCAGGTCACTGCCTTAGCCTCAGGAGGATTTAAAGTAAATAATGGAGTTGGATGACAGTGGTTTCTTACTTAGTTTGTTTAAAGCTGTATATTGTTTTCCTGGACAGACAAAGCACTTTCCCTTAATTCGAGTTCTTGCATTTCAATAATGCTGGAAAATGATGATGTTTGCCAGACTGTCCTGTTTCCTGCTGCCAACATCTTCCTGACAATGTTTGAATGACTTCAGGGATGGACATACCCCAGCGCCACCCTGCAAGATCAGGTCTATCAGAAGACAGAAACAAGGCTGGTATTTACATGAACCCTCTCAGATGAGTTTCTCTTTCTAATTCATGAAGTTATTTTAATTACACAACTTGCTGCATACAGCTCTTTAAGCATGAGCAACAGAAGAAAAACAGCAAAAGAAATGGAGCTATTTTAAAAGTTAATTTTCTGAGGATTTAGATGCTTGCCTCATTTGGTATCTAGTATCTTGTGCCTGTTTAAATAACTGATTTGACAGAAACATCTAAAAAGCCTTATTTAAACTCATTTTAAAAGACTACCTTAATGAAATTCAGCCAATGTAACAGCCTCATTTGCTACAGTAGTTTCTATTTTCCTCTCCTACAGTTTGAAATCTGACAATGCTGCAGCAAACAAACAGCAGATGGGATAGTAACAGGGCTTTTAAAATAACAAGTATCTGTGATTCTGCACTAAGACTCAGCCTCTGCCCTTGGACGGCATCTAGGGTGCTTGTAATGCCACTAAATAAATAAGGCAGATTGCCGTTTTTCTCACACACAAGTGAAATCTATAGAGTCTCTGTGATCCCACCAAGAAGAAAAGAAAGAAATGTTAACAGATGTATCAAAGTCCAGTCCATGCAAGCATCTCCCTGGGGTGTCAGACCAGCTGTGAGAAACACTCCCCATGATCATAGTTGTGTAGGATTTTGCTCCCTCCTCATGGGGCTGTTTGTAGGTTTTATTGCAGAAAGACTTCATAAGAAAGGTGGACTTTCTCTAGACAGACAAAACCAGGGTCTTCCCCCCCGCCCAGGTCACCTGGCCCATGGTAACAGGGTGAGTCTCCCCCAGCCGCTCCTGGGTCTTAACTTCTCAACTGTGTGAAGCCTGGCAGTGCAAAGCACCCATGCATGGGGATCTGGTAGCTCTTGGGGCACAAGGTCAAGCCCCCTCATCCAGGGAAGACCCTATGATGGGGTCTGTCACCAGGCAGACATGTGCTCTGAAGGCACCAACCCAGCTCTGCTGGGCTGTCTTCCCAAGACCTGAAAATTGCCTGAATAAACAATGGAAATGGCAAACTGTCCAAGGTGACTCTTTGCAGGTTTGCAGACGTACCTGCCTTCCCCTGGGGGGAATTTGAACAATTACACTCTGCAAACTGGGCTGCTCAGCTAAAAATTCTCTGGGAGCATGCTTAGGCTGGCAGCGAAATTAGAGGGAACACATCTCCCTGCATTATTAGAAGTAACATACTTGCTTTTTTTTTTTTTTTAAATTTACTTTTACTATTTCCTTTGCAAATTGCTAGGCACTTCTAAACACAAGCCAGTTTTGCCTTTTCAACTTTCTTCACGTTACAGCCCAGCTAACTCCATTAGCAAATAAAGTAAATAGCCAAAGCACTTAAAAAAGTCGAAATTCCCTGAAGGTAATAACTGTCTAAAACACATGGGAGTTGTTATTTCAAGGCAAGGAAATGGAAAGCTTTTAGTTTATCATTAAGCTGACTTAGTATTTTGGTAGGCCTTGGCACTATTTATTAACAATTTATAAAGTCAGACTGGGGTGAGTCTATGTAAGTGATACATATTTTTGTACTGGTATGCAGTACTTGTGCTATTTGTCCTGAACTCCATGTAAACCATGCTTAATAAACTCTGACTTGGCTTTTTCCATTAAACAGTTTGCCTGTGTGGAGTGAACTCGTCACTGAAAGTTCCTGCAAGAATTCCCCTTCAATGGAGAAATGGTGTGAGGACGCCTCTTTCCAGGCTGACATTAGTCCAGAATCAAATATTTAGAAGCGATTTCAGTATGAGGAGTCTTTGAGCTCTCACAAAAGGGTTAGAAGGTGATATGTCCTTATGCAGGAAGGAGCCAGGGATCAATAAGAATGAAAAATATAAAGGGGAAGAACAAGATAAGACACTGTCATAGATGTAATCCTATAGGAACCTAAGACCATCAGCTTATAGTGCAAGACCATGCAGGTTCCATCTTTTGCCTGACACATAATCTAGCTGTAGCCTGAATTCTGTGGTTGCATCTTTTAGTCCTTCCGTTCTTCATTTCCCTGAATGCCCTTTCATTTTCAACAGTTCCAGTGTTGCAGTGGTTAGACCAACTGTTCCTTTTATATTTTATCTTCTTGTTTTTTCATCACTGGTATCTGACAATTCCTTCATGCCAATAGCTTCCTGTTTCATCACTCTTATATTCCTCAGAAGAAGAGGTACCAGGCCTTAACCAAAGCCGAGATGATGAATTGGTGACTCACGCACAAGTAGCTGTCTTGTCCCCTATATTAGTTCTTTTAATGTATTTGCAATACTCGGCAAAACTGTGAAACTGTAGTAATAAAAACTCACGTTGGTTCTCCATTCTTCTGGCACCAATTATTAGGGTTGGTCCTGTCATTTAGAAAAATTGTGCTTATGAGATGACCAGCTGAAGCCTTATTCACTCTGTTGCATACATGTGTATGCAGGGAGGACGCTGGCAGACACCAGGACATGCGCAGTGGTCTCCTTCTGGTGTTACTGCAGTGCTTGTGTGCTTTCTATAAGCAGCCACGAACTGGCTGTCATTGCTCAAAAATCTACCAATCTACAAATGCTCGTGACACTAAATTTCTTTCAGTGGAGCTGTTTACATTAGTGTTGTCCTAAGTAAAACCAGACTGGCATTTTTAAGTTCTCTTCCTTAATATCTCAGTATTTGCCACTCACTAACTCCTCCAATAGTCTAAAGGACTTTAGACATTGGAATGGGCTGCCCAGGGAGGTGGTGGAGTCACCATCTCTGGATGTGTTTAAGAAAAGACTGGACATGGCACTTAGTGCCATGATCTAGTTGACAGGGTGGTGCCAGGGCAATGGTTGGACTCGATGATCCCTGAGGTCTCTTCCAACCTGGTTGATTCTGTGACTTCTTGGTTCTTTGATTCATCAATTAGAGACATTCACCCACTTGTGGCATCATGCAGCACAAGAGGCTCTGGGCTTGAGTCTGTAGGTGGGTGCTGACAGTTTTCCTGGCCACAGAGCTATGGAGACCATTCTCCAGAGACTGGAGGACAGAATTAACTTTTACAGAACCACTTTTTGTGTGCATGGTCAATTTGCTGAGGTTCACCGCCTGATTTTGGAGGAACCAGAGCCCTGGGAATGGATGTAGGTCTGAGAGAAAATGTGCAAAGTTGTTCTGGGATTACATACAGATTTAAATGAAACAAGAAGGCAAACAACAGCCCATAAACTTCCTGTTTCAGATTATTTCATTTCTCATTCTTTCCACTCTGTGCGTAGTGGGACTGTTCAAGACTGAGATGAAACCTATGAACTGCAATTAGTGGAATATGCTGCCTGTTAACTTTGTCACAGCCTCTGTTATGAAACACACCCTTCATACGCGAGGAAAAAATGTAATGATTTATTATCCATCATCTGCCAGCACTTCTGCAGTAATGCATTTCAGAAACAAAAGTTGAAGGGACAAAAGTAGAGGGAGGAAAAAACCAACCTTATTTGTTCTTCCTCCCTTCCAACTGGACATTGCAAAGCAGGAGCTATCTCCTATATGTTTAGGAGTAATAGAAAACTTCCATTTCTATTACAAATTCTATTAAAAATTTCTATTTTTAGAAATGTATTGTAAATTGAATTACAAATGAATTAGAAATTTGTGATATAGAATTTTCATCCTACATCACTCATTGCCCATTTCTCTCCAGAACTGCAAAAGAAGCCAAGATGATTGGCTCAGATGTAGAGATGTGCATTGTAAGCATTTCTGTTCGATTACAGGCTTTCCCCCTTCCAATGAAATGGAAATGACTGGACAGAGTTTACTGAAGCCACGCTGTCTTTTGCTTGTCATCTCTGTTACTGAAACATAGTAAGACTCTACTAAGACGGTTGCACGAGCCCCTTCTCATACTGAGAACTGGTGTGGTTTTGTTGATTCTCTTTTTTTATAAGAATGCCATTTGTGAAGTAACTCTCAGTTTGTTTGTAAACGAGTTTCTTTCTGTGTTGGTACCATCTATCAGATTGCATTCCCCTTAGGGAACAGAAATATCCTTTGCATTTCTTCTTCAATCTACTGCACTAAACACACTTTTTCCTCTCCTTTACCTGTTCAAGGTCAGGTCTGGATCCAGACATCTGTTTTCAACATCATATTTTGTATGATGTTTCTCAGATTACACTCTGTGGCAGCGAGAGTGGGTGGGATGTGAACAGTTCACAAAGTATTTAAAGGATAGGTCACACCTTTCTTGCATGTTGTTACAGCCAAGTTCCTAGAAATCTCTCAATTTCCAGCTTAAAGACCAGAAACAACCTCCTTTGGAAATGTTTGAAAATATGGATTACTTTGGTACTTAGCTCTTTACTGCAAATGTTTTCCTGATAAAATATCACAGGCTTTCCATGAATGCACCACAGGCTAATGAACTCCAAGCTTGCTCAAGTGTAGGAGCTGTATTATCATGATTGCTTGATGATTTTACATCTGTAGGCTAAAAGCTATGTAATTTAGTGTTCACAGGAGATAAATAACTATGGCTCTGTGTCTAATTGTGTTGTCAGCCAAAATGACATGCGTATTTTTGGGTGCAAAGATATGGCACACAAGGTCAGGCAACACTTTTTTCCTCTTTGCTCCTCCTCTACTACTAGATCCAAGAATGACAAGCTAAACCTCATTAATACTGAGCTCTTTACAGTGCTCTGGTATTTAGGGATAATACTCTGGTGTTCAAATCCTCATCAGAAAGAATACAGAGCCTCACATTAAAAGCTTGAAAAGGAACTTTATCTGGATAAATGATTCATTCCAGATTTGACTTGATTTCTTTGTTAGATGAATTACACTGTTTTCTCTTGCCCTGCAAACTTCTTCATGTAATTTTACATTTCATAATTTTCCCCACTTCCTACTATTCATTCTTGTACAGGGAATTAGAAGGCCGACCTTGTGGTACAGTAGCAGCTCCATCCACCATGTGCCCATTTGCTAAAAGAGGACTTTGGTGGTGTTTTTTGCTGGTTAGGGGGAATTCACATACCACCTTTATGTAAGAAGTGTTTGCTTTTGAAGCCTAGAAAACTGCCTGAAAATGACGAAGAGGAAACAGGCAGCAAAATCATTGCTAAAGGGCACAATTGCTGTTAGAGTGGCAGGCTTGAGGTGGGATAGAAACTCGCCTTAGACATACAGTTTTTTCACAGTTAGTTATACACAGGATCAAGCTCAGAAGCGTTGGCACAATCATTGAAAAACAGTGTAATTGATGGTCCTTTTTCTGTCATCCTCTGACCCGGAGAGGTGTGCACCTCCTGTTCTAGCACCAGCCCTGCCGCGCTCCTTGCAGCAGCAATGGGATGCTGAGAAGGGAGCCAGGTCCCCTCACAGAGGCACAAAACCAGCTTTGCCATGGACACTCCCCAGTCCATATGGATCAGGTAGGAATGGTCAGTCCCAAAATGAGTGAGAAATAGCAACCAGAAGTTTCAAAGGAGCAGAAAGCTTTTAAGACTGTCCTGGCCTTCAGAGCAGCCGCTTGCGGTGCTGCCCCCAGCCTGCCTCCCTGCTCGGCAGAGCTGGGCACGCTGGCCATAGTGTGAGCCCCTAACCATGGCCCTTCTGTAGGGGACCACTGCACACTGTCCTGCGCCGATTTGGCCATCATTTACCCCAATTCTCCTGCTGGGAGGGTCACATCACATTACAATATTTCTGTGTAGACAGGACAAAGTGCTGCTCTGTATTTCGTACTCTTCCCAAGTCTGTTGCACAAAAGAGGGAAAAGATACAAACAGCAGTGCAGTTCAGCAGCACAAATATCCTACAGTGCCTTTAACAGGACTGAAAGAAAACCTGCAAGGTAGACACTGACTCCAAGTCCCCCTTTCCCATCCTGATATTTCCAGTTTGGCCAGAATAGTCATGAAATTATTACGAAGGCCAAAGGGATTCCTGTAAGAGTTGATCTATATTTACATGAAATTCTGTTGTGAAAGGGGAGTTTTTTTCAGGTTGGAAATCAACTGGCCTCGTAGTGAAAGAAAATAATTTATTATTTAACCCTGGGGTGGGAGACGGGGAGAAAGGGGAAAATTATTATTTAGCTGCAAGTTAAGACAGATATTTACTAATCTTTCACTTTACTGTCTCCTCTTCTACCTCTTCCCCCATTTGCCTACCTTTTCTGGCAGGCCTGTTTAGATGTCTGTTTGCACTTTGTTTTCTTCCTGTCCTGTAATGTCATTAACAAGAACTTCACCAGGAAACCCCGACTTGATACACTATGTACGTTAATATAATATATATACACTATATATACAATAATACATTGTATTTACATTATAGACAATAATAATTGAGTGGCCTTCAGGGTTTCCAAAAATGCCACCTTCTGTGTTGTTATTGTCTGCAGCATCTTTTTTATGAAAGGTTACGACTCTGTTTTGCAGCATCTATTCAGTCCTGGAAAGGGAGAAGGAAGGGAGGAGAAATGAGTGCTTAACAGCTTTTTGGGCAGAGCCTCTAATTACCAATAATGTAAGACACAATAACTTTTGAGATGGCTATGGTAAGGACTCGGGAAGATCCTCTCTGCAGTATTTACGGGAGGCTGAGCAGATGTCTGAAGACTCTTTTCTGCTCCACTCACTGGCAGATATCTTTCAGACCCTCCACTAATCAATACTAATCAAGTCTGCCATCTGCCAGACACACAGATTACACAGCAGGACTGCCACTTTCAGCAGGGCTGGCTGAAGTGACACGCATAGCTCATGCTCTGGAAATCAGGCTGCTCAACATCCAAAGCTTCCTTTGAGCACAGTGAAACCCTGTGACTTGGGAACTGGCTGCAGTAGCCGGCACACAGCGTTTCAGGTTCCCTGCCAGCATCAAAGGAGTGACATGGCTTCCCAGAAGCCTTCCATGCATTTACAGCTGAAGTGTCCTGTGATATCTGGTCCATCAAATCTCTGTGCTGCTCAGATAAGCCACTGACAGAAATACAAACAGCTATAATGGCATTTCTGTGACAGTTCTCTGCTCCCATAGGTAAGGTGCAAGATGGCTGCCTGCAAACAGTACATATGAAGCTCCTAAACCTACAATCTGATCTAAGAATAACCTGGGTGAGGTCCCCTCTTAAAGAATAGCTTACACCTTAAAACAATAAATATAATTTTTTAATATATTTGAGATCAGAATTAAAACCTAAAATTTATCTGAAGTCCTTTCAACCTTCAGCTTTTCATTTTTACTCATGAGACATTTATATTCTTGCACATTCTCCAGATAGATAAGTATTTTTTATTACACACTGTATTTTATGGGGTCCTTGTTCAAACACACCAGTGTTTCCATAAATGTGAGAGTCCAGAATTTCTTGTTTAAAGGTTTAATAACTTCATTTACTGTAATACTTAAATTTTACAGTGC
Source organism: Nyctibius grandis (assembly GCF_013368605.1). Classification (NCBI taxonomy): domain Eukaryota; kingdom Metazoa; phylum Chordata; class Aves; order Nyctibiiformes; family Nyctibiidae; genus Nyctibius; species Nyctibius grandis. The sequence goes on along the minus strand of NC_090660.1, from coordinate 70,338,477 downwards.
ACATTATATGGAACTTTGAAGCACTGCATAAAATATTTACACCATGCCTAGATGTGGCAGCTAAATTTGTGATTAGAGTTTTATTCCTATTAATTATAAATCAAAAATGCAGGGTGATTGTTTTTTTTTCCCTTGGCAAGGATATTTGCAATAAAACTGTCTTTGCTCAGAGTCCTTCTGACAGCTTACCAATAGCATCAAGCTTCAAATTACAAAGAAAATTCCCATATAAAATCCTCAAGTTATTATTCCATGGTACTTTTCAAGGTCTCTTGATCTCCTTCAGGCCTACCACTTGACTTTGGCTTTGCATAAATTGTTGAGCCTTCTCTGAATGGAGTTCATGACAGGTAATGGCATCGTAACTCTTTATCAGTACTCTTCTGGATGTCCAGGTTTTTATGCTATAGGCTGTCTGCGGCTCAGTCATCAGCAGTACTGTCCATGTTCCTGCAATAATACACTAACACAGGCAGCAGACATTTAAATACTTGGGTGAAGGCTGTAACTGTGTTCCTCTGAAAACTAACCTACTTGCCTTGCTAAATAAAGTAGGGGTTGCAAAATCCTCACCTTGAATATGAATCTTGACTTTCATTCTGCCAACCCCAACAGCTCAAAAACAGCCATTCCATCTCTTTCTGTAAGTATCTGAAGACCGTTTAGCCCTGTTAGCACAAATATGTAATTTTTGGTTGCTATCCTACAAGTTAAGAGTTGTACACTCATGTAACTTTACAGTCTGCTCTTCATTTGTAAGTATGACTGATTCAACCCAACAGAAATGCAAACTGCTCTATAAATTATAGAGAATGACATCTGTGATAATGCTAGTGTACTTGTTATAAGTCAGCTGTACTCTTCTGCACTGTCTTCAGCCCTGTTTCTCCTTGCTCAAAGCGTACACTGGCTCTACATCTTCACACTTGTATAGCTGCAGAAGAAATTGTTTAGTCAGATTTGATTTTTTTAATAAACGTGTACAAATGGACCATCATATACTCACTGTTGCTGAATAGCAAATATATAATTAATGTCACAGTGCTAAAAGTCTTCACAGTACACATTTGTAAGACTGGATGTTATTTTAATAGCACACACAGTTTTATACAGCATTGAAACTTCAGCTGGATCCCTCATCTCTTAGAAGCCAACTTAAAATTTCGTTTTTTGTAAGGTTGAATGTCCTATTATTATAGGACATAATTCTATTAGAAAAATAAGCTCCTAAGATGAACTTTTAACGAGAGTACCCATTTAGTGATATGAATTCTGTTCCTAATTGGAATTTGTTAGTCACTCATTTAATTACTGGATATATCTCACTTATTTCTTTTTTTCAGTAACAAATTCTGCAAATATATTGATTTAAAAAATTCAATGAATTATTTTGGCACATAAATAATTCATTAGCACTTCATTATAGGTATTTGTTACCAGTTGCTTTGATGGGAAACGTGAGCTTCAGTACCTTAATAAGTTTCTGAACCTTGATTGGCTAAGCCAAAATCCTAGTACCATGTGTCATAAATAGATTTTAAATAAAAAGATCATTAGCACTTAAGTGAGGCCGTGGCAGATTTTTTTTCCCAAAATATTATTTTAGTGTTGCTGTAAGCAAGAGAAAGGGCAGTAAATAGGTCCCTGATACAGGGATACTCCTTTCTGTATTCAAAGATATTGAAAAAGATTGAATTCCTTTTTTTACCTTTTTATGGCTAAAGAAAAAAACCCTGCATGGCAGACATGGCCATTTTAAAAAAAATTTTCAACAGGTCACTGATACATTGAGAATGATTTGGGCAATCCAAAGAGTAACTAGTGAAACCACCTCATGGTGGAACAACAGTCCCCCCACTTCATTACAGCAGTTTTAGGCTGAAATTTCTTGAGCCTTAGATAACTGTGAAGATGGGAACACCAGGCTCATTGCAAGTGTTTGACCAAAATTCTCTAATGTAAATCAATGATCAAGGCTGTGCTGTTTTTCAGCTTGTTTCAGGAACCAGTTTTAGTCAGTCCCTGAAATAGCATGTATTGACATAATTCATTGAACCAAGTTTGTTCTTCTCAGTCTCTGAAATAATGAGTCAGCAGTGGATTGCAGATTTATAAGCAAATAGCTGTATGATAAGTATGGCTGCATCAGAGTACAGGTATGCATTCCTTTAGAAAAAAAAAGCAGTCTGTATAGAAAGAAAGGAAAGAATAAATAACCATGAATTAAAATGGATATCCCAGAGGGAGCTAGTTCCACAAACTCTCCTTTAAAAGCATGTGTGATAACTGTTGACCATCAATAAAGACAACAAAATGCTGCATTAACACTGTGTTTTGAGTCCCCAAGCCCAAGTTTAATATAAAAGCTTTACTTTTATGGAGAAATCAAGGTGTAACATCTTGATTTGCTAAGTCAATATTTTACAGATGAAATTTCTACTCAGGAAAAAGAAAAGAGAATAATGCAAAAAACATGCTTGAAGGGTTATTTTGAAGTGTTAAACCAAGGTAACTTGCAGGTGAGGCAATCCCAGCTACCTGTGCAAGGAACACATCTAACATAATCTCACTGGTGAAACCAGAATGGAGAGTTTTGGACCTGACACATAATGGGACCGAATTTGTGGCTCTCTTGCAAGCAAACCCCCTGCTGTTGACAGTGTTGATTGCACCAACTAAGGAGTGGAGGGTCACAGCCCCCAAGGGGTGAAGCATTCGCCAGCCACAGGGTTCGGGGAAGCAACGAACATGGTTGTACCCTTCCTCCCTCCAGGCAGTGCTGGGAGCTGTTCCTTCACAAGAGCCCAGGAGGTCCTCGGGGTACAACCCACACTTGCTGTTGCCCCATGGTGATGGGTTTTGTTAGGGCTCTCTACACATACATGCTGGGGAACAATCCTGCAAGCCTTCCCTAGGATTTTCCCCTTCCACTTCCCGCCCCTGCCTATGCTGAGCAGCGCCCTGGCAGAGGAGAGCATCTCAATAATGTGGATTTTAACTGGGGAAAGGCATACAGAAGTGTTTTAGAACAGCAGCAAAGTTATCATCATCCAGGAGGTATTTCCTAGCTGTTGTGCTGTTGCTCGTCATGGGCAGAGCTCACCTTCAGTAAGTGTAAAACTGCTGTCCCCACTGAGGTCAGAGTTATTGCCACTTCAAACCATATGAAAATCTGATTTGGTCTTTTAAAGCTGCCACCCTAACTTATATTAAGAGAAATTAATCAAGGATGTGTTCTGTGACTGGGGACCAGAAAAGATGAAGAAAACTGAATTCACTGCACTTAAAAAGACTCTTTACAGTATGGAATTGCCTTTGCATTTATTTCAGCTGGGAACTGTTGCAGCTATGCTGTGAAAGATCAGGATAATGACAACAGCATGGGATTTTACCCTCTGTTCATGTTTCCAGCTACTGCCTTTCCCTATCTGCCTCATTCATAATGCTGAGAAAGGGTGAACCAGTTCTTACACAATGGGGGGAAGAGTGTTAGCTACGGAAAACAAGGCATTTTGCATGGTGGTTGTATGTTATTCTTGGGATTAAATGCTTGAAGAGAAACTCATAGCCCAGGTGTCTGTGGGTGGGTAGAAAAATGACAACCGCAATTGTACTGAGTTCCAAGTGCATGTCATTCTGAGAAAACAGACATGCATATCATGACAGCTGCAGCACTAGACAGCAAGGAAATCTTACAGTCAGGGAAGCAAATTGATCTACTTTCCCTTGCAGAGAAGAAAGTAATTTCTTAGGACAATTAATTCCTGGATTTAAAAAAAATAACTATATTATAGAAGAGAACAAAAAAAGTCTTTTGAATGATAAGTAATTAAGTAATTAAGTATTGAGGCAAACAATAGAAGAATGGATTTCTGAGTCAGTTTTGATCACCATTATTCTAGTGACAGCAGGGGAAGAAGAGGAGGATACTGAGCATTCAGACAAGTTTCACTGTGATCTGAGCGTGACTGGTCCCAGTCCTGCCTAACATCTAGCAAAAGCCACAGCTCCAACAAGCTCCTCCAAACCAATGGCAAGTAGGATTTTCCTTTAATCAAAAGTTCATACGTTTAAGTTTCTTCTGTTAGGAAGGCGAGTTGCACAATCAAAAAATTGTGTGCTGTCCAGAAAAGAACAAGTTCCTTAAAGTAGACTAATGCTAGTGAGGAGAAGACTCATCGGCATGAATCTGAGCTGTCTGCCCTCATGCTCTGCCCTCACCCTGGATCTGCCTAGGTGTCCACAGCAGGAGTCCTGGTTTCACTGGGATTTGGTTTCAGTTTGTGGCCAGCCATGGTGATCAAGGCCCTCAGCAGTTAAATCTGGGGCAGCTGACCCTGGCTGGCCCACAGGTGTATTCTATATCATGGACATCAACTCACTATAAGGGAGAGGGTTTGCTAGGAAGAGGTGGGGTTTGTTTTTTTTTTCCTGTTTTCTTTGCCTCTTCCCTCAGTTTGTTGTGATTCCTGGAGCAATTTGCCAGTGATTGGTGGATGAGTATATTTTTGTCTGTTTTGTGTTGTCATTTATATTGTTTTTCTTCATTTCATTAAATCTGGTTAACTTCATCCCACGAGTCTCTCTCTCCTTTTCCCAATTCCCTTCCTCATTTGGGGAAGGGACATTGGGTGAGAGGAAAAACTGCTATTGTTTAGCCCCGGGTGTGGGCTAAATGAAGACAGTAGAACAGCTCTGCGGCGGAGCAGCCATTGTCTCAAGTTACCCCTGGACAGGGTAACAAAGCGGAGTCCAAGCAGAGAAGGATCTGATGACAGTCTGTTCTGCTAAGATGTGAAAAAAGAACAACAGAGAACAACAACCACCAAAATAACCCCAAACTAAACCAATCCAAATCTCTTGACCTTTTAAGTCTTGGGCTAAGGGTAAGGGGAAGAAAGCCAGCAGAACCTACTGGTACTTACTGTCTACCAATTTACTTGCCAGCAGGGTAATTTTGCTAGTGATTCCTAAATTTACCACCAGTGCAAAGTGCTGGACCAAATCCCCTTCATGGGGACACTTTGCCTTCCTCAGTTCTGGCTGCCAACCTAGTTTTGGCTAACCTATTTCTTCTAACTCCCTTTTAGGGAGCTAAAACTCTAGCAACAGCCATTAATGCAATGTATGCTCAGCACCTGAGAAAGGGAGGACTCATGTGTGCTCTTGGGTTCATATTTAGAAACCTCACTTCAGTCTCCAAAAGACTCTTTGTTATCCTACCCAGCGAGCCTGACGCCCTGCCACAGTGGTCAGCACATCGTGTCCTTTCCTCCAGCATGGTGATCCTTTGTTTTACCTAAAACAAGCATCTGCAGTGCCAATGCTCTGCAGCATTGCGGGCACTGTACAGAGAGAGCTGCTCGTCTCTGCAACACCTCTTTGAGGTGGCATTTCAGGCCCGCTGAAAAGGAGGCTACAAAGTAAAACAACATCTGTGAGAACAGACAGCACACAGAGGCTGATATGATTTGTATGACTGTAAACACAGAAGTCTATTTTTCACACATTGCGCAGAACAAATCATTGAAAGGTAATGAAAAAAAACACCTCGAAATAACATTTTTGTTCTGTATGAAAACATCTACGTTACAGCTATTTTGATGAATGAAACCTGCAGCAATATATATATATAATTTTTTTTCCAAAGAAAATTTCAGGTTAATGTGGTTTGGTCTCTAAACTCAGAAAAAGGAGACAGAGACCTCCTGTTACTTTTCACCAGCACAGTGTTCAGTGCTTCTTAGTAAATCAAAATTAGTTGCCCCATGATTTTGCCAGTTCCATTATTAGACCTCAGAGGAAAGGACCCCCTGGCTCTTTCTGTAGCACCTTGTTTTCATACATCATTGATCAATCAGATAGCAGTGATGAGGACTGGCCAAAGAATGAACCAGAATACCTGGCCTTATCTGAATCCATTGTTTGCCCGCAACATTCCCATAAAAGTAGTGGCCTGCTCTAGTCCATGTTGCACCATTATGCTCTTACGGGTTTCACATCTGCTGCCCCTGTCTGCTCCGCAGGGTTTGCAATGGAGAAGGAATCTCATTCATAGTTGACCAAGATATCCAAGTAAATGCCAAGTTAGTGCTTGTTCACCTAACTGAAATCATCCAGCCAATACAGTTCCTAGTGTCAGCCTATATGAAACACAGGCTCTTAAAGGCCATCAGAAGACTGGCAGTCTAGGGAAGCATCAACCCTCTGATTTCTGACGCATGGCACCATGTGACACAGAGGAATAATACCCAGTCTGGGAAGGGACTTCATTAGAAAGTCAACAGCTGGTTTCAACTTGCCCTTATAAAGAAGAGGCATTGCTGGAAGGGAAAGGACTTTTCAACTTCTGTTTCTCCTCTGGAAATTTACCCCATATTCCTTAATGCTTACCATGAGCTTCCCATTTGTAGCACAATTTTTTCTTAACAGTGTAAGTCATTGACACTCGTGGAAGTGGTAACACTCTGGTTTCAGACCTCCTCCAGGCCTATTAGTTTTATAATGAAGAATGCAGAATACTAAAAGTGTGTCTCAACACTAGAATTTGAAAGTCCTGATCTAGCCTGTTCAAAGGTAATTGAAAAAGTTCCAGAGACTGAGGAGGAACTGGCTGGGCTATTTAATCCTCTACTGTCACTGTCTAGAGTCAAGAATTGCTGCCCATCATGTGTTACCAGAATATAAATTTCAGACCTGAAAAAGTAAATGAAATCTCAAAATATGTGAGTTGCCAAAAGATGCTATGAGAAAATCTAAGAAAATCTATTAACTGCAGAAGTCTCAAAATATGAAACTCTCCTCCACCTAATGAAAAAAAATGTATTAGTTCTTTCCTCCCTTTTATACCGAGTGGCTTTAATAAACTCCAGGAAGCTGGTGGGGAGGAGGAGAAGTCCACATGCACACACATGCACAAACACCTTCAAGATTATCTTTCTGTAAAATAATGAATTACTTTAAATCCATCCTACAGAACAACCTGGCTACCCAGTAACAGGGGTCTGAGTAAGGGGAGAGAATGTGTTTCCAGTACTTGACTGCTTCTTAATCATATTCTGGGCACAAAATGCCTTCAAAATCTATTTTACTATGTATTGTGTTCTCTAATCAGAATGAACAATTCATTCAGCATCAAGTTAGTACCTGAGCAAATGAGAGTCACAAAAAAAAAAATTAATACATCAGTGCAGACATGTAAAGCAAAAAAACAATAAACATATTTTGAATATTAAGTCCCTTACATGAATCTGGAACACAAAGGCATTCATTATATTGTTTCAGTAGCACAAGTAGAACCTTTTCAGGTTACGAATTCTGGAAAAAAAAAAGAAAAAAAAAAAAACAAAGGAAAAAAGCAAATACATTAGCTCATATATATGCTCTATTTCTATGATGACAGTGCCAGCTCTTAATCCGTGGCTTTTCCAATTATATTTCAAGAACAAAAATTAACTATGGAAATCTTCCCAAAATTAAACAATTAAACACTAAGATCTGTACATCTTGCAGTGTGTGCTTGCAGCCCAGAAGGCCAACCATATCCTGGGCTGCATCAAAAGAAGCGTGGGCAGCAGGTCGAGGGAGGTGATTCTGCCCCTTTACTCCGCTCTCGTGAGACCCCACCTGGAGTACTGCATCCAGCCCTGGGGCCCCAACATAAGAAGGACACGGAGCTGTTGGAGTGAGTTCAGAGGAGGGCCACGAATATGATCAGAGGGCTGGAGCACCTCTCCTATGAAGACAGGCTGAGAGAGTTGGGGCTCTTCAGCTTGGAGAAGAGAAGGCTCTGGGGAGACCTCATAGCAGCCTTCCAGTGTCTGAAGGGGGCCTACAGGAAAGCTGGAGAGGGGCTTTTTACAAGGGCGATTAGTGACAGGACGAGGGGGAATGGTTTTAAACTGAAAGAGAGTAGATTTAGATTAGATTTTAGGAAGCAATTCTTTCCTGTGAGGGTGGTGGTGGGACACTGGAACAGGTTGCCCAGAGAGGTTGTGGCTGCCCCCTCCCTGGCAGTGTTTAAGGCCAGGTTGGATGGGGCTTTGAGCAACCTGGTCTAGAGGAAAGGTGTCCCTGCCTGTGGCAGTGGGGTTGGAACTAGATGATATTTAAGATCCCTTCCAACCCAAACCATTCTATGATTCTATGATTCTATGATCATAAAAAGCATCACCTTTGTTGCAAAAGGCATAGCAGATCATTAACAGTGTTTTCTCATCAGTTGCCAGCTGAAGTAATCTAAGATATGTTCTATAATTATTTTACTTTTGCTCTCATTTAGTTCTTTATTTTTTCCAAAATTTTGATCAGATTTGCATTACTTGCATTTCAGATGCTATTAATACCTCAGAGACTGGAAGAAATCGACAGTGAAATAAGTCTCATGTCAGGCATGCAAACTCATGTCTAAACAGACTACAGCCCATCCCAGGCTAAGGGATTGTGTACAGGTTATATCACTATCCCATCTTCACCTATACAGAAAAATGGAAAGATATGAGCTCTACCTGGAATCATAAAACTTGACTTTGAGAATTGCATATTAGTATATCCTTTAATACTGATTTTGGTAAAAAATTGTGCACCATAGACCACTTCAAGGTGACTCACAAAAGCTTGAGCTGTAAGTACAGTCCTAAGAGTTTTCTCCATGAAGCCACTTCAACTCATTGCTTTCCCTGGCAGGAGCTGAGCAGATGCAAGAGAGGACAGATCACCTTTCACCCCAGGGCTGCTGTTCTCCCTTTCCTATGAGAAACACCTGAAGGCCTGGGGTGACCATCCTAACAGAGACAGCGCTTCATTGGTGAGTTTTGTCACTCTGCTTGAAGGAGCTCAAGAGATCTAGAGGGTCTAAGAGGGGCTGTTACCTAATGAAGAAGTTGAAGGACAGAAGGGAGGAAAAGGTTTTCAGGAGGGGAAGTACCTGGTGGGGCGGGGAAGAGTGCAAGGGAGCAGCCACTGAAACACTTCTGTACGATGATGGTTTTGGAGGATACTCATGGACCAGGGAGGGAAGCACATGGCACACATGCTTTATATGCTTATATTTTCTTTTCTTTACAGACAGAACTTAGGCAATTGCTGAGCGTCTTTCAGGTTCACAGTATATTTTATCTTTTTCTCCTGAGACTATAAACAGCTTATAGAAGTTTTAAACTAAGTCAAGCAGGATTTAGATGTAGAGAATGTATCAAATCATCTAGAGTAGAAAAAAATCACATTTTGCTGGAGAAGTGTCAAAAATATGTCTCTGTGTGTATGCATGTGGTGCATATCTATACGTATGTATACGTGCACAGAGACACTCATTTTATAAACCCTTCAATGAGTCTAAGAGGTTAACAATGTTCTGAACACTTCACGAAAAGCAGCCCAGGAGCTGTGGATGTCATTTGCCCTTCCTGCTTAATATACACTCAGTGATGCTTTCTGTGTTTATCAACGTAGAGCAGTAGCACGTGAGATGAAAAACAGAAAAGAAAAAAAAAGAAACAACCTAAACCACTGCATGATTATTTTCTGGAAGGAAGGAAGGAAAACACTGGAAGTACTTCTTGCCATCATGAGAGTTTCTTTAATGTCCTCAAACTGGCAGGGGGACCAGCCTTGTTGCAGCGTAGTGCAGCATGTTTCCATCCTTAGACAGAAGCCACCTGAGGAAAACATGCTGTCTTGGAGGGTGACAGAGTGCCCTGCTCCCATCCTGGCCTCATTGCACTGCTGTGCTGCAGGAGGCCAGCGTTACTGGTCAAGAGACATGGCAGTTCCGGGATTACGGAAGAAGTACTCTTTAGGTGGATGGTTTAAACTCTGGAGTAAGGCCCTGAGAAACCTACTGCACGGAGCAGGGTTTAGTATAATCAAAACACTTGTCTTGTTTCCCCATGGATTTGATTTTAATGTTTGCAGCCTCTAATTTCTCATGCCAAGTTCCTTATTATCCTAACGAAGTCCTGTACATAACTGACCCAGCTCAAGACATTTCTTTGTGTCAGCTGTCTGATCTCATGTCTTCAGACATGAAGTGCATACACCAAGAAGGTTCACTGTATAGATTTTACATTAAATTGGTCATGTTTAACATCCTGGGGTCAACATGGCAGTGATCTGAGACCTGGATACAAGCATTGTAGGACAGTGGAGGAAAAAGTCAATATACAATGAGCTGACTGCGTGTCCTCTATCGCACTAACTAGCTCAGAGTGTAGCAGCATGAGAGCGGTGGCAACAAAGCCAGCTTAAAATCGTGAGTTCTTGCTATTGCCCTTATCTGTGGCCACCTGCTTCTACCCAAATGCTGCAGTTTGTTGTCACTTCAGTTATTTAGTTACAGTCCAGCTCCTCAAACATTCCTTTAATACAATGGATAAAGCAGGAATTTATGGAAGTGGGAAAGAAATGAGTAATTGCAGATGGGGAGAAGGTAATCTTTGACATCAAAGGCAATGGATATAACTAAATCTCCTCAGTTACCATAGAAAATGCATGTTAAAGCATGTCAATTATTAGCTAATGAAATGCAACACGTGCTGAAATGTTCCCACCTCACACCAGGCTTTAAACATAGATATAACTGCATATGATACAAAGTTTTCAAAGTCATGCACAGATTCCTCATTCCTAGAAACATGCAAAATTCAACAATCAAGTATGGCCAAGGAGTCTGAAGGTCTTAAACCTTCTTACATATGAAACAGAGACACTTTTGCTAATTTGATGAGTGAGATGCAAACTGTGCTTGAGTTTTCTGTCTGCCATGTCCTCTCGCTATGCCGAGGGGTGAGGTGGGCACTCCTCTCAGGAGATTCTGTGCTTGGAGTTTCTCAGGTCCCCTCTTGCACTGCAAATTCCCATCAGCAATCAGCCTGGGGGGCTGCTTCTTCCCAGCCTTCTCTGCTCCACAGCTGCCTTAAAAACCCTGTGGTGGAAAAGGCAAAGAGATTCACAAAGCAAGTAAGTGCAGAGGGCTTGGTAGGGGCAGCTGGGGTGCATGGGGATTTCACCCAGTCAGCAGACAGCTCTAACTCCTTTTGGGGGGTGTTGTAAAGCAGACCTCACAACATCTGCTGCTCAGTCTTGTGAGAAAGCCATAATGCAGTTGTGGTGGATTTTAAAACCCTGGTTGTTTTCATAGAATTTGCATAATCTCAACAAATACATCCACTAATGGTGTTGTATCGTTATTTCATACTGTAATACAAAGCACAGCAAATGAAAAATTTTATTAGACAATATATCCTTTACTCCTGAATTACCTAAAAAATTTAAGGAGACTCTGGAACGTTGAATTCTAATGAGATGATAAAAAATATTCAGACTGTATTAGCCATTCCAGTATTAGAGCAATGAAAGCCTAACAACCACCACTAACTTTTATATAATGCACCATTTAATATGCACTCAAAATGCCTGCAGAAGACTACTTTTTAAACAGTACACATTCATAGTGAACCTTGATGAGCATTTTAACAGGATGGCAACGCCACTCAGAAGAAAACAAAGGAATAGGGCTAAAACACGCATAAAGCTCCACACCATGTTTTCTGCAAGTCTCTATTTATTACAGAAACCCTTCCACATTTAAATATATTAACAGCCCCTTTAAAATACTGCCAACTCCATTGAAATCATACTGAGACCCTTTCTTACAAACCTTTGTCATTGAGGTAGAACAGCACAGGAGCCTCTGGCCATCGTGGAAATGGCATCAGCCTGGTCCTGTGGGACACCTGCCCATGTGCTTAAGTTAACAGATAATTGAACTCAAAGTAAGTATTCACATGTGTACAGCAGCGGCTTCGTGTAAATACGTGGGGCTAGGACCAGTTGTGTAATTGTGCCTGGCACAAAGGAAGTCTCACCGTCCTCTTAAAGCAACCACCCATTTACAAACCACCTCCGATCAGTACCATGTTGAAGACCAACACTGTGGCTCTGCAGTGCCTCCAGGAGGTGGACAAAATGTCATGGTTTAAGTCTTCTTTTTCTATCCCTGCGTGTTCTGAAATGATGGACTTTCAAACTGTAAAATAATTTCCTGCAGAGAAAAGATGTTGGAATCCAGGACTGAATGTAGCTTGCTGTGGTCCTCACAAAACTATATTACGGGGCGGAGGAGGAGGAGAAAAAGTTTCTGTATTTGGAGGAGAAAACCTTCATCTAGTCATCGGCACATGCATCTGCTCACGAAACTATATTATATGACAGTGAGATAAACTCATGGACTTGGGTGCTGAAAGCAAAGGCAGTGGTGGAAAATCCAAGATAAATGCATGATATTATGAGGAAATTGTTCTAAATAGCATGGCTTTGAAATCTGCTGCGTTTGGAGAAAGAGCATTCTCATGGCATGGCCACACTTGTGCACAGGAAATGGTGCCTGCCCTTTCAAAGCTCCATAACCAGGAGCAAGGTGAGGAGGCCTGGGCTTGGTGATTGGGCATGGATTTAAAAATCTGCAGAATCAGTAAAACAAGCTGGAGTATACAGGCTCCACTCAGGCAGCAGTAAACCTTTTGTACTCTTAAATCCCAAGTAAAATATTATTTTTTAAAGGACCTAAACACCACACCAGCCTCTGTCATGCTTTGGCATGCTCCCACATTAACAATGAGAGCTATACTATTCCTCAAAACCACCCTTTTCACTGAAGTGCTGTATAATATATTAAAAATTAGAAAAAGCCTCTATCACTGTGAAGGTGGAGGGAGAGCAGATCCTTCAGTAAATGGTAAATGTCCCAAAGAAACTCTTTTTAGTGTCTCAAGGCAGGAAAGTTTATGAGCAGGTATAGTAAAAGCTGGCAGGAGGCAGTTCATTTCATGTTTCCATCTGCCAGTTGTATTTCATGAAATGGAAGATTGTCCTTTCACCCAATAAACTCAGTTTCTTACTGCAGAAATTTCACATTAAATGCTAATAACATTGTTTCAGGGGAATCAACTAAAGGACATAACAGTCAATTAAACAGCTCCAATTATATAATAATTTTCTGTGTCGACTTATTTCAACAGATTACTGAATTTCTATTGAAATGATATTCCGAAGGGGCTTAGCAATGTTTTAAACATATGTTCCAGGGCTACAGTCCCAGCATCAAATACTAATAACACAGTTTGAGATGCGTGCTCTCATGTATCACAGATATCACAGTTTCAGTTCATTTTCCATGACTTACTGAAATGAAGAAATATTTCCTGTTCTCTTTTTTGAATCAACACTTACTCCCAGCAGCACTGGATGGAGTAAAATCCAGGAAATGTACTGTAGCAGATAAGAATTGAAAGCAATGTTTTGGGATGTTACCTGCATTTACATATTTGTATTTTATTAAGTAATTTAAAGAGCTTGTCCAAAGTCTCTAACATAGAATCATAGAATTGTTTTGGTTGGAAAGGACCTTTAAGATCATCAAGTCCAACCATTAACCCAGCACTGCCAAAAGTCCACCACTAAACCGTGTCCCTAAGCACCACATCAACATGTCTTTTAAATACCTTCAGGGATGGTGACTCCACCGCTTTCCTGGGCAGCCTGTTCCAATGCTTGATAACCCTCATGGTGAAGAAATTTTTCCTGATATCCAACCTAAAGCTCCCCTGGCACAACTTGAAGCCATTTCCTCTCATCCTATCGCTTGTTACTTGGGAGAAGAGACCAACACCCGCCTCGCTACAACCTCCTTTCAGGTAGTTGTAGGGAGTGATAAGGTCTCCCTTCAGCCTCCTTTTCTCCAGACTAAACAACCCCAGTTAATTCAGCTGCTCCTCGTGAGACTTGTTCTCTAAACCCTTCATCAGCTTTGCTGCCCTTCTTTGGACTTGCTCCAGCACTTCAATGTCTTTCTTGTAGTAAGGGGCCCAAAACTGAACACAGTACTTGAGGTGTGGCCTCACCAGTGCTGAGTACAGGGGGACAATCGCTTTCCTAGTCCTGCTGGCCACACTATTTCTGATACAAGCCAGGATGCTGTTGGCCTTCTTGGCCACCTGGGCACACTGCTGGCTCATATTCAGTCAGATGTTGATCAACACCACCAGGTCCTTTTCCACTAGGCAGTTTTCCATGATAAATAAATACAAACCAGATAACTGGAAGCAAAGACTTACATAGTATCAACAATTTATACCGTCCCTACAGCAACTGCCTGAGCAATTTTCCATTTTGTCTTCCAAAATTCTCACTACCCAACTCTCTTAAGGATTGTTCCAGCTCCCCAGGAAGCAGTATACAAGGTCTCCTTAGGGTCAAGAAGTAAAAACTAGAGGTATGAGAGCATACACACATTCAAAGGTTAAATTTAATCTTAGGAATCTGATTTGTATAGTGCATGGATTGCTGACAAGCAGGAATATGAGGAAAAACTGTGAATAATGCCTGTTTAATAGCCAGCATAAATTAGATCATACACAGGTCTAGAGGCATTTACGTAGCTATTTTAAGGCGTTCATGGTTTTAAATCACCTGTCTGTGACTTAAAAAAGGAGCCCAAAGGTAAATGCCTAAAGCATTATGTAGCCATGTAAATCGGTGCCTTTTCTAGCTTAAGGAGTGTTGAGGTATAGGGATATATCTGTGTAGACTGTATATATAGATATGCAGAATAAAAAGAGTTCAGAAAAAAGCCTTCCACTTGGCGTGCTGCTCTTCTCGGGGGCAGCATGGAAAATGCCAAGAGGGAACAGCTGTTAATCAAATTGTCCAATACTTACTTGGGACTCCCGTCCAATGTGATGAGTGCAGCATGGAGGTTTGGATGGAGCGCAGCGAGCAGGCTGTATTTATATCTGTTTGGAGTACTCCACAGCTTCTGAGCTCTCCCACTGTTAATACTTAAGCAGAATAAATTAAAATAAGTTTTCAATTAAAAAACAAGAGAAGTTGGGTACTTTGTCATTTAAAAGAGATCTAATGAAAATGAATTTTGATATTACACCTGTGAACACCCTGAGTTGTCTATAATAGATTACATGTACTTACAGAAAAATGATACTCAAGATGTCCAAATCTGCAGTCTTAATTTCAAAGGACATAAAAGTGGTGAAGAACCAAGTGATCAGCTTAGAACCTGAAACCAAAACATGTTAAGATGATGCAGTGTTTTTCAGCAACTTATCTTTTGCCACTCTTGACCAACTGTCTTTATTTCAGTTATTTAGTTTAGGCCAGTGCTATAGCTATGTCACACAACATCCAGAAAACAAGTACAAAGAAAACTGGTTTTCCTCTCCCAATCTACCGTTGAAAACAAGATACTGAAAATTGAGATACATTGCCTCCAAAATCCTGAAAGACATGGCAATAGGGAATAAAGGATTCAATTCACTAAACAGCAGTACAATTTATTTATTAAACAAAAAGTCATTAACTGTAAAACACAGCCTGTTATATAGAAAAATGGATTTATCCCATATATTTATTATAGTTATGTTTAATTAAAAAATGACAATGTGGTTTTCTCTATATTTAATTCCAATTACTACTTAAAACCTTTATATAAGTTAATGAATACAATCAACAACAATTGCAACTTTATCATGTCACATAAAAATTAAGCATACGAAAAGTGACTCTATAATGCATTAACTGTGCATAAGGTATTCTCCTTTTTAGCAAAAGTTACAACATTTTTTAGTATAAAAGCTGTACTTAAATCCAGATCCGTACATTTTAATGAATGTTCCCCAACAAGAATCAGTATCTCTTACAGAAATCAGCTAGTAAATATAACCATGTAACAAAGTCAACTAGCATATCTAAGTGGCTAATAACATATTTACTTGGATGCTGATAAAAGTTATCATTAGAATGTATGATTTTAGCATTTCATTTAAATCATTATGCCCTGAACTGAAAGACAGAGTCAACTATTTGGGTATAGTTCTAGGGATTTTACTTAGATATCTCACATATTCGTACTTCTTTGCTAGCTTTATGGTCTTACTTTTAGTGTACCACAATTTTTGGCTGTGCCACTGATTTTCAAATTACAAAACTATATAAGGTGCTTTTTTAATGAATATGGACAGCTAAGCATCCCAAATCACAGTCTTACCCAGCTGAAATTATTTTTAACATCTGTTCCAGCCTGCAATTAAACTATGCATGTTGATAAAACACATTTCTTTCTTAACACTCTCTGGCTGCAAGAAGTAATTTTTCCAGACTAGCCCACATCAGGATAAGAAAACTCCCTCTCCGCCTTCCACAGTTTTCAACAGTTTTTTAGGTCTGAAATGCAGAATTCAGAAGAGCTCCCTTCATTTTCTTCTACAGCTAGATTTTTGAAAGCAGGTTTGCTTTAAATGGTTTCTGTGTCTCAGTTTGTTTTCCTCTTTTTCTAAAAATACAACTCCCATTTTTCTCACCCCTCATTTACAAATTCTGACTCACCATCTTTGCGCTCACTCATAACACAGCATGACAAAGAACAGCCAGCAGGAAACAAGGATTAAGGGCTTGGCTTTTCTCAAGTTAGAAGTGAATATTTTTTCCTCTCACCCCCCAAAAAAAACCCAAACATTTATTATATATTTTCCAAGGACACCAGAACATTTCATCAGGTATTTTAGACAGCTATAAATATCTTGTACTTTCCAAAAGCAGTGGATGTTTCTTCTCCTAAAGCCATTCAGGGCTCTTGGTTAACCGTATATTCAGATATTCTTCAAAAAACTCGTTTGACTCCCTTTTTCAAAAAAAGAATATCTTATTATAGATTAAATGTTTGAGTTTCTATATTTAAGTGAAAACTGACCTTGAGTACAAGAATCCATCCTAATACAACTCAGTGATTTGGGTTTCAAGAGGTATTATTTGAAAGTTTCTTTTATATTTGCATAAAGAAGCTGGGTCAAATTTACAGACCTTGGGGCTTAGAAAGGCAAAAATAAATGTGACTAGTCGAGACAGAAAATGCTTTTCTCTGGAAATCTAGAGGACACCTAAAGTTTGACTCACAGACCTCATAATAATGGGATGAGTAGAAGAAATTTAAATTAAACCTCACCCTCTGCAGCACAAGGGTGACACTACAGCTAATATTGCACATGGTCTAGCACTACTGGCAAAGGCGGTTGCTATATTCGGACTGGATAACTCGGTAAGATCCGTATGATAACAGTAAAACACAGGGGCTTTGCTGTAGGTTGAGTAGGCATCACATAATATCACACAGTAAAACAGATAAATGAAATCATTGCTCAGTCTCAATACGCTCGAGCACTTTGCTGTTTCTTTTCAACAAGAACAAAGTAGGCAAGATTTTGGAAGATATAAAGCCAGTAATAAAAGAACAAATCGTGAAGATCTTCTCACAAAAGTCCCTCTTACCTGAGAGCTTTCTGTGTAAAAATAGCTATTTAGTAATATTGTACAGCAGGGAGTTTGGGGTATTTGCAATCTTTGCAAACAGAACTCATTTATTTTTCACAGAGTGAAGAGAAATCTAAATTCTCCAGTGACTCCACTGGGCTTAGCTGGGAATACAGAATTTACTTTACTGAGTATCTTTCTGGAATAGAACTAAATACAGCCTTTGAAATTAAACTGGTGTCAAAAAGCCAATTTCAGATAGTTTATAAGTCTTTCCTTGCCAATTCTCCAGTCACTTTTTTAAACAGCTTTTGTATGTAGATTCAAACTGCCTCCTGAGCATAAGGAGCAAGGTTCAATTTGTATTATCTGGATATACACTTCTCCATATCCCAAACATCTGTACAACTTGAATCTGCATTACTGCTTACAAGGATTGCCCACGCCAGAGTAGGAGAGAGGTGCCTTGGCAGAGTTTGTGGGACAAATGAGTGCTTTAACACATTGCACCAGTGCTATTAAGATCTTGACTTCCTAAGTGCTGAATTTACACCAAATGATAACACTGCCATATTATCACTTAGCAGCATCTGCAAACCTGATGTTCCACAATACCATAAATGATGATATCTGTTACCAAAAATAGCATTCACACAACCAGCCATGCAGAGGAAACATTTCTACACTGCACTTCTGACAATCCAGTTGTGTTTTTGAATATTTCCCAACCTTGGAACCGAATTTTGCTGCACAACCCTCCTTCTGTTTGGCATTATCAGCCTGGGTCATGCCAGAAGTCATTGCTGATCTATTTGACTGCTGACATGTGGTGCTTCTGGGCCATCCCTTAAGTTGGGCTATTGCAAGCTAGCAGGATTCTCAGAGATCTTTAATATGTGAAACTACTCCATTTCCTGACCTGTCATGGGCAGTTGAACACCCAGGCTGCTGCTGCCCACCTAGATGAAATGTGGTCTGGATCCGCAGCTTCCCTGAGGTCCAAGACTGATAACAGAGAGACATCTCAGCAGCACAGCAAACCTGGAAACCTGGACTTGCAGCTCAACAGCTTTCTTTCTTCATGCCCCCAGGTCAAGTTTCAACCTCAGTTGGCTCAGACTCCTAGATCTAATCCTCAGTATTAGGAAACCAGCAGGCTTGAAAACAGACTCAGAATAGGAACCTTGGATTTCTTCCTCCTTTCCTCGCTCTCACAGGTGGACACACTCCATTTGCTTACCCAACGGGGCTTCTTAATCCAGGAAGCATTCAGTCATTTCTGCTTCACCTTCAAGATGTAGAAGCTTGGCCCAGTTTGCTTGGTCTAGTTCATTTTTTTATTCACTCTATGAGCTTACAAATTCTCCAAGTGGGCTTCAGAGCATCTCATTATTAGAGGTACGTAGAAGTAATACATGCATAAACACAGATTTTTATATATATCATTGAACTACAGGCAGCTTTGTAATAAGTTGGTGGTTTTTTTTCAAACTAGATGCCAGTGTTACATTGTTAATGAGAAAGAAAATAACTTTCCCTCTTCCAATTTTTCTCTTTTTGCAGAATTAATTCATTAAGATGAAGTAAGAGAAACACTCCTTTAAGTAGCTAATAGGTTGTGGGACAATAAAAAAGCCTTATGAAAACATTAGCCTGAGCAAATAATATTTAGAAGACAAGATGAAAAGGTGTTTTAATTTCCTATACCCAGGGATAATATTGCTAGTCCTCATTTTCAGACAGAAAAAAAAGAAACAAGTGACTGTTCAGAAGGATAGAAGGAAAAAATGGACTCAATATGCATTTCAGTTCTAGCCATATGAAATAATAGTTAGTGATTTATTGTCAGTTTGATTTATGGCATGAGCAAGGTCCTGCCAAATTACCAGTTCCTCAAACTGCAGTTTCCGTTCTGCTCCTCCACGGTTCAAAGGGACATACAGCTCAAAAGAAGTGATACGGTGCCTAAAGGGACTTGGTGTAAGAGAAACCAGGAGACAGCAGAGAGCAATCTGCTAAGGAAGAAAAAAATGTAGCTTGGCAGGAAATGGCAGGAAAATATGGAGCAAGGGAAGACTGAATCAGAGTAAAAGCCAAGGCTGTATTTATGAAAACAAGCCTAAATTACGGTATAATGTTGTGTCTTCCAAACCAAAGGAAGAGCACACACAAGTAAACTGGCTCAAAATAACCTTGCTGCTCTGTTATCGACTTCCTCTCCTGAATCACCTACTATCCTGAGCTAGTGGGTAACCTGAGGTATTCAACATACACCCATGCATTGTAATTTAGAGCTATAGTTACATTCCTTTGAAGATTTATCACTGTTTGCTGTGAGAAGGATCTGCAATTAAAATCTATGTCAACAAGCAGAAGTCAAATGGAAGGATAAGGTCACATCTGGAGGAAAACATCTGCTCTATATACTTTAAAGAGCATGATGACACAATGTCTTGGAGAGGCAACTGTTTGTTTCACTTTAATTTCAGAAAATCGAAGAAGAAGTAGCGGTGGCTGAAAAGAT
This sequence comes from Nyctibius grandis, assembly GCF_013368605.1. Classification (NCBI taxonomy): domain Eukaryota; kingdom Metazoa; phylum Chordata; class Aves; order Nyctibiiformes; family Nyctibiidae; genus Nyctibius; species Nyctibius grandis. The sequence goes on along the minus strand of NC_090660.1, from coordinate 70,318,637 downwards.
GTAGCATGATTTATAACATGGAGGCAGGAATGAAGAAATTGTATCTAAGGCAGCACTTAGGGCAACACTTAGCCTGAAGCACATGCTTAAATTTCACAAATTTAACTGATGTGAGAAGATATCTAAAAGTAAATAAATGTTTATGTGGTGTTCTGAATCTGAGCAGATCCAAGCTGATAAACAAGGACCATATTATCAAGATTTAAATCTTGATAAATCTTATAATCAAGATGCTGGGGTCCTATACACAAGTAAATTGTATGGTCCTAATTATAAGTAATTTTAGTTCACCTTCATGTAGCAGCCAGGAATGGATTGCAGGCAAGTCTGGTTTCTAACTGTACATGCACTTTTTCATTGTCGTACTGCATGCAGTTGGCAGTGGGGTTATGAGGACACTTGGCTGGTGTGAGGGGCGCGTTCATGCAAGAGTGAAGAAAGGTGGCAGAAGTCACTCAGCAGAAGTGACAAACCCTGTAGTGAAACTGCAGCAACAGTAGCAGATCAGGAACCCAAAGTCAGGAATAAAAGTAGATACAGCACTCTATGAAATGCTAACAGTCCAATGTAGACTTACCCATGGTTCAGTCATAGTTGAGCAAACAGAGTTTCCCCAGCAGACAAGGTAAACTGACAAGGACCTGAGAGAAAGTGCAGCAGTATCATCTGCCTTTCCTTGAACTTTACAAATGGGTTTCCAATTTTCTCACTGTACACATACTTTATGACCCCAACAGCTTTGTCCCTCTTTCCCTACTTTTTTTTCCTGCTAGTGAGGAATGAGTCGTCTGTCTCCTCTTTCAGTTTTTGTTCACTTATACCCTTCTTGCAACATAATTTGGCAATGATTTATTGTGTGATGCTACTCCAAACAGGTGTCTGTTTTCTGGCTTCCCCTGCAAACTCAGTTCCAGAGAGCAGATGGTAATAGTTAGACGCCTTCTGCACCTGCATGGATGAGAGCAGATCTGAAGAACCTCTTCTGTAGGTTGAGTAGCTCAGAGGAATATTTAGATGACCTTGTGCTTAACATATAAGTAGCCAACTGTATCCAGCTTGGCACTGACACTGTGGTGATCATTAGTGGAGCTGAATTTAAGACAGAAAATGGTTTTAGGAAGCTAAGATAAAGCAGGACGATATGGCGTATCATCATCCAAAAAGGCACCTGAGGAGCACCAGCATGAATGGACAATACCCGCCCAGGTCTTTTCTGCCACGTTTCAGGAATTCTTGCAGCAATCAAATAAACAAACACATTTACCATATTTCAGACCAAGTCCAGCTGTCAGGATTCAACTAAGGGCTTGCGGACTTCTTAATTAAATACGTTAAAGAAGAGTTAGTTTTCTAACATGCATCATGTTCAATTGGTTACTAGACACATCTAATCTGTAATGCTCTGATACAGGCTAAGGAAGGTGTGGGAGAGATGGATTTGAAGCCTGAGTTTTTTGAAGGTGATAAACAGCCTGAGAGCTAGTGAGCTAGGAAGAGAAGGAGTGAGAGAAAAAAAGAGAGGTGAAGGCTAAACGGGGAATTAAGGAACTTTCTGCAAATCCAAGCAGCATAAAAGTGGGAGATAAAGTTACTGAAAGAAAAAAGGGATCAGTGATGAGTAAGAAAAATTTGGAAATAACCATTAGAAAATTCAGTCCAGGGAAAAGCAGTATACTCGAGAAAAAGTTCATTTATTCAATACCTGTTTCTAGGCATGCTTGAGATATAAACTGAGGCAGAACATGTGGCTCTGACTCTGGTGCAGATCAATAGCATCTCTGGGCATCAGGTCAGGCATTCGCCTGCAGGGCAGAAGAGTCAGGCTCACGGGTTTGGCTAAGTGCTGTCTCTAAGCCAGATCAACTCGGTTCACAGAAAAAACTCTTCACAGGCAGACCTTCACAGGCAGACACTTTTTTCTTTATTGAGGCCTTTGCCAGCACTCTTGTGTGCTGAACAGGGGGTCTATAAGCCCATTCAGGGGGTTAACTACTTGGTGCAATTTCTGCTCCTAGATGTTTTTCATCACATTGTACCCCTTGTTGGGTGCCAACAGCACAGTTGGGTACTTCAGCGGGTTCTCAAGGTCAATGGTTAGAGGCTTCAGGTACTTTTCCCGGAGGAATAATAAGACCACAGCAACATCAGTATGTCAGCAGCTCTCTGCACAGCATGAAGGACAGCTCTTCTTCTCTGGGACATATTTTTTTAATTAACAAGAAGCAGCTAGCAGAAAAACTGGCAAGTAAATAGAAATACACAATCATTCAGATTTCTAAAGCACTACAAAACATCAGTAGCTATACACTGGTAAAAGTATGCACAGATCCATTAATGCAGGGTTGAACTTTATATCTCAAAGGGCAATTCAATAAAAGCAGGTGCTTTCTCCTCACTGTTACTCTTTAGAAATTCACTGTGAAAATAATCACTCTTTAGATATTTGAGACTCACATTATTCAGTGGGAGAAAATAAATCTCTTTAAGAGTTCTGTTAGCAGAGAGGAATTATAACTCTTTAGAGGTATTACTGATTTCAATATTAATAAAACTATTCTGCAAATCTATTTTTCTAGTCAGTTTCTGAAGCTGTGATCAAAATTTTAAGTCAGGGTTTTTTTTCGACCTCATAGTTTTCTAATTCCAGAGAGAGAAGATTCTAATAACCTTTCTTCAAATCCCTGTTAAGAATCACCTCATGTACAGAACAAATAAGTGCCTTGTAAAGACTGATAGGCTTTAAGAGTTTTTCCTCTATTAAAGTTGAATAATATTTAAGACTTTCTTATCTTGATATTACTCTATATCATAGAAAAACTAAAAACTCATCACTGTAATATTATTTGGGTGGAAACAAGTAACTTTACTCAAAGTTTCTTACGTACTCTAAAATATATGCCTCTTTCCCCTTTTGTTACATGTAAAACTAATCACAGAATCACAGAATGTTAGGGATTGGAAGGGACCTCGAAAGATCATCTAGTCCAATCCCCCTGCCGGAGCAGGATTGCCTAGACCATATCACACAGGAATGCGTCCAGGCGGGTTTTGAATGTCTCCAGAGAAGGAGACTCCACAACCTCTCTGGGCAGCCTGTTCCAGTGTTCGGTCACCCTCACCGTAAAGAAGTTTTTCCTCATATTTATGTGGAACCTCCTGTGTTCCAGCTTGCACCCATTGCCCTTGTCCTGTCAAGGGATGTCACTGAGAAGAGCCTGGCTCCATCCTCATGACACTTGCCCTTTCCATATTTATAAACATTAATGAGGTCACCCCTCAGTCTCCTCTTCTCCAAGCTAAAGAGACCCAGCTCCCTCAGCCTCTCCTCACAAGGGAGATGTTCCACCCCCTTAATCATCTTCGTGGCTCTGCGCTGGACTCTCTCTAGCAGTTCCCTGTCCTTCTTGAACTGATTTCTAACCTGCCTTTCACTTCATTGGCATGCCTGCATTATAAGACTCTTGTGGTGGCTTTTTTAACGCTCTTTTGATGCCAGTAAGCATGGCTTGAGGGTAGATACTGCCCAAGAGTGATTTGATCTTCATAGAATTTATGAAAAATGCTATTGGAAAGGGCTGGATTCTAATGTGATGACTGGGCTACAAGAATCTGTACGGACTAGAAATAGAAGTGGCAAATATGTTAAGTGCCAGACTCTCGGGAAAGAACCAAGGGTAGGAATATCTATTCCATTTAACTATTAAGAAATTACTTGAAATATTTTTTTTCTCCTCTGTCTTGTGCTTGTGCTGTCAAGACAACTTGTGCTGTTATGCAATAAACTGGATCTGAGTATTCCTGGTTTTGTGGGAAATACACATCTATGAGTAAGATCGCACATTCAGGCACAGGTTAAATCAAAGGACTATTTTGCCAAGTGCCGCTTGGAAACTGTCAGCAGAAGCTTTGGGAAGGACTATGAGGGTGAGGGAAATAAATAGTCTCTGTCATGTATCTTCAATACCTCAAATCAACAGGAACCTGGAAATTTCTCTCTGTGTTTAAGGGTCACTCCCATTAATATATCTAATTTCATGAACCTTTGAATAAATTGATATTCAGTGGACCATGGCTTTTTGTTATGCACTGTGGGAAATATTAAATAAATCATACGAGATAATACCTGTTATACATCTGAGACAGCTCCTCTTATATCTAGCTCTGTATTGATATGTCTCTGTGTGTCACCCTGACATAACGGCCAATGGCAATTTTTGGCTTTGCAGCATTTGTTTCAATTTTAGATTAGCAGGCAATATAAAGGTGCGTGTGATTGCCCCTCTTTTGCAGGGCTGCTCATGTAGGAGGAGAACAAACACATCGTCAATAATTAGTAAAAGAGGTGCAGGGTAGAGAGGAATAAAGTTATAATGGAGCTTGGAAGAGTCCTTACCTCTCAGCCAGGAGCTCTTCAGAGACAGATTATTTATTTCCTCTCCCTCAACTTTATTCACTGTCTTTCCCCTCTTCCACATCATACTGAAGATCCAAGGACCAAGGATTCGGCATTCATGAAGAGGAGGGATAAAGCAGCAGAAGCTATTTATTCTTCCTGTTTCAAACTGCAGAAGTCATGTTGGACCACAAGTCAGAGGCACACCTGCCAGAGTTATCTTTAGGCAAATACCCTGAGGAGCCAAGGGACATTAGAGCTGTTGGCACACGCCCCTATCACCCTCCTCCCAACAGGCTTCTCCTTGCCTTTGGACACTTCCCTGTCCATCCCAGGTCGGATCTTACCAGCCATAAATTGCTTTTTTTCCGCCACTGCTACAGCCCCCTTCCTCAGCCAACAGGCTCCTGAACCCTGGCCACCCCTGCTCCCCGCTCTGGCTATCGCCATGTTTCAGCTATGAGGAGGGAAACCATTCCTCTGAAAAATGAGGCACTAGGGGTGAGGGAGAACACTTACAGTCCTACAAAGTGTTTGGATACAACACAGACCAAAATGTGCTTTCCCCACAGTGATTTGGGGCCAGAGCTTGCTTTCGGCTGAACCAATATCGAATGAGAATAATTCAGCTCATATCAGCAGAGCTGCTCCAGACTGACACTAGTAGGTCCAGAAGTAAAATTCAGGGCCATAATGTTTATTCTTCTAGCTGAAATGATTAATTATTCAGAAACAAGTCTATCATAGGCAGAGCATTTCCTTCAATTAATTCAAATTAACATTTGGTTTATAGCACAGAGTAAGCCTTTTCCTTTTCGTAGTTCAAAGTGAACCCTGGGGGCTCTAAATATGCCTCCTGGTGATTTAATTAAAAGATAAATATGCATTTTAAAAAAGAAAATGTACAGAAAGAAGGAAAAGCTATAATTAAAAAAGCAGTAGCTATGAGGAAAAGGAATCTACTATATAAGAAATGAAAAGGAAAACAGAAGGGACTAACAAAACGAGTATGAATTAAGACACAGAAGAAATGAAAGAAAACAGCTGCTGAATGTGAAATGGCACAGAAGAGTAAACAATGCATGGTGAACATATTGTTTCGAACACAGAAGTTATATGATCAAGTACGGGCCGGACCCACCGGAGCTCACGGTTGGCTTTGCAGGGTAGAGGAGCAGAGCTGTAGTGCCCAAAATGGTTGCTGCTCCCCAGGATGTAGGGCTTCAGCATACAAAAAACTCCACCATGCTTTGGGGTAACAGGCTAACAAAAGCAAGGTTCACTACCAGAAGCAGCGTCCCAGCTGAAGAACCTTTAGAAGCCAGTGCCAGACCTCGGTAAGTAGCTAGGCCTGATGCACATATTGTGTGCACAAAAGCCATATTGCTTGGTCTCTACCACACCTGTGGTAGAGAAGTGGAGTAGATCGGAAGTAGAAGTGGAGTGGTGTAGATCGCAAGAGACAGGAGATAGGATGGAAAAATATTATCTGAGTTAAAGTTACAGCATATGTCCTGATCCCAACATCTGTTTCTCAGGCAGTGCACGTGGTGTAGGTCAATCAATGATCACAATGATGTGATAGGGCTTCACAACCTACTTGCTGAGCTCCATATGTCTATGAACTAGCAGGGACCTTGAGTGGCATCAGACTCATGCTGGGGTGCTGAGCCAAGGCCACCATTGCGCTGCCTGCAGGGCTTGCCCACACCACAACAGCCACTGCCTGAGCTGGCAAATGGATGTGGGCAGAGTCCCTCCGCTTCTGCCTCCACTCCCTGGAGAGCTCCAGGTGCTCCATCAAGAAGCATTTTCCTGCTGCCATAGCCCAACCACCGCGGCGATGCTGCTGCTGAGCTGGCCAGCCTCCAGTTCTTTCTGGCATGTAATCATAATTGCCTATAATTTCAAATGTCTACAGAAAATTGTGTTTTTGCTGATGATACAGGTGTGAAGTAAATGTTCTCCTAGCTCACATTCTTTTAACTGCTCCATGTAAAGATTTTGAAAAAAAACAGTTCAGATCAATTTAAAACCACTTCTGAAGTCCTATTATTTCATACTGACCACTAAGTGTTCACAAAAATCTGTTCTATTTCACAGCTTCTCAATGATACAACTACCTCATGTCCTGTCTTTTTTTTTTTTCCAGTCTCCAAGTCCCCAAGGATCTTTTCAGCTTTATGCTGGAAGAATGATACTGGTCCAAAATGGACATTTTTCACACCAGTGGTAGTAACAACTATAGACTCAGTCTGAGTTCAAGAGGCTATGACAGAAATACATTTTGTCTTCCTGAATAGTATTTTATACTGGTTGAATTAACTAATGAATTGCAATTTAAAACTACAAGTGGAAGAGAATGGACATACTGTCAATATTAAATTGCAGTGGTGAACCTGGCATTTAAGTCCCTGCCATTGGATTAATCTCTTTAAAACACTCACTAATTTTTAAGGATGGTGGTTTTCCATCCATCTTCACGTCTACTGATGACATTCACTAGATCCAGTACATGATGTTGCGCTCTGCTGGGCATGTTCTTTTTTGAGATTAGCTGCCTTAAATACACCATGTGAGTAAAACAAAGAGGTCCTATGGTTTTAGAAAGCTGAGGTGCTTCTGGTCCTGTTAACTATACAGTCTGTAAGACGTTTCTGATCAGGTCATTAAGCAAGCTGATTTTCTGATCATTTCCCACAGTAAGAAATGTTTCTTATAGAAATGCAATAAAATGTATTAACATGAAAGGTCCACCTAGCTGAATATTCCCTTCTCTAAAACATTCCTCCACAACGGCACTCATAGCTTCCATTAACATCAGGGGAAGTTAAATACATATGGAGACATATAACTATATGGCCTGAAGAACTGTAACATGCATCTGCACCCACATACACACTTACACAAGAATATACACCCCTCACACCTCCACCCAGGAAATGGAAATTTAGCAGAACAAGGATATTAAAAATGATAACTGATCTTGTCAGGAACTCCAGATGATATTTAATTCTCTAGGTCTTGGAAGAGAGGATTAGGAAACAGCTTTATAACTTGGGTGGAGAGAAACTGGTGGACTGAACTAAAGATTCTGGGTTAATGAAACAGCTCAGCATTTCTGTCTCACTGGTTATGATGTGATTCCTCTCATGAGTATTCCAGCTGAAGCTCAGGAAGGCAATAATTAATAAGTCTTAAAGCCTTGGGGTTGTTGCCAAGAAAAGTGGAGGGTTCCTAGAAAATGAGAGAATGTGGCTGTCTCTAGTGTTCATGGCTTCAGTCTCACTCCTGCTCCTCATTGCTGTGACTGCAGGAGCTAGGAATATGTACGGCTGTAACTAAGAAAGTTAAAGGCCAGAGTCCATTTTGAAAAGGTTGGTTTGGGCATGAGGGACTACCACAATTACAAGTCTCAGATTTATCTCATAGAAAATTACTCCCTGAGCAGCCTTAAACTGAGTTTTCGACAAAACAAAGAATTTTTTTTGGAAAAAAAAAGGATCCATTTTTTCACTGAAAATGTCATTTTGTCATCCAATAAACAAATTCTTAAAACCTGGAATATTCCAATAGAAAATGAACTGTAGTTCAAAAAAATAGTATATATATGCTTATATATGAGTCCAAATCTTCAGCTGAAATACATTTCTCAGACATCCTTTTGAGATTCTCTTTCAACACATGCTCCTTTTTCCTAAAGACAAGACAATACTTCATCCAAGAAAATTTTTTTCTGAAACTTTGACCTATAGGAGGTACACTAGGTTTTTAGGTACCTGAAACAGAATGCCAATAAGCCCCATCAAAATATTTTAGCTTTCCACCAGAAGGCTGGATGAACAGCTACACAGCACCTTAGAACTGCTCAAAGGCTTTTGCTAACTGATAATATAAAGATCAGAACCAGTTTGCCTACACTCATATTCGAAGGAGAAGATGACACACTTCAAATCCAGATAGCTGGAAAAAATCTCTAGGCTGTATAAGTGGAAGCCACAAAGCCTGCAGCAGCTTTTTATGTCTTTCACCTCTACAAGAATTTCGTGTCTTCAAAATTCATAGAAGCTGCAGCCTCACGGAAATATCTGGTTTCAAATACATATTTACATATCTACCCTGCCAAGGGTAACATTAGGCTCAAAAAGAAATGGAAAATCATCCAAGTTTGAATTCATTGCCAGCCTGTTGCAGGCATGAAGAAGTAGATTTCTGTTTTTTGCCACTGATTATGTAGATCTTTATCAGAAAAATGGTATTTATCCTGAAGAATCGACATCTCACTAAATATACTCTTGCCTTTCTTTCACCTTCCCTGCACTCAAAAATCTATGGAAATAGAGACAATAAAAGTTACAGTGAATCTTCATAATATGTGAATGATTTAAATCACCTATGGTGTGCTTTTATTAGTAGAAATGAATGCTGCTAAAAACTGCATACACATGATGTATGGGGATACTCTTAAGTTTTGTTCTTGTCTGTGACAGCAATGCAAAGTATTCAAACTGCCTGACTCCTCTCAAAATGATTCATTCTGTTTAACCAAATCTGAAAGAAATTGTGTGGCAGTACATGCATAATAGGTATTTGTGCATTCAACAAAGTCATACATATACATTACCTGAAATGCAAACATGCATCAGCCGAGCAAGGCTAACAATGATTAATCATATTCTAATTTCCATCTATCTTTCAAGTTAATATGGTGGTGACATTGCTATTATCTGAAATTGAGCTGAAGTTCACAACACTGCTTGCTGTGATTATTGATGGACCGTGGCTTGATAATTTTTTTGACTGTTGATAAGGCCCAGCACCACCTGAATTTTAATAGCACTCAACCTTCCTCAAATCCTCATGAAAAAAGTATCCTCATACGGGCAGGCAACAGCAGTTCACGAGACTGCATATGAAGCCTGATTCACGAGTCAGACACAGCCAAAGCAGTGCAGGGCAGAAATCTACTCAGAAGAAATGTCATCACTCTCCTCCAGAGATAATATAATTGATATCACCTTGAAGAGTAATACTTATGATTATTATGGACAAATCTTCGCCTCAGTGCTCTGAAAACGTTTTAGCGCTTTCCACTACCTTCCCAGCACCCAGAGAGAAAGAGAGAGAACGAAATATTCTACCACTTAACTGGCAGCTATGTTTGTGTCCCAGCGCAGTGAGACTGTTGCCTTGGTCTGAGTAGCTGTAACATTGTCCTGCTTTTTTACCCACTTTGTGAGCTCTCTGGTGGCTTTTCGCAGAAATGCAGTTTCCCAGCCCAGGACCATCAGATTCCCAGCACCAGTGCTGACCTCCTGGACTACTCAGTAGCTTAAGCAAATCCCTTGCTGGAGCTCCACTTCCAATCACCTCTGCAGAGAGGCATGGGGGTGAAAGCAAACAAGCTGAGAAGCTCTGCGGAAGTTTGGAAACATGTTTGTGCCTAGTTTCAGCAGATACTGCCGAGTAGGTCTCCTTTCGGACTCCCACAGCTCTTGAGCAACACATTTTGTGCTGACCACGTAACATGCTGCAGGCGTCTCCTCCCCCTGCGAGTTCCTTTGCAAATTCCCTTGCAAATGTCAGAATTAACTTCTTTATTTCCTGTCTCTCCAAGCAATGTCAGAGGCCACGTAAACAACTTGCCATGGGTCAGGGACCGTGGCTTTAAACAGTAAGTACGTAGGCAGCCTGCGTACCTAGATAAAAAATAGCAGAAGCCTATGTATGTGCCCTTGCTGCACCAGCAGACGGCAGATCTTCAGAGGGGAGAATTGCCCTGAGGCAATCCAGGTTACTTCTGCAACTCAAAGTGTTGTGGGAAAGTATTATTACACCCTTCCCATGGATTTGCATTTTTTCTGAGGCCTTTCTAAGGGATGGGATATTGGACGAGTCTGGCCTGATGCAACTGTTTTTCATCCACTGCTGTCCTGCAGACTGGGGGCATGTGGTCTCCTCTGGCTCTCCTATGGGAAACAACTAGATGATCATTGTAGGTCCCTTCCAACTGAAATAGTCTAGTCTATTCTAAAAAGGTTCCTGCTGCAAACTGGTGCTTGTCCCTGTCTGCAATTCCCCCGTCTGGTTTTCTCGCAGACCCTGACCCTTCAAAGTCTGTCTCCGCACAGCGAGGCATCATTAATGCCTCTCCTTTCTCCTGGACAGAGAACCCATTCTCCAAATTCATGTGTTTTCAGGCCAAATTCCCACAGTTTCAGCCATCAGATTACCTCCATCAAAAATGAAAATGTGGAGATGCAATGATCCTACATAGTACGCACTTCCGAAATCAGATTGCAGCTTCGAACAGTCATTCATGGCACATCAATTCCGTAATATCAACCAGAACTCATAAGAAATTTTCCAAATTGTCACAACTCGCTTTTTTTCCAAGGGAGTTTAAGAGTTACACCCCACTATAAAGCTTAACTTGTAATACTTCAAAGCATTTTATCTCCCCTGCTTTACAGGAACAAATCGAGTATGCCACATTTCCCAGCAATATAAGCTAACTCCAGCCAGCAAAATGAAGTGTGCCTTTAGTAAAAATAGTAATTTTCCTTTGCTCTTCATTAACTATCCGAATCCTAACCAACCTTCCAAAGAATCCAGTGGTTTGCACAAAATCGGGTAATGATTGCGATATGAACTCTCTACACAGCTGGAGAACATCTTCTTCTCTTTTCCTCATCCAAAAAAAGAAAAGAAAAAAATTAGAAATGTCATCTCTGTTCTCCCGCTGTTTGTTTCATCAATCATTCACATTTGTGATAACACTAGCTGACTTCTTCAGCAGGATTCAAAAAACACACCGATCAACTAATTTCATTATTTACAATGAAGTTATAAACTTCACCTCAGATGACAGGATGAGGTTGTTACAAAAAGGCTCAGTATTTATTCAGCCTTCTGGCACCTATAATGCCTTGATGGCACAGGACCAGCATGGATAAATCTATGTGACCCTATTTCCTGGCAGAAGAGTAAAATCTGTCAGGGGGTGGAAAAAAGTGTTGCCAGATTGCACTCCTTTCCAATAAAGAGACCTAGTCAGCACTTTTTTTTTGCAAAAGTGTCTCTGAAGAGAAAATATGCTTCTGAAAATGACTGGGGGGAGAGGTCATATTAATTTTTCTACAACATTTTGATCTACCACTGTTTATAAGAAAGCATTTCGTTCCTAAGTTTTGATATGTGGTCAGCATTCTGGTTTAGATCTGTTCAAAATTAACCTGTAGCTGTGTGATCTACTGTGGTACATAATAGGGATGGTAGTCTAGATCACCTTGTACTCCCTTTTTTCTCAAAAGCACAGTGCTCAGAGGAGGATAGAGTCTAGATTGCCCAGTCCACAGAGGAAGAAGAGAAAATGAAGACCCTGCACCAGCTCCTATGCGACAGTTCAGGTGTGACTATTTTAAAAATGGACCAAACTCAAAGCAAGTGTTTAAATACAATTTTTTAATCTTTTATTGCAATCACTGCCTTTTTAGGATTTTTTTCTTCCTGAATATGTCACTCCATTAATATTTTTAAACAGTATTTTTGCATTTTTCACAATTTAGGGTTGATAGATACTATAAGGTATGAGGGTTTGTTGTTGTTTTATAGAAACTCTGATTTTCAGATACACTGGAAAACCTCAACTTCCTTATAGCCACTAAAGAGGACTGTGTTTTGCTCAGGTCACAAATGGTATTCCTTCAGCAGCTGTTGAAATTCGGAGAGTATCTAAGCGAGCTAAAGAGATTCTCCTAAGGTAACTTCTGCACTGAGCAACATCGAACAGAATTTTAATGCTGAGTGGAATGTAAAACGAAAAAAAAAATAATTCTAATGACTTTTTTTCCCAAATGAAAGTATGGGCATCCGATAGCAGCATATTTTTCCCAGCCTAGATGTTTTCCAAAAACCAACACACTGTTTGACACAGGATCTGCTTTGAATTTCAAAGATGGTGATGGAGAGGAGAGGACTAGATACCTGTTGTGGTTTAACCCCAGCCAGCAACTAAGCTCCACACAGCTGCTCACTTATTCCACCCCGGTAGGATGGGGGACAGAATTGGAAGAGTAAAAATGAGAAAACTTGTGGGTTGAGATAAAGACAGTTTAAGAGGTAAAGCAAAAGCCGCCTGCACAAAGCAAAACAAGGAATTCCTTCACTGCTTCCCACCAGCAGGCAGGTGTTCAGCCATCCCCAGGACAGCAGGGCTCCATCACGTGTAACGGTCACTTGGGAAGACAAACGTCATCACTCCAAATGTCCCCCCTTCCTTCTTCTTCCCTCAGCTTTATATGCTGAGCATGACACCATATGGTATGAAATAACCCTTTGGTCAGTTGAGGTCACCTGTCCCAGCTGTGTCCCCTCCCAACTTCTTGTGCACCCCCAGCGTACTCACTGGTGGGGTGGTGTGAGAAGGAGAAAAGTCCTTGACTCTGTGTCAGCACTGCTCAGCAGTAACGAAAACATCTCTGCGTTATCAACACTGTTTTCAGCACAAATCAAAACATAGACCCATACCAGCTACTGTGAAGAAAATTAACTCTAGAGCTGGTTGAACACTCTCTAACAAAAAGAAATCTACGTCACAAAGAATTTCTGCCCACGAAAAAGGCATACATTTCTGGTAGTTTTTGAATTTTGTTTCTGTCCCAGACAATTGCTAGCCTTAATATGCTAATTTTGCTGGACAGGGTTTTTTTCCTAAACATGTTTTAACAATGCCACTCAGTATCTCGGTAGGCAAATAAAGCTCTAGAAACAAAATCATAGAGTGAGATAAAGCAACATACCCAGCATCACTTGCTCATCCACTTAATGACAGTTTTGTACCCAAGCAAATATTTCCTCGTAGCCAAACCATTTCACCAACCAGAATTCCAATTTCCCCTGTCTCCAGAACAGCTAATAAGTGACTAATTCAAAATCATTTTCAATAACCACATTAACACTTCAATTTGGCTTCAGAATAACTTGAGATAGTTACATGTGAGCTTCCAAAAATTACTTTTTATTACTATAAAACAATATTTGCATGGCATGAGGCAATTGCCTTGAATTGAACTGGATACCATTATCATATACGGTCATTAGGAAACACAAGTGCAAGTAACGATGTTAATATGAACTGACACAATAGACTCTATATTTGACAGCCACTGTGCTACTTAAACTTATTTTCTTTTTACAAGATAGCAATGCCACAAAAGGATGCTTGGCCTTTTCACTGTGGTGACATTAGTGCGATGTGGGAGTTGAGATTCCAAACTTTGCATCACAACCTTCCTAGAGTTATTTACAATCACAGGAAAATTCAGGACCTCTGGAGGTCATCCAGTCCAAATTCCTCCTCAAGCAGTGTCAGTTATGAATGAAATCAGACCAGGTCACTCAGGGGTTTATCATGTTTTGTTCTACATTGATTAAATACAGTGTGTATAAACTTAAAGAAGAAAGAAATTAACTAATTGAAAAATCAGATTCTAACAAACTAAAAAAACACCAAACCCACCAAATCATGCCAAAACTTTAAAAGCATCAATTCATGTTAAAAAGAGATGTTCTCTCATGGCTGCTGCCTCTGAAATAATTTTGTGGTGATGCCAATTGCCACTACCTTACTGGCAGCAACGGCAGGTCCTTTGCTGTCTGGGGCCTGAGGTGAAGAATTTAACTATTTTTTTCTAGGCTTTCCAGAATCAACCGCATATAAGATCCAGCTCAATCGTGTGTTTCTTGGGAAAATAGCTTGAATTAAGCTTATGAAAAGAGGATGAAAGGAGAAAATTACATCAGAAGTGTGGCACTTTGAAAGCTTGTAGCAGCATTAATTTGGTGTATAGCAGTCCTGATACTGTTCAAGCCCAGGCTGATTAGCGATGGACCAGATTCGAAACATAGAATGCCCACCATGCTCATTTTGTAAAGCGTGGGGATCTGAGATATGAACCTGTGGTGGTTTGGGGCTGGGGGCACTTCTAGGAGGTGCCCCCTTTCCTGCTTTGGCCAGAACTGACCAGGATTGGTCAATCTTGCAAAGTCAACAGCAACATAAATGTTTAATTTCTGGCATTGTGATCTGAGAAATTACCAGACTCAGTTATGGGATATCAGCAACTTAATTCAAAACCTGAATTTCCAGTTTTAGCTCTCATTTGCCCTTCAGCCTTAAAGCCAAATACCAGCCCAACTCTAATCTATCTGAAAATTGTGGCTCTCTTCTAAACTTTCAGCATTTTATCCACTCCTGAAACACAAACTGTAGCTTCCTAAACTTGCAGTAATGCTGCTGGTTAGAATGTGTGTTAGCTATTTGCCATTCAGTCCTTCAGAGTAAGCAGCTCCCACAGTGTTCACCCTGGGGTTTACAAACACAGCCTTCTTTTGTCTGCCCTTAATGCAGCCCCGCAGCTTTGTGCAGCTCCAGCAAGGATGCAGCGTGTGCCAGCTAATGGTTTCCCCTTTCCTCCATTTCACTGCATGTGGTAAGTATGTAAGTCTCCTTATTGAGAGTGTTGTATCCTCTACTGTAATGGGGCATAGAAGTAAGTCTCACTTCAGCCTGAAGCATTTCTTTCAGGCACAATAATGCATCTAAAAGTCAGAATCTCAGAGCTCAGCAAAAAGCATCTTTATGGTCATCACTGGTCTCTCTCAGTAGCTACAGATGCACAGTTACTCCTGGTCGTCCTCTCATCAAGCTTTAAAATGCTGCTCTGTGTGCAGACACTTGCCTTGGGGAAACAGCGTGCATCACCCGACCTGGATTCTGCTGGTGAATCTGATCAGTCTCACCAGTGACAACCACCCGCATCATCACTGAGCCAACAGATAAAATCCCATGCTGTCCCCCTTTCCCTCATCCCCAGGGCAGGGGACACCCAGACATGGAAAGCTCAGCAAAAGCTCTTGGCAGAGATGGTAACATTAGCACAGAGTTCTGAAGCATCAAGAACACCTCTGGTGAGACGTGGAAAGAACATGTGCCACACTTTTCCCTCAGCACATCTGTATAATAGAGGAAGGGATTTTTCTGTTAGTTCTCACTTCACTTTCTTGACAGGCTGCAGCTGTGATAATGAGTTGATTTCAAGGTGAAGGAGGTGCTGAAGAGCTTTTGAAAATCTCAATGAGCGCTTATCTGCACACAAATATGCGGCCCAAGGTCACCGGGCCACCAAGCCAGCAGACTTCCTCTGGAGGTCACCTCTGAACCACATTCACCAAGCGCCATTTCTGGAGAGGGTACGTGAATGAGTGCTGTGCACTGATAGGGTGAAACCATGGTGATCCTGGAAAAAGCTCTGTCCTACAGGAACTGCCAGCTCCTCATTTCATTCTGTGGTAGAAAACACATATTCTTCTAGCTGGAGAAGATAGCTAGAAAGCAGTGTGGTAGTAGAAATGAGTAATAAATTGTGTGCATTTGACAAAAAGTGGAGCTTGCTGTTTCCTTGGAAACTGAACATTTGTGGGTTTATGGTATTGTACCCAGCAGAGACTGGCTGAGACCTGTATGTATGTACACAACCACAAAGACCAGGCTGTCTTGGCTGAAGGCTTCAGTAGCTATCACACATTTGGTAACATAGCTAAAAGGATTTCTCTGACCGGGCAATTCAGAGAACATAATGGTGGGAAATATTTTTTTAGCAAAAATAAGTACAGCTAAAGGAAGAGAAAATGATTTGAAGTCTTGTCCGCTTAGTCACCTATGAACTTTGTCTTTTACTCTATTGCAGAACGGAACTCTGGTCAGAATCCAGGTTTGGTGGTTTTGTGATCCTCCTCTAAGCAGCCAAAATACCAGCCAGACCTGCTCCTTTCATATCTGGTGTTATAGAAATTTTCACATAATTAATGTAAAAGTTCTTATGAGTTAGGGAGACAAGGATCAATAAGGGTGAAATAGAATGAAGAATAGAATAATTAATATAAGTCTATCTGAATAAACACAGGTGGGCTTTCACAATCCATGAATATTGTTCTCGGAGCTCCTTGTGTAATCCTGACCTATGACTGAACAAATCATCAATCAAAGCTTAATGAGTAGCTAAGCAGTAGTAGGCCTAGAAGTATTACCTTCTGATGATTTTAGGAAGGGGATGTATGGTTAACCTTTTCTTTACCTTAAAAGAAATATAAGACACTTAGAAATAAAAATTAGTATAGATAAAATTTTAAATATAACTTCATTTGTTTTTAAGGTTGAATGTTTAGGAGACACTGGCGGTGGGAACCGGACTCTGATCAACCTGGATCAGGACGGGACGCTGATCACGGCAAGAACATCGAGGATGGGGTGTTGACCGGAGTCGGAGAGGAACCAGAACATAAAGATCAGCTAACCAATGGAAAAGAATGGACTTTTGTGGACTCTTGACGAAGGAAGAAAGAGGAATTGAAATAGTTAGTGGATTATTAACAGAAGCTTATGAAATGTTTATGATGTAATTGATTATTAGTTTGTATATAAACCGATAGTGAATTTGAGTCAGGTACCATTCACTGCGGTGGTGGTCCAACTCTGAGTTGTTTAATAAAACCAGCAAACCTAGAGACCCGGACTCTGCCAATTTTCTTTAACATCTGGACAGAAACAAAAACTAAGACTTAGTAATTACAGCATAACCATACTGCACATAAGACAAAAAGTTATTCTCATTAAAGCAATATTTAAGAAACTAGCAAACCATAAAATCCTCAAAGTCATGGACAGAACCCCAAAGGCTCACAGAAATAACATCCTGCCATCCTTCAGCTCCTCAAGGCCTTCAGACTCGTAGCATTTTCCTTATAAATCCTCTTCACTTCCCATTACCAAACAAGACAGATCTAACCTATGGATTAAGCATTTGCTCAGAACTACTTCTCCCGCTAAGGCCGTAACACTGAAAAAGCTGTCATCAACACCTGCCAACAAATATTCAATTCACTCAGAGCTAGAAATACATTCAGCTTTAACAAGGGCCAGCAGCAGTTTGGGAACATTTCTCTTGGCACAAGAGCACTTTTCCCCAGCAGCTGTGCAACCCATGGTGTCAAACAGTTTTTCCAGGCACCATGTTAAAGCCTGAAAAATACAATTTTATTTTCCATTAGTTTTGGTGCATTGCTCCTCCATGCAGTGTTTCAGCCCAGTCTGCAGGCAGACTGTGAACTGGAGGTTTCAGTAAAATTAAGATTTAAAGCCTGAGGGCAAAGCATATAGTTAAAGGATGTGACAAGGGAATCATATACTCAATAAAGAGGAAAAAGGCCAAAACAAAATTAATTTCTGTTCTCCTTTTCACTAAGCTCTGGATGTCCCAATCCTTAGCACGTTATTTCTGGCCAAGTGGTTTGTCACTGCTCCCCGCAGGGCAGAAAAGATATCTGTTCACAATAGCCACAACAGTCCAGGTGTAAAGATTTTGGGGGAAAAATAATGAAAATTCTCTCAGATCCAATCTAAACATAACTGACACCTTTTACATTCCATGTAGGAGAGAGAGGCACTCCAGCTTCCAGCTGCAAAACTGGAGAACAGATGTTTCAGCTGCAGTGTAAACACAGGTGTGAGGACTTAAAACTAGAAAACAATAAAGTTTAAAGGGAACATTTGTCCAAGTAAATTAGGGGGAAGAAGGGGGTGGTAGATAACAGATTTCTGACTTCCTGGAAAATTCTTGCAAATGACACTGTGTCTGTCTGGGCTTTAAAATTAGTTGCTACACTTTTACAACTAATTTACCACCATTTTGAAGGTGATATATTATTGCTAGTTTATGCTAGCTAACCTAGAAGGACTACATGGCTTACCGAAAGCTGAGGCCAGCAGCAGTGCTCTGGGATTACCCCACAGGTCTGCCAGTTCTGCCAGACCAGCCAATGCTTCACGCACTCCCAGTTCCTCTCCTTCTTGCCAGATGTCACCTCAGCAGACTGTTGGGAGCTTCATGAGAGGGAGGGCTTGGTGACAGCTCTAACACCTGAGAATAAGAAATCCATGAAGCTTTTCACACCCTGTGCCCTTCCACCAAAAACCAACCAGACCACAGCTGGGAGGAACTGTGACTTTATTTAAGGGAAAATCAGTGGCTTTCAGCTGGGTTTCATTTCTAAGGCTGTCCTCTCAAGGGGGTTAACTAGAAACATGCTTGGAAATCAAAGCGAAGAGTCTTCTGTAGGTCCCCGTAGTGACAGGGAAGGTAATCATCACCAAGCCCCAGAGGTGAGCAGCGCTCAGAGGTGCTCCTCACACTGGAGGAGCAGTGATGGCACTAATAGAACCCACCCAAAACCATGCATACTGCTTTTCTAGTCCTCCTCTCACCAGTAAGCATTGCCAGAGCAAGAGGCTCTACCACGCAGCACCGCAGCAGAGTAGGAGACTTCCCTGGGCATTTGACAATGCTCCAAAATGGAAAAGACATGGAAAAACACGAAAATTCCTACAAAGAGTTTTTTAACCAGAGAAAACAAATAAATCGATCAGCATCTAAAGAAAAGATGGGTTTGATTTTTGGTTCCAGGAGGGCATTCAAAAGTCTCACTGGGCTGAGTAACAAAATTTCTCTCTCCTCTAAAAGCAGCATTGACTTTCATGATATAAAGCTTCACATTTTTCCTTCTTGTGGCTAACTCTGTATGGCATTAAATTGGTTAACAGTCCCTGACAGCAATCCTTGCACTGCAGGTGGCACAGAAATGTCAATTTTAATTTAGCATTGTATATGCAATAAAAATCCAATGTTCATGTATGGGAGGAAATTTTAGAAGCCTCTCCTGAGGAAAGAATCAGCAAAACTTGTACGTGAAGGGATAGTGTCAAGGTGTGTAATATTGCCCTGACAAGCAGTCTCTACTGTATGTGTTTATTATGTATGTATAAATATTACATGTCATACATACATGCACACACGTTTATTTCCAATATTAAGGTCATTACGTTACAGACATTTACATTTCCAAGGCTCAATTAATGTTTTTTTTTTATGCTGTTTTTGTCAAGCCTCACAATGTCTTTCAGAAGTTGTCAGTGCCAGCTAGACTATGTTCTTGAACCAGTTTCCAAGATGAATTCAAATGTTCATGCAGGAGAGGAAAATGGAGATTCAAAGTCAGCTTCTAAATTGCAAGATGACAGATATTTCTTTTCATAAATACTCTGAGTGTTACCGCCAGAGAAGAAAACAGAAGGGGACCTGGTAACCTATGCTAACATTTTGGACCTTCCCCGATGCCACATTCTGCTGAGGACAATCACCAAAATCACGAGGTGGATCGAGTCAGGTTTCCAGCATGTAGGCAGTCTTTTTTCTAAAGCACTGCAGGTCAGAAGACTCTTTAGTAGGTGATTTTAGGCCAACTCAGAGTTGTACTTCAGAGCGCTATAGAAAATCTGTCTCAGCACTTGATCTCAGGAATCCAAACCTGGGTGATCCTCAGCACTTCAGGGTTGCCAGTGCTACTGTGAAATGAATAACAAAGACCCCGTTAATTCACTCTTTCATGCACAGAACAGGATTTTTCCCATCAGTTTAAGTGGATTATTCACGTGCATAAGACATTTTGTCAACAGATGCACTAAACAACAATAACGAGGAGTGATGCCTGTTGTGTGTGATGTAGTGGTTTGAGGCTTGCCTGCCACTACATGCTTACCAAGCACTGGGCTGCCAGAAGCATCTGTTTCAGTTGTGCATTTTCTATTCCTAACATTTGATTTTCTTTTATTAGCTTTTCTAGAAGAGCAAATGGGTTTTCATCCTCTTTGTGCTGCTCCTTCTTACCCAATGTCTTCTCCTCTCCTGGCTCAAGGTTCTCCCATGAGGGCTGACAGCAGTTCCCATCCAACAGGGATTTTTGTCCCAACTCTTCAGCCTCCTCAGTCTTCACAGGTGCAGTGGGCAGGCTGCATGGCATGACACTGGGTGGGTGCTGTAGACAGTACTCCCACAGCCCTGGGTGGAAAGCTTTGAGCCACACATCTTCCCTCTTTCGCTGGGCAAACAGGCAGCATCCCCAGCCCTTCTTTTAGCTTCATGTGACTGAATATCACAACCTATGTGAAAGCTTTTGTCAGTCTTGCGGATCTCTTCCCTCTCTCCTTCCAGACATAAATCCAAGATGTCACAGTTTGGAGCATCTTTCTTTTCAGCAATGAATGTACAAAAGCTCTTTTCTTTTTCCTGACAGTGACTCAGCCCTAGGGAAATAAAATAGTGCAAGTAGACTTTGAAAAGTAATTTTCAAAGGTCCCTAAAAACATGATGTGCAGCAGATTTTTCACATTTTTTTATTGTTCTTTGGATGCTTCTGTGCCATTCTCTTTACAGGGTGAAAGATTTGGTTTGCAAGCGAGACACATGTCTGCAAACTTAGCATGCTCAGGTGGGAAACTTCCAAATATGAGTCTTGGGGCTGCTCCAGAAGGTCCTTTTCTGAATACTCTGCTCAGCTTGGAGAGCTGCACAGCATGCCAGTAACATTAAGTAATGAAGAGCTCATTTATGCCTTACTGAAGGCATCTCTGCTTTACAATCTGGAGAGTGACGCTGGCAGAATTTACTGAGTCTTTGTGTAAGTGTATTGGCCTCCTGTTTTAGCTTTTCCGTTTGGTTGCTTCTGAATGGGTACAAAAAGTCAGACGGACTAGGAAAGTGCATAAAAAATGCAACACACACCCTCCTACACTTTAAGTGAAGGCAGCATCTGATGATAAAAATTACAGCTTAATTAGTTGTGTCTAACATGCACTCATACCTGTGAGTGCCTCAGCTTAGGGCTTGAGTATCAAACCAGTGACTCAAAATCATGCAAACAAACAGATCATATTTAGAAACATGGTTTATAATCCCATTGTGCAAAGTGATTACTACATTACATAGATCACAGAATCACAGAATCACAGAATCACAGAATGTTAGGGATTGGAAGGGACCTCGAAAGATCATCTAGTCCAATCCCCCTGCCGGAGCAGGATTGCCTAGACCATATCACACAGGAACGCGTCCAGGCGGGTTTTGAATGTCTCCAGAGAAGGAGACTCCACAACCTCTCTGGGCAGCCTGTTCCAGTGTTTGGTCACCCTCACCGTAAAGAAGTTTTTCCTCATATTTATGTGGAACCTCCTGTGTTCCAGCTTGCACCCATTGCCCCTTGTCCTGTCAAGGGATGTCACTGAGAAGAGCCTGGCTCCATCCTCATGACACTTGCCCTTTCCATATTTATAAACATTTATAAACATTATGACCAGATGCATTCATGAGTGATCATCCCAGTCTGGACAATTCACTACCCCACAGTGCAAAGTGACAGGCACGTCCTGATTCACATGAGTAACATCAGAATGAAGTTCTAGATTCACTATTTTCTTTCTAATGCTTTTAAAAGATTCGTGTAAAGTGCTTGTAGAGCAAGCAGGCAAGATTCTGCTTTGGGAATCATTAAAAACCTGCACCCCAGTTCTGCATCTCCAGGGACACTGTGCAGGGAGCACCAAATTTACCATGCTCTATAACCGTCTGTGAAACAGGACGAGTACATGGTGGTCACAGGAAGAAATAACCACCTTCCACTCTAGTGTTCACTTTATTTAAAAGAGCAGCAAGACCTAGAAGGCCTGCTTGTCAAAAGCTAAACCAGGATGTCTGTTTTCCAACTGGTACATTTCAAGGTCAAGACACTTTACCACTGAACGAACGAACTCTGCAGCAGCTTGAATTCTTTAAAATACATTATTGGGTGCCTGAGGAGAAATGTTCATTCCCTGCTGGCATAAGCCAGTCTAACCCTAGCAAAGCAGCAAACATGAAAAAGGCAAAACCTTTTTCTCTCCGAAATCATCCTAAACACCAAACAAAAATCTACTTGGAAGCAAAGCACTGAGGAAAATGGGCTTTACCTGGACTTCAACAAATACTCTTCCTGCCAGCAACAAAATGAACACCACAAAACGAGCAGTAATCATTTCTTTAAAGTTTTTACCCTACTTGCAGACCAAGAAAGTCAGCTGGTAAAACTGACGTGCTAGAGGAGGACTCCTGCCATCATTTACATAACATCATGCCTAAGATGACTGTTAACAAAAGCAGCAGTACAGAGATCCAGGTAGATGCATGAGCAGATTTGCATATACTGGAAAGCAAAAAATGGAACTGGCATGGCATTACATTGATTGTTTATGCTTTATGTGGTTTATTTTATTTTAATATTGCTTTATTTTTTTAATATTGCTTTATTTTATTTTAATATTGCTTTATGTTTTACAAAGTGCACCATTTCTTTCACTACTCCATCATGCAGTGACATCTGTTTGCAGCAGCACAGGACTGTCAGCATAATAAGCTTTCTAAAGGGCGTGTTTGAACTCTGCCTTAAACATATACAATGCAATGCTTTAATAAACTCTAAAAAAAAAAAAAGAGGTAGATTTCTCCTGAGTGCAGTCTCTCTGAGGTGAATAGGTAATGCCGATGAGAAACAAGCTGCTCGGCACAGCAGCCAAGAACTGTTTTCTGCTTAGACCTTTAGTAAGGGCTGGAGTTAGTGAGGTGCTAGCGAGTAAATCTGTATTTGTCATAGATTTACACCACTGCTGTCCTGACAAGAACTCAGGGGTCAGACTGCTGCTTTACAGCTGTGAAACAGCTGTACAGGCATAAACAAGGAGGGAAAGAGAAGGTGGGTAGGTGCAGGCATGGCTGGTCTCCCTTCCCTCACCTCCTGGGGCAGGCAGGGTGTCCCCAGGGGGGCTGTGCTGGGGTATTGAGGAGCTGGGGTGTCCTTCATGGGTTGTGGAGCACTGACCTGGTGCCCCGGGAGCTGCAGTTATTCACAGACAGCACTTTCCTCACACAGGCACCCTCTGCTTTGTCACCCGTGGTCTCACCAAAGTAGTTTTCTTTCTGTGCTTCTCAGGTCAAAAGGGGCTCATCCTCCCTCTTATCAAACAGCTTTTAAAGGACTCCCAGTGACTTTAATGTTATTCAAGTAGATACTTAAATGCCTTGATGAATAAGACTCCAGGTGGGTGCTGAGCTAATTTACCCGTGTGCCTGCAGAGGTGGCATACACCACAGAAAAGAGCTGTAGAACCTCTCTTTGCAAATTGCTCTTTCAATCATCTCCCTCTACAACAAATAAGATAAAATTAGGCTGAATACAATACATCTGCAGGGACAGCAAGATTTATCTGGGATTTTTAAGTCAGGCCAGGTTGGTTCAGTGGTGACCAGAAAAGAAATGAAAGATTTCCAAAAGCACAGACACAAAATTGTGAAACAATCAAAATTTAAAGTTGCTTTTAACTCTTTTTGACAAAGTTCTCACAAGATTTGAGTAAGGAGGTGAGATTGAACATTGGAAATATGAGATACAATGATTTCTTCAGAGGTGAAAGTTTCAAAGACAGACATCAGGAAGGCTCACTGGCAGCTCTGGGGCACGAAGGCTTTTATTCTCCCCACACTGCACACTTATGCAGCATAAACAGGTAATCTGCGCAACCAGAACGAACCCCTCCATACACACTGCTGAATGTACAAACCCTGCTCCTGTATTTGAAAGGGGACTTGTCTTTTTAACTGTAACTATTGGTGAAACATAAAATTCTTCATCCCCCCCTACAGTTCTTGCCTTGTTTATACCTCTGGACTATCTATCTCAGCTACCAGAACACCGATACTATGTAAATAACATCAAATAAGTTACCAGTCTACGTAAAGGCATTGGATCCACAAAGGCTTATGCTTGGACAGATCTTTATGTCTCTGGCTAATTAATCACTTGAATTCAGTGGCAGTACTCAGAGTGTATGACGCCAACCTTAAGCATAAGTCTTTATTAGAGCAGGACATTATATAAATGTACTAAATAACCTTTTAGCCCGCTAAGAAAGAAGTTTAATACCACTGTTTCACTGAACATGTACTGAGTGCTTTGCAATAGAAAGATGACAATAGTATACTGGTGCAAAAGAGGAAGGCATTGACCTGAAGTGTCTGTGAGAATCTGCAGATAAAAGTCCATGACCTGCAGCTTCTGAAGAAAACAGTATTGCAACCACAGGGTAAAATAAGCTGAACTCTGGCATCAGCAAACCACAGATTAAATGCTTGAAAAGATAAAAAGCCTGTGCTGGCAGTACAAAGGGAATAAGCTGGACAGTAATCAAAATTCAGCTTGGCCAAATACAGAAAAGCATCACTGCAGTCTGGTACAACCTGTAAGAGACAAGTTTTCCAACCTCTTTTTTAATAATTAGAAGGATTCAGGAATCACATAACAGAAGATCAGATTTTTTTAGGTGAGGCCGACAGAGAAATACTAACATTCACATTGTTTGCAGCTTCATTGCTAAGTGAATAGCTAACGAAGTAGTGAACTTCATCTGCAAATTCAAGCTGCTGTGCACCATCATGATAACCAGGTAATATTTTCCAAATTGCTTGAACTGCATGAGTGACTCCAAAGCAAGCTTGTGTTAAAGAGAATCACCTGGAATCATTTTTCTTCTGTAGGCCTGAAATAAGTACGAGACATTCATATCAATTCACTCGGTGATGCTCATTTAATGTCTCATTCTTTCTTCATGAGCAGGGCTCCTGGCCCAAACTGCGTGCGTGCTCTCTGCAAGACCAGACTTACATAACTGCAGACAAAAACCCTTCCTCATCAAAGTTGTCATGGACTAAAGTAAAGTTTCACACCATCAGCATTTCACACCATCAGCATAAAGTGATAAGTACGAACAAGTGAAAGGAGACAGCTCAGAGAAGGAATAGTATTGAAAAAGGGGAGCAGACAAAAGTCATCAAATAGGTGCTCATGGAAAACCAGACTGAATCAGTGAGGCAAAGGATGTCTCCGCACCCCCTGACAGCCCTAGGCCGAGATGCTTGCAGTCTATTTCACAACACAACACAGTTATGCTGATGAAATAAGCCAAACAGACATAAATATTTCTGATGTATTAAGGGAATTTACAGTTCTAAAGATCTTTCTCTCCCTCAAACAGATACCCCTCACTCTCTCCTTCACACTGGCTGGTTTATTTCTCTGGACAGAATAGGTAGGAAAACAGTGTTTCTGGATATGATTTTAAGGATTACAGTAGTCTTGCTATTGTAACTATGCAAATGTAATCTCAGATATGCTTCAGTTTCATGTGACTAACAATAGCTGTTCAAACAGTATGTGCTAGTACAGTAATGTAATCCATGACAACTAGAAGAAAAGAAATTTCCACCAGGAACAGTGAGAACTGAACTCTCTAAGTGGGTCACTAAAGCTACGGCCAGCTGAACGCTTCACCTAAGGGAATGTAGATAGAAATAAAATCAAGATATATTCATATGTCATGCTTATCTGATGAAGTAAGCCTTGCTTTGTAACATGACGATAAGGTCAGTATCACATCTGAGTTATGTACTCTGTGATTTCACATGGCAAACACAGGTAATTTGCGCTGGCATATACCTACCTTCTACAACGTTCCCCATAATGGCAACAGTCTTACTAGCCATTGAAAAGAAACAGGCTTTTAGTACTATTTATAACTATTTATAACTATATCTATAGGCTATTTATAACTCGCTAGGACCACACCAGGTGTAGACCGCTGCTTTCCACTTCTAGCCGCAGAATGTGACTCTGCTGAGCGCCACCGCGTGAGTCGTTGGTCAGGCCTTTTGCAGCCGGGAAACAGATTACCAGAGACCGAGCATTTGGTGAGGATTTACTGAAAGCATAACGATGATGAATAAATATCACTTAATGTCTGTCTCATTCCTTGGCACTCTTTCATTCAAGTCTAGAGCTGGTCAAAGAAATGTGTTAGCCCAATTGGATTGGTGGGTGGGAGTGGGAGGGAAGATGGAGACCAGAACTGAATGAAGGAAAAATACAGCAGAATATCTTTGTTCCTTTTTAATTTTCACATAGCAAAAGAACAACAACAAAACCCAACCCCAGATAAACTTTTTCTAGGTCAGCCTTCAAGGTTTTTCTCAGGCAAAAGAAAAATCAATGTTTCAGTCGTTTTACTCTTGTTACCCTTTCTTTTAGATGTAGATCAATTTTAAATGAAAACAGTGCTCTCTTGAAATGAAAATGAGAAACCTTTTATCTAGAAAATGTCAAGCTCAATAGGCTGATATTTTTCATTATTTAAATGTCTAAATGAATGCTTCTGCTTTTTGGAATCTTCCCCCATTTTTTTTTAACTAAAATTATTAATCCAAGTTCAGAAATAATTGGTGCCTCCAATATGTGCACTACTTTTCTCCAGGAAAAAAAAGGGTACATGCCAGAGCCTGAGGGCCAGAAGAGCCTCATAGCCAGCTGCTGAGGCCACCCCCAGCTCATTGGGGCTGCCCACGGTCAGAAGTCTGTGCACAGTAAGCCACTGTGACCCTCAGGCTTGGTGAGGAAAAAAGGCAACAAGAAGGGGAAACACAACGCGGCTGCTTTTGAACTCTCTCTTTGCAAAGCTATTAGCAAGCCAAAGGAACATAAAAATCCTACCTTAACTCTGACTCCAGAGTTGCCAAAATAACTTTGCTTTGGCTAATAAGCGTCAGACCGATAGTGCCCCTTCTACTCGCATGCTGAGGAGTCCGTAGCAGCTTGTGCAGAACAAATCACCTGCACTGGATCAGATCAGACAGCCCTTTTCAGACAACAGAATTGCCATCCACCTCCCATCTCCTACAGAATGAGGAGATGCCCAGTCTGTCTTATGGAGGCAATAAAGCAAAAAACCTGGTGAGAAGGGGGAGAAGGCTTGTCAAAACAAACCTCTGCTACTTCTGCAGGGGACCTGAGGGACTGCACTTGCCTGATCTTTGTTAACTCATATAGACACTAAACTCCTGAAGCTCCTTTACCACTCTCCTCGCTGCCTAAATGCAGTGTCTCAAACCCTTTCTCTTTCTATTGACTTCAGTAGGAACGGTTCCATTTTGCAGCAGCAAGGGATGAATACTCTGGATCTTCACCTTGCCTCATGCACAACACTTGTGAATCTGTGCAACCCTATTGCTTCACTTCAAAAAAAAAAGAAGGTTCAAATTATGGACTGGCACACTAACTGAGCACTGCAACTGCCTTTAATTCTGACATCATTTAACACTGACAAATTAGTTAAGTTCTTGCAATTTACATGAGGTTTCATCAGAATATAGTTCAATATTCAATTAGGAACCTTTTTGAGGGGGAGGCACCATGCAGAACTTTGAACACTGTGATCAATATATTAAAGACCAGGGAGCCATTGAAGCTGAGCTGCTCTAATTAATCTACTTTATTTTGTATTTTGCTTGTCTCAGAAAAATATTCTTTCACTTCCATTATGTTCCCAGTATTGATAACTGATCCTGCCCCAGCATGGAGGGACTGGATAAGCTGCTCCTCTGAGATGGCACTCAGCCCTCCATTTCTGAGATACTCTAATGAATGAGCTAACCTTTGAGCAGCAACCTGCAAACAAAACCAGAACATATTTGCCTCTTTTGCAAATGCATCCTGATTATCCCAGGCTTATAAGTATAAGCAATCCTTAGACTCATCTGCTTTCCTCAAAGCACTTACTGACGTCGTACCAGCCAAGCCTTGGTCTACTGCAACATGCCAGACTGGGAATCCATTACAACACAACCACCAAATATATTCTAGAAGGAGTAGCAGATGTGCCCAGTGGCTTGGGAAAAGTAGGTGTTATGTTTAATTATGTGACATAGTTAAAAAGGAAGCAGAAACAAAATCACATATGCAATTAAGGAAGAGCAGGAAACTTTAATTAGATTTAAGTACATAATATTAAGCAAGTATTTTGCTCAGATGAGACAATTTGCTGAATTCAAATCACTGCTAACCCTGAACAGTCTCTCTGGATCCTAAATTTCACAATACTTAGAATCAGTTTAGATCATCAGGGTCAGAGTATCTGAAGTCAGACTCAAATATCTCCAGAGTGGAGTACAAATAAATGGTTTAAACTTGCAGCCATCTGTGTTGAGGGTTATCATCCCTTGACTCTGAAGTGAGAGCAATTACCAGAAGCCCTTGGCAATTATGAAATGCAGGATGGTGTTACTTTACCGTTGCAGGCTTGGGATACCATTAAATATACCTACATGGCACTACAGTAATGGGATCCCCAAATTGTGTCCTATGCTGTACTTGCAGCCCTCAAACTCTTCCTGTGCAGCCTGCAAAAGGATGCCAATGGTCGAGAGATGGAAGAAAGGGAGCACACACAGCCCCAGTACCATCACTCTCCCAAAGCTCTCATCTCCCCTCCTCTTCCCCCTCTGTGTAGGGGCTGGGCACACCAATAACACTTGGGTTAGGAATCTGAGGACATGAAATGGTGGCTTGTCCACAAATATATGGGTTGTCACTGTCTTCTATGTATAAGGCCTAAGGGACACTTCTCCAGGGCATCAGTTAGCTCAGACAGTACACTGAAGAATGTGGAGTAAGTGAAACTGGTATATCAGCATTTCTGCCTCACCATCACCATAGATGGTGGAGGGTTTGTCCTGGTTGAAACACTGCAGAGGCACATTGTGCTTAGTGTGGGCCCCAGCGTACAAATGAAACAGTACTCCCCATCCAACTCCCTTGCCATTTTCCCCAGTTTTCCCTGATTTTCCCTGGTCTGCACATGTTTGAGAGCTGTGCAACTGGATATTGAGCAAGGGGGCTAAAAATGACTGTTGGATACTGCTTTGGTCACTGAGCACAACCGTTTTGCCCTTCTTGATAAGACTAGGTGCTTTGAGAGAAAACCAGCGAGTGATTATGCCGTTATTTGAAGGACCGTAGTCCAGCCTCTTGAATGCAAAGTGCAAAGCTTTGATTGTACAGGCAAACGTACCTTTGACTCTACATACTATCAAGTGCTTTACCTTGCAGCCCTACCACTCATTCAATGTTAATGAAAATAAGTAAATAAGGAGAGATGTTAGTAAGAATAATACTCTTAAGCACATTACCCTTCTCCTTTCTGGGGTTTAGGGGGTCATTACATATGTTATGTTTGCAGCCATGTACTTAATTGCAAGATTTTGCCAGTAATTGACAACAGTCAATACAATAAAAAATTCATCTGATGGACCTGTAAGATTTATGGAGACTGTAAAGCTTAAAACAGAACAAGAATCATCTTGAACTGATGCAAAATTTCCAGGACAACAGAGCAAGCCATGATTATAGTGGAATTTTAACTAGCTCTCACTGTATTTTTAAAACATACACAGAAGTGAATACTGTATATTCTATGATAATAATTTACTTTTAGAGATACCTAACACTAACCAATTAGCCAGGAGCACTGCAATGTACCAATAATGAATTATCTTTAAGCAGCACTTTGCATCTAAATGATGCCAATGTGCGTTATAGGTTAAATGCTTGGCTGTTGTAACTCCATTGCAGTTGGAGTGATTTCAGAGGATCTACACTTGTATACACGGGTGAAGGGTGCAATGATATTTTTTTCATGCACTTTGACATTCAGCCCTGGATGAACAGCTGTCTACTCGCTAACAACACTGCTTCATGTGACTTCAGATAATACTTGTCTGACTGAAACCTGGAGGGAAATGAGATAGATCCAAATGATGAACTGAGAGGTTTAAGCCTGTATGAAACTGCCTGGGACCAATTAGTAGCACTATTATCGATTCACATACTGGAGCACATAAGACAATTATTTACCTCTTGATTTTTCCCCTATAAATCTGTCCAAGAACAAACTTTTTTTTTGTGTACAGACTTGTTATTCTGTCCTTTTGACCCCTAACCATTACCAGTCCCATCACCAAACACTTCATGGCGGCAGTGAGATTCCTCCCGTGTAGTTTCTTTGCATATCACAGTCCTGATATTCCTCCCACAAGTGGCAGAAATCTCACAAGAGGTCAGGTAAAAAAAAAAACCAACAAATAAAAGTGATTCAGAACCTTGTGATTAATCTTCAAGCATTTTATCTAGGATGGGGCAGCTAGCTTCAGTCAATTATTAATTACTCACATCTGTTTCTGCAATTGGTGGGCCTCCCAGAGCTCTCCAACGCTTGTATCCAGAAGGCGACTTTCCCATGTTCATGGGTGCTTGGCTCTGGTGTTTTGGTTGGGTTTATGCCATCTCTCCTTTCTCTAACAGAATGTTGTTGTATTTAAAAACAGAAAACTCCATCTGCTGTATGGGAAATCAAATTGCAGTTAATGTCAGTGTACTTCTCTTGTCCATGGTCAGGGAGGGGACTGCCCTTCAGAAAGTACTGTCACAGACCTATAAAGATGCAGACAGGCTATTTGTTTCTCTCTGACTCCTTTCCACTAAAATGTAGTAACAACAGAAGAGAAACAGTTGGTCCTGCCATGAGCTCCATGAAGGTGGAGTTGTTTTCCACACAAGTGACCCATTGTCACTCTTATTCCCCCAGGGGTGCGTGGCCAGGCAGGTCCGTGGAGCGACTCCCATTGACTTCAGGAAGCTCCGGATCAGGTCTGAGGGATCTGCACAACTTTTTCAATGACCCCGGTTTTCCACAGTGCTTGGCACATCCCCAGTGCTCCCACAGATCTGCCGGTGGGCTCACAGCCTGCAGCAAGCTCCTGCAAAGCACCTGCAGGAAGGCATGGGAGTCACAAACAGTGGCTGGAGGACACAAACAGACCACTGCAGAAAAACGTAAGGCTATTTAAGGGATGACGTTGCAAAAATTTAGAGATTTGCACTTTGAATAGTGAGTTCCCCTGGTGGAATACAGATCCTACCCCGTGACAGTATGCATATTTCAGTGACTTATAGCAACTGCTCATTAATTTGTCTAAATATTTTCCATTTTATGCACTGCCAGCCCCTCCGACTCCTCTCACTTGTATACACCTACCCAGACCCCTTCCTGCAGAGGCAGGCATGATGCTGCTGCGAGCTGGGGAGCCTGGTGGCAAGGAGCAAGGTGGCCGTGACCACGCGGCAGAGCAAGACAGCCTCTCCCCTTCCCCAGGCAGGCAGTGGTGCCTGGCACAGGGGGCCATGGAGCTGGAAGGAGGTGACACACTGAGATTACCTGGTGTCAGCAGCATGCTGGGGCATCAGGAAGAAAAGCCTGATGTTGCAGGGGTAATATCCCCTCAACAAATCTGTTAGAAAAAAGAAAAAACCCTAAAAAGTTTCTACAGAACTACAGAAAGACCCTACAGGAGTCATTCCAGCTGAAACTAAAGAAACCAGTAACTCCAGATGAGATCAACCGGGAAAAGACCTTAAGCAAACATATGATGAAGAGGGAATCTGAAGCTCACAGCTTATTCTTTTGCTCTAGCATTTCAGAAACCTACCTGACATTTGGAACATGCAAAACTGAAGAGATTTCAGATAAAACAGCAAACTACAATCAGTGAACTTTATCCATTTGTCAAAATGTCAAAGTTGCTTTTTAATGAATTCCTGACACTGTAGCATTTGTCTGGACCTTCCAGTGGCTTAATATCTACTCCTGATGTTTTTCTTCTGGTGCATATCAGGGAAGGGATGAGGAAAACTGTACTTGTGTCACTGGGATCTCAGTCTTTTGAATGTTCTGATCCCAAGTTAAAAAGCATTAATTGTCACCACATGAGTTATCTTACTGAGTTCATAAAGGCTATTCTCATATCTCACATATGTCTGAATGCTCTGATTTAATGTCAGAGCACACAGCCCTTAATCTGATCAAACTCATGATAGGGGTCACAATACGACACTCCCAGAGCCATCCTGGCAACCCAGTGGGACACTGTGCACTCACTTTCAAAAGTCTACCTAAATAACCAGTTACAAGACCGTGAGATACACTCATAGAGCATTTTTTTATTTTTCTGGGGCAGTAGCTTGCCCAAATGCCACTCAAGCTGTATTGCTTTTTGTTGGTCACAGTTCCAGAATTCATTGTCAGGAGACAGCATTTGAGGATTCAGAGTTTTCAAAGATTTATTAAGCAACCTGGAAAAAAGCCAACAGAGCTAACTAATAAAAACATTGAAAGTAGATTCCAGAAAAAAATACTGCCCTGCTGCAAGTATAGCTTCTCCAAACTGTTTTTAGACACAGGATCCATCCTCGCCAATTAGACTGTGTTTGATAATTTGGAGAATAAAATTGTTTTTTGATCCTTTAAGATGAATATCTTATACACAGATGAATGAGGTATACTCTCATGTCTGCTCTCATGTCAAACTGTCAGATAAAGTGCTAAAGTAGAAATAAAACAAATACCAGATTTCCTTTTTTTGTCTGGCATTAAGAAAAGTACACTGAGTGCCCCAAATAAATCCTCATTATTTTACTTTTCTTAAAAGAAGATTAGTGAGAAAATAGTTTAGCACATGAAAAATTCCTCTTCCACCATAGATTAGTTGGCAGACTCTGATAGAGAGACTGGAGACATTCCTTTTATCTGATGGAAAAAATCTTTCATCCTGGACTGAGCTACAGCAGCTTTATTCATTAGTATTTTCTTTTTCTGTTGAGGATGCTGGTGGGTGAAGGAAGTAGACTATCTTTGGTAGGACATTATTAACCTAGACTTTAGGAAGCTGCAGTTTGCTGCTTCCCACAGGCTGGCAAAATCACTGAAATCCAGACTTCCACTGAAACAAATTCCCTGAAGGAGCTGGGGCATCATCTCTCCGTGCCACAGTTCACGATCTGGAAAATGAGGGTCAAATATTTTGTCACTTTAAAGGAGGCATGAAAGAATGACACTAATTGACTTACCCAGGTAAAATACAGATGTCCATTAATGAATTATAAAAAGGATTTCTGTTTCTGAATTGTGTCTCTTCAGCCAAACAAAAGTGTAGCTTGTAGTAAGTAGAACATTTATCACCTTGTACTGAAAAATATTTTATCACATGCATAGTGAGAAACAAGGAGAGAGAAACCCATGCTTGGTGGGTTAACTTCCCTAGGATGAAATGAGGTTGGTGCCTCGTAATCGACAGGGTTGGGAGTCACTGATCACCTTTCTGTTTGGTGTTTGTACAGTCATCGGAGCAATAGCTGTCCTGATCCGTGACAGGCGCTCACAGGCTTCACAGTGCCACAAAGAACACTAACAATGAACAGGCTCAAAAACAATTTGCACAACCACTTATCTTCTGCAGATTCAGAGATCAGGTTTTTAGGAATGCACACATAACATATTGCAGGGTTTAGATTTCTTTTCAAAATGCAAGGCTAAGGAATGTCAGTCCCCAAGCCTTTAAACACATGAGTCAAAATAAGCAAACATGGAGCAGAGGAAAGCAGCACATTTGTCAAGTGCAGTGGGGTATCATGATGTAGCTGGGAAGACACTTTTGTCAGTTGTGGTAGTTTCCTGAACATTGGTGGTGTAATTTAACTAGAAATATCACCATCTATAGGAGAAAACAATACTTAAAATTAGTGCCAAAAATCATGAACTGAAAAAGAATCTTTTGGAAAGTAACACCATCTAAAAGCCGAGCAGCACAGACAGATTTATCCGTTTCCCCGCAAGGATGATTCACAAATTAAGGCATCAAAAATTATCTAATATTGTAGCACAATGTCACTTCTGACTACTACGCTGAGAAACTGGGGATAAAGAGTTTTCTTTGACCAGGCAAATCAACGCACACTTTCAGCTACAGCCTACCTTAGTGGTAGATGATAGATGCTAGCACCTTCATCCTTTGGTTTCTGCACTAGCAATAAGCAATGTCCCACATTATGTAGCTCTCACTACCAACACCTTCCCACCAAGAGCAAAACTGTGACAGATTCTTCCAACAGTTACTCCTTCCACCATCTTCCTACCTTTGTCAATACCTTTCCATCAAAGAACACAGTGAGAGTTGTCAATGCACACATATCTCGAGCAGTAACTGTGGCATTGGTATGCCGTTGCCCTGCTGACTATTGAGCAACCAGCCTGGGTGACACATGTGAAATCTCCAGATGTACAATGTAGGGCTCTGATGAGCTTCATGATAAGAACTGCCAGATTAATGCTATATTAATGATTTAGTCTGGCACTTGCACACCAAACTGAAATTTCACAGCTTATATGGAAAACTAGATCAAGACTAATGTGTCAAATTTCTTACTTAGGGAGACCTTCCAAAAGTTTCCAGAGGATATGCTGAAATTTTCCTTCTTTTTTTTCATATGAAGAGAGGCTGTGAGAGCTAGGAATCTCAGGGGCATCTCATCAATGCATATAAATACCTGACGGGAGCAAATGAAGATGAGGGAGCCAAGACTCTTCTCAGTAGTGCTTAACGATAGGACAAGAGGTAATGGACACAAATTCAAACATATGATATTCCATCTGCACACAAGAAAACGATTTTTTACCTTGTGTGGTCAAACACTGGCACAGGTTGCCCAAAGAAGTTGTGGAGACTCCATCCTTGAAGATATTAAAAACTGGATTGGGCATGTTCCTGGGCAAGCTGCTCTGGGTGACCACTCTGCTTGAAAAAGGGAGCTGAACTAGAAGACTTCTAGAAGTTCCTTCCAATCTTGACCATCCTGTGATTCTGTGATGCTGTGACTCAGTGATACTGTTTTACTCATAAAGCATCTTATCTCAGCCCTGATGCACACTGGAAAGGTTTCTGGGACAATGATCCCAAACTGCTCCACTAGGATTCATCACAAAACAAAATCTATCTATTCCAGAATATCATACAGAAGACACAATCATCTACTAAATCTCTGAAATATAAGAGAAAAAATATAGCGCTATTGTGGACTTGAAGTACAAATGGTGGATTATACAAATTGGTACTTATTGCAGGTGTTGATGGAAACATTTTAAATTTATTCCAGTATTGCTGTAGTTGGCCTTGGAAATCCAGCTCTCTTTGGAATCTCACAATCACCATATCAGGAAATTACTTTGCTTCTCAAGCCCAGAAAGGGCTATATTCCCATTAGAAATCTGATGACTTTCTGCAGGAGGATGTAACAGAATACTCTATGGTCAGTGACGTGACTAGGCTGCAGGTATTCTGATAGATCATGCTTCACATGTGATTCATGCTAAAAGCTAAAAATTGAGATCACGAGAAGGAAAACATGGATTCTCCTGACACCCTATTTCATCCTTCATTGCTGAAAATAACTCCATGTTTTCAGTCAAAATTAATGAAGAAGGCTGAATATTCAACACAGCCGAGGTAACTAAGCAACATAGCTAAGGATGTGGGGTCTGTTCCTGTGAACATTTCAACTGGTAATTAGTTTTCTTATAATAGTTTCAGTACCACTGCTCACACTAATTATTTGCATGACTGGAAACATAAGTCAAGATACAGTCTATTGGGAAGGTGACCCTGAAGGCCCAGACTCACCAAATAGGGATGGGGACCAAGATGGAATTTGGTTAATGTGATTTGAATCTTCATGATATAATTCAATAAAATGAATCATGAATACATCTTCATCACAGAGTTCACATTAAAATGTGAAACTACAGCCAATAAATGTAGTTCATTTGAAAGTTTATGTCCTACCAAGCCTGATTCTAGAGTAAGGCTAAGTCAGCATCGAATTAATGTGCTTTCCATCACACCTCAAACTCACAGATATCCCTTTTTTCTTGTTAAAAAAACAACACAGGTCACATTTTTGGCTGACTTCAGTAATATGATGTAGAGTTACAGTGACCAATTCTCTGACCCAGAAGTGCAGCTCTGGAACAGAATATACACATTTTATGAGGAAAATTAAATGGAAACAGGTTAAATTATAAAAAAAAAAAAATCCCACAAACAGTACTTCTTCACTTTTACTGATTCATTTATGTCATCTCCATAAAAGATTTGCAAATGGTAAGTGAAATGTGGCATCTGGCTGGGAGTTAAACAGTGTTTTTAATAGATGTCAGAAGCAAGTCTCTTACAAAGCAAGACATTCAGCTCTCTTATCTTACACTGAACAATTAGCCTCAGTAGAGACGAACTGCTTCCAAATGAATAAGCTTTTGATAGGAAACTCTATCAAATTTCAGTGGAAATCTGATCATGGGAAAATTGCTCATGGAAAAAAATGGCTCAACACTTGATGCACCCCGTAAAAAACAAGGATTCCTTGGTATTATCTCATTTAATAAAGATGTTGCATACAATAAAAGTCCCAAGTGTTACTTGTACTACGCAGTTTTGATTACTTGTGGTTTTCATCTGATTAAAATGTATTAAAATTTGCATACAGGTATTCAAATTTATCTAGAGTTAGAACTGTATTCCAGTTTATGATCTTTATAGTTCAATCTGGCTTTGTACTTCAAATTTGTATTTAGACAGCAAATGACATGCCTAAGAAAAACTGAAAACTAATAATTTTTTAGTTTTGCTTTGCATTAAACATCTATCTTTTTAATGTTTTTCCCCATTATGGAATCTATTTCTTTTCCCATCTTAAACATAGCTACTAATGATGGGCCATTTTCTATGCAGGCAACCAGCAAAGGTTTCATCATTTTGCAATACACAGCAGCTACCATTGCTCTTAATAGGTAAGACTTAGGGCTAAGCACTTTTGTAGCTCTGGTCATTTCCTTTAGTTGCCTAATTGGTAAAAGAACTCTTTGGAAAAGCATGCACTTCTCAGACTGAGTGGAAAAGGAATTATTGATGAAATGTTAGGAGTATTGATGGGATGCATGAAGGCAACTGAAAAGGAAATGCCTTCTAATTAAATATCTGGTTTAGGATTTGAAAACGTACATTGGCCTAGATAGGCCATTGATCCGAGAAGATTGTTCCTACAGAGTACCGTGTACTGCAGGAGATGCTCTTGGGAGAGGGAAGAAATCATTTACCTATTAAGAATTTCAAATTGCCAAGCTATAAGGAATCCCTTCCCCATTCTCCTCCTATCTTCTTCAGTGCCCGTCTCCACCCACATAAAAACTTCCCATATTAAAATTGGAACTTAATAGGTCAAAATCCCCTGAACATTTCCAAAAAAACATAGAAAAAATCCCAAACATATTTCACACTTAATCTGAAAGGGATGAGGTTGCCTTTGTTGCATGACGTCCTTCCTTTCTCACCTACAGAAGACATCCCACCATGCTACAAGAAACCCTGAGGCTCTTGGCCCAGGCTGCCAGGCTCTGGGCTTGGCAGCTGCCTTTTAGACAGGTTGGAGGGGAGGACATCAGGCGAGAAGGAAAAGAGAGAAAATTTCCCTGGGAAAATTTCCTTGTTTCTGCTGAACTGATTCACAAACTGACATGATTCTACAAGATGTTTTGATTTCTTCCATACTGACTTTTCCTGGCAGGAAAAAAAAAAAAAAGAAAAAAAAATGTTTCCTCTGAAAATTTCCATGTGACTGTATTCCAGATCTGATGTAGCAGCATGTTTCTTGTCAAATCCTAAGGGTTAAAGGGAAGAGATCTAAACAGTCTGGCAATCAATAGTTTATGTTTGGCTGATGTTAAAATGGGTTCCGGAGATCTCTGGACAGTTTTGCTCAAAGCATACAGTGAATTGCTATAAATATCCTGACATAAAGCAATGTTGTTGCAGTGTGGGAACTCAAAGTAAACCCTCTGTCTTTAGAAAGCTCGCCCTTTAACCACAAGCACCAGGGACAATTGCCACATCACCAGCCTCTCTGTATGGTTTCTTTCTCTAGGAGGGCAAGCACTCGCCTGCAAGCACAGGTTATCTGTACATGCCATTTTTCTGGATTCAAGCAGATTAAATAAGGGTTTATCCAGGAACTGACACATTCACTAAATAATTCAATAAACTAGTTTTTCTTTAGGCTACTGCCTGAAGGTACATGTATTTTGGGTTTGAGCACATCACTGTTTGTTTGGGTTCATTAAGTTCCTACTGTTCAACTGACCTTGCCATGGTTTTGTGGTTTTTTGTTGGTTTTTTTTTTCACATAAGCAGCATAATGAATTATTTTTTTCCCCAATTAATATAAAGAAAGTCTCAGATGTTTAAATACATGCCTGCTCCATCAACACTGCTTTGAGGAAATAAGCTGTTATTTGATTTCCTGGTGGGATTAGTTCTTGTCAAATACATTTTTAATGCACTTCTGGTATCTAATGAATTATATAGCATGCCTGTTTTTCTTCTGTCATATGAGGTTTGGGAGAAATCAGGTCAAGTCTGATGGCAAAAAATGACATAGTATTCTGAAATAACCCTTAGTCTGAGTGAAAGAATCATTCTAATGGAAACTAATCCCTGACGAACCGAAAGAAAATATTACAAACGAGATAGGCCTCCCTATTTTTGTGGCCACCACCACCAAAATTTCTTCCAATAAGGCAGAGGCCAAGCACATTTTTTACAGGCCTTAAAGGAAGCTATTGAAAGACAGGTTTGAAACCATCAAAGGAAGGTTATTCATCCCTCAGTGTGTAGCAGGCCTGTGGCACTCCTAGACAGGGGATGCTGAGCAGGTGAGCAGCTGATGCGGGTGTAACTAGAGCCTGGATACAAGCCTTGAAGAGAGATCCATTGCCAGTTACTAAATAGAAAAATCACAGAATACTCAGGAAATTCCTCACACTAAAAATGCCCAGATGCTGGAAGAGTAGTAGGAGAAAAGTCATATGAGCTTTTCCTGTTCCTCCTCCTCCTTGAGTGCTCATTGTCATCACTGTGGGAGGCAAAAAGTAACTTAGATGGCTCCCTGGTCTAAATTGTTATAGTTATTTCTGTTTTCTTGCCATTATTAAATGGTAAAATCCTAGAATAAAAGAAAAATTGCCAAAGTTACTTTTGTTGTTTGGTCATATGTCCAAACGCCAAAACAACTCTTCTGTTTAAGAAAGGGTTGACTAACATTTCTGTGGAATAGCACTGTTAATGCAGGAGGGTATATGTTGTTCAACGTGAGGAGTGGGGATGACTTCTAACATCTCCCTCCCCTTGGGTTTGCTTCTGTGGTGCTGACACATTGATTCACTCCAGGATGAGTGATGGATGCACTGGCTAGAACTGAGATTAAATATGTGTGTCCAGGAAAGCCATTCTACTTATGTCAAATTTTATGAGGCTTACCACTTCTTTTTTTTTTTTGCTTTTACAATACTATAACATTTCGGCTATTGCCATTAAAAACTGAGCAGGTACATAA
Source organism: Nyctibius grandis (assembly GCF_013368605.1). Classification (NCBI taxonomy): domain Eukaryota; kingdom Metazoa; phylum Chordata; class Aves; order Nyctibiiformes; family Nyctibiidae; genus Nyctibius; species Nyctibius grandis. The sequence continues at coordinate 70,279,111 of NC_090660.1, read as the reverse complement.
TTTCTAATTAAACTTTGACCACCACCAGATTTGTTCCATTTTAAAAAAAGCTCATTTTTAATTTTCCTGACAAGAATCAAATTAACAGTTTTGAATTGCCTTGAGCTAATACCATTCTCAAAGTCCTGTATACCTATGTGCTCTATTTTGATTGGGATAACTGGCCTTTCCAGATCAGACTTGGAATATTATTTGTCATGTGGGTTTTACACTTAATTAAATATCAGATACATTGCTTTTTGATTGAAGCAATTTGAGCTCAAATATTCCCTAGGGGATTCTGGAGAATAAAATTGTTCTTATACCTCCTGATTCTATTATATTGACTTTTTCCAAAATTTCAGTTACTAAGATAACCAAAGATGTCACAAACACCTTAAAGCAATAAAAAAGGACAAGTTCTTTCAAACACAGCATTGTTTTTCTCACTAACACTACTGCTTTACAATTTTATTTTTATGTTTCCTGAAGAGTTGTCATTAATCACTGACTAATGAGAAAGGCTTCAGTTAATCAAAACCTACCTTGACACGATGTCTGAAATTTACCTGTTCATATATTATCTCCTACAGTTACTTTGCTCTTCTTTCAGTCCAGTCATGCTCATCCATTCAAATCCCCTCTGTGTGACTCAGAACTGGAACATGAACTTGGCTTATCCACCTCTCAGGAAGGTGGCCTCATCAGCAGTTTAGACTGGAAATAAGTTTTTCTTAATTTCTTCTATTGGAGCTCTCCCCTTGGATATACTCGATTAAATATTTGTCCCCAGAGAAAAAAAATGGGGAGAGGGTGACTTCTACTGGGTGAAAATGGGAAAGTCATGTTCCAGTCCCTGCTCTGATGAGTATATAATTATATATGCAAAACAGAGCATGTTTTTTACAGAGAAAAGAGACCATTCTGGGGCACCCCTAGGTGCAGCAATTCAGCCTTTCACCAGTTTCCCTCCCAATGGAAAAGTTTTCCCTAACAAAAGAACTGGAAGGTAGAGATGCAGCATTAATAGTGTGCCTCCCTGGGCTTTTTCTGCAGAACTAAGCATATTCTGAGATTGTTTATCTTTAGACAAGCCTTGTACACAACATGTGGGGGCAGAGGTGTGGGCTAAGCCACAAGCTATCAAAACTCGAATATTTTATTACATGCACAGAATTTGTGAGCAGCCTATTCAAGGTCCCAGGCACATACAGCTTTATCACCCCATGAGAGTAGCAGCCCTTCACCACCGCCAAGTAAAGGACACTCACTGACAGCACGCTGTGCACATGGAAATTGGACAGGGAACTTCACGTGTGACAGATGACGACGGGGTTTCTTCACCAGCACTACAAGCAAAGCCATGGATGTCTTTATCAGATCTGACTTTAGTCTCTCAGAAGAAGGAATGAGAATTGCAAGACATCTGGACAGCAGATGTGAAATGCAACCCACCCTTGTCTACTGCATTTTTACCGTTACAAACTGAGTAATGCTCAAGGGCATAAATCATCATTCTAAATGACTATAGAAAGTGAAGGATAAGTGGGACTCAGGCAATTCAGCTCCAGATGGACAAGGAGATGTACAGGATGAGAGTAATCAGACAAACAAGAGAAGGTAGGAGTGAATCTGAAAATTTACATATAAGGGAAAAACTTGTTACTGTAATAAGCAGTAAATTGGGATTACTACTATCTATTTTAGTACCTTTGGATAAATCTCGCAAAAGTGGTAATTATCCACATTGTTTGTACTTCTGTGCGTTTCTTGGCTTCTTGCTTCCCCTGGTGGCATAGGCACAAAACTCTTGTGACAAAAGCTTTCTTTGGGGATGCTCAGAAATTCATGCAGTGACATGGGTGGGAGGAACAACTGCTGCATCTCACATGGGGGTGGCTGGGAGTGAGGAGAAATTCAGCAACGCAGCATGGGGAATTGAAGCAATTTAGCAAGCTAAACTGAACACAGAGTACAACTTAGGACCTGGAACAGGTGAGGATTTCTAAACTCACTGGATTGGAAATCCCAACCCTTTGTTTCTTTTAGGTAGGCACACAAGCCACAGTAAGAGAATAATACCCCATCTTTCTAGCTGCTATCTAACCATGTATAGAGGGCTCTGCTTCAAAGAGATAATAACGGAAACAGGAGATAAATGATGGATAACAGAAAATGCAGCAATGAACTCCAGCTGACTCAAATTCTCCATAGAGCACTTTTTCACACTGAAAAGTGTATGGAAAGACTGATTTGGAACACTTTTATTTTGCATTTATCAGATTGGCTTGACCCCCCAACAACTGAAACAGAACTTCAAAACAAGTCAAAATGTTTTAGTTTGACATTTTGATTTTTTCCCACTTTTTTCATTCTGAAATACTTTGTTTTAAATTTCTTTTCCTTAGACACCAAGATAATTTCAGGAAACACAAGCCCTTGTTATCCCTGTCCTCCTGAAATGACCTGAAAAACCTTCTTCAGACAGAAACTGAATTTTGTGAGAACACTTTAAGAGCTTTGATTTCAGTTAACTTCACTTTTTTTTTTTTAAATTTAAGCTATGGAACTGAAAATTCAATTGCTTGCAGAGCTACAGACTAAGACGACCATGCTTTAGTACCCCAGAAATCAGCAGTAACAGCCGTTCAGTGTTGATCACTTTGCAGTCATCACAGAAGAAATTAGCTTTCAAGAGCTTTCAAGAGCGCTTACAAGGAGAGCAATGCAGTGACTACCGAGATTTCGGCATGGGAAAGCATGAGAGAACTGGATGGAGGTTTGATGGTGGGCAGGATCATCATGAAAGCAGAGAAAAGGCTGATCATTTTCACTCTGGAGAAAGGGATTTCATCAGGCTGAACTGCCAGGGACTTGCCAAGGCGCTCAGTGTGCAGATGCCCCACGGTGTCCTTTTTTGTTCCCTCTCACTCATGCACAAATGAAATCTGCTGGAAAGAGCAGCAGGTCATGGGTGCTTCTCTTCTCTCCTCCCCTCTCCTCTCCTCCCCTCCCCTCATCTCCATCAAGAAGATGCTAGGGACACATCACGCCCCTGGTAGCCCAGGAGTCACAGTTCAGCCACTTACCGGTAAAAAAAAAATAGGCACCTACAATGATAGAGTCAGAAAGCACTGAGATAGGGGAGTGCACCCATATTTTATCTTAGCATATTGACTTTTTCAACTCCTTCCCATCGATCTCTTGGCACATTTCATGCCTCAAAACAAAGTCTCAACATATTACGGGGCAAGAGGAAGGCAACACCATGGGCAGGATCCAGATACAAATGTGGACCTTTTCATCACACGACAGCTGAGCACAGGGCAAATGGGAAGTTACAGGAGATAAATCGATTATTGGTGCCTGTCTCTATATAATGTCTCTGTTCCCTAACAGCCTGTGTGTGCTGTCACTGATACCTGCCCTTCTGAGGAAGACAAGACCTTGAAACAACTTCAAATTCATAAGTCCATAGCTACTGTTTAAGATGATGATATATATTTTTGGTAACCCTTGTAACAATTTGATGTAGGTGTATGCAGGAAACACTTAAACACTCCCTGGCAGTGTTCAAGGCCAGGCTGGATGGGGGTTTGAGCAACCTGGTCTAGCGGAAGGTGTCCCTGCCCGTGACAGGGGGTTGGAACTAGATGATCTTCAAGGTCCATTCCAACCCAAACCATTCTATGATTCTATGAAAATACACAGTTTAATTACGACAACAGCTTTTGTAGCTGTGTGATCAAGCATGGTTACAGTGAAAAAGCAGACAAGGCCTGTTGTATGACACCAGTCAGTAAAAGTAAAGCTTCATTCTTTGCACACAAGCTACTTCATAGGGTGGAGGCTAAATGTCCTAGCAAATTTGGTTTCTCCAACATCTCTGGAGACCTTCTGGCTGAGGTAGGAAGGCCTACTTTAACTTGTGAAAACTGGTTTTCATGCTGCCTGGCAGTTTATTTTGAAGACTTTCCTAAGGAGAGTTTGGATGGGTCCATCATGAATAGCTGCTGCAGTGGAATAGGACAGACTTAGCTCCTCTTGCCACTGTGCTCACTGCTGTGTATTTCTTAACCAACTGAAAGACGCTGAAGAATGGCCTCAGGATGGGAATCTTGGTAAAGCTGTCCAGGGAGTTCAGTGGACGTCGGCTCACACACTGGCAGACGTAACCTTGTGATGTGCATTCTCTTGACCACCTAAAATAGAGGCTACATTCTGTAATGGATCTTTTCCTGATTCAACCTCCAATTTCCAAAAGAATAACCTAATCAGCTTGAAAAGAGCCCAGTACAGAAATAAAATTCATCATCTTAATGATCTTTTTTGTGAAGAGAGATACTGAGTTTTTAAGTGTAGTCTAGTTAGAGTCACTAGATTTATCTACCTCTATTTTCTTTGGGGAGGCTGGATTTTTGTTAGAGCTGTTTTAGACCAGGTCCACGTGATACAACGCTGACTCTGGTTGAGATCATGAGATGCTCCTGCCTATAGGTTGCTGCTCACTTTTTGCAGGGTAGAGGGGAGGCTGAAAGTTCCTGTTTTATCATACAGTTGAATTTTTGTTGATATCCTGACATATTATTGTTATGATCCTGTCCAAATAGAAAAATCACTTACAGAAACCACTTCACCTTTAGTTGAGACCACGTTAATAGCCCTCTCAATCCTCTCCTGTAGGATTGTATTACAGGTACAAGCACATGGCAGGCAAAAAGTAGTTCCTGGGATGGGGACACGGGTTACAGGGAGAACAGTGTGCATAGGAAGAAGTCAGCAAAAGATCTGCACTGCAGCTCAAGGAAGTGTGTACTGAAGTTAAATTCAGCTGGTAACTCAAAGGCTTGTTTGACAAGGCAGCTCTGGACATGTATCTCACTTTGGGGCTAATCACTGCAGAGACTTTGGCAATGTTCGTGGCCATAGCCTATAAGACATCTATTTAGAAAACTTTACAAATAGAAGATTTATGGGGCAGGGTTACAGGGACCATCATACCTTCATTAGCACTAACGCAGAGTGTGCTCCCCATCCATTCAGGAAGGAGTGGCCATGATCCTCCGTGGCATTGTCTGTCCTCATTTTGTGGCCACGCGCCCAGCCCTGACCCCTTGGCAGAGCTTCGAGGCAAATAGTCTCACAGAGCAACTGCTGGAAGAGAGAATCCAGGACCAACACCGTAACCTGCACGTAGACTAGAGCCTGGACTAGTGATGACCACACAGTTATTTCAGATTTACTCCTGAAGGAGGAGAATTTCTTGGAGATGTGCAGTTGTGCTGTTAGCTGCAAACTGGACAACACATACAGCAATCTCTTGGACAGAAGTATCTCACATAAACATGTGGGATCTTGGAAGGGCTGTACTGAGGGTAGAGGGGGGTAGGGGGGAGAGACAAATTGAAGCCCTTCCCTGTGCAAGCAAATGTTTACAGTCATGGCTAATCAAAAAAGCACTTCAACATGTTCCAAGATCCCACAGAAGAGATGAGGTTTCAAGATCCATATGTCTGCACAGTTCAATGCATTGGAAATAAATCCTACATCAGTTGGGTGTATCTCCCCTGAAACAGCTGTATGTATTTATTTTACAGAAAAACCTTTGATTGACCCAAGTTATGGACACAAATACAAGGGAGGTAGAAGGGACCAATTCAGGTAAACTACTGAATATATCAGACTCTTTGATGACCTGGTCAAGAAATGCTATTTCGTCTCTTTCAAAGGCTACAGAATCAATAATGCTGTGACTAGAATCAATCCTGAAATGGAAAATATGTCTGGGTCCTAATCATTTTAGTCCTTGCTTTGAAGGAGGCCAACAATTTTTTTTTAAAATATGATCCAGCGCTGAAGAACTGAGCTCCCCAGTGCTCTCCATGGGTCATGGAGCCACCTCTCAGCTCTGCCAGCTGGTAGGCACGTGCTTGTGGGGCTGAAGAACCAGCCAGCAAAGCCTGCTGCCAGGGCAGATGCCTCTTGCACCTACTGCTCTCCCACAGGAGGCAGAGGACAGGCAGCACAGGGACTCAGCACTGCCCTCACACCAGTCATGTCCTCCAGGAGACTTTTTCCCTTTCGAAGGGGGGTGGATCTGAGGGTGGTGCAGGGATGCCCTGGGGTGGTGGGAGCAGCGGGAGTGCTCGGCCCTGACACCTGGTGGGCAGGTGCCCTGCAGTGTCCTTTTTTGATCCGTCTCAGTCCTGTCCGAATGTAATCCACTGGCAAGAGCAGCAGGGCACGGGCTCCTCTTCTCTCCTCACCTTGACTCCCCTCGCCTCTACCATGAAGGCACCGGGGCCACATCGCACCCCTGGTAGCCCAGGAGTTACAGCTCAGCTGCCCACTGGTAAAAATAAATCTGTACCTACAACAATAGAGTCAGAAAGGACCGACAGGACTATGAAGGCAGGAATAGGTGTGATTTTGTTCCCCTTTCTTTGAGAAATACAATGTAAAAGGAACTGTTCATAGCACAGAAGAGAGAACTCTTGCTGGCAGTGACTGGGATTGCTTTGGCCCTTTTTAAACACGTGCGGTAACTCCACGGAACTGAAGGTTCACACAGATTTACAGGGCCCCTTTGCAGGGCTCCAGAGGCAGCTCCAGGGTAGCTACCACGTAGTCATTTCCAAATCCTGAGCAGCAGCATCCCCCACTGTCCCTTTCTGGCAACCCAGGTTTAGAGGCAAAACACTCTCCCTCAGGCAGAGCGGCCGAGCCGGCCGGGACTGCGGCGCTTCCAGGACTTGCATCCCGCTTTCTGCAAAACACCAGGCCGAGAGGTCTGGTTTAATCCCTTCGCACTGAGCCAGCCTGGGCTGCTTTTCTCTCTAGTGGGCAGTGCAGGGAAAAAGAATACAAAGGCACCAGACTAGATCCCTTCTGCACAGGGCCTAGGTGGTTTTGTCTTCCCCCCCCAAAATTATCTCAGGGGAGATATGACTTTTTTTAAGAAGTGCCAATATCTTCATGTCTAAAGCTAACTGGAAGAAATCCTTGCTGTGTATTTGGGATTCAGACAATACAAGCTCTCACTAGGATTGCCAACTAACACGAACAAAAAAGGGGGACTTTGCCTTTTTATTTAGAGAGCAGGTCAAAGAACTAAAAATTGTGATTCTTGTGAGCTTGCCAGGGTGTCTGCTTACCTTTGTACAAGCAGAGCTTCAACAAGTGCAAAATTAAAACGGCAATATTTGGAGTGGTATTTTTCTTCAGACACAACTTCTCCCAAACACAGGTGCATGTTTCCTATCTGGGGCCATCTTTGTGCATCACAGAAACATTTCATATAGTTAAGAGTAGTGTTCAAAGTGTTGAAAGATGAACAGCAGAGTCTGTTACACACCTGGACTTCTTGTTCTTCTCAGACTTCTTGGATTTTTTTCAATTGCCAACCCCTGAAAGCCTTTTTTCCTCTCTTTCTCCTGTCTGGTTGCCTTTCACTTCCCTCTTCACAGGTCTGTTTTCTCTTTCTGTTTGTTTTTTGATTCCCTAAGAAGGGCCTGCAAACCTTTCCATGCAATAGTATTATTAGTTAGGTAAAGCTATGAAACTCTTGAATCAATTCTTCTAATCAAAGCTGACTCTTTCTACCTTCTTTCCTCTGACAAGTTCTCCAGTTGTTCAAAGCATAGGAACAAATCTACCATGCTTTCTGGAGCGACTGCACCTACAAAGCTACAGGCACCTACAATGAAAATGTAGAAGTTATGAGGTGGCAAGGGACTACCTGGAGTAGTAAGCTACTATTTGTCACATTTCTACCTTAGCTCTTAAAAGAGCTTGGATTGGTTTGCATTATCCACATTTTGCACAGTTCCCCACCCCATAATAGACTCCATGAAGCTCTGATGAACTAAGATCTCAGCTAAACTTTTCTGAAGGTGACAGCTACTGACAGGACAGCTCAGCTGAGCAATTTCTAAGGGGATTGTCACACAAAGTGCGATGGCAAACTTGCACCAGCCTTACTCTGAACTTTTGCAGAGCTGCAGACTGCTGGGTGACCTTGCCTGCCCTTTCAGAGGATTTTAGTCCACAGACAGAACGAAGTCTTTTTGTAAAAGACACAAATGCACAGGACCCTCTCTGAAGAGGATGAACTGTTTCTTGCTTTTGAACACAATTTTCACGTAGAGGTATGACACACAGTGAATTGCAGGAGGCTGTTCAGCCTGGAGTATGAGCTTCGAGAGATGCTGGGAAAGGAGAGCAAGGAAAGGCTTGCCAACTTCTTTCTGCCAGGATTTCTTCTGCTCTCCCAAGAAATATTTCTGTGGATATCCCTTTGGCAGCAGTACCACCTTCTGAGGTGGTAGGCTTTTCTTTTGAAATCTGTCTTTTCCTATGTGACTTCTTATAGGCATTTCGTTTGATTCAGCACATGCTTAATGCACCTGACAAACAATCTTTCAATTTTTTCTTATGATGTACCATTTTGGGGGAAAAATACCCACTCAAACACACAACAGATCTAATGTCAGGAAGAGGGCAGTGCCTCAGAAGGAATTTGGCAATGACCTCAGATGATTAAACGGTGATTAAGTAGCTGCCTAAAACTGAGAAGTAAGATGCTGCTCTGTGGCCTCCAAAGCTTTCTCGTAAAGAGCTGAGACTTGTGTTATCCCTGTTACGCAGGGAAGAAGACAATCCACTGCATGGTGCATGGTGGAAGTAAGACTCCACACTTCCTTTATCTTCCTGTCTTGCAAATGCGAAGTATGTCTGGCTCCATGTTTTATTGCTTTCACTCTCACCCTGTAAGGAGCCCACAGGTCTTATGCCTCTTCCCTGCCACGTGTTAGTGCGCAGCCAGGGCCAACACAGTTTAAGGAGAAGCTACTACTCTGGTGGGTTGCCTGAGCCTATTCTCACCAGAAGACTTACTTGAAAAGTTTCCATCAATCTGTTTATCAGATTTGGGATTCAATTAGCATGTTCATTTGAAGTATCTGCTTCACTCAAAACTGGGTTTTGTTTGTTTATGTTTTTCTTGTGGTCAGAAAAGTTTTTGGCAGGTTTCAGCCAAGCTCTGGGGAATTTTTTCAGAAGCTTCTAGCCAGATATATACACATATGTCTAAACCTGCTGGTTTGTTTTTTTTTCAGGAGGAAACTGGTAACAATTTTTGCATTCAGCAAGACACTGCGTGGGCTGAGGGTTTGGGGCTTTCCCATCAATTTTTATTCCCACAAAGTATATTCTTCTCTATCTCTAATTTGTAAGTTGATATGCTGTTAACTGTATTGAGGTTGCTGCTGTTTGTTCCAATCTGTGCTTGACCTGATGTGTGCAGCTGGGCCTCCTGGTTTTACCCTGTCAAACCCAGTAGGACTCTGTCAGGGACTGCCGGCATGGGTTTCAGCTGCATGGATAAGGCAATGAGTGAGACCAGAAACTTCTTCACAAGAGAAATGCAGGGTCTACCTAAAGACTAACCTACCCATACTTAATGAATGGCATGAAACAAAACCTCCTCTGCCTCATGAAACCATGTTTCTTCCTTTCCAAATTTTGGGGGTCCAGCTGACAAAAAGAACTCCCACCAGACACAAAAAGACGAGAAAAGTAACTCAAGCCAGCTGTGTGCATGTAATTGTCATATCCCGGGGAGTCTGGGAGCTATCTGCAAGGACTTTTTTAGTTATGATGTAGTTAGTATTAATGTTTCATCAGCTCTGTGATACATACTAGGAATTTTTAACTTACTACTGAAAGTGTATTAAATGTTATAATAATAGGTATTTAATAAGTATTAGGTATTTAATAACTGCATGATGTGAGACGTTATTTATGATCTCAGGTGCAAGGTAATACAAACAGAATTATACGCTTACCCAGAAGAGGAATTCTGCCAAAAGTTAAATGCTCAAATAACTGTTTAAGATTTTAAAAGTTCTGTCTTGTTTACTGGCAATTAGTTTTTTACTCGCTAAACATTAGCTAGCTGTTTTCACGCTATGAGCTCCCTCTGCAGGGAGATAAAGGTTTCAGATACAATGGGACAGAAAATCTAAACACAACATGTAATGAGGACACCATTCATTTATAGCAATCTCAGACTCAGTTTCTTTAATTTCCTATGCATGAACTTTATCTATGCAGGTTGTTCCTGTCTTTAAACAAGCAAAACATTGATCTGAGAAGGAAGAAATAAAAGAAATAATCACATTTCAATGGCCATGGAATACGAAAGATTAATATATGCTCTGTAATCAGACATCAAGTACCTAAAAGCCAAATAAACACTCTTCCTACACCCTTGTGGTTGATTGTTCCTTTTATAATCTGGATGGACTTCATGAGGAAAATCCTTGTGGCCGTAGTTTCTCTGCTGAACTCAGGAAAAAAGATGCTATACTGAAGCCAGTTATAATTGTGAATTTTTCCACAGCTACCAAACCTGCCAGGCCACTAGACATCAACATCATGTCAGCAACATCTAGTAGATAGCATGTAAGTGAGTGTAATTGATAGGAAAATATTCTCAGGCATGTACATGAGTTCTCTCAAGAAATCTTACTCCTTTATTCTCATCCGGGATAAGAATGATGCTTGTTTGATGCTGTGCCTTCTGCGCCCTGGGCTGCGTGGGCCAGTGAGCAGATACATCTAAGTGGGTAGGGGGAGGCAGGTAGCCTGCAAGAAAGGCAGCAAGTGGGGAGGCTGGAGTTGGGGGCACGGCCAGGGACTGTCACTTCAGCAGTGATCTCTATAGGTTTAAGGGGAGAAAGGGGCTCCAGGGTTTCCAGGCAGGTTGAATGAATTAGTCTGAGGCTAGTTCAGTTCCTTTTTGGTAATTACCTTCAAAGAGAAGTTGTTTTACTCTTTCTTTGGAGGGTTAGAGGTGTAGAAAAGAGAAAGCAAAACTGGAGGAAACGCACCCAGCTGTCAAAAATTTGCTGAGGAAGGGCCACTTTATTTTTACATCTTTTTCACTTATCATGCTTCACCAAGCAGATGGGAGAGTTTTTGTTCTAGCTTAGACTTTGTGTCCTAAAACCCAGCCCGTGGAGACTGAGAACCTTTTGGCTGATGCCTTCATAGAAGAGGTGGTACAGTTCTACCTCAAAGTTCTGGCTGATGCAGGATCCCTCACAAACAGTTTAAATACTTCTTGCATAATAATGTGAAGGAAAGATATTGAGGCAGCAAGGGGGTAAATTTTTCCTTAGGGATGTGGTATAATGTGAGTAGAATACATTTCAACTGACATTAGCTATGTAAGAGCTAGCTTGTTCTCTGGGTTGCCTGTATAGTCAATAGAGAAAACCAAGCTGCTTGAGAGAACAATTCACCTGATCTTATGAGCATGATAAATGCAACCCAGAGGTTTCACTCTGCTTCCACTGATTATAGAGCCTAATTACTGGGAATTACAAAGGTAGGTGAGTCCCACACAAGCTGTCTCAGCTTGAACACTGTACATGGATTTGGTACAGCTCTGCAAAATATAAGTTGCATCATGAGGTGCCTTGAAATCAGGCTGCAGGGTGGTGAATGCAGTCACGTTACTGCATTTTTTAAAAATACACACTCATGCTTCCTGGATAATTGAGTGCAAGATCCTTACCCATTATAAAATGCATATGCTTAACTGCCTCTGTAAAATATGAAGCACTCAGTCCTGACTGTCTCTTGCTATCCACAACATGCTTGGCTTTAGGATAAAGCCATTTGTCTCTGAAATAGTCTTCCATTGCCACAAAGCAGCGATGGCCCTTGGAATTAGTGCCAGGCAATTCAGGAGATGTGTGAAAGGGAGCAAAGAAAAACACTCCTTACAGCTGCAATCAGCCGTGATGCTTTCAAGCAGCTCAACCCAACAGCAACTTTCAGCCCAGCTCTTCCCATCCCCCTTATAATATCTACCCAGATTCCACTATGCTCTTCTGCTGTGAGCTTTTCTCATCCCCCAGCTCTCCCACTGCAATTTTCATCTGCTATTAGTAGCAGTGCTGGCAAAAGCCCTGTGCTGAACAACTCCCTCTTGGCATGGGGGACCCCCCTCTCAGTGCTCCGCTCCCCAGCTGCTCTGAAATGACAAAAATTAGAGACTTGGCTGAACTACACATACAAAGAATTTCAGCAGTTTGGGGGTCTCAAAGTAGGAAATGTTTCAAGAACACTATGCTACATTTCAAAAGCATATTAAACACAAATGTCTTTCCATAACATAACAGCACTCATAATCTTGCCTGAGTCGGTCTTCTCTGCCTGAGACACATCAGCATCACTTAATATGAATGAGAAAGATACACAACATAAAAATGACAGTTTCTAAACTCAGATTCTGTTTTGATTGAAGGTGACATAAATCTGAAGTAATTTCATTGCTGTAATTATTCTAGGTTCAAATCAGTGTAATAGGGAATAAAATATATATTCCAGCAAGCGCTGCTAGTCCTCACTTTAACAATACATTTTAATTTTATGGAGAATTTTAACTAATGCAATTTAAATAGGAAGATGGAACTAGAATGTGGAAACAACTCACTTTCAAATGAATGCATATATAATGGATGTCTGTGAAGCAGCTCACAAGCAATGCAATTGCTCATCCAGAACAGGGTTATTTTTTTAATTTTAGCTAATGTTGATTTAAATACCATTTTAGTGACTATGAAAGAAATTTAACACTTGATTAATTTTTATTGTGATTAATTATTCCAATATTTCTTAAGCACGTTGTGTTAAACTCTGATTTCACTTACATTTTGTTTTCCACTACTTTAATTTCATTAGCCTCAGAGAAATTATTCCAGATTTTTGTCAAGATAACTTGGAACAAAAATAGACCTTACATAATTTAAAAAAATCATTAAAAAGTGCATAATACAATTGTTATTCACACCTCCTTTTACTTATTCTAAAAACAGGAAAAACCTGGCAACTCCAAGGAGCTGAACAGCATGCAAAGCGTGATTTAAACACTACTAAAATGCAGGTCTAAAGAGGAGACTTTAATGTGATTAATTTTCTCCTTTATTGGGTAAACTGTTGAACATCCAGCCTAAGAGAAGTCAGCAGGACAAGTCCATGCAAAAGAGGCTTCCAGAAGGCTGGGTTAAGGCTTCACCTTCAACCCTGGAATCACATAATTCCATTAGAATTTTAAAAAGTAACAGGTTAAATGATAAAGACTTGTAAACAAGGACTGAGTGTAGTGAGTGCTGTGAGATGTGCCCGATTGTGCAGCCTGCATTTACAGCTCCAAGACATATCGGCTACTGAGCCAGGAGCCTCCTTCACCTCAGCAAAGATGCTGAGCTGAGCCTCCACAAGTAAGACTTCTTTTCTCAGCAGTGAATAACTCTTTTCTCAGGAGTGAGTCTTCCAAAATGTCCAGATGGTAACGTTACCTAAGTAACATTGTAGAGTGACGCTAAATTTGCAAGGTGCCCATGGCAAGGGACATGTAGACAGACGTCTGTGTTTCGATGATACTTCACCGATAGTTAGATTTATCAGCAATAACAAAATGGGAAAAATAATGTTCCCTCATGGATATAGCTTAACACATCTGTTACTGATAATATATTGCCATCCAGTCTTCACTAAATGAATATTTTAGATGCAATCTGAACATCCCTATACCTCTCACAAATTAGTGATGTCCTGTAAGGGCTCAGGAAGCGAAGCATGATTAAGTCAGAGAGGAAATGCAAACAGCTCAGTTAAAACCACAAAGCTCCAGTGACTGATTTCAGACCTGTGAAACACACCTGACAGAGAAGAACACAGTGAGAACCTGGGCTGTACCGCAGGAGGAGACTTTCTCAAAGAGCCAGAAATGTCCAGCCACATTTGAACTTGCTCAGTAAAGCATATAACACAATTTCTAAGGTCATGGTCTCTATATTAGCAGTTTAGAGCTCTGTGATTTTTCAGTGTATTGGTTAACAGCCACATGACATTCTGGATTTGTAAACCCCAAAAGATTTTGCTGCCGTATTATTTCATTATATATATATATATATATATATATATGTATCTGTATGTACACATGGAGATATTTCTCTGTCTCAGAGCATATAAAATAAGACTGAAATTATGCATTACTGTAAGACAGGTGAAGAACCAAGTGAGCACAACAGAATTGGTTGTGCAGGCTCACTAAAGCAACTCATGTAACCTAGGCAAACAGGAGAGTAACGGTGATGTGGCAGCTGCCTGTAACAGCTCAGTGAATTCGGGACAGGCAGGCAGCAGAAGGTGGTTTGCCCCTTGTAGGTACCACCACCAGAAACAAACATCTCACCCTTGCTAGAAAGTGAACTGTTCAAATACAACCAGCTGCTAACATACATTATTTTAAATACATATTTCTGCAGCTAGAAGCTATACCATGCATGCTCCAAGGCTTGCAAAGTGTCTGTAGTACCTGCTAATGGGCAGAGCTGCAAAAAGAAACAGAAGACTTCTGCTTCCACCAGCAGAGTTTCTCTATGCAAGAGGCAACTCTCGGGTAGCCCCTCTGGCAGGATACAGTTCCTTAGTGCCAGGAGAACAGGAAAGGATTAGACCTTAAGGAAAAAGTTCACGCATAGGATCAGTCTGCCCTGAGAGTGAACATCTGGGATGTTCCAGCAATCGCCAACACAGAACCACTCCAATGCATAAACTAATCTGTTTTACTTCTCTGACAGGTAGTTTTCAAGAACACCGAACTTTTGTAGGTATTTGAAGTTCAGCCCATTCTTGGAAGTAATATTAAATTTTGTCCAGTTCAGCATAGTGTCTTCACTGCACAACACTGAAGCAGGTTTAATGATACTGCTACTACAAATAGTTTATGAAATAATTGGCACACGTCCCCTTTTCTTTAGGTTTGTTCTCTGGTCTGACTTCCAGTTATTCAGCTTAGATTTATTTCTATTGCTGGATTTCTCTAGCAATTTCATTTCCCATCAAATTGAGGAAAGAAGTACATTTATTGAACTATGGCAACAAAAATACATTCAGTTTACTTCTTCAGTCATTTTAGCATCTGTCTTTACTGAAGTCTCATTAATTCATAGTCTATGATTCTTTTATTATTGCCAATCCTTCTGCTGCTTGTGAAGGGTTTTAGTGTTCACCACAGTACTGGATTGTTAACATACCCATCTCTTCACTGTTTTCAATCCACCTCAACTACCAGATGCTTCGGAAGATATTTCCACTAACAGATTCCATTACTATTGACTGTTTCCCACACCAAATGTTTAATGTGCACTGTCAGATTTAATCACGTGTTTGCTTGAACAAGATCCATTATTGTCTTTGCTTGTATTGCGAAAAGCCAGATTAGTAAGGTTTCTCACTTCACAGATATTGAATCTTTCTGATGATCTGTGCTGTTTGTAGTCCAATTTAAACTATAAGCTTTTAATTATTAAGAATCTTGGAGAATTCTGAATGGTACAAGATAAAGAGTTTTCAGTCAGCACTTTGCACTCTAACTTGCTCCAGCATCTCTTGCCTGCCCTGTGGAGCAAGTCTAAATACACAACGAGCCGAGGCACCAGTTATTGTCTGTGTAATACATATATACATACAGAGAGAGAGAGAGAGATATCCCTGAAGCACCAGCTAAACCATTTTTCACAGAATCACAGAATCACAGAATGTTAGGGATTGGAAGGGACCTCGAAAGATCATCTAGTCCAATCCCCCTGCCGGAGCAGGATTGCCTAGACCATATCACACAGGAACGCGTCCAGGCGGGTTTTGAATGTCTCCAGAGAAGGAGACTCCACAACCTCTCTGGGCAGCCTGTTCCAGTGTTCGGTTACCCTCACCGTAAAGAAGTTTTTCCTCATATTTATGTGGAACCTCCTGTGTTCCAGCTTGCACCCATTGCCCCTTGTCCTGTCAAGGGATGTCACTGAGAAGAGCCTGGCTCCATCCTCATGACACTTGCCCTTTACATATTTATAAACATTAATGAGGTCACCCCTCAGTCTCCTCTTCTCTAAGCTAAAGAGACCCAGCTCCCTCAGCCTCTCCTCATAAGGGAGATGTTCCACCCCCTTAATCATCTTCGTGGCTCTGCGCTGGACTCTCTCTAGCAGTTCCCTGTCCTTCTTGAACTGAGGGGCCCAGAACTGGACACAATATTCCAGATGCGGCCTCACCAGGGCAGAGTAGAGGGGGAGGAGAACCTCTCTTGACCTGAAGTTATTGCCTAAGTTTTGGCTCAGGCAATCCAGTGTGACAAATTTACACATGGAGATTTGCTTTAAACATTTTCTGGACAAATTCACCTCTGCTGAGCTCTATCACCAGTATGTTAAGGTGCTTGTTAAGTTTGCATGTAGCCCTCTGGTGACTGTGTTGATGGATGATAGCTTTCCAGCATGTGAAGAGATCAAGTGCCTAGGGCTGATTCTTTCACGTGTGTTAGCTTTTTTTTTTTGACCATGAAATTTTGTTCATATGCCAGTATCTTAGCAACAGCAGACAGTCTGATTCAAGTAAGTTCACTGTTTCCTTCCTGAGAAATTAATACAATGATGACAGCCCAGTTTAATCTTCTATTCCACTGCCTTTTGGAGTATAGAAGACCAATTTATTTAGTGCTGTGCACTACAAAGCAACAGCTCTGGGAGCAATCAACCCAAAAATGGTCTGAATAATGTTGCTGTGATAGGGTAAGCAATCATTAAACCAGAAATATAGTGTCAGTAACACATAGCTTTTTGGCAGACTGGTAAGTTTGCAACCTAGAGGTTTTAATGTCCTAAAATTGGGGACCAACAATAACATGGTAACCTGCAACTTGATGAAATACAGCCCAGTATCTTTAAAGTGCATCTGCAAGAAATTAAAAGTTCATGGAAATGATATATTACTTAGGCTAGAGTGAAAGAGAAATAAAGTCTGTGGGAGATTATACCTGTACAGCAGTAGGACTGCAGTCACATTTGGCAAAGTAGTATTTGAATTGTTCAGAAGGCAGCATTCATATATATCTCCACATATTTTGTGCTTAAGCAAAGATTAGAAACCAAGCATAAGGCTCCATTTCCTTCTGACACTTCTGCTCTTCCATTTAAGGATATCTCTCCCTGTGTGGGAAGGCACTGCTAAAGTTAAAGGAAGAATAACATGACCTATTTTAACTGCTTGTTCCTAGATATCAGTCTAAATGTTTAGCATTAAAAAATAAGTGAGAGTTGAGTGGTATATCTAGATAAGCTTGTCTTGGGTCCTGCTTCATAAAAGTTTTTCCTTACCTCCTTGTCATCAGTATCGAAAAGTTCGAGGTTATACTGTAAGGGCTATGCTCAAGGGTTATGCATTGAGAGCCCAGTTCTGCAGCCCCTATTTACAAGAGAAGTCCTGAGGAAGAAAGCTGAACAGTATCTGTGAGTGGTGCTGGTCTCATGTACACAAGATAGGCAAAAAAACCCAGGTGTTGATTCCAGGCTGATACATTCTTGGTCAAAAAGAAATATGATGTATAATATGCTTTTAATATCTGAACAGCACTGTCAGTCTGTCTCCATCTCCTCCTGTTCAGATTTTCCAGATACATCTAGAGTCTGGAGCCACATATTTGGTTGTACTCAGTTTCTAACACACACTAACATTTTTGTGCGAGTTTCAACACTACACGTCTTGGATGTTAATGCAAGAATCCGTCTGTTTAGAGACTTGCAGAGTATGTGCTAACCGACCACAGCAAACTTGTATGGGAACGTGAGCAGCATCAGCCATATGAAAACTAGTCTCTCTCCTTCTGGAACTACAACACACATTTCACAGCTCCCTGGCTGTTCATTTGCTTCAAAACTCAATGTTTGCACACCGTGATTGAAGAGCGATCACAAGAGGCCTTCCTAGTGCACTGGCAACATTTTAATCTGAAGAATTAAACGTGTTCTTGGTCATGAGACCACACACTGAAGAAAGGATTAGCAGGAGATGCAAAGTGTTTTAACAGGGGTGGTTGTATGTAGATTTTAACTTTCAGATAAGTGTCTTGCTCTCCAGGAAACATTCACTTACAAGAAAAAAGGAGGTGAAAGGTGGGATTTGTAGGGTTATTTATTACTGTTATTACTGCATTGGATTCAATGTGCTTGAGGCCTTGGCTTTCTAAGAGCCTTGGAAGACTCAATTTATTCCAGAGAAGCACTGTTGTTAGCAGAAAATTAGCCAAATTTTGTTTCCAGACAGTTCTTAGAGGTAAAATCAGATTAACATGGGGCGAGTGCAGAAAAAATAACTAAGACAATAGCAAAAAAAGGAATACATTTTTATGAGGAATAAAAAAAAAATCTTTTTTTTTTTTTTAATATACTTTAAAGCTCTTTAATGTCAAAATACGTGTCTCAGTCAACAGTACTTTCTTTGCCTGACCAGGAAAAATTGTTTAAGGCATCAAATTTTAGTCTATCTAAAAAATATTTGTACTCTTATGGCTCACAAGAATATTAATAATAAAAATCCATATTCCTATTCTACAATATTTTGTGAGGATCATAACTATATGTAAAGATAAAATGCCAGACTGCAATGTTCAAACAAAATATAGTTGTTTTGGAACAATTTTTCAACTAATATCTAAAGATACTTTGAAAAAACATCCACTTGACTGATGGAATCCTTGCATATAGTTATACTTTGCTTAACAGAATATTTTATTTGAATACATAAATATGCTTTTTCATGGGCATGAGAACATTGCTTCATGTCTGAGAGCACATTTTTTGCTTCTGCGGGGAATGAGAGCCTGAGTTTGTGCCGCTCCTGTCCTCAGTCTACTATTTCCAAAAATCTCCATGGAACAACACGTTCACATTCAAAAAACGACAAAGGAAGGCAGCCAACAGTTTGACTCTTTTTGAGGCAAAGGACAGACAAACAAGAACCCTTTTGTTTACAGGCGTTTCCTTGATGCAAAGATACCATGATAGTGCACAGTTTTCTTTTAGAAATGGGGAGCAAGGCACTGCCTACACAATACTAGCAAAAAACAAAAGGACACCATTCTTAATAAAGCTCCATAATTAGGCATGCATTATAATAACAATATTAGTATGAGCAGAAGGATGGCATTTTCAACAGAGTGGCCGTTACTTACGTAGGAATGTTTCAAGAAAATGTTTGTCACAACTTCTAATGATATCTACAGAGAGAAAAAGTTTCCCATAAATACTTGAGAACAGCACACACTGTACTTTACACTCTTCATCCTTCAGCTAACAACCTCCTCTCTTCCCACTGCTCCTTTTCATCTGCCTAGTCTTACACCTAGAAAAGTATTAAAAGGACAAAACAGCAATTATTCTTTCAGTTATGTCTTCCTGGGTAGTCTTTAAATCTCACTTATAATCTCCTAATCTTCCTAATTAAAGTCATAAAACTTTATCATTTAAAAAACATATTTTGCAAATTAAGTATTCAAATCAGGATCATATTAGAAAAAAGTCAGAGATAAACATAAATATTTCACGCAGTCAGGACCAAAGCTAGTATTATTAATATATTAATGACAAGGTAAACCAGTGAGGACTTGATTAGGGGAGTTAGAAGATAAGAAACGAGATACAGGCGTGGCTGAAGGGTAAAGCTAAAAGCAACTAATTACCATGGGTTTCAAGAAGATAATTATAATGTGATTAAGCTTATGATCATTTAATCTCACTTCTTCCTTTGTAAATATACCCTTGCAACTCTTTATGAGTATGAAAGCCATTGCAGAGTATAGAGAAAAGCAGAATGGAAACTTTAACTAGAGCCTCTTCTTTAACCTTTAACTGGATCTCTGTCATACCGATCATCTTCAATTCACATCAAAACTGATGGTCAATGACAGAGCTATGGAGACATGCTGTGTAATCAGGCCTTCTGCAGGGAACATGGACAGGTATTTCTGATATGGCACTGCAAATAAAGGTCAAAGATATCCATTTGATGACAGTCACATATTACCACCTAAAGGCCCGTCAACTGTCCACAGAAACTAAGTGAAATCCAAACCCAAGCACCAGCTCCAGATACTGAGCTGCTGGACACCTAGACCTACAGCAGCTCTTCCAGTTCATAATTGCTGTAAGTCCTGTGGGCCATTTGCACTGGAAATCCTGCTTACTATCTGGGGCCATCTCACATGGAGGAGTACTCCAAACTACATGGAACCGGAACAGAGACCTTTGCTAGTGCAGGCAGAGTATTCACTCAACCCCTGTACAATTCTTATCAAAGACACTTCACATGTAACTAGTGAATCAGCAAGTAAAACAAGAGATATCTCACATGCTAAAGAAATCTTTATGATGAGCAAAGAGACCAACCAGTAGCCAACAGACCTATTGCTTTTGGCAAGTTAAGAATGAAACACTGGCATTTCCCCTTTGAAAAGTACGTCGTGCAGCTTCTGGCTGCAAACAAGTCTTCCTTTGTGTTTCTCCTGGCATCTCCTCATCAGTCATATCAAGAAAGAGTAAACAAGAGTCAGTGAAGTCATCATGCCAGTTCCTCTTTCGCTCCTTCTCAGATACCTCTACAGTCATTTCCGAATGCGGACTTCTGTTTGCTGAACCACACAATTCACACTGGCTGTCCCCACACTGCCTGAATCCTCCTTGTGCCTGAGTTTCCTTATGTGGTGAGCCAGTGTTTGCTCCAGACTCCAGCCAATCTCAACTAATGTGGAGGCTGCATGAAAACCTGGAGAGAGTGCACTCAAATGCAGAGCTGATGTCTGTGCTAACCTGATACACCTAATTTGAGAGTGATGCCAGACCATTAGGGAAGTGGAACTCAGGCTCAGGAAGGAATTAAATCCATTGTCAATATTTAGGATAAAACTTCTGTATAATGGGGGTAGACTTGCTCATAGAAAATATTAGCGATATAATAGGAGCTGTTGTACACAAACTATACATCATTGGATCAGTTTAATATAATAGTTACATTTAAGTCATTATTGCTTACCTGAAAGTGAAAAGAACAAAATTTTCCTAAATAGTTGGCAAGTTAGTACCTGTAGAAATATCACCTCCCCCAAAATAATCTCACAAATACTTGTCTCATTAATTTTCACAGAGCACAAGAATGGAAATTAAATAATATTGATTCATCCACTTTTCCAATGGAAAGGCAATCCCTTCTTAAAAACAAGATCCTCTCACATAAAAATTTGTTCCCCACAGCCCTGATGCTACTTCCCAGTTGGCAGAATTGCAGCAGCAGCAAAGATAGAAGCTATGAGATAGTCAAAGGAGCTAAAGGAAATACAGTGCGTAGTTTCCAATAAAATCGCAGAGCCAGCTGGCTGTCTATTGTCTCTAGGCACAGAAAAGTTCAAGGTGAACACAGACTGGTATACAGCAGCCAAGGCAAGCAATTATGTGCAGGCTAGTTCAACATTCCTACATTTAAAGACCTTTTCATTAAAGCCAAGACTATGAAGTTTATTACTTGGTTAAGAACAGTCTAAGGAAGAAAAAAAATAAATCTTAGAAGTAGTAGATGGCATATTAACTGTTATTCTATTAGCCCTGTCTATAGTCTCAAGTAATATAGTCAGATTTTGTACTAGTGGAAGCTCTAGATTGTAAATTAGTTAAGAAATTGATTTAATTTTAACTGATGTACACAGGATAGACACTTGTCCTCAGCTTTTGACTAAGAACATATATAAAAATAAGCATCTTCTACTTAATACTTTCGCTTGATATTGTTCTGTAGTGTTCACTACTAGATCATGGATGGATGATGAATGGTTACAGAGATCAGTGAAACTGAATAATTATCAGTAACATCTGTGTTCCCCCAAAGTAATCTGGTAAGATCTCCATTGCAGTTTCCTCTAAATCCCAAAACTAGACTGTTGGGCAGTTAAAGGTTATAGGTTATAAAAGTTATAAAAGTAAGTATTAAAAGTATTACAGTATCAAGTATTAAAAGTTATAGGTTGAGAATAAGTTTGAAACAACTATGATAAAATCATAAACTTTTCAATAGTGTCCTTCACAATCAAAGGTAAAAATACTCAATTTCAACATTCGTTATCCAAATAAAGCCTGCACCTCAGTATACCTTCCCTGAAGGTGGTGGTGTAAAGCAAACTTAAAAGAAAGAAGAAAAAAAAAAAAAAAAAAAAAAAGCCAGAGTAGAGGACCCAAAGAATTGCTCATTGCCACAAACTAGAGAGCTGCTTCAGGGAATAATGGAGTTTGGCCAAGCTCCTGGACTTTCAAAGCAAATTTTTTCCTAAATTCTGTTATATTACCCCTTCATAAAAAGTTCCTAGGCAAAGCCTGCTGGGAGGCTTTGGGACAGTATCCTCTCCCCTTCTCTGCAGAGGAGTATCCACAACCAGGAGGTACTCCGCACTCAGGTGTTTCTCATGAAGTGCAAATTACGAGTATCCTGAAACCAGACGTTAATTTTGAGAGCCGAGGCCAGGAGTGCTGAACTAGCCTAGACTTCCAAGACTGCCTTCTTCAAATGGATTAACTGAGGGAAGACCTACATTTTATTACTTCCTTTTGAGGTAACTTCAGACGTTCACAGAGCACAGGCACTTTTATTAAGGGTATTAGCACTATTTTCAAAGCTACTTTGAAGCTGCAGTAGGAAGCGCAGGAGGCAGTTTCACAACATAAGACTTCAGAAACAATACTTAAGAGCCTTAAAGGGTTCTCGACCCTCACTCCCAGCCCATGGCACGACATCCAGTTCTTCAGGACACAGCAACTTCAATCAGGAAAAAATTAATTTTGCCATCCAAAAGAGCAGTGTAACACTCGATCTCATGCCATGCCCCATGCTTTCTGTTTGTCTTGCCAGGTTAGTTTTCAGATGGACGAGTTCCCTGGCCTAGCTCCCTGCATGGCTTCACTTATGTGAGCCCACACAGGGGTGGTGGGAACACACATTGGGGACATCATGTTGCAGGGAGAGCAGGCAGTTTGGGGCTTGCACCAAGTTAAAGAGCTCAGGTGGGCAGTGCCACACAGGGACATAAAACTGCTTTAACTCTGGCTCAGTTCAGTGTCCCAGTTTGCAGGAGAGCTCCAAGAATAGTTGTGCTGGTACAACTGGGTGAAGAAGAGGAGCGTGGGGCCAGAAACAACCAGGAATGGGTGGAAACTGAGGAGCAAAAACCCCTTCAGCTGTGATTGCCACTGAGGTACTGAGCAATTGATAGTATTCAGTGTCATTTCTGAAGCTTTCTGCAGTGCTGGAAGCAGAGAATATGCTGTCTTGTTTCTGGTGGATAGGAAATCTGTGAATTATCATCACAGCTCTGAGAGGTTCCTCTGTAAACCAGCATGGTGTTAAAATGAAGTTC
This sequence comes from Nyctibius grandis, assembly GCF_013368605.1. Taxonomy (NCBI): domain Eukaryota; kingdom Metazoa; phylum Chordata; class Aves; order Nyctibiiformes; family Nyctibiidae; genus Nyctibius; species Nyctibius grandis. The sequence goes on along the minus strand of NC_090660.1, from coordinate 70,255,830 downwards.
TGCCTAGCTGAGGGGATTTTACCACCACAACCCTTTCTAGAAGTGTCTGTTAGAATTCATCAGCAATCAAACCTCTCAGGCGATATATAAGAGTTTTAAAGGAGACTCTCCACAAAGCTGTGAAATACAATATTTCACTGCCTTGTACTTACATAGTCATCTATTCCTTCATGAATTGAATGGGTATTTCACTCTAATGGGTATTTCCAACTCATATGTAAATGCTGTTCTAATTTGATAGCATTTTGACTCACTTTACAGAATTAAAGATCTTGTATTTAAGACCAGAAATGACTATCAGGTCATTTAACATCAACTCTTTATCTTGGACCCCTAAACTTTACTTCACGCTAAGCTAAGTAATTTATTTGATCAAATTATAGCTTGTGCTTGACAGCTGCCACTAACTCCCTTAATATTCCTGCAGTTCAGTGTCTCCCCTACTGTTTTATCATTGTCACAGCAGTTTCCTTACTGTCACCAGCAGATTTTTCTGCTTTTCCTGATTTTTGTAACACACTCTTTCAGACTGCTCTGTACAGCTTCAATGCACTTTGCCTGTGCTGGAGTGCTGGGCATTTCCTGAGCTGAAATGCCAGTGCACTGTGGTTCAGATCCTCCACAGCCTTGGAGTTCAGTTACCAGTGAAATCACATTTAACTCTCAAGCTGTTTACAATCCAAAAAAAAGGATTTCTCTGTACAGCATCCAAAACCAACAAAGTTACAAGTGCTTAAGCTTTTTGCATCAAGATCAAATATATATAAAAAAAATCTCCCTCCTCATATTTCCTGTGGTTGGAGTCTTCTGCATACCACACAGCTTAGGCTGTATCTACAGAACCTCTTTTTATATATCACATAGTCTTTTACAGATAAGCTCACTCTTCTAATCCTCTAAGGGTTCCATACAAATTCAGCCTTTTCCCTTCCAAACTTCTTAATTTCTTACTTATTCAGACGATATTTCTACACTTGACTTCTTAAAGACTTTTCATTTCCGTGGAGATATAATATTTTTTTTTGCAGAATAGCTGTTAAGCTCTGTACTTAACTGGCCTATTAACAAATTTGTGACTCAAAAAGGTAGTAAAATTCTACCCTTTCCCATTATCCTAAACCAGGTTTGACGGTACCTGTAAGATGGCATAAGGTCTTGAAGGAGCACATTAAAACTTTTGCAGTCAGATGAGTGCTGATCTTATTTATAAACATCATGTCCCTTAAAATTTCTTCCAGACATTTTGGCAAACCAGTTTTGTATCAGATCAAGCAGCTGGTGCCTATATCAGAATTCCCCAGACCACCCACAAGTCCTTTCAGGCCCCTTCTCATTCCCTTCCCGCTCCTTGACTCCTGAGCTCACGGCACCTGGCTGCAGCTGCTGCTCTGCAAATGCAGGCTTGGACTGTGCTCCTTCTTCCTGGAGCCCCACCAGAGCCATCTCTCTCTCTGTCACACTTTGCATCTGTCTTTTGCCTTGGATGCCCTCTCTTGGACCAGGCTCTTCTGCTTTCCCTTAGGCCTTTTCCTGAATCACAGGTATTGCATTTAATAATCGTGGCATTGCCACTAAGCCAGAACCAAGCCCTAGCACAGAGCCAGACTTGCCGTAAGCAGCGTTCCCTGGATGCAGCTCAGTGCACTTGAGATGCTCATGGGAGCGAGCAGGCAGGAGGGCAAAGCAATCTCTCCTGGCAATCAGACAGAGAGGAGCTTTGCTGCATCGCTGCTGGCTGAACATCTCAGTATCAGTGCTAAGCAGACCTGGAGCAGTGAAGGAGACAGGCTCTGAACAGCACATACCAGGGGACCATGAATGCTCATGACAGCTCTAGTTCTGGCAGCGTGACCTGCTGCAAGCTCCAGGAGCTGGATCCTATCCTGGTGAGGAATACAGACGTAATTCCCACATGCACTGCAGATTATGGCCCCTTTCTATATTTGGATTTGGATCCATTTCTTCTCCACTAAGGAAAAGGAAACATCCATAGCCAAGGAGCACACTGCTATGGGGAGGAAACCTTTGAGAAAAGCTGGGCTACAGGTACCTAAGGATTCTTCAGTTCCTACAGGACCTCAAGACAGATCCAGGATCAAGACCAGATAAGAAATTCACTCTGTGGGACCCTTCCTAACATAGTTGTTTTCCCTTCTTCTCTTCTGGGGATGCAGCCAGACCTTAGGCATTTAACCAACAGGGTGATCTAACATAACACAAGATGCCTCACCTCCAGCAGTGCCCAGGCCTCTTGTCTTCACCATGCTCCAGACACATCCTGCAGCAGGTCCCATGCTTTTAATAGCTGTCCCATTTAACCTGTACCACATACGGTTTAGCATGCGTCCTACTAGTTGACGTTTTGTTGCCAACTATGAAAAAATGAGCTCCAGTGCCCACAGACAGAGGTAAAGGTGTAGCCTGTCTGTTCCACAGGAGACCATGCTGGATAAAATTGAGCAAGATTTCACACAGCCTGTCCCTCTCAGCGAGTTCCAAAATTGCCCCAAGAATGAATATTACTTTAGATGGCAAATCCACAGCAGTGTGAGGGCAGGGAAGACACTGCAGTAGCACTGAGAAGAAATGGAGAAGTGGATTTTCATGCTCTTACCAGCAGTGGGTTGTTCTATGGCAGCCATGGGAAGTCATGTGGTGAGTACACAATTCTTACGAATAAACATAAAGTTGGTCTGGGAAGGTGAACAGATAGGAGAAGTCATCTAATCAAGGACCTGCAGCAGCCACGGAGTCCTTCTGTACATACCTTACTACTTCACTGTCGTCTTCTACGCTACACACACAGCCCCTACATGCCGCTCCCATGTAAATCTCTGAGCACTCACTTCGTACTCTGGTTGAGGGACAGTAGGTAGTAAAAAGAATGGTAGAAGCCTTACCCCACCCCTATTTGGGATACACTCTAAAACAGAGACATTCATTCATCTTCTTTGCCCTGTTTAGTCCACCTTCAGGCTTCAAACATCTTGTAGTATTCTGCTTTTATTTTACATACTAATTTAAATAAAGCCATTTAAAAATATCCTCGAGTTCCATACGTCTCTGCATAACCCTCCCGAGGCTCTAGCCCTGCCGACGCAGTCAGGATGTAAGGAAGAGCTAGCTATAACTGGGACTGCTGCTGCAAATAAGATTGGGTGAATGGTGTAACAGGCAAAATTATGAGGCAAGAATAGGAAATAAAAGGAGAAAAGAAAGGAGAGGGAAAGAAGAACCCAATTACATAAACCCAACAATGGTTATTCGCAGCTCCCCATACACACACTGCACCAACCAAATCCTTAATGCAAGGGAAAGTCACCCCATGCTATAAAAGATTTTACACTTAATAGTAAGTACAGGCCTCCCTCATGGACTATCTTCCCAGCTCTGACAGGTAAGTGCAGTGGCTGCAGCTGGTGCTGGCACTTGCACAGCAGGTTCCCCTCGGGTACTTTGGTCCCATCTGACAGCCATCTGCTCTTTCTTGGCCTCTCAGAAGCACAGACACAGCAAATCTTTTTCATGTGCTGCAGATCAAACCCAGCTCTGACCCTGATAGACTCCCCATCTTTTCCACAGACACACTGCAGCTGCAGACACAAAAACTGAATGCTCAGAGAGGTTGCCTGTGAGTGGCTTCATAAACCATCGGCATTAGGTAAGAGTCACAGAGAAACAGCCAGCAACACAGTACTTGTGTTGCTGCCCACAGACCCTGTTAACCTGCTCACATGGCTGGAGCTATGGAAGATGTGGGCATCGCCTGCTTTTCCACAGGAGTCAGCACTGACACTGGCAAAGCAGCTATGGTGACATACTACACTGTAAAGTACTATTGACAAAAAACTGCTAGCCTGGACAAGCTAGCAGTTGTTTATCACTTGTTTATACATTCTTGCCACAGACTCTATGAGTCAGAGACACCAAACTCCCTGTGCTCTGGCACGCTCCCCACACAGCCATAGCATAAACCAGGGCTTTCTGTATGGCCACGGCTCTCTTCTCTCCTGACTCCGCTGGCAATAGCCAGAGGTTACCAGTACCTACACAGCCTTCCCCGTTGTGCTCGCTGGGGATCCCCACCTGGTGCTCAGGACATATCTGTGACTGCCTTTTCCCCACCAGCAAGTGGCCCCTTCATTCATCAACCACTCAAAGTACAACCCTTCTGCCAAAGTCACCACCACTCGTCTCATAAATGTTGTGGTGAGGACCACAAGCATAACTGTTGTTAAGTTCAGGGAGGGAGTCATGGTACAATGTTGCATTGCCTCTCTGCCAGGCACAGCCTCTGCTAGATGAATCTAACAGAAAGCAACACATTTCACTCCCAGCACGCTGCACTCTATTTGAGAAGCTCTGCCAAGCCCTTCTACAGCGACAGTTTCTGTAGGAAGCTAAAGGGGCACATTACTTCTAGCACATCAGCCCGTTGTTTGGGTCCTCAAGGTCAGGGCAGCCTTCACATGAAACTGACTCCTAAGATGGCAGCTGACAGAGATCCAATAGGGATGTATGTTACATCAGATTTGCATCCTCAGCTTCCATCCAGGTTGGAGCATCTCTTTTTCACACAGTTAAGGAACATTTCAGTATTAAAGATGGATGCAATTTTCCTGTCAAAAAACACAAATATGTTTAAAAACTTGGTTTGATTCAGGCAAAACTATTTTTTTCAAATATATCAAATTATTTGGCCCACAATTAGTTAGTGTCCAAAAGAAAATTTTCATATTTTCAAAAGGAACATTCCCATTAAATTTTTACCTCACCCCTCATGTAAAGGGATAAATCTCCTTCTGCTAAGAATGAATGGTGAGAACTTTTTTTCCCCCAATTTTATTTATATTTTGTACCTATATCATGGTCTCTGGAAACCCATCTTACAGGCTGAAGCCATAAAGAAAACCTTGCCTAAGCTCCCTTTATGCCATCTGCACAGGAGCATTTGCAGATATTTGTGGTGTTCTGGAGCTCAGCTGAAGTCAAGAGTACCCTGGATAAACATGAGGAACTCAGTCTAGGGATCTTGGGAAAACAGCATGGGAGGTGCCAGACTGAGGCCTTAAAAAATCATATTGGTAATTACAGAATAACATTATTACAGGGTGTCATGGTTTAAAGCTGGGCTGGCTATTAAACCTGCGGCAGATGCCCTCTGTTATCCCCCCCCCTCCCCCCAGAGGGAAAGGGAAAAGGGAGAGAGGCTTCCGGGTTGGAAAGTTAAAACAGTTTTAATAAACTATAATAATGAAAAAAAAGTATAATAATAATAATAGAAATAATCAAATATATACAAATATATATACAAAACCAAGATTGAGCTCCCCTGAAGTCAGCCGCGTCACCACCGGCACTGCAGGGCAGGCTCCGGGAAGGCCCAGCCTGGGCCTAGCGACGGTCGAGAGCTGGATTCAGGAACGCACGGATCGGGATCGGGGGCAGCAGGAAAACAGACGGAGTCCTCCCTGGACACCGGCCATAGCAGAAAGAGAGCGAGACCCTCGTGATCCCCCCGCTTTATACTGAGAATGACGTGTATGGGATGGAATACCCTCGTTGGTCAATTTTGGGTCACCTGCCCTGTCCGCTCCCCCCTGCAGCTGCGACCCCCCTTCGGCTCTTCACTCGTAAGCAGTGAGGAATTCAGCAGTGACCTTGGTTTCTCTCAAGAACAAGTACAGCAAGAGCCTTTCTGCACAACATCCCTACCGGTGCCTCAGTGATAACTACAAACTTCGAGCGTTATCAGTCCTGGAAGCAGACACTGTCTGCAAAACATGCAGTTAGTTTCAAAAAGTGCAGTTACTTAGAGGAGACTTAGCTGAAAGTAAAAATCACTGAAAGGAAAATCGGCCTGGTTTAGGCCAAACCAGGACACAGGGAAAAAGGGTGCCAGCATATTGTCTATTGGTTACATGACTGTATTCAGTAATAAGCACTGTTTATTCTGAAACCTGGCGCAGATGGTACATACAGTATCAACGAAATAAAGAAGCCTCTATGCACCGTTCTCTTCAGAGTTTACATTACTGTTAATATTTACTGCAGGCATAGAAATGTTAGCAGCAAGTAATAAATCCATCATTTTCTATGCCTCTGTAAGGTCTTTGCAAACTTCAGTGGGATAAAAAGCCTAGTATTCCACTTTCTTTCCATTAAGTAAGAAACCAGTTCAGAAAGCTGCATGTTTTCTTTCTTCTCCTGGGTTTCCTCCACCAGTAGCTTAAAATTCCTGTTTACTGAACACACATAAACTGTTACTGAGAGCATCAGGCAGCACAGCTGTTGACTACTTTGCCCAGCATTTTTGAAAAGGGGACACATTACAAGCACACCTGGTTGTTAGTCTTACGTGCATTGCTCATTATAGACACAAATTTACCCTTTTTCCAACACCAACCCTGTGTTGCTGCATAGCTTCTTACCATTAATTATTACTATCTGAAATGATGAATCCTGAAATCGATATGAAGGAAAGCAATCAATATACCCTTTCAAGCCCCTTTTCTGACAGAGAAGCCAACTGCACAGAAAAACACTTGTACCTTAAAGAGAATGGGAAGCTGGAAAACATGGACATTCTAGTTGTTGCCTAATAGCATATAAAGCTAAACCCCAGCACAGCTAAGAACAAAATCCAACTCTTTTGAACCCCATTTCAAATGCAATGCTTTCTCTTCCTACAGTCCTTTCTTTCCTTTGCAACCCCTGCACATACGCTTCAGAGAGGGTGTGATCCAGCAGGACACTTGGTAGGTAACCACGTAATTGGAGATGCCATTAAAATGGAAATGCAGAGATGATAGGGCAACTTCAGATTGCAAGGCGAATCTCAATTTTGGTCTTTCCTAGTTTTCACAGTCTTGATTGCATAAGTTTAACACTTTTAAAAAAATAAAACACAAGATCCCAGGAAAATAGTTATACTGCATGATCACTAGCAATTACTTCTTCCCAGAGTCACTACCAAGGTCTGTTTCTATAACCTGTATATCAACAGACAAGAATACTGCTTGAGTAAAAGAATATGTAACTCATTCAAACAATGCTGAATTAATTTAATTCTTTTGTTTATGATATAACTTACTCAAAACTACTAGAGAAAATTAGAAAAGTGAACAGGGAAAAAAAAAAAATCAGAGACTCTTCCTGGTTTCCACCCCAGATGTCTGTCCTGGTCATAAACATGCAGTTTCACACTCCCCCAAACCAACTGAGGTGTAAAGAAAAAGCACAAATTAAGACAGGCAGGCCTTTAGCACATCACTTGGCTGAGAAAACAGTTGGATTTGCTTCATTTTACTGAATTAAAGGAATTCTTAACTTCGAGCCCTTTTCCTGCAGCACAGGGGCCCTGAGAGTCCCGAAGTTCCCTAAGCAGTACGTGCAAAACAAAGAGACGCTCAGCACTGATGCTCAGCACCCTTAACAGCAGATCTTCCCAAATTAAGCGGCATTTTATGCCAGCAGCGGTTTCCAACAGACAGCTCCTTCCCGGCCCGTCGAGCCGCCCCGCCGAGCAGGACCCGCGGGCGGTCGCGCTGCCAGGGGCGGACAGAGGCAGCTCCGCCGCCGCCCGCTGGTGCGTGCTCCTCGGGCACCCGCTGCCTAGAAGGAGATGAAGCCAAAAACCACCCCAAACCCCACATTTCAGGAGAAGCAGCGAGTGAAGGAGGGTGTGTGCTCTCAAGCACATCCACAGTAGGAAACGGAAACACACCCGCAGCTCAGGCCGCTGCACTCACAACTGCACCTGCGCCGGCCCGTACCCCCGGAGGGCGGTGGGACATGCTCAGTGCGAGCGGCGGGCACCGCCTCCGCCTGACCCGGATACAGACGGCGCTGCCGGCCCGCTGGGGAGCGTGGAGCCGGGCGGGCCCCGCCGCCGCAGCCGAGGGAGCGGTGCGCCCCGGCGGCGCCATGGGGCTGTGGTGAGCGCCCGGCACCGCTGCCCGCCCGCCCCGCCGTGCCCCGCTCCCCCGCGGCCATGGCTCCCATGGGGATCCGCCTCTCGCCGCTCGGCATGGCAGTGTTCTGCCTGCTGGGGCTGGGCGTCCTCTACCACCTCTACTCCGGCTTCCTGGCCGGCCGCTTCGCCTTCTTCATGCTGAGCGAGCCGGCGGCCGGCGGGCCCGAGTTCCCCCGCGGCTCCGCGCCCGCCGGCGCCGTGGACCTGCGGGAGCTGCTGGCCGTGTCCGTCCTGGCCGCCGTCAGGGGCGGGGAGGAGGTGAAGCGGGTCCGCGAGGGCAACGTCCTCAACGCCAAGGCGAAGGGGAAGACGCGGGAGGGGGCCGAGGAGCAGCTGACGAGCGGCGACCTCCTCTCCAACCGCAGGATGTTCTACCTGCTGAAGGGCGCCTTCCCCGCCGTGCAGGTGGGTGCCGGCCACCCTCCCCGCAGGCGGGGGGAGGCTGCTGGGCCCGGGGCCGGGCGCGCTCCACACCCCCCCTTCCGGTGTAGAGCGCCGGCGCTCGGCTGCTCGGTACCGGCCGCGTACCGCCCTGAGGCCCGGCCGCTTGCGGGGAGACACGTGTCACCGCCCCGTTCTGTAACCGCCGACGGGAAATGCTGCCCTGGTTTAGCGTTGTGCCTTCCCCCTCTTGCTGGTTCTGTGGCAGTGCCACCTCATGCTTGTTGCCGTGGGTGTTGGGTTGCAGGGGAAGGGCTTGGATCCTGTGTGAGCGAAGCCAAACAGGGTGAGACGATGCATTTGAAATTATATGGGCGTGAGGGGGGAAAAACACCGGGTCTAAACATTTTGAATTATGCTCTCTCTAGTTAAGGATAAGTAATTCCATAGCGCCAATTCTGTGTATATTTAATGATGCTGAGATTAGAAGTGCTGTTATTTTCTTAAATTGTCCTTCTTGCCTTAAGTCAGAGAGAGAGCCAGGAGTGAGGAGAAGGGATTGAGAACTTGAGGTTTAGGAACGTACTGTTACAATATCTGAGTTTTTAGCTCTTTGACTTTGGGACAGCAGATAAGCTCAGAGCTCTGTCATGTTATGGATCACTGCCGATGTGGGCAAAATGAGTTTTCTTTCACAGGTGCACGCCTCCTTCTGCTCTCATTTGCTTCTGAAATCTATGTCTAACAGTAGAGGTTGCACCCAAACCAGAACCAAGCTTTGAGGCTTTTTGGTTGCTGTCAGCTTTGTTTCCACTTTTGCTTTAGTAAATGGGAACTTCTCTTCAGTCTCTTGGCGTTAAATTCCTTAGCTTTTTACAGTCATTGGAAACGGATAGAAAACCCTAAGTTTGAATTTCAAAGGTGCTGATTGCATGCTTTTCCTGGACAGGTTGAGAGAAAAAGTAGTGTAGTTGTTTGGGGTTTTTTTGGTTAAGTTTAGTTACTACTCAATGAGTTTTCAGTGGCTGTTTTGGAATTTCCTCAGGGTAGTGTCGGGGTTATTTTTAAGGTGGTGTAGAGAACCCACTGAACGTGACATCTAAAGGAAACACCAAATTCTTCAATATCTGAAATAAACTTGATATGTGATTAATCTTCCTCTACAAAAAGATTATGAAGGTTATATTTTGAAGATTGCTGGATTGTCTGTCAATGACAAGCCACCTTTGGAGGCCCTACATTAAAGGAAGAAAAAGTATTGTCCCCTGTTCTCTTTTGCTATTCAATGTCCTCATGGAGCTTGACATTACAGCATACGTGTATTGCTGCCTTAAACCTGTACGCTTTCTCCCCTTCCACAGATGGAGAGAATTTGTTAGTTTAGATATAAGAGTTGTCTGTACTTCTAGAGAAGGCTGGAGGTTCAGTTTGGGTGTGAAGAGCTCAGTGAACTGTATTGCCTGTTCCACGTCTGTGGTCATGTGCATGAACTCTGCTCTGATGCCTGGGACGCGTAACAGCGACAGTCTGACTTGTGCGTCTTCCTCTCAGAGGGCGTTAACTTTGAACATCTACTTTTAAAAAACTTAGGTACTCCTTTTTATTTTCCTTACGGTTGACGTGTGCTGCTAGTCTTTAAAAATAGATGGTAGTTTCTAAAGTGCAGATGTGTTCTCACTGTGTGAAGACAAAAATGTCTGTGTACATCTGTGGAACTGGAAAAAAATCAGGCATATGTCTCCTTGCCCGCTTTTCCCTTTCCCACCACCCTTAGACTGACCAAGCTTGAGCACTGAGAATGACTGGGAAGAGTTTGACAAATCTTTCAGCTGATCTAGAGTTATTCAATATGACAGATCAGCTCTGGGATACTTAGTATTCAGAGTACATGATCTGGATAATAACAAGTTTATCTCTTGGGGCATTTAAAAAATATCCACTAAGCTGTATATACTGATAAGAAATGCTGTCTCTTAAAGTCTATACTATGATGAAGATTTATCACAGAATCACAGAATGTTAGGGATTGGAAGGGACCTCGAAAGATCATCTAGTCCAATCCCCCTGCTGGAGCAGGATTGCCTAGACCATATCACACAGGAACGCGTCCAGGCGGGTTTTGAATGTCTCCAGAGAAGGAGACTCCACAACCTCTCTGGGCAGCCTGTTCCAGTGTTCGGTCACCCTCACCGTAAAGAAGTTTTTCCTCATATTTAAGTGGAACCTCCTGTGTTCCAGCTTGCACCCATTGCCCCTTGTCCTGTCAAGGGATGTCACTGAGAAGAGCCTGGCTCCATCCTCATGACACTTGCCCTTTACATATTGATAAACATTAATGAGGTCACCCCTCAGTCTCCTCTTCTCTAAGCTAAAGAGACCCAGCTCCCTCAGCCTCTCCTCATAAGGGAGATGTTCCACTCCCTTAATCATCTTCGTGGCTCTGCGCTGGACTCTCTCTAGCAGTTCCCTGTCCTTCTTGAACTGAGGGGCCCAGAACTGGACACAATATTGCAGATGCGGCCTCACCAGGGCAGAGTAGAGGGGGAGGAGAACCTCTCTCGACCTGCTGACCACACCCCTTCTAATACACCCCAGGATGCCATTGGCCTTCTTGGCCACAAGGGCACACTGCTGGCTCATGGTCATCCTGTTGTCCACTAGGACCCCCAGGTCCCTTTCCCCTACACTGCTCTCCAACAGCTCTGCCCCCAACTTGTACTGGTACATGGGGTTGTTCTTGCCCAGATGCAGGACTCTACACTTGCCCTTGTTATATTTCATTAAATTTCTCCCCGCCCAACTCTCCAGCCTGTCCAGGTCTCTCTGAATGGCTGCGCAGCCTTCCGTTGTGTCAGCCACTCCTCCCAGTTTTGTGTCATCAGCGAACTTGCTGACAGTGCACTCTATTCCCTCATCCAAGTCATTAATGAATATATATATATTGAATAGTACTGGTCCCAGTACCGACCCTTGAGGGACTCCGCTAGACACAGGCCTCCAACTGGACTCTGTCCCATTGACCACCAATTCATACAGATTTGTCCAAACCAAAATAAAAACTTTGTTTCACTATATACATGTGGCACTATAGTATACACTTCACAGGTGTGAAGGCAAGGTCTCATCTCAGTCTGCAAATCCTTCATGTGTACCTTCAGCACGACGCATCTAAAACTGCTACTGCTTCATAGAGCAGACCTGCAGCAGTTTTAGTGTGAATAGGAGGATTATAGAGGATTTCCTGAGACACTTTTTGTGTGAGGCAGTATAAGACTGCATCTTGTAAGAAGCATCATACTTTGTACCTCCAGCCTTATCCCTGTGTACGGAGGGATGCTCCAGAATAAAAAGCATTGCTGAAGTCAAATAAAACCCCTCTTCTCTTCCTGCTGGAGAAGATGCTGCTAACAAAAGCTGTCAAACAAAACCAGAAAGAATTCCAAGAGTAAACTTATGCAAAATGCTGATTTACTCACATCATGGAGTCCATGAGCCTAACGGGTACCTCAACATTTAAATTGGTGCGAAATGCTGCAGCTGGGAAAAGAAAAACAAACCAGCACAAAAACTGGGTGCTAAAATATGGCTGTAATGCAAAGGAAATGATCCATTAATTATCCTCTAAGAATAGCTATGGCTTTCCAATGTTTAAATATAACCAGGGGGAGAAGTTATTTGACTGAAATAAATGTAAGTCGGTGAGCAGCCTTGCATTCCCCGTATTGTGCTGCTGGACATAATAAGGGAAAGCATGCAAACAAGTCTGTCTGAAGCAGATCTTCTCTTCAGGTGTGATTATTAAGAGAAGATGGAAGAGTTAGGCGCTCACTTGCAGAAGCTGAAATAAATCTAGAAAGAGTCTTACAATCCTGACAGTTGTGATTTATAAAAAAGCTTTCAAAATCTGAGGGGAGGAAGAGAGGAAAAAAAACCCATAGAAAATGTTTTGCCTTTGTCTTTTCATTTAAGTACAGGTATTATCTCTGCAGAGGAAGAGGGAGCTCCGCTGCTTACATCACCTGCTCTATTTGATATAAATAGATGGATTTGCATCAGTTCAAGACTTCTCACAGCTAGGTTAGGTAAGACCAAAGAGAAGCAGATCACTTCTGGTTTATCACTGTGTAGTAGATTGCTGTTGAGTATTGTTGTTATATCCCTCAGAAACAGGTGTGAGAAAGACAGGGGAGGAAGGGACAAGTGAGTTATTTCTAACTCGGGTATTACCCAGTGTTGTCTGATCACACTCAACATCCAGCAATGAATATTTGCACCCATCTTGTATGAAATATGTTTGTGCAGTTGATTTTAAAATACATTTCATGCTAAAATATGTGCAGTGGTTTCTCTTGTTAAAGTCCTCAACTGCAGTTACAGGCTTGAGTTTTTTACTGCTGCTCCACTACCAGTGTGTTGTCCTCTATTAGTTTGTTGTGCTGAGAATAAGTTAAAGCTCTGATGCAGCTATAATCATCCCCTCTTCTCCTTTTCATTTTTTTTATTTATCTTATTTATATTTTCTGGGTTACTTCATCGTTTTCCTGGTTGGTTCTCTGTACAGCCCCATTTATTCCTTGTGCTAGCACAGTGGTGCTGTGATAAGAAGGATGGGGATGGGAATCAGGCGAGGGGATTAAGGAGATGCTCGAGCCAGCCCTGCTGTTGGGAGAAGAGGGGACTGGGGAAGCAGTGTTTCCAAATCCATAGAATCATAGAATATCCTGAGTTGGAAGGGACCCACAAGGATCATCGAGTCCAACTCCTGTCCCAGCATAGGACAACCCTAGAATTCACACCATGTGTCTGAGGGCATTGTCTAAATGCTTCTTGAATGCTGTCAGGCTTGGTGCCATAACTGCTTCCCTGAGGAGCCTGTTCCAGTGCTCCACCACCCTCTGGGTGAAGAACCTTTTCCTAATGTCCAACCTAAGCCTCCCCTGACATATCTTCCTGCCATTCCCTCGAGTTCTGTCACTGGTCTCCAGGGTGAAGAGGTCAGCACCTACTCCTCCACTTCTCCTTGTGAGGAAGTTGTAGACCGCAGTGAGGTCTCCCCTCAGTCTTCTCCAAGCTGAACAGACCTAGTGACTTCAGCCGCTCCTGGTACGGCTTCCCCTCTAAACCCTTCACCATCTTTGTGGCTCTCTTCTGGACACTCTCTAGTATCTAGTATCCAGTTAGAGACTGGCCAGAAACACTGGTATGTTCTGCCTAGAAGAGCTTCTCTGTTTGAAGAGGTGATTTCACGATACTGGGGCTTCAGCAGCCTGGTAAAAGAGCTTTCCTCTGAGCTGTGCATCAGGGTCTTAATTTTTCTAATGCCACTTGTACAGGGGTCAGTGTCAGGAGCTTGATATCTGAATGTATCCAAGGTAAAAATGTAAAATAAAGATGATTTAGGAATACCCTGGTTCACTTTGCATTATGGCCCCACCAACAGCCTGCATCAGCACATCTGAAGGAGCAGCCCTGCTTGCTCACAAAGGTGGGAATGACTGACAGAAGAAGATGTCTTCTGTCAAACCAGCACTTTGGCCAAAGTCCCTCTGACCCCAACTATGAATTTTAAAGCGACCTACACAATTCTGCTATTTTGTTTCTGCACTATACTAGCATTACTTTCACAGGATGCAGAGTTCAGTCTTATTTGCCAGAAAGAATTCTGCCCTATACTCTCATTTTCAGCTGTTTGGGCTTATTTTTGACCAGTGCATTGATTTATGTTCTATAGTTGCACCAGTTATATGTCTTCTTTTCCAGTGTAAATACTGAATAGAGAAATACCCTTTGTTTCTTCTGTTCTTTTTATTGGTCTTGCCACTGCCCCAAACCCGAAGGTTCTTCTATATCTTTCCCAGTCAAGACATGATAAATACCTCATTTGAAGTTTGTGCATGATAATGCTGGAATTATCAGTGTTTGAAGTGGAAATTTAAGAACCTTTCTAGGTTTAAACCTGCTGTTTACAGGCTTCTGCCCACAGTGCCAACAATCATACTTGGAAAACTGGATTTTCGCCTGAGATGGCAAGCTCTGCATCTGATACCGATTCTGTGGGAAAGATAGATGTGTTAAAGAAGTAGGTTTAAAAAGCAAAATGCTACTTAAACTTCAGAAGGATTTCAGTGCTTTGCTGAGTAAGTTCAGTAATTTGTTTGCCTCTTCATGTTGGGAGAATGACATCCTCAGGTCTTAAGGTTTTTAACAAAATTAATGTTCTTCTGACCCAGATGATCTTAGCAACTGCCAGCAGGTTTCTAAGTAAAGCAAGAAGTGTGATTGTTAATCTAAAATCTGAATAATTGGTGTTGTCTGGAGATGTGTCTCTTAACATGGGTTTTAATTGATGCTAGATGACTTATGCTGGCGCTCTCTACCTAAAATGAAATTAAACCCTGTAACTTTGTTGTAATGAGTTCTGTGATTATCTGTTAAGATGTAATAACAAGTAGTTCATTTGGCTTGTGAATAGCGGGGGTGTTTAATCTGTCAGCTGAGCATCTGGAGATTTGAGTTTCTTAGTAGTGCAGCCACTCACAAACAGAAAAGGTTTTCTCAGTGTTATTTATTGTATTGGTAGACTTCTAAGCTGGCCTTATTTGGATATTTTCTTAAAACGAAAAGTAGTGTTGCAACTCTCATGACAAGCTAGTTATCCCTTTCTCTTTGCTAGACTTCCATCTGTAATGGAGGATTTTGCCATCTACTGAAACCGCTTGTGAGCTAATGAGTGCGAGTGCCAATATTACTTTCACTGGTTTTAAATTCTAGTTGTTTCTACAGATTACTGGTGGAAACTGTGAATTCTGTGACCCACACTGATTCCCTCTGTTGTGTTTTTGTTGTTTTCACCAACTTCTATTCATCATAAGTCAGTAGAAGCAGAGTTGTCATCTGATATGTCTTTACCATTTATGAAAACCCGTTTGTCTCACTCTGCTTCCTGCTGGCTTAATGACCAAAGTCACATAACGAGTTTTGGTAAGAACTCATCAAGCTTTTTGATGTTTAGGCTTGTCCGTATTCTTTGCACATGCTGTCGTCTTGTTCCTGCATGAAGTGACGACTTCTTGTCGTTAAAATAAATGAAGATGTAGCTGATGGTAGAGGAGACTCCGGAACTTCTTTCTGTCTGTCTGGACTTCTGTGCCTTGAAAAATGCGTGCCTCCATTATCCAGGTCATGGCATTATTATAGAAGTATTTGCTGTTTTCATTTCAAATGAATGACAACATGAGACCAGCATTTTTTATATCTTTTATTATTTTATGTATTAGTATATTCTTATACCTTACACACTTATATACAAATATATTTTATATTTTTATTATACTTTATTACTTTTTAACAAGCTATTTATATAGAGAACAATGTGATTCAGCAAGGTCCTCTCTGTCCTTGCATAGCAAAATCTACCCTGCTAAAACTCTTTGTAAATTGAACCCTAGCAAGAGGAACCTTTTTGCAAGGCATGAAGAAGATCACCTGTAAAATCTCATTTTTCCTTTCTAATATGTTGTGGTAACCTAAGGAGGAAAAGAACCCTTTCAAAAGGAAACAGCTGGTTTTAAAAATGTATTGAATAAAACTAGAAATTTTGACTGTGCTGGCAAGGCTACTGTTCCAATTGTTTAAAGCTTTACAGGCATTTTAAACTTAAAAAAGGAAGTGATATTTTGATTTCTGAGTTTGCATTCTTTTTGGTGTCAAGTAACATAAGCTTTCAGGAAGCAGCTTTTGTTCATAGTGAAAACTGCTGCTCGCCGCCCACAAATTTAAAAGTTGGAAGGGAGGGATCATGAGTGGTCCTGGCTGCAGGTGAACTAAGTCTTGGTGTGAATGCGAGTCCTTCCTTCTGTAGCAGATTTTGGAATCCTGTTTCATAACCAGAGTAAGTTAGATACTTTCCTTAGGTTTTAGAAATACAGTACTTTGACCGCTTCTTGCTCTCCTGGAGAGTGCTCTCCTCTTGTGCATATATGTATGTCCTGACTTGTTGAGTGGGTGTTTACATTCAGAGGTTTTGGCATCTTGTTCCTTCACACAATTGTGTATGTACAGATGCTGTGAGAAGATGAGACAGCTTTCACCTCTGATACGTTTCAGGGAAAAAACAGAGAGAAGCTGAGCAAATGGAGGTTAGACAGTCTGACTTGTAGTGTGGTGGGCGTTAAGGGCACGTCGCTCTTTGGAGCAGTGTGACGGCAGTCATTGGAGAGGCGAGGTGTGAGACTTGACCCATAAGCTGGGGAAAGCCCAAAGGCTGCTGGTTGAACTGCTCTCCACTGAGTTGTGACGTTTCTGAAGAACAGTCAAATAACAGCAAATCAGGTACAGTCCCGTGCAGCCACTTGGTAGATCAGTATGCCTTTCAAGGTGTGTAGTTTGTAAATGTTTGCATTTACTTATTTACTTCTGTCTCTCTGCTCCTTTCCTCTATCTCCTGTCACATGAGTACAAATGGTAAAGTAAAGTTTGAATATTGGGTGTGCGTAATGCTTACATTGCGTAATCACTGGTGAAGTGCCTGTGTATGTCATGCAGAGTTAGTGCCCTAGCAAAACAGAAAAACAAAGTCAAACATCTGTTAATGTTTTACTAACACTCCAGGCTTTTCATTTTCATGGTCCCATTCAAATCAATAGACTTATCCATTGAATCACAGAATAGTTTTGAGTTGGAAGGGACCTTTAAAGGTCATCTAGTCCAACCCCCCTGCAGTGAGCAGGGACATCTTCAACTAGATCAGGTTGCTCAGACGCCCCGTCCAACCTGACCTTGAATGTTTCCAGGGATGGGGCATCTACTATCTCTCTGGGCAACCTGCTCCAGTCTCTGTTCTTGAAATGTAATACATAGAATACTCTTATATTCATATTCTGACTAGTGAGTATTATCTTTTGTTGTTACCTAAACTGTGATGTTTCTTGTTTTGTTTTTACCTTGAGTAACTTAATTAGTATTTCTTCTTTATAATACAGGTGGGATAGTATTTGTGGTGTTCTCATTCTGTTTTCTATTCCAATAAAACAGCACTGAGATTTGGATTTGAGAGGACTTAATTATCAGATGAAGATAAAGACGTCAGGAATAAAGAGCTGTGCTACCTCATCTGTTTTCAAGATATTGGATTATTTGCATATTAAAATGCAAAATGAGTATTGGGATGGATAAGGATGTGGGGAAGAAGGGGGAGTAATAAATTTAAATAAAACTCATGACACCAAACACTTTCTAAGAAAAGCATTGCATTTTCATGTACTGATGTTTATTTTAAAAAAAAAATAATTTATGTATTTGAACAGAAACTTCTATTTAATTTTTTTAGCATATATTTTTTCAGTTTAATTTGTCTTTAATGGCTGAATTCAAAGGCAAAACTACAGCTGTGTCCTACTCTTTCAAACCAGGGAAAAGCTTGTTCACTTTGCCACAGACAGCTGTCTAGTGTTCAAATAGGTTTGTTGGGTGATGAGCTGCTACATAGACATGATGAAGTGCTGGTAAGGCGTAGCCCAACACAGGCCAACGAGCCACTGTGAGGTTCCCTGAAGTCTTTACATGGCCGGGACTGTTGGCTGTTTGTTCAGAGCACTGCATTTATCCACACATGTGTGTAGTACACTCCTGAGTTGCTTCCTGTGTCCCTGAGGAGAGCTCTATTCCAATCACCAACCTGTCGGAGGAGCGTGTTTTCTGTGCAGTGGGTTTCCGAAGCCTGGGAATGCCTGGGTGTTTTGGAACACACACTGTGGGCTGATCCTGGTGTTGCTGTTTGACCTCTGCTGCTGGCTCCCGTGAGCAGCATCCCTTGTCCATTACGGGATTCCTGCACCTCACAGGCTCTCTGAGTCAAGAGTTTTCTCTCTGGTGAGATGCAGCCAGACTGCCTCATTTATAAAATAACTTTTTTTTGGTTGACCTTTCAGCAACAGTCCGTTCACTGATTTACATACATTTTATTAAATCTCTGTGTTTGATGCAGTTCTTCCTTGCAAGGAGGAGTTTCCCCTCAAACATAACTGGGGAAGATTGCTGAAATGTAGTTAAGCTCGGTGTCGGTGGGCAGCTTACGGGACTTCCTAAGATGGGCTTTTACAGCTTACAGCTGTTAGGTGGCTAACCCCAAATAGCTATTTGTTTCTGTCTTCTGCTTGCTGTCTCAAGTTCTTGCACGATGGGTTGCTGTCTAAATCTGACTCTTAGGAGAAGGCAAAGTTATGTATATGATAGCAAGCATGCAAACTTTATAATTATTTACACTAACATAGCAGTTTACTTGGCTCAGTGTTTTGCTGGAACAAGCTCTGTTGTCTAAAACACTTGGCATTGTGATTCTCTTTCTACCGTAGCTACTCCTAATTTCTGAGTGAAGACCTGGGAATGCAGTCAACTACATATCACTGCAGAAAAGCTTGAAATGTAAGGTCGTGGCCTCTGGAGGCTTGTAGCAAATAAGAATGACAAGTAGGAACAGAGCATCATATTAATGCAAAGGCCTGTTTTCTGGGTATATTCTAATGCATTTTTTTTAAAAAAAAAAAAAAGAAAAGGAGGAGTGAAAAAAAAAAAAGGTAAGTTCCCAGCGTTAAAGGTTGGTGATCCTCTCTCAGGCAACTATGTCTTGCAAAACCTGTAAGGTAACTTCCTAGCAATAAATTTAATAACTGCATGCGGTGGAACGGCTATGAATTTCTACTTGGATTATGACTTGTGTAGTATTCAGCCACGGCTGCAGAGTAAATGGCCATATGAATGGAAGAACTACTGACCCAGTTCATTTTTTTTTTTCTCCAGATGGATCTGTAACTTCATCAGTATTACCTGCCCCCCCCCCTTTTTTCTTTTTTTTTCTGGCAGATTAATCACAGCTGTTGAGAGCGACTCCTTACAAGCATTATAAATGCTGCAGTGTCATGGCCACTGCTACAAAATTTGAACTAGTAGGAAGTCTTTATCTGAAAACAATACCTTTCAGATAGTTTCAGTCTTTTTAGTGTACTGTAACAGGTTTAATAAGATATTCTTCCTTTTGAGGATTGGTTCCAACCCTTTAACTTTTTGTAGGCCTCTTCATTCTGTTGAGGAAATGTGTTCTTATGGTGGTGTGTAATATACTGTAGTGGAACTTAAACTGCCCAGGAGCTGTGTTGAGGCTGACAAGTCTGTGGGACTCATGATCTTAACTTTGCAGGACTATTTCCCTAGGGGAAAACAGTTGTCAGGTTTATTGTACAGTGACAGATGTTTAATTTGTAAATGTCACAGCAACTTCAAGGACTCTGTTTGGCATACGGTGCTTCAAATACTGGTTTTATGTAAGACAGCTGTGATGTATGGCTGGAGTTGCTGCAGTTCTGGTTGCTTTCTTTTTTTTGATTTCTATTGGAGAAGATGGCCCTTAACCCTTTGCTAATGATCTATTACAGTTGAGGTGTGCGATGTCTTTTCTTGTCACGATGTAAATTACGTAAAAATCCTGCTGATACAAAGTCTGTAACATTCAAACATAGTCTGATCGTTTCTTTATTTTCATTGTCTTTCAATGTCACTTGCCTACAACATCTCTAATAAGTTGTTTTAGTCAGAGGGGATTTATGTGCAGTATCAGTCAGTTTTCTGAATCTGAGCTAGCAGCCTTGATTTCATCTATAGCACATAAGGGGAAATTGGTGGTTTTAGGTTGTAGAGACCTTGCATCTCATGTGCACTTACTGTTTTGCCTTGACTGGACGTCAGAGCTAGTCAGTTTGGCATCTCTTTAGAATTACGTTAGAGGAAGCCACCTTTAAAGTTAGCAAGAATAAAAAAGCTTGTGCTCCTAATATTCTGAAATGTCCTAAAAGTCCAGACTGGTTACACACAACTTCAGACATATAACTGACGCATCTAAGCCATAAGCATCATCATCCTACTGAGTTAATTAGTGGAGTGATGCGTTTCTGAAGGGTTCACACGGGCTGAAGCTTGAAAGGCATAGTATCAATGATTTCCCTTTTATTGGAAGTAGAGGGAGCATAGAAATACTAGTCTCCTAATGTAACTGAGGTGCTAAAAGTAAGCGGGATGAATTTGTCTAAATTCCTGTTAGCAGTACTTATGTCCAGTTGCATTACAGCTCTCCTACAAACCATGTTTGCAGTCATAGTAAGCTGATACGGATGGGTTAAGACAGCTTGATCCCTATTTCCCTAGTAGTTCTTCCTGCCAGGTTATGTGATGTTTTGTAACATGAGAGATCATTATGTACAGTGTTTTGTGGTAACTGCGTCTCTTGTGGTCCAAAAATATCTTCCTGCTGCAGTCACAGTGACATTGTAATTGGGTTTTGCAGAACATTATTCCATCCAACAGATTGGGGCTCTGTGCTCTGCTACTGGAGCAAACTCTGTTGGGCATACTGAAATGCCCTGTGGTCCAGAGTAAAAGTCATCATTAAGCTAGGCAGCAAGTGACAATAGGCTTAAATGTGACCTTTGACTGCTCTTTATAAATGTTCTTTATGGGCCTTCTTAGGTCCTTATCCCAGCCTACCCTGATATGGAATGTTATTAACTTGTTTATAAAATAACATTCATCTGACAGTTGTGTGATGGTAGTGCCCAGTTGAGCTGCTTAAATTGCTAGTTGTAACTCAGTGCTGGAAGCAGGAATATATACTAGGATTTCTACTTCCTCATGTCATACCACAGTCTGCAAAATATTTGTTGATTAAATACCTGTACATTTCAAACTGCATCTACTGATCTGTATAAATGGAATATTAGACCCTTACTATATCTATATACCGCATGATTCTCCAAAGTCAAGTGTTCTGCTTGTAGTCTTTGAAGCAACGGTATTTAAGTTTTGATTTAAAAAAACTGCGATTCGTACTGTGAGAATGTTCGGTAGGAAGAGCTGCAGCCAAAGAAACAGTGTCCAGCTCAGTGGTTCACAGTAAAATTCCGGATTGTGGTTTTCTGTTGGTTGTTGCATGACGGTAATAGCTTGTGAGTTGCTGAAAAATGGTTAATTCATGCACTTCTAGCTGGAGGTGAAAGGGGGAAAGAAAAGGGGGAAAGAAAAGGTAATGATCAAACCTGTAATTTTCCCGAGTACCACAGTTACTGTATCTGATAAGTTAATGCAACTACTTTTGTTGTCTTACCATAGATAAACTCTGAGGAACGTGTTGATACAGCTGATCAGGAGACAGTCTCTTGGGATCGCAGTATTCCTGAAGACATAAAACAAAAAATACAGCCTAAAGAGGTTCCCGCAGAAAGTGTTACTGTCTGGATCGATCCCTTAGATGCTACACAAGAATACACAGGTAGCTGATGCTTGTTGACAAATCATATGTGTAATTCTGATGTCTACCTTTTATACTGGAGACAAAACAGTAAGTATTTAAAATGGCATCTCTTGTTGAAGTGCGTTATGTCAAAGCTAGCGTGATTTTAATTGAACAAATTGCATAATGAAACCTCTATAGTTATCAGGCCGTAGCATTTACTTTTATATATACCAGCTCTGAAATTACTTTGGTATTCCTTGCAACTAAGTAATTGCTAAAATAAATGGTAACTGTCATTTATGGATTCTGCTGGAATTACACATTTCTTTATTTCAGTTATTACTGTGGCAATGCTAAATATCTCAGAATATTTTTTGTTTGTTTGTTTAAAGGGAGTACTAAGTAATTATTCTATTTAACTTAAGAAACTTCTGTTACAGTTTTTCAAAAAGCATACATAATTCAATCTTCCCCTTTTTCACGTGTTTTAAGATGTCACATAAGCAGTTTGAGGCAATCCAACTAAAATTGTTGCTGATAAGTACTACAGAACAAAGAGAAAATTGGGGATTTTTTTTTTGGGGGGGGAATATTCCATTGATACAATCACCGTTTCAGGTGAGTTTTCTTTGGCATTTGAATTATCAGCTTTGAACCAATAGAGGATAGGAGGTGGGGCAGAGAAGGGAGAACATAGGGACACAGATTTCCATGAAAATACATGCTGCGTAAAACACAACTGTTAGCATTAGATCTGGTAGGAGTATAGGCTACATCTACTGAACAGGAAAAATTTGAAAACTGAGAAATCTTTGAAGTCTTTTGAAAACTGCAAGGTTATTTGAAGATAAAACAAGGTTACATAGTTGTAAGAGGCAGAGTGTAGCCTAATCTTCAAAGAACACCATTTCTGTAATGTCAGATCTGCTTTCTTTTTGTGTTCTTGGCATCTGGCTTCAAACTTGCTCACTTTCTCGTTTTGCCCACAGAGGATCTTCGACAGTATGTCACGACAATGGTTTGCGTTGCTGTAAATGGTAAACCAGTAATAGGAGTGATACACAAGCCGTTCTCGGCATATACAGGTACCTTCATGTCTTTACATATTTCCAGCATCTTCAATCACAGTGTTAATTAAAATCTGATGTTTAAGAGAACGTCTGTAGGTATAAATGAGAAAATAGTACCTGGGGCAAAAGAGCACTGCTGCAGACCTCAATTAGAGCTGCAAATGTGTTCTATGTTATAAAACCACAAAGGAAAATGCTACCCTTGTTTAACATAAAAAATGATGAACTTAAAACAAACTAACTGAAAATATGTTTAAGAATTAAGATCCCTTGAATCGGAGTGCTAATAGCAAACCAAGGAAAGTGAAACCTACAGATACTGACCAGTCTTATGTGTGCTGTTATTCTTTAGCAGAAAAGTACTTTGCTCATTCAGCAGAAGAACTTAGGTCTGTGATAGTATATCCAGGAGCTGGTGTTTATTCAGAGTGAATAACAAAGATAGATTAAAGATCTTAATGGTGACTGTTTGTATGTAACAGGCAAGACTGTCTAGCGTAGCCTTATTGATTATCTGACATGCTTTTAATACCACAACACTGAACTGATTAATTCTTTAGTATTAATGGTGTTTCAGTGAGGATGGCTACAAGTTTGGCAATGTGTATGCACTTCTGAAAGCTTCAAAGTAGTTTTAGTATTTGCATCTTACATACATCTTATTGAAGTAAGAATTTCTGTTCTCATTTTCCCTTAGACGATACTGACCTCTAGAGTTGTGAAGTTATGCAGTAGCTCTGGCACAGAAACTAAGACTGAATAAATGTATTTTTTTGTTCTTTTCCCTCCCCCCCCCCGCCACTGAACACTCAATATTTTGTACTAAATATTTTACTGTCTTTAAATATGAAGTTAATTTCCAGTCATTTATGCATGTGCTATATTTGAATATGCTTTGAGAATCTTGGGGTGTTTTGGAACATATTTTTCTAAGTATCAACATCTATCTGAAGAAATGTTTTTTTAGCCCTGTAATTTTGAGAATTTATCTCCTTTAATAGTAGTAAAGTGTGAAATGTTCAGACATGGCATCATAGGAGATGCAATGAATTCTGTCATTCTATGCGAAGAGTATTAATTTCCCAAGCTGGAAATACCAATATGTTGTGTGTAGGATTGTTCCTACTACTACCACACAAATACAAAGCAATAAAGGGCAGTCAGCATTGTTATTACACATAACTCAGTCTGTTGCCATACAATCTAGCCCTCTCCTGAGATGAAACTGCTGGTTAGCCTGCTAAGTAAATGTCAAATTAATGGTTAGGGGATGCCACCTACCAGGCTTGGCTTTGAACCTCATGGTGAAACAAGTGGGAGGTTGTATATTCTAAATCCAGTCCTCCGAAATACACAATCAAATGTTTTCCTTAGTATTACTATCCTCCTGAGCTATTTCCTTCCTTAGTATTCCTATCCTTCTGAACAAAATGACTCAATAACATTGTTGCTATCTGCTTTGAAGGGTAGTGGGGCTTTTTGTTCTTATAAAAAGGTGGTTTGCAGAAATCCTGGATCTATTTCTGACTCAGAGCCATCCTTTTAAATTCAGTGGCTTTTCATTTGCAAGTTGTAAATATTACTACTTAGGATTTTTCCCTCTTACTCTTTTTTTTTCTCTTTTTTTTTTTCTTTTTTTTTTTTTTTGGAAGTATCACACAAGAATAGTCAGGCATGGGATAATGCTGTATTCACAAGAGTGTGTGTGTGGGGGGGGGGCTGTTTCTCTTTCTTTTCCGCTTGTCTCTACATGTGGGCATGTGCTCCTTCCTTCTGTAAGCCCTAACTTTCTCTTTTACAGTAGGGAGGGAAATTAAGTCAGAGGCATCAATTCCGTTTTCTCAGATAAGTATCCTTTTATCTTTACACTTAACAGAGATTGTCTTTTGTAAATCTTAGCAGAATTTGTGTTTCTCTTGTAGCCTGGGCAATGGTGGATGGTGGGTCAAACGTAAAAGCTCGTTCCTCCTACAATGAGAAAACTCCAAGGATTATTGTATCCCGCTCCCATGCAGGAAAAGTTGAGCAGGTTGCACGGCAGACATTTGGAAATAAGACTGTGATAATCCCCGCTGGTGGAGCAGGTTTGGTTCCTTAAGCATCCTATCTGTTTTATTGCTTCCAAATGATTTAATGGGATGGCTGTTATTAGACAAAAGGATGTAACTGTGGCATCTCCTCATTTTCCTCTTACCTTTTGTTCTTCACATCCCCAAAAGCAAACACTTGACAACAGGGACACAATTTTTCCTGCGTATAGAAACCTACATGCAAACTTAGTTCAGGCTTCGGGCTATTCTCAAGTTAGTATGTTAGTGAATCTCAGCTTGGACCAGCAATGTTATTGTGGTCCTTCCGTTGGACACACTGATGTGTGTTCACTGAAGACACCGATGCATCTATGGAGGAAAAAGGGTTGTGTGACCACATACAGAATCATGGAAGAGAATCTGTTTGTTGCTAGTTAACTAGTAGTACATTTAATTAAACAATTTTTTAAGAAAAAGCCGTTAAAGTTTGGTACTATTTCTTGCATTTATGTCAAAGGAGAAAACAAGTGTCACTAAAGTCCATTTTCATCTGCCTCATATTCAGTCCAAAGAGGTTTTATCTTACTTTTTGTAACTTTACACAATATCCTTGTGCATGTTACTGACAGAATGCAAATATGTGAGGCACTAGTGTGAAGCAATAGCTGTTTTAAAGTCTTGGAAAAGCCACGCAAAATTTGAATTTTATGGAATTGTATCTTTCTGTGTCTTTAATAAGGAAAGCTAGAGCTCCCTTACAGATTTTTTTAGTCAAGAAGATCTTGCATAGGTTCTTGACAATGAATCTAAACAAGTTTTCTTATGATACAGGAAGTGAAAGTGTAACTGGTTATAGCAGATCTTCTCCAGGGCTTGACTCTGTATAAGAAGATAAAGAAAGGAACAGTTTAAGGAAACAAGGATATTGGTTGAACAGTTGGAAAATTGAAAAATAATCCATAAAAGAAAGAATATTGTTTTGAGCAATGACTTTGTACTGCATAATGGAGAATGCCCTGAGTTGCTTTATTAAAGAGTGGTATATGCATCTTCCTTCTATTGTAATAAAAAGCCAGAAGTAGAAGGTAGTCTTCAGCATAATACAGAGATTGAGAAATAAGTGAGTGAATGTAAGAGCAAAACTATATTCGAGTTTCTGGTCTTGTTCTTTTAATGTGTCTCTGGATAAGTCTATGTAGCATGTTGGTAAAGACTGTCTAAAAATAATGTGTCTCAAATACCCAAGGCTTTAACTGGAGTGCAGTGGAAAAGAATTGTGTGTGTGTGGTGTGTGAGGGAGTGTTCCTTTTTGAAATTTTCTGTCCAGGTCAGAGGGCAGTCAAAATTTATTGCTACCTCCGCCGTTATACTGGATGGCATGATACAGTTAATGACATCACTTACCTAAATCTTGCATGTGTGTATTAACATTTACTAGTAGATTTATCCTTTGTGATGAACAGGAAAACTTGCTTTAACTTTATTTTATTTTTTTTTTTTTTACTTCTGCCCATTTCTTCTAGGTTATAAAGTGTTGGCCCTTCTTGACGTGGCTGAAAAGAATCAAGAAGAAGCTGACGTGTATATCCATGTCACCTACATTAAGAAGTGGGACATATGTGCCGGAAATGCAGTGTTGAAAGCATTGGGTGGCCATATGACTACCCTGACTGGTGAAGAAATTAGTTACACTGGCTCAGATGGCAATGAGGGAGGACTTATAGCCAGTATCAACATGAACCATAAAGCACTAATTGAAAAACTTCCAGATCTAGAAAAAACATCACACAAATAAACTTGACTAATGGAGAAGTACAAGTTGTGCTTTTGTAGCCTCCAAATGCTCTGTCTGAAGAAGCAGGTGTGAAAACCTGCTGGGAAAGATGCACAGCAAAGCAGTTTGGTGTGGGTTTGGGGACTATATGGTGCATTGGGTTTCTTCAGGGGTGGTACTTAAAAAAGAATAATAATAATAAGTAGTAGGAAGGGGACTGACTGCCTCACACCTCAGTTTCCATGTTTTATTTTTTTCAGATTGTTTTCATGCAGTTCTTATACTCAAGGTGCATATACAGTATATATTGGTGAATGTAGGTGAACTAAAGAAAAATCCAAATTTATTCATAAAATAACCTAAGTAGTTCTCACAGGATTTTTTTGGAACGTTTTACATCTTGTTACTGTAGTTGTAGCAACTCCATAATGAATTAGGTAGGAAAAAAGGTTGATTTGTATAGGCATCTGATAACTCTGTAAACAATTTAGCAGGAAACATGACCTGTATCCCCTGAACAGAAAGCACAAGAAGGCTGGCACAAATTTATATGCAGCAACAGTTTATCTTTGGCAGTGTGGCACTTCTGCTTTTTAAGAGAAAAAAATGTTCTATACTATTTTCACTTTTTTCCCTGAAGATGTAAACCAGTTTAGTTCAGATGAGTTGTGAATCTCAGTGTTTTATTATTCAGTGTAATTATTTCCATATACCTTTTTAAAAGAAGGCAATGTTTCCTTGTATAGTTTTCAACAGTTACTTCTTGTCCCTTATTTCTGCGTACAGTGTTGAAGATGCATGCTATTTTTCTCTGATGTAGGACTTGTTCATCATTTGGTGTTTGTGCCTATAGAAGCAGCCTCTTCTTTCAGTACCTGTTTTTTTGTTTGGTTTTTTTTTTTTTTCCTTTGGACAGAGTCACATGGAATGAGTTTAACAGAAACAGTAAGTTGATTGGTTGTTTCCTTTTACAACATGAGATATAAACCGGCAATTTTTCTACAACCCCAGAAATAACTTCCTGTCTTTTTAGGTTAAGGCGTGCTCTTTTCTGCAGAAAGCTCTTGAGCCATCCCAAACAGCTTGTGGTGACTTGGTTTGTGGAAATTTACATAGAGAGCGACCATTTGAACTTGAATCTGTTTAAGGAAGTTTGAAGAACACGTGGTGCTTGAAGTACAGCAGAGTCTGCAAAACTTTACCGAAAAATGTACTTTGTCAATCCAGTATACGCAGAATAGAGCATGGGCACTTTGATATCAAATGACAATTTGTTGCACCTCTAAAATATGTGGACTTCTATCTGCAAAAAAGTAACCATCAGTATTGTTGTTCTCTGCACCCCTCCGAAGGGTTTCAGAAGGTTAAAATGTACCTGTTATTTGAATTTATTGGTAGATAAGCTTCCCATCTCTCCTCAAGAAAGCTGAAATACTTTGAACAGAAAACATCTGTATTAACTAAGTTTATTCAGTATAAGCTTAGGCTGTTTAAACCATATTCTTACTTTTATTTTAACTTCTTTCATCATACTGCTGTTCTGATCAAAAAGAGGTCTTTCCTCCTTATGTCAGTAGTGGAGCATGTCTAGATACCTCTTTTGACTTCTAGCTGATGTTCACATTTCGAAAAGACCTCCTCAGATGTTACATAACTACATATACAGACTTTTATTTTGTAAACTTACCGGCAAAGTAGACTGAAGCTTAGTCCTACTAGCCTTTTGGTACGGGTAGGTTTTTTTTTTTAATAACTCTTTTTCCAAAATTGACACTATTGCTACTGTTTGAAAATAGCTTTTACACATGTAGATAGTGCACAAAGCAACTTAACTTCCAGTTTTTAAATTTAATGAACTACTTTATGCTATGACAAATAAGTGAGTATGCCCTTTTTAGAAAGGGGCTGATCTATTTTGAAAAACTTGTTGAGCTTCCGAACCTCAGTGAAGAATCAAAACCCAGATATTTATCAAGGTTTTAGTGATATTTTATAAGATGGCTGCAGCTTTTTTTTTCCTTCAGGCTGATTTAAATTACTTAAAGCCTAATAAGAAAAGCATCGCTTCTGTTTTTTAGTTAAAGAACACAGATTGAAATTTAAATATGATAAATAGCCATAGTTAGCCTAGTATAAAAACCTAATTGTGTCACAGGGGTTGAATGCACAATATTTAAATAGGCAATTAAGACAAAGTCTGTGGCAGGTTGTGGTTTTAGATTCAGGTTGAAACCGTGTGTAAAATTGCCTTGTGAAAATGTGTCTGCTTTTATTTTGGGTGTGGTTCTATCACTTCCATGCATAAGCTGTGATCAAACTTAGCTTCTGTATGAGAAATGAAAAATAAGATGTTACATATCATACAAGGACTTACTTGTATCTTAGTTGAAGGTATAGAGCAGTAAACAGAAGTATTTGCCTAAATCATTTTTCCTTAGGAAGATAAGGTACAAAGAAGAGCTTCAGCCCTTCTTTCTTTCCTCCCATATGCTGGCTAAAATACCTAGTCTTCCATTAGGAAGATATGTTCTTGTTTAGACCCATTTATATCCTGAATTGCTTTGTTGCAATGGATCTCAGTGTTCAATACCTCTCACTGTGGACCCTTACTGGCCCATCTCACTTCATGTGAAAATGAAGAAAAGGTGAGAGTGAGGTGCCCAGTTAATTACTTCTGGTACAGCCTGAGCTGATACAGCTTTCCCACAGCGAAGGCATAAGGTGGTGCTTAGGGTCTCCCAGTCTAGTTTAAAGGGAAGTTGCTTTGATATGAGAACAGGTAAGCACCAGTTTCTGATGTCATTTTACAATAAATGCAACTCTTACGCAGACCAGCAGGTATTCAAAAGTGCTTGCTTAGGATACATGTGCCAGTGCACTTGATATTTGTTTGTATAGTGTTAACACCCCTATGTTTACACTCCATTCTAAAACATTTTGCTCTTCTGGCTTAAATATCTGGTCTCAGCTGTGTGTATGTGACTTAAGCTTATGCCCAGATTGGTAGGAAATCATACCGTACCCATGTCTCACTGCTAGGCTAGAATATTGTTCTTTGCATTCCAGCCTTTTCCACTGTCATACCATTTTTAGGGATGCTACTTAAAACAATTGCATGGTGTAGGTTGGTCCTACAAAAGTATGTCTTTTCTAAAAATTTTAGTTAAAAAAAATCGTGGTATCATTTTAGCTCCGAACAGGGGAAGTCAGAGAGTGTATTGTTTTAGTATTCATTTTCCAGTGGTGGATTTTTTGAGTGGCTATTAAGGTAATTGCAAGTGAAATTATTCTAAAGCCATATGTATTTTCTCTTTTTCGTTCTGCTAAAAAGAGTGGATGGTAGCATAGATGATACCTTGTACTGTACCAAGAGTCCTAACTTTCATTCCTTGGATGAATGTTTTCTAAATAAATGGACACAGAAATAAAAGGGTTGAATATTGTACTTAACTGGTTTCAAGTTTAACCTATTTGCCATACTTTTAGAGATGGACTTACGTAAGAGCTGTTTGTTCTGATCTACAGAGCATGTAATAATAATGAAAATATTTATCAAGGTTGGCTTACTCAGATGGTGAATTAACCATATAGGTGAAGCTGCAAAGTCATCTGGTGACATTGTTTCATATATCTGTTTTTACTTCATGATCATTAGAGTGGATTTTCTAATTGGCTTTAGGTATGAGAAGAGATTTTTTAATGGCCAGTGGTTGGAGATCAGGGGCATGGAGGGGAGTCAGCACTGGAGTTCATATCTGCTTTTTTGTTTATAAACAAATGTATTCAAACATCTTTGTGGCATCATCTTATCTGTTGGGAGTTGTACAAGAGTGGTGCAATATTGTATACTCCTGGTTTAACAGTGTAAAACAAGGAGTCCACATCCCCCAAGAACAGTGCAATGAGAAGTGACCAAGTGTGGTGCTGGGCCTCCTCTGTGTTATGCCAGCAGAGCCTGGCTGCTTCGTTGTCTCGTGGATGTCGTTCCAGTTGCAGTTTCTTCGATGGCAAAACTGCTTTTGTAGGCTACTGTCTCCCCAGTTAGGCGGAACCCCTTCATGGATCTGTTTTCTCAAGTAAACTAAAGAAGCGGAGAGGAAAGAAGCGGATGGCTGTGCTGGAGAAGTTGTAACAGAGGACACTTATTTCCATTTCTTGATTTAAATTACATTGATAGTTTCATTTCTCTTGTCCTTCAGGGGTTAGATAACCGTACAGTTAAGATTTAAAGGACCACAGATAAGTGCCTGCGTAATTTCAAGCCCAAGCAGGATGAGGGCAGGGGAGACCGCCTCTAACCAAGGAGAGCCTGGATGGATGGCTTCCTCTCAGGCGAGCCTTTTTTCAGTGCTTTATTGTAAAGATTTAGGCCATTTCGCACAGACAATTACAGATTTGACTTTGCCGATATATCATTCAATGTCTATCTTCTCCCCTGCTATCAGCGATGATAAAACCGCTATCTCCACTTCACTGTAATATAGCTCACTGAGACAAGACTGAGGTAACTCAGAGGACTCAAAGATTGCATGACTTTTGAACCACACCTTCTGTATGGCAGCTCTTAGAATGAAGTGCTAGCACCTGCTGTGTCTTCCCACCCCACAAGCAGGTCATGCCACTCACAGGTCATATCAAGAAGCTGTTGAAGCCTTATACTTCATGGTTTTCAGATGCCACATAAGCTCGTTCAGCTCTTCTGAGAGGTTCAGAAGTGCTCATGCGATTTCCTTCTGAGGCTCCCTCTGGAGCCAGCAATTAGCAGCCACTTTTCCCTCTTTGCTCTTCCTCATTTTTCTGTTCCTTCCTGATCCTTCCTCCTTTCTTAGTCTATGTGGACAAGAAAAAGGAGAGATAGGAGGTAGAAACAGTTCCAGAACAAGAAAGTCACAGTAGTAAACTATCTAGTTTATTCTCAGGCTGTTAATGTTTGGGACCAAGGTCTAAGGTACTGATCCTACCAAAAGTGTGATAGACACCAACAAAATACAGGCATTTTGAAGAGAGGTTCATGTGACTGGTGGTACTGGATGTGCAGAAAACATGCAAATGTTCTAAGGAGATGTTAAACTGTCTTAAAAAGGAGGAGGAGAAGAAAACAGCTTTTCAGTGTAATGTTACAAGCATTTGGCATTTCTGTTCTGGGTGCAGAGCTTCATTGCTTATGATAGAAGCTCCATTGGCTTTCTGGGAAAGGCCTGATTTTGCCACAGTCAGTAGCAGCATTCCCACTGAATTCAATGTGAGCAGAAGCAAGCTAGATAAAACACGACAGTAAATTAAGCCTAGTTCTGAAGAGCTCGGCTTCTGCCAATAGAGCAAACAACCTGGGTTGTGTTAAACTCGCCTCTGGCAGCTTCAGTCTACGTTACTAGAGGACTTGGAAGCATCATCTGAGTGTCTCGAGGTTCTAAGTTTTTCAGGTTTTTTTATGGTCTGCAGCTGATAAAGCCCACTTTCAGGTAATACTGTTTTCAACCCCAGTTGTTCCTTATTTGTAATTCACATTTCTTTTTTCTCCCCAAAGGGCCAGCAACACTCTGGCATTTTTCCTGTTGTCCCACCAAATTGTATTAGCATTTTCTGATTGTGTGCCAAATTGAAATAATTCTATAAATAAACTCTCTGAAAATACTGATCTGTGAGGGTGTTTTCCTATCTCTTGTCTTTCTGTTGAGTATTTATTGTTTCTTTGTGTACCATTTTTTTTTCTTTTTCCGGTAATGCGTGTCAGGCTGCTTCAGGTGTGCTATGTCCATTGTGTGTACAGGACTTTCTGCCTGAGGGATTATTGTTATTGACAGGTCCAGCCAAGTTCACGATAAATATAATTCAAGATCTCCACTGGTTTTTGCTTTCATATGTGTGTTTTATTCTGAAAATTGGTTGATTTATGTGATGGAAAATGAGTGTTTAGAAATCCCCCATATAGTATTTTTCCTTGGACCTGAAGAAGCTTTCCTTCCAACATCATCTCCAAGACTCTTCCTAATTATGTTACTTCATTCTGTTTGAGTCTCTTGTTTCCATGATTTTCTAGTATCCTGACAAACTCTACCCTTACTAGCCCATTTCCTAATAATGTGCCACTCTCCATAAGCAAAGCCATGGAATAAGTTGAAAGATGCTTTAACGTCCCACATCAGTATGGCATTTTGGGCTGTTCTTGGCTGCAGCTTCAAATACGGTTGTTGTCACCCCTACCAATATGTGCAAGACTGGATGTACAATGAAGTCCTGTGTCATCCTGGCAATGCTGGCCTTGATGTGCTTTGCTGATTCTCATCTTTCTCCAGGTACGAACCAAAATTGCCAAGCAGCTTCTGTGCCAGCACGGTCCAGTCAGTACTCACAAAAGCTACATTTTAGCATGCCTAAAGTTGTGTTCTGGTACTAACACTGATTGTACATATTACTAAACACTTTTGGACTCCAAAATGGGGTGGCTGCGTATGGACTGGTCGTTGAGAAGCGTCCCGGGTTCATGCAAACTACTGAACCGTGCCTGGGAAATTGGGACACAGCTGGTTTGCTTAGGCCAAAAATATGGTAAGGATCATGCCATAGTACCGACCCCCGAGCTGTGGAGTCCAGGATCATTCTGGACTGTATAACTGACTTGTATGGACACAGGCAATACATGCCACAGGAGCTGTACATAGATGTTTTGAAAACCCTTGTTGATCGTATGTGATCTAACCAGATAATCAGTGTGGGGTATTTGGCAGTAATTTGGAGAGAGGTGTCTGTTGTGGCGCTCCGAAGAGCATTTTGGGGAAGGAGCAACCCAGAGGAGCAGGGATTCTTCTCATCTTGCAAAGTATATGTGTCTGAAAACGGATATTTGCATTTATCAGTGACATTATTTTCCCAACTGCCTTTGATGACGCTGTCTGTGCAGCAACCTGGACAGCCCAAGCGTCAGACTTGTTTGAGAAAAGCATAGTGTGTGTCTAGTTGCTGTTTTACATGACTAATTACTGGACTAGATGATTCCTACAGCCAGTTTGGGAACTTTGCTGCGCTGAAAATACTGTCTTTTCAAGTACACTGATTAGGAAAACATCAAAATTGCACTTTACTGTGGGTTGTGTTAAGGCATGCAAAGGGCAAAAGGACAAGTATGGTGACACCTGGACAACAAAGGAAATTGTAGAGGTTGAGTAAATATATTAACAGGTGCTAGCTAGCTTCTTGGAAAGTTGTAGGCTAATGTCTACTCTATGCTGTCAGCCATTTACATGAGGCACTCAAGCTTGCATTTCTCCCACTTGAGCTATCACTGCAGTATAGCCTAAGAGCTGGATCGCTGGCAGTGCTTCTTCCAGGCTCTGAGCGGTGCCATGTTGTACTGGTATCACACCAAAAACTCAGCCCATGCTGGGACCTGGAGAAGGCACCCACTGGCCACCAACACTGGTCCTCGCGGCAGCCTCCAGCCTCACCGCTGACCAGAGCTCAGCTTTGCGTGAGCCACAGAACCTGCCTCGGGGCCAGCATATTTGCAGGTTTCCTTATTCAGAGCAGTGTGATAGGTAGCAAGCGTAACACTGTGTACAAAAACTAAACAGCCTGCAGTGACATCCTGTTCCTCAACAACATAAACGCGATTTATGGCTCTCTCTTGTCTGTTGTAGAACACATATATTGTGTTCTACACCTTCTTGTTTTCATTTTCTTCTTTCAGGTCGTCATGTTGTCCATACGCTATTCATAAATGCACACTAAACTCATTAAAAATGCCATAAGTTCAGTTCAAGTTGTGCATGCCTAAGAGCCATTTGCACACTTCTTTCTTTGTACAATAGTAAGACTATCCTGAGCAGACTTCTCATCTGTTGGCACACAGACATCCTGCACACTAGTCTAATGTCTGAGGGCTTTTCAGTCACGGTCGCCAAACATCAGTTCACTTGTAGTGCTACAATAATTAAACTCTGTTTTTCAGGATGACACTGCACAGAACTGTTTTAACTTGGTCTGGCCACTGACTCTGTTACTTTAAGGCATTCTAGGAGTGTCCGTCAGCCAAAGAGGAAAATTTCTTATCCCTAGGGAAAGTTCAGTGGGCTGAACTCCCACTGCAGAGGATGGACGTTTGACCTGGCACCACCGGTGGGTACAGCTGTGGTGAAAGCACAGTCAGGCAGCCGGGACGGGCTTTGGGAGTGCCTTGCAATTGGGTCAGTCAAACTGGAGTGGGTCCCCATCACCTCTGCTGTGGGCCTAGACTTGGTAACGCTTTACTCATCACACATCTTAGGTAAAATGACTCCAAATTAGAGGGATTCT
This sequence comes from Nyctibius grandis, assembly GCF_013368605.1. Taxonomy (NCBI): domain Eukaryota; kingdom Metazoa; phylum Chordata; class Aves; order Nyctibiiformes; family Nyctibiidae; genus Nyctibius; species Nyctibius grandis. The sequence goes on along the minus strand of NC_090660.1, from coordinate 70,221,029 downwards.
TCCAAATTAAATGTTACGATCTAAATGAAAAGCACAACAAGCATCGTGTTAGTCCATAATAATTCCATTAGGGCAATGGAATGAAGTGAAATTACACAGATTTGGATTTCACATTTTAAAAACACTCATTTTCCTTCCAAAGGGACGTATTTATTGCAGATTTATGAATGCATCAAGTTTGCACTCCTCCCACCTGAACTCCACCCAGGCTGGGCCGGTCCGGTTTCTTCATTTTTGCAGAGAACAAATAACACAGTGCACACTATTTCTGCAAGGGGATAGTGTTCGACTAAAATAAATAAAGGGGATCAAATACATACAAATTCTGTACTAGTGGAAAGGCAAGTGTTTTAACCTGCTTCTCATAATTTTCTGAAATCTTAGTACCTGAATCTGTTGGAAATATTTGAATCAACAGTAAAGATTTCTCAATTATTTTGGCAAAAGAAAAGTCAAGTATCTCTTGTATGTAACGTTTCCTACATGACTGAACTAACACAGATCTGCTTGCGGTTCTGATAAGATCCCAATCTTCTCTTACAGGAATAGTTCTGTGCAGGTGTAACAATGGCTTTTGGAACCTAAATCACACTCCATCGTAATAGATTTAGATCAAGAAAACTACGTATGCCAATATAACTTTTAGCACTGACACTTGGGTCTCTAATATTAAAGGACTTGGGGGGAATAAAAAAAGCAGAGGCCAGTAGAGGGCTCTGTCTTTCCATGAATGTCCTGAAGAGCCAGAAAGATTTTGGGAACTATGAGTGTACATGACCATTTCATTTTTGACTGAGGAAAAGTCTTTCACCATTTTTTCTCAGTTGTGGTACATGTTTTTAGTTAAGAGGGCACCCAGAGAGTTCTAGGGTCTGATCCAGAGGGCTGCACTGAATTGTTACTGTGCACTTTGACAGCTGCTTGTTATTTCTAATGCACACGTTCTCTTGTATTTTTAATTTGATTTAATATTGCACTAAAAGTGCACACTTTTGTACAGTGGGTTTGAGCTACTGGTGATATACTTTCTATTAAGTAGCTTTTTCAGGCTCCTTAAAATTTATCCCGTAAATTCACAGACATCTGTAACTAGAGCTTGAAAGTCATGGTGTGAACTTCCCATGAAGATGTCTGTGCATGCTCATTTCTGAGAAGTTTTGCTTCTCTAAGTCATGAGAATAAGGTTAATTGTGACAACTGTATGTCCAAAAGTTTTGTGTTATTTTAAGTACATAACCACTCCACCTGCCACTTCAAGTTAATTGCTCACATCTGATACTGTTAGAGGAGTGACTCCTCCACTTCCAGCAGCTCAACAACTTCTACATTGCAGTCTCATGGAATGAATATCTTTAGTCTCACCCACCATAAGCATGACTAGATGACCCTCTGTAAATCCCCCCCCCTGCTTTTTTTTTGGCTTCTTTCTTAAAATCTAGATGTTTCCCCATGAGATAAATTTTTATCGGTTTAGTTTAACAAATAAAAAAAGCCTGTTCTGTTGCTTAAGTAATTGAAACACTCCATCTTACTACCATTAAAATACCAAGACTTGGTTCTCTAGCTAATATAAATTGCCATACATTTTGATATCATTTGAACTTCCTTCCAACTAGTGAAGAATAGACTTCTGTTTTGGCCTTTCTTGCACGAGAGCTGTTGTACATGTCTTTATAAGAAAATGTTATGTCTTGCATCAGTGTGTTGGGGCCTCTTGCAGCAGCTCCGTCATACTTACCTAGGCTCTTTCTGGCCGCTGTACCAGCAAGAACAGAGAGCAGACTGGTATTTTATCAGCTACATGCTACTGAAATTGTTTGGAGTTTTTTCTTATTTCTGTTACTGACATTTGTTGTCCTTTGTGTTCGTTTCTTGCATGGACACAAAAAAAAGTATATTTCTTTTCCAGCCTTTTACAGGAAGCTTGCAGTGCTTTTCTTCACAACTGTCTTCAGTATCATATTAACAACATAAAAATGCAATATTATTGCTTTCTTTGTGTTGCCTTTTATTTGCACTACATGGACTTCTAGTGACCATCACCTTCCTACTTGTGGAACAGAAAAAAAGAAAACGTCCATGTCCCCCACGCTCCAGCTACACAGACAAAGCAAGTGTGTGCTGCTTCCTGCCTCTGCAGACTCTCGCTTAGTCAAACCTGAGGCAAGAAGAAAGAGAGGAGTTTGGAGAGCATCCATTGCTACAACGCAAACTTCAGTCTTCAGCTGCAGGGATTGTTGCTCCCATGGTGGAAGCTAATGTGAATGGGTCCTTGCCTGCCAGTGGTATGGTACGGATACCAGAAAGTCTAACAACCACAACAAAAAAAAGAGCTGGAGAAAAATAGGCATCCTAATTTTAAAGAGGGAGCAGACAGCAAGGAAAATAGATTGGGACTTCTATGGGTTTACATTTGTGTCCAAATACGATGCTAATTTGGGAGTTATTTTTGTGTGCAAGTAATTCTTTCTGTTAAGTATATGTAGCTGCATGTTTAAGTACAATACTTAAAAATAATATGAAAACTAAGTTCCTTAGCTACTTTGAGAAATGAAAGAGAATTTTAAAAAGAAAGCTAGAGTTATGTTTAAAAAAAAAAAAAGGTATTTTCAGTTTGGACAGCCATCCTCAGGATAAATTGAAATGTTTTGAATCACTGATTCTGGTCTGTGTTTGTCAGGGTCACTTTCTGCAACCCTGCCTACCTGAATCAGGACTAGGCTGAGCTTTCCTGGGTGTCTGTCTTGTGACTGTGGGGCAGGGCTGGGGGTGGTGGTTTGCTGTTCTGCGCACTAATTGGGGTCATCAGAGAAAAGTCCTTACTGAGTAACACCCTCTGGGTTGCTGTTTCCATGTCTAATACTTTCACCTGTGGAAACTGCATTAGGGCAGACAAAGTCCTACGGAAAATGATCTCCCTGGTGAGGAGCTTGTTACGATGATGCCTTTTGCTGCCTTCGGCTTGGCATGGTTTCTGTCGGGAAGAGAGGAGCAATTTTCCTCAGGCCACATCTGAGTCACTAGAAAAAGGAATGAGAACAACTACTATCCAATTTTGAAACTCCACATTTGAGATTCAGCCTTATTAAAATTGCAGTCAAGGGGGAAAAAAAACTATATGAATAATTCCTGAATCCTGTCACCCCAATCGCTTGTGGGAATGTGATTTGAATTTCTGTGGTTTAAGTCACAGGTCCAGGACACTGGGAGGAAAAGGAGAGGGACAGAGGAGGATGGAAGTGGAAATGAAGTTGAGATTACTTTATATGGACTCAGATAAAGTATTTAAACTGCAAATTTCTTAACAAAATGAGATAAAAAACCATGATGATGACATATTGACAGCCAAGAAGAAAATTTCTATCACTGGTATGTCATAAAACACTTAGTTTTAAGTCAAAACAGAGGAACGGCATAGCTGAGCCACTTAGGTTTTGGTTTGGTTTGGTTTTTTTTTTCACTTGAACTAACATCCATTAGCACAGAAATGAATTAGAAATACAAAGTTCATTCCTATATGCTTCAGTATTTCAGTATCATACTGTAAATATATAATAGACAAAGCACAGGGAGTTTGCTTGAAATGATAATGAACAATTAATGTTACAAAGAAGTTTTCAGTGTTGGAGGACCCACTCATCTCTATTTGTCTGCCCTGTCCTGGTTTATGAGTGAACGTGTAGAAAAAATGGGACAAATAATACAAATAAAGATTTTCAGAATCAGCAATGCAGTCTTCGCAGCATCTCTAAAAAATGTTTTTCTCTTAATGGAAAAATCTTATATTTCACTATATTAAATACTAAAATTCTTGACAATAAGAAATTATTCCCATGTCTCCCTTTTTCACCCATTGAGGTTTGGGGTTTTTTACCTTTTCAAAGGTAAAGGTCTGGACAATATTACAAATATCATATTCTCTGCCTTTTGTTAACATTTCTGCCTTCAACAAGTAAGGAATAAAAATGGACAAGGGACTACCTGAGATCAATGTAACCATATGCTTCTTGTTTTAAGTGGTTCATTGTAGTAATCCTTTAAAAAGGCTGCCTTGCCGATAAGTAATTTAAAATACACAGACTCACCATCTTGGTATTACACAGAATCACAGAATCACAGAATGTTAGGGATTGGAAGGGACCTCGAAAGATCATCTAGTCCAATCCCCCTGCCGGGGCAGGATTGCCTACCCCATATCACACAGGAACGCGTCCAGGCGGATTTTGAATGTCTCCAGAGAAGGAGACTCCACAACCTCTCTGGGCAGCCTGTTCCAGTGTTCAGTCACCCTCACCGTAAAGAAGTTTTTCCTCATATTTAAGTGGAACCACCTGTGTTCCAGCTTGCACCCATTTCCCCTTGTCCTGTCAAGGGATGTCACTGAGAAGAGCCTGGCTCCATCCTCATGACACTTGCCCTTTACATATTTATAAACATTAATGAGGTCACCCCTCAGTCTCCTCTTCTCCAAGCTAAAGAGAACCAGCTCCCTCAGCCTCTCCTCATAAGGGAGATGTTCCATCCCCTTAATCATCTTCGTGGCTCTGCGCTGGACTCTCTCTAGCAGTTCCCTGTCCTTCTTGAACTGAGGGGACCAGAACTGGACACAATATTCCAGATGCGGCCTCACCAGGGCAGAGTAGAGGGGGAGAACCTCTCGTGACCTGCTAACCACACCCCTTCTAATACACCCCAGGATGCCATTGGCCTTCTTGGCCACAAGGGCACACTGCTGGCTCATGGTCATCCTGTTGTCCACTAGGACCCCCAGGTCCCTTTCCCCTACACTGGACTCCAACAGGTCTGCCCCCAACTTGTACTGGTACATGGGGTTGTTCTTGCCCAGATGCAGGACTCTACACTTGCCCTTATTATATTTCATTAAATTTCTCCCCGCCCAACTCTCCAGCCTGTCCAGGTCTCTCTGAATGGCTGCGCAGCCTTCCGGTGTGTCAGCCACTCCTCCCAGTTTTGTGTCATCAGCGAACTTGCTGACAGCGCACTCTATTCCCTCATCCAAGTCATTAATGAATATATTGAATAGTACTGGTCCCAGTACCGACCCTTGAGGGACTCCGCTAGACACAGGCCTCCAACTAGACTCTGTCCCATTGACCACCGCTCTCTGGCTTCTTTCCTTCAGCCAGTTTACAATCCACCTCACTACCCAATCATCCAGACCACACTTCCCCAGTTTAGCTGCGAGGATGCTGTGGGAGACCGTGTCAAACGCTTTACTGAAATCGAGATAGACCACATCCACAGCTTTACCATCATCTATGCACTGGGTTATGTCCTCATAAAAGGCTATCAAGTTGGTTGAGCATGACTTCCCCTTGGTGAAGCCATGCTGAGTGCCCCTAATGATCCCCCTATCCTTGATGTGTCTAGAGACAGCACCAAGAACAAGTTGTTCCATCACCTTTCCGGGGATGGAGGTGAGGCTGACCGGTCTATAGTTACCCGGGTCCTCCTTCTTGCCCTTTTTGAAGACTGGAGTGACATTCTTCTTCATATTGACAGTCTTCTGCCCAGACAGAAGGGACAGAGAGGCTCAAGCTTCTCCTACATCACCATTATGGTGTCCTTGGTTACAGAGTGGATGGAGCACCTCAGGTCTGAGGCTCTTGAGAAGATGGGTTACATCCATTTCCCACTGCCTCAGTACAGCCATTTTTCCCTAAAAAAAAAAAAAAAAAATTGAGCACTAGCCAAAGGACATAACTATATTGCACTAGGTAGACATTCAAGTCGTCCTCTCTGTAAGCAGGACATGAGGTGAGCTCAGACTGTGTTTCCTCCTCATACCCCTAAGTGGAAACTCTTGCTATTTATGCAGATGACAGTACTTTTGTCTCAGGATTTTTTCATGTCTAGAAGACTATTAGAAGTATTTTATGATGGGGGCTGATTGCTATGGTGGAAAGGTTTGTGAGTCTTTAGTGAGAACTGCAAATACTTGAGCCTTTTGAAAACCATTCCAGGGTAGATTTCCACAAAAGTATCTCAGAAGAAAATTCAGGATCGGAATTTAAAGGAAAGCTAAATCTTGGTGTTCCATGTTTTGTCTCAGAGAGGACTGTGGTTTTGGCAAGAGTAATTTTGGAGTTTCCCTTCTTTGTATGGATGGTAGAATGGGTATATTTCTGAGCATTTTTATCAATAAAGCTGTTTGTTAGACATCTGAAACTTCAGAGACAATGCTGCTTTTCTATTTCCTCTTAGAGCCCTTGGGGACTCCAAATACTTTCCACATAAAAAGGAAAGGGAACAAGTCTGTGGAACAATTTCTATGATGGTGAAAGTAGGTTTGAAGAAAAAATCTGTTTTCAATTTCTTTCTTGTTTTTAGGCATTAAATGATTTATATCTGATCTAAAAATCCAAACTTTTCCAAATTGCCACTTCCTCTCTTTTCAAAGTTCATGATACATGCATGCATCCTAGTAAGAAGAAAGCAGTGCAGGGAGGAGATAACTTGAGAAGGATTGGGCTGGTGTTAGGGGAACTTGAGCAGTCTGAGCTCTTTCCTCCTCTGCTATAGACAGTAGAAGTGGAAGTACAGCGTGTCCTCCACTTTGCACTGAAAGGACTAAATTGCAGGGAATTAGCAGCTCTTCCTCTTTGAAGATACGTGCCTGGAGTCTGGGACTGATACTACGTGTGTGCTCAGAGAGCAATTGATTCACCTCTGCCTGCATTTTGATTTAGAAAATTTTGAATTGTGTTTAGAAAATTCCTTTTAGAGCACAGTATAATGGCAACTTTAAAAATGAGCATGAATTTATACCTCTGTCAGTCTTGCTAAGCTCATTGCTGTGCCCTGGCAATGAGGGCTTTACCTACAATTTTACTGTTGCAATTCACTCTTTTTGAGAGTTCTAAGGTATCACACAGTCACTCAAGAAGTCCTGAAGGGAAGTGTCAAAAAAAATGATGTTCCAATGCTTTTCTTTTTTTCTTGTGAGATGAAGGAATGATCCTTTTTACAGAAAAGCTAGCTTGTGGTGGACACCATAATATGATCCAGTAACATGGTCTCATTGCAAAAAAAAGGCAAAACACATGCCAGGTGTATCATGGCCAGTAGATCAAGGGAAATTCTTATTGACCTTGGTGACAGTGAGACCATACCCAAACACTTTGCCCAGGATTGCCCCCACCCTCCTGCAAGAGAGCTGTGGAGAAACTGGAGAGCCTCCAGCAGGAGACTGCTAAGAAGGTTGGGGTTCTGGAGCACACAATGTACCAGGGAGTTCAGGCCGGGGGGCTTGTTTAGCATGGAGAAGAGGAGGCTAAGGGGCAATTTAATAGCAGCTGGAAGTGTAGCTACAAAGATATCAGGGTTATGCTGCTCTTGGCAGTGACAGATGGTGTAACAAAGGGCATTTGCAAAAACTTCTTCACCATGACGGTCGTATGTGCTGGGAGAGGTTGTGGAATCTCCAGACATGGAGATTTTCAAGATCTGGCTAGCCAAAGCCACAAACAACCAGATCTAGAGCTGGTGACAATAGTACTTGAGCAACCTCCTAGGAGGTTGGACTAGAGACCTTTAGAAATCCCTGCCTCCCAACATTTCTTGAGCACGTGAGATTAAGCTTAAAAAAGTTCCAAGTAGTTGTGGGGAAAGCCTCCTGGCAGGTCTTTTGGATCCTCTAGTGTTATAGAAAGTTTCACATGATTAAAGCACATGTCTCAGTGCCTTCTTTAAAGCCATGAACACGCAGCATTTCTGCAAATCATGGGTCAGGTCAGCAGAGGATGACTGTGGAAGTAGACACCTGTAGCTTAAGGCAAGAGGTGTGAATTAAAACTTCACAGGAGACCTGAATTCCAGGATTTTAGTGATTTTTCGTTACATTACTATTTACCTTGTTTGCTGGGGTTTTTTTTAAATGCAAATTTCTCATTAGTTATTTAAACAGGGCCTAGTAGTTCAGAAGAACATGAGTAGGAGCAGTATACATGAACTACAGCCTTTTACAGAAATAGGCCCTTTACTGACAGTCTCTGTATAACTGAGACTGTTATATAAACTGTAGCTAAGCCAAGACAAGCAGAGCAAACAAATTAGTGAGAAAGGAGAACAGGCAAAACTGGGACTATTTCCAAATTCAGCTGTTTCTTAGCAGAAAAGAATAGAATTTAATAGACCTTTTTGTGCTATGCAGAGTATATGTCCCCAGCAGAATAGCTCCAGTTGTTCAGGCACACACTTAAGGAAAATGTGGTTTGTCCCTGCAGTTGAGAGGCTGTGAGGCTAACTTTCACTGGGGTATTTTCTGTGTTTGTTCCTCCTCTGTTTCTGAGGTAGATGTAACAGAGAAAACCTTCGGGAAAATGCCCTCAGAAATACCCTCAAAGGCTTCAGGTAAACTCCTAACCACTTAGAGGAAAGAATGTCTTCAGACTTCTCTTTTTCCTTATGCTCGTTACATCGTCTTCCCTCCATCCCTTAGCCTAACCTTGGCACCAGGCGCTGCTCTGCTGTGGATTAAGCTGTTAGTGCCGCAGCAGCCCAAACCCACCTGACCACATCTGCTGCTGCTCTTCTCTGCCTTCTTGCTGCCTCAAGCACTTGCCTGACCCTGTGCAGAGCTGTTTAAGCTCTCTAAGGCAACGTAACAACTCACCTGACAAAAAATAGGGAGATATTTCAGGTCAGGGACAGGCAGTCACTCTGAGGGAGGATGCAGGAGGCAGAAGCTGAATTGCTCTCATTTGCCACAAAACTGCCTGCACGACTCTGACCTGCTGTTGCTTTGTGCTCATAGCTCCTGAAACGCAATTGTACGATCGTATTTTTTTTCTATTTCCAGTGAAGTGAAGAAGCAATGTATAGCTCTTCTGGTACCTATATTATGTCAGTCTTGGAAAATGTTTCACCTTCATATTACTTGACAGAAGACTTCAATATACTAACAATTAGGAAACAACCATAGATCATCTTTATAGCTTCATAACTAGTCTCGTAAAAAGACGTATGGAAGATGCTTGTGTGAGGAGGCTTCTTCAACCCTCACACAGTGCTGCTCTTGAACTGACTGTCTGCTCCTTGAAGAAGTTGTTCTGTTGTTTCAGGTTTTGGGTTGTAATCTGGCAGCACCGGTGTCCAAAGGATCAGAGAAAGGAGCTTGGACTGCCCATCTCTCAGCCTCAGCTGTAACATTGCTACGATCCTGGGTACTGATGAAATGTTAAGCTCTGACTTTCTTAGAGAAGACAAAACATGAATGCAATAGGTGGCAATTCTACAGATTCAAATTCCTGCCTCTACTTTGTCTGTGACTTTGGGCAAGTTTTCTACCCAGTACAGCCAGTAGTAGTTTCCCGTTCACCTCTCCCAGCTCTACCACAATCAAGCTGCCCACATTTTGTCAGAATATTTTCTGCATTTTACTATTGCTGAGGTGTTCAAATCCTTATCCCTCTGTCCTGCAACAGTCAATTTTAAGTGCTAGTTTTAAATCCATCCATATACTGTCAGTGTGCAGAGTACCTTCCCAACCAATGCCTTATATACAGATCAGTCCAAAAAGGAACTTCACCATAGGACAACTAGCCATGAATCTCCCAAAATCTCCCATCTTTCAGTTAAGAGATTATTAAAACAGAGTATTTCTAATGTCCCAGATTTGTTCATTTCTGATTAGGGTGTACAAAGACGTCCACTGTATTTTCTCAATCTAATTTCCCACCACACAGTGTTAAAAATCAAGCCTCGTCTCCTCCACTTTTACACCAGTTAATGATTTCTTTGGCCAGGAACAACAGCTGCCTCGCCTGTTCCAATGGCAATGCAAATCTCTGACTGGCCTGTTCTGGGTTCTCAGGATATTGTCCCACCTGTTCAGGATCAGTAACTGTGCCGTGTTCTTCTCCATCTGCCTCAGATCTGTGTCCACATTGGGGCATAAGCAAGAAAGGAAAATTGTGAGCAACAACACCTGAAACAGCACATCGTATTTTATACATACTGTGTCTAGTGCAGGCAAGACAAAAAAAAAACATGTGAAAAGGGAAGATGTAGAAGGGTAAGACATTAAGAAATGGTCTATAAAATGACAAAACTATCCTGTAAATCACTGTAATAAAGGCAATAGTTTTAAAAGTGATGCAGCTCCATTTTTAATTATGTACTTACTTGCATTATTAAAAATACCAATATATTACATTTCCTGAGATGCAATAATAATTAACTTTTAGGCTATGGTCATATGCATTGTCTGGAGACATACAATACTTTTAGATTAATAAGAGAAATTTGATTTAATAAATTATAGAGAATCTGCCCCCAAGAAAGAACTGCAGAGTCAGAGTCAGAAAAAAACAATGAAATTAAAATACCTTTTTTTTTTTTATATTTAAAAGAAATAAATAGAGATTATACAAATGCATTATTGAATTACCTAAAATTTAACACTGTCTTCTCACAAGAACATAAAATAGGCAGACAGTGGTTGCCAATGTGTATGTTTGGAGTCGTGTTTAATTAAATCAGGTTTTATTCTGACTTCTGTCTGTGGGTCGTTGGGGTTCTCCCTATAGACAAGAGTTAGTTGTTCGAATGATTGAACTGTGACTCTCTGGCCCTGCAAAACATTGACATGTAATCCTGGGATCTGGTTTCCTTATGCAAAAAGGAAATTGCACACCTGGATGGACCTCGTATTAAACACTTCAGCGTAGACCCTGGAAAAGGCTCTCTGGGGCTGCCTCCCTTTTTCTTCTACTTACAGCTTTGACACAGAGCTGAGCTAAGGAGCGTATCTGCTGCACCCAGCAGTGCCAGGGCAGAGAGCCCCGAGCGGCTGTCCCACCATGCTGGTCCAGCTATCCCACCACACTGGTCCAGCTTTCCCACCACGCTGGCCCAGCTGTCTCACCACACCAGCACAGCAACGTGCCACAGCAGGATGTCTCATGTATGTACTCGGTTGGGCTCTGCAGCAGCAGCACACAGGTACAACAGTGCCCAAATCAACAAGCCCCTCCATGGCAGTGGTGCCCCTTTCAGACCCCCATGTGCCTGAGTGCAAGGTGGGGTGTGCTGAAGACCCCCCACCTGCAGTGCAAACCCTCCTCCCCACCATTCTTCCTCTTCCACATGGCTGTGAGCCTGAAGTCTGGAAGTATAGTAATAGGAAGATTTTTTTTTAAACCTTCACTGAAGTTCAATGTATGGTGACAGAAATAGTTTTGAAACAGGTAGAAGATGGGAATAAAAATGAATGACTGTAATGAAATTATGAATGCGATTGAACTGTTCTTGATAATCATTCCTCATTTCTTTTTTTTCTCATTGAAATTCTTTAATAAGCAGAAGTACAAACCTCCTCCATTCCTTGCTATATTGCTGCATGACTGGTGAGCTATCAAACTCTGCCACAGAGGGGAAGTAGAACATCGTTTTAAATCCATGGTGGTGCAAGCAACAGCTCCTGCTTTCTGATGGAGTTAAAGCCTTGACAGTACAAGCTGAAATTCTGAATCTTTTCCTGCAACAACCTTTTTTTTATTATTTAGAGAAAGAGAATAAAATGTTTGCTTTTCTGTATTGTAAACCTCAGATTTTGCAGTATTTCTCTTTCCTTAGTATTTGTTACGAATGAGGGCAAACTACCTGGAAACAGGATGCTCACAGGCTGGTTCTCCTTTTGGACTGTAATGTACTGCTTGGCTTCAGAAGAACTTCCCTAGCCTTCTGCTGGTCTGTCAGTATTACGATTTAAAATGAAGAACGTTGTTTTAGAAGGAACCTACTAACTGTTAAGCAGGTGCCTTTTCTCTGAAATGGCTGATGAGGAATGCCAAAGTTTAATCTCAGTGGAACAGAAGAATCACTAATATCTAAGGAGCATTTATTTGTATAATTCACTCACACGAACAGGCTCGCAAATGTGACTGCATTATTGCATGATGATTATCATAGTCAGACCTTTGGTTAAATGTTTTCTAGAACAGACACCTGTTCTAGATGTGCAGAGGTGAACATCACCCACACCAAGTTCCCTCCATACAGAATTTCTTCTAAAGAAGTGTTTGAGGTATTGGAGGAACCTGAACGCTCCTGTGGCTTGGGCTGTGTGCAAACGGGATGTAACAATATCGGGTAATAGGTATGTGAAAGCTTCTGCTTCTGCTTTCTAATGTTCGTGCGTGCACACTTCAGAGAGATTGAAGATCATCTGGGATGTTAAACAGTCCAGAAGGCTGCGAAGTGCTTGCATGGAGCTGTTTTACCTTTTGAGAAGAAGAAGAGGCAACAAATGAATATATGGCAAGATGGTTGAATACTAAAGATAAAAAAATTGCAGAAGTTATTTCAAACAGTCTCTGCTACAAAGAGCTTAATTTGGAAACTAGGTCCTACTAACGCCATCAGATTTACTGATGCCATCAGATTAATATTCTTATTCCTTTAGATTTACAAATATATCGAGACGGAAAGCTAATAATAGCCCTGCTGCCTCTGTAGGGACCATAATGTGCTCTCAGATAAGCATAACGAAATCACTGCTGCAGCCCAGAGAAAATCTCATGTGGAAAACTGTCCCCACTGAAGTGAGTGGGAGGGATTGTTTTTTGCACAGATGTTAACATGGCAGGACACAGTCCTCTGATTCAGACATGCAGCTTAGGGATTTGCTAACAGGCAGCAAAAGCCGCCTTTGAAACTTCTGTATTATAATTTGCTGCCTGGTGAAGGCTAATGCCAAATGCCCGATTGTTGTTCTGGGTAAGGCATTAATTACTTTGCTGATTCTTCCTGGCTCACAGCAAATTGTGGGGAGCTTTGAGAACCCAAGGAGCAGGAAATTTATCTTAAAAGAAAGAAAGGAGTTCGAACACAGCATCTGCAATAGTGAGCCAGCAGATGGACTGTACTCTAGCCCTCGAACCTCCCGGGGCTGTACCACCCTTGTTCCTGGTTTGAGCTGGATTCTCCTCCCAGCCAGGACACAGGACAGAGGTGGGTAAGTAGATCTGAGCAGCTGGTCAGGACTGAGGTCTTCCATCTCATAAGCAAGAAGCAGGGTCTGTTCCTGTAATCCCCATAGTAGTTTAAGAGTGCTTTGTCACTGTAGCATTCAGTGAAAACCTATGAGCATCTTAGTTGCTGACCTGCAAGCCTCGGGGATATTAAGTTAACCTTTTTTGCTCCGATTAACTGTCTCTCTTTCCACTGCTGTAACAAGTACATTTAGCCCATGTTCACACCTCTCTCAAGGGTATTTCCCAGGATGATGTGTATTTCTTTGGCAGGCTGCCCTATAGCACTGATGTTGCTTCTCCCTTGGAGTATGGAAATTGGTTATCTGTGGCAACATAAAGTTCAGTGAAAATGATTTTCCCTGCCAGGACAGGGTGTTTGGCACACTGTCCCCTTGAACAGGAAGAGCACTGGGACGTGTGCCCCTGGCATCACCAGTGTGCATGTCCACACTTGCTCCCTGGCAAGCCCAGCCTGCCTCCAACAGCTCTCTGGTTACTTCCAGGAATTTCTGGGAGTCCATTTCATTCCCCATGTAACCTTGTAAGCAACCCACAGTAAACTGTCCTTACAACTTGCCTGCTGCTGACAGCTGCATGCTGTCCGTTTTCCCTTATTTCAGAAAATTTCTGTAGAATGAGTGTCTGCTAGAACAGAAAGGAAAAAACCTTCATCATCTATATTCCTCAGAGAAGAATCACGGGAACCTTGGTGGCAGGAGATATACTGTATTCAGCCAGAGAAACTTATGTTCATCTTATTTACTTTCCTGGAGGAGATGGATTAAGACAAGGAATGTCCACCCCAAAGCTTCTTTTCCTTTTCTAGGGTACAGAAGAAAACTCCTGAAACAGCAGGCATTTACTATTGAAAAGGTTCCCAGAGACACACCTGAAGTTTTAATACCAGAAATGCTAAATACTTTTATAATGAGTATTTGTAACTGAAAGGCAACCACATGCTTTTGTAGTGATCAACACCCACTTTATTCTTTATTTAGAAGCCTAATTGTAGTAGTAGACCAGATGTATGCTCCACTTAGAAGCCTACCTGTGACTATTAGTTCCTTGCTTTGGCACCAGGCTCAAATGACAGAGGAGATATTATAAGGTCACTCTCGTTCTCAATGATTTCTTTTCATTGTTTGACATATATCCGGCAGAAAACCTGGAAATTACTTTATAATCACAAGGCTAGAGACCAGTCTTCTGTGAAAAGAAAGTATGTCTCATTGACATCCTGCAACCAGTCCTTCCTCTAAGCACTTTCATTATGGTTTCATTCAACAGCAGCCCACTTTGTGTGTGTGTGAGGGTGGGTGGTCTCATGGCACACGCAGGAATAGTAGCTCCCTTTTTACTTTCATTCCCTTTCTGTCGTAATTTTCAAGATGTCATGAATGCTCTCCTTGGATGACTTTGCCCCCTCTTCACTTTCTGTAGAGTCAGAGATATACCAGTGGGTTTGGAATGTAACATCCTGGGTTTGTGATATCCTCCTCTTTCTTGCTGCTTGACCAACGTCTCATCTTTTTTCTTCAATTAGGAAAGATTGCTCTGCTGATGCAATTGTCCACTCAGCTGGAGTGAGGCCAGTCTCTCATCACTTCAGCTCTTCTTGATTGCTTCCTGCCCAAACTCTAACGCGGAATTTCGTATAAGAATTTGAAAAGTGATTACAAAATCCCACAAACCAGAAAGAGAAACTTGGTTTTGATTTTTACCCAGAAAACAGTTACAGTGAAGGTTATTTTAATAGAAGGATTAAGTCATAGTGTGGTAAAGTTTTTGTTTGTTTTGTTTTGCTTTGTTCTTGCCTTACAAGAAGCAATGCAAGTACAGCAGTGACCCAACCTGAGCTGGCTTTGGTGCCCAGTAACTCCACACAACACACCACTTCTCCTGTTCTGAGTGACCACCATAACAGATGGAGCCCAAAGTCATGGACTAAATGAACTCAATGGATATTTCGTGGAAATTTCTGGACATGTTACAGACATTTTACAGGGGTGGTCCATAGACTAAGAGAATGATACCTGTGTATGATATCAAAGGATGGGAAGGGGGATGGTGGTTAATGAGTATGTATTGGGTAGTGTGGGACCTGACCATGACGTAAATGGTATGGAATAAGGGGTGGAGAATGTGCTGGTTTTGGCTGGGATAGAGATAATGTTCTTCACAGTAGCTGGTATGGGATGTGTTTTGGATTTATGCTGAAAACAGTGTTGATAAAGCAGAGATGTTTTCGTTACTGCTGAGCAGTGCTTACACAGAGTCAAGGACTTTTCTGCCTCTCACACCACCCCACCCGCGAGTAGGCTGGGGGTGCACAGGGAGTTGTGAGGGGACACAGCTGGGGCAGCTGACCCCAACTGACCAAAGGGATATTCCATACCGTATGGCGTCATGGTCAGCATATAGAGCTGGGGGAAGAAGAAGGAACGGGGGGACATTCGGAGTGGTGCCGTTTGTCTTCCCAAGTAACTGTTACACATGATGGAGCCCTGCTGTCCTGGAGACGGCTGAACATCTGCCTGCTGATGGGAAGTGGTGAATGAATTCCTTGTTTTTCTTTGCTTCCATGTGCAGCTTTTGCTTTACCTCTTAAACTGCCTTTATCTCAACCCATGAGTTTTCTCAGTTTTACCCTTCACACTGTGGGGGGGTGAACAAGCAGCTATGTGGGGCTTAGTTGCCGGCTGGAGTTAAACCATGCCACCTTCTTCAAGTTAGACACATCAGAAAGGTGACTTCACCATTGTTACAAGGCGAAAGAATGGCTCTGGGGCTGGAAAAAATAATGATGTTTTCTACATTTGTTTACTGTGTAAAAGTATTACTAATTACTATGGCTGTTTGTTTCAGTATTACCTGTCATCTTTGCCCATAGGCTGGATTAATGCAATGATTGTAAAGAGACAAATTTGTGTGTATGCTTGGTCAAGATGTCAAAACATTTGGAAGCTTGCCAGCATGCTCCAGCAGTGATGCAACGCTCTACCTGCTCGTGTTACATCTCATAGCACTTCAGCCCTTGAGCACTTCAGCACTTACTTTTTGTTTATGAAACAATTTCAGAAGGATGAAGAATAATAAGTAGTTTCTGCTCCTTTGGTAGCACAAGTTTTGGTTCAGTGTTAAGCAAAACCTGTCTAGTAATCATGCTATTTCTCAGAAGGGTCGCCATGCTGTCTATCTGTAAGAATAACCCTTTTCTCTTTTCCACATTTACAGAGGAAAACCCTTGAACTCAGAAAGGGACAATAGTACAGTGAGCTTTTCAGTTTATGATCCGTAACTCAGAGCACTCCTGAGAAATACTTCCCTTAATATGCTGTTAACTCCCCATAGCCCCTTCTTAAGCAGTGTTATAAGCAACCACAGGGTTTGATAAAACACACTTTTAACTGACCACTGTGCCAGATACTCTGTTTCACAAATATAATTTCAGCTGGTAATGATCGTTTCTATGCCACTTGGAGCCACCAGTGAAGAATAGTACTGGAAGAACAAAAATGGTATGTTCAATAAAATACTACATATGTTTTGTTTTTGGAAAAACAGTACAAAATTATCTCTGTCATTTTCGTTGCTGCTATGAATTTTCAGCAAGAACTGCTGCTGTTTATTTTTGAGACCTTGGCTGTCACCTTTTTCTTGGTTGTGAAGGTTTTGGCATCAGTTCAAGGTCCATGGGTGACAAAGCTTTTACCAGAGCATCCCCAGAGCTGTACAACTCCCTGTTCCCTACAATTTAGCTTCTCTTTTCTACATTCTGTCCTTGTTTTAATTAACATTTTCCTTTCTGAAGTACTGCTAATTTTTATTTGCTTATTTTTCTGTATTTTGGGGTATTTTTAAAAGAGGAAAAACTATGTTTATGTGCGGCATTCAGCATTACTGGAGGAAAGTGGTCTTTTAGAGGAAAGTAACTTATGAAGTGAAAAGGAATTAGTGGTAGTCAAGGAGGACAGGTAACATGCCAGTGAAGTTTCTTTAATAAAGCTAATGAGTAAGCAGTGCAAGAGATCAAATGGATTAATACAGTAAAGAACAGGCCAAGAAAAACTGCTGCCAATCTAATGCCCCTTGTACCTGCAATCAGCATGAAGAGCTTCAGGAATCACAGAATCACAGAATCACAGAATGTTAGGGATTGGAAGGGACCTCGAAAGATCATCTAGTCCAATCCCCCTGCCGGAGCAGGATTACCTAGACCATATCACACAGGAACGCGTCCAGGCGGGTTTTGAATGTCTCCAGAGAAGGAGACTCCACAACCTCTCTGGGCAGCCTGTTCCAGTGTTCAGTCACCCTCACCGTAAAGAAGTTTTTCCTCATATTTATGCGGAACCTCCTGTGTTCCAGCTTACACCCATTGCCCCTTGTCCTGTCAAGGGATGTCACTGAGAAGAGCCTGGCTCCATCCTCATGACACTTGCCCTTTACATATTTATAAACATTCATGAGGCCACCCCTTAGTCTCCTCTTCTCTAAGCTAAAGAGACCCAGCTCCCTCAGCCTCTCCTCATAAGGGAGATGTTCCACCCCCTTAATCATCTTCGTGGCTCTGCGCTGGACTCTCTCTAGCACTTCCCTGTCCTTCTTGAACTGAGGAACCCAGAACTGGACACAATATTCCAGATGCGGCCTCACCAGGGCAGAGTAGAGGGGGAGGAGAACCTCTCTTCACCTGCTAACCACACCCCTTCTAATACACCCCAGGATGCCATTGGCCTTCTTGGCCACAAGGGCACATTGCTGGCTCATGGTCATCCTGCTGTCCACTAGGACCCCCAGGTCCCTTTCCCCTACACTGCTCTCCAACAGGTCTGTCCCCAACTTGTACTGGTACATGGGGTTGTTCTTGCCCAGATGCAGGACTCTACACTTGCCCTTGTTATATTTCATTAAATTTCTCCCTGCCCAACTCTTCAGCCTGTCTAGGTCTCTCTGAATGGCTGCGCAGCCTTCCGTTTTGTCAGCCACTCCTCCCAGTTTTGTGTCATCAGTGAACTTGCTGACAGTGCACTCTATTCCCTCATCCAAGTCATTAATGAATATATTGAATAGAACTGGTCCCAGTACCGTCCCTTGAAGGACTCCGCTAGACACAGGCCTCCAACTGGACTCTGTCCCATTGACCACCGCTCTCTGGCTTCTTTCCTTCAGCCAGTTCACAATCCACCTCACTACCCGATCATCCAGACCACACTTCCTCAGTTTAGCTGCGAGGATGCTGTTGGAGGCTGTGTCAAACGCTTTACTGAAATCAAGATAGACCACATCCACAGCTTTACCATCATCTATCCACCGGAAGGGCTCTGCGCTGGGATCTCACCCCAGGCTGCTCAGCAGGGCTGCCCCACAGCATGAGGAAGGAGCAAGTTTTTCCTGCTGACCTCTATGGACGTGGGACCCCTGTCCAATTGTGTAGGATTTCAAGGAAAACAGGGGAAAAACCCTTCTAACCCCTCCCACAAATACCTGCTGCCGTGGTTTAGATGAGCCTGCTCTTTAAAGGGACATTCTCATTTTGATCTGTAGGTGAATAGATGCTGCTTCAGGGCTGGAGAAAGTTCTGCTCCCTCAGTGCTCCAGCCTTGGTGCCCAAGACTCCCTCTGTCTGAGGCTGAAGAAGGCTAACAGAATAGCCTATGGCAAGCTTCAGTCACCAGATATAAAGCATCAATTCAGTGATTTTTAAAATAAATAACAAAAGCAAAACAAAACTACGCTTGAAAAACCACCCCTCTAGCCTTTACTAGATCAGATGCAATTATAGTGCCCAGTCCAAAATGAATCCCGACATGCAGTTAAAGACAATGTTCGTGAGTCAGAACATTATTATTATTAATATCAGTATTTTATTATTATTGTTTTTCTCCCTTAGGCAGAAACAGGATTTGAGAAGTATTTCAGACATTTGAAATTCTGCTCTTTAAACATTCACCAGAATTGTCATTTGCCTGGAAGCATCAATGCCAAAAAAGTTACTATGGGAACAGTCCATGATTCTGTCATGCCTTTAACCTCTCTAAACCCAGGGGTGGAAGATTGAACCAGAGTCCTGAACTCCGGCAATTATACTTTTAGAAATGATTTTCAGTCCAGAGGGGAACATATTCAATGGGGGCAAAAGGTGATTCAGATATACTAGTAATATAAGCTCTACCTTGAAACATCATTTAAAGCACCACCCTCTTCTACTAAAAATAGCTAAGTAGCTGCATTACTCAGATTAAGAAACCCTTCGTAAAAAATATGAATCCCCTAGAATAAACTGTCTCGTGTTCCCAACCTGAGCCAGTGCAATGACTCTTCATCTTGATTAATTCCTGCTACTTTCAATTAACATTAAGAAAGAACATTTGCATCCCCTTATTTCTACTGTTTCATTTAGATATTGAGCTTTAAAGAAAGTTTCTGTTTAAGTCCACAGTACTTTGAATATTTATTATAGGAAAGATATTCAATGAAATAAATGCTCCTGGCCTAATGCTACTATTTAGTAAGCATGTGTGAAACCAGAAAAAAACTCAGTTTGAAAAATCTTCAGTATTAGACTCCATGTCTGATACTAGAGGCATAGTATTTTTGTTTTTAATAGCTATAAAGAGATTTAATGTGTTATTTAACCTCAGCCACTGCAATCATCTCTCATATTTTCTACAGAAACCTTGACAGAAAACATGGTAACAAATGGGTGAGGACAGAATTTCATCCTTAATTTGTAAATGTCTTGCTATAATACACGTTCAACATATTTTAAATTGCGCTGGCAAAGTAAAAACTTCAGTAGGAGGAAAAAAGCCATTGCAGTGCCTTGTAAAAATACTGGCAAAAAGCCACGTCACTAAATAACATAATTTAAAAATCTTGTGTCAATTGCAAAGCCAAAATGAGGATTTGGAGATCTTGTTCTGTTTCACTCTCTGTAGCACTTGCAAATGATGCTGTGTGCTCTTTGGTTAATTTTGAAAAGTCCAAGTTGCTTATTATTTTCTTTCCTTTGAAAGGATGCCAAATATGTATCCTCTGAGCTGGAAGGAGCTAATCATGCTGTGTTTAGTCCTGGATGAAAGAACAGCTCAGAAGTGTGGAAGGATGTATATCTCAAAACAGTGAAAAAAATGAGAATTTTCAAATGGACCACAGTCTTTTTTTTTTTGTTCTTTCTGCATCTCTAGTCAATTATTAAGTCAGGTTTTTTTGTAATTTAAATACTACAACAAATGTCCAAACTTTCTGTTCACTTACGCTTTCACACAGACTCTTCTATGCAACTGATACTATTTTGTACCCAATTATTCCAAGCCACCTTGCAGGTAAGTGTACCAGCAGGAAATACGTATTAAGACATGCCAGGAAAATAATTACTGGGGCCCAGACACATAAGGTGTCACAGAACATGGAGACCGCAGAAAAAGTGGATTGACCACAAAAGATGACACGAATAAAGTAGACCAAAGCAGGTCAATTTTAGCTGAAGAAATGCAGACCAATTTATGACTCAGGCTCAGTCAGGTCTAGAAGGGACTTTAGAAATAATTAGATCTGAATGAATTCTTGACTCATAGATGGTCCAAAGAATTGCGTGGATGTGAAGGTTAAGATTAGGCCAATAGTGTTTCTCCCACATTACCTTTAGCTGTATTACAATCCTGCTTCAGGAGTCTGCCCTGCTTTCCTGGGGGAAATCGTTCAGCTTTTTAGGGGATTGATGTGCTCGGGGGCCTGGGCACTTGCTAGGGAAAAATGATTATGTGCAAAGCATGCAAGTTCTGGCAGAACTTAAGAACTAGTATCAACAAAGCCTGTACAAGTGTATATATATGTGCACATATATACACATATATGCATATACGTATATATACACACACACATCCACATACGTAATCCTGAACATGAAGATGTACAAATTAGGAATTTAAATGTAGGACTTCCCTATTTCTGGATCTCTCTGATAGAAATATGTGAGTATATGCCTTGTGGCAGATAAGCAGTGAGTCCAGGGCATCTAGAAGCATTTGACTAACTACACACGTGCTGGACAAATTATTTAAACATATAGAGTTTACATATCCAGAACGCTCAGGACCTAGTGGGCACACACCGGGGCTATTGCTCTGAGATTTCTTTATATCCATCAGCTCAGTCAGGAACTCTGCCCCAGTGATACTGCAGGATGCCTAGGAATCTCAAATAAATAGTTAAAGATCCCATTCCTCCCAGACAAAATTTCCAGATGAAAAAAAGGTGACTGTATCCAAGGAAAGCTCACCCAGCTGGTGCCCATACTACTTTTTAGCTGCTCTCATGTTATGAAACAGTGCAGAAAGGTCTCTCCTGACCCCCTGGTCACCTGGCACGTTTCTGGTCTGCCAGGATGCCCTCCTGTGGCTTCACAGCACTCATGTTCTAGACACGGCTGGAGTTATTTTGCATCCCACCACCTTAGATATTAGAGCTATTGCAGCACTGAGCTTCCTGACAGCTACAGCCCTCTCTGAATCGTGCCAAAGTAACTGCTCCCTCATATTCTATAGGGATCCTGGAGGCTGGGAGTATTCCTATGGACACACGTCTTTCATAACATTTGTTAGAAGGAGTAGCATAATTCTTGTTATTTGGGAACTGGAAAATAAAATACTGCACTCTCCTAATATTTCATGCAGCAGATTTTGAAACTGCAATTAAAAAGAAGCAAAACAAAAATCTAAAACTTGCATTGTTTTTCTTGATCTTATTTTGCACTAAGTGAATGCATATCATTTGGAGACAGGGTGCATGAATTTTCTTGGAGTGCTGATGATTGATTATATTTCCTACAAAAGTCTCCGGTAGAGAAAATCATGAGCAGAAGCAAATAAATACCCATGCAATGCACAATAGCTCCTTTTATGATCAAAGAATAAAGTGAGGGCAAAACTTTGTCCAAGAGCAAGAATCATTATGATACCCACTAAAGAGCAAGTTTGCTAGTGCTAGCTTCTAAAACTCTTGGGAAGTTATCACACTCATTCACATATTACATAGCTCCTGTAAACTCCTTTCCTTCTGTTTTGTTTTGCTTCTTCCATGCTCTAGAAGTCATTTTGAAAACTAAGTTATTACAGCAGGCTGAAATCTCTTAACAATCCTGGTATGTTTTAATGGCTTGTCTTATTTGGCCCTCTGAGTATGTATCCTTGCACAAACAATCCTAAAATATGATTAGTTAAGAACAACAAGCTTATTAGTCTCTATTAATGACATTATGTGTTTCCATTCCTTGTCACTGATTTTATTAAATCTTTGTGGAGGAGCATTAACAGTAGTGAGCCCTCTGACTAAAACAGCCTGGGAAAGTGATTCTCACACGGTCCTGTGTTTATACAATTTTTATAATGGGAAAAAGCATACTAAGAGGACAAATCTGGGAGGCTAGGGGAGCACAAGGGGATCCATTTGGTGTCAGGACTATTACCGCAGTGAAATCCTCCTGCTGAAATCAGTGGCCTTCTGCATGGGCTGATTTTAGTCCCATTTTGATCTCCAATATGAGCACCGTTGGAAGGAAATATTTGCAATACTGATGGTGATCAAGCATAAGGGAAGACTCAAACATTGTATTAGGCTTCCCTCAATTATGCTGATGATCACTCTGACCAATACCAGGACAAAGAAAATGAATTTTTAATCCCCATTTCCTTCCTCTTTCCCCAGCTGAATTTGATAATAAATCGGCTCATCTCAGGAACGGACTTTGTGCATTCAAACCTGGAAAAGTGGCCACTTTAATTCCACAGGGGTGGTCATGTGTCTGTCTACAGCGGGGAATGCAGCAGGAGCTGGCAATTTTTCTCAAAATTGTGAGTGTATTTTGAAGACAAGTTTTATCCCTTCTTTTTGAGAAACAGCTGTCGAGATACAATGGAATGTTTATCGACATTGTTTTAAACTTGAAGTAAATTTACTAAATTATTTCAATTCAGTGTAGATTGTCCTGTATGCTGTGGATGTAGGTCAATGCTTTCTGTCTTCTACGTTTATAGCTAGTATCCAAATGATATGAATACTCTGTACTACACTGCGAATTGCAATCATTTCTCTGTGAACATGGGGATACATTTTCAAAGAAATGAGCAGGAGATTGACATGAGGAATAGAAGTGAATAAAGTGTTTGAGCTCAACCTTGACATTCAAAGCCACTTGCTTTACTCTTCGTTGTTCTGTTGCAGAAATATGGAATGTAAATATAATGCAAGTAGAATATGGTAAGAAGTGATAGTTGCTGTAATTTTGAAAGTATCAGTCAAAGGATAAGAATAAATGAGAAATATCTTTCTCTGTTCTTGATCTGTTTTTTTCATTCAAGTCAAGAGGATGGTGTATCTTTAGAGGAGGAGGATGCAATACAGATTCCATTGTATGACTTCTGAACCATTACAATATGTATTATAGTCAGTAACTTCAACAGGTGTCTTTGTTTAGCCCGCACCCAGGGCTAAGCAATAGCAGTTTTTCTCTCAGCCAATGTCCCTTCCCTAAATGAGGAAGGGAATTGGGAGAAGAAGGGAGGCTCGTGGGTTAAAATTAAAGAGATTTTAATGAAGAAATCAATATGACAACACAAACCAGACAAAAGTATACTAATGCACAGATCACTAACAAGTTGCTCCAGCAATCATGATGAAGAAGAGGGAGAAGAGGCAAGAAGAGCAGGAAGAGCCCCCACCTCTTCCCAGAAAACCCTCTATTTTATAGCGCGCTTGATGTCAATGATGTAGAATACACCTGCAGGCCAGCCAGGGTCAGCTGCCCTGGATTTAACTTCTAAGGGCATTGATCACCATGGCTGGCCACAAACCAAATCCCAATGAAACCAGGACAGGATTCCACCCCTTACTCTATATCATTTACATCAAGTCACTACTATTTTCCCCATCCCTCAACATACATACACATCCACACAGATAATCTCTCCAGTCCATGGGCCATCTTTCCAAGAAGTCCATTGAATCAATTCAGTCCAAATCCGTGGGTTCCAATTCTCAGAATATTTCTCAGGGCAGGAAAAAATGTTGGTGTGGGATCCACTCAGTTAGGAGCTCGGGACCAGGCCTCAGTACAGTGTTACAGACTGTTGAATTTGGGCACAGCAGGATGGTGTACTGCATCTTGATCTTACAGTGCATGTATCTGCTGCAGCCCATGTTCAGGGTCTGGGGTGATTCTTACTATAATAAATGACACTTAGCATCATACAATTATTTGCTATTCTCACCCAGAATCAAATCTCCTTGGGATACACATTTAACTTCCCCATCCTCCTGCATCATCCACCAGCTACACCCAGGTCCTTGAGCAAAAGCAATTCCACACATGGGCTCCTGTGGGGCTCGTTACAGTGGTTGCAGCAGCTGTGCTGTAGCCACCCTTATACCAATGTTTAAGCAAGAGCAAGAACTGAAAAACATCCAAAAGGCCTGATAATATGAAGATGGTGGTCAAAACATCCCACAGGTATTCAAACTTCTCAAAAGCCAGTGAGATCCGCTTCAAAGGAAAAAGAACATACAGGTCACTCATTCCCATTCCATAGAAATCAGAAATGCTCCCAGTTCCAAACGAATTTATAATACCATAAACCAATGCCAAACCACATAGCAGACCGATACCTTTACGTCCATGCCCAGAAGTGACAAACTGCACAAAACCAGTAACAAACAACAGCAAAGCCACACATTTGATTAGCCACCCCAAAAGTGACTGTAAAACGAAACACCAGAGAATTCCACCCAGCGACCCTGCTACTGACACTAACATAATGAACGGTTGTAACAAAAACAGTCAAATCTGTGAAAACTTCGACCCCTCGAGACTCTTAGAGCAAAAAGCTTACAGTTCTCCCAGGTGATCTATCTACATTGGGTGCCAAATAAACTGTCTTTGTTGAGCCCACACCCAGGGCTAAACAGTAGCAATTTTTCTCTCACCCAATGTCCCTTCCCCAACCACGTAAGGAAATGCAGAAGAAGAGGGAGACTCGTGGGTTAAAATTAAACAGATTTAATAAAATAAAGAAACCAAGCCAAATACTAACACAAAATTATACTTAGCTACAGCAGGTTAGCCAGCAATACCAATCATCAGCAATGAGGAAAAAGGGAGGCCAGAAAAGAAGAGAACAAAAACAGCCCCACCTTTCCCCACCAAGCCCTCCCTTTTATAGAGAACTTGATTGTTAATGGTATAGAATACACCTGCGGGCCAGCCTGGGTCAGCTGCCCTGGATTTAGCTGCTAATGGCCCTGATCACCATGGCTGGCCACAAACTGAAACAAAATCCCAGAGAAACCAGGACAGCTCCCCCGTTTCCTCCCACAGCGGGTCACAGGCAGCACTTGGCTCATTCTGGCAGATTTTCTCCTATCTTTCTCCCCTAGCCAGAGGGCACAAGGGTGCCCTCTGCTCAGCACCCATCAGGCCTCATCCAGGCACGATGTCCCTTTTGGGGTCCTTGGCAGGAGGGAGGCCGACATACCAGAGGGGCTCAGGGAAGGCAAGGAGGGTCTGTGGTGCTGGGGCTGGTTCAGCATGGAGCAGAGAAAGTGTTGGGGCATCTCACAGCACATCCCAGTGCCTATGGGGAAGGCATCAAGGGGACGGGAACAGGACCTTGCCAGCACTGCCTGGCGGGAGAGTGAGAGACAGTGGCACCTCTCACCTTAACATCCTTTTTAGATTGTGAGGGCCCAGCGCTGCAACGCAGAATGACATGCAATACTCCTTTGGCCTTTCTGGAGATTATGGGAGCTGCCAGTTTTGTGTAGGGAATCTTCAGCCTTCCAGCTGTGAACTGGAACTAATAATACTGCTAAATCATCTCTGTACAATTACCAAGACCCACGACACCGTGCACTGGGGAGAGATGCACTCAGAGAGCAGGGGTCCAGCCCCATGATAGTCAAAGCTGGGCAACAAGGCTGTGCAAGACCAAAGGGAGAAGCCCCATAGCGCTCTACTAAGGACAGCGAGAAGAAACGGTGGGCACAGCCCCAGGAAAAGGGGGAGAAGGCAGCACGGGTGGGGACAGCGAGGCCACCTGCACTGTTAGTGACATCAAGTCTTATTCTGTGGTTTTCAGGTCTTTATTTTCTTTCGCTGTCTGATCATTAGACTCAGAGGGCTGGGAGGCCTTGAGGGCCAGCGCATGCCCCAGCTGCTGGCCCAGCCCTGGTTTCGGCAGCACCTGGGGCGTTCTTCTAGTGCTGCCGGCGGGGTGGCCTCTTCTTGGGTGGAGAAGAAGCCCCGGGGCTGCTGCGTCTTCTCTTCGGGGGTCGCCGTGGCCCCCCACGGGAACGTTCCCTGCCCCGGCTGGAAGTAGATGGAGGGTGCTGGCGGCCTCCTCGGGCTCCTCCTGGGGCTCTTCTTGCTCCCCAGGGATAGGAATGGGGGGCAGAGGGGAGGGCTGATGGATCCTCAGGTAGGGCAGCTGCTGAGGTGCTGGGGAGACCATCCACGTTGGTTCCTTCAGGGCTGCCAGAGGGGGCTGGGCCAGGTGTGGGAGACCCTCCTCGGGAGGCAACATGGCCGTCCTCCAGGCCCAACAGACGGCGGGCCTCCCTGCTGCACCGTTGCACAGCGACGTCAATAAGCTGCCGCACAAATGTCGCCGCGTGGTTTTCGAGGGAGACCCCCAGCAGCCAGACCAGGATATCTTCATCCAGCCCAAAGAGGTACAGGAGGGGCACGAGGTCCTCCACTATGACTGCCAGTGAATGCCAGCTCCCAAATATCAGCCCCAGCTCCTGACACACCCAGGGCAGAAGGACCTGGAGGAGCTCTGGGTGCTCCCGGAAAAGGGACGCCCAGGTGTTGGGCTGGAGGCCACCCGGGGGAGCTCTGGGTTCCATCCCCACCGGCTGCCATTCTGTTGCTGCAGGGCTGTGGGCAGCTGGATGGCCAGGAGCTCCTCCCACCTGGAGGACGATGACTAATGTTGCTGCAGATGGTGTGATGACGTGCTCCTCAAAGTCATCGTCCGCCCGCATCGAGTGCACAATGGAGACGATCCTCCTCTTGCAGAGGGGGCACTCCGGCTTGCTGTCAGCCCACCGTGCGATGCACGCATAGCAGAATTGGTGGAGGCATGGCATCACGTAGCTGGCCTCCTCCCAGCTGTCCAGGCAGATTGGACAGCGGTCATCCAGCTCCACAGCCATGTTCTCCACGGGCTGCGGTGGGCTGAGGGGAGCTGGGGATATTGAGCCGCTCCCTCTCATGGGCGCTGCAGCAGTGGGTATCAGGCTAGAAAGGGAAGAGAGGCCACAGTGATGGGCTGGCCCAGGGAGGGGTGGAAGAAATGCCCAGGTCCCCCAAGAAGGAAACCCTCCCAGCTCACCTGTGCTGCTGCGAGCAGCACCCTGACTGCCTGAACCTGGCAGGTCCAGGGGAAATCCTCTGCAGCTCTGGGGTCGGCACTGAGAGCTGCAACAAATAACTTCCCAAGCACACCACCAGCACCAAAGGCCTTGCTCAGCACTCCAAACCTCACGACCTCGCTCAGCTAAAGTGTGGGCATGAGCTGGCTGGGTGAGACTCAGCGCCCGAATTTATGCAGTGAGGGACACCGGGTCGCAATGCATCGCTCAGGGATGTCACAGTCCATTGCTAGGTGACATCACCGGGCATTGCCTGGAGAGGTTGTGACAGGGCCATCCTCACCCATAGCACTCACCCCGGCAGCACTGGCAGCCCCAGCACACACGTCTGGGGTTGCCATAGTGCCACTGCCCACTCCATCCCCCATCGCTTGTCCTTGTGCTTGCCATCGGTGCTTCATGCCAGTCACCGAGGCCTCGGCCATGTCTTCCCAGAGACCTGTCAGGTCTCTCTGGCCAGGGCAGACGTCTCCAGGCGCACATGGCAAGAAGGTTCACTCGGTAACACCTCATGCCTCCCTGGGAGGCTGCAGGACAAACTCCCACAGGCTGTCCCACTCCCAGCACCACTGGGCTCCTGTCTTTGTTCAGCCCACACCTGGGGCTAAACAATAGCAGTTTTTCTCTCACCCAATGTCTCTTCCCCAACCACAGAAGGAAATGCGGAAGAAGAGGGAGACTCGTGGGTTAAAATTAAACAGATTTAATAAAATAAAGAAACCAAGACAAATGCTAAACACACAAAATTATACTTAGCTACAGAGTTGCAGCACATTGTCCAGCAATACCAGTCATCAGCAATGAAGAAAAAGGGAGGCCAGAAAGAAGAGAACAAAAACAGCTCCACCTTTCCCCACCAAGCCCTCTCTTTTATAGTGAACTTGATTGTTAATGGTATAGAATACATCTGTGGGCCAGCCTGGGTCAGCTGCCCTGGATTTAGCTGCTAGCAGCCCTGATCACCATGGCTGGCCACAAACTGAAACAAAATCCCAGTGAAACCAGGACAGGATTCCACCCTTATTCCATATCATTTACATCAAGTCACTACTATTTTCCCCATCCCTCAACATACATACACATCCACATATACACACAGATAGTCTCTCCAAGAAGTCCATTGAATCAATTCAGTCCAAATCCATGGGTTCCATTTCTCATAATAGTCTCTCAGGACAGAGTAAACATTGGTGTGGGATTCACTCAGTTGGCAGATCAGGCCCAGGCCTCAATACGATGTCATGGACTGTTGAAGTTGGGCACAGCAGAAAGATGTATTGCATCTTGATCTTGCAGCTGGTGTATCTGGTGCAGCCCATGTTCACAGTCTGGGGTGATTCTTATTGTAATAAATTACACTTAACATCATACAGTTCTAGTTATTAGCTATTTTTGCCTAGAATCACACCTCCTCGGCATACACATTTAACTTCCCCATCCTCCTGCATCATCCACCACGTGCACCCTGGTCCTTAAGCAAAAGGAATTCCATGCGTGGGTTTGCCTTTGCTCAAGGCAGGAGTAATCCAAACTGTTTTCCCCAACATATTTCTCGCGTGAACCACAGGGAGTTTATCCCCCTCTACAGTGTCAACAGCTCGCATTGAGCAGGACCAGCCCAGCTGATATATCCCCTGGTGTTAACTAACCAGGTGGCCTTTGCTAAGTGTTCATCCCAATTTTTGAAAGTCCCATCACCCATTGCTTTCAGTGTCACCTTCAACAGCCCATTACATTATTCCGCTTTCCCGGTGACGGGTGCGTGGTAGAGCATGCAATATATCCATTCAATACCATGCTCTTTAGCCCAAGTGTCTATGAGGCTATTTCGGAAATGAGTCCCGTTGTCTGACTCCGTTCTTTCCGGAGGGCCATGTCACCACAAAATCTGCTGTTCAAGGCCCAAAATAGTGTTACGGGGAGTGGCATGAGGCACAGGGTATGTTTCCAACCAGCTGATACTTGCTTCCACCATCGTGAGCACATAGCATTTGCCTTGGCGGGTTCCTGGAAGCAAGACGTAATCAATCTGCCAGGCCTCTCCATACTTATATTTCAGCCATTGTCCTCCATACCACAGGCATTTCAGCTGTTTGGCTTGTTTAATTGCAGCACAAGTTTCATGTTTGTGGATGACCTGTGTGACACTGTTCATGGTCAAATCCACTCCTCGGTTGTGGGCCCATCTATATGTGGTATCTCTGCCTTGATGACCTGATGTATTATGGGCCCACTGAGCTAAAAATAATTCACCTTTTTGCTGCCAGTCCAGGTCTACTTGGGACACTTTAATCCTATCATCTTGATCCACCTGCTGGTTGTTTTGCTGTTCCTTAGTGGCTCTGCTCTTGGGTACCTGTACATCTACAAGACGTACCTTCACAACCAGCTTCTCTAATCGGGTAGCAATATCCTGCCATAAGTCAGCTGCCCAGATGGGTTTGCCTCTGCGCTGCCAGTTGTTTTTCTTCCAGTGCTTCAGCCATCCCCACAGGGCATTTGCTATCATCCATGAGTCAGTATAGAGGTAGAGCACCGGCCATTTTTCTCAATCAGCAACATCTAGAGCCAGCTGGATGGCTTTTACTTCTGCAAACTGACTCGACTCACCTTCTCCCTCAGCCACTTCTGCCACTCATCGCATAGGACTCCACACAGCAGGTTTCCACTTTTGCTGTTTGCCTACAATACGACAAGATCCATCCGTGAACAAGGCATGATGCTTCTCATTTTCTGATAGTTTATTGTATGGTGGGGCTTCTTCAGCACACATGACCTCCTCCTCTGCTGACATTCCAAAATCTTTGCCTTCAGGCCAGTCCATGATTACTTCCAGAATTCCTGGGCAATTAAGGTTCCCTATTTGGGCCCTCTGAGTAATCAATGCAACCCACTTATTCCACGTAGCATCAGTTGCATGATGTGTAGAGGGGGTCTGCCCTTTAAATATCCAGTTCAACATTGGCAGTCAGGGCGCCAGGATGAGCTGTGCCTCCATACTAATTACTTCTGAGGCAGCTTGAACTCCTTCATAGGCTGCCAGTATCTCTTTTTCTGTTGGAGTATAGTGGTCGAGGCTCCAGGTAGGACCGTTCTCCCTAGCTGCGGTATAGAGGATGTTCTGAGGGATAGAGATCGAGTGGTTACCTCTGGCTCGGCCTCCTGTGATATCCCTGGTCAGCCATCACAACCTGCTCTTTTTGTGGTTTTCTTATTCTGTACGGGGGTGACCAATACTGGCACTGGTTGAGTCCCTAGGTTAGCTGCATCACCCATCACTGGGGGCTGATTAGCTGCAGCCCTTGCTGCCAAGGGCTGGGTCATCACAGCAAGTGCTTCCTGGAGTTCGGTAATCACAGTACCCAGTGCAGAGATCTGAATAGCCTCTGGGGTAGCCGGGATGTCTGCTGTAGGGACTGGGAGGGTCTGAGTATCTGCGATTCCAGTTGTGGGGACAGAGGCTGCTGCAGTGTCTGTCATAGGGGCTGCAACAGCTGTGCCATATCTGCCCTTATACCCATGTTGAAGCGAGAGCAAGAACTGAAAAACATTCAAAAGGCCTGACAATATGAGCATGGTGGTTGAAATATCCCACAGGTATTCAAAATTTTCAAAAGCCAGTGAGATCCGCTTCAAAGGAAAAAGAACATACAGGTCACTCATTCCCATTCCATAGAAATCAGAAATGCTCCCAGTTCCAAACGAATTTATAATACCATAAACCAATGCCAAACCACATAGCAGACCGATACCTTTACGTCCATGCCCAGAAGTGACAAACTGCACAAAACCAGTAACAAACAACAGCAAAGCCACACATTTGATTAGCCACCCCAAAAGTGACTGTAAAACGAAACACCAGAGAATTCCACCCAGCAACCCTGCTACTGACACTAACATAATAAATGGTTGTAACAAAAACAGTCAAATCTGTGAAAACTTCAACCCCCCGAGACTCTTAGAGCAAAAAGTTTACAGTTCTCCCAGGTGATCTATTTACACTGGGCACCAAATAAACTGTCTTCGTTTAGCCCACACCCGGGGCTAAACAATAGCTGTTTTTCTCTCAACCAATATTTCTTCCCTAAATGAGGAAGCGAATTGGGAAAAGGAGGGAGACTTGTACATTGAAGTGGGGGAAGGGGGAAGGGGAAGGGGGAAAGGGGGAAGGGGGGAAGGGGGAAGGGGGAAAGGGGGAAGGGGGAAGGGGGAAGGGGGGAAGGGGGAAGGGGGAAGGGGGAAGGGGGAAGGGGGAAGGGGGAAGGGGGAAGGGGGAAGGGGGAAGGGAGCTCCCACCTCTTCCCAGCAAACCCTCTTTTTTATAGTGAGCCTGGTGTCAATGATATAGAATACACCTGTGGGCCAGCCAGGGTCAGCTGCCCTGGATTTAACTTCTAAGGGCCTTGCCCAAAAGGGTACTCATATCTGAGATCAAAATGGGTTCTTGCAGATGTTTATCTGCATAGACATTTGCTTCTCATGAAAAATATATGATCTGTGTTGTGAGAATAAATGAAGAGAAGTAAAGCAAAGAAGTTCCATTTTCAGCTAGTTGCTCACAGCACACTACTTCAGCTCTCAGTTGTCCTTTGGTCTCTGTCAGTGCTAATATTCATACTTTTTCAAACACCCTAAGCTTCAGTGCACAGATTCAGCCTGTCTCAGGTGAACTGCACTATGGGCCTTGCCCACAAAACTTTTGCTGAAGTCAAGAAACTTTGGGCACCTAAGGAAGGAGTACTGAGTGATGGTATTTTAGCTTCTTGAATATAGCATGAATTAAACTGGGCCAGATGACAGGGTGACTTATTCAATCTGCTGATCCAGCCCCTCTCTGAGATTTGCTGCCCTGCCACTGTCATGGATCAACAGGAGGTCTGGCAGCTCCAGCACATTCCAGTGTCACAGTCAGTGAAGCAAAACAAACCAAAATCATTACCAGTTTACTTTAGGCAGCCTCTTACAGGAACAGCTGTATTGTGCAATCAGACACCTCAGAGGAAAGGTAGAGATCGTGGAGGTGAACCACTTCAGCTTTCCAGCTTCCAACGTGAGCCTACATCCTACATCCACAGACACTTAGGAGATGTTAGGAGATAAGTTTGCTCGTGCACAAGAAAACTTAATGTCTCACTACAGGATAAGTTTATATCCAATTTGTTTCTTTTCTTCTTCTTTAACTTGAATAGGACATGGCATTTTATTCAGCTTGGAATCCTGTTTCATTAAATTTGTCTTTATTTAGTTTGTAGTAGTATCAAGAACCTTGGAAAACTAAAGGTAAAACATTGCAAGATACAATGCTCACAAACATTTTGAGCCAAGTTATTCTGCTTTGATGTCTCCAGGACCAGGCTGATTTGGCCCCAGGGGATAAGCATCTTACTGATCATTGTATTGCAGGGAAAGACAGCTGTGGATAACCTTTTTCAAATAAGCCTGAAATTTTACCATGGTCAACAGCTTCATCTTGGCTTTTCATGTCAGCAGTTAACAGAGAAGTAGCAACTCTTGCCTTCCTTAAATCAGCTGGAAAATCTGTGCTCCACCTTTATGCTATGAAGGCTTTTCCCAACACAGGGGAAATTCTCCAGTGGCAAATGTAGACTATTGCCCATTCATTTTACACCATAATATGTGAAGCGTTCCCTGTTGATACAGATGTTGGGTAATGTTGTATATAAATACATATATCTGCTTAAGCCATAGGTGAAACCACATCCACTTTCTATGTCTTTCATTCTTCTATAAAACACTGGTGATTTTGTGGACCAGACACTCACCTGGGATCCACTTGTGCCATTGTACAGCAGGTTGTGTTTGTACACTTCACGGTATGAATGTAGTCATGATACCAGCAGGCATCTTAATATCCACACCTTGAAGTTATGCCTCTATGGCACAGGGAAGGACAATGTGTCAGGAAGTGCCCAGTGACTGGCAAGGGAGAGTCCGGGGGGTGCAGAGAGAGCACTCTTGTCGGTAGGTTACTGATACACGGTTAGGTTTAAGACTCAGTCAGAAAACTTTTCCTAAGGTGCTTTTTTAGCTTCAGCCCACACAGTTATTTCTTTTATTACCTAGTATTGTTTGAGGGATAAATAGTTTCACATTCTGGGTATTATGTTTACAGACTTGAACAGCTCTTTGTTTAAAAAGAGAATCCAAGCACCCTGCCCTAACCTTTAATTGCTGTTCAAAGAAGGAAGCGCCTCTTCATCTCTTCCTCCTTTCATGTAAAAAAACACCATGAGATTTTTGGAAAATTATGTCCTGCTGCCTTGAAGGGGAATGAGCCCTAAGACTTTCCTGTTAGCTTACTACACTGGGGAAGAGTTACTCTGCATGTAGTTTTCATGATACATTCCTAAGAAATAGTTTTGGTGTTATGCAGTAAGTTGTGTAGAAAATCTTTTTTCATTAAGACTTCTTCATCATTTTCAAATATTTTAACATAAAGAGTTCAACGTAATGACATTCCTTCTAGTATGTTCAACCAATAGTTATTGAGAAAACCAATTTCTTCACAAAGAAAATATCCTCTTGTTTTAAAAACTCTCTATGGTTCCTGAGCTAAATATTCTTCACTGGGAGGAGAGAAATGAGAAGATTGCTGGGACCTGTGTTATACAAAGCCTTCTGAGTGCCCCTCCAGTTCCTAATACTGTCTTGCACAGCAAGCACATGAGTGAAGTCATGACTTTGACTATCATTTCTGCTTATCCATCCTATTCCATTTCCCTTTCCGTACTTACTGTCTTGCAAGGAGTTAGTTTTTTCATGTGGCTGAAGAAATGTGCACAGCATCCTGCTGCAAGATGTACATAAAAATCTATCACCATTATTACTAGTCATTATAAAGTTATTTAGTCTACCTTTTACATGGCTTATTAAATGCCAAAAATTCTAGAGAAATCTCCTAATGGAGCTTTAATGCTGCTTTGCCTGATACAAGAATTGTATAAGTAAATCCTCACCTATAAGGCTTTATGTTTTATCCTCTAAGTGTTTTGTAAAAAATGTTCATGTAGTATTAATGAATTTCTTTTCTGTAACTTGTTAACCCATTGATGTTGGGCAAGTGTAGCATTTTTACTTGTGGTTTTTTTTCCTTGAACTATATATTAAAATATATCACTCAAAGGATGTATTAAAAACAAGAATGTGGCACAAAGTTCTATTATGACAAAGAAATAATCTAAACTTTTCCATGAAGGTCTAATTTCTCAGGACTTGTCTAAGAAGGAGCAGTCCATTTATCCAAAGGTATGAATATGAGACACAAGTTAAACCATGTTAGACCTCTACTCAGAAAATTTCACTCAGGATGAAATGGTTTGGATTGTTCAGAAGCAAATTAAATTCTCATAAATGAAAGCTGTTTCTGAACATTGCCACACAGAGGTCTAATGCAAGTTGCTCTGTGTGCTTTAAATTTAAATTTTCAGTTAATTCAGTTTAGCTTTATTGTGTGTCTCTGAGGAAACAAAATATTATTGGAATAACACTGATTTGCTTACTTCACTGTTAAATAAAAAGATAAAAATAAGGAGAAAAACAGTTCTCTCTGGTTTGGTCTCTTATGAGGTTAATGGACTTAACGGTAAAGAAGAGGGTGGAGTCTCACAGAATCACAGAATCACAGAATCAGCCATGTTGGAAGAGACGTCTGGGATCATCGAGTCCAACCATTGCCCTGACACCACCATGTCAACTAGACCATAGCACTAAGTGCCATGTCCAGTCTTTTCTTAAACACATCCAGAGATGGTGACTCTACCACCTCACTGGGCAGCCCATTCCAATGTCTAATAACTCTTTCTGAGAAGAAATGCTTCCTAATGTCCAACCTGAACCTCCCCTGGCGAAGCTTGAGGCTATGTCCTCTTGTCCTATTGCTAGTTGCCCGGGAGAAGCGGCCGACTCCCACTTCACTACAACCTCCCTTCAGGTAGTTGTAGACTGCAATAAGGTCACCTCTGAGCCTCCTCTTCTCCAGCTCCCAGAAAACAACCCCAGCTCCCTCAGCCATTCCTCGTAGGTCAGACCCTCCAGACCCTTCACCAGCTTGGTCGCCCTCCTCTGGACTCGCTCCAACACCTCAACATCTTTCTTGAAGTGCGGGACCCAGAACTGGACACAGTACTCAAGGTGCGGCCTCACCAGTGCCGAGTACAGAGGGACGATCACTTCCCTAGACCGGCTGGCTACACTATTCCTAATAGAGGCCAGGATGCCATTGGCCTTCTTGGCCACCTGGGCACACTGCTGGCTCATGTTTAGCTGGCTGTCGATCAGCAGCCCCAGGTCTCTTTCCACCGGGCCGCTTTCTAACCACTCTTCCCCCAGCCTGTAGAGCTGCATGGGGTTGTTGTGGCCAAAGTGTAAGACCCGGTACTTGTTCTTGTTGAACCTCATGCCGTTGGTCTCGGACCATCTATCTAACCTGTCCAGATCCCTCTGTAGGACCTTCCTACCCTCCAGCAGATCGACACTCCCACCCAGCCTGGTGTCATCTGCAAATTTACTGAGGGTGCACTCAATCCCTACATCTAGATCATCTATAAAGATATTGAACAGCACCGGCCCCAGAACTGAGCCCTGGGGAACACCGCTAGTGACCGGCTGCCAGCTGGACTTTGCCCCATTCACCACCACTCTCTGGGCTCGGCCATCCAGCCAGTTTTTAACCCATCAAAGAGTCCACCCATCCAAGCCCCGGGGCAGCCAGTTTGTCTAGGAGGATGCTGTGGGAGACAGTGTCGAATGCCTTACTGAAGTCTAGATAGACTACATCCACAGCCCTGCCCTCATCTACTAAGCGGGTCACTTGGTCATAGAAGGAGACCAGGTTGGTCAAGCAGGACCTGCCTTTCATGAATCCATGTTGGCTGGCCCCGATGCCCTGATTGTCCTGCATGTGCCGTGTAATAGCACTCAGGATGAACTGTTCCATCACCTTGCCTGGCACGAGGTCAGGCTGGACAGGCCTATAGTTCCCTGGATCATCCTTCCGACCCTTCTTGTAGATGGGCGTTACGTTTGCTAATTTCCAGTCAGCTGGAAACTTCTCCAGTTAACCAGGACTGCCAGTAGATAATCGAGAGTGGTTTGGCAAGTTCATTTGCCAGTTCCTTTCATTACTCTGGGGTGAATCCCATCTGGGCCCATAGCCTTGTGGGTGTCCAACTGGCACAGCAGGTCCACTAACCATCTCCTCCTGGATTACGCGGGGTTCACACAGCCCCCGTCCCTAACTTCAGGCTGTGGGGGCCGAGTCTCCTGAGGACAACCGTCTTGACATTAAAGACCGAGGCAAAGAAGGCATTGAGCACCCTCTGCCTTTTCCTCATCCCCTGACACTACACTACCCTCCTCATTCAGCAAGTGGTGAGGCTCTCCTTGACCCTCCTTTGCTGTTAATGTATTCGTAGAAGCTTTTTTGTTATCTTTGATCATAGCAGCCAAATCAAGCTCTAATTGAGCTTTGGCCCTTCTAATCTTCTCCCTACACAACCTGGCAACATCCCTATAGACCTCCCAAGTTACCCGACCCTTCTTTCAGAGCAAATAGGCTTTCTTTTTTTCCTTAAGTTCTAGCCTAAGTTCTCTGTTAATAGTTCTCTCGCGAAGTCTCATCCCAGTTAATAGCATCATTTTTGCCTTTCAAATTTTTGTATTTTTTTTCTTGCAAAGTTTGCACTGACCACTTCACAAAATCTAGACCTCGTCTAGACCATCCCCCTTTCAACCTCTCCACAGTATCAGCCAGAACATACTACAACTTTTGCTGGTAGCCAATATGGACTATCTGAAATTTGGCATGCTACTGAATTATTGTACACAAAATCCACCTGATTTCATGGCTGCAAGAGCCAATATATTCTAAACGACCACAGCGAAATTATGCTGTGCAGCTCAGGAGAACTTAGTCCTGCTGGAACAGTGGGAGCAATAGGTATGTTTGGACATGTGGTTTCAGCTAGCAATTAAAAAAAGGAAAAAAAAAAAAAGGTTTCTTGGTTTAGTTGTAAGTGCAGATGAAAATCTTCACAATGTGCTATTTGCTTCAGTATGGACTCAGGAGTAATCCAGTAACTCACTGTGTTGGCAGCTCTTGAAAAGGTGAAGATAGGCTGTTTACACTGTGGATAGAAGAAGAAAGGCATGAAGAGATCTGTGAAGATACCTTCTTCTGAACAAATTTTGTCCTCCTTTTACAATGTTATAGACATGATTTACAATGCGTAGTCTTCCTTTGTATCTGCTGTCCAGACGGGAAAGTCAGAAGTATTTCTCCCAGATTATTAGTAGCAAACAAATAGGAGGAGACTTACTAGGTTAATCTCTGTTCAATATCCAGAAATTTGGATTGTTGAATCTTTTTGGGCTAGAAATCAGTATAGAAATATTGTGAAGTAATTTTACTAAACCAGCTAGTTTGGAGGTAAAGGAAATTAACAGAGTTTAATGGAAATATTTCAAACCATCAAAAATGTTTACCTTTTATCTAGTTGCACTATAATTCCATTATTTTAATGTAATATTTTGTATAATGTTAGTCTGTGAGATATATGATCTTCTCTACACAGACTTACTGAATGTTCCCTAGAAAATTATTACTTAATTTGGAGAAGCTATTTCTAATATTTTAAATGAATATAAGTTATATTTGCAAATTGATTTTGTGACATTTTAAGTTGAACAGAATTGTTTAAAACAGCATATACTCCATGTTAAATTTAATTTTTAGTAATGTTACACATAATATCACTACTTGTCATGAATGGCATAAATAATAATAAAGACCATTTGAGACAGTCTGTATTTACTCTGCAGCAATGACTAATGATATTCAGGGTACTGACAGCATATGTCATTCTGGAATTTGTTCTGGAAAATAATTGATATTTTTCTAAATATCATATGTAGGATAGCCCAAATGGATATATTAACTGATACTATGTTATAAGTGTACCAATCCAATACTCATTTGGGTGATTCATTAATGACAGCTGAAACCAAGAAAGTAATTTCGATGAAAAAAATGTATCCCTCTAAATATACAGTATGCTACGCAGTTATGAAGAAAGCATTTTAAAAACATTTCAGAACTTTTTAAAATACCGTGTGTATCTTCTAAGCCTTAGTAAAGTGCCTAAGAGTATAACTCCCAAAGAGAATAATCCTGTCTAACAATTATTGAAAAATAATTTATTAATTTTGTTGAGATTAAAAAACAAATTACTTCACTTCCATACAGTGCAGTGAGGGCAAAGAGGAAACCAGAAATCTTTCCAGTATTTACATTTCCAGGCATATGTGGCTGTGACATTATCAGATTTTAAACTAGTTATTGGAATGCACAGGAAACAGAGCCAGTGGTTAACCAATCTAAAATAGAAATGGTAGAGATTTCTCCGCAAAATTTTGAAATAACAAACACAATTTTTAAAGATCAAACAAAATATTTATTGGTAATTTTTTAGCTTTTGTAGACTTAAAACATTACTTTTTAAAACTGATTTATGTAATGAAAACTTTAGAAGGAAATCTCAAAATGTTTGTGTGTTTCAAAGAAAAGAGATGTAGTAACGTCTCTGACATTACTTTGCTCCCTCTCTGTAGCACATTTTTATTAAAATTGTTGGGAATTTGATAAATATTCATGAACACTTCTGATCATCCAAAAACATACTTTCTGGTGAATTAACTTAGTGAATAAAGTAAATCAGCTATAATAGAAAACCTCTTCCCATACTGATGCGAATTTTGCACTTCTGTGTTCCTCATTCCTCAGGAGTTATGACTTTGAGACAGAAGCCAATTCTGTGTCTAGGAAAGGTGTAATACATGCCCCTCTCCCAAACTGTTTATATTTACAGTGTGTACATGATCAGCACTTTTCTGAAGTGAAATCTTCTTAACTGTTTTGATGAAGACTTTTTATTTGAATGTTTCCATAGTAGCAAAGTAATGGTACATCTCTAAACTGTGTTGTTTAAAATCTCCATGCCTGGAAAAATAAATCACTCCTACTCAGAGATATGTCATTGCTATCTCTAACTAGTTCTGCCAGAGTTTTCACCTTTTATTCCCACCTGTTGTTACTCAGATATGGTTTTACAAGCCTTCTCAGTTTGTGAATTTTGACAGGTTGATAGACACTTACATGGTAATCAGTGCAAGTTTCACTAAGGCCTCTCAGAATACTGGTGCTTACTTTCGCTATTACCATCTAGTTTATTCTAGAGATATGACATGATCAGGAGGTTGCTGGAGTCATTAGTTGTCTACAACAATTTCAGTGGACTTCAGAGAAGTTGTATAATAAAAAGGTTCTGATTTTTATTTTTTTAAAATTACTTTGACTTTCTTTGAAAAAAAATAAGTGCTTGTATGTTTTAAGGTATTTTTAACAGCCATGGGTTTTAAAATCAAAATACCAGCATATAAAATGAGAAAGAGATCTAAAGCACAAAAATCACAATAAAATCATAAGTAATGAACTAAACTGTCCTCCACAAGCTATTCAGATAACATGTGGTATGGACACTCAGTGGTGCTGCCTGTAATTGTTTTGCTCTTTACAAAAGAAAACAGTCAGAAGGATTTCCTATTGAAAATATGCTGCTAAAGCAAAACCGAATATACAGTATTAAAAGACATAACAATGTATGACAAGCAAATGTTAAATTAATTTATCTCCAAGTCAGGACAACTTAAAAAACATGTGATTGCAACATGGAGAATGGACCCTGAGGTGGTTAATATGCCTTTGATGTGAAAATTGATTTGCTGTGGTGTGAATGCTAAAGATGAAACAAGAAAAATTTATCCTCTTGAGCAAGGGTGTGAGATTATAAAACACTAGTAGAACAAGAACAGATTTTGAGGCTGAAGCTTTGGGGTTTTAAAATCATTAATCAAATTAAAGGTTTTCCTGGTTCAATTTTATTCCTCTCTCCTCTTATATTCATAGAAATTGCTGAACAGAAGTAGTTAAGAAGACTGGTTCAGAAGACTCAATATCTGTGTAAACAAATTACCAAAATCTTTGAGTAAATTCATCCTGCTCAGCCGTTTAGCTGCAGGAACTGTAAGTTCTCTTGAAAATACTAATGGTTCCATCCATCTTTTTCTGCCTCTGACTCCAAAATCATAGCAGTCATCAGGATTTGTCCCTAACAGTAATAAGGAGCCATGTCAAGTTTTTTCTAGTTTCATTCTTCTTAACTATCTTTCAGTTATCTTTTAGTTTTAGTATATAGAAGTAGAAAAGCTACTGTAAAGATAGGTACCCACATCAGAACCTCGGCTGCACTGACTGATGCTGCTCCTGTGGGACAAAGCTTGTTGGGATCCATGCTGTGACCTTCCACATGCGTGGGACCCTCCACAGCTCCTGCCATGTCCCCCAACAAACACAGCTGGCGCTTATGGTAGGAAAGCCCCATGGCCGCATCCTGAGGATTTCCAGTGACAGACACTTCCCTGAGATAACTGATGCGCCAGGCTGGGACCAGAGCATGGGCTGGAATGTTTTGGGAAGGGCCTTTCAACCCTTGTTCAGCGCAGAGCCCGCCTCTGTGTTTGTCTTTGGAACATTTTGCATTCAGACTGCATGGGCTTGTTCCATGACTGTGCACTTGCTCTTCTCCCATAGGGTCATTTCAACGTATATAGTTTTCTAAGTGTCATATTAGACTATAACATACCACAGACCGCACTGATCATTTCGCAGTTCAAAAGTCTATTGCAGGTTAAGAAACAAACTGCTATCTTTTGAATTTTAAGGAAAATGTTTTTCATTTCTTCTGTTGTGTGTTATTCATAGGTCAACTCATTTCTGTTAACCTGATGGAGACAGACTGGAGAAGTACATTACAAACAATAAATAAAAACAATCTGCCAGTGCAAACACACAGAAACAAACAGACAAACAAACAAAAACCATGGCCAGCTCATCAAAGCTACAGTGGCAGCCACAGCTGAAAACCTTAAATCTCTGCCAGACTCCAAGACAGGGCAATGATATAGTGCATGATAGACCTACAGCACACTGTAAAACTTAAGTTTGTCTCCCTTAGCTCTGCCATTCCCATGAGTGCAGTTTCTCTTTGTCTAAAACTTTTGGGCTAAGGCTAGTTATATTGTTACATGAACGCTTTATAGACAACCCTGATAGGAT
Source organism: Nyctibius grandis (assembly GCF_013368605.1). Lineage (NCBI taxonomy): Eukaryota > Metazoa > Chordata > Aves > Nyctibiiformes > Nyctibiidae > Nyctibius > Nyctibius grandis. Next base: position 70,179,410 of record NC_090660.1, on the reverse strand, counting down.
GGGGGGAATGCTGGACAAGTCTGGATACCCTCTTCCAATAGTGTCCTTCCTCTGGGACCATCCCTAACAGGCTCATCAGAAGCACCTAACTTGCTTGACCCCTGATATGGCATATAATAGAGAAATATGGCCAATGCCAACACAGTCCCTGTCCCAGTGGCCATAGTCAAAGCCTAGAAAGACCCAGACCAGGCCAGACCATTTCCTTGGAGGATCCCACCTTGCAGCAAAGTGTGCCAGCTCAGCTGCCCACCCTCCCTGGGCAGTGGATTTCATCTGGACTGAGAAAGACAAAGAAGTAAGACAGGGCTGTTGGACAGCTGGCTTGTCATAGAGGAGGGAAGAAGCTGACCTGAGGCCATGGCTCAGAGAAAAGCCAACCTACTATCTGCTCTTGCCACCCCTGGAGACAACTCTGGTAGGCAGAGCCTGAGAACTGATGTCAGCTGCAAATGGGGTGACTAGTTAAATGACATGACTAGGTCAGTGATGTGACCAGGTTGATAGTGAGGTGACTAGCTCATCCTCACTACTGCTTGTTAGACATATGTCATTTTCTTTTTGTTAACTTGATGAAGAAATATTTGAGATGAAAATTTCAAACAGCAAATGAAAATAAGCCATCAGTGGGAGTTCACTGAACACTGTGGGACCAGCTCTTCTGACCTGCAGGAGAAGTGGCAGGGGACATGAGCCTTTCTGATGAAAATACCAAGTGGTCCAGTATCTCTGAGCGTATCTAGGAAAACACTTTATAGGCCATAAATTCTCTATTTTTTTTTCCCTTGGTTATGTCCTGTTTGTGTCACCTCTCTCAAGAAACCATCAAACATTAGGGGAATTCGTTAAGCACAGATGAATGAAACCTCGGAGCTTGATTCAAGATCTGAAGAAATCCTCAGAGTCCTCATAGTGATCTCAAAATAACTACACTCTCAGGATATTTTCTAATGGAAGACATCTCCCATTTTAGCTGACATAGTGCTGTTTTTCTCTTACATTTTTTTTTATCCTAGAGAATGTTTTAGAAGAATGTAAGGGCACTGATAAAAGTACACACAAGAGCAAGGACATTCAACACTAGTGACAAATATCCAAGCTGACACTCCGTTATTAACATTTGCCTTTTTGCCCCTTGCTTAATGCTGTCAAGAGCAACGAGGGAGTGATGGAAGGATTTCAACCCTGACTGGGTTCATTTGTGCTTCTGACTTTCAAGTGTGTTTTCATTTGGCAGAAAGTAAATATTTTCTAAAGAGTTAATGGGAAAAGTACTTTAAAATAGAAATAGCAACTGTAATTTTACTTTTAAATGCTATCAAGACACAAGTCATGAATATGAAAGGATTAATCAAGACTTTCGCTTCTCCTAAATGTAGTGATCTGAAAAACAAGGGGGAAAAGCAGGCTAAGTTTCACATTTCTGAAAATTGCATTCTAAAATCCGTAAATTGAAACAAGATGATACCAGCACTGGCTTTCCTATATAGCAATTTGTTCAGTCTTTTGAACTTTTTATTAAGTCCTAGTGATGGCAAGTTGTGACCATTTGTCTGATAAGTAGTTTATATTTTTCAAAGGAAGCTATGCCTTGAGATAAAACAGTTGCTGCTATTAAAATTTTTTTAAATTTATTTTTTAGAGAAAGAAAGAAGATGAAAATATGGGGTTTTTCCTAAGATTTTCAGCTACATAAATTGATACTTGAGCAGCACAAACTAGCTGGCTGCTATCTAGGCTTAAAAGACATTCACATATCCAATATTTTCCTTACTCTGCTGTCCTTGCTTTTCCACTCCACACTTCTATCCACTTCCTAGTGTTTCAGAGGTCCCATTCATGTGAATAAATGAAATAAATGGACCTCAGAGACCCCTCCAAGAGCTGAGGTTGCAGACATCAACTCTGAAACTTGAAAATCGAACTGGATTATACATGGTATGTTCAGTAATGAAAGATATTTTCAATCCTTTAAACAATAACTGGGGTTTAAAAGTGTGAAAAATGTAGTACCTACATGTGAAAAAAAAAGTACCTACACTTTTAAAATTAACTTACAGATGAGTTGGTTGTGATTTGGGAAAAGCTATTTTTACAAGAGCCTTAAGGAGGAATGTGTTCTAGTTGCTAAACTTGAGAGAGGCAGCTTCCCTGGATGGTAATTTATATCTGGTTTTATCTGCATCAGTAAATGTTCACTTTTGTTCTTCAACAAATTTAAATAAAAGCCATCAATAAATAAAAAGGTCACGTGTGTCTTGCAGAGGCTTTCTCCTGCAGTTTGGAAAAAAGTCACAGTGTCTGTGCTCTTGAGCTTATGATCCCCTGCCACATGGAGCTGTACACTAATCTGACTTGCAAGGTCATCTACTGAATGCTGCAGTTACTGCATCTGAAGTGATTAAAAATTCCCTTAATTACTGCATTTGACTACTCAATATCTTTACAGTTTTTGAATTTGGTATGCTTTCACCAGGTTAAGTCAATTTAGAGAAGTATATTAAGGCACGAAAATGCAGTTGTAACACTATTTCTATAGAGATGCAGAAATAAATTAGAGTATAAGTAATCGTTCATTTACAAAAAATCATTTCCCAAAAAAATGCTTTGACTGAAGGGATGAAAGGCTGGCAGATGGTGTGCAGTACATCAGGATGTGTATGAGCCTCCGCTGGCTGAGAGTCTGACTTAGTGACTTTAGAAAGCCACCATCCTGTCATCGGAGGTGTGGGAGCACACTGGGACGGTGCTCCTCAACCTCTGATGGGAGCAGAAACCATTGACCTTGGCATGGGATGAGCCTGGTTTTAGGGACCTCTGTTCATCAGCAGACAGGATTTCAATGTAGGTAGCTTGTGGGAGGAATTTGTATATGAATGCACAATTATTTTTCATTTGCTGGCAAATGCGTAGCTCAGGTAAAAAGCCAACTTAAAGAATCAACGGAAAGAGACAATTTTTGTTTCAAAAGTTGGAGATTTAATTGGGCAATAGTGTAGAAAACAGTCTGAGCTGATAAAGAAATCAGATTAAATACGTGGAAGGAAAAAATTATTTGAATGTAATAAAGAAATTATATTTGCCTGTTACATTGCCATTAAACTATTGTATTCCCACCGGAGCAAGTAATTCAACTGCATAACTCTTGTCCTTTTACAGCCAATTAATACTCCAGTGATAATAAACTGTTCAGGGAGATTTATAGTCACAGCAGAAATTAGTGTAATTCTGACTGCAACTGAAAGATAACCACCAGCCTGATGGTGCTTTATATACATCTTTCTCTCACAAGAATTTTTGGAGATTCTGGATAAAATCATTGTACGAAGTAAGAAAACACAGTGGAGCCCTGTGAAATTGTTTGTATGCCCTCAACTACACACACAAACCCACTACATGCAGGAGATTTTAACCACTGGAGAAATGGATGAATGTATTTTATTCACTAGATGGCGAAGGTCATTACAGGGTGAGAAACTTTGAAATGTCAGGAAAGGCATTTACTTGCAAGCCCCATGACTGAGTCGAGTTTTTGACTCCCAAACCATTGCTATGTTCTTGGGTGTGTTTTATAACAATAATAATGTATATTATATTGTATATTATATTTTATAATTTTATATCTGGTTGTATTCTCAGAAATCATACATTAAGAACAGGATGCAAGTCAAAAGCATCCAGTTATGATGTTTGTCACTTCACTCTTCACCCAATGTGATTAGAAAAGTTTCTTCACTGGTAAATAAATATGCAACGTACTGTCTTGATGTTGCTTATGCTTATGGTGTCTCTGCTAAGGTGGACCTTCACTAGAGTACTGATAAGCCTAGCAAGCTCCAGAAACGCATTTCTCAGCACAAAAATAATTTATTCCATTGGCTTTGCTTTACTCGGAAATTGTTAAACACCTGTTGCATTTAATGGTGAAATTACTACATCTAAGTATTCATACTTCAGTCAGAATAAACATTTCCATTCCACTGAGGTTTTTGCATGTCACATTACAGATACTTGCTGACTAATCACCGTGGCTAAATGAAACAAACAGTTCCTTTTTTATCATTACACAAAACATAAAATTAACTACAGGCTATGTTGAGCCACTGGGTTTATAAGAGGATCTTTCTTTATTCTTTCAAAAACTTCTATGAAAATTTCATGCCACGGCATGCAGCTAAGTTCATGACATATGTGGCTCCTAGATAACAAAGAGGTGAAAAAAAACCTGAAAAAAACAGTTCTGTCTTTGAGGATGTCTTAATGAACACTAATGGACTCCTAAAGGATAGGAGATGATGTAATAACGGATTTTCAACATTTTGATATCAAGAGAGAATCAACATGGTGGTTTATAAGCAAACACACAGGTCTGTGAAATCTAGTGGGACCAGGGTTTTTTTTTCTGAAGACATGGGCTGATTTACTTTCCTTCTGACTAGGAGATGAATAAAGGGTGGTTTGCTTGACAGAAGATGCTTGTATGAAAGCGCTTATACAACAGAGGAGTTCACTGGGCCTTGTGAATGCATGCTGTAATATATTTATCTGATCCACCTTCACTGTACATGCTGTGTAAAGTTGTACACACACTGATGTCTGTCCATGACTGTTTAACAGTACTGGCCCTCAAAATCCTTGACAACGCAGGGAAAGGAATTTTCTGAACCCCCAAAAAAAGAAGACTGAGTGTGACACCAAATAAAGAAAAACTTTTGGACCTATGGTGGTAAAATGCTGGGATGAACTACCTTGGGATATAATAGACTCTTCTTCCTTTGCCATAGTTTAAGTGTAACCTTCTGTGCTAGGGCAACTGTACAACATACTTTCAGTTATAATTCCTTAACTTTCTTAGTTAAACATAGGGAAAGGCACAGAGGGAGAAGGAAGAGAGCAGAAGGTGAGAGATGGAAAGGCAGAATACGTCAGGAGAGAGAGACATGCCAGAACAGAAGGATGCACGCTGGAATATGGGGTCAGCAGAACATAAGCCTCTCATAAACTCCAAGATTTATACCGATGTATAGATTCATGCTGATGGAAAATATTTATACTGGTGTAACCAAAACCAGGCCCTTTCCGTCTTTTTTCTTTCCATTCAGACTTTTTAAAAATGCATATTTTTTTCTGTTGTTCGTGATTATTTTTGGTTATTTGCCTTTTGTAAGTGCTGGTTTTATGCAAAAAAAAAAATGGGAATGATTGACTGCTTATGGAAAAGACCAGTAGAAAAACCCAACTGTTCCTATGCTCAGTGTAAGCCTTGGAACTATAGCAGGTTAAACTGTACTGTACGTGCAGGGCATTTTTCCGCTGCCTTGCAGCTTCTGTAGAAGTTGAATTGTACAGAAAGGGCGTCAGCCACTCGTGTTCTGCTGTAGTAGTGCTCTGCACAGGTGAAAGCAGGACTGAAAAGAAACAGAGAATGAAAGGAACTGTCTGGCTTTTTCTTTGGGGCTGTCCTGTCCTGCCCTGACATGGAAGCAGGTTGTGGGGGACACCTACAATCAAAAAACATCAATTCAAACAAACACAAAGAGAAAAGGGTTGATGGGATGATTGTCTGTGCAGAAAGTCTGCCATTTGCAAAATATCAGTCTAGCTTAACAATATAAAGTGAGGAGACAGTTCTCTAAACGCATTCCAGGGAAACAAGTGTCATGGAAATAAAAGAATTATTTCAGTTAAAGGACAGTTTTTCAGCAACATCACTTGAGCATGTGCCAAGCATGAGTGAATTTAGGCTGTTATAAGGAGGCTCAAATCATCACAGTAGTGAAGGCTCTGGAGCAGTTTTTTAATTAGAGTAGTGGAGAAGAAACCTTTTTGTTTCAAGATAGAGACCAGTGAATATAATAACACCTTTTGAATAGTTCAACTGACTGAATAAAGTCTTTGCTATCAGGTCTTCATTGCACTGCCAAAACAAATAATTACTGTATATAATTAATTCCATGCTTCAGGGTTTTGCTGCTCATCTGCAAGGCTCAGGAAGACTTTTTACACCCTTAAGGAATAACAAAGCTCCTGAGTTTTATTCACTTGCCCTCCTCTGAAGCAGCGGTGACAGAACACTGTGTCGGCCAGTCACTGGTACAGGGAAAGCGGGACTTTGGTTCCTGCCTCTTGTTCATGATTAAACCTGTGACCAGACATGGGGACTGGAAGGGGTTTTCCCTCAGGACTGCCTGAGGGAAATCCCCAAGGTTTCACACTTCTCTGCAGAACAGACAATATGCTGCTTCCTAGGACCAGTTGACCATTTTATCTAACAAATTCATGGGACAGGCAGCTAGGACCAATTTCCTCTGTCTTCTGCTGTCCTCCTTTAGCGCACTGAAGATTTGTTGGTTCTGGTCTTTTGCACTAAAGATCCTAAGATTTTTACAAGCTACAGGAAGGCATTTGGTGCTGTGTGATTTAGAGGACAGACTCTCTGTACTGTACAACCTGCTATACTAACACATCAATGGCCGTCACTCGGGATGGAGGAAATGGGCTCAAGATCCAGGCCCATCAAAGCACCCGTGCCTCGTACCACTGCAGCTATTCCACATGTCCTGGCTCTTGCTGCACTGCCTGGTTTGTCTGTACTTGTCTACAGCCATGCCTACACTTCAGATTGGTGTGGGGAATATCGCCGGCAGCTTTAGCCCAGACGACTTCCAGGCAGTTTGTTGTGTAGCTGTGGCTGCGCTGAACTCAGAGCAAGCTACAAAACCTGCCGCGGGAGTATGCAGTTAAATGATTTGCTCTGAGCTCTGTGCTGCACAGTTTTACACAGTCAGAAATCATCAAAGGCTGGGAAGCAATATTGTAGAGGAATATCACTAAAAGCTTAACCTCTTCTGCACACATCTGCTGCTGTCCTCTGCTGAGGCCAGGACACTGGGCTACTGCTGTGCACATTGCAGCCTCTACATCTCCAGTCTGAGCTTTGATGGGTCTAGGACCTTAGTGCATCCTCTACTGATGAGTCTGCTTCTTCAGCAAAAAACAGTGAGTGTAACTCAGGCTTCACATTCACCTAGTCTTTCAGTCCTAACCCTAGCAACTGCAGTCTCCCTTCCGTACGCTGACATTTCTCCTTTTCCATTAGGGAGCAGATTAGCAGCAAAAGAAGAAGTATTGGACTTCCTCTTGCTTTGGTGTGTCTAGTTTTCCTTCTCCCAAAGCTCCAGTCACCAAAGCCTCCCATGCTATTGCAACTCCACCAATGTATTTGGGGAAACAGCATATTTTGATTTCAGGTTGTCTTTTGTCTGAAGATGCAGCTGTGGGCCTTATGAAGCTCCGATCAAGCTTCTGGCTAGAACCCAGATGGGTGGGAGAAGTCTGTATCTCTGACCATACGGGGGATGGGTCTGCATGTAAAAGCTGGGGCAGGGACTCCATCCTGCAAAATGGAGAATTTGATCTTCCACTTTCATGAAATTCAAGGGTTCACAAAGAACATTGGGTGCAAACCTCATTCAACCCACATGAGTGTTTTTCCTCTTGGCTCCTCTCTCTAGCTCACATGCTTAGGAACTTACTACCTCTATACTGCCACATGTTTTCCATCTGAGAAAGTCATTACGATGAAGCAGAAATTAAGGCAACAGGAAGCAGTGAACTCCCACTTGAATTGATATTAACTAATGCAAAGTTTAGGATTTTATCAAAATGGCATCTCCAAACACCATACAATGATTAAAGATAACACTGATCATGGCCTACAGAGAGATATATTAAAAAACCTGATTTAGAGACTCTAATAGCAACTCTGCAAGCAGTCTCATTAACTGTGGCACTGTTCAACACAAATAAGAGCAGAATCTGATCCTAAATGAGCCTCCAGGAACGTAGCTGCCTGCAATATAACACGTATCATTCTGACCATACTATTATTTCTTTAAAATTTGTCAGAGCTTAACATTTGTGCTGTCTTTGAAACATAACTCTTCTGTCATCATGTTCTGATGATTTATCATTCAAGCTACTCTAATCATTCATAATAGCCAAGTGTTCTCTCAAATTAAGGATACAAATAAATATGATTTTGGAGCAGAGTTTTCTAACCTTTTCCTAGACAAAGTTTACTCTCTGTGTTACCAGGATCTGTTCTTGAGAACTTAGCAGCTTGAGAGTTCATACAGACAAGAACAACTCAAGCAAACAGTGGGCTGATAAAAGCATATGCTCGCATACATAGTGATGGGTCAAACTTTTTTGAGGTTTCGTTTTTTTTTAATAAATGTTTTTTCACTGAGTCATCAGAGAGTACTGGACAAGTAAGGATCTTCAAATTTTCTGTGTATAAATATTTTTAAAGTGTCACAGCCATCACAGTCATAGACCATGGTTTGAACTGGTAAGATTGCTGTGTAAAACAGGAACTTGGGTAGAAGGCTGGTTTTAAATGATGCTTTACCTACTAACTATATCTAATTTTGAATCCTGAAGTTCTGAGAAAGTCAAACTACATGGTAAGATATTTCAAGCATTTAAAAGCTTGAGAAATGCCCGTTACCAACAGTTCTAATGATAAATGCATTGTCTGTCATTTCTTTGACTTCGCAGACATGAATGCGGTTCCAGTAGCTCATTGCCACAGAAATGGATGCTTTAATTTTTCTAGATATGGCAAAAATGTAACTGCTACAGCTCTCTAATCTTAGGTTTTTGGGGATTATAACAAATTTCCTGTTAGGTGAAAGAGATTATTTAATCTAACCTTTGGGACACACTATAACACAACAAGTAAGTCTGAGGGAAGGGACCATGGCTTTTGCATGGCTTTTTTCTAAGTATGTTTGTCTTCTTTCTTCTTCCTCTTCCTCCCAAAACATGCCACTTCGGAAAAACAGAAAGAGCTGAATTTTCACGAAGGCCACCTCAAGTGGTACTAATAGCATAAAGACATTTATCTGCGTAAAACAGATTTTTAAAATAATTTGCTTCCAAATGCCCAGAGAGTAGAAAATGGTGTTTAGAATAGCTCAGACTATTTCTCATGGCACATTTTAATTCAGCTTCTCATTCTTTTTACACACGGACAGTGGTAAGAAGAGCTCTAAAAGCTGATTTTTCACCATCTGCTCTTTTTTTGTACACTGCCTGTTTTTTCAGCCCTTCATCCTGGGCCTGAGAGCAGATAATTCCCTTTAAGCTTTTCTTAGAGCATTTGCTACCACTGTGGTAAACAAATTCTCCTTTGAAAGGCTTCAAGGAAGTACTGTGCAGTATAATCATGTAATCCAGATCTCGAGCCAGACAAGTTGTTTGTGTTAGATAGCTACCTAGAATTAAAGTCCTACTAAGAATCCTTTCCTTTAAAGGACTGGCTAATACATAAGGTCACTTAAAAAGAAAAAGCACTTCTTACCTAAGAGGGCATCGTAACATTCTTGCTGCTCTCATGCTCAAACACCATACAGAGTGACTTAGTCTAAAACTCTCCTACCCTGAGCATGTTTTTTGGGTGTTTAGCCCCTTCAGGTGCAGAGAGACAGCATGGTGTTTGCATTGCTGAAATTGCACTCCAACACTGGCCTCCTGGTACACTGGGGCTCTCCGCAGTGAGGTCTTCCACTTTCATGGGATGCAATGCAAGGCAAAGATGCATGAGATTAGCCTGACACCTGTTCACATGTGCTAAACAGGGAAATCAGCAGGAGGTTAACATAATTAGATTTATCTGTCTTATAAAAAGCTTTGTGGCATTCTGGAAGAGTTAAACTTCTGAATGCAGTAACGCTCAAGATGCATTCAAGATTTTTAGGAAGGTTTTTTTTTCTTCCTGATACTTATCCCATATGCTGATAAAAGCCTCTCTCTATAGGCCACATTTGTATCTCAGCTCTATTTTTTTTCTCTCTAGGGCTTCTTTGCTGCCAGTGTAAAATATTGCCTAGCATTTCTGTGTCACCCTAGTCAAGTTTAGACTGCTTCTAACACTGCCTTCAGGGTTTATAAAAATATATGCACTACTGTTGAGAAAGGTGATGTAATTATATGGGAGGAAGAGAAAGTTGGATGCCATGATGAGATATGAATATTACAACAGGAGATAGCACTGTGTTGAAAACCAAATAGATACATAGGCAGAATTTAATATTATTGCAGAAACTTTTTAAAATCAAAGTTTGCTTCTTCCAGAAGAAAAGTAAAAAATTTTAAAAATCTGAAGTACGGACAGGTTCAGCAATAGCCTCTCTCCCGTAGCAGCAATTTGCCCCCCTAAAACTTCATGAATTGGCCCCCTGTTTTCTGGATACCTGCTAGTCCCAGCTGTCAGAATGCCCAAGTCCTGGACAAACAGCCAGAGCACAAGTAAACATCAGCCACAGATGCACAGTGAAGGCCAATGCATCTCGAATACACCTGATTACTCATGGAGAACACGCGCAGTCTGACTTTGGGAACATGACAGGTCTTCCTCTGCTGGGTTTGCCAAGGTTGGTAGTTCTGACTCTAACAGAAGGTGGAGCAGGCAGGTAATTTTCAGAAAAAGATAAACTCATCCTGAATGCAATGAAAGGGAATGATCAGTGAAGTCAGTGAAGACTTTCCTCCTTGGACTTTCTCACTGAGAGACGTTTTAGTACTGAAACTTGCTGACATACAGCTCAAACTGCGACTGACTTGTACTTGAACTTAGAATGAAATTTTTTGAGCATTTGAAGAAAAGTAGGAAAGTATAGAAAGACAGTGCTAATAGAATTTTCAGGAGAAAATCATTATCTAACTCAGGCCACCTAGTTAGTTGTGGAGATTTGCAGTCTGACATTAAAGGTTCCATATTGATATTGAGCCAGGGAGAAGCTTGCAACGTAAAGCTCAGTGCAAGTTTTCTTCGTAGTCACTTGAAGGAGCAATCTCATTACTGATTAATTACTAGGCACATGCAGCTCTGGTAACCATCATTACTCTGTGCAGGCTTTCCTGATGAATCCTAGAAAAAATCAGTAGTGCAACTTTTGGCCATCCTGAGAAAAGATCTGGGAAATTCAGGTCTGCAGATGGAGAATGAATTAGATGACATTGCTGGAGCCACTGAAAATATTTTAGCTCCATTTCATATCTGAAAAAAATACATGAAAGGCAGCATCATAAAACTTCTCAAAATACGAATGAGTGTAGATGCGCAGTTACAGGGAAAACACTTTACTAACAGGTAGTTGTACTGACAGAGAGCTTTTCAGCATATTAATTCAATGTTTTCCCTCCATCTTCACGGGAGTCTCTGTTGTCAGAAAACACAGATTGCAAAGGCTTCTGCTTATGTCAGAAGTTATAGTATGCTTTCATTGCCATTCTCTCTCTCTGCATGCCAAACAGATCTGACAGACAACGGGAGCTTTGTGTTTATTACTGCAGTGACACACTATAAAAGATCTTGCACAAGGCTTGGAAATGCATTTTGTCCATTTCCTCCTGGATGAACACAAAGCCCTAACCACATAATTTTTTCTCCTTAGAGAAAGGAGACAGACACAGGCAACTTCCAGGTGGGAGAAATTAAAAAAGCACAGTGAACCTTATAAGAGACACAAGTCAAGATGAATATTTTGCGTCAAGTCATCTTTACCCAGTAACACCTCATTACTCACACCAACCTTGGGATGGTTGTGGGGAACACTCTCACCTCCAGACACTATTTCCTTTAAATGAAAGGCATAACTCTGTAAACCTGTGGGAATGTATCAAAAGCAAAAAAGTAACTAAGTTCAGCATTTCAATACCAAAGGAGAAAAAAATAACAGTGTGCTGCATCTTCTTTTCCTCGTTGCCATACATCTGGCACTTTGAATGCATATTTAAGTGAGCTCACATGAGAAAGCATATATTTGCTTGCATGAGCCACTTATTGCCTCATATCCTCCTTCATCATGAAAAATACCCTTTAAGTCCTCTAGGTTTAAACAGAAGAATAAATACATTTTTAGACTAAAACTGTACGTGAAGACTAGCACAGCTCAATATCTTAGTGTTGCAGAGTATAAGAAAGAAGCATCAACAGGCCAGTCAAAAAATGAACTTTCAGAGGAAAATTTCTTCTATTTTTTTTCTTTCCTCTCCTTCTCTCTCATATGACTGTTTCAACATGAGAATTTTGAATAAAAGGTTATGAAGTTTCTTCTGTTCATGCTGTTTTTTTCAAATGATCACATAAGTACACCAAAACATAAATAATCACTAAGCCATGAGCTATTAGTTAACCTCAGGTCGACTAATGAATAAAGGCTAATATGAAAAGTGAAAGGAGCCAGCTGGCAAAACTGTGAAACTGGTGCTGACGTAAAAGGAGGTACAATAAAGCATGTGCATAACCAGAACATATAGCCCTCCACACAATAGTGGTGTATCCCTTTGCTGTCAATGCACTTTCTAATACCAGCAGTTTAACACTTTTAAGACCGGGATATTTCAGACTGCAATTGTTGAGAATTTGTTTTCCTTTTAATAGAAAACTCCACATGGATTTTGCTTCAGAGCACTATAATTCTGTTCTCCTATCACTTTATCCTGGCTATTTAATTTAAGGACTGAAGTATGTTCTAGCAAAAAAAAAATATTCAGAGAATTATATCAGCATACATTGCATCATTAGAATATCTGGTATATATGACTTTTTTAAAACCACCTGTCTTTCCAAATAGGCTTAACACAGTTTATTTCATGATTATAAACTCAATGGACTTGCAGATGGATTTGCCTCTCATTCTGGCAACTAAAAATAAATTAATATTGCATTGAATTTCCTCAAATATTTGTTCAAATGTTTAAGCAAGTTTGCTTGAGTGTCTTTTCAATCTCTTGAGTTTCCCTTTAACAGCATCATTTTAATCTTTATTGATATTATCTTTTGTTGGTATTAGGTAGCATTACTGAACCACTGAGGTAATGTACATTCAGTCACAAAAGTTTGATCATTTACTCCATCATTTACTCCTTGAGGTCCTCATGACACATGCCAGGCAAGCCCCAGAGCATGGGACATGGTGAGATCTTGTTAGCCTTTCTCTGGATGGCCTGCATAAAGTTTTCTGCTACATATCCCACGTAGTCTTACATGATGTCTGCTGACAGTTTACTGACAAACATTGAGCCCATTCCTTGCTAGCAGGGCACGGGAAGGCTCTATAGGATCTATAGGCAGCCTTAGCTATGACGTGCCCTTCACAGCATAGATCACAGGTAATACAGGTTGCCCAACATACCTACACTCACTGCCTGGTCCATATTCATCTGGACCATGTCTAAAGTGTCCTGATGGTAAAAAACTGATAGAATGGACAATACTTTCCAAATATATATTCTATACATTTGAGCAACGTAGAAAATGAAATGTGAAAGCATTTTCCCTCTTTTACAAGATCATAAATTTCTTAAGTCTTAACTAAGACATTCTGCAAGATTAATTAACAAAAAAATCTTATTTTTACTGAATGTGTGACTGAATAGTATATACTTATGTTCTTGAAGACTATTTCCCAAAATATCCAGTTTTTCAGGAGCAGGAGATTAAATCTAGGACAGGAAAAAGTCAATGTTTTGCATGCATATCTCTGTGTGTGTGTGTGTTGTTCCATAATCTCTAGTTTGGGTTAAGACTTAAATTTTATACAAGAAAAAAATGTTATCTGAATTTTATGAATAGTGGTTTTGCATGGGGGTATGTTTAAAAGCTTATTTCTAACTGCAAGCCATGTGCAGAGTAGGGACATTTGAAAATAATTCCTGATTTAACTGCCGCCGTTAGTACTTGGGAATAAAAACTGAAACAAGAAAAGAAAGCAAAAGAGTATTCACAAATTGACTTTTTGCTAGAGCTAGATAAAACTCATATCTGAAAAGTTCAGCATTCTTTCCTAAATACATACCCATTCCCAGAAGACTTCATAGTCACCCAAACACTTTGTGATCACTTCAGCCGACACATGGGTTCAGGAGCAGCCAAAACCCATCAAGCTTTTGCTGGCTGCCACATGTGGGCTGCAGTCGGGAGCCGTGTTACGAGGCTCTGCAGAATTTCAGAGGCATCTGTGCCTGTAGATGAAGCCTGTCAAGGAGGTGCTCTGGGCTTGATTCCCACCACCTGCCCAAGGGTCTGTTCCTGGGCTGGTTTGCTGGTGCGGTATGGCTGGCTACGAGGCATGCACCGGGCGTGTTTGTCTCTGTCATGTGCTGGGTGCCCTGGGAGGTGGGCTCCAGTGGTGTGCACAGCATGTGAGATTGGTTTAGAGGGGATTCCTGCCACAGGAGAGAGTACAGTAATACCCAAGTTGACTGTTCTTGTCCCAAGCAGCATCTGATCAAAGACATTGACCATCTGCTGGGCACACATGGTCAGGCACAGTCAAGTGCCACTGAGGCCAGTCCAGCTCTGCATGAAGCCAGGAGTCAGTTCACACTGATTAAATCACAGGGCTGGAAGTGAAAAGAGGCAAGACCGGGCAAGTGAGCCGAAGTGCTAGGAAGAAAAAGGAGAGAACATACTGCTTAAATCCAACAAACAGATAAACGAAAAGACCATGGAAGCAGATCCAGTTGCTATTGAACTTAGCTGTGAGTCCCTTTGGACTTCGTACAAGCATAAAACTGGGGAAACCTCCCCTGTTATGGGCCCAGATGTGCCTTGATAACCACACCAACTTTGGCCTTTTCAAGCAATTGCTAGGGGAAATCCCATGGGACAGGGTACTAGAAGGTAAGGGGGCCCAAGATAGTTGGTTAGCATTCAAGGACTGCTTCTTCCAAGCTCAAGATCAGAGCATCCCAACAGGTAGGAAGTCAAGGAAGGGTACCAGGAGACCTGCATGGTTGAACAGGGAACTGCTGGGCAAACTCAAGTGGAAGAAGAGGGTGTACAGATCGTGGAAGGAGGGGCTGGCCACTTGGGAGGAATATAAGTCTGTTGTCAGAGGATGTAGGGAGGCAACTAGGAAAGCTAAGGCCTCCTTGGAATTAAACCTTGCAAGAGAGGTCAAGGACAACAGAAAGGGCTTCTTCAAATACATTGCAGGTAAAGCCAACACTAGAGGCAATGTAGGCCCACTGATGAATGAGGTGGGGTTCCTGGAGACAGAGGATAAAAAGAAGGCGGAGTTACTGAATGCCTTCTTTGCCTCTGTCTATACTGCTGGAGGCTGTCCTGAGGAGCCCCGGACCCCTGAGGCCTCAGAAGAAGTCAGGATAGAGGAGGAATCTGTCTTGGTTGATGAGGGCTGGGTCAGGGACCAATTAAGCAACCTGGACGTCCATAAATCCATGGGCCCTGATGGGATGCACCCGCGGGTGCTGAGGGAGCTGGCGGAAGTCATTGCTAGGCCACTCTCCATCATCTTTGCTAAGTCGTGGGCAACGGGAGAGGTGCCTGAGGACTGGAGGAATGCGAATGTCACTCCAGTCTTCAAAAAGGGCAAGAAGAAGGACCTGGGTAACTATAGACCGGTCAGCCTCACCTCCATCCCCGGAAAGGTGATGGAGCAACTTGTTCTTGGTGCTGTCTCTAGGCACATCAAGGATAGGGGGATCATTAGGGGCACTCAGCATGGCTTCACCAACAGGAAGTCTTGCTCAACCAACTTGATAGCCTTTTATGAGGATGTAACCCGGTGGATAGATGATGGTAAAGCTGTGGATGTGGTCTATCTCGATTTCAGTAAAGCGTTTGACACGGTCTCCCACAGCATCCTCACAGCTAAACTGGGGAAGTGTGGTCTGGATGATCGGGTAGTGAGGTGGATTGTGAACTGGCTGAAGGAAAGAAGCCAGAGAGTAGTGGTCAATGGGACAGAGTCCAGTTGGAGGCCTGTGTCTAGCGGAGTCCCTCAAGGGTCGGTTCTGGGACCAGTTCTATTCAATATATTCATTAATGACTTGGATGAGGGATTAGAGTGCGCTGTCAGCAAGTTCGCTGATGACACAAAACTGGGAGGAGTGGCTGACACAACGTAAGGCTGCGCAGCCATTCAGAGAGACCTGGACAGGCTGGAGAGTTGGGCGGGGAGAAATTTAATGAAATATAACAAGGACAAGTGTAGAGTCCTGCATCTGGGCAAGAACAACCCCATGTACCAGTACAAGTTGGGGACAGACCTGTTGGAGAGCAGCGTAGGGGAAAGGGACCTGGGGGTCCTAGTGGACAACAGGATGACCATGAGCCAGCAGTGTGCCCTTGTGGCCAAGAAGGCCAATGGCATCCTGGGGTGTATTAGAAGGGGTGTGGTCAGCAGGTCGAGAGAGGTTCTCCTCCCCCTCTACTCTGCCCTGGTGAGGCCGCATCTGGAGTATTGTGTCCAGTTCTGGTCCCCTCAGTTCAAGAAGGACAGGGAACTGCTAGAGAGAGTCCAGCGCAGAGCCACAAAGATGATTAAGGGGGTGGAACATCTCCCTTATGAGGAGAGGCTGAGGGAGCTGGGTCTCTTTAGCTTAGAGAAGAGGAGACTGAGGGGTGACCTCATGAATGTTTATAAATATGTAAAGGGCAAGTGTCATGAGGATGGAGCCAGGCTCTTCTCAGTGACATCCCTTGACAGGACAAGGGGAAATGGGTGCAAGCTGGAGCACAGGTGGTTCCACTTAAATATGAGGAAAAACTTCTTTACGGTGAGGGTGACTGAACACTGGAACAGGCTGCCCAGAGACGTTGTGGAGTCTCCTTCTCTGGAGACATTCAAAACCCGCCTGGACGTGTTCCTGTGTGATATGGTCTAGGCAATCCTGCTCCGGCAGGGGGATTGGACTAGATGATCTTTCGAGGTCCCTTCCAATCCCTAACATTCTGTGATTCTGTGATTCTGTGAAATCGGGGGTAAATATCAACACCAAATATGTGCACTGCGCAAGATTTCAAAGTGGAGAGTTCCCAAAGGAAGGAAGGGGAGTGCGGGGGAATGATTTTAAAATCACCCCTTCCCACTTAAGCATTCTCTTCACCCCACCCCTTCCCAGTTAAGCATTCTCTTCACCCCTTATCTGCCAGTTGATGTGGTGGGTAAGCAAAATAGCAATTGCTCTCTCGTGTTCAACAACGTTTTCTGAGCTATTTCACAGATTGATGCCTGTATCACAGGAATGTAAGACTTGAAGGTTTTGCACTAGAGTAGGACCAAGCATACTTTGACACCTCTCATCTCCCTTTCTCTCTCTCCTGGCACTACCCAGACTCCTGAAAGGAACTCATCTAACCTGTTCTCATGCCAATGGCCTTCGACCATCTCACTGCTGGGCAACTTCTAGCTTTCCCTCTGGCACGTGAAAAAAGGGCAGTATAAAACATCATCAGTTCCTAAGGAAATGGTTCATTGCTTTGTATTTCCTATGTTAGGTATGTACTTTTGGAGACCGAATAGAATTTGCCCTTTCTTGATATACTGCAAGCTACTCTATCACATCTGCCTTGGCCATGTAGATAAAGTTCTAGTGTATTAGAAATAGCTCAAGCAAATGAACAATTATGGAATCCCTTAATTTTCTGAAGATTATATTGTTGAGCCATTACTTGCAAAAAAAACCCTAGTCCATTTTTGCCACAAAGCCAGCTGTAAAATCCCAATTCTCAAATATGCAATTCTGAATTTTTAATTTTACGGGACGTTCTCTTACCCAAGAATCTAAATAGATTATTGATACTATTGCACTATCTAAAGAATTAGCCATCTAAAAGAAGATTGGACAATAACATTTACTTTTAATGTGTCTTAGAAAAATTCTCATGTGAAAGTGCATGTTATTTAAATGATCATTCTGTTTATTTCTGCCTATTCTTAAAAAAAAAAGAACAAAAAATGTCATCACAGAGATGAAAACAGTGCACCTAGATTGTATACATTTCTACTCTTGATGCATCAGAAAAATAGCAAAAATACCTTTGTCTTAAACAAATGTGTGTGAGTGCTCTCATCAACGAACCCCTTCTTCTGAACAGGTAAATTCATACGGAAAATCAGATGAAATAACATGTGATAACCTCCATTCAGAAAATTGAGATTCAGTGGCAGGCAGTGTTTGCCTTATTTGCTCCCCACTGCTATTGTATGTGGCAATATTTTGCTGTAAACTAATGAGATTTCTTCTCAGCTAGATGGATTCACTGCTGCATCTCAGCAAGATCAGAATATAGCCCATCTGGGTATTTGATCAAGAGGAGACAAAGGCATCTCACCTGGATGTAAGAACATTTGAAGTACTTGAAAGAGGGAGAGAAAGCACAATGAAAGTACAGTTCCCTCTCCCCAGCTTCTTTGTGATGGCAATATTTCTCATATTCAGAAGTAAAAATGTATTTTGAGTTATGCAAAGCAGATTGACCCGAGGAAACACAATCCCACTTACAACTCATACAGGGACACTTAAAAGTAATTCCACAACAAACTACCTTCTTTGCAAGTAACACACTTGATTGCCCAAGCATTTCAGGGTCTTGTCTATGCAATATTCACCCTAGGGTAAGGCCATCTTCCACATATATGTCAAGGTGAGCCCTCAAAAGGTGTTGTGATATGAATAGACAACCATTCAGTTTTGGAAAATCTGTTCAGAAAGAAGATCAGCTAGACTTACCACTGCATCTTTAAAGGTTAAATGGTAAGACCTCCACATGAAAGCTTTTCTCACCCTTCAATGGTACAAGATGGAGTCAAGGACTGAAGCCCTACTGCATGCAGCATTTTTATAATAGCAGTGCCTACTCAGAGTTCTCCAGAGGAGGTATGGATGCATGGACAACGACATTGATGTTTGGAAATGATAGTCTCATTTAAGGCACTTTCCCACACCTCTTGAAAGTACTGCTTCAATCCTCAGCATCCCACAGTGCACAAGTTGAAAATATCTGATCTGGAGCTCTCAGTCCTGTTACTTGAGTGCCTTCATGTTTCCCAGAGGACAGCACAAGCTCAGTGCTCACAAAGAAAAATAGAAAAAAAGAATGCTGGGAAAAGCCTCTTTCTTTTTCCAGTGCTCACTCTCTTTTATATTCTTCCTGCTGGAGGCACACAGATGGGGTGGTGGGGCTAAACCAGCAGGCACTGTCCCTGTGGAAAATACCCATTTTAACTGCCTCTACTTGCAGGGATACAATGATCCAATTTCATCTGGGTGGTTGGGTGGAGAGCAGTTAAGCCAGATGCCTCAGGGATGCAAGATGAAGAGAAATACAACCAAAACAGAGAAAAAAATATCACAGCTGTAGGAAAAAGGAAACAACAGCAGTCAAAGGCTGATGTTCCAGGAGCTGATCAAGATTCACCCAAAGCTTGTGAAGATGCTGGAATAAGTAGTCTCTTCTGTTTGATTTGACCAACTTTGAATGTCTTCCATAATGACATTAACAAATGCCCAGTGACATCACAGTATTTATGTACAGGAGTCTGCTAGTTTCTGAAGTAATTGCAGTAAATTTGGCTCCTTCTAGCTCAATCATCCCACACAGTGGCCCACTGTGGGATGGGCCAATCATCCCACATTTTGTGACCCAAAGCTGAACACTGCCCAGGAAAGGTTGCAGCATCTTTCTCTAACTATCAGCTAATCAAAATTCAATAAATTACGTATATTTTCTTACATTTCTAGTTTCTCCCAACTTGTCTTGTCATCCTGCAACTCAGTGGCACCACAATAGCTCCTTACCACCTCCAGTGAATGCCAGCCTACCAGTTGTCATTTATCAACAATTTTGTGCAATAAAAACCAGGCCGGGCTCTTATCATCTCAAAAATGTCACATCACTGGCATTTGTAAAACAAGTTTCAATACATCTACTTGAATGTCTGCTCTAGTGGATGGACACTCCCTGGAAAGCACATTTCAATTTCGTATGTATATAATAACTAGTAAAAAAAATTTACAATATCCATAAAATGTTTCCGGTGAGTACAAACAGCACTAGGGATATAAGATATTAGCACATGCATCTGCTATTACTGTGACTGATGAGGAAAAGTGAAATAAATTAATATACGTATTGACTAAATGCTAACAGTTTTCTTGAGTTTTATTTTGAATTCCTTATTTGGTGGCTCTGTGGTTTCGTGTAAAGCCTTCCCCAAAGGCAAACACATTCATTTAATAGTAAACAGTTAAGTGTTTCAAACAGCTTCAGAGAGACAGTCTATAACAATAAAAAGGATATACTTAATCTGGATATGCATATTTCATAAATTTCTCCAGGGCACTGTATTCCCACTGCAGTGTTTTGTCAGCTTAAATGTCAGCACAGCTGTCTTCATCTTGCCCCCTGGGTACTAGTGTTCCTCCTGCTGTTTCAGGAGGGAAATCAAAAAGGGAACTTTGGTACAAATCATTTTAGGTTTTGAAAGAAAAGGGAAGTCACATCCAGGACTGGCACTCTGTTAATGAAGCTTTTCATTTATTTGTAAGTCGTTTGTGGAAGGGACCTTATTTCTCAGGCTTCTGAAACAATTCTTTGTGTCTGTTAGCACCAATAAAGATAAGTTGCACACATAAAGGTTGAAAAATCGTTAAGTGTTTTGTGCCACTACCGCGATTCTTGAAACTTTTTGTGTTATACTACAAATATTTACCTGATGTCACCAAACAGCTTTTTCATAAAAATTCTGCCCTTAAGCATTCTGGGGGTTCCTTCTATGCATGTTGTACCAGGTGTTTTTTATTGTCATCATTCAGCTCCCAGGCTGACTTTTTGAATAGTCTAGTCTGCCACAGCTTCTTACAGTTACTACAATATATTTTTATTCCAAATAAATACTTAAATCTTCATCTGAGTAGCAAATTTAGAAAGTGAGCAGCAATCCACTGGGGTAACTGAAGCAGTGCAAGATTTTCCTAGTTAAAGACCTGTCCCTCAGCTGTTTGTTTATATGAAGCCTTCCTTCTCAGTGTGCTGCCTTGCAGACAATAAAGACATGATGCTCTAGGTGTCATTGCAGCTCATTGCAGTGCCACCTACTCCATAACTGCCTGGCCTCCAGGTGGATCCACCACATGGCAGAGAGTCAGTAACCAGGACATTCAGTCTCCGTAAACATAGTATTTTATGGCTCTTTTACCAACACTTGGCACTGTTCAATGTTTACACAGAAATTATTGTGGCGGATAATTTCACCCCGTATGCTTTAAGGTTAAGAGGGCCTATTTGGTACTGATGATTTTGTGCTATGGATGGAGGTAGCCTGTGAGCTTTAGCGGAATGTGGAGGTTGGAGATAGCACCTGAAGAGACCTCTGTCTGCTACTGATCTCTGCATGATCACCGTTCCCGGCGGTATTTAAAAGACGTGTAGACGTGGTGCTTAGGGACATGGTTTAGTGGTGGACTTGGCAGTGTTAGGTTAACGGTTGGACTTGATGATCTTAAAGGTCCTTTCCAACCAAAACGATTCTATGATTCTGTGATTCTATGACAGCAGCACTTCCACTATTGCTCTTTCAGGGGCTTGTCTGGCCTGGGGATTATTTAGGGTGCATCAAAGCAGTTCCAGCCCAACTGGAAGACACTGTCACATCAGGGAAATATCTGGATGAGGATATCAGCTTTTTGCCTAGTTTGCATCTGCAGTGCAGCCACAAAGGCCAGCATGGAAGAGAGATGATGTAGTGACATCATTTTTTCTTTCCAGGAACTAGCAACTGTCTAATAGACAGACTGTAGAGACCAGAGTCATTTTAACTTTGAGGAATGTCTAAAAATTGGCTGTCATTATAACTCTGCAGCACACCAAGAGCGCTACAGTTATTGCAAAGGCATTCCTGACACACGCAAGAGCTTGTTTTGGAGACTGTATTATTAAGCCTGAACTTGTAAGTTATTGCACAGCAAGGGAACAGTGGTGAAAAACTAATATATAGCTAGCCCACAGTTAATCACAAAGGTCTTCAGTAGCTGTGCTTTATGTATCTCCTAAAGCCTACCTCAAGTAAATGAATATAGACAGAAGCATTTTTTTATTTAGGAAATACTAAACTAAAGTAAAAGGAATTAAACCATTTTCAGGACATGTGAGGCTGTTCTTGATATTTTATGGTATGAAACGATCAGCTTTATTTAACGTTGTTCTAAATTGCACAGATTGAACATGATGGCGGTTTTCCCAAGGGGGAAGGAGAAGCAGGACTAACAGAGGCATTGACCTTCTATACCTGCATACACCGCACCCTTTTCACACAGCATAGGTGCTGACTCAGCAGAGGGATATGGGATGGGGAATGGAGGCAACACAGCTGTACCACCTGTGTGTTGGGTGTGCTATATAGCAGAGTGGCAGCCCTGGCAGGAGGTGTGGGGAGCTACAGCCTTCAGGCAGGAAGGAGGAGGCCTGTGTGGTGAAGATCTCTTATTTTCGTCTCATTGTGGGGGTGACTGGATTCAATTTTCATTAACCTGCTGGGAAGCTTTCAGCCAGCTTTTCTCACAAGCCTCCTTCTTTGCTGCCAAGGACTAGACTTGCTTTACTTCTTGTGCACCCGGAGGTAAATCAAGATGAAATTCATTATAGTCATGTAACTAGGTAAGACCAAATCTAAGCACAGCATATCCCCACTCACCTTCTTCTCCTCTTTAATTACTCCTGGGTGTCAGTGACACATCACAGAACTGACACTTTAAAGCACAGTGTTACTCTTTCTTTTGATGGTTTTGTTGATGAGTCAGTAAATTCTGTTCATGAGGAAGAGTGACTGGAGATCAGAGAAGTATGAATCTGGTCTGTAGATGTTATGTGTCCTCTGAAATATTCCTTTTGGGAAGAGAAAAATAAACACATGAGGGATTCATAGCTTCCTCTCTTTGGAGTTAAGTCTGCCACATATAGGCAACAGTCAGACAACTATCAGATAATCAAAAGTTAAAGAAATTTGGAACAGGCTGCCCAGGGAAGTGGTGGAGTCACCCATCCCTGAAGGTAGTTAAAAGAAGAGTAGATGTGATGCTTAGGGACACGGTTTAGTGGTGGACTTGGTATTGTTAGGTTAATGGTTGAACTCGATGATCTTAAAGGTCCTTTCCAACCAAAACGATTCTATGATTCTATGATTCTAAATCCAAATAGGTTATTATTTGGGTAGGGAACTGTCTGCAAAATACAGATCATAACGTAGAAAGCATTTTTTACAACTGAATAAACAACCCCCTTCTTTTTTGTAGCAGCACCAAATCAATACCTCTGCCTCCTGCTCTCAGGGGCTATACAGCTTTACCTAATGTCTTAATAGTGAACTAGGTGTTTTATTAATTACTATGTCTTCACCATGAAGCACCTCAAACAGCAAGGTACTGGTATTTCATGTGACAAGGCACATCACAGTAGGACAATCAGGAATGAGTGGAAAGGGATGTTGCCATAATCCATCATTACGAACAGGATGGAGGAAGGATTTATGTAGTATGTAACCATCCCCTAGGGCATGTTAGTTAGAAATTTCTTTTGCCTGGTGTAAGCTCCCAAACCCTGACTGCGTTTCCCAGAGAACTTTGCTGAGAGCCTATCCTGTGGAGGGGGAATTAGCTCCATCGCAGTTTGACAGCACCAACATATTTCAGTGTTTGGCTCCTACTCAACAAATCAAACATCTCAGCAGGTGTAAACCCCTGGATCATAGCCAGCTCTTGTGTTTGCATTCATAATTCATACACACAACTTCAATTAAAAAAAAATCACCCTGAATATAGAAACCAATATAATAACTACAAAGGTAATATATATACATTTGTTTGCTCACTGCTGGCACTGATTAAAATTAATTATTCAGATATGGCTATAATGTTTGCTTAATTACACATACACTCCTAATCCAGACAGAGGTAAGAACACTTAGAGCACAGTGCAGAATTACTTTCTCACATTTATGCTAGATTAGTGACTGCTATGAGTTTGAACAATTTTAATATTACATATTCAGTTCCAACTTTAAAAGAAATTCAGTTTTCTCTTTGATGAATAGACCTTTTCAACAGAGCAAATAAAAAAATTGACTGTTCACCCTTTAGAACAAACACATGTCAGTTAACACATCTGTATGGTAAACTGATACAGGAAAGTTCAGTTATGCTCCCAAGAAGAATTTTAAAGGTCATAAAGGTGTCTTTGATTTGTATTTTGTTTTACCACTGTGCTTTGAATTGTTATCTGTCTTTTCTTAGACAAATAGATCGCTTGAGTATAGTTATGATCCATTTGTTTGATGCTATAGAAATTCAGAGGAGGAAGCGACTGAAATAGTAACGGCAACAGAAAGTATTATTTGAGAACAATGGTCATGGACATTTGAAACCTGGACAGCGCAATAAAAAAAGCACAGCTTTTACCATGAAAGGTCTTAAAGTGTTGAACAAAAGTTAATTTCAGAGCAATTCTGCTATGGTCTTTCAATCTCAGTTATACAGCACTTCTGGGATTCTCCTCTTCTCCTTAAGCATCATTTCTGGATTGAGAGGTATTAATCTGGGGTACCATGCCATGAACTATTCAGAATGACAACTGTTTAGGAAAAGTCCCAAAGAATACTTCAGAAAACAGCTCTGGAATTGCAGGTGAAATTGAATAGAAAGAAAGTAAATAAAGTTGGAAAACTTGAGGATAGCTGAATATTAGATTGATCCTGGTAAAATTTTACCTCAGGAAAAAGGAAAATTAAACTACATATTACTTTTAAAAGACAAAAGTTTTGTTGATGGTTCTATGTCACATCACAGCTAAACAAAAGCCTTTGATATGGAAACATAGCCAAGTTTCAGATAGGATGATCTCACCCACCTGGATTAGTCCACTCATGATAATAATCAAAAGCATATCTCTAAGATTTGGCTCTAGTGAGGACTTTTATCTGCAAGCTATCTATTACATATATGATTATGCATGCAAAGTCCCTTTCTTGGTTACATAAGAGATGAGATTTCTAGCATTTCTCAAAACCAGGAAGAATTATGCATATTCCTGTGTACATTTCAGTTCTTTATATCTTCTTTACATTTCTTCAAAGCAGTCATTATCCTTCCCAGTTTCGTCTAACTGAGCAGAGCAGCAGCCCTGTTTCATAGATTTCATAGAAACTGCAAGCACCATTTAACCACTGAGACATTAAATACTGGAGATATTTTGTCCTCATCCATGTAAGTATATTTTGTTCAAAAGAAAATAATGATCTTTTTTTATCCACCAAGCCCCAACACCTTTGTAAGGTTCTCTATTTTCTGGACATATACAGAAAAAGATTCTTTACCTCATCACTTTTGATGCCTGACAGAAGAAATAAGTGCCATTAGATAGGCTTGACTATATCCCTGCCTACAGGACCTGATTTCAGGATGATCTGTCAGAAAGAGTCTGATCTGCAGGCTAGTGGACTGAGTATTAATTAAGAAAAAAAAACAAACATCAATACTGGAATTGCTAAAAGTTAGTCATATCTATATTTCACCTCTTCTCAATCCCCAGAATCATTGTGCTTCAAAATCCTCCTCTTAATATTGGTAATTGATTCTTCAGAAAATGGCACATAAATCCCATGGTGAGCTAGCTAAGCAGAAATGCTTAGGGGCAGCTAGCTTTCAAGAGGTCTGCGACATTTAGTGCTCTATTTATTACAGGAATCATGTATGCAAGTTGCACTCCTCATAAGTCCAAATACCATTACAGATGAAAAACAGAAAAATCAATCTGTGCTTTAAGCAATGTGCAACAAATACAAATCCCAAGGTACTATGACAATTTATTTGGGATACTAGATCCTCAGAGTATTTCAGTGGGAAATTAAGAATCTAAATGTTTAGTTGGCTCTGGTGCTTATAGCCATCTTCTTAACCAGCTTTAAGACAACCTTTGCCATCTGGGCTTTATTCTGCAGGTTTATCACCAAGAACTATCACTAACCTTATCTGACTTTGCTCCTGAACATAGAGCTAAAAAAAAGGTGAGCAGAAGTCAAAAACCTGATAAAAAAAGGTAGAAGAAATCCAACAACACAAAAATACACAAGAAAATTGCAGTCCTTGGTGCTCCATAAACACAAAATCAGTTCTGAAAGAAAACTGCAGCTGTGGAAGCAAACAAGGATTAAGTTTCAGCTGTGTTTGAGCTAAGACAATTACAGACAGGGCTTATCCTGTGAAAGTGGTTATGACCAAGTCTGAAAACAAAGAAGATGAGGAAAAAGAGAAGAAAATTCCTAGTCAACCTGTGATTATATACTATCAGAGCAATAGATCTGAATCTTAGATCTGAAGAAATGCCTTTAAGACATTAGGCTGCAAGAAGTAAAATCCCAGTTCATTTCTGTGTTTCCATCTGACAGGGATTTAGTTAAAGAAGGATTGTTTTCTAACTCAGAAGCGCTAAAAATCTTAGCCAGAGTTTATGTGTTAGATGTCAGCTACTGTTGCATAACACAAGCTCCATGCAGCCATCACTCAAAACTGATGTAAAATCCACCTTTACTGTCCTCCATCTCTAGAGTTTGAGAACTGCTCAAAATGTGGGGAAAGCATTCCTTGGAAAGTTCCAATTTCCCTTGGAAATCCAGCTGAAAACCCAATTCTGCATAAGTTATAAAAGAAACTTTCTTTTCTTATCGTTCTCTGCCCTTGACTCCTAGTGCTGATGGAGAGCAGCTCCGGGAGCTGTAGCTGCTGGAGTACATCCCTCTCCTCCCAGAGGGCAATGCCTAAGTGAGAACCCTAAAACTGCTGGGAACCCCCTACCCCTTTACATTTTCTGACAGCAGCTGAATCCTGCGTCTCCACAGCTGGGTACTGACAGCTCAAGACAGCTGAATCACCACAGAAAGCCTTGGATGTTGGTGCCGAAGGACTTGCCCATCTGTACCATTGTATGTAGGCATGACAAATCCAAATGTAGCATTAAAAAAACATTTTATTTTAGCAAAGCATGAAAACTGCATTTAATCAGACATCCTTAATTAGAGCAGCTGGCAGTAAAATAAGTGCTTTGACTAGAAAAATAAAGAGATCTGCTATGCCTTTTGCTCTGCTCATCCCACTTGAATGTGGCCAAAACATAAGACAAAGATACTAACTGAATTCATGTTTTACAGATTCAGATCTATTCAGCTGTTGAGTACTCTCAACCCAAAATAATAGCTCTATTAATTATTACCCAGAATCCTCTACCTAGAGCCCCAGCTGTTTTTTCATTTCACAGACATTTTTCACAAATTACAAAGCTACCTAAATTAATAAAAATCTAAGCACATAGGACTACAATAGCTGGAAAGATTTTCAGCTCATAAGCTGTGTGATTCCCCACATTGCTAATTTAAAACATCTGAGCTACTTTATCGATCAGCTTTTGTCTCTTAATAAAGTTACTCAAACATTGAAAAACACAGCCCAGATATATTTAATGGGGGTGGGGCAGACGTCTGGATGAGCAGCTGCTGTTCATAAGATCTTCTGAAACATGTATCTAATATGTTTCCTAAACACGTTACACTTCACGGTATCATTATATATGCCTGCCCAAAAGGGTTATTACCTAACAGGAAAATCAGGTTGTGAGGTTTTCAGAAACCTTAAAGTGGCAGTTGGGAAGGAGAAGACTTCTTTGGGAAAAAAATGGCTGGTGACAAAAACAGACTTGGAGACAAATGCAAGAGCTGAGCTGATGCTACTACCATTTTCACACAGTTTTATTTCTCCAGAGTAGAGGTGATCTGACGTGAACAAAACCATAGACTTGCAACTGTTCCTGTGAAATACAAGAGCAACCATCCCACTTTTGTCTCTGGTCACAGAGGAAATGAAACATGTGAAAAATATGAGGTGCCACATTTAATTTTTCTGGGGAAATGCCAGTAAACCAATACTGCCTTTCATCATTTGTGTAAAAAACTCTGTGCGTTTAACTGCAAAGTTTGAAAGGGTACATAGTTCTCTTGATGAACACAAATGCATCCAATTAACACGAATAATTACTGTAACAAACCAAACCCAAGAATTTACCCTGAAGTGTAGGATTCACTGGTTATTTAACTGCAATTATTGTGATTGCAATTAATATATTTGTCACTAAAGTACAATTCGGCATCTATTGCTATATTTAATAGACTTGGCTATGCAATATCAAAATCATCGCTCTAGGGAAACTCATTTGGTGCATGTTTCGTATTCGTTGTTATGAGCAAGATACTAACACGATTCCTTAATATATCAGATATGGTAATATCTAAAGATGGCATTAAAAATTATATTAATATAATACTTCTTGTCTCATACTGACAATTAATTAAATAGATACTTCCATGACAAAATATTAATTCAAAGCACAAATACAAAGGACATGTAAAAAATAAATTTAGTCAGTTGGTCATTGTTTCACTTCACTTATTACAACATTTTTGTGCACTTCTTCTGGCTCATTCTCCCCGGAATCCACCTGCTATGGTGTTACAATCTTCTGTTTACTACCTCTGGCTGTTGCCAAACAGAAAATGCTACCAAAAGTCATCTTTTTGGAGAGGAGAGGAGAGGAGAGGAGAGGAGAGGAGAGGAGAGGAGAGGAGAGGAGAGGAGAGGAGAGGAAAGTCCAAGAGAATTAACTTGCTTTTTAGAAGACATGTCAACATCTAACCCAGAGTTTCACCTGCTTGAAAGCTTCCATGATTCTTTGAAAATACCTGACTCCCTATAAAAATAAGCTAAGAGAAAGAAATGTGGGCTCAATTTTTTCAGTAGAAACAACCCTCTTCACAATTCTGCAGATCTCATGTCGTTTCTGTTTATAGTCTGATTTTGCATTCCAACTATTTAGTTTTCCAAAAGTGCTTTTTTTATCGCCTGAAAATGCTCTTTCTGTAGTTAGAGCAAGGCTGGTCTCTACACATGCTGCCAGCTACCAGAGCCCAGCAAAAGAGCAGTTTTAGGAACAATGGCACCCAGAATAGTATTTCCTCTACATTTGAAGTTGTGTCCCATAAGATAATGTAGATGCACAAGTGACCAAGGAAAAAGATTCCCTCTAGCTGTAATTCTGTCATACTTCTCTCCTGAATGAGAGATGGGGGATCTGCTTTGGGCCAGGCAATAGGAGCTGTACTACCAGCAGATCCAAGCATCACCTCCCTCCAACCTCCGCAGCAGCCATCCAGCCAGTTCCACCGCCTTCTCCCCATCTTTGGATGTGAGATGATATGAAGGAGAAAAATAAATAAATGTATTCATTTCATCCTCCCTTCAATTCCCTGCTGTTCTACTCCAGCAGGGACATACAAAATTGCATTTCATGTCAATAATACACTTTTTAGGTCAACGTGAATGTGTTCATATGTAGAAGGCTTATTGTCCTATGTTTGTACTGCTGAATGCTCTCCAAGTCTATCTCATTGTTCTTTCCAGGAATTGAAGGTTCTCTTCAAAGCTGAAGGGGTTGTTTTTTCCCCCTAATACACTTATTTTCCTGATTACAGTAGATTGTCCTTCCTCCTTCAGTGTGTTTCCAGAATGCCATTTTCTGATTAGATTTGCAACAGTTTTATGATGTGGTTTACATCATGCCTGTTTTTTCCCCTGGGATAATTAGCTGACATGGTGCCCAGAGGTACTTGTATTTCCAGCAGGTGGTCAGACCATGTTTTTTTCATCTCAGGCTGTTGGAGAGGGCAGTAAGGATGAGTGAGCCAACTGAAGATCAGCTGTGAACCAGCTATAATTCAACCTCATCTACTCTGTTTCCTGTAGATGTCCCTTAAAAAGCACAAACAAGTACAACTAGGAAAGAGCTTACACATACTGTATGACAGGAACACAAGCACTTTTCCGTTATTCTGTGTTATCAACTTCTAAAGCACAGAGTTACTACACAGAAAAAAGAGAGACTACTTTTAAGATGGGACAAAAGCTGTATAGTAGATCTTCTTGGACTATTCTCTATAAAGTCCTCTCTAAACTTTCTAACCTTGTTCCTGTAGTTCTCATGTACATATTCCCATACATATTTTTGTATCTATGAATTAAATGCTTGATTTATGGTCAGGCCTGATTTATAGACACAGGGCAGTATTTCACCGTGGAATGGGTGATTCTATGGAATTCACGCCTTCTGCACACACTTACAGAAGGAATGTACAAAACTGATCAGAAGCCTGTTTCCTTTCAGGAAAAAAAAGTATTTCCCCCAGCAAAGAGAATCTACATTTATTGCAGGAAAAGTCCATGTTGTCTCTTTTTTTGCCTTGCTGTGTAAACATTTGCTGCAAACGTTGTCATCTGTTCTCACCAGTTATTTTTCCTGCACCTTTACAAATGATGCAGCTCTCTAGTTTTCTTCTAGAAAACTCCATATCCCAAAGAACTCTTTTAGTAAATAACAGTCATTGCAAGAATCTTAGACCTTTCTGGTGTTATTTCATTCCAGCAGATCTTTTAGCTACTTATTCCTTGTCCAAATTCAAAGCCATCTGAAACAGGGATCTTGCATATTTATGTTGATTATAAAATAACCAGCACATTTTGATGAAACATATTAAGCCATGGACTGAAGAGGGATGTTTCCTCAAGCTTCCTCACCTAACTTGAAGTGCTGAAAAATCTTTCTCCAGTCGGGTAAAAGTGACAGAAGGCTCCAGAAAAGTCTCATCATTATAATAGCAATGGAGATGTCAGAAGTGATGTAACTAATAACTAATGAATGACAAGTAAGTGAAACAGAAAAAATATAGCAAAAAAAAATTAAGATGTATTGATGACACTTAAAGGAAAAACATGAAAAGCATACATGCACAATAATTTGCTTAGCCCTGATT
Source organism: Nyctibius grandis (assembly GCF_013368605.1). Classification (NCBI taxonomy): domain Eukaryota; kingdom Metazoa; phylum Chordata; class Aves; order Nyctibiiformes; family Nyctibiidae; genus Nyctibius; species Nyctibius grandis. The sequence continues at coordinate 70,148,688 of NC_090660.1, read as the reverse complement.
TTTTTTAAAAAATTAAACTTTTCCACAAAAAAAAAGAAGTTACTTTTAAAAACTATATTAATGATATTCTTTGTTAGGTAGAACAGAATTTGAATACCTACCCTTTTTCACACTTTTTTACTTCTAGCTTTACCAGATAATGGAATATACTTAGTATTCTGTACAAATACTCTGGTTTTATTGAATACATCCCTTTTTCTAAGTGACAGCCTCAATCATACCAGACAAAAACTGAGTGAAGTTTGCATTAACAGAATATGCTAAACATACCATAGTCTTCATTCATTGAAGAAATATTTGCATAATTGCCCTAAATTAGAGACATTTAATTTTAAATTATTTACTAAAAGTTTAAAAAGACTTTTTATTCACAATTGTATATAGTCTGATTTATGACAAATCCTTTATTGTATGTCACACAGGACTTTTCTGTTTCTTGTCAAGACATTAAATTGATTGGAACTGTTCTACCTGAGAAGCTGACGGCGGAGGGGGGTTATACTGTGATACAGTACCCTGGACACTCTAACTTCAAAGGCAGAAAGGAGAAACCACTGTGAACTTTTGAAAGTACTTAAAGCCTTCTGCATAGCTGCTATAAGCAAACACATAGAGTTCTAAAATGATATTTATTTTAGATATCTCTTCAGATTCATATGTCTTGGTCAATTTCTGCCTCAAGACAAACTAGTCCACATCTTCCTCAACCAAGGGCCAGTTCTGATGCAGAAATATGCATAAAAAGGAATATAGATTCAAGGAAGGATGAGTAGGAAAATTTGGAAACATTTCTTGTGAACCTTTCTTGACCACCTCTGCTGTCTTAACAGGAAATAAATGAAATGAGGTTTGGGAGGGACTGCATCTGACCCCTTCATCGACAGGAACATTTCAAATCCACTGCCTACATACAAGAATCAAGTGCTACTTGAATGGCACTCACATGCCACTGGGCTATCCAAATGTCTTTATGGGTCTGGCTATGGTGACACCAGACCCCTGGGATACCTGTGGCCCTCTGGGCTGAGAGCAGGTGGGATACCACCTCAGAGTTTCTCAAGTGCCACTATACAGATGACCAAGTGTAGGCAACAGAGCCATGCCCTTCATCACAGATGTTCCTGTCACATCCAGTCAAAAACTCTTTTACCTGGTGTTTGAGTTGGGACAGCTTTAAATAGTATGCCACGAGGACCAGCACCTGTGAGAAGTGCTCAGCCACCATTCAGCTCATAGGTCATTGAGATGAGTCGTTCAGGTGGATGAGCACACATGATTAGTGAGGACAGATACAGAAGAAGCTGGGAAATCTTCCAGCTAGGAAGAGTAAAAGTTCTAGGATTTGAATCAAATGAGACAGCAGCCTACTTCTTCAACACCAGCCTGTTAGACTGACACCTCGTCCCAGACTGTCAAGCAGGACATGTCACAGCAAAAGTGCTATATCTAAACTGGGTCACCAGCAGTTCACCCATCTGGATGCCTGTGGAAGAATGAACATATGACATGCCATGACACATACCTACATTCCAGCTTATACACGGTAATAGGATCCTCATCCCTTCATTTATAACTTTGTTCCAGACAGGCAACATCAATAAAAATGATAATGAATACTACTTTGACTTCTATGATCTATCCGACTCTCCCTGTTTTTTTTCTTTATAGAAGGGTGTTGGTTTTCTTAGCAGATATCACCAACACTTCTGAGAAATCCAGATTCTTTTTCTGGAGGGAGGAAGATTATTCTGTGGTTACCATGAAGTGAAGCAGAAGTCATGTCATCAGTTTCCATCAGATTTCTCCTAATTTAAACCAGTGTATCTGATACCAAATTTTGGGCACAGTTGTAATTAAATATGTTTTTTTAACCATCTTCAAATTTTTAGAATAAATTTTGTTTAAGTGTTCTATGTCCTGCTGACAAAACAGTGTTCCACCAATGGGATGAAAATGGTGTGTTTTTGCAGTAGAAAAAAGTTTTCAGCTTCTAGTATGAATGTTTTCATACCTGATCCATGCTGCATATGTGATTAATTCTGTGGCATATTAACAATGCAACTCTAACTATACTATGCATCACAAAAGATTAAATGTAGGGATGAAAACAGTTTTTTTGTGCATTATGTTTACAATGCAGAATATGTTAAGAAAAATAAATAATTTCTAATGGGCAAAAATCCTTCAAAGAGTTTTCTTCATGAAAGTCTTTTTTTTTTTCCTTAGGAGAAAATATACATTATGATCCTAGAGTCTAGTGAGGGACAAATCAGAGAATATTCTTTAACAGTCTAGGAACCAGCACAGTGCAAAAAAGAAGATTCTGATTTGAAAAAGACAATGTCATACAACCATTACCACACTATGGGGAAAAGTCCATGCTGACACAATTGCATTTTCAAGCTTTGCTCTTTTTACACCACTCTTTACTGAATACGGCTTATCAAGGTCAAGAACAGAGTCTTGATATATTCCCTGGATTTACCCTGTTAATGGATGAGTGGAAAGCAAGCAGACCTGCTCACTATTAATTTCCAGAAATAATTTGGTAAATTTTGAATTAATTAATTCTGTTATGAGTGTCATGATTTTTGTTCCTAAGCAACTGATAAACAAACACACAAAGACCTTCCTTCTGTACAATGGGAATTGCAGATTTTTTACCAAACTCAATGATCTGGGGCATAAATAAATAAATATATTCACTTTTAAATTAAGACAATTTGGAAAATTAAATATCAACACCTTTAACAAGAAATTTTCTGACAGGTTCTCCAATATGCAGAGTATTGTAATACTGATGATTTTTGTGTGACCACAGCAAGCAGAGCTGTAACTCAGCTCTTCTGCTCTAGCTTCAACTCAGCTCTCAGAAATAATGAAATACCCCGGAGACGGTTTCAAGTTGCAAGGAACAGATGAATGAGATTTTCTTAATCAAATATAGATTATTATTTACTTCTCCTTTTGCGCTGTTTATTTGGTTTTAAACCACCCAACATTTACCATTTAAGATGAATTTAGAATGTGATATAATCTCATAAATTTATAGATTATGAATAGTAATCACAAATTTTCCTCTTTTTTTGCTTGCTACATTGAACACCACTTTAAGTTGCACTCATCCTTTACCTTCCTCCACAGAGCTACAAAGTTATCGTACGCAGGAATGATGAAAATGCAGCATTGAGATGGGTGTTACAAACATTAAATACAAGAAATGTCCATGTGTTTCCTCACTAAAACTCTGCACAACTTCCTAAATGCCTACTGATCATTGGGGAATAAGAGTATCTCAGTACCTGGAAGGAAATCTGAACTGTCAAGACTATTTTTCTTACCCTACCAGGAACCAGAGACCTCGATTAGCAGATCCTTAGCCCCCCGGATAAACTGGTATAGCAAAGTGGAAAGATGAGTCAACAATGCAACAAAAGAGTTTTTCAACAAAGCAGGCTTTGCTGTAATACCTTCTGCATGCAACATCCTGATATAAGGTATTGTAACTCCTTCAAAATATTTGGTCATAATACAATTTACATCTTACTTGAGAATTAAGTAGACTAATCACTATTGCATTATTCATTATATATTAAATTTAAAAATAGTAGTCAATACATCATTTTCTAAATAAATTTGTAGACACTGGAGTCACAAAGTTCTGCTTACTGGCTCTATAAATATTCAAATAGCTAATATAAGATGTCATTTGCCACACTTTTTCTTGTAAGTTCTTTAAGAAACTACCATAATGAAGACACTTACAAATGATGAGCAATATCATATGTCAGTTGTTGGTCATTTTTCCTGTCTTCTGTTTTCCTGCAGTTCAGAATAATCTTAGTTCAGACTGCTTAGTGAAGGCACAGGGGAGCTCAAAAGGCTAAATACAAAGATCACTTAAGTGGCATGCAAACAGCAAAAAGTTGCTTGCTTAATAAATAAAAAAAGTCATCAGTAGACTCATTGTTTGATTCCTACGCAAGTAACTTCCATGGCAAAACAAGGTCACAGTGACTAATGTGATTAATTGGGTGACTGTGTGTACTTAATTTCAGATTAATGCCATATTAACCCTTTGGCTTAGATAGAGAAGAAGGTAAAATAGATCAACTAACAAATGTACAGCACACAGTCTGATTCCACCTTTATCTAAGCTTCTTTCTAGTATAAGTAGGTGCTGGAAGGGAAAGAACTGGATGTCTGTGCAACAGCAGAACAAAACAGCAGGTTGAGAGGAATTATCCCTCTGATAAATCACAGCATATTTTTGTCGAAGATTGCTGTAGGGGGTTCATGCTACCTCAATGTTAACTCTGTGCTTGACTCTTTGCAAGGACATCAGTCAGACTGTAGCTGTTGGCAAACTGCTCTGCAGGTAAGCCAGACTATATTGGCAAATAGAAGACTGGTGAATCATGGAGCTTGTGCCTCATCAAAGAGCTATCTACATTTCTGAGTTTCAGCTTTTGGGCCTCTCTTTGCTGAATAATACTTAATTCACTAACTTTAAATTAACATCTCTGTTTTGATGACAGCACATTTCCATGAAATAGGCAATTCACAAGTGATTTACAAAGTCTGCCATATATTAGCCTCAAAACTCAGCACCTGGAGAAGGTAGAAAATGCTGCCACTTCCACCACAGTAAGAAGAAGGAAAATTAGGGGTAAAAGCACTGAAAACACACTTGCATTTAATAAAAATTTCTAGCTGCTATAGTCAAGATATCTATGTTTTAAAGGTTTTCTCCTGTAGAAGGTAACAGCCATTTGGGCAATCCATGTTGGTTGAAGTTTTGAATTCAGTTTTGAACAAACCAAAACCTAACAGGAATTCAAAACTCAATATGAAAGTACTCAAGGAGGTCAAGCCCAGCATATTGTCATGCTGTCCCCTTCAGTAATATTACCTCAGCAATGTTTCTCAGATTGCAGCATTGTAAGAGAAACCTCTGTGCACCTGCATGACCTGTCCTATGGCAGTAATTCTGAGCTGATGACTTCACAGGTGTACTGCTGTAATGTTTCTTCTTCCCTTTCCAACTGCACCTCGATTTCCACAGCTCACCAGGCAACATCTGGAAACACAAGTGACCTCATATAGTTAAACTGTAGAGTTAAACTATAGTTAACTGTATAGTTTAACTATAACTGTAACTTGTAGTTTAACTATAACTGTAACTAGTTTAACTATAACTGCATAGTTTAACTATAGTTTAACTCTATAGTTAAAAGGGGCTTCTTCAAATACATTGCAGATAAAACCAACACTAGAGGCAATGTAGGCCCACTGATGAATGAGGTGGGGGTCCTGGAGACAGAGGACAAAAAGAAGGCGGAGTTACTGAATGCCTTCTTTGCCTCTGTCTATACTGTTGGAGGCTGTCCTGAGGAGCCCTGGACCCCTGAGGCCCCAGAAGAAGTCAGGATAGAGGAGGAATCTGTCTTGGTTGATGAGGGCTGGGTCAGGGACCAATTAAGCAACCTGGACATCCATAAATCCATGGGCCCTGATGGGATGCACCCGCGGGTGCTGAGGGAGCTGGCAGAAGTCATTGCTAGGCCACTCTCCATCATCTTTGCTAAGTCGTGGGCAACGGGAGAGGTGCCTGAGGACTGGAGGAAAGCAAATGTCACTCCAGTCTTCAAAAAGGGCAAGAAGGAGGACCTGGGTAACTATAGACTGGTCAGCCTCACCTCCATCCCCGGAAAGGTAATGGAACAACTTGTCCTTGGTGCTGTCTCTAGGCACATCAAGGATAGGGGGATCATTAGGGGCACTCAACATGGCTTCACCAAGGGGAAGTCATGCTTAACTAACTTAATAGCCTTTTATGAGGACATAACCCGGTGGATAGATGATGGTAAAGCTGTGGATGTGGTCTATCTCGATTTCAGTAAAGCGTTTGACACGGTCTCCCACAGCATCCTTGCAGCTAAACTGAGGAAGTGTGGTCTGGATGATCGGGTAGTGAGGTGGATTGTGAACTGGCTGAAGGAAAGAAGCCAGAGAGTGGTGGTCAATGGGACAGAGTCTAGTTGGAGGCCTGTATCTAGCGGAGTCCTTCAAGGGTCGGTACTGGGACCAGTACTATACAATATATTCATTAATGACTTGGATGAGGGATTAGAGTGCGCTGTCAGCAAGTTCGCTGATGACACAAAACTGAGAGGAGTAGCTGACACACCAGAAGGCTGTGCTGCCATTCAGAGAGACCTAAACAGGCTGGAGAGTTGGGCGGGGAGGAATTTAATGAAATATAATAAGGGCAAGTGTAGAGTCCTGCATCTGGGCAAGAACAACCCCATGTATGAGTACAAGTTGGGGACAGACCTGTTGGAGACCAGTGTAGGGGAAAGGGACCTGGGGGTCCTAGTGGACAGCAGGATGACCATGAGCCAGCAGTGTGCCCTTGTGGCCAAGAAGGCCAATGGCATCCTGGGGTGTATTAGAAGGGGTGTGGTTAGTAGGTCAAGAGAGGTTCTCCTCCCCCTCTACTCTGCCCTGGTGAGGCCACATCTGGAATATTGTGTCCAGTTCTGGGCCCCTCAGTTCAAGAAGGACAGGGAAGTGCTAGAGAGAGTCCAGCGCAGAGCCACGAAGATGATTAAGGGAGTGGAACATCTCCCTTATGAGGAGAGGCTGAGGGAGCTGGGTCTCTTTAGCTTAGAGAAGAGGAGACTGAGGGGTGACCTCATTAATGTTTATAAATATGTAAAGGGCAAGTGTCATGAGGATGGAGCCAGGCTCTTCTCAGTGTTACTTCCATTGACAGGACAAGGGGCAATGGGTGCAAGCTGGAACACAGGAGGTTCCACGTAAATATGAGGAAAAACTTCTTTACAGTGAGGGTAACTGAACACTGGAACAGGCTGCCCAGAGACGTTGTGGAGTCTCCTTCTCCGGAGACATTCAAAACCTGCCTGGATGCGTTCCTGTGTGATATGATCTAGGTAATCCTGCTCCGGCAGGGGGATTGGACTAGATGATCTTTTGAGGTCCCTTCCAATCCCTAACATTCTGTGATTCTTTGATGCTGTGAAACTGTGAAGATTATGGCTTCAATGCCTGGAAACTTACAGGAATTTCAGGCTTCTTCACTACAAATTTTAGATTGCCATCTGACATGGAAGGGATAGGCAGACAGGAAAAGCAAATGGGTCTAGAGGTTATATCAGTCACTAATAGCAGTTTCAGGACTAGCATTTACACAGCCCCCATACAACTTTTTGAGCTGGTAGGGCTTCAGTTTGGTCTGAGGCTTCATGACATAGATCTTTCATACTCTGATGAGCAGCCAGAAGATCACTGCCGCCATTAACGTGATTTGTCGGTTCCTCACTCAAAGGGTAGTTTAAAAGCATTCTGCCAAGACAACAACATTCTCTGCTAACTTTCAACTGAATGTTGCTAGCCATTTTTCCCAGTACGAGCCAATGCAATAATCTCAGAGGTTTTCTCAAGTTTGTTTGGAGTCAGTGTCTGTTTGCTGATTCTGCATGTTTGCTTATGGTCAAGTGTGAGACATCTTAAGAGTAAGCAGAAAGTATGAGTGGCCTCAAAACATTAGTTTTGTCAAAACATTAGTTTGGTCAAAAAAAGATCTTTGGAGACCTCTGTAGGCTGCAAGGTCTGAATAGTTTACCAAGTATTCAAAGACCTATGCCTACACCAGTATTGAACTACCTTGTTGGATAAGTAATCATGGCAAAAACACAATAGTGTTTAGATTACCAGAAAACACTACATTATTGGGAGAAAAAAAATAAAGGAACAGATAGAATGATATCTGCACAAATTCTACCATACATCCCATCAAGTAATAGATCCTAATATTCATAAATTTTTTGGGGTTACCATATTTACACAGTATTTCCCAGAGGCCAGGTACATGGAGACTCTACTTATATTATCTTTCTGAATTACACCAGGGAGACATCATGGCCCTTCAAACATTTCATGCAGTCTGATTCATGCTTATAGCTCTGAACTCTGCTTATAGCCAGTCTGAACTCTGCTTATAGCCAGAGTTCATGGAGGGAAATGGCCATGATCCCACTGTATGCTACTTAAACAGGGTTTCTTCAGGGCCCTATTTCATAAATGAGTATAAAACATGGAATTGCTAGCAACTATAGGTTGATTTCTTCACCTGCATTATCTGCACACTGTATTGTACAACAAGCAACAAAAAAAATTTCAGAAATGAACTTTTTTATGTGGATTGTCTTTTTTTCAAAATTCCACAGATAATGAGAGGGTTATCTCAAAGCCTACTGGTGTGGTGGTCTTATATCATGGTATTGAGGGAAGGTATCACACCCATTAACATATGAAACAGTCAATGAGCGTGAGCCCTGCCAGAGATGAATATGGCACAGGCTGTACACAGTGTCTGTCTGGAGCATACCAGAGATGAACTCTGCCTTGGCTTCTTCCCGAACACAACTACTTGGCTTGCTTCGTCAAGGTGCCCAAATGTAAACCAGCATGTGTGTGATGTGGAGCAATGATAAGGGAACTAGGATCCTGGAGATAAGCAAGGAGAGATCAAAGTGGCAGTGTTGACACATCCTGTCAACTTACTTCGGATTAATAAAGACAGTGAATAAGGTCTCCTTTTTGGCCTGAGTAACAGTAGCAGTTACTGTACTGAATACCATGTCACTTAGACTTGCTTTAGGACTGAACTGCAGGGAAGGTTATGTAGCATAGAGTTGGTATTGCAGAAATTTTGCAAGAGATTTGGTAAATGGAATAGCACTTTTATGAACAGATCAGATAGTATTCTGGCCAAAACTTTGCTAGTAATGGTGAACATCATTATGCCACACTAATTGCAACGTTATAGGTTTTCTTCTCTGTGACTCTAGTCCATGGTTATGAAGATAATGAACTTTCAAGTTCTATATGGTTCTTCATTTTTACATATATTAAGAAAAATATTTGTATATCTGTCTCTGTGGCTTCCTAATTAATATTTTGTCAGCTTGCAATCCGATAAAGAAGCTTTTCCTTTTTTTTATAATTCCAATTGCCTGAAAAGCACTGAAATAATACTGTTATTTCTCAATAAATTCCTGAGCGTTTAGTGATCAAAGTAGAAGGCAGTGCGCACATGTCCCAAAACAACTTTCAGCGTAGTAGAGACTTTCTGTAGTAAAAATTCTTTGCCTTAGGATGCCTCAGCAACCATGTAGGTTTTCAGCCCTGACATGGCACTTTAGGTCCAATATGTGCTGGATTCCATTTGGTTCACTGTGACCATAAACACCGTAAACGCTGCATTTGCAAGAGCGAGAGATATAAGAGGCAGTAACTCTAAACTGCAAGGGAAACAAATGTGCTGGTAGAAATCAGCCTACTGACCCCCTAGAGACTAAGTGTTCCTCTCATGTGGTCGCTCAGTCTCTGACAGAGGTTAATTGAATGCTAATTTTGAAATTGGAAACAGTAGGAAGATGTATCTGAAAGATCATCTGATATTCCTATGGCTACCACTAAACACAAACCTCTCACTTTGTTTATCGTTAGTTTTGCTCCAGTCACAAACAACACTGAGCATGACAAGAAATAATTTCAGAAACTTAGAAAAATTAATTTGTCTAATATCCAACAGACTGATTACTCTCAAGATTTTCAACGCAAGAGCTGGCAGTAGATTGACAGCCCAGCATTATATCGCCAAATACTACAGCACTGACAAAGAAAAGATAAATGAAATTATAATGCTTAGTGAATCATTCAGCTTACAAATGCTGACACCTTTTCCTGCCTATCAGACCAAAAGAAAACATCACGATTACATCTAAGATGCAAGCGGTGGCATCTCATTTGAAATTACAGTAGAGCTGCAAAACATGTCAAAGGCTGCTGTGGACAGATCTTCACATTTTCCAATTCCCAGTCTAAATTACCACCACATACACAAGCAACATCTCTCAAATCAGCATTTAAATCACCTGGCTATCTCACCAGAAAGTACTTAAATCCCAAGCTATCTGGCAGCAGCTTAAAAAGACATTACTGCTGCTGTGTCCTGTACATATGACTTTGGAACCTGCAAAATAGAAAGCGTAAGAGCCAAGATATTAGTTTGTGGGTGGGTGAGTTAAAAACTTAACTAAACAGTGACAAATAAGAGGGCAAAAGAAAGAGGAAATATCCTTAGTCCTCTGATTACCTTTGGTTAACAACAGAGATGATTGATAGGAAAAAATATCACCTCAAACCCCTAAACCAAGACACTAGAAAAGCACCAAATGAAAACAGAATCACAAGATAATGGACTGATACAGGTTTGAAGGGACCTCAGGAAGACACCAAGTCCCACCTCCTGCTCAAAGCAGGGCTTACTTTGGTGCTCTGGGTCACACAGAGCCTTGTCCTCTACCAAATTCTGAATATGTCCAAGGATGGGGATTCCATAAATTAATGAATGTAACGAAGTCCAATGGACTTATGCATTAATGCAGCTCATTGTATTTACAAATCTGGGCTTTTATCTTTCAGGCTTTTTGAAAGTTCTTCTTCAGCAATTTTTACAGATTCACGAACATCTTCAAGCACAAGAAAGCGTAACCTTACAACTAAAAATTTTGCATGACATGCATGAATCACACTTAAAATGCTTCATGGATAGTTCAGAAAATGCCATGTTAATGGCATTTTATAATAACCTGCGCCAGTTAGGACACTCCTGCACCACCACGTTTTATTTCATTTGCGCAGATTTTGCTTTCTGTTACTGTTACAGCTGGGCAAGGCTGAAATTTCCATTTTTTCTTGTGAAAAGAGAGAAGGGTTTTGATAATCATCTGCAGCTTTCACAGTACAAACTTCTGGAGAATGGAAGTTTTGGTGCTTATGAGACTGAACTTTCAGAATATTCTGAAACTTGGGTTTTTCAGCTGACAGATTAGCAAATGGGAAGCTGTATGAGTCACTGGGGGCAAGCTGGCAGGGAACATCTGCACAGAGAAGTGTCCACAGAAAATGTCATTGAAATACTTACCTGGGGAACATGACAAATCTGGAAAAATATCTTTTTTCCCAGTGAAAATTTCTGACTGGCTCAAATTACCATAACTGATTGTTAGTACTTGCATTTCTTCATTACAAGTCAGAATTATTAAGACCCCATCTGGAACATCTGACTCTCAATTTGTGAAGGACCAAGGAGATTATTTATTTAGGAAAACTGGCTCGATGTAGCCTCGCTCCAGCCATGCTGCTTAACCTGCCTTGAGCTACTGGAATGAAGTATTGCATAAGAAATGTAATGGTAATTGCAAAAAATTGCCACACTCTCTCTGGTCCTAAGAAACTGTAATCTTGAAAGATCCTAGTAGTATTTCAGCATGCAAATGTAAGAAGTCTAGAGCATGTTTATATGGCTGTGGATGTAGTCTATCTAGACTTCAGTAAGGCATTTGACACTGTCTCCCACAGCATCCTCCTAGACAAACTGGCTGCCCGGGGCTTGGATGGGTGGACTCTTAAATGGGTTAAAAACTGGCTGGATGGCCGAGCCCAGAGAGTGGTGGTGAATGGGGCAAAGTCCAGCTGGCGGCCGGTCACTAGCGGTGTTCCCCAGGGCTCAGTTCTGGGGCCAGTGCTGTTCAATATCTTTATAGATGATCTAGATGTAGGGATTGAGTGCACCCTCAGTAAATTTGCAGATGACACCAGGCTGGGTGGGAGTGTCGATCTGCTGGAGGGTAGGAAGGCCCTACAGAGGGATTTGGACAGGTTAGATAGATGGGCCGAGACCAACAGCGTGAGGTTCAACAAGAACAAGTGCCGGGTCTTACACTTGGGCCACAACAACCCCATGCAGCTCTACAGGCTGGGGGAAGAGTGGTTAGAAAGTGGCCCGGTGGAAAGAGACCTGGGGCTGCTGATCGACAGCCAGCTAAACATGAGCCAGCAGTGTGCCCAGGTGGCCAAGAAGGCCAATGGCATCCTGGCCTCTATTAGGAATAGTGTAGCCAGCCGGTCTAGGGAAGTGATCGTCCCTCTGTAGTTGGCACTGGTGAGGCCGCACCTTGAGTACTGTGTCCAATTCTGGGCCCCGCACTTCAAGAAATATGTTGAGGTGTTGGAGCGAGTCCAGAGGAGGGCAACCAAGCTGGTGAAGGGTCTGGAGGGTCTGTCCTACGAGGAATGGCTGAGGGAGCTGGGGTTGTTTAGCCTGGAGAAGAGGAGGCTCAGAGGTGACCTTATTGCAGTCTACAACTACCTGAAGGGAGGTTGTAGTGAAGTGGGAGTCGGCCTCTTCTCCCAGGCAACTAGCGATAGGACAAGAGGACACAGCCTCAAGATTCGCCAAAGGAGGTTCAGGTTGGACATCAGGAAGAATTTCTTTACAGAAAGGGTTATTAGACATTGGAATGGGCTGCCCAGGGAGGTGGTGGAGTCACCATCTCTGGATGTGTTTAAGAAAAGACTGGACATGGCACTTAGTGCCATGGTCTAGTTGACAGGGTGGTGTAGGGGCAACGGTTGGACTCAATGATCCCTGAGGTCTCTTCCAACCTGGTTGATTCTGTGATTCTGTGATTCTGCATGTGTTAAAGAGTTGTTAAAGAATTATGCAACCCAAAAAAATTATGCTAAAATACAAGAATGTTTACACGCAGGGTTGAATTTAGCCCAGCAGGAGTCAGCAGCGTACTGAAGTGTTTGGAGCAATGCCTACTAATGTCTCAAGAATGGCTTGTTCTTCCACACAAGAGGAAGAAAAGTCCACACAAGAGGAAGAAAGGTCCACACAAGTCAAGAAAAAACACATCCTATAGTAATCAGCATACTCGAGGGCAGTCCCAATAAGGAGATAAACAACTAAGAGTAAGCAATCTCTTTGAATCCAATTAGGTGAGGTTCGAAACATAGCAAGGGGAGAAGCTGAAGAGCCGTTCTTGAACACTGTGCGTGTAACTTTCCATCCATTGAAACAGCAGCCTTGTTCATACATTACTCCTTCTCTACTAGTTAATTCCTCTAGCTTAATCATTATTGTTGAACTCCTCTTAAAATTCCTCTAGCTTGCAAATGTATTACCAGTAGTGAAAGTCCAAAAGTGAATGTAATGTTTCTGGTACAGTTTCCTACCCAATACTAAGCTTCTGCATGATTCTTGCTGGATACAAAGATTATATGCACCTATCTTAAAGGTGAAGAACAGTGACTTGCTGTGCTCGAAGGATTAGTATGTCTATTTTGTTCCCTTCAAACTGATGCCTTTAATGACACCATCACCAGTTGGTTGTACCAAAATCTGTTTCAGTGGCACTTTTTCAAATTGCTGGTTGACTGTTCTTTTTTCGCTTGCCATTTCAGTTGAATTCCATTATCGAAAGTATGGAGATCAGCACAGGCTTAAAAACTCATCAAAACTTGTTCTGCTGAGCTCCTTGACACCTTACAGTATCAGAGTATCCCACCTAGTAAAATCAATTGTAGTAAATTTACCTCCAAGTGGTTAAAATAATTTAAATGTAATTCCCCAGCTTTTAACTTCTTCAGCCACAAACTGCTCATTTATCGAAAACTTTCTGCAACTTTTAGTTTTTCATGTTCTTTTTTTTTTAATAGAACAGTTTGAAATGCGTGGTCTTATCTGCAAAGTTTTGTCATGTACTGAATTAAGCCAGTTCTGTTGAGTAGTCACCTTGGATGGAAGGTGGAATTGCTCAGACACACCCATTCTGGGCAATGAATATTTCCTCGGTGCCCTATTACTTGCCTTTTTCTATTAAGAATGATACATTAGCACATCTTACACTGGATAATAGCAAGTCCCCCTTGTCTCTCTTCGAAGCTTATAAGCATGCTTTCTCTCATTCATCCTCTATTAAACATTTTGCTAGAAGACGAAGCAGGCTGCTGGTTAAAATAATAGTAATAACAATAAAAAAGCAACTCCCATTCTTCATTAGCAGACAAGTAGGGGAGCCAGGCAGGAGTGTAGAGTCTTGGTTCAGAGGCACAGAAAGGAGATGTTTCTGCATTAAGGATGTTGTGAACCAAATGGATAGTTTGGAGTTGTTCTGAGGAGGAAGGATTTGAAGCTGATGGAGGAAGCCACAGAGGATGGAGACGATGCTGACCTGCAGGGCTGGAGGCTGGAGAAAAGGGAGATGAGCGTCTCTGAAGGAGACGAATAGGGAATGGCACAGTGAAGAGAGTCATGAAAAAGTATGAGGGTGATAAGTGTGAGAGGAAAGTGGTATGAGCCCAGAGCTAGGTGTGAATGCTGGGAAAAGGAAAGGGTGGGAAACAGAGTGATGAGGAACAAATAAGTCTCTTTCAAGTGCTTAGTACCATGATACATCTCAGTTTCACCCTCTGAAAGGGAGAATGAAAAAAGACAAAGCCTCAGAGAGGACTTTTAATCATTTATGCCACCAAACCCTAGCCTTCCTCCACCAAACCTTTCCCCAGCATATCACATTTCTGCCACCCTTCCCATGGGTGTTCCTGTGTTAAAACAAGAATTAAAATGTTCAATATGAAGAGGAGGCTTAGTAAATCCAGGGGGAGTGTATTACTTTCTCTGCTTATTCTGGCCATCAGTCACTACCAGGATGCATCACACCTCCCAGCAAATATAACCTGTAGATCCATGCTCTATATGGATACAGCCCGCCTCTTGAAATCCCTCTTCTCCTTTTGGGTGGGAGAGGGGAGACATATCCTGAGCTCTGAACACCAACTACTGTGCCGGGACACAGGGAAAGTCAGAAAACAGGCACAGCCAAGCCCTCTGAAATAAAGGTTGGTTTTGATCATTTCTAGTCTTCAGTTATTTTCCCTTGGCCTCTGACTCTGTTCGTTAAAATCTAGTCCACTGCTGCATCATTACTAAAACGAGCAAGTGCTCACTGAGAGATTGGCAATAGACTCAGCAGAAAGCTGCAATTTTTGAAAGTAATGTAAAAGACCTAGGAGGGCAGGCCTGACTGATTTTCAGTGGGACCCCTGCACTCTCAAATATCACATTAAAACCTTTAAAACTGCATTTTTTGTTCTCTTCTGCAACAGAGTCTACATGAGTTGTGTCATGCCCAGATTACACTGTGAAAACTGTGGTCCTTATTCTGTTATATGTGGTTAACCAAGCCCTGTAAAAGATGATACCTCAAATCTATGAAAGCACATCCCTCACATACACTCACAGGAATGCTCTGGTTTGGAAAACAGTGTTTTTGCAAACCCTGTATGTAAGGACGAAGATGTATAAGCGTGTGTATATTTGTGCATGTATGAATGCTAGGGATGAATACATACTTTCAAGTATGCATGTCTGATAACCTGTGTTTTGTTTTATACAGACGAGTACTTGGAGTTTGTTGCATTGTGAGAGGTAAGCAGGATATGGTGTGGCATCTTCCTTTCAGATTTTACTTTATGGACTGGGTAGAAACTTTCAAATAAAATCCTTCTAGTATGCTTGGTTTAGTTCTTAACTAAAACTGGGAGGCCTCATTTTGGCCTCATATTGGTTTTATACTACTGACTTACAAGAAGAGTAGAAGGGGCAGAAGTGGATGCTGCAGCAGCTGCTGTGAGCTGAAGGCTGCAGAGTGGTGGGAATCTCCCTCTGACTGGATGACTTTGACAAATACAGTTTCTAGATTTTTCTTTTCCTTCCTTTACTGAGTTTCCTTTAATTTTTAAAAAAATTTTTTTTGCTATATTTTTATTTTCCTTTGAGCTCATTGTGTATAATATGTCATAATCAATATTCAGCAGAATATTTTTTTATGTTTAGTTGCTGTATTCAGAGATCATCTATAGGCTAAATTTACCAATCTTGTTGCTCAAATTAAAATACTAAAACTATAGAGAGACTAATCAATGAAAGTAGCCTAGCTTTAAGAACTGCAATTGATGCGTCCATTGGAATCAATTCTTGTCCTTGCTACTATCTTTGCAGACATTGCAAACGTAATGATGGTTAATCCTGTATATGCAATTCTAATCTTATCACCAGTGGTACATCCTATAAGGTGTTTCAAATCAATGAACTATAGCAATATAAAACCAGAGTAAATTACATGAGAAATAGACACTTTTTTTTTAAAAGGTTTTCTATATCCCCTTCAGCTATTGCAATGTTTTTTCTGTTTCCCTGTTTTGTTAATATATTACAGCACGCACCATTGATTAATTCATTGCAATTTTTTCTGTTTTCCTTCCCTGGATAAAATAGTGGAACGCAGCCTTCCTCCTGGTTATGCCTATTCAACCATGCATGTTATTTTCATTCTGGTGTTGAGGAGGATTTGATAACCTAGGGGTATGTGGGAGGCCATGTCTGCAGAGAATACTATCTCTTTGTAGAAAAAACTGGAGTTGGAAAAAAATGGATTACTCAGTCCCTTTTTTCAGGTCTGAACCAGAACCAGCAAACTTTAAAATAATTAGTGTTTGGGAACACTTGTTCTGACTTCAACTTAATTATATTTAGCTTAATTATGTTTGTCAATTAGACAAGATAAAATACATGGTCGGTCCTGTCGGCAAGGGAGAAGCAGTAAGTTATTCAGTCCTTCTGGAGAAAAGCTGACAAAGAGTTATTGCTTGTAACATTAAATTATCATTGAGGTTACTTGAGGTAAGACCCAGTGAAAGTGTTTGTATGTCATCAATTATCTGCACTGAGCCTCTGTGTTTAAACACCCATATGAAGTATGAGCCATTCGCCATCTTTGACATTATTAACCCAGATCCCATTTCCCAGGCTGCCTTCTGCCTTGGTTGTAAACCCTGTAGGCAGTTCCCGCTGCCTGAAGGTTCCCTCTCCCAACTTGTCTTCTTAGTCCTTATACATGCCCAGGACTTTTGGCAGCAGATTTTTATCACAAAGATACATTAATTTTGATTAGTTTACAGTTGTCGAGAGATTTTTGTAAGTTTCAGTCCCGGTCTATTTGGTATATGTTGGTCCATGGGACAATTGTTTCCTGTGGCTTATTTGAAGAGTTTGCTTTTCTGCTTGAAACTTCAGAAAGAAAAAAAATCGCATAGTCTAATTTTGTTTCAAAGCAGCTAGTAATTGTTAAATGACTTCGTATAAGGTTTTAGTGTATGTGGTATATGAGGTGGCATATTCTAAAATGTGGCTTACCATTACTGAGAGGTTAGTTTTTGTGTTGGATAAGTTTGCACATAATACTTGGTGGCATCTTTAGAGATTTAATCTATTTTGGTAGAGAACTGTCCTCATTTGGGTTTTTTTTTAATTGATGAGGTAAACACTGCAGAGGAAGCTTTTTTGTCCTCATATGGATTTGTTTGGGACTTGGTTGTTTCACAGCTTTAGGATGTGCTATGAATGTGGCAAGATTTGAAGAACAAAATTCTTCAGTCTTTGGGGTTTTGCTATATACTATTGCCATTTTTATGTTGATCTTAGCATCTGGATGGTTGACTATTGGAGCATTTCAGATACAGTCTGATGGATGGTGGTGATTACTGATCTTGCAGGTGAAATCACAGAATCACAGAATCAACCAGGTTGGAAGAGACCTCAGGGATCATCGAGTCCAACCATTGCCCTGACACCACCATGTCAACTAGACCATGGCACTAAGTGCCATGTCCAGTCTTTTCTTAAACACATCCAGAGATGGTATCAGTGACAGTGTTAAAGATGTCAGGTTAGTATCCTAGGTACAGCAGGGATTTGATAGGCTTTTAGCTATTAGTTCTTGTCATCTTTTTTTTCTGAATATTCATTTGGTTAGTAGCTGGGAAATTAGCAGTAGTCTGGAATTAATCATATTTATTTTGCTTCTTCCTGTAGTCTTAATAAAGTCCTTGTCAGTAATGTAGGCTGTAACTATGTTGCATAGTAAATACTACATAGTCTTACAACATATGATTGTAGCTAATTTTTAACCTTAAGAGCAATAACTACCTTTTAAATGTTGTAAGAATATAATAAAATATAACCATAATGATAGCTTTTTTACAGTGATAATGTGCCAAAAGTAGAGCCTTGCACAAACCCAATCTAATAAACAACAAGAAAAAAATAATTGCCTCCATTGCTGATTCTCATTAAACAGGGAAAAAATAAAATGGTATTATAAATGTATCCTCTAATAGCTTCCAGTACATAGCCTGTCTCCCTGTACAGTATCACTTTTTTCCTTTAACCTATTACTAACTCATCAGGATAAGTGAAGGAATTAGAGATTTTCCCAGTGCCTGTAATTATAATGAACAGCAGTGATTGCATGACTTGAGATGATTGTGTGCCTAGGTTTCTAAAGGACCAGCAACCTCTCCGCAAATACTTAAAGCTGTGTTTTTGATTTCAATATATGTTGTTATAACCAAGGTTCCTTTCCTCCCTCTAACGCCATGCTAAATTTACTGCGTGCAAAGTTCTTCACTAAAAACTTTTTCACTAGTTTTGATATTTTTTAGCCTTTCCCATAGTTTTTCTTGGTGACATGCAATAATTTTGCAGGGACCTTTCACTACACAACCATCCCTCAACAGCAAACAGGGAAAGAACCCCACTGATGTTCATACAAGGATCAATTCTCGTGAACATGTACCAGAATTAACTGTATTAATCTCAATACACTGACAGCTCTAAGGTAAGTGCCCATCTGAAACCTTGGTGCGTTTTCTGAGTATCATTTTGTGAAAGAAATGGTAATGATAAGGTAAGTAACTATCTGCCGCTGGCCATGGTTGTACTGCCAAATCTTTTCTTGTTCCTGTGAGAGGTCAGTGCTGCTCAGACCTGTCAGCTGAATTGCTTGGGTGGATGATCCTTGACTTGTTTTAGTCAAACTGCTTAGGCTTAAGCTCTTTAAACAAAGGATCTTTAATACCAAATAATTTAGCCCAAGCAATTTTGCTTGGGTGTGAGGATTTACTCCAAGAATGAGGTTAATTAGCAATTGCAGGTGTGCAGTGTTTAAAGGCACTATACAGCCCTTCCTGCTTATTCAATCCTAGACAGCAATTTGCAACAGCTGTCAGAAAAGCCTCCAGCAAACTCCGTTTCTGATCACTAATGTCTTTCCTCCTAAAGGCTGTGCAATGCAACATTAACGAGGCGCATTGCTCCATCTCTTCTGTCCCTGCCACCCCCTTTTGTCTGACTCCACCACCCTTGTTTTCCAGATTTGCCCTTCTCTCATCTTGCACCTAATTGACACTACTTTGAAAACACATTCAAACCTGAGAGCTTAGGGCATTCAGGGGATGCCGGTGCTACCAAGATGACCATCCTGGTGGTGGGCTGCAGTGGCAATGGATGTGCTAGAGGAAACAGGAGCAAGTTCCCAGGATGTTCTTTGACAAAGCACTTGACAAAATCAGTGTTCCCCAGGAATGTTTTGATTATATCAAAGTGGAATTTTCTAAAGAAAAAATTCATTAGAATATTTTTTCAACCATTTCTATTTGCCCATTAGTTGTTCCTGTCTTCGTCTTCAGCTCTTCTCCACTCCTCTGCTTCAGGGGTCTAAACAGGCTGTATTAGAATGACTGCTTACAATGTTTGCCTGTCAAGGGCAAGGAAATATACCTGATGACAGATACAGTGACAATTGGAGTTCTGAACAAACAACAGCCTCTGCTCCCTGCTCTCATTATTTCATTAGAAAGTGCTTTTATTCTAAGAAAGGGGATTTTTTTTTCACTGAAATATACTTTTCAAATATCTCCTATAATACTCTTCAATCATCACTTGTAATTAGACTATAAATAAATGACTTAAGAATCCATAAAAGCTTTCTTAGTGAAAATTTATATATTCACATATATTATACTCATTGCACAACAGTGAAATGGGTGAAGTTCATCAAAGAGGCACAGCAGCGTCAAACTTAGAGTGAGGGAGCATTCTCAGAGATGTCAGTAATACAGCATTTCTAGAAATGTCAAACTTTCTTCCAGAAGAAATGGATCTTTCTGAGGTGATATACTGTTGGTATAAGCCACCACTTAAAAATACAGTGATAGCTGCATGACAATTTGAATGCCAGTTGTTGGTTTTTTGTTTTTTTTTCAGAAGATCCTCAGTTTTCTTTAGAAAGTCACAACCACAGGTATGAACCTGGACCAAAAACGAGTAAGTCCTGACCTCAGGGTAGATGAGCAATACCCTAATGCTGAAATCAAATGATCCAAGACATGCAATTTTCTGCAATGAGCAGGTTAGTGAAAAATGCAGTTCATACAGGGTATGTATGGGAGTGAACACTTGACTCATTAGGATTTCCAACTCAGGAGTCATGCTGAACTAGATAACATAAACCTTGCATTGCTAGCATGGACAAACTACACTGACCAAGAAAGTGGAGATATTTATAATATTTTCAATGTTTGCCCAACTTGATTATGTTAATTTCAGAAAAAATATTAAAATCCACATGTAAAAAAAAATAGGGCTAGTCTCATTTTCTTCTGATGGACGCTAATGTTTTTTTATGACTTAATAATAACAAAGAAAAAGAGCTTATTGTTGTCTTAGGAAGGACTGTTTACTCGCCCATGTTCACTAACCCTAACGCCTCTAACACTTTCTGTTTCATAGCCCACAGCTGGAAATACAGCAGCTCTGGCACCAGCCTTGCTGGAACAAAGTACGTAGGGAAGGAATGGAGAAGAACTATTCATCTGATGGCATGCCCAAAAGTATTATCCCTTGAAAATATTACAGATTTTGGCTGACATGCTCATTGTGATTTTGACAACCTCTGCATTGACAGGACATCTTCCATTACTTTTTTCTCAGGAAAGATGAAAAAAATGTTGGAGGAATAATAAAGAACCAAATATGGCTCCATGAGCTTCCGTGTTGTCCAGTCTATTAGTATTATTTGAAAGTTACCATGAATGTCACCTTAACATTTTGGGACGACACCCACCTCTCATTCCCACCACTAGGGCATTCTGCAGACAGTATTTGGCTTAATTTTCAGATTCTGGAATTATCAGAGTCATGGTAAAAATGCAAATACTTTCATGGGCTATAAGCTTCACACTTCTTTATGAGGAAGACATTTAAAAAGCCAAAGCATAATGTTTTTAACTTGCACCAGCAGAAAAAGGAGACTGGCAAATAGAGGGAGGCTTCAGGGTTTTTATTACAACAGCCAAAAATTCCTTTTGGATTGAAGCAAAAAAAAGCCATACAAGAGGTTTCACCAAAAAAAGAAAAAAAACTACAAGAAAAAAAAACCCTTACGAAAAGTGTCAGTGTTTAATCTGTCCTGCTAAAGAAAAGCTCAATGTCTGACCACCTTTCAGAGAGCTTTTCCTTCCTTCACAACATATCTTCCATTTCCACTGTAGCACCAACTAGAGAGCTGCCTTCTGCATAGTTGTTTCTTCAGTTCCTCTCAGAAAAGTATACATAAAACAAGCTTATTTGCTCCTTGAAAGAAAAATGTACTCAATATGCAAGTAATTTCACGAAGTACAAGCTGCAGGTGCTTGTTCATATGAAACTGTTGTCACAGCTCAAGCAATTACAAAAAGGCAAAGTATGAAAGATGGTATGCATTTAATAAGCAAGATTACAGCCTTTAGGCTGTATTGGATTATCTTTACACAACAGTTAATCTTTTTGATGTTACAGCATTTGTGATTAATATCGTAGGTGCAAAATAAACTTGGCCACCTTTAATACTTTTAAAATGACAAGCAGAGGCTTACGCTGGATACATTTGGAGTGGGTAAATCTGCCATGAGCTCTGCTAGTGCAGCACCCAGATTGCCTGGGTGCATGAAGTCACCGCACAAGGTGGGACGTTTGGCTCATCTTCCTGAGGGCAGCATCAGCGAGAAGGGCAGCAGCTCCCAGAGGAGAAGCTCAGGAATGAGGAGAGATGCAGGAACATGACAACTTGATATTACCACAATATTAAAGGTTCTGAAAGTTCTAACAGCTGGTGCTAGATGTTTAAGGCACTGATTAAAAATATATGTATAAAAAACACGGACATTGTTATGTGTCTCCAGCAGTTTCACTTTGGTTTAGGGGCTTGAGAAATATTGGTATTTCATCTAGCTAAAGTACAGCCACAAAGCCCTACTTAAACATTAGTGTGATGAAACAAAATTTCAGAAACAGACAGACTGCAGTATCACACAATGTTTGCAGGTGTATACATAATTGCACTTGTATTATACCTTATTAGAAGTTATTCCTGCATCTGTCAACAGGAGTCATATTTTCCCAGCCACAATCAAAGGTCTAGGTCATAAAAACACATCAGAATTGGTAATTAGTCCCATTGAGTTTGAGGAGTGAATTCATCCAAATGGACTAAGTATTCCAAATCTGTTTAGGAAGGAAAACATTTGTGACCATAGGCTTTCCTGCAAATACCTAAACAATTATTTATTTTTATGTTTATAGACTCAGGCCCTAAATTTGCTTTCTTAGTTGGCCTAAATATTTGCACACTGGGACATTCATAAATTGCTAACCTGATATCAAAAAAGTGTGTACAAAAACTGCATTCCTCATAATTGGAATATCCAGAGTTTTAGTGGTCAGGTCCTCTTCTATATGAATCTGCAATAAAAGTTTAACTGCATATGATAAAACAACATGGCGGAGCTTTGGGAAATGGACATGGGGACAGCTACGTGGGATGATTTCAAAGCAAAAATAACTGCTAATCAGTGTCTTGCTGCCAGTTGTCTGTGCCATAGACCACCTGGAAACATCCCTTGAAGGAATTGGTTTGATAAGACCACATGTGAAAACTCTTCTCTCCTAAAACCTCAGAAACTATGCTTCTCCTGAGCCCTTTTCTGCAATGTCTGTTATCCTCTTTAAGACATAGGAGCAATCAGACACAATGAAATACCTTTATTTTCTTACAGCCCTGTATCTGACCATGGTCTCTGTGTTGTATTTGACGTCGGTAAAAGGAGCTTTGTTACTGTTTCTCTTTAATGAACTTCTGACAGTGCATTTTTCTCTCCTACTGTTTTTGCAGTCTTATCTGTATTGTTGAAAACCTGGAAGTCAACAGCCTTTTGAAATAATTTGGCTTTGATTCAGGAAGCTTTATGGATTTCTAAACTTTACTGCCTAGCATACATACGTGGATCTCATCCAATCTGATTATGAGAGTCTGAATACATACAGCAATGTCTTACATGGCTGTATTCTAACCTGCAAGGCTGATTGTATCTGTGAGAGCACTGTCACGTATTGTAGGCACTAATTAAAGACTGTGCAGCTTCATTAGTTTTGTGGCAAATTTCTGTTTCCATTAAATGTGCTGCAATTATATCAATGTTACAGGATGGACTTGGAGAGAAAGCTATAACTTGCATGGGTGAGAGCTTGTGCATATTTTGTAACCTTTGAATGAAAACATTGCAGCTAAATTGCTCCCTTAAAGGAAAAGAATTTTATAAATTACAGGTGCTAATAAAAGATAGTTTTGGTGGGTTTGATGTCATCTTATGCTAAGCCATTGATTTGTAAAATACTCTTCCATTCTTGAAGGATACAATATGCTGAAGAATTTTTCTCTTCTCTTGTTTATTGTTACAAAAGTTTTATGTTCAGACAAATATACATGTACAAAAAAAAGGTATCACACATTAGGCACATATCTTAGAGTGACATCAAAGATTACAAAATTAACCCTGCTCAAAAACTGAGCAATCTTCCAGCGTCAAAAATATCTGCAATTCCTAATTTTCCACAAAAATTACTTGTAGCTTTCCATAACATCTGAAAACCCCTGTGTTACAAGATACTGTCCTCGAAATCCTCAGTTTCTGGAGCATTTCTATACCCAGACAGGGTAAAATGCTCTAAAGGTCTTTGACTGCTTGAAGGTCTTTGTGGGAAAGTCAGCAATCAGACGAGGCAAAGTCTACTCAAAGACCTACTCAAGGCCAAGTGTCAGGTCCTGCACTGGGTCACAACAACTCCATGCAACGCTACAGGCTTGGGGAAGAGTGACTGGAAAGCTGCCTGGTGGAAAAGGACCTGGGGATGTTGATCGATGGCCGGCTGAATATGAGCCAGCAGTGTGCCCAGGTGGCCAAGAAAACCACCAGCATCCTGGCTTGTATCAGGAATAGTGTGGCCAGCAGGACTAAGGAAGTGATCGTCCCCCTGTACTCGGCACTGGTGAGGCTGCACCTCGAATACTGTGTTCAGTTTTGGGCCCCTCACTACAAGAAAGACGTTGAGGTGCTGGAGCGAGTCCAAAGAAGGGCAATGAAGCTGGTGCAGGGTCTAGAGCACAGGTCCTATGAGGAGTGGCTGAGGGAACTGGGGTTGTTTAGTCTGGAGAAAAGGAGGCTGAAGGGAGACCTTATCACTCCCTACAACTACCTAAAAGGAGGTTGTAGCGAGGTGGGTGTTGGTCTCTTCTCCAAAGTAACAATTTATAGGACAAGAGGAAATGGCCTCAAGTTGTGCCATCCAATATGACTTGGATGAGGGAATAGAGTGCACTGTCAGCAAGTTCGCTGTGACACAGAACTGGGAGGAGTGGCTGACACAACGGAAGGCTGCGCAGCCATTCAGAGAGACCTAGACAGGCTGGAGAGTTGGGCGGGGAGAAATTTAATGAAATATAATAAGGGCAAGTGTAGAGTCCTGCATCTGGGCAAGAACAACCCCATGTATGAGTACAAGTTGGGGACAGACCTGTTGGAGACCAGTGTAGGGGAAAGGGACCTGGGGGTCCTAGTGGACAGCAGGATGACCATGAGCCAGCAGTGTGCCCTTGTGGCCAAGAAGGCCAATGGCATCCTGGGGTGTATTAGAAGGGGTGTGGTTAGCAGGTGAAGAGAGGTTCTCCTCCCCCTCTACTCTGCCCTGGTGAGGCCGCATCTGGAATATTGTGTCCAGTTCTGGGCCCCTCAGTTCAAGAAGGACAGGGAACTGCTAGAGAGAGTCCAGCGCAGAGCCACGAAGATGATTAAGGGGGTGGAACATCTCCCTTATGAGGAGAGGCTGAGGGAGCTGGGTCTCTTTAGCTTAGAGAAGAGGAGACTGAGGGGTGACCTCATGAATGTTTATAAATATGTAAAGGGCAAGTGTCATGAGGATGGAGCCAGGCTCTTCTCAGTGACATCCCTTGACAGGACAAGGGGCAATGGGTGCAAGCTGCAACACAGGAGGTTCCACATAAATATGAGAAAAAAATTCTTTACAGTGAGGGTGACTGAACACTGGAACAGGCTGCCCAGAGAGGTTGTGGAGTCTCCTTCTCTGGAGACATTCAAAACCCGCCTGGACGCGTTCCTGTGTGATATGATCTAGGTAATCCTGCTCCGGCAGGGGGATTGGACTAGATGATCTTTTGAGGTCCCTTCCAATCCTTAACATTCTGTGATTCTGTGATTCTGTGCCAGGGGAGGTTTAGGTTGGACATCAGGAAAAATGTCTTCACTGAAAAGGTTGTCAAGTATCAGAACAGGCTGCCCAGGGAAGTGGTGGAGTCACCATCTCTGGAGGTTTTTACAATGCATTTAGATGTGGTGCTTAGGGACATGGTTTAGTGGTGGACTTGGCAGTGCTAGGTTAATGGTCATACTTGATGATCTTAAAGGTACTTTCCAACCAAAACAATTCTATGATTCTATAATTCTGTTACTCACAGTGACCTCCAGAAAGGCACCAGCAAATCTCACCAGCTTCAGTTGGGAAGAAAAGAGGAAGATAGACAGCAAAAGATACAGATGAGCTCTGCCAACCTGCAGGTCTAGGACCAGAGAGCCAGCAGTCTAGGACCAGAGAGCCAGCACAAACTACAGGGTTGCGAAGAACCAGATGATTAACTGTAATGGTCAAAAAAAGTCTAGAAGGGCCTTAAAATCTATTAATACAGGCCAACTTCACAATAAAATATAATTAAATCCATTGTATGTATTTGGAAGATTGTTAAATTGCTCAAGTTGTTGCATGCCTGCCCATCCCTAGTGATAGAGCAGGCCAGGAGTTTCAGAGGGAGACAGGTCTGTTCTCCTTCACAGTCTTCAATTCCTCCTAAATCTGTTACTGCTTTTATGGTTACATTTCACATTTCTCCTTAAATGGGAGCTATGGCACGTTAAAATGATAGATTATTCGTCTCCATAAATCCTTAGCAGGTTTCAGAAGTCTTCCATTACTGTACATACAGTGGGGT
Organism: Nyctibius grandis; assembly: GCF_013368605.1. Classification (NCBI taxonomy): domain Eukaryota; kingdom Metazoa; phylum Chordata; class Aves; order Nyctibiiformes; family Nyctibiidae; genus Nyctibius; species Nyctibius grandis. The sequence goes on along the minus strand of NC_090660.1, from coordinate 70,122,532 downwards.
GGTGAAGTAGGGGGAAAACGGGGGGGCGTGCTCGCAGGTGCTGGGCGACGGACCGGAGTAAACTACATAATCTCAATGTGAGTATGGAAGATTCTCGTTTATTCGCAAAGCACACCGCGAATATATAGGCGGTAACCTGAGTACATGCTAATCACGCGTCCCGATCGCACTTGTGATTGGCCTATGGATTTACATACTCAGAGCTCTGGACTTAACTCTTGCGTAGCTCAAAGCCTGGGTTGCTCAGACTGCTCAGTGGCACAAGATCGTGCCCCTTCTCACTTAACCAAACCTCTACAATTCCCCCTTCTTGTTTGTGAGCAAGCCATGCCTGATTCACAAGTTTCATTAACGCTTTCTGCAAACAAGAAAATAAACATGGTAACACTAACAAGATAACTACAATCACAAGAACTCCCGTAAGAACCATTTTTACCAGTTCCATCACCCATCCGATTTCTCGGGGAGGTGTGGTTTTACTGATCGGCTCGGCACCCAAAGTGGTCCCTGGTCGGTGGCCACGCACATATATCCCTGGCCGCTAAGGATCACTGGCACCGGTCCTTTCCACTCCCCTGTAGCAGGTTCCCGATAAATCACCTGTAACTGAGGTATAATGGTGTTATTATTAAATTTCAACTGCTGGTGATGTACTACAACTGGTGGTTCTTCTCGGTCCCCTGTCAATCACAGAAAATTCAAAGTAAACAATACTTTATGCAACCGCGATGTTGGATCAGTATCTACCTCCTCCTGTCTCCTCAAATATTCCTTTATGGTTCTATGGGTGCGTTCGATGATCCCCTGACCTGTTGGGGAGTGTGGTATACCAGTAACATGTTTCATTCCCCAGCGTGTTAAAAATACACGAAACTTTTGGCTGGTGTATGCTGGCCCATTATCTGTTTTGATTTGTTCTGGCACCCCCATAACGGCAAAACACGCCAACAAATGTTTACAAACCTGTTGTGCCTTTTCTCCGGACATTGCAGATGCCCAGATTAACCTCGAGAAAGTATCTACTGTGACATGTACATATTTTTGTCTCCCAAACTCTGGAATATGTCTTACATCCATCTGCCATAGCTCAAGTGCTGCCAAACCCTTCAGGTTTACACCAATACCAATGCCTGGTCCCTGAGCCCCACACCTCGGACATGCTTGAACAATAGATTTTGCCTCATTTTCTGTTATTCCAAACTGTCTCTGTATTCCTTTTGCATTTTGATGGAAATGCTCATGACTTTGTCTGGCTTGTTGAAATTTGTCTAAAGGAGGAATATGGCAAGCAGGACTAACCAGAGAGTCTGCCACCTGATTGCCCTTCCCCAAACCAAGATCCCATTGATGACTCCGCACATGTATTATGCAACAAGGCGCACTGCGTTGTCGCATAATAGACCGTAATTGCAAGAATAACTGCCCAAGGCGGGGATTTTGTGTGTTTCGGAGCAATGCCTCCTCCAAGCGTGGGATGACACCTGCTACGTAAATAGAATCTGTGACTATATTTATAGCCCCATCCAGCCAATTTGTCAAGGCCCAGCCTACGGCAGATAGTTCCAGAGTCTGTAAGGGATCATCGGTCTGACCATACAGCATGTGGTGTACCCATTCCCCTTTTTCCTGCCACACGCACACCGCTTTGTGCTGTTTCTTTCCCGCATCTGTATAGACTGTTAACCCTTCCGCTATTGGTGTTTTCTGTACTTTAGATTTTTCTATCCATTGATTTTTCTGTAATATCTGCCATAATTTGCCTTTCGGTTGCTGTGAATGGACTCTTCCTTCGTACCCCAAAAACGCCTCCTGAATGGGTCGAGAATTGCGGAACCACCATTCTAGGTCTACAGCATTAACAGGAATACTAATATCTGCTGGATCCAGTCCCGTTAATTCTATAATCCTAGATCTACCCTTTCTCACTAGTTCCCCTATGGCTTCTGGTCTAGTCTGTATGCTTGTCTTTGGTTGTACACTAAGAAATACCCATTCCAACACCCAAAAAGCTTCATCTTTATCGTGGCATTTGTAGTGGCATTGGTTGTAGCCCTGGGGGAGTTCCCCCTTTTTGTTTTGCCACTGACAAATGACACCACAAACCATATCTTCACTGTTAATTACAAGCAGAGATACAGGTAGTTAACGAATGCGTCGCGAGGACCATGCAGTTTGTAATTTGGCGATGATTGACCGCAACGCGCTTTGTTGAGTCTCAGACAGTTTTATGGTGTCAGCAGGGTGTGATCGTCGCAGCAGTTTGGTGAGGGGGGCGATCTCGGTATTCAAGATACCGACACAGTTACGGACCCACTGAATATCTCCGAGAAGCGTTTGTATATCCTTCAGGTTCTTCAAATCTGTATGTAGCTCCACCTTTTGAGGTCGGATTTGAGCATCCGAAATTGTCCATCCTAAGTATTTCCAGGGATCAGTTCGTTGAATCTTTTCTGGTGCAATCACGAGACCTTTCTCCGCCAACGTTGTTGTTAGTTTGTGGAGACTTTCTTCTGAAAAAGGATTGGCCTGGCACAACAAAATATCATCCATATAATGATAGATGATAGTCTGTGGCCATAGCCGGCGCAATGGTTTCAGTGCCCATGCCACATAAAGCTGACATAACGTAGGTGAATTTTCATGCCCTGCGGTAGAATACCCATTCATACCTTTGAGCTGGTTCCGCTTTGTTGATAACAGGAATAGAAAAGGCAAACCTCATGGTGTCCTGAGGATGTAAAGATATGGTGAAAAAACAGTCCTTCAAGTCTACAATCAGTATATGCCATCCTGCTGGTAACATGTTAGGTGACAGAATACCTGGTTGCAAAGCTCCCATTGCTTGCATTTGCTCATTAATTTTCCATAAATCATGTAATAATCTCCACTTTCCACTTTTCTTAGGGATGACAAAAATGGGTGTATTCCAAGGACTAACTGAGGGTTTGATATGTCATGCTTTTAACTGTTCCTCCACCAGTCCCTTAGTAATCTGCAGTCACTCTTCAGTCATAGGCCACCTCAAAGCAGTTGTAACGTTAGGTTGGTCAATTTAAATAATGTGGCTCCCTGTTGGATATACACACAATCTTTACACCCAAACGTTAATGCATACAAAGCAACAAGGCATTGTTAAATAAATCAGCAAAAAGTTAATTACTGCAACTTAGGCCCTGTGACCAATTACGCATGATTAAAATTACTTCCCACATTCACATCCACAGTACTCTTCCACCATTTAACATCTCAACCGAAACCTTACACATATAAAACATTCACTAACAGGCAAAAGTACTAAACCTGTATATTTGGTATTGCAAATACACTTATGTAGCGTCTGATTTTACTCCATACTGTGTAACTGCAGCTTTTGCTTGTTGAAGAATTTTCCAATCATGTGATTCTCACATGGGGAGTTGAACCCCAGCCGCCTGGGTGAAAACCGGGAATCCTAACCGCTAGACCACTTTCGGAACAGCGCTCGCCTGTTGCTTAGGTGCTGTACCTTTAAATCCTGTAATTCCCGCAAGGCCCGCTGTAAAAAGCCGGTCGCGTCCGTTTCCGGGTTCCCACGGTCAGGTGGTGTAGATGTAGTCGATCTTGACGGACAGGGCAAAGGCGGAAGGGGCGGGTACTCCGGCGGCGCGGACGGGAGGGGCCGGCCCCCCTCTCCGCCGGCCAGCCGAGCAGGGTCGGGAGGGGCTGACCACCCCTCCTCTTCCTGTTTCCGCTCCCTGTGCCACGTGACTCTCCGAGACCCACGTTTTTCTTTGTTTGCAACCTCCTCCTCTAAATTCTTACTGCGCCATCGCTCCTGGGAGACCTCCGCCTCTACCACCGTGCGGGCTTCGGCTACAAAGGGTTGTATCGGCGCCGACATGCCCTTAACTGCTGGTAACCCGAAGAAACGAGCCAGAGCCCGAGTTTTTTCCTTTTTAGCGGGGGGGGTGGACTCCGGCAGCGCCGGCCGCATCTCAGCAGCCACGCGGGCGACCTCTCTTTCTGCCCTCCTAGTTTTTAAAGTCTCTATCACGTTTTGCCAGAGTCCACGCACCTCCTTAATTTCTTTTTCCTCGGGGTCACTCTCAACAGTCTTTTCCCACATAATGTCTCCCATTTCTCTCCATTCCTCCACAGAAAATACAAGCGCTGTGTCTTTAAAATGTCCCCAGCGCTGGCCCAACTTTATCAGCTTAATTAGCTGTTTCTCCGCTGTTTCGCTCCCTCTCTTAGAGAGGATACTTGCGAGTAACGCGGCTGCAGCCTCTGTCTCCATGGCTGCCCTTTTTCCAGTGTCTGCTCTGCCTTATTTTGACCCGAGCAGCACCTGAACTCTGGGAGCTGAGTGGCCAACTCTTCCGGTGTCTGCTCTGCCTTATTTTGACCTGAACAGCACCAACCAGTGTCTGCTCTGCCTTATTTTGACCCGAGCAGCACCTGAACTCTGGGAGCTGAGTGGCCAACTCTTCTGGTGTCTGCTCTGCCTTATTTTGACCTGAACAGCACCTCTCCCAGCCGTCTTTTTCCCAACACCTCCTTTTCGCTGCTTACCGCAGTCTCAGAGAGAGCACGCCGAAGGGAACCATCCTCTGCTACCAGCTGAAGTAGGGGGAAAGCGGGGGGGGCATGCTCGCAGGTGCTGGGCGACGGACCGGAGTAAACTACATAATCTCAATGTGAGTATGGAAGATTCTCGTTTATTCGCAAAGCACACCGCGAATATATAGGCGGTAACCTGAGTACATGCTAATCACGCGTCCCGATCGCACTTGTGATTGGCCTATGGATTTACATACTCAGAGCTCTGGACTTAACTCTTGCGTAGCTCAAAGCCTGGGTTGCTCAGACTGCTCAGTGGCACAAGATCGTGCCCCTTCTCACTTAACCAAGCCTCTACAGGGTGGGATGGGAGGCTACCATCACATTGCATTGCTCTTCTCCCCCTGTGGCTATTATGGCTATTTCTGCTCTCACACCTCCTTCTTTGGTAAATGGTCAAAAGGCAAAAATGACACTTAATTTCTGTGTCTAGACGGGAAGATTTGCTTTTGAAAACCGCAATGATATTTTTAAAGTTTGAGTTGACTAGCTAATGACTGGTCTAACGACATAATGAAATTAAGAAATACTTATGCAACATCATCAGAATAGATATCAAAAGCTTCTCTATTAGTACAGAAAATTCTGGTATCTGCTCTTCAGTTAATTCACTGGTTGTGATTTTCCTCAACACTCTGAATTCAAACACATACTATGTAAATATTATTTTACTTAAATTATAAGTAGGGCAAATAGCAAGATTTTCCTTCATAATAGGGTTGTGAGAATTTCCAAATAAGCTTTATAGAATGATTGCTTTAAAAGGAATTATTTTGTCAATCCGTTCTAGAAGGTCACTTCATTGGATTTCAGGAAGCCTAACAAATTACAAAGTTCTCAATGTGAAAAGTTTTCCTGGGTAAATCAACTTAAGCACATTTATGTACTGTCACAATTCCAATGTACCACTAAGAATGCTGTATGAAGTCACACATAGTGGAACTGCTAGAACAGCTGTTTCTGAGTTAAGTGAACAAGTAGTTCTCAAGATAATGGATTAGTAGGCTGCAGTGCATCATTTTATTTTGTCTTAGGTGTTTTGCCTTGAAGTTAAACTGCTCACCAACAATTATACTTTAAGGTTCCTACAATGATTATTCATAGATCTTTGTTATTATTTCACTGAATCATCAAAGGAAAGCCAGTTAGATTGATTTCTGCAAAAGATGACTTTTTGTCAAAGATGAGTTCGGAAGTGAAAAGAAAAGTGCAATTTTTTCTTTTGTATCAAAGCAAAGGTATTAACAAATACTCAGATAATTATGTTCTAACATAGTTCTTTTGTGTGTAAAGAAACAGCCTTTACAAGTAATGCATAGGGAGCTAAACGCATTAACCACATCATTCTTTTTAATAGTATCTGTCCATGTTTCTCCTTGTGTGCTGCAGTGAAAGTTCGCTCCCGCAGGACCCAGCTATCCTGGTTTGGCCCAAACCAGGCCAATTAGTCTTAGAGAAACCAAGGTCACTGCTAAATTCCTCACTGCTTATGAGTGAAGAGCCAAAGGGGGCTCGCACCTGCAGGGAGGAGCAGACAGGACAGGTGACCCAAGATTGACCAACGACGTATTCCATCCCATACACGTCATTCTCACTTCCTATTTATCACTAACCCACTTGCCTCCTGGAGGTGGGGCCCAGGAGGGAGGGGCCCTCCTGTCTCCACTGATTGGTACCAGCTTTGCCAATTTTCCAGTTAAAAAGCCTGCAGGTATGATGACAGGGGAGCTACTGCATTTTCCCTCTGCCTGTGCTGGGGAGAGCTACTGCATTTTCCCCTCTGCCTGTGCTGGGGGAGCAACTCTGCCTGAGGAGGATTTCCAAGCTCTCAGTCTTGGCTTTGTATATATTTGTATATATTTGTATATATTTGTATATATTTGTATATATTTGTATATATTTGTATATATTTGTATATATTTGTATATATTTGATTATTTCTATTATTATTGTTATTATACTCTTTTTTTCATTATTATAGTTTATTAAAACTGTTTTAATTTTCCAACCCGAAAGTCTCTCTCCCTTTTCCCTTTCCCTTTCCCTTAGCGGGGGGGAGAGGGTTAACAGAGAGCATCTGCCACCTGGTTAATAGCCAGCCCAGCTTTAAACTGTGACACCCCAGCTCAGAAGGCTTTCTGCTAAAGGCAGCACTGCACCACGTGGAAAAATGCAAAATAAAGAAAATTGGTTTTCAGCTGCACCAAAGAGAACATAAATTTTACTGTGCTTAACAGAGACTGGATGAAAGGGAGAAGCATTATTGCAGTTCAACATTCTGTTCTCCCTAATTAACATCATAGCATGAGAAGTGCACTATATTGTGCAACTCTTCTTAACATGGAAAAGATCTTTGAGGTATTCTCTACATAATTATACAATAATTAAAACACAACCAAGGACTATCAAATTCTGCAAAATATTTTTTCAATGGTTTCTATGCAATACATTATAAATGAATTCTGACAAAACAAAGCAGAAAAGAATCTGTTTTGCACTTTCTAATCAGATTTGCTTTCTAAAATCAGGGGTTATTGGGACCAAACCTACTGGGGCCAGGTTGAAATCAGGGTAGCATGAAAAACTGCTGATGTCATAAACCAGTTAAAGACTCAAAACCCGTGCTGGGCACCAATGCAAGACTCAAAATCTACATTGGGCATAGTATCAACACTATCCAAAAAGAAAGCCTGACAATAGATGCTGGAATTACAATTTTTGACCACTTTGTAAATATTACCAAAATCTAATAAATTCTTACCCTACCACATGTGTCTTAATTAACTGAAACCTCTTCTATTTTCCACTGAATACAGAAAGACAGCTGAGTGTGAGCTCCTGCTTTTGGACCAGAAAGGACATGATGGACCAGCGTGCCCTTTTCAGAAGCAGATTGTCTTTGTCCACACAGTTCTCTCTTTCACCCTCCTATGTGCCTTTTTCACTGTTAGCAAAGTCACAGAGAGGATTTAAGAATGCTCCTGATTTTAGCTGAGTGATCCCTGGAGTATCCCACATGGGATATCCATATTGCACAAAGTGTCAGGGGACTTATGGGGCACTCAGTCTTGAAGATTTTGAAAACAAAGCAAAATCAAAGATCCTTTGAAGACACTGTCAGCAGGAACAGTTTGTAGAAGTAACTAGGGCACTTGTCATCCTGCTAGAAGCATTTTTCATAGGTTTAAAACACCAGGTAGTGTGTGCTGGGAATGTAGGACCTTCCATCAGGCAATGGTGAGGGGTTTAGGGGAACATTTTGAAGGGACCATGAGCTGCACCACTGCGAAGGAGGACATTGTTCTGCCATTGACCATGCAAATGAAGATTTTCACAGCTGCTTGAAAGATTAGAAAGGGAAGCTGTCATTCAAAAAGAACAAGACACACAAAGCCCTTTAATTTATTTAATATCAGCCAGCAGATCTTAGTCAAGCTATATGAAATAGAGGAATGTGGTAGTAGAAAATGAGAAGCCTGGAGTAAGCAAAGCTGAGGTAAAGCAGGTTGAAGGGAAAGTAGATTTCAAGGCCCATTCACAGCACAAAGAGTTTCTGAAATCTTCAATGCAAGCAAAAAAAGGCTTTGTGCTCTCAGACTTTTTTTCCTCCCTGTAAGGATAAATTTAGTAGGGAAATCTATGAGCAGGGGGGCCTTCACTCTGGGTAGTTCGTTATGTGGTCTGTGGAGAGCAATAAACTTTATTCTTCACTCTCCTGTTGCTGCTAGCCATTTGAGATTAAATAAATCAAGACAAACAGTAAAGAAGATGTCAATGGTGTGGTATTTTGCCATCTCAATCGCTTATATTTCCCATGCTCTGACTCATTTAAATTTGTCCCAGTATCTTCAGAAGAAGACTTTTTTTTTTCAGGAGTGTCAATGTCCCTAAATTAGCAATATTTCCACAAGTAAAAGGCCGTGCCACATGTCAGAAAAATGGGTCTTGGCCTATAGTATTAAAAGAGCAAAGGAGAGCTATGCTGTCCGCAATTACTCTGACAATTGCTCAGTGATCTGCTCTTCGTTATCTATTTAACAGATGCTATTTAAGCTGCTACAAGAAGGGACCAGATAATGGACAGAGAAGGTGGAGCTCTTGTTTCTGAGGACAAAAAGGCTCTTCTGACCATGACTGCATGCAGGTAGCTTACTGGAGAGCTCATCAAATATTCATCATTCTGACAGGAGAGGGATTACATTTGCCAGCTAAACTGACTCCATTTCCTGAGGTCACATCTCAAACTCCTTCTCTCGCCTATGTGTCCATTTTCAGATGGAAAGTGTATGGTTTTAGGTTACTTCACCTATTTCTTCCAGGTTTCCCCAATAAAACCTGTTCTGTCTCAATTCAGCAATTTTTGAAACAAGCATTGAAGTTCACAATTGATCTGACAGATGAATGCTTTAGTAATTAATACTTCTTAATCAACTTACTGTCAAAGACCTACTTCAATGACTGTAAGAAACTGATCCCATAATGGCAAAATTATTGATTAAACCACAAATCCCTAATTGTGGGCAGTCACCATGCTGAGAAAGAAATGAGCCAATACAGACTCTGGGAACTTTTAATGACTTTTTAATACCTAGGGTGTTGTGATCTAGCCACTGACTAAGGGAATTTTATTTGGAAAACATCAGATAGGAGGCTTACATAATATAATTCATCTAAAACGCTTTCCTAGAACTTCCCAGCTGAATTTTGCACACTGGATTTGAATACATTGCTGTTCCTCATGTCTTTTTCTTAAGCTATTGTCACAAATCCAGAAAAACTGTGAATGTTCATCACAGGCTTTTTCCTTTCTGTACGCTATTTTCTAGCTTGAACAGTTTGCAATGATTCCTCTTTGAATTCAGTGCCACATTCAAATGAGAAAATAAAACTTGTGCATACATTTATTTTACATTCATTTTAATTCCCATTCCATGTGCTTTTCACAGCTGCTCATTTTATTGCATTGCTTTTCCAAATGAAAACTCCAGCTGCTCCAGCCTTGCAAGCCGTATAATACATGCTGTATAAGCCTGTTTCATAGACCTTTCCAGAGACTCAACAGTTATTGTTTTCCTCATCTTCCATCTCTAGCCAGGAAAGCGAGTGTTTAGGTTTAAGTTGCAAATGCAATCTTTGAAAGTCCCAGGAGTTTTTTACTTGGATTCCTAAGAAAATGAGGCATGTCTGTCTAGCTTGCTTTCGTTAGTCTCCCTAATAACTTTTAACTTATGGGCCACTTTTAAACAAATTCGGCAAAGGGAGACGTTTCCAGCCAAGCCAGTTTCCATATGCCTGATGGAACAAGGTATTTGGGTTGAGAAGAGAAACCCTTTGGCCACAGCATTAATTCAACCCTTTTCAGACATCGAAGAGTCCTTGTTCATGCACAGCCTTGAGACATAGTCCTTTAGGACTTAAGAGTTACTGATCCTGATGCTGAAGTACTTTTACATATAAGAAGAGGTCCAGCTGAAAACTCGCTGGGTTGCCTGGCTACTGTCCCTTGCCAGCTGACGTGACTTGGGGAGATGTGCCTGTGTTTGCAGGAACCTTGCAGTTTAACACCGCCCCCACCGCCACACACACACACACATGAAGCAGTTCCGTAATGCAAGTGGTCCATTTACCCTAGAAAGTCTCAGCTTCAGGGTCTAGTTACAGTTTTCCTCAGACATAGCTTTGGGACACTGAGAAATCAACACTTACCAACTAGATAAGTAGATCAGGCTCTGAATTCAGTTAATTCATAAACCAGAGCTAGCAGATTATCTGCAGGAAAACTGAATCCAGTTATGTTTCTGGTTAGTATGCACTCTTCTGCTTCTTGGGAAGTTAATGAAAGTCAAGTTGGTTTTGTTTTTCTGTCGAGATTGACAGAAACATCTCCTGGGATGGTGATGGGAAGTCAGTGTACCTGTCTCACATGCAATCATCCTGCTCATTGCCACAGACCTTGCCAGCTGTATGCAAGTATTCTATTTCTCACTGCTGAGCAAACTTCTAGAGACACTCACTAAAGGACTCTGCCAAGTCTTTGTAGTACTGCCAATTCCTTGAATCCTCTCAGACTGTCATGACCCAGGTACGTGCAGTACAGATCAATCTAGTGACACCAACTGATTAACTTCTTCTGGCTGCAGAGCTCATGGGGAAGATTTTGAGACATCCTGGTATAAAATGCCAGTAATTCAATAGTGAGACCTGCTCTGCATCATCAACTTCAGAACAGCACTACTTTTCAGCTACCTGATGGCTTGATCAAGAAAGCAAACTGCATAAGCAACTGTTTGGAGTGGTACTATCAAACGGCTATGCTAATGACCCAAAGGACAAATTTCCACTTTTCATTCTTTAGGGGCAGATCTGAACCTGCCTCAGGAGAGCAGACAGCTGCCTCACATGTAGCACAATCTTTGTGTGTGTTGTGTTTAAGAGGGTCAATTTGGCAGAAACTAAACCCCCTTGTATTCCAGCTTGTTCTCAGATATCAGAGGGGCTGGGGGCAGCTGAGCTTAGCTTCTGAGTGATGCCCAATTTGATACCTTAAATTTTGGCTGCGATAGGCCAAAGTCGGCACTATCAGTCCAGCTGCGTTCAACAGCTGATATGTTGAACTAACACAGGTCCGGATGCACTAATAGTGCAGGGTACAGTCGCAGTCGATGAACTAACGTGGTTTCAGATTATGCCATAATCTGGGCATGTCCACCGAAATAAAATCCTTGTGACCAGTTCCACAGTTAAGGTAATTTATTTGAGCAACAGATACAGATTCTTTTAGATTGCTGGTGATGAATACAGTCTGCAAAGCACAGTTAGGTACTTATGAACATACAGAATCACAGAATAACAGAATGTTAGGGATTGGAAGGGACCTCGAAAGATCATCTAGTCCAATCCCCCTGCCGGAGCAGGATTACCTAGACCATATCACATAGGCATGCGTCCAGGCGCGTTTTGAATGTCTCCAGAGAAGGAGACTCCACAACCTCTCTGGGCAGCCTGTTCCAGTGTTCGGTCACCCTCACCATAAAGAAGTTTTTCCTCATATTTATGCAGAACCTCCTGTGTTCCAGCTTGCACCCATTGCCCCTTGTCCTGTCAAGGGATGTCACTGAGAAGAGCCTGGCTCCATCCTCATGACACTTGCCCTTTACATATTTATAAACATTAATGAGGTCACCCCTCAGTCTTCTCTTCTCTAAGCTAAAGAGACCCAGCTCCCTCAGCCTCTCCTCATAAGGGAGATGTTCCACCCCCTTAATCATCTTCGTGGCTCTGCGCTGGACTCTCTCTAGCAGTTCCCTGTCCTTCTTGAACTGAGGGGCCCAGAACTGGACACAATATTCCAGATGCGGCCTCACCAGGGCAGAGTAGAGGGGGAGGAGAACCTCTCTTGACCTACTAACCACACCCCTTCTAATATACCCCAGGATGCCATTGGCCTTCTTGGCCACAAGGGCACACTGCTGGCTCATGGTCATCCTGTTGTCCACTAGGACCCCCAGGTCCCTTTCCCCTACACTGGTCTCCAACAGGTCTGTCCCCAACTTGTACTGGTACATGGGGTTGTTCTTGCCCAGATGCAGGACTCTACACTTGCCCTTATTATATTTCATTAAATTTCTCCCCGCCCAACTCTCCAGCCTGTCTAGGTCTCTCTGAATGGCTGCGCAGCCTTACGGTGTGTCAGCCACTCCTCCCAGTTTTGTGTCATCAGCGAACTTGCTGACAGTGCACTCTAATCCCTCATCCAAGTCATTAATGAACATATTGAATAGTACTGGTCTCAGTACCGACCCTTGAGGGACTCTGCTAGACACAGGCGTCCAACTGGACTCTGTCCCATTGACCACCACTCTCTGGCTTCTTTCCTTCAGCCAGTTCACAATCCACCTCACTACCCGATCATCCAGACCACACTTCCTCAGTTTAGCTGCGAGGATGCTGTGGGAGACCGTGTCAAACGCTTTACTGAAATCAAGATAGACCACATCCACAGCTTTACCATCATCTATCCACCGGGTTACGTCCTCATAAAAGGCTATCAATTTGGGTAATCATGACTTCCCCTTCGTGAAACCATGTTGAGTGCCCCTAATGATCCCCCTATCCTTGATGTGCCTAGAGACAGCATCAAGAACAAGTTGTTCCATCACCTTTCCAGGGATGGAGGTGAGGCTGACCGGTCTATAGTTACCCGGGTCCTCCTTCTTGCCCTTTTTGAAGACTGGAGTGAAATACGTATGTTGCAAGATGACTATACAGCGCTATGAATACATTTATAAATACAAGCTTGATTTCTAAGTTTCCTGGGAAGCACCTGGTATAACCAAGTGTATAGGTCTTACCCAGAGGTGTCCCTATGGGTGGGGAAGAGAGGTTCAGCCCATCAACATGATCCTAGAAGTCTGCAGCGATGTCTCCCTGACTTCTCAGTGATGGTATCTTCCCTATCTTGCCTCTTTCTTAAAGACATTTTATACTATTTTCTAGGTTTCGGTGGAGCTTGAGTGACTCTAGGCATACATACCTTTATTATTGATTGGTGTAAAATTCTCTTGCTTAAACTTTAAAGGTATAGACTAAGAAAAATTCAGAGACCATGCTCAGTGGCAGAGGGAGGCGGGTAACTTTTGGGATGGAGGTATGTTTTGGTATTATAATGAGATTATAATTAGCAAAGTTCATCCATAGGATATGGTTTCACTACAATTGCTAGCTCAGCAACCAGTGTTCTGGGTGGAATGGGATATTATCTCTTATTTGACAGTAACTATTTGATTTATCAGCTACAAGGTACCATCTAGTTCCTGTACCTGCCTCGTTTACACAGAGCCTGGCCACGGTTATCTTCACACCATTCCACCCTCCATTTTCTTAGAGTTAGCACACCAAGCTCCTTTGGTGCACGAACATCTAAGAATGCAGGCCAGGTTGCCTGCGGAATCATCACAGAGCATATTCCTTACATGCTGACCACGTCCCACCCTAGATGCTTCCTTAGTCCTATAGGATGTGGATATAACTTTACTCTCAATAAGTGTGCCTCCAATAATCAGTTTCAATAAGTTGCCCCCCAGTAGTTATTCCACGGTGTAGTTACTCCACAGTGTGGTTGCAGGGACTCAAAAAGTCACAGGCATACAAACTTTGTTTTTTTCCAGCTATGCACGCTAAGATAACCATCTGGATTCTTTGCAAGTTTTGGTAATAAGGAGCTGGTTGCAAACAGTAATAGGTTTCTTCTTTTAACTCCAGTCTTCTTTTCTATTTGCCTGAATCACTTTAATATAAGTAACCCCAAAACCTCAGTGTTGGTTTGCTGTCAACATCTTAGTATCCTGCATTAGTTTTTCAGTGGAGTCTGCTGTTTTACCCCAACACAAAGAATGGGATGAAGAAAAGAAAAGCTGCCTCCATGTTTTTTAAACTTGTCTCATTTATCTTTATGACAGCAAAAGATGGTAGCTAAGGATGTAGAAACCAGGACATTTAAACTGCCTTGTTCCTTGTCCTCATTTTTTACTTTTAACTTTGCCTTTGCCTTTTCTGTACAATACTACAAACTTTATCTTCAGCCACACTTCAACTTCACCTATTTTCTATTTATTTTTACAAATAAAGAATGTTGTAGTTACTGTATCGTTCAGAAGCATCTCTACGGTGGAACTGTTGTTCTGTTCAAAAAATAATGCATGCAATTAAATAAACACAGTTCTGTTTTCAGTTAGTGAAAATTTAAAAAATTATCTTTGTATGAAAGAAAATTCCTCCAGGTTCACTGCAAAACATTGATGCAATTACTTATCAAATGCATTAACAACACTAACTGTTGAATACAGACTTACTTGATTGGATTAAATATTTAAAATTCTTTCCACACTTTTATTTTTTTTAATACAGAGGAATATTGTCTCCCAGGATTTCACATTTACTTTATCACCACCAGTTCTGGCTCACTGTCTAGTCACCATGATTTTTCACAAAAGACCCAGTCTAGTTAAGTCTTGGAGCGTTCTGTTTCTGCTACTTCAATAAACACCTGCAATCCTGCAAAGGTGATTAGCTCCTTCTCAAGATAAAAGTACAATATAGGCTTGTGAATTGTTTAATAAGTTATAATGCAGTAAATTTATTTGAAATGTTCCTCAAGCTACCCCCTTTCTGTTGTAATATGATAACTAATCCTATATTTATTGCTTGTGAGCTAACACAAGATCAAAGCTAAGAGGCTGGGCAATTTCTCTAATAAGAAAAAAAAATACAAAAGAAAAAGCAGATGCCTACTAACAGCCACTGTTACAGCTATGAGTCCCAGACTCCCCTCGTCTTTATATCATTTGAAGATGAGCTCCTTCCATTTGGTTGGGTGTTTTTAATTTTCTGTCCATAGTAGTTCAATTTTTGCCATTAGCCTTCAAGATTCTTGTGCAAACAGTTAAGATTTACAATTAAAAACTTAGAAGTAATCCCTTCCAGAAATGATAGCGCACAGAGAAAATAAATGTATTTCAAAAATGATGGAAAGCTCCAGGAGTCTGTCTACTAAATTGCAAAGCCCAGAAGACACTGCTATCATACAGCTCAAACACCCACGTGCTGAACAGGGTGAGCATTCCATTGTGCTCTTTGCTTATGGTTTTGTCTATAATCTGTCATCACTGATGTCTTGATGCAACTTACGAAAGAAAATGAGAGAAATCGTTATGCCACTCATTATGAATAATTACCTGTTTGTAAGAAACACTCATTTGTGACAGCCATAGATTTTTTTTTTCACATGCTCAAAATTCAATAAAATCCCACTCCCCTTCATTGGTCATCTGCGTTGCTGTGGTGGTGATTAAATGTCATTATCTACTTGATGTGTTTTTTTCCCTCAAGTGACCCAATTTCAAAATTCAGAGATTAAGTACTTCTGCAACAGGTTTTTTTGTCAATCAGTAATACCAACTGTACAGGAAATTAGATAGAGCTCCACACTTCAGCATTGTCTCGTTTCTGAAGTTCAGGCTGTATTGATGGGCTGGTTTTGCAATCATTTGAAATAACCAGGAACTGAAATGTCACATATTGTACTGTATTATACATAATAAAACAAATCCATACAAGTGGCTGAAAATGAAAAGGAAAGTTTTAAGGGAGACGGTGAAGGTAGTAACATTTTGGCTACCTGAAGGAAGTTTTTTCTGTGAGAGTTGATAAAAAAACAAAAGTCTCACTGATTTCCTGCTCTTCTCTATCAGAAATCTTTGCTTTATATTTCTCAACCAGCACTTTCCCAAGGATTACCCTACCAACTGCCAACCAAGTCTAAATCAAGATCATAAGCGAGAAGATGCCCAGACTACTCCAGACACACCCAAACTACCCTCCATGTTCAGTACCTTGAGGAACAACTGTGATCCCACAAGCCCTAGCGTGTTTCAGGACCTGCTTTGTTTCCAGTTCCCCTCTATAAGGCATATCCCAGTGATTC
Source organism: Nyctibius grandis (assembly GCF_013368605.1). Lineage (NCBI taxonomy): Eukaryota > Metazoa > Chordata > Aves > Nyctibiiformes > Nyctibiidae > Nyctibius > Nyctibius grandis. Next base: position 70,106,451 of record NC_090660.1, on the reverse strand, counting down.
AGCACATGTCCCTACCCTGCATCACCCGCCAGGGTCTCTGCAGATCACATTTGCACCAGCACCCACTGCAGCCTGTGGGTTGCCAAAGGGTAGGTCCTCCAGAAATCTCCAGCCAGAGGTGGGCAAACTCACTGTCCCAGTGCTACCGAGAGCAGATATTTGAGTGAATTTCATCTTAAGTTTAGACGTGAAGGACAAAGAAAGTAGCCAGAGGGCATAAATCTGTAGGTGGCATATTTCTTGGTTTAGAAGTCCCATACATATGTGTGTAAGATGTATGTCTTGGGCGCAGGGACACACCTCATATGGGCTATATTCTGCACAGACACAGAAAGTTTGATGTGTCCCAGGCTACTTATGCACCACATGCCAAGTCACCTCAGTGCCTCCCAGGTCTACTCTACTTTCATGATGGAGCTAATCTCAGCAATCCAGTGCAGCGCGTCAGAGTTCTTACAGACCTGAAGGAAATCCATATTTGACATGTGCATTACTTCCATATGTCTATACAGAACTACTACTCTGGCCAGGATTCCAGGAATCTGGAAATCCCAGACAAATAGCCAAAGTCCTCAAATTCTGATAGAACAAAATTTCTAGGAGAAGAGAGGACATCTGAAGAAACACAAGTAGTGTAACCCTAGATACAAAATTTGGTGCACTATACTCTGCTTATGTTATGCTGTAGTTTTCTGCCATGATTTGACTTTTAGTTTTCCTAAGTCTGGCGGAAGTCAGTCTTATATGTGTCAATATATAAGAAAAAAGTAGCACCACATGGTCTAAATAATGGGGTTTGTGCAACATTTAGTTTCTGGACGAAATTCAATGTCATGATAGAGGAAATAGCTACAATAATTTTGAAAATAATTTTTCACATGACTTCATTGAATTTTTCTATTTACTCTTTAGGAACAGGCTGCAGGATCTTCACACAATGTTAGTGCATTTTGTGATTGAAATTTTCCTGTTCTTTTACAGATATAGAGGTGTTAATGTATTGAGAATATGGTGAGAGCAACAGTGACATTGATAAGAGAAATAAATGGTTCGTGGGGAAAGGCACGGAAGGCTACATATTTAAATGACAAAGTCCTTTAATTCTATGAGGACATCATGTTCCTCTTGGTCTGGTCTGGTGAAAGAGAAAGAAGCAAGGGCATTTCTTCTTAGATTTAGTTAGATGCTAGTTTCTATGGAGACAAGTTTCTCCAGTCATTTTTATTTGCAGGCATTAATAACATAGACAATACAGAGCAGCAAGAATTTAACCCTGGATTGAACCCCATATTGAGCACATTCTGGAGGGAGAAAAATGAATCTCTAAATTGGATACAAGAGCCATTATACAATCTTAACATACAATCTCGTTAACTGAACTCTGGCAGGACGAAGAAAAAAAACCTGAGGAGTCACCTATCTTCATACCCTGTCCCCTCTTTTTTAAACATGTTCTGTACAGAAACCTAAGTGGGCAGCATCATCTGCACTCTGGCTACCCCTGCACAGCTGATCACATACATTGCTATGCATTAATTGTCTAACCTCTGGTTGCACTGGCACACACAGAGAGGTCAGTGGTTCCCAAGCCTAAGGCAGTGACTGGCCGTGGCAGGAGAGGTGAAAGCAAGGCTATAAGCTATCTTTTTGAGCACAATTGAAGTAAATTTTCATGACTGTGAAGACCTATGTCATTTTGTGAATTGAAGTGATCAAAAAAGAAAAAAAAAAGAGCAGTTACTTTCAAGTAGCAAGCAGAATCAAATTTATGTCACGGAGGTTTTTTTCACTTTCCTTTCTCCCCTTCCTGCATGTACTTTGATTTCCACTATATTATTTTAAATTGAACAAACAATTTACAGTGAAGATTTAGCTATCACATATGCCTTTTACATTGGTAATGGAATATGTAGATCAGAGTATTAATTTTCTTGAGTCTGTTTTGCAGGGATCAGTGGGAGGGGGCAGCTGATATTGTTTAAACACTCAATTGCTCAGTGACATTCAATAGCAATGCTTAATACTTGAAACATCAGTTTCATTATTTATATGCTTAATTACATGGAGGAATCAACCTTGTAATGAATAGAATGTCCAAGGAGTCTGGCCAGAAGAAATAAGTTAGGTAAACATTTTTAAACTCTTCCAGAATACACAAAGATTGACCGAGACCTGATTCTGTGTTACCTTTATATTCCAAGAGGTACAGAACTTTAAATTTAGTGCTCTCACATCAGCTACAAATTAGGTAACCCTATACACTGCCCAGTCTGAAGACCAAAGTGACAGAGAAATTGTCTCACTTTTGGCCAGACCTTTGAAGTATACAACAGGATTCCACCCCTGTATGACCCTTAAATGCACAGAATTACTGTAGTGCAAATTGCCAGAGATAATACAAACACCTGACTGTCCTGATTTTGAACAGCACTGTCAGGTGTCCTTGATCCTCACTTTATTTCACTTCATTGTCTCTGTCAGAGTGCCAGGAAAAGGCTTAATTCTGCTAGTTTCTTCTTGTGCCTCTGAGTTCTTCTTTGCTGGTGAAATATGCCAATTCCAGGACAAATACCTGTTACTGCAAGTCATTATCTGTGAGTATTTTGACAGGGGTGTTTGGATTGACCGAAGCACTGAAGTGTAAAATCTTGTCAGTAGGATGTTCAGAGAGCAGAAAAAAAGTGCTAAGTGCCCACAAGACATGTAAATTTGTTACTTTAAAAAGTCATTGTAAAGAGGGAGGGGTATTTAACCACCTTTGTCTGGACAGATAGTCCAGTTACTAAATAAGCAGAAATGCACCTTCTTTTTCCAAGAACATGACATCTACATGACAGCCTTAATCTGAAACACGGAAGTAGTAAATAGAGGAACTTGATATTCAGAGTTAAAAAGACTTTCTAAATATCAGCAAAACACACGTCACCAAAGAGACAAGACATGGTTCATGCTTTCACAACCATGTACTTTGAGGAGTCCTATAATTAGTAAGTAAGCAAATCTGTGGGAGGTAGACCAAGTGAAAGCTGGATTTCTTGTGTCCTCTGGCTGGACTGTCTGGTGTCTCACAGAGCATGAACCCTCATGGAAATGCCTCCTGCAGTCAGACACTCTCATCCATTTGGGAGAGACATCTGATAAGCACTGTGTTTGCACAGCAGCCTTTCCCTCAGCAGAGGCATTAGAAGCAGCCCTCTCTCTTGCTGTTGAGATGATCTCTTTCTTCTCTCTAGCATTCCACTTCCATGAGACCTGGAGTAGTTTCATATCCCTGAGGCTGCTACTGCCCTGCTACATTTGAAAAGCTGAGCAGCAGGTCCAGAAGTGAGGTTGAACAACAGATCTGCAGATGTGAAGACATCACATAAGCTTCATGACCTTAAGAAAGTGACTACCAGGTAATTAGAACAAAATCTTTTTCCTCACAGCTTACTAGCCTGGAGCCCTCAGTTAGAGAATTTGATACAGGGATAATATATGTCAGAAGCTAATTCTATCTGACCACCACCTGTATTGTTTCTGTGGATGTATGTTATTTATTTCCTCTTCTCCTTTCACACAGATCTCCAATGGTTTGCAGACCCATTTGATCTCACCTACCCAGGCCACTTCATAGCTGAATTTCATCAAATTTCTCAAGATTAGGTCTAAAAAATTACATTTCTGCAGTTTTTCAGATAACTAGGTAGATATTAGGGTTTAATCTGGAAGTTAATGGAAATAGTGTCACCAAAATTTAACAATAATATCAGAAATGAGAGGGAGGCAAGGAGGAAAGTGTGCTGTCAGCTTGGAGGATGAGGACCTGTAAACCAGAGAAGTACAGAACTCAGCGTGGAAAAGACAGGGCTGAAGCTGCCGCAGGGCTGTGCAAAGGCTAAGGGAAAGCAACTGCCAGATGACAGGCTGGTGAGGAGGAGGAGAAAGGGGGAGCTGATCTGCATCAAACATGTGCAGAGGTGTAGGAAAAGGCAGCACTGTCCGAAAATGAAGCAGCCAGGGAAGTTGCCTCAGAGAGGTAAGTGGGGCTTTTGGGGCACTGGGTGCATGCAGGAAGGACACCCATGCTGACTTCAGAGAAGACCCAGTGCAGCGGTGGCCACCTTGTGCAGGAGTGGTCAGAGCCCATGAAGTCCAGTGGAAAAGGTGAAAAGAGCCAAAAAAAGAGTTGGAGAAATATCACAGGTGACCTGGCGGTGATGAGCAATTTAACACTGAGAAGGTGGAGGCTGAAAAAGACACTCAAGAGGGATGACAGACCTCGAGGAGGTGAAAATTCACTGAAAAAGGTGGAAGTGGGCAGCGGATGAAGAGTTGAGGGGGGAAGAGAGTGCAATACATTTGAGCATGCTCTTCCTACCTCAAGGAATCCCTTTCATTTTCAAGATGTCCAAAGAGTAGAGAAAATTGGCATTTTCATGATAATGTACCTCTTTCTATAGATTTATAAACTATTGATTTTTCCACTCTGAAAGACTGTCTCTCAATATCAGTTGAAATCCTTTTAAAATCTACTGTAAAATACAGCACACCATCTATAGGTAATTAAAGGCTAAGCAGAAAGCCTAGCGCCCAGGGAGGAAAGGACAATACTCAGTCACGAAAGGAACCAGCCATCTTCCCCAAATGGGAAGCCATTTGGCACCACTGAACAACTCCACATCTCACAATTAACAAACTGCTGGCTTCCTGATGTGCATACGACTCCTCTTTGAAAATAACATATATCCAGCACATCAGAGCTTTCCAAAACCTGTGACAAAACTATTAGAAAGAAAACTGGCACATTATCGATTGAACACTTGACAAGGTCTTACGCAGTTACTTAAAATTATTATACTGCTCCCTTTTTCTCCACTAATTTTCCACTTGACTAATCAAGAAATCAGTTTGGATTAAAGAGAGAGTGTGTTTGACAACTTTGTTAGCTGGTTGTTGTTCTCAGGAATTCAAATGTAACTGATGTGTCAGGGAAGGCTTTTCCTGATGCTCTTTTTCTAGCAAACTGAGGTGGCTTCTTGCGACTGTCTCAGTGCTGGCTCCACAGGATACGCTGTGGTCAAGCTGATCGGCATGACAGTAAGCTGCCTTTTTTTCTTTACTTGGCAAAGTTGTGTTTCTTCCCAGACTGTTAAAACAGAAAGGATGCGTAAACAGTTTCCAGGCTGATTTCAGTGTTGAATGTTGTAGATGAGCATGCAATCTGCAAAGAGTATAGTAGTTACTACCCTTTAATTGAGTTTTCTTGTTGCTGCTAACCGATTCTACATGACACACATACAACACATAAAACACTACATAAAACATAAACAGTTATTATTAAGAAAATGGAAAGATAAGCAGCAATTCTTCATCTCAATAAGTGGGAAAAGAATGCTGTATATATTTAGAAAACTTTAGTGAACCTCTACACAGCTCATCCAGTTAAAAATTTACTTCTGGGCATGATGAGCACTACCAGAGTTCCTCTCAAATGATAGTGCATAAGAATGTAGTGAGAGATTTAATTAGAACTCCTTAGGACTGCATTTGCAGGACTCTCAGTATAATGAGGAGACCCTTTGCCCAGCAACCTACAAGCCACCATTCTCTGATGATTTGACGAGTTCTGAAATGAAAACCAGAACTTGGTTTATGCTGATGAGCTCATTATGTTTCACCACCCTGGAAGGACTCTAGTATGCCTGCCCACTGGCTATAACTTGAGGAAACAGGGACATTGACCTCTACCCAAACTGTAGAGCACATGACAAGATTTTGAGGCAGTAAATTCTTAGATCCAAAGCGCAGGGGATTTTTCAACAATAGCTCATACTTCTCACCACTCTCAGAAAAAAAACTGTCTAGAGACTATATTTTTGATACGGATAGATAGGAAATATTTGGCAGCTGCTGAAGACGTGCAATGAGTTATTGCATCTTACTCCATCCTTACTAGCAGGAAATTCTTCAGGAGAGAGCACGGAATAATATATGTTTGCACATGAAGGTAATGTAATATAAAGGTTTCGATAATAATAATCCTTGGTCCACAGGCTTCAGCACTAGCTCTGCAGTGACTTGTGTTAACCCCAAGTGCTATATGTTGTACCAGCAGGGTCTGGGAGGAGTGGGTAAACTGGACAGAAATTGGCAGTCTCCATTAGCACTTTTGTTTTGATGAGGAGTGAATCTCCTCAATGACCCACTCTGGCTGACCCCCGGAGGGCCTTGGAGCTCATGACCCCATTGCTCTCGGATGACCCTAACCAGAGAGTCATCCCAGCAGCACACCCAGCACTGCAGTCACTCAAAGGCACAAGGGCCACAGAGGAGCTGGCCCACAGCAAAGCCCCCAGTTGTGCCCGGTGCAGGTCTCCACTATGCAGCACCAGCTGCCTCGCTCTACAAACCCTCTCCTCCTGGTGAGTGCTATGAGATAGACAAATGCAGTCAAAGGTCCCCAGCACCTCTAGATCTGATAGACGTGCCACGTCAGGGAGGAAAAGGATGGCCAGCTGGTCAACTGCTTTCTAGTGCCTACAGCTTCCCAACCTATAACTCTGTATTAGTCATTAAAAAATAACACATCAAGGGGAAAATATAGCAAATCAGGACAGGGGTGTGGTGGGTTCACATGACTGTTTTATCAGTGTTGTTATTTGCTACTTTTACCCTTGTCTATTTTGGTTTATAGTCAGCAGAACATGCAGCATGTGCCACCCCAAAAAAAGCCACTGCCTGGAGAGTCACTGCCTCTCCCCATCATGCCAATGACAGCCATAACCAATTCCCGGACCAGGCCATGGAAGTGATTGGAGAGAGGCAGGACAAAGCCAATTCCAACAGATCCACACCATGTCTGTTCCACTGCAGAACCCCCCTCAAAATAATCCTTGTCTCTTTTCCATGCTACAGAGTGATATGTCAGCAGAGGGTAGCTTGTAATACTGTTATTTATTCTCTCAGAACAATGTCCACACAGGGTTTGCTTACTCAAGCATTGTACAAGAAGGGTTTTGCTCTGCCTATAATTCTGCAGCTGTATCAAAAGAAAGGAGGTATAGCTTGCTTGCCCTTTGCGTGGGACAGCGTAGCAGTGTTTGAAGATGTCTGTGTTCTCTCTCTAATAATACTAACAGCTTATTCAAGCCAGAGTGTTTGATAGAGACAGCATCAACAGGGGACATGAACCCACTAGTTCTGTGCTGGAATAGAGAATTTTACTGTGTTTGTTGGATTTTTTTTCAGTTTTCTAATTGATGTTGTTCTCAGTAATGTTACCAGTGTCCCCCATGATACTGTCAGAAGAAAAGAAAGGAACCAGCAAAACAGTCATGTATACAACAGGAAAAGGATAATAGCTTCCACCTGACAGTAAAAACAATTCTCTAAAGCATGTGGTAAGAAAAACAGGACTGAAGCAAATAAAACACATTCACTGGGAGGTGATTAAACAGAACTGTGTTGCAGGTAGAGCTAAGTAATGGGGATTTCAAGTACAGCTGTCAAAGCTTGAACATCTGGTGTTCCCCAGTGCCTGTGTGCTTGCATCCTCCCACAGTATCTGGGCACTGCAGGTTCACTTCAAATTAAGCTGTTTCAAAGTAGCCATGATTAGTCACTCACTGAAATCTGAAAGTTTATTTTTAATGGCTTTTAGTTTTCTGAGAGATTGTTTTAATATTGACAGGTCCAAACAATGATTTTATATTGATAAAAAAGACTTGGTTTTACTGGTGAGGACTGTAACAGAGAAACACATAAGAAGAGTTGGACTCTGGTCCTGAAATGACTTAGACATTGCTTAACTTTCTCATAGCTAATACTTCATAACCCCTTGATAGCTAGTTAATTCAATTTTTGTCCTAAAAATAAAACCTGGCCATGAATGATTTTTTTTGTCTTGAAGGGGTTGTATTTTTTAATACCACTAGTGAAGACAATCACTTGCAGTTTTCTCGTATGGTAGAACTATATAACGGACCTGAAATATTAATGCAAATTAACACAGTCGCAACTGCTTGTAGATAATCCTTTTGGCAACAATATGAGTTAATGAGCAAGTTATTTCCTATATTTTCTGTTGAGCAAGAAAGCATCATTTTTATGAATATATTTCTTCAGTCTTCACTGCTAAAACAGATCTTTAATTTTTCCTAGAACTACCATTGACCTTTGACCCAGATTTGAAAGACTAGCAGGTCATTTCCTATTTCTCATTTCTGACAATATTGACTCATGAAATCATACTGAGATGTTTTGACTTGATTTTGACTACCCTTAGCTTATCAGAATTACTGAAGTGTTATTACTAAAACATTCAAGTTACACTAGGTTAAAATAGCAACACTTCTGAGAAGAACAACTTCTAAAAGTCTATCGGAAATCACAAATAATTTTGCTGTTTGTAGTAATTGTCCTTTTTATATCATGAGTAACTTGATTGCTTTGCAATTGATTCTCAGTTGTCAATGATCATGAATTACCTTATAGGCTTTCTAATGCTTTTCAAAAAATGGCAGGCTGATCACAATAGCATAATGAAAATTATTTTGAGATTGAGAGATAAAAATTTATTAATTTTTGTGATGAAGTCACAAAAGTATTACTTTCTTGGAATTTCCGAGAAATAATTTTTTTGTGAGAAAACAGCTACCCTACCTCTAAAAATGTTCTGCAATATTAAATTTGGGTTTCTTCCCTTCTAGAAAAAATCCAGTCAGCAGGAAGACTTCCCCATCTTTTTCTCCTTTTAAGATCTAGTTCTGTATTCTATAACTAACTCTTCCATTACATCTCTTACTACCCGTAATCCAAAGAGGAAGAAACAAAGACAATTTTTCATAAATACAGTTTTAAGCGAAATGATCATTTCAGAAGCATAAGAACTACACTTAAGTTGAAACTTAATATTATATTGGAAACATAATGCAAATTCTGAGTTGATATAAAGATGTTTAAAAATAGTTGAAGGGAGGAAATGACAAGCTATCTTTTGTATACACCACAAGTGTTTAGATGGTATTTGTTGCATTTTATGGCTGCAGTATTGCCATTGGAATTTCAATATCTATTATTAAAAGGGATCAGTTTTTTAAAATTTCAGATTTGATTGTGCAAGAATACTGCATGAAGCTGCTAAGCAGAATAACAAAAATAGAGATGTTAAATGGGCTTGTTACTCTTGAATAGTTTTTATATGGCATTACAATCTGTGCTGTTAAAAATCAGATCTCTTCAGATAAATTTATAACAAGGAAGGGGAAGACAGCACCCAATAAAGGGGGAAGACAAAAGAAGAAAGTAAGAAGAAAGACGCCAGGCAGAATACAAAATTGAGTCATTTATGTTTAATCAATAAAATTTTGATAGAAAATAGTCTCTTTGACATAAAAAATGACAGATGCTGAAGTTTAAGAAATAAATCACACAATTGCAAATATCTAGGAGAAATTAATTTCATCACCATATTTGTTATTATAGTTTTTATATGGGTTACACAAACTTTAAGAGTCAAGAAACATGTTTTGATCTCCCAGGATCACATGTTGAAGTAGGATTGTAAAATGAAATCTCTCTAAGTAGTTCAAGAATATCTTTCTGGTAAGGAAAATCTCACACAAAGGAATGGTGTCCATATTGCAGACAGTTGAAAAACACAGAGTATTCAATGAGTTCTTCACTACTGCAGTGTGTTGAAGGTGGTGAAGATGATGATTACGTATAGAACTGGGACACAGAACCGAGACATTTAGAGACAGGAACGCAGATAGTAAATTATCTTTTAAAGACTATTTGTTAAGAAGATTGTCTTTCTCATCTCCATAGCTGACAACAATTGATAAGGCGAAGGCACCACAATGTGCTTGTAAGACAGGCAAATTCGCTTCTGAAATACCAAGCTTGAATTAGTCCTGGTAGTCTGAGTGAAGAAGCTTCACCGGCACACCAGAAAGCTGCTAGCTCACATCTCAGTTCAGATTCAAGTTGAAAGCTGATGGAAAAGAGCATCCTGGGAGCTGTATGGTGCTGGGATTCATTCCCCGTGCTCCTGGGCAACTCAGACCTCACGACCTCCAGTAATGTCTCTTCAGACCTTGTCTCTTCTAGGTTTCGCATAAAGGCAGACTAGGGCTGGTATTGGTATACTGGAGGTTTCTAACTTTCCTTTCTGGACTACCAATTCAAAACAGGTCAAAGACTCTCAAACAATCTTTTCATCTCTAAATTAACACACATCATAAGTGGTCTGTACTGTCAGAAGAAAACTGAAAAACAGCTCTCGAGCAGCACCCACATCATTGTGAGCAGCTATGCCTAATGTGAGGGGGCCAGAGGACAAAGGGTGCAAGAGGAGGGTAAGGCAGTCGCATTCCTTCAAAACATTTGCAGGATCAACAAAAGAGTAAATCAGTACTTCCCTGCTCTTTTTAATTCACTTTACATTCAGAGAATTTTCTTTTAAACTCAAGAAAACTATTTTCTGTTTCTAAACGATTACCTACTTTGAAAAATGTCTTCACATATTAACTAATTTTTAATTATTGTTGTTTCAAGTGCTGCAGGTTAAAACAAGGAAAGATTAATCCTCTTTGGTTGAAAAAGCACCACAATTCATACATACTGTAGCTAGAAAATAATTTTTACTGACTAAAAATACTAAATGCCTATTGAGAAGTTAACTGCTAGAAATGTTTTAATGTTTTCTGGGGATTGAACTCTGGGATCTTGCTTCATAATAATTAAGGTTTTTCAACTGTTCAGATTCCTTCATTAGCAGGTAATGGGCCACAGCAACAAAAAGAGTCCTAATAGCCCCAAATTTAGCCAGGGAATGATTGCATGGATAATGTGAAGAGGGTCAGTAAATCCAAGCAGAGCCAGGGCAAGGTGATGCATTGCAAGGATGTAACACAGGAGTGTTCCCAGGTAGCACGGCAGCCCACAGAAGTGTAAGGACAGGACTGGCCAAGGAGTACAAAATCTGGAGGGAATAAAAATGGATTTGGAAGAACTCTTACATTCCACCATTTGCCTATGCATAGTTTAAAACTAATAGTCCCATACATTTCAGTGGGGATATTGTATATATGCATCTGGCATATTGTGTCCAGTCCTGGGCCCCTCAGTTCAAGAAGGACAGGGAACTGCTAGAGAGAGTCCAGCGCAGAGCCACGAAGATGATTAAGGGAGTGGAACATCTCCCTTATGAGGAGAGGCTGAGGGAGCTGGGTCTCTTTAGCTTAGAGAAGAGGAGACTAAGGGGTGACCTCATTAATGTTTATAAATATGTAAAGGGCAAGTGTCATGAGGATGGAGCCAGGCTCTTCTCAGTGACATCCCTTGACAGGACAAGGGGAAATGGGTGCAAGCTGGAACACAGGAGGTTCCACTTAAATATGAGGAAAAACTTCTTTACAGTGAGGGTGACCGAACACTGGAACAGGCTGCCCAGAGAGGTTGTGGAGTCTCCTTCTCTGGAGACATTCAAAACGCGCCTGGACGCGTTCCTGTGTGATATGGTCTAGGCAATCCTGCTCCGGCAGGGGGATTGGACTAGATGATCTTTCGAGGTCCCTTCCAATCCCTAACATTCTGTGATTCTGTGATTCTGTGATATAAATTTATCTGAACCTTCCCCTGCGTTTTGCCTATGAACAGTTAGATGTAACTGTAGTAGGCTAGGATCTGGTTGGGAAGACCTAAATCAGTGTTCTCATGATATCAAGGCTTCAGATCCAGAGTGGAAGCAGAATGTATGAAATTAATATTCTCCAGTGTATATACAGGCTGCTTGCTGGCTAAGGTGCATGGGTCGCAGATCAAATTTGGACCAGCTGGAACAGTACGCATTGCAGACAGCAGTGCATTATTTTCCTTTAGAAAGAAGTTTAAGCAGGAAGAGAGCTGCTCAGTCCAGCCCTGCAGAAGTCCTCGCAGGACACTGTTAAAATAAGAGAGCAGCAAGCTGAGCGGAGCACAACCTGTTGTGAGACAAGGCAAGTTGCAAGTGCTGCATATGCAATATGAAGACCCAGTTAGACTTCTTTTTAAGAGGAAAAGATTAATGTTCCGGTTTGAATGTATATGAATGTCTATGCACAGAGATTCTGTTATGAAGAACCAAACTAAGTTTAAAATGTTTAAAACCTGTGTTACATGACTAGGAGGCATTGCTGAAGGAATTAAAGTTACTAAAGGGTTTAAAGTCCATCCTTTGCATTTCAAACACAGGTTTCAGCATACTGCAGTATGGTTAGGAGCCTGCAGGACTGATCCAGAATTTACGCAAGTCAGTAGAAGTCTTCCCAATGATTTCAATGGGTTTGGATCAGGCCCCAGGTCTCACAGGCAATAGGCCATGTCCAGACTCCAGACCAAACGTGGGATAACATGATGTGTGTGTGGTGGGGAAGCAGCGCACATCCAGATCCTGCTGTAAAATTAACAGGAGAAGCAGCTGGTGACTCAACTCACAAAGCTTTAGATCCTTCTGGATATTTAATCTTGTATCAATATAGAGCTACAAAGAAGGAAGAACAGTTATAATAGGAGATTCATAAGCATCTACCACTTGAACGTGATTTTTCTTTCAGGCATAGTAACACTGCAGCACAAATTCTGGTTTTAAACTATTAACACAGGGTTATCCTTCACCTCCCCTAAGAACAGGTATCATTGCAGTGAATTGCAGTGCACAGGCAAGGCAAATATGCTCCACCTGAACATGGACTTTAGCCTAATAAAATGTTAGGTAATATACAATAGCATCCCTAAGCCATATATGAAGAAAAACAAAAAGCAAATTCAGCCCACATCAAAATTTAAACACATAAACCTTATTTTCTATCATTTTTGCAGCTTTTATTTCCATATTGCCCTGTGGTTCAAGGTAATGGTTTTGTTCTAGCCAATATTTTGCTAAAAAGATATTAGATGGACCATAAGGAAGTACAAACCATGTATTTGTTCATAAATTTGATGAAAGTATGGCTTAATAGTCTTATCCATATCCTGAAAACTTACTCATTGCCACAGTTTCCCTTAAAGTACAGAGTATTGAAAAATTACACTCCCAGAGAAGCTAAATATGCCACCTTTAGCTATATTGTGTTTACTAAGTTTAATTTGTTCTTCTGAACTTCTGTAGAAAAACAGATTTGTCTCATTTAGACAACAGAAAAAAAGACACTCTTAGAAGAATATTTTTCTTTCTGCTTTTTGCAAGAATGAAATAGGAGAAATGTAATGTTGACCAAAGAGGACTGTTTCTCCTCAAAGATAAACAATTTTGATTTGTTCATCTTGTAGCAAGCACATTGTGGGTAACTTCCTTATCAAAGGCTCTCCGTTTTCCTCTTAAAATCTTTGTTCAAAAATTTCAAACTTCTACAGGATCTCCAAATTATGGATGAGAAAGCACCCCAGAATGTTTTCAGTTGTCAAAAACTCCTGTCTGATCTGAATAAAAAAAGATGAACAGCTGAAATTCAAAACTAGAGCTGTGATTGCAGAATCCCTCTTCCACCCTTAGCTACACCATCCTTTCCTAAAAGCACCAGAGCCCCACTGAGCAGAAGATTGTTCTGTATGTGAGATAACAGACAGGATCCTGAAAATCACTGTTTGAGGCACATAATAATGCATCCCTTGTAACAAAACACAAGCTGTGTGGTAAAGAGAGATGGCATCTTTCACAAAAAGAGGTTTATGTTGTGCCTTGTTGATCGTATCTGATGGATGATATCACACTAACATTTTAGCTGCATGTAATTAAAAAAAAAATAATCTCACTTTACCTTATGTATATTTTTGCCTCAGATCTTTGTTGAAATAGGTGATTTTGATCTCTCCATAGGGTAAAGGTTAATTTCATGCCAGTGTATATAGAGTGTACCTAATAGATCAGGTGCCTCAGAAGTGTTTTGGCCCTAGCTTACTTCTGTAAGTCCACATCAGCTTTCCTCATGATTTACAGTTTCTTCTCAGTGGGTTATGTAAAGTTGAACTAGTGATCCCAGCTCTTAGCAAAAAAGATGAGAGTACACTGCAGCTTGCAGCTACTTATTGCCACAGAAAGACCAAAGAAGAAGGGGATTGGTAATCTTCCTAGCCTAAGAAACTGCCTCCATGAAGCCAGGAACAAAAGCTGTGGACATGGCCATGTGCAGATCCCCATTTCATGCCACTTCTGTTAGAATTTTTGCATTTCCCATGCCTGTAATCTGACAACCTTAATGAACAAATGTGTAATAAAAAGAGTACAATGCTATTGTGTATCTTAGCATTTAGCCAATGCATTTTCAGAAGGAATGCTGTTCACCAAAACATAATGAGTTTGAATTCATGTAATTTATTTGCTTCCCTCGTTCTTAGTTTGTGGTACTAACAGGAGATCAAATTAAATGGCAATTTCAAATAGTATTTTGCAAATGTCTTTGTTGTTAGCAACTACTTGCCAATGTGTTTGAACAGTTTGTGGTTTGGGCTGTTTGTGTACCGTTTGCTTCAACTATTCATTTTTCAAACATCTGCTAGGTCCCACACTATTGTTTTTCCTCTCCAAAAAGTACAGTTGCAATTTGAAAACCAGGGACTAGCGAACAATGGATTTTCACTGAAAACTTTCAAATGAATAGACATGAGAACTGAAATCTGTGAAGTTTTCAAAATTCACAAAGATTTTTCTGAATACAGTGGGCTAAATATGAATAGTTCAACTTCTACTTTTTTGCTGCTTTGGTTCATGAAGATGTTCCTGAATCAGTTTGTTCCTATCAGAGCAGCTCTATCAAATGACAGAGATAAACATTTGGGAAGGAAATATGTCTGTTAATAAGCCAAAGGATGAAGTTGTGCCACCTCAAATTTTTGCACACTTTGACATTCCACAGACAGAGATCATCTGAAGTAAAGTATGTACAAATTGCAATTGTTTTGACAAAATCATACTAGATGAATCACATGAGTATGCTATTTATGAAGGAACAGAATCCCAGATATAAGAGAATTAGTAGTCAATATTAATCTAATAGCCTCAAAAAGGGTTATTGGATGCACACTCTGAGACTGTTAGATATACTTCCTCATCATTTAATAAAGCTTGAATAATGTGGTCTTAGGGAGAAATCTTTCTGTATACAGGATGATGGACGCAGGATAATACATTTTAAAGCAGAACACATCATTTGCTCTTTTATTGCCTCCCGCCTCCCACCTCCCAGAATTCATACATTTTCAGAGACGTAAATAAAAGTTGAAATATAATTTCAAAAACCAGCCAGAAAGCAACACCTTAGGAAATACTACAGTATCCTCCCACTTGGAAAATACATTTGTTTAGTTATCTGTTACAGTATTCAGCATCACCATTATTAGTGCTTGATTCTGCTATATAGAATCCTGAACCTAGGTTAATTTTAACAAGGAAGAGGTCACTTAAGACCATAACTATATGAAAAAAAATCATTTTCAGTAGTTCAGTGGTTACTCTTCTACTACTAGTCTAAATAAAGTGCTTGTTAACATGAATAAGTAACAAAGCTAAATTAAGCTAAGCACAAAATGGTGCACAATCCAATATACATCTAGGTTAATAGCTGCCTTTGTAGACATTTAAATATTAAAATTAAAATATAAACTAGGCTTTTACATTAAAGGGCCCAAGTGTTAATGGTGCTATTTGCACTTAATGCAGCTATTTTGAAGAAATAATAACTCACCATGATACTTCTTTTCTTAACAAGGTACAACACTTTGTTCCTTGAAAGACATTTATCCTGTTATAAGAAGTTGAAAATCTCTGTAACTCCCCATGATTGGTCCTACAATCAAACACGGAAACAAACTTGACGCTGAAAATTTCCATCTATGAGGGGGTGGCTGAAAAGTTTCCCAGCTGTGTCATATGCATGCTTTAATGCGAAATTTTGTCAAGTTCTCAAAAGCAATTTCACCCCTTCTTGAATCTGTTTGAAAGCAGTGAATTTATAGCAGTATTAATAGCCTCTTCAGGAGTTATACAGATTGATCTACAAAGATTTCTAGAAATTTTTGTAGAGTTTTATACAGAAATAAAAAAAAAACATTTCTGTCAATAGGTAAACCTGACTCTTTATGATGAGCAGAGGCTGAACAGTGACTGGGAGCTGCTCAATGGCTAATGAGATGCATGAGAATCATTAGCAGATCTTCGAAAACTGGAAAGCAATTTAAGTTACTCCAGTTTTGCTGCTGAGTGAGTTTTCCCCAAAGTATGAGCAGAAGACACATTTCTATATTGGCTATCAAAGTGTGAGGAAGTGTTGAGATGGATAGGCATATTAATCCAAAAAAATCCCACCTTATGCTTGTAGGAGGAATGCCAGGCACTAGTGCTCTGTAGGTGACAGTTGATAACTACAAGGATAAAAGAGAAACTCTAGCAAGGAGAGGAGCTGGTGTTGACCTCCCTTTCCCAGAGAATGCCCCAGTAAAAGCCCATTCATGGATGGGAAAACAAAAGTAAGGGAGTGGGACAGACTTCAGTGGAATTTCATACCCTTCCCACAAAATGCTTTTTGCCTTCCTGACTCCATGGAAACACAAGAGCCAGTAGTACCAAAGGGGAAAAGAACAGTACCAAAAAGGAACAGAATTGTGGAGGAATCAGGACTGCGTTATCAGACAGAAATGCAATCAATCCAGGGATGGTGAGGTGAAAAAGTAAATGTCACCTTGGCAAGCTGAGATAAACTCATGAAAAATGTAATGTGTTCCCTATGAGGGAGAAAATGACAATTAGATTAAAATTGAATCAAGATTTTTTTATTCAGGTTCTCAGTGCAGGTGAACAATTTGCCAAGTGATGTGAATACATAAAATTCCTTCTCTTTCTAGGGTGGCCTACACATTCCAGCCATCACTGACATATCAACGTGTCAAACAGGTTAGAGAAATAAGAATAGGAACTGACGCTGTTTAAACTTTATTCTGGTATCTGGAAAAGAGTACTGTGGTAGGGTTGTTGCATATTTTATCACTGTTTAATTTGATTTCCTAATCTGATTTTGTAACCGATAGAAGAGGAAGGAAGACAAAAGATTTATGATTAATATTAAACAGAAACTTTAGGAGGTGTTTCTCCTATTCAAGTTTTGCATTTTCTTCTGTTCTTTTGAGTTTTGACTGTTGGTCTTTGTTCTCGACTTTTAATATGCCTCACAGAGATTTGGTAGCTTGCTGAGAAATTCGCTTTTCCCTTTTGTGCACTCAATGTCAGACTCACGTACTAGGTTTTGTTTCAGTCTGAACAACAGCCCAGAAGTATATATCATTTCAGTGCACAGCAGTTCAGACTGAGGCAAAGTTTCTTACCCTGTTGAAATGTGGCACATCAGCTTCTTGACAAATCTGGTTCCACGCGATATCCTGGTGATAACCAGGAGATGAAATCAGTCGTGCCAAAGCCCACACGCAAGTTGGCAATCTATAAATTTAAAATACAGCTTCATCATTGGCATGATGAAAGACTTGGAAATGTAAGTTACAGAAATTTCTTAAACTTCAGACATAGATTTTGTTTGCTTATCTTCTTTCCTGACATTTGGCTATATTTCGGTATCACACGCTAGCACTCATTATGCATTCACATCTGGATGTGTTGTGCATACACTGCTTTTATAAAGTCTTATGCATTTGTGTCAACATTTTATTCTTTGAAATTCTCAACGATTTTAAATTCCATTGTTCCACTATAATTATTCCTCCACAAGTTGTATAGACAGTCGCTCGTATAGCTTAGCTGCAGTAGGTTTTCATTTAAGTTGAACAAGAAGAAATACTTGGATGGAATAAAGATAGGTGGCTAAACAAAGTACTGCACTGCAGCTAAGCAAATATTACTAATACGTATTAGGGTACTCTTAAAATAATTAAATAGTCAGATTTTAAAGCCACCAAAGGATCTGTTTTGATTGTTCTCCTTCTCTGAAACAGGTCATAATTTTTGTCCAGCAGTTTCCAAACCTATCTCAAGAACTGCAAAATCAGCTTCAAAATAGGCTGTTAGTGAGCAACCTACCACTGATATTTACAGAAAGCTAGGAAACTATGGAAACTGTAGCACAAGGCCTTAGTTTAGAAAAAACTCACATCTGTCATTTTTCACTCAAATATATATTTGAAGTTAAAGCATATGCTGTAGACTCCAGTTCAGGAAAGTTCAGAATGGCATTTGAGCCTCTGTATAGACTTATACAGTGATGATTTATGTAGAGGTTTGGTTAAGTGAGAAGGGGCACGATCTTGTGCCACTGAGCAGTCTGAGCAACCCAGGCTTTGAGCAAGGGTTAAACCCAGAGCTAGCGACCTTGGACTCCCCTTGCACGGTGCAAAGCAAAGGACCCCGTGGTACCTGCTTCGGCCGGAAGCAAAACTACATCCGGGAGGGGGGGGGCGGTCACGGCTCTGAATATGTAAACCTATGGACCAATCACAAGTGCGATCGGGGCGCGTGATTAGCATGTACTCAGGTTATCGCCTATATAATCGCGGCATGCTTTGCGAATAAACGAGAATCTTCCATACTCACATTGAGATTATGTAGTTTACTCCGGACCGTTGCCCAGCACCCGCGAGCACGCCTCCCCCGGTTTTCCCCTTACTTCAGATTTACACTTAGTCCTTATCTTAAAAGTACCTATTTCATCCTGTTTATGTAGGATTTCAGTTAGGACGTCCTTACATCCTCATCAGACTTGACAAATCACAAATTTCCAATCCACTAGCAGCACTCTGGACCCAAAGAAGAGCACCTGCATATGTCTTTCCCTGGGAATAATATTTAAAGTTGGGATGAGTAAGGTTTAGTCTAGGCAATAGCTTTCTCAAAGACATTAATTGATTGCCACTGGCAGGGAAAAGCCATGTTTCAAATGGGTAAATATATAATAACAGCAGTTGATTGAAATACTGGTGGACTTTCTATAGCATCTAACTTGCAGTATTTTAAACAGACCGTGTAGATTTTTCCAGCTCTTAAACTAAGACACAGCCCTGGGACTGAAGCCTGCAACTCTGCACACCAGCTTTTGCACTAACCCTCCGTGTCCCTAGCAGTGTATTTATAACTGAGCTCACTGTCGGGGCTGCTTCCGGGCACCAAAGCACACCTCATCTCTCCAGACACATTTGTTTTCTGTCCCCAAAACACACTGAGAAATAATTTATTGCTCACCTCCCCAGCTCTGTGTTTGGTCCATGACAGGCTCCAGGACCTTGACTATGTTCAGTGGTGGCTGGAGGATCTGGGAAGGGCCCACCAGTTCCCACATCCCCACTCAAGGCTGGAGCAGAGGCTGTTCTGGCTCATGTTGTACCTCTTCTCTGAGGACCAATGTGCAAAACAGGAGAGCAAGAAACCCTGTCTTGGACTTGGAGACTGATTTTATTTCTTTTGTATTGCACAAGCCAAGTTGAGCAAGGAAACTATCCCAGCATTAGAATAAAGTAGTAGCAGGAAATGTATACTAGAATGTTAGAAATAAGAAAAATTCCAGCTTTTACAGCATCTGACAGCCAAACTCTATTAACACACAATCATCTTGTTTGAAGCCAGTAACTACAGTTTTATCACCAACAGTTGGGCAAACTTACCTGCTTAGTTGTTCATAAATCTGAACAGTGACTTCACTTGCTTATTTAAAAATAAATATAGAAAGTCAGATTTAATATGAGTACACACTAATGCAAATTCTTCATTATCCTACATACTGATGGCAAGAATCTCCTGCAGACTATAAATTAATGAAGAATTTAACATGGAGAAGACAGGGGAAAAGTGCATCATGTGTATTTAGCATTCTATTTAACTTTTCATCATTCATGTCACACAGCACAAGTCAGCTGGTAAAATATTTGGGATTTTTTTATATGCATGGGGCAGAAGACGCTTTTATAAGGAAAAAAATGTCTACCAGAATCTTAAAAACTGCTATGTTGTCATGCATTTCTGGAGTCACATTTTTTTCTTCTGTTTAATGTCAGTTCTTATAAATTTTGATTTCAGATGTCTGCAATCCTAATCTTAATAATAGGAGAGATCCAACTGTTCTCAAAAGGAATTTCAAATAATACTAACACCAGCAGTTGTATACAAAAAAAAGGAAAATGGGAGCATTATTTATGGTGTCTTCTTACTGTTCGCAGAAACATTTGTGGAGCATTCAAGTCTAATAACTTGAATTTACTTTCATAAGTCATTACAGATGATCTATATGGGCTTGAAACAGAATTTTCTATTTGTCCTTTGTCTCTGAGAATAAGGAAATATAAGTAAACAAATTTAATAATTTAGGAAAGCTTGGTGTTTTCTGCATCATTATAATGAGGCATTTTAAGTGCCACAAGACTGTGTACAGAAATATAGTAGAAGCTGTACCATTTCTTATTACAAATGATTAGAGATGAAGAAGCGTTCTGTATTCATGATTATGCTATACAGAATAAATGATGAAACAAGGAATATTTAATTTCTTCCTCATCCTGACAGAAGAGAAAGACTAAAATTGGAAATTTTTTATATTTTTCATGCAACCATAACTTTCTGATAAAGTTCTAGCAATACAGTTGCATAAAGGTTGAGTATCGCTCAAACCCTGCAGATAAAGAGGAATGTGATTTGGGCAGACTTTTGCAGATGAAATTGCTGTGCAGTATAGCTATGGCAACACTAGAAGGTGCTCTATGGTTTTCTCTGCAGTCTGGCACCAACCACTGTCTCACAGTAGACTCCTGAATGCCATTCCTGGAATAACAACCAGCTAGGCTGAAAGAGTCCATCCTCATCTGCCTTGTGAGTCCATCTCAAGACCCCACAGTTTCCAATCACAACCAAGATTGGGACACCATTCTTCACAGCACCTAACCCACAGCTCCTTCACATCTAGCACATAGTCCACCATCATTTGTCTGCTTTATCCACTCTGTGGTATCCCACCACCAAAATAACAGGCACCACCTGATTTGCACTGCTCTCCACTAGCACCTCTTAACTGAAGGTGGTGATGGAAACCTGGTCCAGCAGTTGAGATCATCATTCTTGCTCATTGCTTTTCCAGTACACCTACACCTCACTCCACACAGGGATAATTTTTGGAGCTGAGGCTGAAACATAATGCAAGCTGCATTAGGGCAAGCCCTTTGCAATACTCGTACCTCCATCACAGCTGTTTTTCAGTTATAGCCTAGAAATGCACAGTAACGGAAAGAGTTGGTCTTGTTACTTGTGCGGAGCTTGGGAGGTAAGGAGGAGGCAAGCTTGGGAGGTGAGATGAGAGAGCCTGGGCACATAGGCTGTGCTATATTGTCTTTTTTAACACAAGATTTCCATCTGTCAAATTCATCTTGGGGTTGCCTACTCCTGTTTGAAAGAGCCTCTTGAAATTCCAGTTAAGGGCTGGGTATTATGGAAATTTCCTGCCAGGCACATAGGTAGACCTTCCTCCTGCTGCCCAAGGGCAGCCCTAACACATGACTTGGTGGATGAGAAGGGGTTTTGCTACAGTACCTCCTGCACATCCATAGATGGGTTTTGGTAATGAGCCTGCTGTCCATCCCCTGAGCCGCTTCTGCATCTAACCTCACAACCCAAGTAACAGGTCCGTAGCACATCCCTTCCCTGAAAACCTCATCTTGCATGATGCCTAACTGATTTAGAAGACCTTAAAGAAGTTTTTAAACAAAGCTCTTTAAAAAGCACTGATGGAAAATCCAGGGCTACTTTTCTCCTTTATATTCTCACCCATTCCCTTTGTGGAACAAAGGTGTTCAAGAGAGGAATTCCTGCATACTTGATTTGACAATCTTTGTGAGATAAAGTGAGCTTAGCCCAAGCAGTCTGGCTGCGGCTGACTGATGCACATCTATTCCCTCTGCTGGTCCCAGTCATGTTCATGTGATTTACGGTAAGATGCAGCAGAAGTGCAGATGTACTCTGCCAAAATCTTCATGGGAAAAAGCCTTTTATAAGTTTTTTTTAGAAAGTAACATTTGTATTGAGCAAAAATTAAAGGAGCCTCTTGTCCTCTGTAATTTGGATTTCAAATTTTCAATACTTGAGAAAAATTTGAAGCCAGGAAGTAGGAAGCCAAGTTACCATATGTTATTTGGTACTTACAATTGATCTGTGCTGTCACTTGTGATGTATACATTAATTACCCTCAAAGTCCTGTTTTCTTGAGTAGCCTTGTAAGAAAATCAAAATAATTAATGTTCATATAAAATTATTTAGGCAAAACTGGAGAGGCTGGAAGTTGTTTTATGAAGTACCAAGTGTTCTTCATTTTTTCATCACCTGTTATTTCTTTTTGCATTTTTTTTCATTATTATGTCTCTTACGCCAGGGCAACACGCTCTCCTGTGATTTTTCTTTCAGCCTGCTTCTCAAAGGGGAGCCATGCAATTTGCTGGCTCTTTCCTCCAACTACTCCCTGAAGTCTTACTACTTCTCTCTGTGTACACATTCCTTCCTTTATTTTGCCATTTGCTTTTCTGTAGCTATATTTCCTTCAGCCCAGGCTTCCAACAGGGCTGTCTTTCTCTGGCTGAAATATCTGCCAAGTACCAATGTGGAGAAAGAGACCTAAGTGAGATTGTGGGGGCTCAAAACCAGAAGAGTTATAGCAGATCAGATCACCTACAGATCAGATCACCTACAGTGACTAATTCCACTTAGTGCAGAAAGCAGCTGAAGGAGGATTAAGCTAAACCATACCTTGGTGATTTTGCTGAGTGTGAGGAGCATAGGCAAGTATGGGTTCTGCAGCCTTATTGCAGAATAAAAACACCATGAGCTGCTATACTGTGATTGTGTGCTCAAACTTTTAAAAAGCTCCATTGTTTATCTTGAAACTCTTGACTAATGGCTTAATTGCTGTGTCACAATAACTTTCTGAGGAAAAACCTGATAATTGAGGCTTCTGTTATCTAGTAGAACCAGAACTGATGATAGGAAGATTTCTCACTATGCTTTT
Source organism: Nyctibius grandis (assembly GCF_013368605.1). NCBI lineage: Eukaryota > Metazoa > Chordata > Aves > Nyctibiiformes > Nyctibiidae > Nyctibius > Nyctibius grandis. Next base: position 70,083,457 of record NC_090660.1, on the reverse strand, counting down.
AGCGTATTATTAAGAATATGGTAGAATTGTCAACAGTGATGCAGAATAAGCAGAAGTATTTGCTAAACTTTTCTAGTTGGTGGTTGGTGCAACACAGTTCCTATCTTCTGATGATAATGATATTAATCAAAGATTATATTCATAGAAATATAGAATCATTTTGGTTGGAAAACACCTTTAAGATCATCAAGTCCAACCGTAAACCTAACACTGCCAAGTCCACCACTAAACCATGTCCCTAGGCACCACATCTACACGTCTTTTAAATACCTTCAGAGATGGTGACTCCACCACTTCCCTGGGCAGCCTATTCCAATGGTTGACAACCTTCTCGGTGAAAAAATTTTTCCTAATATCCAATCTAAACCTCCCCTGGCACAACTGAGGCCATTTTGTCTCATCCTATTGCTTGTTACTTGGGAGAAGAGATCAACAACCACGTCACTACAACCTCCTTTCAAGTAGTTGTAGAGAGTGATAAGGTCTCCCTTCAGCCTCCTTTTCTCCAGACTAAACAACCCCAGTTCCCACAGCTGCTCCTCATAAGACTTGTTCTCCAGACCCTTCACCATCTTCGTTGCCCTGCTCTGGACTCGCTCCAGCACCTCAATATCTTTCTTGCAGTGAGGGGCCCAAAACTGAACACAGTACTCAAGGTGCAGCCTCACCAGTGCCGAGTACAGGGGGACGATCACTTCCTTAGTCCTGCTGGCCACACTATTCCTGATTCACTCCAGGATGCTGTTGGCCTTCTTGGCCACCTGGGCACACTGCTGGCTCATATTCAGCCAGCCATTGATCAACACCCCCAGGTCCTTTTCCACCAGGCAGCTTTCCAGCCACTCTTCCCCAAGCCTGTAGCGGTGCATGGGGTTGTTGTGACTCAAGTGCAGGACCTGATGTTTAGCCTTCTTGAACCTCATACAATTGGCCTCAGCTCTTCGATGCAGCCTGTCCAGATCCCTCTGCAGAGCCTTCCTACCCTCAAGCAGATCAACTCTCCCGCCCAACTTGGTGTCATCTGCAAACTTACTGAGGGTGAACTCAATCCCCTGGTCCATATCCTTGGTAAAGATATTAAAGAGAATTGGCCCCAGTACTGAGCCTTGGGGAACACCATTGTGACTTACCGCCAACTGGATTTAACTCCTTTCACCACCACTCTTTGGGCCCAGCCATCCAGACCGTTTTTTTCCCATCAAATTGTATCCCCATCCAAGACACGAGCAGCCAGTTTGTCCAGGAGAACACTGTGGGAAGTGGTCTCAAAGCCTTTCACAAACCCATGCTGACTGGGTCCAATCACCTGCTTGTCCTGTACATACCATGTGATGGCACTCAAGATGTTCTGCTCCATAATCTTCCCTGGCACCAAGGTCAGACTGACAGGCCTGTAGTTCCCCAGATCCTTCTTCCGCCCTTCTTGTAGATGGGCGTCACATTTGCTAACCTCCAGTCAACTGGGACCTCCCCGGTTAGACAGGACTGCTGATAAATGATGGAAAGTGACTTGGTGAGCACTGCCATCAGCTCCCTCAGTACCCTTGGGTGGGTTCCATCTGGCCCCATAGACTTGTGTGTATCTAGGTGGTGTAGCAGGTTGCTAACCATTTCCCCTTGGATTACAGGGGCTTTGTTCTGCTCTCCATCCCTGTCTTCTAGCTCAGGGGGCTGAGTAGCCCGTGAACAACTGGTCTTACTATTAAAGACTGAGGCAAAGAAGACATTAAGTACCTCAGCCTTTTCCTCATCCTTTGTAACTGTGTTTCCCCCCTGCATCCAATAAAGGATGGAGATTTTCCTTGGCCCTCCTTTTGTTGCTAATGTATTTATAGAAGCATTTTTTATTGTCTTTTATGGCAGCGGCCAGATTAAGTTCTAGCTGGGCTTTGGTCCTTCTAATTTTCTCCCTGCATAGCCTCACATAACACCCTTGTAGTCCTCCTGACTTTCCTGCCCCTTCTTCCAAAGCTCATAAACTTTCCTTTTTTTGCCTGAGTTCTAGACAAAGCTCTCTGTTCATCCAGGCTGGTCTTCTTCCCCACCGGCTCATCTTTCGGCACATGGGGACAGCCTGCTCCTGTGCCTTTAAGATTTCTTTCTTGAAGAACATCCAGTCTTCCTGGACTCCTTTGCCCTTCAAGACTGCCTCCCAAGGGACTCTGTTAATCAGGCTCCTAAAAAGGCCAATGTCTGCCCTCCGGAAGTCCAAGGCAGCAGTTCTGCTGACCCTCCTCCTTACTTCTCTGAGAATCAAAACCTCTATCATTTCGTGATTGCTATGCCCAAGACAGCTTCCAAGTCCCAGCACCCACAAGTCCTTCTCTGTTCGCAAACAACAGGTCCAGCGGGATGCCTTCCCTACTTGGCTCATTCACCAGCTGATGATAGTCTGATAATAAAAAACTGAAAGATTAGGACAAATAACACAAACATCCAGAAAACAGGTCTTGCCAGCCTATGCTGACATCACTTTTATAAGTTCAGTAGATACAAGTGAAACTGATGGAATATCCCTAGAACTGTGTGAGGCATTTTAATAGGTGCAAAATGACATCTTAGCCAGTAGAACAAGAACGATGGAAGACATGAAGTCAGAAGGAAACAACATGACCACACTTGCACAATAGAGAACATGATTCGCAGAGGCATCCTGGAATGAACCCACAAGTGATGACAGATATTCAGCTGGCAAAAAGGGTTAATGCAGACTTCCAGTGTTCAAACAGTGAAGTATGTTGTTGCTGCTTTCATATTTATTACTGAGGCAACTGCTACTGAAAGTTCAAGAAAGATGTTGATAATGTAGGAGAGTGCTGAAGAAGAATACAGGAATAAATAAGGGCATGGAAAGCATGTTTTATGGAAATACACAAGTACTCAATGCAATTGACAAGTATTTCTTCAGTTTAGCTTGCAGATCAATACCTAATGGCTCATATGCAATTCCATCCTAAGACAGAACACAATAATAAGCAGTAGGGGTAAACTAGTTGGAAGTTTTGGTGAACTTTCTCTCACCAGAGTATTTCTTTTCCACGGATGGAAGTTCTTCTCAGCAGTATTGTACAATTTGATGTTTTGCTGCTTGTAAAAGCTGTGGTCCCAACCCATATTAAGCAATGAAGAAAAAGTACTCGGGATGACCTCTGAGAGGTAGGAATGCTCCTTCTCTTACAAGCAGCAAATATAACCTGGGTCAGTTCATGGAAACAGAGATCCTAGGTTTTCTGCTAAGACTGTCTCCACCAAAGCTCCTATGTCTCCATTTCTTTTACATGGGATCCACATCCAAGGAAATAAAGCCTCATGAAGCCATGCTGGCAGAGATAACTCCTGTTACTCCTAGATGCATCCCTGGATTTTCCTAGATGATCGTTACTGCAATTCTGCGTAGAACTGCATAGTCTAAAACCTACTGCAGGCAATGAGTCTTCATTTCAGACCCCTGTGAAATAAGATAGTCATAATCACAAGAAAAATACATTAAAGTGTATTAATGGCATAAATTCCACACTGTTTTACACTCATAGCATATTTAAACTGAAGGGGTTTTTTTTAGCAAATTCATATGAACATTATTTTCAGTTTTCTTTGTAAGTCTTAAATTGCATTGTTCTTGATGCAGATGAAAAATGAGTGTAAAGTTCTACCTCCATGCTACCAAAACACATTTGAAAGCGTGACCTCAAAGCTCTTAGTGAGATAAAATAGCACCACGGTTTGTTAACAGGAATATATACACCATGTTATGTAAGAAAGTTAAAGAGGAGGGAAGGATAAAAATTAATTTTTTACAAACTTAAATTCTTATTCTGTTTTGTAGAGAGGGCTCGGAAAACTTCATCTTAGTAAAAGATAAGCAGAGAGGTTGCTTCGAGTACCCTGTGTTTAGTCAGGTATATAACCTAACCTTACCTTTGAATTAATGTGCAGCGCTTTCTTATTAGTTCTAGCTCCTTTCAAAGGCTTTACGGTCATACCAGTTTTTAGATTAAAGTGCCCATATGATAAACAGTTACAGTCACATCTTAGTTGATAGTACAAAGAGGAATATATGTCAATATCTAAAACATGGCCCATGCTTGGACTAATCTCATGAATATTGCAGGAACACATTATTCTGCTCCGGGAAACAGAAAATTTCATTGCTAATTGTTCATAAAAGGTTTATTTAACCGGAATTTACATTTCTTTAAGTGACACTTCCAGACAGCGAATGTCTAAGCTCTCATTAAAGTACATTTTATTAATAATTAGTTAGTACATATAAATTAATTTGTCAAAGACAATTTATTACCCTTCACCGTATCCTTTTGTATAACAGCTTGTCTGCATAAACTTGTTTTTTGTCTTCTGTCCTGAAAAGTGGTTCTTAGGAGATAGGTAAAGAATAAATGATAAAAAAATCCAGAGTATATTCACTAATGCCGAGATAGCTTTGTTAATGCCAGGCTGAATAGAGAAAATAGAGACTTTAGACTCTGTGTGGCCTCAAATTAAAATGCCTGAAAAAGGGCCATACTTCTCACTATGCATACATTCCTGCTGTAATAAGCCCTTGTGCAGCAAACAAATTGGGAAAAACGAGATCCCATTCTGAACCATTTTACATCGTAGCAAAACTGGTAAAACCAAGGAGGGGCAAGGAGGTTTATTACATTAAGAACCACTGCAAATCAGTTTCACAGCAAGAGGTCAGATCTCCCCTGACCACAAGAGATCTTCATGTTCTTAACTTGTTCCCATGAACCAACATCTTTACTTTTTATAATTGCAGAGAGCAATCTGGGATTCCTAATGGCCATTTTGTATAACCTGCATTTCAACTACAGACAGATGTATTAATTATTAATCCAGGTATTATTTTTGTTCTTGTTATTTGTGGTGCAATTAAGGTCAGCTGCTGGATGGCCAAACAGCTACTTGATATGGCAAAATAACGCATGGGGCAATTGCTGCTGGTCAGGAAAGGGTTCAAGGTTGTCAGCTCACTGAGCCTCTGCACTGGGATGCTGAAGAAGTGCAATCAGGCAGGGCTGGAGCAACGTGGGAAACTGTGGCTGCTTGCAAGTAAAAAGCAGAAGGGGGAAAGGAGGGCAGGAGGTACTCCAAGAGTGGGAAGCTCTGCCGTACACTTTTGGTTTGAAGGTATTTGGAGTATATGTAGTACCCGTATAAAGAACAAAGACCTTGCTACCCTATGAGGGGTGATTTACCAAGATGGGGATTTCAGTGAAAAGCTGCACCTTATGCAGTATGAAGACTCTGCCTCTGAGACAGGAGTGATGGTGTGCTGTATCTTTGGACAGAAAGCAAGAAATCTAATTGTCTCTGAAGCATGTGGGCTGCCAGTAGCTGGAGGCAAGCCTTGAAAGGATGCCATTAATATGGGTGGCCCATTCTTCCAAGATGTTTGTTTGTAAATGTCTGCTCTTGGCATACGTTACTGTGAACTTAGAAAACTTCATAATTAACTGGGCTCACATCCTATATGATGAATGTACTGAGACTCCAGAAATTGGAGGGCAAAGGGAAGAAGAAAAAGCAGTGCTGAATGAAAGATTTTTTAACTAAAACAAAATTGGGTAGACAAATAGGACACACTGAGCACTGGAGACCTGAGCCTTGAACCAACTAGCTCTCTGTCAGAAATGCAGGGAGATGTCTTTGTTGTTGAAAATACACCAGGTTACAAGCAAACTCCCTTTTTGACCACACTTATCAGGTAAAACTCCCTAGAGTGCTAACAAGTGAGAGTGGAAGCCTTTGGCAGCTGGGGATTAAAGTACTGCTGTCCCCTGTCCTGGCTGCCTGTCCTGTGCAATGTGCTATGTTAGCACAAGTGTGCTGTACACTGGAAGCGTATAGGTAGACCTCCACCCTGTTACATCCCCTCTGCTGCATAGGCAGCAAGTTCTGCTGGAAGAGTGGGGAAGATGGCTGGCATGGCAGTGACCTAACCACTCCTTACTCCTGAATGACATTGTCTATAGGGGAACACAGTATTCTTCAGTTCCCATGACTGACTTTTTATTCCCCATACCTTTCCTAGACCTACCTGAGAAGATCAGGTTCTAGTTTTTTGAGGCATGAAGTCAGTCTGAGAACTGCAGGATTTGGTTAGGATGAGTGGGAATGTGATAAACTCTGTGGAAATTGCTTTTAAATTATGATGTAGTGTGATGCAAGATAGACTTTGTCTCTCCTTTTCTCTTTTCCCACTTACTTATTTTTTGAACACTTGGTAGTTACTTAAGTGAGGGAATACAAAGTATCAATTTGTGTTTTTCAGTCTGCCAACATAATAAATGTTCACAGGGTTTTATTTTTAATCTTTAACAATAGAAAAACAGACGGCATGAGGTATTCTGTAGCGTCCTGTGCACTATCAGTATTCTGTAAATGGTATGTACACTAACCTTAATACAATCTCTCAGCACAGTAGGGAGGGGAAATACCATGGCAGCTGTTCGACATTTTCGTTACAGCGTAGTGGCCATTTCTGCATGCACAGAATCAGACAATCAGAGAAAGACTCACCGAATTGTGTAGGTTGGAAGAGACCCCTAAGGCCACCTCCTCCATCCTCCTGCTCAAAGCAGGGCCTGTTAGAGCAGGCTGCTCAGGACCTCATACAATGAAGTCTTGAATATTTTCAAGGATGGAGATCCCACAGACTCTCTGAATCACCTACTCCAGTGTTTGGCTACCCTCATAGTGAAAATATTTCCTAATATCTAATGAGAATTCTCATTATTACAGCCTTTGTCTGTTCCCTCTCATCCTATCACTGTGAACCTCCAAGAGTGGCTCTGGCTTCTCTACAACCACCCACTACATAGTGGCAGACAGCAGTAACATGTCCCCTGAGCCTTCTCTCGTTTAGGCTGAACAAATCCATGTTTCAGCCTCTCCTTGTATGCCATGCACTCCAGCCTCCCCTCCAACATCATGGTGGACCTCCACAGCACTTCAGGCATCCTCCAAGACTAAAATCTTCAGTGTAACTCTGCTTCATAGAACATGCAATTCCCTTGCGCAGATGATCCAGCCCCTGATCACATCACACAGTCAGGCAGCAATGAGGGTTCAATGGGGTTGAAAAGCGTTCAATGCTGAACCCTCATAAATAGGACCCATACCTTACTTGCCAATTTTTCTCAATATTTCCTCTCTACAGACATTTTGGGTCACCTTTTGGGAGCCCGTAACACCTACAGGCCTGAAACTTCATCAAGTTCAGAAGGAAATTGTGAGAAACAAGGCACAGCTAAGGAAAAAATATCTGCTTGATACAAGTTACTCCTCCTTCCCAGAAAGTGTTTAGACAGTCTGCTGTATCTCCCCTCAACCTGGTCTCTGTTGTTTTTTTGTGGTTTCCAACTCCTCATACTTCCCAGACCTGATTCACAGAATCACAGAATCACAGAATCACAGAATGTTAGGGATTGGAAGGGACCTCGAAAGATCATCTAGTCCAATCCCCCTGCCGGAGCAGGATTGCCTAGACCATATCACACAGGAACCCGTTCAGGCGCGTTTTGAATGTCTCCAGAGAAGGAGACTCCACAACCTCTCTGGGCAGCCTGTTCCACTGTTCAGTCACCCTTACAGTAAAGAAGTTTTTCCTCAAATTTAAGTGGAACCTCCTGTGTTCCAGCTTGCACCCATTGCCCCTTGTCCTGTCAAGGGATGTCACTGAGAAGAGCCTGGCTCCATCCTCTTGACACTTGCCCTTTACATATTTATAAACATTCATGAGGTCACCCCTCAGTCTCCTCTTCTCTAAGCTAAAGAGACCCAGCTCCCTCAGCCTCTCCTCATAAGGGAGATGTTCCACTCCCTTAATCATCTTCGTGGCTCTGCGCTGGACTCTCTCTAGCAGTTCCCTGTCCTTCTTGAACTGAGGGGCCCAGAACTGGACACAATATTCCAGATGCAGCCTCACCAGGGCAGAGTAGAGGGGGAGGAGAACCTCTCTCGACCTGCTGACCACACCCCTTCTAATACACCCCAGGATGCCATTGGCCTTCTTGGCCACAAGGGCACACTGCTGGCTCATGGTCATCCTGTTGTCCACTAGGACCCCCAGGTCCCTTTCCCCTACGCTGCTCTCCAACAGGTCTGTCCCCAACTTGTACTGGTACATGGGGTTGTTCTTGCCCAGATGCAGGACTCTACACTTGCCCTTGTTATATTTCATTAAATTTCTCCCCGCCCAACTCTCCAGCCTGTCCAGGTCTCTCTGAATGGCTGCGCAGCCTTCCGTTGTGTCAGCCACTCCTCCCAGTTTTGTGTCATCAGCGAACTTGCTGACAGCGCACTCTAATCCCTCATCCAAGTCATTAATGAATATATTGAATAGAACTGGTCCCAGAACCGACCCTTGCGGAACTCCGCTAGACACAGACCTCCAACTGGACTCTGTCCCATTGACCACTACTCTCTGGCTTCTTTCCTTCAGCCAGTTTACAATCCACCTCACTACCCGATCATCCAGACCACACTTCCTCAGTTTAGCTGCGAGGATGCTGTGGGAGACCGTGTCAAACGCTTTACTGAAATCGAGATAGACCACATCCACAGCTTTACCATCATCTATCCACCGGGTAACATCCTCATAAAAGGCTATCAAGTTGGTTGAGCAAGACTTCCTGTTGGTGAAGCCATGCTGAGTGCCCCTAATGATCCCCCTATCCTTGATGTGCCTAGAGACAGCACCAAGAACAAGTTGCTCCATCACCTTTCCAGGGATGGAGGTGAGGCTGACTGGTCTATAGTTACCCAGGTCCTCCTTCCTGCCCTTTTTGAAGACTGGAGTGACATTCGCTTTCCTCCAGTCCTCAGGCACCTCTCCCGTTGCCCACGACTTAGCAAAGATGATGGAGAGTGGCCTAGCAATGACTTCCGCCAGCTCCCTCAGCACCCGCGGGTGCATCCCATCAGGGCCCATGGATTTATGGACGTCCAGGTTGCTTAATTGGTCCCTGACCCAGCCCTCATCAACCAAGACAGACTCCTCCTCTATCCTGACTTCTTCTGAGGCCGCAGGGGTCCAGGGCTCCTCAGGACAGCCTCCAACAGTATAGACAGAGGCAAAGAAGGCATTCAGTAACTCCGCCTTCTTTTTATCCTCTGTCTCCAGGACCCCCACCTCATTCATCAGTGGGCCTACATTGCCTCTAGTGTTGGCTTTACCTGCAATGTATTTGAAGAAGCCCTTTCTGTTGTCCTTGACCTCTCTTGCAAGGTTTAATTCCAAGGAGGCCTTAGCTTTCCTAGTTGCCTCCCTACATCCTCTGACAACAGACTTATATTCCTCCCAAGTGGCCAGCCCCTCCTTCCACGATCTGTACACCTTCTTCTTCCACTTGAGTTTGCCCAGCAGTTCCCTGTTCAACCATGCAGGTCTCCTGGTACCCTTCCTTGACTTCCTACCTGTTGGGATGCTCTGATCTTGAGCTCGGAAGAAGCAGTCCTTGAACGCTAACCAACTATCTTGGGCCCCCTTACCTTCTAGTACCCTGTCCCATGGGATTTCCCCTAGCAATTGCTTGAAAAGGCCAAAGTTGGCCCTCCTGAAGTCCAGGGTTGTGATTCTGCTAGCTATTCTGTTCCTGCCACATGAGATCCTGAACTCTACCATCTCATGGTCGCTACAACCAAGGCTGCCCTCAACCTTCACCTCTTCAACCAGACCCTCCTTGTTAGTGAGGATCAGATCCAGCAGCGCTCCTCTCCTAGTTGGCTCATCCACCATTTGCATCAGAAAGTTATCATCAATGCACTGGAGGAACCTCCTGGACTGGGGATGGCTGGCTGAGTAGGCCTCCCAGCAAATATCAGGGTAGTTGAAATCCCCCACAACAACCAGGCCCTGTAATTGCGAGACTGCTCTCAGCTGCCTGTAGAAGGCCTCATCACCGTCCTCATCCTGATCCGGTGGCCTGTAATAGACGCCCACAACAGTATCACCCCTGCCAGCCTGCCCCTTAATTCGCACCCACAAACTCTCAACTCGCTCCTGATCTGCCTCTGGACAGAACTCAATACATTCTAGCTGCTCACTCACATAAAGAGCAACTCCACCACCTCTCCTTAGCGGCCTGTCTTTCCTGAACAGGACATAGCCATCCATGACCACATTCCAGTCATGCGAGGCGTCCCACCAAGTCTCTGTAATTGCCACTAGATCATAGGCCCCCGACCGAACACGGATTATTTCCATTCCTTTCCTATTTGTCAATAGTCTGTGTTTTTTTGAAGTGGAATAAAACTCAAAAGCCTAAAGTTAGTAGCTTAATCCTGTTCGACATCAATAAAACAGTGACAGTTCATGAGATGTAGTGACTCCATCTGCATGGGAGTTCAGCTACTACACTTAGATATAGCTCCTTGTTGCATGGGGCTAAGGTAATCCTTTATGGTTTGTGCAGAAGACAACATTAGTTTAATTAAACAGAAATTCATCTGACATGTCTGAAAGTGTTAGTTGTCTTCCTTAGGGCTGCGCCTTGAATGCAGAGGCAGGTGGGCTTACAAATACTGAGAACTGATTTTTGTAATAGCCAACATGAACCAGAATTACAGCCCAACGAAGGCATTTCTTTCTTTCTATGCACAGTTAATTTCGTAATTGTTTTCCATACAAATGTGATGTGAACTTGGCCATAATCAACCACAGGCTGTATTTCATGCTCATTCTCTTGGAAAGTGCAAAACACTTTGTTCCAATTTTGCACATTTGAGTATAAATTTATTTCATTTCAAGGGTAAAATTATTAACTTAATTTAAGGGGAAATATGGCTTATACTTTGAGTCTTCTTTTTGTTTTCTTGCCTGTTACTGACCAGCTACTGTTTGATTTTTTTGATATAAGTGCTGTCTCATGTCAGTGCGTCAGTAATCTTAAATAATTAGGTTTTCTGGGGTTCTGTAAAAAACATTTAAGGATAGAAGTGGATATGCAGCATATTCGCTACTCCAGTGATTTCCATCTAAAAAGACACATTGACTGCAAAGCTGCATTAATTTTCATTCAGAATCCACTTCAGTAAGAGTATATAGTTTGAATTCTTTTAACTCATGAGTACAAACAATTCATCCTTGTATTCTCACATGGCATTTCTCCCACTCATTTCCTCTGTTTGTATTCCATAATAGCTTTTGTTTTCTCTGTTGTTTCTCCCTAGCAATTTATTTCTTTTATCCTTAAGTGCATCCAAATATTTGATCACAGAACTCAAATAGCAGCTCTGCCAATTAGAGGGAAAAAACTTTGATGTGCCTGATTATAGATGAAACAAAAACAAATGTAGGTACTTACAAGAAAGAGTATAAAGCAGAAAGACAAACAGCCAAGATGACAATCTTTTGGTTGTGAAGTCAAAACAAATTTAGGGGGATGAAGAGGTCACATCTACAGAGACAATGTGAAATAAAATAAATAAATATAATGAAATGGACCAAGTTTCATAGGCAGAAGAAAATAGTGAAAGTAATTAGTATTTAATTCAGGAGAGTTTTTCCTAAAAGAGGTTTACATAGGGGACTAATGTATAATACTAAATAGTAAAATTGTCAATGAAAATTATCATCTTGCAGTACATGCCTAGTATATGTCAAAATAAATTAGTTGGAAAGTAGGATTTGGAAAGAAAGATTTAGACTGATAACAAAATTTATCAACAAATCAATGGATAATGTTGAAAAGATTTAATTTATTTTTTTCTATGAAATCTTTTGATAATGTTTCAAAATAGAGAAATAAAAAATACATTTCTTGAATATTTTAAAAAGTAGAATAGACTCACAATAATTTCTTATCCTTGATGTGCTACGTGCAGGGCCTAATCCCAAAGCCATTTGATGGTTTAGGCTATGTCTCCATGGATTTTAATGGTGATGGGATTCCCAACGTCCCTTGAGCAGGCATTCCCAATCTGGGGCATAGGTTGCCAGTAGGGTAGGGAGCTTGTCCTGTTTGCTTTCTAATACTTCTAACACAGTGATATCACAGTAACAAAACACGAGAACTACTGTCCAAGTGCGCTTGTTGAGTCCTTGTTCCCTTTGCACCAAAGCTAATACAACATATAAGGTAAATTCAAGGAATTAAAAAAAGGTTAAAAGTTGAGTCGTGAAATAATAAGAGATTTATATATAAATGGATAGAAAGAGTGAGGCCTATTTAATCGAGGGAGAGGAGGGAGGGCAACAGAGAAAAAAGGTCCTCCAGAGTCACGGTAAGGAAAGAAGGCTACTTCTTGACCATGGATCTTTGTCATATCCCCAATACAACCCATTAAAACCTACTGGAAAAGTACATCCTATGTGCATTGACACATCTTGACAGGAGGCAGAAATGTTCTTCTTCATTTGTAACAATAAAGAAATTGTCCAAACATTCATTCAATGCCAAACAGAATTCATCTGATCTTGAAAACTTAACCGTTCTGGATGCAGTTTTTGGCCCAGAGATTTCCCAGATGCCATAAGCACAGGCCATGAATTGTGGCTGAATGCTTCTCAAATGCCAGACCACAGAAACCAAATGAGTGGAAAGACTTCTTTTGGCCCAGTCACAGCTGCTGATTTGACAGATGGGAATACTTTGTTTTCAGTGGGGCCTTGTGACATACTCAATTCTGACAAGTGCCAGAGGCAGAACAGAGTGGTCTGACCCAGGCTGTCAACTTCTAGTCTTTTATGACACCATTGGGTGAAAAATGGGACATGTGAGCGAAGTACAGGCACATTGGAAGGGAAAATCCAAGGCTAACCAATTAGTGATATTATTTGAATTTCTGACTTCTTGTGTCTTAAGTATTTCAAAATCTTTACATAATGCTTAAAAATATATGTCTCATCTGACATTCCAAATCTTCATTTCCCAAGCGGTCAATTTGTCATATACTTTGTGGTCACCGTGACGATTCACAGCTTTCGGGCAGAGACTTATTTGTTTCACATCGGTATAAACTATGAATCATTTGTTTGATGTCAGTAGAATGACAAGGCAACACAAGCAACTGGAACCAGGTCCTCCATCTCTAAGGATTTTTTTTTACTTGATAGTGATAACCAAATAAGACATACCCAAATTCTCAGAATTATTTTTATGAACAGCTGTCAAATTACTTAAAAGCAGAATCTAGAAGCTGAGATTAACAAATTGTGTCCATCCATGTTTTATTGCACAGCAGATAAATATATTAATGAAAGCCTTTAAAAATGTGAATCCTTTTATGCCGTTAAAAAAATTCACATTACCCATCGTAATGGAGAACATTACAAATTCAAATCACTTGAGGTTTAAGTGCTCTGTTTTTACGGCTTTTACAGTACTTTATTTCTTGCAAGTATTACACAAACAGTATTTGTTTTACAGAGGAACAGGTCACCACTAGACAAACATTGCAGAAGTGTCTGTGACTCTCTCTTCCACACCCTCCTCCCCTGTCCCCACTCATCCAGCTGCTGGCTGCTGCTCCTTCAGTTCACCCAGATGAACAGACTTCGTGATACTCCTCAGGGATTTGTTTAAGGGTGGAAAAGCTTCTGCAAAGAGCACCCAGAGGTAATATTAGCAAAGCAGCTGACTTCACACTGAGGCTGGTAAAGAGTGCTCATCTACCTTCTCCTGCTGGCTGAGATGAGGGTAGAAAGTTTTTGGCTATAAAGAGGAGATGGATTATCTTAAATTTCATGTATCATTTTCATCTCAGTGATCTGTCCAAAAGTTTTATTCAAGTGTTTCCTCCAGACTAGAAAACTGAAACAAGCATACTTTGACCAAGATATCAAGATAAACGTTAGAAATGCATCTATTTGTACTATTTTTCCTGTTTCCTATCCACCAAGCTGCACCATTTCATGTCTTTCATGAAATATTGCAGAACAAAAATAAGAATGAACCCTTCATGCAAGGCTAATTGTTGTCCCCTGGATTTGAACAAACAGCAAAAGGTCAGTAAGATGTCACCTCACTTCCAGTTAGGTGGTTTGAGAAGATTAAAAGCACTAAGTGGGTAATGCCTTCCTGAAAATTTTACTCCAGATTTACCAAATTTTAAGCCACAGTCGGAAGCCATCAAAGCCACAGCACTATGTAGCAGAGTTTACCCCATGCGTATTCCTCAGCCAGCATTTTGCATAGACTTCCAACTCAGTATTCCTATTGTCTGCAGGGGCATTTACAACCAGGTGTTAATTTTACTTAATCACATAGGGGACAGTGAAAGCATATTTCCAATCCAATTAAAACAACCCAAATCCATGTTTTGATAAGGCTGTAATTAAGGTTTTTACAATGAGGTGGTATTCTGAGTTTCAAACCAGAATGTTAGTGCTCCTTTTGCACTGTCTTGAGGTAGCCAACAGATTGTATTGCCAAGCAAAATCTGTACATAAATAAGCAGCGTAGCTCAGAGTGTGATGGCTGGGTCCTCTTGTGACCGTGGGTTCATTCCTCATGCAGACATCTGTGCTTTTATTGATATTTGCGTGAGAAGGAGTGACTACAATGTGAGAATGTGAAAGCTATTCATAAATACTATCCTGTACAGGTCCCAAACACCACCTCTTTAAGATAGCTCAACAAGTAGCAACAAGGTTGTGACTGAGGTGTTAAGAAAGCAGACTTCTTATATGTGCAAAGCTGTTCAAAGTGAATGCATAATGAAGGACAAAAACGCAGGTAAACAGATATGGTGAGAAAGTGATTGCCTATGTCACATCATAGCACCTCACAGGAGTGTCAAACATGCAACAATCTAGAAAAAAAAAAAAAGCAGTTGAAAAATTTTCCTCAGGGAAAGGATGTGGGAGACTTGTGCTCACCAAAAGTGCTGATCACCACCTGATCAGAGTATGCTTCCCCTCTCTACCCTAGGTAGCTCCTTCCCAAATGTGAAATCCAGTCTGCTATGCATAAAAATAATAATGGAAAAGAGTAAAGTAGACACAGTATCTTAAAATGTGAGAATGCCCAGGGACACCACTTGAAGTGATAAGGGATAACATATAACACTCACCACTTTGGGTGATGTCTCTGTCTGCTGTGCCCCTCCCTGGTTCCTCTGCTCAGCCAGGGCAGGTTTGGCTGCACTCAGTTTGGCTGGGAAACGTACCAACACATCGCTTTATGGAAAGTCCTTACCTCCCAACCTACGGCTACTCTGACTGTGTCCACACCACCTTCTTCCTTCTTTTTCTCCATTCTGTTCTTTAGTTTTCTATGTTATCTCCTACTCCCTTTAACTAAGTATTCTCTATATTCTGTACTAGCAATTTTCTTTCTCTTTCCTTTATGCCTTTTTACTCAGTGGATGTTTCATTTGCTCTTCAAGTTTTTCCAAATAAAGAAATACATTCCCAAAACCCACTATTTTTAAAGGAGTTTAAACAGTTTCTACTTTAAAGTAGAAGACCTAAAATGCAAGAATTTAATCTATACAAGCTAGATATTATGGCAGAACACTATAAGTTTCAAATTGGATGAAGATAAAGAAAGGGACTGTGATTTTGCACATGTCAGAGCTAGCTTGATCAGAAACTGTGCAATGGGAAATGTCCTACAGAATACACTTTTGCACTGGCTAGTTTTACTGTATCCTTTTTTCAGATGAGGGGACAAGAACTGCGTGCGCTACTCCAAGTATTAATGCATGGTGGATTCATTCATTGGCATTATGAATGCACAGCATTCAGTTTGCGCAGCAGTTTGCACAGGCAGGGCGAGCAGAGTAGGCGTGCAGGAAGGTATGGTTTCCACTCGGCGGGGCCCTAAGTCCCTTGCGGGTGCCAGAAAAGACATGGCAACCCAAACGGACCTGCTGCGGAAGCATGCGGAGGTGCAGGCGGCAGGCTGCAGGGAGTGCCAGAGCCCGGCCCTGGCACTCGAGGGTAACGGAGACCTCACCTGTGTGAGGTGCGAACAGGTCGACAACCTGATCTCCTTGGTGGCCCAACTCAAGGAGGAGGTGGAAAGGTTAAGGAGTACAAGAGCATCCCAGGAAGAGGATGGCGAGCAGTGCTGTTCCCTGCCTGTCCTGGGGAAAACGGACGGGTCTAATGCTCCCCGGGTAGTGGAGGATCCTCTTCCTCCTCCACAAGGAGCAGGAGGAGACCTAGGGGATGGGGGGAATGGAGGCAGGTCCCTGCTCGGGGTGGCAGGTAAATCCCATCTCGACCTTCCTCCCCTCCCCATGTCCCCCTGCAGAACAGGTATGAGGTGCTGGAGCCTGAGCGTCTTCCTGAGTGTCAGGAAGACACAAATCTAGGTGAAAGACCCTCTACGGGACTACGTAAACAGAAGCAACCGAGTAAGAGGGTTGCAACCAGCTCCAAAAAGGAGAAAAGAAAAGTAATTGTTATAGGCGACTCCCTGCTAAGGGGAACGGAGGGCCCCATATGCAGGCCAGACCCGACTCACAGGGAAGTCTGCTGCCTCCCTGGGCCTTGGGTAAGGGATGTTGCCAGAAGGATTCCTCAACTGGTGAGGCCCTCTGACTACTACCCACTATTAGTATTCCAGGTGGGTAGGGATGAGATTGAAGAGAGAAGTCCCAGGGCTATCAAAAGGGACTTCAGGGCCTTGGGGCGTTTGGTAAAGGGTATAGGTGCGCAGGTGATATTCTCTTCAATTCCTTCGGTGTTTGGTGAAAATAGGGAAAAGACTCTGAAAGTACAACAGATTAATATGTGGCTAAGAGACTGGTGCCGTAGGTGGGATTTTGGGTTTGTTGACCACGGGGCGGCTTTCATGACACCGGGCATGCTTATGCTGGATGGGGAACAGCTGAATCAGAAGGGGAAAAGGGTTATGGCCCAGAAGTTGGCAGGGCTGATCAAGAGGTCTTTAAACTAGGTTTGATGGGGGAGGGGGATAAGACCAGGGCAGCCACAAATGAACCTAGGGGTGACAGGCCTGCATCGGGGGCAAGGCTGCTAGCCCAGCTGAAGTGTGTTTACACCAATGCATGCAGTATGGGCAACAAACAGGAAGAGCTAGAGGCCACTGTACAGCAGGAAGGTTATGATGTGGTTGCCATCACAGAAACGTGGTGGGATGACTCTCATGACTGGAGTGTAGCCATGGATGGCTATAGGCTCTTTAAGAGGGACAGGCGAAGCAGGAGAGGCGGTGGGGTAGCGCTGTATGTTAGGGAGTGCTTGGACTGTGTTGAAATTGAGGAAGATGGTGAGGATGACTAGGTTGAATGTTTATGGGTGAAGATCAGGGGGAAGGTCAGCAGGGCGGACATTACGGTGGGAGTCTGTTATAGACCACCCAACCAGGATGAGCAGGCGGACGAGGCGTTTTACAAGCGGCTGTCAGAAGCCGCCCGGTCGCCGGCCCTTGTACTCGTGGGCGACTTCAACTTGCCGGATGTCTGCTGGAAATACAACATGGCAGAGAGGAAGGAATCTAGGAGGTTCCTAGAATGTGTGGAGGACAACTTCCTCATGCAAGTGGTAAATGAGCCCACTAGAGGAGGGGCCCTGCTTGACCTGTTGTTTGTGAAGAGAAGGACTAGTGGGAGATGTGAGGGTCGGTGGCCGTCTTGGGAGTAGCGACCATGAAATGTTAGAGTTTTCGATAGTGGGGGAAGTAAGGAGGGGCAAGAGTAGAACTTCTGCCTTAGATTTCCGGCGGGCTGACTTTAGCCTGTTTAAGAGGCTGGTGGACCGAGTCCCTTGGGAGTCGGTCCTGAAGGGCAAAGGAGTCCAGGAAGGCTGGACATGCTTCAAAAGGGAATTGCTAAATATTCAGGAGCAGGCTGTCCCAGTCTGTAGGAAGACAAGCTGTCGGGGAAAAAGACCAGCCTGGTTAAACAGAGAACTTCGGCTAGAACTTAAGGAAAAAAAGAGAACCTATTTGCTCTGGAAGAAGGGTCAGGTAACTTGGGAGGTCTATAGGGACGTGGCCAGGTCATGTAGGGAGAAGATTAGAAGGGACAAAGTTCAATTAGAGCTTGATTTGGCTGCTACAGTCAAAGATAACAAAAAAAGCTTTTACAAATACATCAACAGCAAAAGGAGGGTCAAGGAGAGCCTCCACCACTTGCTGAATGAGGAGGGTAGTGTAGTGTCAGGGGATGAGGAAAAGGCAGAGGTGCTCAATGCCTTCTTTGCCTCGGTCTTTAATGTCAAGACCGGTTG
Source organism: Nyctibius grandis (assembly GCF_013368605.1). Classification (NCBI taxonomy): domain Eukaryota; kingdom Metazoa; phylum Chordata; class Aves; order Nyctibiiformes; family Nyctibiidae; genus Nyctibius; species Nyctibius grandis. The sequence continues at coordinate 70,065,288 of NC_090660.1, read as the reverse complement.
TCCTCAGGAGACTCGGCCCCCAGAGCCTGAAGTTAGGGACGGGGGGCTGTGTGAACCCCGCGTAATCCAGGAGGAGACGGTTAGTGACCTGCTGTGCCAGTTGGACACCCACAAGGCTATGGGCCCAGATGGGATTCACCCCAGAGTAATGAAGGAACGGGCAAATGAACTTGCCAAAACACTCTCGATTATCTACTGGCAGTCCTGGTTAACTGGAGAAGTTCCAGCTGACTGGAAATTAGCAAATGTAACGCCCATCTACAAGAAGGGTCAGAAGGATGATCCAGGGAACTATAGGCCTGTCAGCCTGACCTCGGTGCCAGGCAAGGTGATGGAACAGATCATCCTGAGTGCCATTACACAGCACATGCAGGACAATCAGGGCATCGGGGCCAGCCAACATGGATTCATGAAAGGCAGGTCCTGCTCGACCAACCTGGTCTCCTTCTGTGACAAAGTGACCCGCTTAGTAGATGAGGGCAGGGCTGTGGATGTAGTCTGTCTAGACTTCAGTAAGGCATTCGACACTGTCTCCCACAGCATTCTCCTAGACAAACTGGCTGCCCCGGGGCTTGGATGGGTGGGCTCTTTGATGGGTTAAAAACTGGCTGGATGGCCGAGCCAAGAGAGTGGTGGTGAATGGGGCAAAGTCCAGCTGGCAGCCGGTCACTAAGCGGTGTTCCCAGGGCTCAGTTCTGGGGCCAGTGCTGTTCAATATCTTATAGATGATCTAGATGTAGGGATTGAGTGCACCCTCAGTAAAATTGCAGATGACACCAAGCTGGGTGGGAGTGTCGATCTGCTGGAGGGTAGGAAGGTCCTACAGAGGGATCTGGACAGGTTAGATAGATGGGCCGAGACCAACGGCATGAGGTTCAACAAGAACAAGCGCTGGGTCTTACACTTTGGCCACAACAACCCCATGCAGCTCTACAGGCTGGGGGAAGAGTGGTTAGAAAGCGGCCTGGTGGAAAGAGACCTGGGGCTGCTGATCGACAGCCGGCTAAACATAGAGCCAGAAGTGTCCCAGGGGTGGCCAAGAAGGCCAATGGCATCCTGGCCTCTATTAGGAATAGATGTAGCCAGCCGGTCTAGGGAAGTGATCGTCCCTCTGTACTCGGCACTGGTGGAGGCCGCACCTTGAGTACTGTGTTCAGTTCTGGCCCTGCACTTCAAGAAAGTATGTTGAGGTGTTGGAGCGAGTCCAGAGGAGGGCAACCAAGCTGGTGAAGGGTCTGGAGGGTCTGACCTACGAGGAACGGCTGAGGGAGCTGGGGTTGTTTAGCTTGAGAAGAGGAGGCTCAGAGGTGACCTTATTGCAGTCTACAACTACCTGAAGGGAGGTTGTAGCTGAAGTGGGAGTCGGCCGCTTCTCCCGGCAACTAGCGATAGGACAAGAGGACATAAACCTCAAGCTTCGCCAGGGGAGGTTCAGGTTGAACATTAGGAAGAATTTCTTTACAGAAAGGGGTTATTAGACATTGGAATGGGCTGCCCAGGGAGGTGGTGGAGTCACCATCTCTGATGTGTTTAAGAAAAGACTGGACATGGCACTTAGTGCCATGGTCTAGTTTGACAGGGTGGTGTCAGGGCAACGGTTGGACTCGATGATCCCAGAGGTCTCTTCCAACCTGGTTGATTCTGTGATTCTGTGATTCTGTGATTATTATTTTTTTCAGGTTTTCCATTACCTTTCAAATCATTCCTAGTGTTTTATACACCTTTTTGACTGCTAGTGACCAGTAACAACACTTTCATATAAAAATCTTTCAGGTTTCATTCTCAGCGATGACAGCTCAGAACGAATCACTGTATTAGTGAAGTGGTGATTTTGTTTCCCATGTTTGTCACCTTATTATTTAGCAATAGTGAATTTCATTTTACCTGCCCAGTTGCTCATTGTTATAAAATATATCAGTAATTCTGCAGTCTGCCCCAGTCTGTCCTGAATAATGACTTATCATTACAGACTTTGCCATATCACTATTCACCCTTTTTCCAGAACATTAAAAATATAGTGATAAGTAAATAGATGTATTGACAGTATAAAGAACACTGGAGGCCATTTTGCACATATTGCTCTCCCTGCATATCTGTACTAGAGGAGTTATTCAAATGATAGGGTACGTGCTTCAGGAAAAAAAAGGGGGAAATTGTCATGCAGAGACAGGCGACAAGACCTAGAATGAAGACAAAATATTTCCATTTGTTTTATGACAAACTAAAGGCCCCCAGTAATCCTTGGGTGCACACACAGCTTTTTTAAAAGGGTTCAAGAACTTAGAGTGGGTAATAACATATTTATCCAGGGATAGTTTGAAGCCAAAATATCTGAAAGTAGATCAATTCCTTATACCTGGGATGAAGATGGAAAGGGTGGAAAGGAGGCTATGACTATCAGTAGTATAGTTTTCTGATCGGGTCTCACAGTAGTGTTGTGTGGTTAAATACAACAGTAAGTAACATGCTGGGAATCAGGATGCCACTGTGAATCAGATTTCCAAGTACGCCCCATACTCGGTGAAGTCAAAAGAAGAAAGATCAAAAATTAGGAGAACTATTCATCTAGATTCAGGATTGGGGAAGAACGGTACAAAATTGATCTCAAGATCTTATCCCAGAGCAGCAGGCAGGCAAATCCAGCACTGTAAGGTGGTCAGCACTGGTCTAGGATGAATCCATGTCCCATTCCCTTCCTACCATTATATTCCTTGAGGATTTTGCTTGTCATAAGTTTCCACTAAAACCAGCCAGCAAAGCCTGGCCTCCACCGATAACCAAACCACCTGCACAAGCCTGAGAAGTCCAGAAATTCCCAGAAGCTCCAGATTCCCTGCAAGTGTGCCATGGGACCAGTCCAGGGAAGTACCACTGAACATCACGCGTGTGGAAAACTCAGGTTGTACATTCCCAGGAATCAAGACCCCACAGTGCATGTGCAAAGGCAATGCACGGCTGCTCCCCTGGGGAAGAGGTGGGCATGCCTGGGGATGTGCATTTTGGTGAAGTCTGCCCTTAAAGAAAAACAGCTATTACAAATTAGCCATTTTAACGCTAACGCCGTGGAACAGAATACACATATAAGCACGCATGCAAGACACAAAAAAACCTTATGGCAAAAAATCTCACTGAAAAAGCAGCCAGGTTCCTTATATGAGATCTTCAAAACTCTCACACACACAATAGTTCTTTTGTTTCCCTTGTTTTACTGGAACTTTGTTTGCTGGAATGTACCAGAGTGTTTTAAAATTACTTCCTTTTGTCAATACATGATAATCTCAGGCTATCAAGCACAGCTACTTTCCACTATTTACCTGTGGTGGTGAATTTAAAATGTTGACCTTCAAAGAGAAAACAGATCAGATTTAAGGTCAGTGATAAAATTGAGAGTAATCAATAAGAGATTTAAAAGCAAATTAATTGGAGAAATAGTTGTAATTACTGACAAACACATAGATCATTTAAATTGTCTCAGTCCATTTTATTGTCTTTTAAAAGACAGAGGAAGAATAAGTCGGAGGCAAAATGAGGTTGCAGCATTAATAGCAAGCCATATACAGCTGGACATTATAAACAGAGATGCCAGAAGAACTGGAGGCCCCCATTTTAATTGCATGACTATCCAAACAGTCCATGTTTGGAGTAAGTATTCAAGGAGTAGCCTCAAAAGTCCACTTCTAGAGAACAGGCACAAATTATAACTCTGGGCTTTATTCACACCAAATTAGTCATACAGGTGTTGCATAATTTTTCTTCCGACAAAGAACGAGCAAGTGGGGAGAGAAGCTCTTGCACTGGCATTTGAACGAAGTTTGCATGCATGAAGGGGTCATTTTCTAAGTTCTACAGGAGTCAAGAATGCAAAACCTTAATAAGGAGGGTTGAATAGCTTCAGCAATTACCTTTTCTGGTCTGAGAGGCTATTGAGCACACATTTGACATGTAAATAAACACCTTTGTAGGATCAAGCAAAAATTCACCCATACAAAATCAAACCAGAAATGTAGTAAAGGAAGGGGTAAATTTACCCTGAAAAAATCATAGAAATCATAGACTCATAGAATGGTTTGGGTTAGAAGGGACCTTAAAGATCATCTGATTCCAACCCCCCTGCTATGGGCAGGGACACCTTCCACTAGACCAGGTTCCTCAAAGCCTCATCCACCCTGGCCTTAAACACTGCCAGGGAGGGGGCATCCACAGCTTCTCTGGGAAACCTGTTCAAGTGTCATAATCATAGTAAAGTGGTCGATTTGGCCCTGTTAAGGAAGCAAAAGTGCAGTGAAAGTGTTCATTTGGAGAATATAAGGATACAGCATGTTTCAAAGACGTGCAGTGCTAGCTGTCTGCATTTTGAGATTTCACAATAAGCATGTTAATGATGAACAAATTCTGTTCAGTGAAACTGACTTTTTGACATAAGCCAGTTCTTTTGCTGGAAGATGTATGTGAAACTGAGGAAAAAGCCACAGTGGAATAACAGGGGAAATAGCAAGGGAAGGACCAGGGCAGTTACCTTTGTGGAGCCGTGGATGGAAACTTGGAAAACAATGTCCTGAGGAGTTGGTCAAGCCCAAATTCTCCTGTCTGTACTCACATCTAGCAGAAAAAGTGGCTGTGGGAGTTATAAAATCATAGCAGTGAGGAAGAGCCAACAGCTGGTAAAACCCACCTAATGTAGGCTTAAGTCAACAGTAGCTGGGGTAGCAGATATTGTTTATTTGCAATAGAACAACATATTTTCACATTATTCAGGGCTCTCAAGATGCATTGGCATCTAAACCATGGCCATAATACTTTCAGGCATCCTCTTCTCCATTTTGTTCAATTCATTTGATTGAAGCTGTAGACTTCAAGCTCTTCAGGCCAGGGATACCATTTGCCAAGGAACATGTTCAGCAAAATACAATCCGGACTGCAGCTTTTGAAGGACTACTCATACTAAAATAATGATGCAATGCAAGAAGAGTAAACAGATCTTTTATTAGTGCTGCCTTGCTTCTACAAGAAGTTTTTTAAAAACCATTTCTGTTCTTTTTGGACACTGTTAATGAAAATTCCTAATGCATTGATGAGCTGTGAAAAAGTGAATTATGCCTTCCTACTTCATGCAAGCTTTGGCAGTTTTTCTCTTGTATTACCACTTCCAATTTGTTTCACAACTTCATTCATCTCACACTGCAGAAGAGAAGTTCAGGTTGGTTTATTTTGACCTTAATTGTCACAAATACGTTAATATTTGGAAATGAAATTGCAAAAATAATTGTCCAGTTCTAAATTCCTGGAAATTGTTTCCCTTCACCCTCCAAATGCATTACTCCCCTCTTCAGCTTGCCAGGATACAATAGCACTTAATGTTGGCTGGCATGTCGAGATCTCTTGGTGTAATCATAACAAGACTTTCTATTAGCTGGTTTAGTGAGTACTTATATTAGACGCAATCTTTCTCTGAGACAAGAAGATGTACCAGCCAAATGTTGTTGTACCAGCCAAAAAAGCTTATGAATGCTTAATGCAGTATGTGTTCTTTGGTAGGATGTTAATGAAGGAGAAAGTTTCATCTCTGATGAAAATTAAACATTGCTGGGGTTTTTTAAATTCCTGTTTCTTTTTCTGAAATGCAGTGATGCATTGAATAAAAAGTGAAACATCATTCATTGTACCAACAAAACACCAGTTAGCTTTTATGGTGGAGACTGTTGGCCAATGCTATTATAGTGTGTCGTAAGCTGATGAAGCAAGTAGTCACTGAGAAGTTTAGTGAAAAATGCCAGAAATGTCTTCTAGTTCATATGTCTTAAGGGTGATTAGCGTTTCCTTATCACATTCATATATACACTATTTCAAAAAGATAATATTAACAGCATCTGTGAGGAAAGAGGATGATGGATGTACTGCAGTGTTCAGGATTTTTTGTAACTGTACATCTAATAGTTCCTTCTCTACCTATGGAAATCTGAATATCAACTAGGAAAAATAACCTTTCATGTCTCCTCTTGGTGAACAGAGAAAGACGTCATATTAGTTGTAGAGTTACAACACTCATGTTAGAGAGGAGCCCTCAAGGAAAACTATTTCTAGGTTCTCCTTAGCTCACATTTAGTGATGATCAATAGCCTCTCATTTTACACTTTGAATGTTAAGATACCAGAAACCACTCCTTTTGGAATCAGTAATAACAAGCAAGGGAAACGACTGCATTTCAAACACTTGGACTGGGTTTCTAGCATCCATATTCCAACAAGCAGTACTGTCGAGACTAACCTTCTGTCTGTAATTCGTGGTATAAATCCCAGTCTCAGCTGTGCAACTGAGCAATTTTATCATGTGGACTAATTGGTTTCTTTAGAAGACTCCTTTTAAGACACATAAAATCTGAACAAAATAGAGGGTTTGCAGAAGTGGAAATCATTTTTGTTTTTCATTAAATCCATCTATAAACCTTTGGAGACTTTTCTCTTGCACAGGATTTAGTATTTATATGTCAGAAGCAATGCATTTTAAAAGACATCAAACTAAACCCTCACTGGTGCTAATCTGAATTGCATAAAAAGGTTATATTACTTTCTCAGGTCTTAATAAGAGATAAATTACTTTCTGTTTTTATTCCTCTACATTTTGACTATAAAATATCTTCCCATATGAGATGAAAGTTTCTAGAGGTAGTGAATGGAAAGACAAGGGTGTTTTATGATGGGAAATGCATTGCTCGAGCAAGGAAAAGGTACTACTAAAATCACCTACTGCACTTTGGTCTCACATTTCCTCCTGTAAAATAACAAAATATTTTGAAATTGGTTATGGCTATGTATTAAACAATGAGTATACTTATACTGTTAAACAACTTAGCCCCATGATTAATTCCAAGATCCCACTCCCTGATTATCTACACCTCAAACAGTTTCAGTCATAATGGGCCAAATTAGCTGCCTTTGAGATGAAGCCCATACAGCTACATGAATAATTCGTCCCAGGACTGCTCCTTATTGAAAACCTGTTCTGCACTGGGGTGGGGAGGGAGACACAGTGCAGGGCTCTTTCTGTATCTCAGTAAGAAAGGTCCAACAGCAAACAACTTAATGAGATAACTGCTTTAGTAAGACAGGATAAGAAGAGGAATATAGACAGAGAGTAAATCTTACATGCTACAGACTGCATTAGTAATATATGGGTTTCTCAAGCCCTAAGTACAAGGCCCAGTGGAGCAGACATAGTCTGCTCAAGATCACTAATTTCTTGAATACAAAGTCTTCCACAAGGCTCCCAATACTCAAGTCCAGTCCAGGCTGTGTTCTTCACAGCCCCCACAGTTCTCTAGCACCCTTTCAGCAGCCATTGCTCTCTTGCATCCTCTAACACCATGGCTCAGACCATGATTCTCTTCCTTGACATAATCCTAGAAAAGCAACCACTACTCAAGCATGCTGTATTACAGTCCTGCATGCCTTCAGGTTGTGCCTTGTTGACCAAAGCAGACTCACGCAAAATAACTCTTAGGTCTTGAGCCAAAGGCGCAGCTCTCAGGCTATTCATGAACCCATAACCAGTGCTATGACAGGAGGAATGGCTAGTACTCTCAAGGCAAAGGCTTGAGAGTTGTTTGGGGTTGGATGATTTGTTAGCACTTGTCTTGTCACTAGGCAATGTTTCCTGGGGCAGCACCCCTTGATGGGTTGAGTAGAGATAAAGACAGCATGAACTCTTTTTTCATCTTTACTTTATTTAAGCTGATAGAATATATTCAGTAATAGCTGCATAATTAGCTCTGTGCCTTTAGACATTCAGTGTCTATTGTAAACCTCTAGCCCAGAAAACAGAAGTAGCTTCTGCTTACAAAGAGTGGGCAAACTTGTTAAAAAATGCCTGAAATAGCCAGAACTTTTCAGAAATAAGAAATCCCTAAATTCACATGTTGACTTTGTTGTATACCCTAGAGCAAAAACCTCAGGCAGTTCTTTATTCTTCAGCATAGTTTTCTCAAATTAATCATGGAAGACATAGTTAAATTCTTTCTGTTTTATTCTGCATAAACTATTAACTGTTACAAAATTAACAGCTGACAATGTCAAAAACAGTCAGAGAGAGTCCTGGTCTCTGGACAGCTAAGACAGATGCCTTAATTTTAGAAAGAAGGAGGATTTCAGACATGTCACTGTTTTCAGTGTCTTTCCCTTGAGTACCTTCTAAACTTTTTTTTTAATAATTTTCTTCAGACACCTAGCTCTTCTCATTTGTCAGATAGACTGCCAAACTGGGTTTTGAATTCAGTAGCAGTGGTCCCAAATATGATTTGCAGCACCTAACCTGTAGATCCACGAGTCTTCTGCTGGAGGTCATTTGAAAACAGTCCAAAGTCTGTTACATCTCTGACTTCTGACTCCAGTCCATTGACTCATCTCTCCTTCTTCTCCAAAGCACACTGTGGATATCTACATGACATCTGATTTTCAAGTCCTCCCTCAAATTAGAAAAGGATTGTCAGTGTTTGTCAAAAGAGCAAGCTGATGCAAGTTCTTTCCTGATGCTACAAGAAACGTGTATAACTTTAATCCTAAGTGATCTCTGGTTTTGGCAAGAAATGTCTCCTACAAGTTAATGCATTGTCGTGTTTTCCTTTCTTGTTGTAATCTTTCAAGAGATTTGAGTGTTGGAGGACTCTTTTGCATTGTAAACACTAATTAATAAAGTCTGGTTTTTTTTAAAAAAATGTCTTTTATATATGCCTATCAAGCCTAGTAAAATATCTGACTCACATATGCTTTTCTGGTACAGAGATACCTATTAGTCAGTTGAAATACATCTAAGAGTTCTCCCTTATTTAAAGATCTCAGATCAAGTGAAGAATATGTTGGAGTAAAATGACACCAACTTGTGAGAAGAGCATTTAAAGCTGAATATCCTTAAAGGAAGTACAAAGTGGAACCCATTTCATAAAGCATCTTTCATAAGAAGAACAAAAGAGTTCACTGCCCTCAATTAGACCAGCCAAAAGGCTGAAGAGAACAGAGAAATATCTTTCTAACTTGCTGTGGATGCAGGAAGGGCTGGCTAAATTAGCAGGTATGCTCATTTGGTGAGGGGCCGGAAAGAACTACAGTGCTTCAAGAGCTCTTTGTTCAAATTCCACCTCAAATTAGAGGAGAAAGAAATGAAATAATTTCCCTGCTAAATTGTCCTTGCCAGACACAGCTTCTTTTTGTGAACTGCATTCTTTTTCCTTTAAAAATGGATAAGATTGCACCAAATGGCAGGTATTTTCAAGAGTATTGGGAAGAAAACCTTAGGAGAGGGTTTTCACCTTTCAGTCTCTATTATCAAGCCATATCAAGTCTGTACTGTTGCCCACGTATTGTTGAGGAAAAGTACAAAATATAAATCCAAACAACTGTGCATGTTAGACAAATAGCACTTCTTTCCTCCACGATTACAGCTGAGGGAAAGATATTTTTTGTTCAAACAGTTCATTTTCACAATCTTTCACTCTTCATGTCCAACCACCTACTGTTTCCTACAGTTCAACTAGTTGTTGCAGCAGACCCTTGTTAAAGACCTGACAGCACATTACTGAAATCCCACAACCCAGTGGAGAGAATGGTGAAAACTTTCACAATGTGTTACCTACCAATTTCATCCAACCATCACAACGGTTAAGTTAGAATAGAAGAAAATCTTAAGGAATTCAAAATCACTGAAAACAGACTGGAGAAGTCACATTCTCTAATGTAAAGTACGTCTCTCTGTTCTGTTTTAACATCAGGTAGAATGTATCACTACTTAGAGCTAACACTCAGTTTTCAACACTTTTAGGCAAAATTGAATTATTTGTGTATCGTCCAAAGTCTACCAGCTTCTCTTACATTGTTCCACACACATGATGACTTCTAAGAAATCTTTCTTTTCCCAATCAGATATTTCCAAAATGCTCTGAGCTAAATGACTCTTTCTTCTGCAACAACCATCGGAGACTTTTCAAGAACCTTACCTTCGACAACAGACTGCCTTTTTTCTCTGTTTTTTACCCATCATGTCGCTTACTTTACTTTTCTTTTATTTATTCTCTTTCATACATTTGTCCTTCCAGACACTCATCTTAGAATTTAAAGAAGCTTAATCTATTTAACAGTTACTCATTCATCATGGATTATAATTGGATTTCATTATCAAGGTCTATTAAGGCAGTTCTAACATAAGTTAATGTATATCACAGTGATGTTCTTTCCAAAGCTATGCTGAGTAAACAGCTTTACATAACAGGTCCTCCATCTATTAGTTCAGCTAACATCACTAAAAACAAAGCAATCAAGCAGTAAAAATAAATAGTAAGTAGAATTATATCTCCATAGTCTTGATCCCCTCAACCAAATTCAATAACACACTTCAAGTATATGTGGAAAATACTAAAACAGCACAGACTGAAGGAGGCACAGATAAGATGGAATTTAATTTCCGAAATTATTGTATAAAATTGACATATTACATAAACATCTATGTATGTTCTGAAACTATTTATTTAGATCTCGATTCTGAAATGGATGTTCATTCATTATTTATCTTATATAGTTTATATAATGAGATTTTACAAAAAAAAAGGGGGGGATGAAATATTTTACCAGGTTTTGCTATCATTATACTTTTCACCAACTGTCAAAGTTGCAATGTCACCACCCCTGGGGAGTGCCTGGGTGAGAGCACAGCCCTACAGCACTGTTGGCTCCTCTGTATATCACAAGAGGCACGGGCAGTGGTAGGTCAAGGGTACTTGTCCACTGGGATGATCAACCGCCCTGGACCTAGCACATAATTCAGTTTTAGTGACCAAAGCTTACAAAAGAATCCATGCTGGTGATGAACTTACTGACATAGATCACCATATTGAACTGGGTTTTCTAAGTCACGGTCACTAAATCAGAGATTATACACTAGTTGCTGAGCAGCTAGTTCCGCTGAGAAGCAAGTAATACAATCATTTCTATTGGACATTTTTAAGACTCTCATCTGAAAAACTGTATTCAAACAACAGTTAAATAACTCAGTCTGAATTTTACCTCTGACATACTTCATCCTGAGTAGGTTTTTGAAGAGCAGATTTAAAAGTTCTTTTGCATATTGATCTGAGTATTTTAAAGACATCTTTGTGTTTTAATTCAAAACAGAATTTCATTCCATGAAACGTAACCAAAAAAAATACGTGCTAGTCTTCTAATCAATCTGAAAGTAGAGAGTTCCTAGCTTCATAATTATCTGTGAGCACAAAGGCATTGCTAGGACAGATGCTTCTTGGGACAAATTGAGCTCAGTTCAGTTTTAAATATTAATAAGTAAAATTGGAATTTATGATAAAATAAATTATTTAGCTAATAAGTAAGACTCCTTTCTATTTTCAGAAACTTGTGAGTTTGTGAACCTATTCCAGTCCTGCTTGAACGCTTTTATTATGTGAGCAAGTTTATGAAACCAGAAGTCTTCAATCAGCTTCGGAGATTAAACTCTTTCACAATGCATCTTCATACTTAGTCCTTCAGTGTATTAAAACCTGATTTCAAAAAGTGATGAAGTAAACTCTGTAGTTATTGTAAGAACAGCCACAGAACACTTATGCACAGGACAACAGGGGCTCTGCCAAAGACTTTACGCTTACATGATCACTGTGTCAAAGGTAAGGTAAAGAGTGAGTGTTACGTCTTTTCAAATGAGTCAAGGCAGCTTCCAAGTGGCTAAGTAAGTACAGCCTTGTGATAGTGACTGCTCACAAAATTCATCCATACTTCCTCTTCTTAGTAGCCATGCTCAGCTAATGTGTTTTGAATAGCAAAGCACAATATTAGTATCAAATGATTTAAAAGGTAAATATCTAGGCCCGATAAAGCAAAAGCATGAAGTACATATTCTATGTGTTCAGCTCCTGAGTCACAGCCTTTGTGGTATTTTCAAATCATAAGCAAAAATTAGTTCTTAAGTAATTTAATGTTATAGTACAGTGTTCTACACCCTGGCCATTTTTTCGGAGGGAAAGAGGCTTCACTTCAGGAAAACCCTGAAGACTTCCATCCAAGTGGAAGCTAATCTTGAAAGCCAGGGCTTTTCTGAATCAGAGCTGCAGTCAGTATAGAAAACATTCCCCAGGCGAGAAAGGACCACAGATATAGATTCAGCCATGGGACTCTAAGAGCTTCCCCAGGTATGGCAGGGACACTCCAGCACCACCACTTGCCCACTCAGCCAGGGGGGAACCTGTCTAAACATACACAAAATCCGGGCACAGATAAATGAAGTATTAATTGAAGTAAGAGCATGCTGTATTTAATTACTCACTGGAGGAAAAAGGCAAGAGCAGGAATAGAGCTCTTATTTGTAATGGAAGATGAACCATTGTAACAAGAAAGCAGAAAGGCAGCAACATGAAAAGGCTCCTGCACTAAGAGCAGTGAAACATGATTTTCTTTTCAGCCTTGTAGTTGATTTCATCCCATATGCACTGAACTTTCACATACATCCATAGTTAAGCCTTCCAGAAGGACACTCGCTTGATTCAAGTGGTGAAAACAGTTAAGTCAGTGGAGTTAGAACACAAAATACACAAAAACTCAAAGACATAAAAAGATGGAATTTAGCTTTTTAAAACTTGCATGTCCCAGTACCATCCCCAAATGCTGAGTACTCTTACAAAAATACAGTTAGCCTTCTTATACTGTTAACTGTAGGCACTTCTTTATCTCCCTCCTTTCTAGCTGTCGCTTCCTCTCTGCTCTCATTCATTTAATGGCATATACATGAGCTTGCAAGATCTCTCTGACTCTCAGTCACATTCTCACGCATTAGTGCCAAATACTAAGAAAAGAATTCTGTGTCACTGTGCATGTCATTCTATGTTTGCATAAACTTCTTGTTACTTGATGTACTAAGTGTGTATTTAAGTTTGGCATGATTACATTTTAAGAATTTACTCATCCTAATAAAAAACAACCACTGCTCAGATATTTTCCTGCTTTGAGGTAAAATAATTCTCATTCTCAAAGGAATTAAACACTGTAGTTTTTCAAACTGGCATCTGAGGTGGGGGCTGAGGGACTGATCTAACGTTGCCAACAGAAATATTAACAAGGAGCTGGGCAATGGGAAAAATCCCCAGACAGCTACATGAGCTGATTGATCATTTCCTCTTGAACTTGCTCATGGTGACAATTTAAGCATCTGAGTCCCACTGACTCCAAAGTTAATGAAAGTCTCCTGTAACTGCTCTCATGCAAAATTCAGTTTCAGTGCTATTTGCAGCTGACAGGGTTGTTAGTCATAGCAGAGACAGTACTAAGGAACCAATGTGAAAGAGCTCAGCTACTCTGTGCTAAAATCTTATCATTTATATTATCCTGCTCAACTTTTCACCTGTTTGCATCCTTCTCTGTAGTTTTACAGCTTCTGAGGCTTAGTTCTCACATAAACATATGTTCACACTGCACTTGGTGTCAGGGAAATCACTCTTTTTTCATGTGATCATACTGCTAATAGTACAAATGAGGCTAAAATATAAAATTCTATCTATCTAGAAAAGCTTGAGTATCAAGTATTTGTACTCACCAAGAATTGCTTCAATTCAGTTTATGGGGAAAGGGAGAATATGTAAGCAAACTACTGACTTAACATGAGTACATCTCTGTGTACAGACACTGGAAAAACAGGCTGAATTAACCAAATTTATTTCCCCTTAAATTATTGATTAAGGTTTAAGAGAATTTTCATAAGGTTTGAGTACGTTTCTGTTTCAAAAATGCTACAATTTCCCTCTTCCAATTCAACACACTTCATCAAATAATAAAAGCACCAACAGAGCAAAGCAGCTAGAGCTGAGTTCTGTAAGAAAAGGCTGATGTATAGTAAGCCAAAAAATATTCAGGTCTAGCTGAATTTGCATGTCAGCCATTTACCAACAGGTGTAATTCCTCAAGTTTCACTCAGATCTTGTACACAGTGAGATGTGGAAGAAAACACCCAAATATTAGTATTCCAGAGTTCTCACATTATCTAGAAATGGTAAAGGTAAGGGTTGAATAGGTAATTTCTTTTCTTTTGATATTTTTTTTGTTCAGTCCATGTTTTTCATAACAATAGTTACTGATCTTTTCCCTGTACTCTTTTCTGTGTATCAAATTGTTTATTACTTCAGTAAAATTATTTTGAATCTAAATTTAGTAGTCACTGTCCTGGTTTGGACTAGGACAGACTTTTCAGTTAAGTTTCTTTTAGGTGACTGTACTTTCTGAAGTTGACTACACATGCTTGCTGCTGTGGAAACCAGGGTCCCCATTGGATCTCTTTGTTCCACAAGTGCAAGGGTGTAAAAGTGTCGCACCTGTGGGGAGGAGCAGACAGGACAGGTGACCCAAACCTGACCAATCAAGTATTCTGTCCCACACACGTGATATACTCAGTTAAAAGCTGAGGGACCACAAGGGTCGTGCTCTCTTCCCCTGTGGCCGACATCCTGGGAGGACTCCTCCCATGCTCCTGCCGTCACTCCTGAACCCGGTTCCCTCCTGCTGCCGTGTGTGCTCCGGGACTGCCTAGTGCCTGCCCTGCAGTGTCAGTGGTGACGTGGTCATCATCAGGGGGAGCTCAATACTGGTTTTATACATCGTTCATTATTTATTATACTCTTTTTCATTGTTATTGTTTATTAAAACTCTTTTAACTTCCCAACCCATAAGTCTCTCTCCCTTTTGTCTTTTCCTTTTCCCCTCTGGGGAAGTAAAGGGTTAATAGAGAGCATCTGTCTTCTTAACAGCCTGCCCAGCCTTAAATGGCGACAGTCACTCTTTCAGACCTCCTTGCAAGCTACCGTGTTTCTCTCCATTATCTCATATAAGCACACTTGGCAATGTGTTTGCTGCTGTATGAAATGCAGGAGTTTGAACTCTTTACAGAGGCAGCAAGAAACATGCTATGCATAAAAAGCAAAGGAAAATCCATAACATACCACCTTTAATGCAATGCTGTCATTTAGTCATCACTTTCCAGGATGTTCTAGGTCAAACACTTTCTCTACAGTCTTGAAGATGATATAGTTTTCGACTTAAAGAAACTGTATTCATGGAGTGAGACTGGAACTGAAGTGGCTAGACTTTTATTCTTGGCTTTATAATCGGCTTTCTTTTTACTTTTCTGTTCCTCAGCAGAGATTGATACAACCTCTGTCTAATCAAGAAAGGCTAAGCAGTTTCACAGGTCCTTTATTGCTAGGACTTTGTGGGATGTATTTGGTAGTGCTAAATGGAGAGCCCTTGCTCCTTTAGTCAACTTCTCCTACCCATGCTTTTCTCCAGTAAATCCACACCTGAGCAATGAGGAGATCCACCCAGCTCTGGTTAGACTGCTACAGCCACATGGAGGTCCAAGGCCAGAAGCAGGTTCAGCATTTGGTGTCAGTACTATATTGCTGTGACAGTGGCCAAGTCCATAAGCTGTGTGTCTCAACAGGATCAAGTAGCTGAAGTAAAGCATCATCTTGATACACCTCTACTTCTCCTGAGTTTGGGTCAGTTGCTTCTCTGCATTGAACCCTCTCCACTCTGTAGACCCGGTTTGACAAGGAGTGATGGGAAAAAAGCATCACTATGTTGTAGCTATCTGAGAACTAAATGTCCTTTTCTCATCGCTGAAATACAGATACAAGTCCTTCCTCAAGTGCTTTGACTAAAAAGCCCAGTGTAAATTCTTCGTTTCATTATGTTTCAGACTTGGCAGGAGTTGAGGTAGATGTCATTACTACACAGTCATAACACATCTCCTCCATTGTACTATATCTTCCAACCACTTTCCAAGCATGTTTGCTTAGGCTGCACCCTTATTCACCTTGTACCCACTATGCATTCCTGTCAACTCACCCTCAGCTGAGGTGTTTCCAGTTGCCAGTGCCATTGCTATACAGTTGCCACTACTAAAGCAAGAAAGGATGAATACCAGGGTAAACAGACTAGTCATGAATATTGGTTATTAGGTACAGAAAGGAAAACATTGAAGTAATCTGAAACAAATATTTCTTTTCTGCAGGAAAGAAAATTAAAACAGGATAATTTGTATATAAATGTTGGCTTGGAGAATTAAGCTTGTGTATAAAATCATCTAACATTTTACACATAAGTTTACACAATGCATAAGTTGTGAATACTCCTTTAGAGCTTTCAAAAGGACCTTTATTTTTTCAACAAGCTAGAACATTTGGAATCTTTCATAGCTGTTAAAAGGATCTTCAATATAGTATTTCACAATAAATTGAACAATGTAATATGATTCATTAATATGTTCCTGTGCATAGAACTATCAACTTTTTAAAATCAGTGGTTTAACCCATTTATGTAAAGTGTCTCAGCATTATTATCCAACTGATCTTAAAAGAACCTCTTTAACCTGAAAATAATTCTGACTTCTTTTCTTCAGAATGAACAAGCTGTGTACATTTTGTTCAGCGCTTGAGCTTATCCACGTGAAAATACACAGGGAGGGTAATCTGTAGTCATTAAACAGCATTAAATCCCTCTAGGAGCACTCTTATTCTGAATTCAAGTTTCTTTGTTCCAGCTAACTTATCTCACTTCCACAATAAACTGAAATAAAACAAATTAAGGCAATTAAAAATAATCCAAAATTAAAGCCACTTTATTGCTGTACGTACAGAGATACATACAATTATGTGATTTATGATACTGACTGAAATGTTAATTTGAATACATTTCTCTAAGTATCTGCCTGTAGACAAGCCCAGAAAGATATCCAAGCTATTTACTCACCATTGTACTAAAGAGAATTTCCATTTATTTTAATTTGCTTGCACTGAAATTTATAAAAGGAAGGGACCACTGATACAATGCTGTGTATTCATTTTTGTAAGTAAAATTTAAGACATGACCAGCATAACAAAAGACTGAACTACAGATAAACTCTGGCCAAGATTTTCAGACATGGATGTCTAAATTAAGCCATCATGTCTAAAAAAAACCTGTTATTGATATCTATTTAAGAATATAACAAAAGCTCTCTAATGAGATTTTCAAGAACAGATTTTCAAAAGGTCTCTAGCATATTCAAATCCCATTTTAGTCTGATCATGTTCAAGATGCATGTCCACCTTACCTCCCTTCAAAATTAACTGATTAACCTGGAATAGTAAAGGTTTTCAACATTCTTAAGTGTCTTAAAATAGCTACATGAAATAACTGGCTGATGGTGTGCAAAGCACCATCTTGTGGCAGAGCTGGTTTTCGAAGGGTAAGCTGATGTACAGGGGTCTACCTGGAGGATACAAGGAGCCCCGAGGGTGATGCCTCACTCAGGTGGTGCAGCCATCCCCCACAGAGCAGCCACCCTTCCCACATGCAGCTCCTGAGGCTGGACACCACCATGGAAGTCTCAAGCCACAGCGGACTCCTGGTGCTCCTCACTGGGCCAACAAAGGTGAGGGTGGCCTCAGCTGTTGGAGGGGAGCTCTGCTAGGTGGTCTGCAGCATCACGCATGGGAGGTTTTTTTTTTTTAAAGTGACACTCAATGAGGTCACTGACAGCTGGAAGAAGGCTAATTAAACATGTATCTTTAAAAAAACATGAAAAAAGGCCCTGGGGAACTGCCAGCTGCTCAGCCTCACCTCAGTCACTAGGAGGAGACTGGAGCACATCCCCTTGGAATCAATTTCCAGGCACACAAAGGACAAAAAGGCAATCTCAAAAAGTGAACAGGAGCCCCTTTACCGGGGGGACATTGTGTTTGACAAGGTGATTGCACAGCCACAGAACAGCTGAGGCTGGAGGGCGCCTCTGAATATCATCTAGTCCAACACCCTGCTATGGAGCAGGTTGCCCAGAGAAGTTGTGGATGCCCCCTCCATGGCAGTGTTCAAGGCCAGGCTGGATGGGGCTTTGAGCAACCTGGTCTAGTGGAAAGGTGTCCCTGCCTGTGGCAGCGGGGTTGGAACTAGATGATCTTTAAGGTCCCTTCCAACCCAAACCATTCTGTGATTCTATGATTCCATACTTCAACACTGCTAGGATTTTATAAGTTAGTTTACACACAAGGAAATTTTTCTGCCTTTTTGTTTAATAATCAGTAACATAGTCAATATGCATAGTTTAAGTATAATCTTTTGATATACAGGGAATACAAAATACCTTTTTGCATCTTCAGAAGTCAAATCTCTATGCAAAAAATGATGTATTGATTCTGTCTTGACCAAAGCTCTCCCCCTATTCAGTGTTTGTACTGCAAAGTATGCAGAGGAAGATTACTGACTCTATCTTGCATGCAATTAATAGGATCACTAGCAACTTCATTTTTGGGGAAAAAATAAATTTAAAAAAAAAAGAGAAAGACATATATGAGAGTCAGAAAGTGATGCATATTTTGTTTACTACCTACAAATCCTATAACAATCTAAAAATAATGATTCATAGCAGAAGGTCAGTTAGAATGTAGATATGCAACAGATCATAGAAAATGCATAGATTCTGCATGCATTTCTTGCTAATAGGGAAGGATGGAATTTTGGTGTCACACTAGATCCCTCTTAATGAAATTAGAAAAAAAAGTTATTTTTATAAGAACTGAAATATCCTCCTCGTTTTATTTTTAATCTCTAGTATATTTTCATGGGTTACTGCAAGAAATCTCTGTTTCCAACTTGTTTCAATGTGTTAACATTTAAAAAGCTTAGAGAATTTGAAGGCAGCAAGTGTACTTAAAAATAAAAGCTCAAATCTCTCTCCATCCTCCATAGGGAATTAAGAAATTTCACAAGGCTTTTGAGAGTACATGACCAGTACCAGTATAGATATGACTGAGCCAAGAAAAACAGATTTAAGTGAGGCTCACTCCATCCTTGTGGGTAGAATTGAAATGGACACTCAGCCAGAGATGATCCTAGATGCTAACAAGGAACAAGAGATTCAAACCTGAATGCTCAGAGTGAACATTTTCATGCACTAGGAGGAAAGCATTAGAAACAGAGTATGTGTTAGGAAACTACCGTCTCTCATACATGCTATTTTACTAGTCTCCTATACTTTGTTTTCATTTATACCTATTCCTTTATATTTCTGTAGTTAAGGGATTTTTTTTCCTAGACTTGAGCAGATAATATCTTTTTTATTCAGCTTTTTCTTAAATAAATAACTTGCCAAGTCAGTGTTGCTCTTCTTCATTTGGCTCTAATTATACCTTGAAAATGAAAGGAGAGGTGATGTGGGGGGATGGAAGAAAAGCAAGGGAAAAGCTTTGTATATTAACTATAATTAACTACAGTACAACCCAAAATGGCAGTTTATTGACAGATGGGCAAATGTAATTGAAGGTCCCAAGGGCTGCAATTCAAATTAGATTTAACATGATAGGAGATGACAAGGAATTAATCTTATCAGCACACATGCCTCTGTTGTGTTTGCTGTTACATATGCCTCTTTTCATCTGGCTGGCTTTTAAATCTATGAAGTTGCAAGAAATTTGCGGTGTAGCTGGATGACAGCACCAAAAAAAAATTAAAAATAGGATATAAAGGAAGAAAATGAACTTTCGTCTTGAACATGGAGAGATTGTTCCAGGAGCCCAGACAGAGACAAAAAGTCGTCTGTGGGTGAAGCAAGCAAAACGTATCCTTAGAGAGTACCCAGTGCACTGCAAAAAGCTGGAAATGCACTGTGTTTGGCATTACACTTTGGTGACTCTTGGAAGATAGGCACAAGCCTGAATGTAACAGTTCAGTGATGAAACAGAAGGTAATATCTAGGGGCATGTGCAGGGGAGGAGACATTAGAGAAATGCCAGTTGTTCAGAAGGAAGGAAAAAAGCAGCACAGTGGGGAGAGCCTCAAACCTTGCTCATGAGAAGGTCCAATAGAGATGTGTTTCCTGGACTGTCGCTTCTTTGTGGGATTAGGAATCACTTCTATTTTATCGTTTTTAAATTGAGACTACAGATTGGGTATGCAGGTGGGCAAAGGGAGGGATGAAGTGAAGAGGCCAGACACATGGAGTGTGTAGATAGCTGATGAAAGACCTCACATGTGTAGATGAAGTCGTCGAAACAGTGGGGACAGGGGAAGGAAAAATGGGTCAAAAGCAACAACCTGAGCTTTGGAACAAGTCGTACCAAAACTATGAGATGTAAATGTATTGCATTAATGGACTGAGACATACGTTCTATACAGAATAGTGTAAGTGCATATTAAATACCCTGCAATTACCATGCACATTGAGAAACAGCTAATCTGTTAAAATCAGAAAATAAACTAATTCAAAAGCTTTCTAAATGGTTTTCTAACATGTATATGCAGATTTGTGCATCACCAAATCACTCCATATAAACACAATTTTGAAATTTCAGCCCAGCTGGTGCGTTTACCTCTGAGGAGGGGTTTTGTGGGGTTTGGGTGGAGGATTTTTTTGTGACATCTGTCACTGGTTTTACAATGTTTTTCAGAATGGACTAGCAATCAGAGGTACGTCAATCTAGAATTCCCAGACTAAGATATGCAAGTGAACTATAATTGTAGGAAGTGTTGAGTGAGTTGTTGTCTCTGAAATACAACCCTACTAAGGTGTATCAAACAAGGATCTGCAAAAGTTTTCTCATTTCTGAAACTCTTGTCCAAGGAGTTTCTTCTGTTCCAAAGCAGGGTATTGAGGACGGTTTGTAAATGAGGGGAGAAAAACAGAGATCCAGATATCAGTGTTTGTAAGACTGAGGATTGTTTTCTCATCTACAAGATGGCCATAAATGAATGGCAAACCACTGATAGCTGTACGCATTACTTTCCACTGGTTTCCCCTGCCCTAAGACAGGGATTTCTCTTCAAGCCCTTGGGCCTACTTCCTATTCCTTTCACACTTCATTTTATGTGACCTTGTTACAGAGGGACAAGTCCTAACCCTTAAACAGTTTCAATGCCTTTATCTGGTTATAGAATGAAGCACTGAGAAGGAGGTGAGATTTGACGAAGAATTTCGACTTCAGAAGGCTTGTAAATACCTCATGCAGGCAGCTTACACAAGTATACCTTACAACATTACACAAGCTCTGTTGAACGCCCTGAGAGTTGAAAGGGATGAAGTGAATTTAGATGTGAAAAAGACTTAAACAATAGAACTTAAAGCTTCTTTAGTACAATTAGCACTTCATCGTGCCCATACTCACTTGAAATACACAAAGCAATGTTTTTCTAAAAGAATGTAGTCTGGGAGTCACATGTAATATTTCCATATTTACTAAATCCTCCCACCTTACCAAATGTGATTTTTTTTTCAAACCTTCTTCTCTTGCAAACCTCCTATGTGTTGCTTTTTAAGCAAAAGAAAAACTATCATTCAAAGCAAGACACTTCACTGTTGTTTCGTTCAACTCTGAAACATTTTTCCTTTTGAACAGAAAATAGTGCTCCAGCTCCCAAAAATCTAGACGGACCATTTCATCTGTCTGAAACAGCTCTAATATCTTGCTGTGTGATGCATTTCTATTCCCATTATATTTCCACTGAGTCAGGACTGTCATCTATGCCACACACGTGCAGAAGAAGCCCAGCTACAGCTAATAGTGCCATCCTCAGGAAGACCCCAATCAGTTCTGTAGGATCTTCTCCAGATTGGTTCTCACTTGCTTTTAGGAGACTTCTGCATTAAAAACACATTTCTCCTAAACTTTGTATAATGTTTTGAAGCAAATCTTATAGGAAAACCTCTAACTGAGGTCTTTATAATGCAACCTGTACAGCTACACTACCTCATGCTCATTTCTATTACTTAAAGCTCCTGCAAGAATATGTGGCTAATGATATGAAATCCCTTATCACCATTGCAGAGTGGAAGTTTGGTACACTGTGGTGGAGCATGTGTCATTTGTATTGTTCTTGGGAAAAAGCCTACAAAACTTTCCAGATAGTTTCTTTATTATTTTATGGTTTTAGCTCATTTTTCAACTTCCATAACAAACTGTCCTGACGCAAACTATATGACAGTGTAGGTACAGGACTAAAAATACATTCAAATATTGAAGATGATATATCCATTTTTTTTTTTTTCTCCAAAGTAGATTACACATGATAGTATTTAGTGTGAAATGTTGTAGAGGTGGGAACCAAGACACCCATACGTAGACAGAAGCCCAGATGTTCACTTAGAGTTAGCAATCATTCAGCACTGACTCAAATCAACAGATTTCCTTGTCTGCTTTTTGTTAGTTTGCTGTTGACTTCCATGAGAAATGGAGCCAAGTCTGGGGGCAGTCTATTCCTTCTGATTTATGTAACACAGAGACTGTTCATTCAGCAAAGGAAGATTTGACGAAAAGAAGCACTAATCGAGAATAATTAAATTTTGTGCAGTGGCTGAGCCCTGAACACGTTTATATAGCTGCCTGGAGCTGTGCTAGTTTCAGGAATGGAGTCACAGGCCATCACTCAAGTCTTGAGTGAGTGAGGAAGGTTTGAGCAAGAGAAACTGTGCCAACACATTGTTTAACATTTGTCCCTTCCTCAACAGGAACCTGACTTTCAGTCAGCTGAAATCAGTGAGGGGTTCCCATGCTGTTATAATAAAACCATTCCCTAGTGCTGCTGCTACAAAGGTGATATGGATGAGATCTTCCCTGATTCCTGAAATAAAAGACAAGAACTTGCCCAGACGTATCCATAAGGGGAACGAGGAAAAGAAGAAAAATCCAGTCCTCCATGGGCAGCACAGTCTCTGGGCTCTTTTATCAGTGGAAAGAACCTTCAGGTCTTCATCTCCCTGTGAAGGACAGTGTTTCATTCTGTGAATGCTGCTAAAAGAAAAGGATCCTTGAGAAAGTAAAGATTTTGCCTTTCACGGCAGTCCTTTCTTGTGGGAAATTGAAAATGTGCATTGAGAGGAGACTGAGGGGAAGAAAAGCTGCAAGAGCAGGAAGAGGCAAGCTGGAGTCAAGAAAACAGAAACGAAGTCAGAAAGACACAACAAATATGGAGAGAAAGAAACGCCATGAAATACATTAGAATGAAAGAACAAACCTTAAAACAAACTGAAAATTGTGGGCCAAATTATTTTCAAACATACACATCTAAACCAAGGGATAGAGATACAGGTGATGAAAAGAGAGAATATTGTGTATAAAAAAAAGTAAAAAACCCAAAAATGTCCACTATAAATTGTATAAAATTTGCTTGCAACATATTTGTGATCATTCCCTGTCCTGGTGTCTTCTCATCAGGAGTGTTCAGAGAGAAGGGACTGCACTATTTGGGCCTCCCCTACAGTTGCCTAAAGGTTAGTGCTTTAGCTGTACTGGTGCAGGACTCAGAATGATGTGACCCTGCACTGGCGTCCCTCCAGGAAAAAAGAAAGCAAGTAAAAATCAGCAGCAGAAGCAAAAGATGTATTTCAATCTCTGACATCCTTTTCTGACCCCTTTATTGAATTAGATTTCAGAATGAGCAGTGGGACCGGACCTCACCCACAGCTACTGCAACAACAACAGTTCATTTCAACAAATAAATCTCTTCTCCCACCCCGCCCCGCAGTGCTTCTGTCTCATACAAAGGATTGTCAAACTTGGAGTTTTCTTTAGAATGACTCCTTACAGCTAACAGGCTAACGCAGTATCATTAAAGCTTTTCATTTTCAGCACTATTTCCCTTGTTTTTCTGTCTATTTAATTAAAAAAGAAGCATAAAATATGTTCAGCAGTGACTGTGGCAGCAGACCAAAGCAATTTGAAGTCTTACTACTAAAATTAACTGTTGGTTGCCCACTGGTAGGACCTCATTAACACTTTGATACTCAGGCTCCACATATTTAACCAAAACCAATGCAACAGGCCATGTAGGCAGAAAACTCATTCCTTTTCCTACCTTGCAAAAGATCTTGCACGCATTTACCCCTGAAGTGAGCAAGATAGTGCTCTGCAGAGGCCCTGCATCTCAATGCCACCATGGCATCCCTGCTTGCACTGGCCAACCCTGGCTGCCAGCTCCCCTGCACAGAGAGCATCCGAAGCACAATCCAGTTATTTGCTCCAGACTAGATAAAAGCACATTTATTTTCTCCAGGGTGTTTTGTTCTAAGTAAACGCTATCCCCAGAGTATTATAACAGCAACAACAAATCTCTGAATGCTGAATTTTGCAAAGGGCATTTGCAGACATGTGAAATTTAAGCACTCAAAACAATTCAAATCCTGGCACATTTAGTTGGAGCACACAACAGCAAAGCAACTTGCCAGTCCATTATTTTTGCAAAAACTTTGAAGACCCAAACAAGACCTCAAAGACCCAGAGGCAAAGAATTTCATTATGAATGTGTAGAGATGCTTTCAAGATGCACTCATTATCGTAAATACTGTAGGTAAATAAACTAGGCAATTTGCCTGTGGTCTAATGAAAACGGGCAGCTAGTCTTATTTGTGAGTTCACTGGATGTGCTGATAAAATCTTGCCTGATATACCGCTGAGCTATTACAAAAGGAACTAAAATACGTCATTTAAATTAAATATTTTCCTTGACTATGAAGAGAGGTTTTTCTAAGAGGAACTATTGCAAGAAGAACAATCTTGTGCTGTGGGCTTTGCAGTGATCAGTGAAGCAATGCGGTAAAGTTTTTCACTCAACAACACTGACTCAGTCAATAAGAAAACAAAAAACCAAGAGTGAATTCTCTTTTGGATTTGCAACAACAATATGTAAGACGAGAACATTTTGCTCTTCATTTAAGTGTCCATTTCTCTGCCTCCCAGCATGCCCTGGTTGTCAGGCACTGGCTTAATGCAATGCAGGTGGGATGGTTAAACCACCAAGAAGTCCGTCATGTCCTATTGATTCTTTTTTTGGTAAGTGAGTCTGCATGGCTCCTTAGACTGCACTTACAGAGTATTTTGGGAGAACTTAGATATACTCAGTCAGTGAATGTGGGCTGAAATCTTTAGAATTCACTTAGTTTAGAAAAAATTATTGAATCACAATAGTGAAAAATAATTCTGTAGAAAAGGGGAAAAGCCCTATAAAGTTCTTACAGATGGAATGAAACTCAGAAGTGATGTTCTTATTGCTAGGCAATCAGTTTGCAAGCTTGTAGTCTAATTGTCTAGAATTAGACTTTTAGAATCCTTTGTCACAGAATCACAGAATCACAGAATCACAGAATCAACCAGGTTGGAAGAGACCTCTGGGATCATCGAGTCCAACCGTTGCCCTGACACCACCATGTCAACTAGACCATGGCACTAAGTGCCATGTCCAGTCTTTTCTTAAACACATCCAGAGATGGTGACTCCACCACCTCACTGGGCAGCCCATTCCAATGTCTAATAACCCTTTCTGTAAAGAAATTCTTCCTAATGTCCAACCTGAACCTCCCCTGGCGAAGCTTGAGGCTGTGTCCTCTTGTCCTAGCGCTAGTTGCCCGGGAGAAGAGGCCAACTCCCACATCACTACAACCTCCCTTCAGGTAGTTGTAGACTGCAATAAGGTCACCTCTGAGCCTCCTCTTCTCCAGGCTAAACAACCCCAGCTCCCTCAGCTGTTCCTCGTAGGTCAGACCCTCCAGACCCTTCACCAGCTTGGTCGCCCTCCTCTGGACTCGCTCCAACACCTCAACATCTTTCTTGAAGTGCAGGGCCCAGAACTGAACACAGTACTCAAGGTGCGGCCTCACCAGTGCCGAGTACAGAGGGACGATCACTTCCCTAGACCGGCTGGCTACACTATTCCTAATAGAGGCCAGGATGCCATTGGCCTTCTTGGCCACCTGGGCACACTTCTGGCTCATGTTTAGCCGGCTGTCGATCAGCAGCCCCAGGTCTCTTTCCACCAGGCCGCTTTCTAACCACTCTTCCCCCAGCCTGTAGAGCTGCATGGGGTTGTTGTGGCCCAAGTGTAAGACCCAGCACTTGTTCTTGTTGAACCTCATGCCGTTGGTCTCGGCCCATCTATCTAACCTGTCCAGATCCCTCTGTAGGACCTTCCTACCCTCCAGCAGATCGACACTCCCACCCAGCTTGGTGTCATCTGCAAATTTACTGAGGGTGCACTCAATCCCTACATCTAGATCATCTATAAAGATATTGAACAGCACTGGCCCCAGAACTGAGCCCTGGGGAACACCGCTAGTGACCGGCTGCCAGCTGGACTTTGCCCCATTCACCACCACTCTCTTGGCTCGGCCATCCAGCCAGTTTTTAACCCATTGAAGAGTCCACCCATCCAAGCCCCGGGCAGCCAGTTTGTATAGGAGGATGCTGTGGGAGACAGTGTCGAATGCCTTAAGATTAAAAAAGTCAACTAAAGTGTCAACTTTAATCTTACTTGCAATCTGATTATTCACGTTTCACAGCTAATCTTTTCTGCAGGTTTCAGAACCTGATTTCTGTAGTCACTTTTCAAACACAGGCTGTCCAATGCACAGTGTATTAAAGGTAGGAAACAAATGTTCATAAATATTTAGAATTTAATTGAACATTTCCTAAATGTAGCAACATTAATACATATCTGGAAAGCAAACAATTAAGATCAAAGAAATAAACTGAAAAAAAAATGAAAACTAAGTTTCAGTAATAGAGGCATCTCTATGTTTTTTTCTAAACGTTTACCTGCTTATTCCCTGATTTTGCATCTTAGTTCACGCTTAATGAATTAGGCTATGCTTGAGTGGGGCTTTATGAGCTCTCCTGCTCACTCTAATTCATTGCTCAGAAGGTTGTACCATGATCTTATAATGGGCAGCAACATATTCCATTTCTAATTGTAGGTCTACAACTTTCCTCTGTTACAGAGGCCAGAACTCCAAGAAGAAAGCAGTAAGCAGAATCAGACCTGAGTGACAAAAAAATTACTGTGTAGTGGCAGTGAGACCATGCGGATGCTAAAGCAATTAGGAGATCTCTAGTTCTGTGCTTGCTCCATAATGGCAGCTGCAGAATGAGTTTATAATGGATGGTGGAAGTGTATTGTGTAAGCACTGTACAAACATAGAATAAGGACAGTCCTTGTCTTGGAGAGCTAGCCTTGGAAATAAACAGGAAAAAACAATGTTTTATAAAAACAATGGTCATGCAAATTCCACTATATATGGCTTTCTGTATATAGTTTTCAGCTGAAAGTCATTTGGTGAGGAAAGAGAATTTTCTGAGAAAAACTTGAGTTGAATGAAAGGACTAAAGAAAACCAGAAGATATTTTGAAGGATGGGGTTGCAAGAGAGGTGAAAAATAAAGGAGAGTGTCCAAGGCAAGCAAGATGAAGAGTTAAGGGATGGGGTGGTCTGGAAAAAGCACAGCAGGACAGACTGTGGACATGATGAAGAGCTTGGCATGATGGCACCCCTGAGAACACAGTTCTCTGCTGCAGCACCTGCTGCAGCCCCACCCTGCCTGCTGCTGCTTGCCTTCATTCACCTCCCTCAGACACCACCTCCAGGGAAAATTAGCTTGCCCTACTTGAACTGTGTCCATGTTCACACCCCTGTATGTGATGGCAAAAACATATGAAGAATTTCCTACCCTGTAGACACCTGAAACCAGGATGTCGGGAAAGAGAAGGAATCTTCATTAAGCCTTATTATCTTCACCCTCTGTTGTTTGCAGTGGGCTTGCTTTGCTATAGGGGGAAATCAAGGAGCCTCTTTCCTTCATACCTCTTTTAGTCTCCTTTTCTTTCACTTCTCCCAAGACAAAACCAATGTTGTTGAAAATGTTTCTAGTTTTAGGAGACATGTTGCTCTCCATCCACCAATAGATTTTTTACTCCGTTTCTGTCCAAATTCAAGCAAGTTGTTTCAGAGACCAGTAGCCATCCCAAGGGCGCTGCTCATTCAGCACAAAGAGGGTAAATAGAATCAGACACTGCTTGCAAGCCATTATTATTATCTTAGCATTCAAGACATTAAGAGAGATATTGAAAGGGATACAACAAAGGAAATTGAGAGTAAGGAGGAGCATGATCTTAGGGTACTGCTCTGGTGAATGGTATCTCTACTTGGATTGCATCTCTCTCAGGATTCCCCATGGATAATGCCAAGCTGTTGTTTAATTGGAGTAAACCTCACCCATTTTCATCTGCCTTTGAGGAGCACAGTCCTACAAACTGCAGCTGTGTAGCTGGGTGAGCCCTTGAGCATGCCTACTTTGACAACATTTCTATGCTGACATTTTCAATGGCAAACCCTGAGAGTTTGATTTCTCTTTACGTGGTTAAAGTAGTCAGAGGAGAGGAAGAGCACAGGAAGCAATTTCCCAACTCCCTGCACAAATTACGCTCAGAAAATGTCAGAACAAGCATCGTTGATTAGTGCTCCAGACTGGAAAAAGATATACCTAAAAGCTTGCTACTGCTCAGCAGGAAGACAGTAGACTTGGGTGGAGAACAAAACTAAAGAACAATCCTTCATGTAAACAATGCTCAAATGCTTGTGGGGAAAAAGGACAAAATAATCACAAATTTAAGAGCACTTCCGCTTACATACCTCGAACTAGATTGTGTAGGAAAGACTTTGCATGCACAGGGAACAATTTGGGCTGATGTTAGAAGGCTGCAAGACACCTCAGATGGCAAAAAGAGGGAAGTCTTGCCATGCAAGAGCTACAGTATGTCTACACCCCAAAGTAGTCATGCCTCGATGAGATTTCTGCTCCAGACCCCAAGTTCATAACCATCACTGACAGAAACAAAAAAAAAAAAAAATATAAGGAAACCTTCCAGAGTGCTTAATAGTGGATAAGGGTCTAAACTAGTATGAAAAACTAATTTCCTCATTTGAAATAACACAACGTATCTGGTTTGGGGGATAAAACTCAGAATGTGTAACAGGAAATAAGCCACCATTAACACCCTGGAAAAGTTCATGTTACTTTGCTCAAAAGAACCATTTTTTAGGTAGACTGCGATGATTGCTCAAAACACCATTCTATCAACTTCACAAATACAAGTAAATACTCCTGCTATGGGTCATAGTTTACTAAATTGGCAAAGCACTTTCCAACACAGAATGGCTTACATCCTGTTTTTTTTGGTAGACTTGAATAAACTCCACAGAAATAATCAGCTTCTTAGTCTTAGATTCTCCCTATTAATTCAAGTCACAGTTTCACAACGTGCTGATATGAAATGTGTTAAATCTTGTGTGAAGCAAGTTAACCTTACCAGAAGAGTCACCAGCTGCTGGCTGCTCTCAACAGCGCATTGCAATACGTAAGAGAGACAGAGGGTCACAGAGAGAAGAGTTGACCTTTACTATGAGGTATTATTTAGTTTATAAAGTCTATATGACTAAAAACATACTCAGTTCCCGGCAGTACCATCTCCACCATAGAACATTTTAAAGATGACACTATAGCATTTTGTATCAAAATAAACCATCTTTTCTGATGGATTTCTGTGAAAAATACAGGTGTCTGCATGTCTTCTGCTATGTACTTTGGAAGACTATAAAGCCATACAAATATAAATAAATTAGAATTTGATTTATAGTACTTAGTTCAGACTCCTCTAAAATGTTGATTTTTAATAAACAGATTTCTGTAAATTATTAACCCGGAACATAGGAAACTTAATAATATTGAATGCTTATACTTGCCATGAAGTGTAACCTACCATTTGGTAGAAAATAAAAGGCATTCAGAATCACGTCTAGAACTGGACTTTTCTCTATTCTGGCGTTACTAGCAGTACTCCAAACTTTTTTTCACATTTAAAATAGAGGCATAGAGTCAAAGTCTCAAAAAGCTATTACATATGAAGGTAAATTCTCTAGCATTAGCCTGTGTTTCAAAACAAATATTCCTCTGAACAAGAAAAAAATTAAAAGACCTGTTTACAATTTTAAAAAATTTTCAAAATCAATGATCTTGTAACCATTTCTACAAAAATTATGTCTAATAAACAATTCTGGTTTTATGAAACAGCAGGTCCAACTAAAAAAAAAATTTTTTTTAAATCCTAAAGGGCTTTTGCACCAATCCTGACTCTAATACAGTTGCATTTTATAAATCAGAGTCATTATCTCCTGGCTTTAATATTTCAGACGTAGCCTTTACTGTCTTTAAAACAGTGGATTTTCCTATTTTGTTTCCTTTTCATGAACTATTGCATAGTGTTCAGCATGTTATGTGTATGTTTATGCAATATTATCTGAAGCCTGTCATTACTGATTTGCATAGCAAGTGATCTGGCTACTCATTTCACTGAACTAACGCTTTAATTTCTGCACATCATGAGTTTGGGAAGGTAGACTGTTCTTGTGTATGACAAACATTGCTTTAGTCCTGAAGGAAGACAATAAATAGCTGATTACTTTAATGATATATCATGGGCTCAGAGGTTATTGTGTAGAGCAATATTTTTCATAGTTCAGACACTTTCATGAATACCATAGGGAAAACAGCTTTATTCAAATAGTCTTTGCAATGGATCACTTCTCTTGAATTTGCTGCTGTCACCAGTATGAGAAAGCACTGGATTTTTACTACCTAACTTTTTTTGAGTGATGTGACATAGAGGAAAGGACTGCCCATGGCTGACTTTTTCAGACGGCTTCAAAAGAGACATTTAAAAAGATATACTATTCGTCCTACTACATCCCTGTGGTTGAAATCTAATCTTGTGAATCATTTTTTCCAGTAATTGAGGCAAATTTAAATCTAATATTAGCTGGTATAAGTCTGCTATCAATAGCTTGCAATGGAGTTGTATCTGATTATGCTCAGGGTGAATCTGACCTTTGATCTCATGGCTGGAAAATTATGTTTATTGTCATCTGATGTTGGTGAAAACGGTAGATGCTTTAAGAAGTATGAGGAAAGAGTACGTGCACAGTAATGTCGACATAGGATGTTCTCTTTAAATTCCCAATGGAGAGTAAGAAGGTGTTCACTTGTCACCTCACCTTCTCTTCTTTTTGAGTATGTTATCTTTTCTAGCTTCTCTGGGAAAAACATTTTCCCCTCACCTGCTTGTGCTAGAAGTTCACAAGACAAGCAAGATGGGACATCCCATTCCCCGTTTGCTCAAACCTTTCCTGTGTTGGCATGCAATCCTTTCCAGCTGGGCTCAAGTGCCTCCTTTATGTCCTTTATCGTGCTGTATGGCACAGATTAACATCAAGCTCCAAAGCAGTAATTGCACATTTAGCAAGATGCAGAAGATTTCCACTTCTCTTCTTCACGTCTTGAAGAAGCTTCCTAAATCCACTTGTTTGAACCTTCTGTATTTTTCTGTATGTTATCTCCATTTGTTACATATCTGGTTTGATCTGCCTGGTGTTCATCTGAGATTTTTAACA
Organism: Nyctibius grandis; assembly: GCF_013368605.1. Lineage (NCBI taxonomy): Eukaryota > Metazoa > Chordata > Aves > Nyctibiiformes > Nyctibiidae > Nyctibius > Nyctibius grandis. Next base: position 70,034,017 of record NC_090660.1, on the reverse strand, counting down.
CCTCCTATACATTATACTACTGACAACAATTGTCATATTTGTTAAGAAACAGAAATAATGCATGAACGATATACTGTACTGAACTATCTTGAACCTGTTATTCTTCTGCGCAGGAGTCCATGCTTCCTAAAATCTGATGGTGATCAACAAACACTTGCATTGCTCAGCATAAAGGTACTTTGACAACACGTTCCTGCAAATTCTTATGTTTGCATTTATCTTATCGTGAAGTTTGGCTGGCCACATATCAGCAATTATATCTGTTTATCCTCACCCAGCTCTATATGAGCAATGACTAAGCAAAGACTATCTATATAATTCTTTAAGATGCATGTTAAAGAGCTCAATAAACAATGCAGTTCATGTTATCCTATGAGCTTCTGCTGGAACTGCTCCCAAATCATAAATAAGTTTTTTCAGTTCTTATCTTTGGAAGACTACATTATAGTTTCAATTAATCTTTCTAGAAGATAGGTATTTAGCCTATATTTTCCTTTTCTTAATTTTATGATCCAATTTATGGTGGCAACTCCTTTAGGTCCTTAAATTCCTATCCACTGTATGTTTTTGTATTGCTCAAATACATTGATATTGCACAGTTAACAATAATTAATGGTATTCCTTTGTCCAAGCTGGTTACCATCTACTCAAACTAAGTAGGTTTTTTTAATCATTTTCTGATAAATAAATGCCTCTAACTTGTGCCTCACTTGACTAGCTCTGTAATGAATATCCTTTACTGTGGGACACCTGATGTGCCCAGAACTTGTAGAAATTTAGCACAGGCTTGCTAGAATCACAGAGAAAAGACTGATACCACCTGTGTGAATGACAGGCATATTTAGTTCTTCGATATTGATTGCAATGAGAGGAGCATTAAAAGTAAATGTTCTATACACTGTATAAATTGAATTGGGGTCATTTCATTTTTAGACAGTTATATTTTCAGCTCTACCCACACCAGCAAAAAACTTCATTACAAAGTTATATACGGCTATCTAAGGCAAATGTATTGGATATGTGATTGGTCAGGCTGAACTGGCACTGCTGCTGACAGCAGCTATGGCTGATTACTGATGATCATGTAAGTAAGTAAGTAAATAAATAAACAGAAAGATAAAGAAAGAAAAGCAATGTAGGCAGCAGGAATTTTCCTCAGTGGAATTTTCCAGTGCGTACAGTAAGCAGGAAGCAGAGAGGCAGCACATACAGCCCAGCTGTTTGTCAAGGCACATCATTCAGTGCTGCGTCCAGCTGAAGCCATAACTGGGGATCAGATCTGATGAAGCTTCTTGACATCTTCTGGAAAAAAATTGTCCTTATTAAAAAGGGATATTTGGGATGATCACAATCATTTTGCCCATTTTAGGTTTGTATTGGGCTTTAGGCTTTCCTTGCCCCAAGCAAGCGGGCTATAAACTACTTGCCGGAAACTCCTGGTATGTGCCAGCTGAAACAGTCACACAGCTAACATCAGTGTGACATTACCAGCACTAATATGAAGTCTGCAGGACAAGACACACTCATTCCAAACAGGATTGTTTGTGCCATCAGATAAGGCAACATGCAGAGTCCAAGACTCAGCCACAGCAGGAAACAAAAATTACATCCTGATGCAGACTGATCCTGGGTAGAATCACTCTTCTGTGTGGAAAACATTAAAAACACAGGTGTTTGCGTGCCTTTGAAAGCCTGTATTTAAGATTCAAAAAAACCCGAAAAGATCCTCATCAACTTTCCCAGACGGCTAAATCAATAATTAGGACTTGGTAATTTTTTACTCACTCTGATTTTTTGCTTACTAGCTATGGTCAAAAAAAATGTAGTAGATCATTTTGGAACTGCTCATGACTTTGCAATGAATTTTTCACAGTTTTGATTTTTAAAACATGAATGAACTAGATTTGTAAAACACTGAAGTAAGAATGGTACTGTTTCTACCCTCTTTCACCAAGGGATGTAGTTGTTAGAGCACTCACCAAGACCGGAAGGACCCAGGTTCCCAGGTGGCAGGAGGCTGAACCTGCAAGTGCAGAAGGCACTATGATATTTGGGGAAAGGTTCCTGGCGGTTCCTCTTACTGAAGCTATTCCACTCTCAAAAAAGTCCTCACATTTCCTTTGTACAGGAGAGGAGGCAGGTGAACACTTTACTTGAGAGATACTCTGGTGCATTCCCTCTGGAAGGGATGGATATGGATAGCCTGGGCAACGGTGCGCGTATGTGGAGAGGGGCAGAGATCTATGCTGTCTGCATGACACAAGGACAGTGTAGCACTTCCCAGAAGGATCCACAGTTGAGAAAGAGATTTTCAGGACAGATTTAGGTCCTGAAAGCTTCACACCACTGGGGAAGCATAGACTTCTGGTCCAAAAGAGCAGATCAAGCCCAGGACAATGCAAACCCTCCAAACTGCCTTGACAGAGATGTAAGGAGCATCTCCAGCAACTGCTTCAATCTACTGATCCACTCCATTAACCACTAACGCAGGCATAGCCATATGGATAGATCTTATTTATGGTAGATCGCCTTGAACAAAGAGGTTAAGTGCAAACCACACAGACTGCACTACGGTACAGTGGTCAGGGTGCTGTGGTGGGAGAGGCAGGTTTGAGCTGGTGAGTTCCACTTTCTCCCAGCAGCATTTAACACAAGGCAGCTCCAGACCTACCTTTGTGTAACCAGTGCTGTAATCTACGCTTTTGTCACACTTCCTTTTTTCAGCCTGAGTTTTCTTGTTTCAATGAGAGAAGCCTTTAAGTGTTTCCATTTTTTTCAGGTTATAAAATCCAAGAGACTGTTTTCATTGATTTGATGCAGCAGTTGGGTCAAACAAAAATGTGATGACACTACCCTATTCTAAATGTCATGTCGTTTTCAGGTAGGACTTAATGTCCTAAATCACTTAAGCATTTTTAAGGCATCTAATCAGACAACTAAAAGCATCCTTGTAGCCACTGTTAGTTTACATAAAGATTTAACATTTGTGTAGCTAAAGCACTATTATCTGAATAAATTAATTGAAACTCTAGCCCATTACCATGGCAATGGAAGTGTAAACTTTGGTTTTGGAAGGGCAATGATTTCACTCAAGATACAGAGGTTTTTCAAATCATTAAGGTATAACTGTCATTCATAACAAGATCATTTGGATGCTTTTAAATACTTCTCTTGGTATTTCATTTTGAGTTTAATTAATGCAAACATTTGCATATGCCAGGACAAATTAGATGAAAATTTTCCAATTTTATAAATTATTCACTACTATTATTTAGATAAACTATGAATAAGAGGAGGTGATGTGCTCAAAATAACAATTAGTTGAAGTAATGTGTTACTGAACTGAAATTATTGGCTTTGATACACATATCTTTCTGCAAAACTTCTAAGTAAAACTGACAGTGCCTTGTAAAAATTCTGCCAGATATACAATATTCATTTACCCTTTTCCCTCTTTTTTTTTTATTATCCACCAAAAACATGTTTTCTGTGGATTTTGGTGCATTGGCTATGTAAAAGAAGCTTGTGGTAAGTCACACTGTACAATAAATCACCGGAAATTAGATTGAAATCTGAATAGATTAAAAGGAGAAGCACTGAAAGTGTCGATGCTTGAAAAGAAAAAGGTAGTGATTGTGTGATAGAGTCTGAGCAAAATACATGCGGAAAAACTGCCAGATGTTAAGGAGGCTACAGCCAGGGATGGAACTGGGTCAGAATAAGAAGAAAACTCACCAGTTTTCAGGACTGTTCCTTCGTGTCTTTTGGAGAAGGCATGTCTGTTGCCTTAAGAGAGCAGGTAGAAATGGAAAGCAAGGGAAAAATGTACTTCAGAATTCCTACCCCTAAAGGACCTTACCTGGAGAAGCAGATCTGCTTAGGTACCAAAAGCAATATTAGGTGCTAAGTATATTTGGGTGAGCTAAACACATCGGTCCGAAGAGCAACAGTTTGCTTACTCTGCTGTTTTATTTGTATGTTCTTCCTAGAGAAGTGTTATGCTCTCATTTCTTTTTGTCCCTGGATTGCAAACTAACTAGAGACACATGAGTAGAGAAGCAGTGACTTGTCACGTCATGGCTGATACAAACTATAGTCTGTCCCCTATGCTGTGCAGTAGGTGTTTATGGTCTTGGAGATGCCCAGGGAACTCGGGAGGTGGTTCAGCAGCTACTGAATGGGTCTGTAGCCCTGTACCCTGTTCAGTGAAAATGAGGCCATTTTATTGGCACTCCTCACTCTTCACAAGTATGAAGGGTAGCACAAAATAATGAAAAATATGAAGTGTTTTCTCTAACATCCTTGATTGTTTCCATCATTTAATCTGATTTTAGATTTCTCCTTTTATGTTGTGTTCATGTAGCAGCTCTGCTAGTGCTTTGAAGTTTGAAGCAGTTCTGCAGTCATTTTATCATCATATTTATGGGAAACAAAACTGTGGGGTTTTAAGGAAGCAGTATAGTGTCTCCTCCTGGATCTAGTTGTGGCTTTTAAAACAGCATTAGTCTTCTGCATGAGAGTAATCCTTCATGCTAAATACGTGTGAGCTGATCAGTTTCCAGGCTTGTTTTGAATAGGCCCACCAGAAGTATCTGTCGCTCCTGCAGCGTGATCACTTCAATAAGATTCTCAGTACTTGGGTCTGATCTCCAGACTAGTCCATTTGATTAAAGATAATTAGCACTTGAACATTTTCTGTTTAAAATCCCAATCAGCTGGGATATTTTGCACACTGTCCACGACCATGGCAGCCTGTGTACTTCACGTTTTGGTTCATGGATACATGTCACAGAGAGAAAGACCAGCTTGTCTGGAGATTTCTGCCTGGAGAGTTTCTCTTGCAGGAAAATGATCTTTCTGCAAAGTAGCTGAAAGCTCTTTGCTGCTCTTGCTCAACATAAACATTAAGGAAGGAAATATAATTGGTGCCAGTCAGCGTGGTCTTATAGAAAACAGGTTTTGTCAAACTTGCTTGATTTAATTCCTTCAGGAGACTACAAGCTTGGTCAATAAAGGTAACTGTGTAAATGTGACAGACAGTGTAAGCTATTGCCTTGGTGCCACATACATTCTGATAACGGTGAATTACAGTGGGGCCAGCAAAGTGTATTTCACATATATTAAGAGCCACCTAATAGACAGATCTTTTAAGTAATCATCAATCATTTTATGGACTTCATTACAGCAGGATTCTCCTGAGAGTGAGATTAATCCTGAGGCTACCTAAAATTATTTGTTGTGATCTGGATAGAAGTACACTTACAATTTACAAAATATAAAATTTTGAGGTGCCCAAAAAATGTCTGAATGAAGATTGCAAAACTGTACAGAGCAATCTAGATTTTCTTGTAAAATGAAGTCAGTTCAAAGTGTATTTTTGTGCCATTTAAGGCAAAATGATGCCTAGAAGCAATATTTGAAGGGCAGTACTACTGAGTGCGAACTGTATTTTGGAAACCAGGGATTCAGTGTAATAGTGGATAAGCAATTTAATAAAAGCTCCCTGAATGATGCTAAAAAGCCTATCAATCAGTAACCCTGATATGACATAAACACATCCCATATCTCTTCTTTACTTTCTCCTACCTGTTTTCTCTGAGTTCTGACCTTTAGAATTTGGTTGGATAAAGAAGCAACGACTGAAAAAATAAACTTGAGGGCGAGCAATTCTTTCACTTCTGGTACACTGGTGACAATTAGGGACTAAGCAGCTCTCCCATCCTAAACCATGAGGGACATTTGGTAGTTCACTTGAAACAGACCAGTGATTTATGACACGTCCACATTACACTGAATTTACAGACAAAATTGCTATAGGAATCCCTTTCCATAAACGCCCCAACAACCTTGAAATGAGCACTCAAAACCAATCTTTTTTAATTGCTCAAGCCACAAACAATAATCACATAATTCCTTCTGACTACCAAAGCACACTAGGCTATTAAAATCTATGTATTGCAATCTGAATAGATTAGTCTTTAGGACATATTAACATCAAATTTCACGTGATATTAACTAATAAATTAGTCTAGCAAAAGAGTTCAAATTCTGATTACCAGATAGTCATTAGATATGTCCAGTTACTCATAACAGGCAGTGTTGGAGGGAGGAGGGTTTTGATTAACTTCTCAGGGAAATGCAGCTATGAAAGCAACATTCTCTCACCATCTTACAGCATTTCAGCTTCTAACTCAGTCTAAGATGCCAAATACATCCACAAGCTTAAACCAAACCAAAGCCCTGTTGTATTATGCAAAATGTATATCAGCAGCAGGAGCAAATCATTACCCAGAGTTTCTGAGTGTTAGTGTAAGAACCATTTCATCTGCTGTTTTAAACATCAGGGCGTCAAATGCATTTAATGGTCACAGCTAAGCAGATCGGAAATAGTATGTCCCAAAAGTGTGCCTCTCCCTGTGGTAGTTAGTGCATGACTGTGTATGTATTTTTGTATATATGTATATATATGCGTAATGTATGACTGTGAAGACAATAAAAAATTGCTTCATGTATGTTGAAAGGGACCACTTCTGTGTAATGTATTTTACTGCAAATGAAAGAACACAAGAGCATGTCATACCATTACACCTGTCCCTCCAAACTCCAAAGACATGTGTTAGTGACATAACTGTGAGTATTAGAAAACTTAGAAAATCACTCACTGGTGGAAAAAGTTGCCTTCCAGAGTACAGAAGGGGAAGATGGCCCTCACAATGCTTCTGCTTTGCCTCACAGATTCAAAGCATGCCCGTAGGCAAGCCTGAGTCACTTCAAAGAGGTAGAATAAGTTCAAAATTGTGTTTTATCTTCATTCACCATTCATCATTAATGCAAACAGGGTTTGCTTCTTCTGCATACTAGACACAGACTAAGAGGTGACAAGACAAAAACAGACATCTCTAGAGACATGTTAATTGATTTACTGTGCTGCAGAACTCTTGAGATGAAATCTTCAAAACACCTTTCCTCCAATAGTCCTCTCAAGTCAAGAGAGTCTATTCTTCACTTGAAAAATCAATGTACTTTTAAAAAAAAATGCTCCTGTTGGTACCCCTTGAACACAAGGTTGCTTAGACACCAAGCAAAGAGACAACTAAGCCTTACGAAAGTGTTCCTTTGTTATCCCCACACTGTTTCCATTTGTTCTTTGTGTCATCAGGAGTGGGTTTGGGTAATTTGTTTTAGATTTGTCTGTTCCTGTCGATCATTTAATCAAAGTCTCTGAGTTCTCCCTCATTTCTTCTTGTCCAAGGAAACTAAGAAAATGCTATCTAATTTACTGCTGAGAATTTCATCAAAGATTCAGCTTTGCTCATCCTGATTAGGAGCAATCAACATTTAACACTGATGCCTGGCTGAAGTTCAACTTAAGCTTTTCTGGTTTTTGCATATTATGTTAGGTTTCAAGACAGCAGCAAACATAGTAGAGATTGTTGCTGCACTTCATGCCTTCATAGGATTACCTCCGTCTCAGAAAGAAGAAAAAGAGATAGACTGTCTGACTGGTGTCAATATACTGAAGATATATGGTGTGATTTGGTCATTTCTTCTTGCACTCAAACTTAGGAGACAAAGATGATGCTTTTGTTGTGAACCATTTATATTTTCACTATTAACATCTTTTCTTAAGCTCAGGATCTATAGCACAATGCTCTTGCCTTAGTACCCCTCAGAGAAGACTTGATCCCATCCTGAAAATACCTAAGTGTCACTGCACCTCATCTCAGTCTCTGCATTATTTTCACTTCTATAGTTGAATAAATACACTTGTTTGTTGATACATAATACTAAATCTAAGTTTCAGTACACAAGGAACCACAATCCACCAGGCATAAGGGGAAGTTAACCTGTGGATGTGTTATTTCTTTCCTTACAGTGCACTACCAGAGCAATCGTTAGTGAGTTCAGTTTATTGGATGAATAGGAGATGGCTCCAGTTATCAGTCCCAGCAGTCACTGGTATTCCTAATGGAAACAGGCATGATGAAGGTACTGTAGACCTTAACTTCACCTTCCTTATTAAATTACAAATCACAGCAGAAGCTTGGAAATTTCAAAATCTGTGGCAAGTCAAGGTATAAAGTTATCAGTGATACCAAATCAGGATTTTCTTTAGTAAAACCACTGTACAAGATATGGCAGAGGCTTTGTTTAAAGACTGGATTCAAACCACCGGGCTATGCAAGCGTCCTCAGCGTTCACTAGCTGGGCAAAACAGAGCTGGGGACTGCCAAATAGACAACTATAAGGTCTATATTTCTATATTCCTCTGTACTTCCTAAATTTAATGCTGTACTTTTAGCATGTAGACAACAGCAAGTAAATTATTCCTTCGTTTTTAATTTCTGTCTGTCTTGAATTAAAGGTTACTTCATGGTGACTGTCAAAATATCAAAGTATTCCATTTTTAGGAGCATGATTCTCCTTAAAACAAAGCAAAAATAACAATGGCCAACATGGAACAAGAATACTCAAGATGATTGTCTAAAACATAAACCATGTTTAGCTGCTGAACTTGAGAATGGAATAAAGCATCAGCATGGTTGAAGTGTCTTTCAGCAACTGGTTTTAGATGGGAAAATACTCTGGAATCCTTGCAAGTAAAGGCCTTATGGATATAAGAAGCAGGGCAGAAACTGCTTTTTATTCAATGTCTCTTTAAAAAAAAAAAAAAGAGAAAAAAACAATATAAAGCATTAAAAGGCAGGCAATAAAGGTTAGAGTATTCTAATCTTTTGTCTTAATTCCTTCAATTTGAAAAGAGCCTTTTATCATTTGACATAATCCTCTGACTAACAATAAACTTTCTAGGTGCTCTTCCTGATAAATCAATAGAGACATCATGTTTGAGTAAAATATAAAAGAATTTTCTCACCATTCTAATGTCTTTTTTTTTCAGTCAGTCTGAAATATCTTTAATATTCAGTGCAGAAGACAGCTACCATAAAACAGACAGTAAAGATGATGATTTTATTGATTTTGACTTGCAAAGAAATCTCAAATGCGACTAACAAGTAATTTCTTCTTCTTTGGCAAAATCTTTGTACCAAATCAGTTGTCAAAAAAAAAAAAAAAACCACCACATCTGTAGTGTCTCATCTCATACTTTTTTGTATTAATTGTATCATATCTATCATAAACTTTAGGACCGCATACATTCTTCTTTACTTGTGAATTTATGCATAGGTGGACCTTCTAGTTAATTTAAATCAATTCAGTTTCAGCTATTGTCACCAGAACGATATAGATTTTGTTTTCCTCTAAATTAAGCTTCTGTTCTAAGACTTGGAATTTATTCTGCACTTTTTCATATACCTCAGTCTTTCCATACAGAAATCTTGTTCATACTGCTGCAGAGCTGAGAGTGATTTTTATTGAACTAGTTTTATTGCTCATAGCCAAATGTGCATGCAGACATTTGGAGGAGACAATTTTTTAATGCAAAATACTGCACAACATGAATATGTCTGTTATATATTCACAGGAGACATTCTCTAGTAGGACTTACAGTAACATTAGTATTTCATCAGGCTTCTTCCAGACAGGTATGCTGTATTACTCATTCTTTGGAACAACAGTAAACTGAACACTCACCACCAGAATAAAGGTTATGTGGTGTGAGATGATCCCAGTAGATGGATTGCTGTTATTTTTGCAGTACTTAGCAAAGAGAAAGTAGAGTGTCTTTCTTAAACTCCCCAAAGCCAAACTCCAACAGCATGGCAAATTATATTTTCTAGGTATTTCTCCCACTTCTTATCTTCACTTCAGTGACTATTCCAAATAGAAGACCTAAAATATACAGGAGTTTTTAAAGTACTCTCCCTTTTTCTGAAGGTCCTTTCTCAGGCTTCATATAATACGTATTCATAACGCTTCCATTGTGTTCTAAACCAAATACCACTAACAGTGACTTTTTAAAAATTTCTGTTTCAATACTGATAACAGTAAACAACTCCATTCCTTTAATTTAGCAGCCCAAAAAACTATTAAAAGAATGAAGACAGATAAAAGAATTCCCAGAAAAATTGTGGAAGAAAAAAAAAACTAGAACTAGCAATAGATGTGTTTGAACTGAAGTCTCAGAACAGCTGGAGGAGCTCAACCTACCAATACTCTCAATGGTTTTGGTCTCAACTGAGCAGGAATCTTGGCTCCTTTATTAACCCTCAGAGGCCTCCTTAAAAAGTGAAATAAAGTTTGCATGAATTTTAAAGATTCCACAGACTTTTGTGTTGCTCATAGGGATAAAATTGGCTTAAATGTTAAGCATACCTTTAAAAGGTACCGGGACTTTTTTTTAATACTCTTTCTCAAGAAATGTGCATTGTATATGAACAATTTTTTGTGCTTAGTTGGGTGACAAAAATACATTTCTACTTCCTGATATTTCTATAAATACACTCAGCCAGCACACTTAGGGGATTTTGCCTTATCTATAAACCACAGAAAAAGTTATACAACTATCTCCAGATTAATTTTGTAACACAAAACTGAAAGCACTGACTACAGCTACACTTTAATGTGCCAATGCATAGTCTTTAGTAGTTTATTTCTGAGCGTGAACAATGCATTTTAGTTGCTGCATTTTTAAATATACCTGCTTTAGAAATTATTTTTTTGCTCATGCAATGAATTAATTCTTCCTTATAAGCAATAGTATCAGTAGTTTCTATTACGGGACTAAGAAAGAATAGGAGAAAAAAAATATGTGTACACATGTAGACATTGCTCGTTCAGAGCAATTATTCATTTAAGGCTTCCTGGAACACGTAATGGACCATTTCGATATTTTTCTTCACTCACGCTTCTGATTCTCAGGAGCCATTTGTAGCCCAGAAGCCAGACAGACATTTTTTTCTTTCAAGATGATGTAGATGAAAACATTACTGCTTCTCTCTTCTGTAGGCAAGGCAGTCTCTAAAATAGCAAACAGGTATTTGAGGTCAGTAAATAGTTCAATATTGTAACTTTTTCCTTCCAAAGCTCCACACTCCCATATTCTACTCCTGTTTCCTAATAATTCACCTATTCATTTTTGTATTTCTTTAAAAAATAAGTTATCATACCACCGTTTACTGTCCTAAAGGATCAGTCTGCCAATCAAACACGTGTTTGCACAGCAACTCTTTGTCAGACGGGCTTGAATCTTTGCATAAAGCCCTAACAGAAAAATAACTGAAGGAAATTAAGTTTGGAAGTTACTGGAAAAACACTTCATAAGACGCTGACAACACCATGCTTACTGTCAGTTCTCTGAGTAAAACTGCACTTGTAAGTAGAAGCTTTTCCTTCCTCAGGAGCAACTGAAGAACACTCTCGTCACAGATCTTCTTTCTTACCTTCAGATAAACATCTGTGTCGTGCCACCTTGCTGCACTCCTCTCCCCTACACTGAGTGGCAAAGTCCAGGGGGCAGTTACATCTGCTTCATGCCTCAGAGGACAAGGCAACTTTATATACAATCATTTATATCTCCTGAGTGTGTAACCTGAGGATTGACTTTCCTGCCAAAATGACTCCAGACTAACAGTAGCTCATAAATTATTTACATTTGGAAAGGAAAGTATTAATAGGTCTAATCAGCAGGTATTGTTATTCAAGAAAATGTCTTTTAAAAAAAAAACCTTCTGATTCTACAACCCACAGAGGTGAAAAAGAAGGTTTCTGTTCTTTTCCTCTCTACAGCAATATAGAAAACAAATATCACATGGCCAGGTGCTTAACTAATGAGGAATAAAACTTTTCCATGGGAATCTATACACTAAGTTAATAGATATCAGAACTTATCAGAAATAAGAGAGAAATAAAAAAAAAAAAAGATTTAAGAAGGTAAACCATTTTTTGGACGTCTTGAATGGCAAAATCAAAATTTCTAAGCATAATTTTACTTCTTTCCAAAATTAAATATTGTCTTTATTAGTTCGAGGATTATTGTAGCAAATGGGTTAATTATGTTTCTTCCTAAATACAGTAAGCTAGGGATCCCACGTGTCTGTGTGAACTGTAATCATGCACACACCCTCATTCAGCTTTTCTGTGTCGTCTTCTGATGACATAAGTCTTTAATATTATCAGGTATTTTTAACTAGTTTTCTTTTCACTTCATCAGATTGACAGTCTGAAATAGAAGTGTGTTTTCCATTCGGTTTCTAAATTACTGTACCATTATATGCCTTCAGCAACACTAGCCTTAAATTGCATCTTTTCTAAAGAAGACCCAACAATAAGGAAAAGGCCGAAAATCCTAATAATTCACATGGCACAACAGCTACAAGTGAATACAGTGTGAAAAGATAAATCATCAATAATGAAGGCTTTTCTAACAATCAGTTTTCTATTTTTTTTATTTTTTCTGTTCAGTAACAAAGGAATGTAAATCATGAATCCTGTCTCAGGCTGTCTAAGATACTCTGGAAATGAAATGAAATCCAGTGCAACAGCTGAATCTGGAGGGCTGCCTTTTTCTTTGAAGGCACTGATGCTAAGGCAAGGTCCGCCTGGGCATAATAAACCTTTCCTGTTAGAAGCTGAAAGAAAAATTTGGGATGATCTTGGAGGGATTTGTCCTTCCTTTTGAAGGATTTAATCGGTTCTTCCCTCTCTCTTCAGGGAACAGTTTCTTCCTCGCTGTTTCTCCACGTTTTCTTTTACATCTCCTCACTAGCAGGCATCACAGAGGGAGGACCTCACAGGTGGGTCTCCACTTTCAGGGGAAAAAACTCCAAGCTCACTCCTTGAAGGAAGCCAGAGGCACCCTAAAACTCATGCTGGCAAAACCCAGGTGGTGCTCTGCTTGGCATCCATTCCCATGATTTTGATGTCTTCTGCTTTTTAAATTCTGAGGTGCTTTCTGGATGGATGCTCACAGCAAGGGCATCAGGCAAGGTGTGCTCTTTATAAAATATGTCTTAATGGAGCTGCAATTCTGACTGATTCACTTTCCTCCCCTGTCTCCTCACTTCTCTGAGATGTTGTACCAACAAGCAATGCACATGTTCCCACCAGCCTGCAGCTGTAAGGGGTGTCAGTCTATTTCATCACTCAGTCTGGAAGGAATATTCTTGAAGACTAGATACTGGCAGTGCAGGGGCTTTCCCAACTGTGCTTGCCTGGTACAGGCTTTCCTTAAACTTAAACTACCATTGCTGTTTTTCCCTTCAGCTCATGATAGTTAAATTCATCCACTTAAAATGGAACAAATGAAGAAATTAGCTTTGTCTTTAAAAAATCCTCTTTGGGACCAATATCAGGCTAAGTCAAGTGAAGCAGAATGGAAATTAAGTGCATTTACTTAAATCTTACTCTTATATGCACTGAATGAATATTGCAAATGTGACACTTTCTTGGGATCACCATCTTTATAGCCATCAAAGAACTAGAAGAACTGTAAATGCAATTCTTGATGTTGCATGTCATTTCACAGCAGTCGTTCTAGGTAGGAAAGACTCAGTTCAGCTAAGGAAAATTAGATTCCCCAGTGTCTAATGGGATGAGAATTGCTGTGAGTGAAGAAAGACATTAACTGTTATATTAGCAAGTTCAGAAAAACTATTATTAGCTCTATAAGACTGCTTTTGCATTTCACAGGAAGCCTTGGGTACTTTTAGACAGTTCATCTTTAGAACTGCCCTTCTATGAAGGACAATTTTTTAATGAGAGGCCATGATATATTAGAGTTGTACTTTCTCACAATACGTGGGAGACAGATGATTCTTAAGCAGCACAGAATAACTGCTGGCTGAAGTCTGGGGACCTGGTAAATTGCATAGAACACACTCATTGTTTTCTAGATGTACATCATGGCTTATAACATTATCATGCAGAAGACAAACAAAACAATTGAGTTTCACAAATGCATGGCAGTGCTTGCTAATTTCCTGGCAACTTTATTTAAACATTTTTAAAGTTTATTACCTCACTGTGTGTTCTCCATGACTGTAAAACCCTTGTTTCCTTGAAGTTAGTTAGTTTTGAAATTGCTCTCACAAAAAAATCATATTATTTGTCAAGTGCTCCAAACCTCTGTGTTTGCAGTATTTGTATTATACACATGTCAGAGCTCATCCCATAGAGTGGCTACCGTCTGCACTGGGCGTGTCATCCCTTGAGCTAATCCTGATTGTATGACCCAGGAAGGGTCTGCTTAAATCTTGTTTGTGCCCTCAAACCTTTACTTCAAATGGGACATGAAATTTTGGCTGAATTTTGCAGCTCAGCAGTGCTTGCAATGCAGGGTTTGTGGAAAGGACAGAAAGGCTGTTTTTTCCCTGAGTCTCTAGTGAAGCTGGAAAATATCAGAGCAGGGTATTATTTCAGAAGACCACTGCACTCTGTGCTTCTCTCTCCAGAAGGCCAGGGGCAGGTGGTGAGGGGTGGCTGTTGCTTGCCATTTTGCTCACAGATTACTTGGTCCAGCTTGGGGATTTGCTCGGTTGCTTGCTCTTTCAAAAGAAACACTCTCTGAGTCATGACCCAGCCAGCATGAGTATTTTTGGGGGGCAGACTTCATCCAGGTTTCATCTTTGCTGTTTGCTGAGCAAAAGAAGGGACAGAACGATGAAAAGGTGACCAGAGGAGGGAAAGATATTGAGCCTGTCACTTCAGGGCAGAAGCTCAAACTCCTGATGCGAAGCTGGGATTGATGCAGGGACCAATCTACTTTACATATCCAGTTGTAGCCACTGCCCCAGAAGTACAACAGGGTGGCAAAGGAGTTTTTCTGGGTACCAAATGTCTTCATGTGATTTGAGTTGTCAAAATTCTTCCTATTCAAGGAAAAATTCTCCCAACCAGTCTCAGTGTTTCAGTGTTAGGATGTCACTGACGGTCCTTTCCTTCTGTCCCAGTTCCATGTTTCTTATTTTACCATTTCAGACAGTGACAGCAATACATAATGCATTACCTGGTGTCACAAAACAGGCTTTTGTTTTCCTTCCTTTGCAAAAATTCAAATGTAGCATCACAAATTGATAATGTGTTGGGTTTTTTTACCCAGCCATTCCAGTAATCAATTCCACCTATTCAATCAGACTATTTGGACAGATAGAGAAGAAGGCTTTACTGTTCACTCATAGAAACTTATAGCAACTTGTTTTGGGTAGCTAGGGAGGTTTGATGATTGGTAATTGAAAGAAACAAAGGACTCTGTGAAGAAAGCCCAAACATCTGGTAGAACCAAGCAAAACCACTTTATCTCTTCCTTAGACTTTGCCTCTTTTATTTCTTTTCTACTCTGCTCCAAATAAAGCAGAATTTCCAGTGGCTTTTTTTTTTTTATGATACTATTTGCCTTAGGCCCAACAAAATGCAAAAGCTCTGCTCCTGTTTCCTGCTCTGTGGCCCCAAAACAAAAGCAATGCATTTCAGAAAAAAAAAAAAGTTGTTGATCTGTAAGACATAACTGCAACTGACTTTAAATGCATTGTTTTGTTTTATCTTGCTTGCCTTAGAGAAGACTTGCCTATATCCAATTTCTGAACTTCTTCAGCTTTAAAAAGAAAATGCATTTCTTTGCTTCTTCAGCTCCTGAATGTGGTCCTTTAATATCCAAGCCGCAGAATACCATTTCAGCCAAAGAGCTTAGAAAGGCTTAAAATGAATGAGATTTGTAATAAACGCAACTACAGGGATAGGCTGCAAGCTCGTAAAGTATATAAATTTTTGTGGTTTTAGATAAAAGCCAGTTCCCAAATATCGGGAGCTAAAGAGAAACTTCCCTCATAACTCAATGCCAAGAGCCAGCCAGAGCACAGCAATTCTGTTTCATGACAACTTGGGAGATTTTGGAATTCATTTTCATCCTTCACTGGAACAAAAATGAAACTTCTCCTATATTTTCACAAAGAAGAGTTGTGCTAATCCCAAAAGCTCTTTTTTTAATTCAAATCCTTCTCTTTCTTTTGTCTTCTCTCTAGAAATGACCAGAAAGGCTGACGTGAACCTTAGAAACCATAAAATATTGCCCAAATCTTTAAGTCCCTCAGCAACACAGTGTGTTCACACACATGTATTACATATGCCAAACAGCAAAACGAAGGAGCAGAAGCCTTCCCCATCCAGAATAACACTATCTGGTTGTTGTGAAGCACCTTGCCCCTTACAGCAAGGCATAAGACATTGGCCTCTTCCTGGGAATGGATCCAGGACTGTGTGCCCGGTGGGAGCAATTTCTTGGTCTCTAAACATCAGAGCAGCTAAAGACCCATAAGAAAATTCCTAATACTGAGGTGCTTTGTTTCTTCCCAGGGAGTGTTATGCTCCACATGCCCACAGACAGACGCAGCACCATGGGAGCGTGCAGGGGACAGGGAAGGGGCACCGAGCAGCTGCACATGCTCCTCCTGGTGACACGGGGCACTTGGACCTTGG
Organism: Nyctibius grandis; assembly: GCF_013368605.1. NCBI lineage: Eukaryota > Metazoa > Chordata > Aves > Nyctibiiformes > Nyctibiidae > Nyctibius > Nyctibius grandis. The sequence goes on along the minus strand of NC_090660.1, from coordinate 70,017,646 downwards.
GCAATAACCACCTCGGTGCCTCCCTTTGCTTCAGCCAAACACCTCATGCTGAGCAACAGTACAGGACATCCAGAGTTCGGGTAGGTCCTGTCACATGAAACAGGCCAACTGTGATGCTTCATTAGTAATTTAAAGAGAGTACCTCACTTTTTTCTCTCTTTTGGGCTTTGTTTCCTCATTTACTTGTTTGCCTTTGTCTCTGCAAGGATTTCTATCTTTTTTTTCCCCTGACATTTAACATGACCACTGCTTTGGCTCCATGACTGACAGCAGCAGCGTTAAAAAGGAGACAAGAGACCAGCTCTGGAAAGGATTAAACAGCATGAAGCCCACAGCAGCTGCTTTTCCATGAGGCCTTCTCCGCCCAAGCGCTCCCAGCTGCTGCCACCACCAGTGGCGAGGAACAAACGGGTCTGACAATGGGGAGAAAATTTAGGGATGGGGGAGTGGGAAGAGGGGACATTTGTGCAGCCACAGCCTTTGTGAAAGCAGAGAGAGCACATAAGCAGCACAGATAGGAAAGGGCAGGGGAGCCAGCAAAGCCATTGTGAAGACCTGCTTTAGATTGCCCTGTTTTGCAACTGTTTGAGTCATAAAACTGGCCCACACAGCCTCTGCGTGAAACACCTTTCTACTCCCACCATCACCAGACTCCTGAAATAAAAATGATTTCAAGAAGTTTAACACCTACTCCTTTAAAAACTAGATTTCTATTTCAGGTGAGCAATATTCAGCCTCTCTGAAAATGAGGAATATGGGGTCTTTCTCCTTATTGTGTAATGGCTTCATTGTGCGTATTTTTATGTTGCTATTTTGAGGAAGCTTTAAAAAGCAGTATTTCATACAAAATGGTGAAGACCACAGTACTAAATTCAGAGAACAGCTGAATTTTGTTTAAATTGGCTTTTATACATCTATTGTTGTGCCATTTTTCCACCCAGCTCTTCTTAGAAATGCTGAATGAAATTGCATGAGGAACTTAATGTAACAGTCAGTCTAATTCGGAATAGCTCAGTAGATAAAATAGAAATTATTGCATTGTTTGCTTGGGACAGGCTGTATGTTCAGGGAGAGAGGGGACAGATTAGAACAATAAAATGACTAAGAATATGTAACTTTGCAAGCAATAAAGTTTTAATTCATTGCTCTATGTTATGCTGCAAAGAGTAGGTAGGAGATAGAGACGTCTGTTTGATAACTCTGTGTCTCTGCAGACCCTGGCGGGGCAGAATCCCTCAACCAGACAGTCCTAGAAACGTCCAGAAATAGGGTGGCATCTCCATCAGTGTTTCTGAAATGATATAGGAAGGTTTCCTTCTAAAAGAAGACCTACAACTAGAAGAGGGCCTAGAAGATGCCAATCCAGATACAGTCCAAAACCAGGTCAGTCAGCAGGGAGAGGAAAGGATTGCAGCCTCCCAGGAGGTGGGGACAGCTCTGAATGTGGTGGACAGCCCACGCAGAGCCTGGGGACATCTCTGATGGGAGACTGGAACAGCACAGCCTTTGGAGTTGGTAGCAACCTTCTTCAAACAGGGATTTTCTTGCAGAGGGGGAGCAAGTTGGCAGCTGAATGCAATGAACATTTCTTAAAGAAAATGTACTCTTTAGGAACAACTAACAATTATTCTGTATGTGATAAATGTTATGATAGCAGATGTAATCTAGTGTGGCACATTTTTTTTTGATGAATGGTAAATTCACTGAAAAATCAATATTTCAGAGAGGACAAAAGCATTTCTAAAAATTGAGTCAAATTTCATTAAAACTTTTAGCCAGTGAAATGAAGTCATAGCATTTTGCTTCAAGGTGTTTTGAGCATTTTATGTGAAAAACATCTAAGTATTTAATAACTATTTTATCTTATTTTACCTTTTAATTTTGAGCACTTCTTTTTATGAAAAATATTCTAAGGCTTTAAAATGAGAAATCTTTCTATGTTTGGATTTTGGTGGTTTATTCAACCTCCATACAGGGATCTCTCCAGTGAACTGATGAAATCCTGGAGTGAATTTTACTTTATCTGTTATTAAAATTCAGGGATCAAGAACAGTCTTAATCCTTGCGGTACATCAGTACATAACCTCTAGAAGATCTCTGGATGCTTTCATGAAAATATGACCTTCAATATCAAAACTTATGCTACTGTAAGCACATGCAATAATTAAGACTAGGTAAACAACAGTTAAAAAGATACAGCTCAGATTGTTTGGTTATGTGATAAAAGCTCCTCTGCACACCCACAAAGGAGCAGAGAGAGAGATGGCAGGGGGAGCCCGAATAATACCCTGACAGGCTACTCCCATGCCCATCACAGGAGCCATCAACCCATCAAAGGCCCATCTCCACAAGCACAGAGGAGCACAAGGGCAAGTGAAAACCCAAATTAAAGACTCGGAGAAAGGGACACCCTGTCCAGACCCCTCCCGGGGCTATCCCAGTAGACCCTCAGCCCCAGCATCCAGGCATGAAACCCATCACGATGAGTCAATGCCAGAGCATCTTTTGGACTGCTGAGGTTTGTTACCTAGGGGTGTCAGATAAAACATGGGACACAGAGGAAGAGCATTTCAGGACTTACTATGGGATGTTTAGGGGAAGAACAAAAGGCAAGGAAAGGGATAGATCTAGGTGATTTGGGAAGGAAGAAGTGTGGAAAAATAGAAATAGATGGTGAAAAACTTCAGAAAACTGATCAGTCTGAAAGTCATTTAATTTTATTTTGCCTCCTCCCCTTAGATTTTATTCCACCCTGCACTGAAATATTTTCTCTCCAAATTGGACCAGTTACCTAACCAGCCTGGTAAAAGTGAAGTATCATTTGGCACTACTGCAAAGGTCTATGTTCTAGCCACACACGCATTATAAGAACTGGAGGCATCCAGCCCTCTAGTTTTAGAACTTGACTTTTGCCCCCAGGAAAGCAAATTGCTCTGTTATGTGTTCAGAAATAGGAACTGAACATTGCACCTTGTCTTTGTGCAATGTGCTTGGTACTCTTTATCAGTTTAATCACCACTGGGCTACACCCTATGATCAATAGAGCTATATGATTGCTAGGAAAGAAAACAGGGCTTCAGGTAATGGGAAATGAAATGATGTTTCCTCTCTCGCCTGCTCCAGGAATGCTTAGAGGAAGCATGAATCTGTGAAGTGTTGGAGCTCTGCCCAGGTGTTTGATGAACAGGAGGTTTCTGACTGCTCTGTTGACATTCACCAGGGTTTCATCAGCACAGTTTAAAAAGAAAAGGGGGAGGCAAAGGACATTTTCATCCTCTGCTAGTGAAGTTGCCTGGTTTGCGCCTGCAGCACGGTTTTCAAATGCTTAGGACAGAAGCAAAACAATACATTTTTACTGGAGAACAGTCAGTTCCTAAATTTGCATGACAGGCTTTTGTTCTTAATTAGGTCTTTCCAATATTCTATTAAACTCACCCATTTTCCTATGGGAGATATCCACAGACTTTCCCTCCCTTCCATCCAATGTTCCAGAAAGGGAGATTAACAGCGAATGGTTAGCCATAGCATAAGGATCTGCCATTCATCTGTTCTGAAGAAAAAGGAAATAATTTTCAACTGTCTGCATATTTTCATTCTAATTTTTAATCCATCAAGTTGATGGGCTTACCTACACTTTCTTTTTTCAGATACAAACAGCCTTCCCCAGTATGATTTGCCCATTTATTCAGAAATCAAAATAAAGTGTGAGTACAGCAAACCAAAGTTACATATGTGGGTTGGTGTAACTGAAAACTGTGCATACTTGTTACATCCACTGTAAAGAAGAGCATGACTAGGAAGACTATATTTCATTCACAACATGAAAAAAGAAAGTGCTGAAAGTCTTGGCAGAACCTGATGCGAGCAATGAGGGTCCCTTGGTGGTTGCCCGAGGCCCAGACCTCTCAGGCATGATTTGTGATAACGATGGTACAGGTCAGGAGCAGAGTTTCAAGGTCAGACTCTGCAGCCCACCTCCACAATGGCTGACTCCAAGAGCCAGCTGTGAGGCTGCAAATTTTTCCATTAAAAGGTCAGCATTGTCCATTATTATACAGTGTGATGGTGTCTGAGACTTTGTGTGCATCCATTTATGCTGTGCTTACAGAGTGACAGTATGTCGTGAGTAAATAGGACTGGATAGATGATGGATTCGTCATCTCATGGGAGTTTTTGAGGTTTTGATGTTTTTTGTTAGCCCACTTCAGAAGGAAAAACAATTTCAAAGCTCCACAGTCAGCAAAAAGTAAAAAAATTGTCTCAGCTCACAAAAATTTTGTTTGTTTTACCTTTTTACTATTTTTACCTTTTTACTATTTTTACCTTTCCAGAGCTAAACCATAACTAACGTTTTGAAATGAAGATGTCTTTAAAAAAAAAAAAAGCCCCCTGGCTCTAAGACATTGAAATGGCTGTTTTAGCAACTACCATTTTTAATTTTTATACTTTAAATAGGAGATTAAGTAATACCAACTTTTAAAAAAGAACAGCTTAATTTTATTGATGGTTATCTGTTGCATATGCAGCAGTATATGCAACCAGGTGATCAAAGAGGCACTTGAGTCGGATGTTTCATAAATTAGAACTGTTTGTTAATATTGACAACAGACTTCCACATGACCTTAACTTGTGATTTCCATCTTCTCTAACATGGAGGAGCAACAGTCAACATGAAGCTCTTCTTGCCACTTGCATTTCCTAACTGCACATTGGCTTCATAATTACATATATCACTGGCGAATTTGAAACTGTAGGCTCTTTAGGATAAAGGCAGTAGGGTAAGAGGTACCAACAGCACCACAAACACTTCTAGACTGACTTATTGAAAACTCAACAAGTGATACACCCTTTAAGATTTTCATCTTTACAGCTGCTTCTGTTTCTAAAGATGTGTTACTTTTATGCCCTGTCTCCATCTCTAAACTTTTAGAGAGCATAATCATTTTCTTTTATGTCCAACTTTCAGAGTCCTCAGCCACTTTTGCTTGTTCTCTTTAGGCTTCAGCTAACAACTCATTGAATCAATGAAGAAAAACAGTGCAGAATCATCTTTCTCCCTCCCTATAAGAGGTTAATCTTATATATACAGCCTAATATGCCACATTAATTCCTCTCCCCTTCCATCCACCCACAGTGACTTATATGAAAAACTGTTAAAAAGATGCATATTTGCTTTCCTTGAAGAAGCTGCACTAGAACCATCCATTTAGCAGATCTGAAATGCAAAAGTTTTAACTTATGTACATGCCATCCCAAATATCCATGAGATTAGAAGCATGACCTTGTTACAAAAATGGATTAATGTTGTATCTTTTTTTTCCATATTTTTATTTCAGAACAGATTAATCCGTTCTCGATTTTTGATGTAATCTGTGTCTGAGGACTGAAGCCTGAATGAATGAAGCACAGCAATATATTGCAATAAGCTGTCATTGTGAGAAACATATTTGCTTTGAGCAGAGATGAAAGCAGGGTGTTTACCCTTTATGGAAACAATCTTATCTTGAAATGAACACAAACAAAAGGTCCTGCAGCTATCATTTCTTATGACAAAGACAAGCTGAAAAAGAGAAATGATACTCAATCCACTTTGCTTCGTGATAGTTTAAAAGAGCATACAATCACGTTTTCCTCCTGTATTCCTTAATATTGGAAAGTAATGGCAAAACACAGTGGGATAGAGTCTGTACATAGGAAACTCCTTAAAATTATGCTCTTAGAGCAACAAGTACATCAGGTTTCCCTACTCAGCTGTGAATCGTTCAGGTCCCACACCTGCTGTTTTTCTTTGTCTCAGTAGTTCTGAGCTCAGCCCCTGCTGTTGTAATGCCACAGGCAGGGATTCCTCTGTATGACCATCAAAGGTGCCCATCTCAGTTGCTTCCAGTATCAACAAGTGGGCCTCAGTGGAGCTTTTTATCAGTATCAGCATGGCATATCTTGTTTCAGCATGAGACAAAGGGCTTACTGAAGTCAAAATCTGTCTCTCCAGCATCATTTATTTCATCATCTGTCTTAAAACACTGGCAAATACCATCACACGTGCCGCTGCTCAGTAGCTTGACGCGGTCTTCAGAGAGACCTTCCCTGACACCCACTGATCCATCTGCTATATGTCCATTAATTTAGTTCTGTATAACGTTTTCACCTCAGTTTAAAGCAAAAGGATAACTTAATTTTTCATCTCTCAGTATATGATTTCTCTACCCTTTTCTTTCCTGTCTTTTCTCCTTTTGTAGGTGCTTGAGTTTTTACAGGTGGCATGGTGACTTGCAGGAGCCATCTGGCAGCCCTGTGGCATGCCACAGCTCACGCTATACAGTGCTGGGCATTAGGACTCAGCTGTCAAAAGAGGCAGACCTCTGTCAGGTTCTTCAGCTTCAAATGAGTGCTGGAAAATGCATAGTGTGGGGGTAAAATGAACTAAGAAAATAAAACAGTTGAATTACAGAGTACTTGAAACACCCAGCACAGCTGAAGCTTTCATAAAACTTGAAGGAAGCATAAATGTTTTATTATAATGTTTAGGCCACCCTCACCACGCCTTTCTGAATGGACAAAGAAACCCCTTTGTAACAATGAGCAGCGCAAGGAAAATGGTGCTTACTTTTGCTGACTGAACCAAGAACCTGAGACACCTTTCTGTAAAAAAGGGGCAGACGTGGGATACAAAGCTTAATACAGAACTTGGGAAACTGAAGGAGATGATTTAGAGGCCCTCTTCTGAAATACACTGACAGCAAAAGAGAAGTAAATTGTCTGTACGTGTCTCCAGGATGGTTGTTTGCACAGTTGCCAGATGATGGTGTACTCAGAACTGGCAACCAGTGGTTTGTATTGCAGTTGCACTAGAGAAAACTGAGTATCTTCTGTTCAGAAAGGCAAGGAAGGTTTGACACAGGGAAAGATCTGACGCTGCCATACTTTGAAGTACAAGACTGAGCTTAGACTTTCCTTCATGTGAATGCAGATTCTGCTTGCATTTAGCCTAAGCTATAGGTAACCCCAACAATAAGGAATATTGAAGAAATATCTCACCAAACCTCAATCAGTGATTTCAGTGGTGTGAGTGGTTGCCAGCTTTTCAACGCAGTACCGGAAAAAAGATAGTAATTTTCCTTTGAACACTACAGATTAAATCTGCAACATGAAATGTAACAGTATTCCAGAGTTTGTTAACTCTCCTTAAGTCACACTTCTCTCACAGGGAGGGAGGATGCCCATTTCCTTCTCTTCCTGCTAGAATACCAAACCCAACAGGGGACTTTCAACATTTTATAGGAACATAAAGAAATCAAAGGTCAGTAGGAGAGCTATATGCAAAGCTTATCCTTTGCAAATGTGTTGCAGGTATACAGACTAAGTACATCCCTCTCAAAAGCAAGAAACGATTTATTTTAATGGGGTTTGTGCTGCTTTAGAGAGATCAAAGTAATTTCCACTGTAATGCTATGCACTCCATGAAGATTTTAATAACCTCCTTTCATAACGAAGTTCTCAGACATATTTAAACTCAGTATTATTCACAAGTGAAATATTCAGTTTACATTTACAGTCACAACATGAGCATCTGCAAAAGAAGGAATCCTAGCCATGCAAACATTTAGAAGGCATATGATGTTCTATTAACATGTGAAAAGAGGATAAGGCACAATAGAACAAAAGACAATTTTTTTAATTTCTTCATGAAGGCTCTATTCCTTCTTTGAATGTAGAACTGGAAGCCCCAAACTCAGCCTTTATCAGTTAATTACAGATTTTTAAATTTAATTCTCTTTTATTCTCCCTTTGCCAAATGAAGGTTATGTATAATGCCTAATAAACCTGGCAAATTACCTGCAAAGCTGGTTAAAGATCAAACAGATCCAGAATTCATAGCAATATTTATATGCTATAAAAAGGGGGAAGAGTAATGTATTCAATGAAAAAAGTTATATGAAATAAAGCCTTTCAGCAACACTGCTTTGATCTGTTTGTATCTAAGCCCACTCACAGCAACTTTTCTTGAAAATTAATTTTATATCAAAGAATGGAATGTTCTTGAAAACTATAAAAAAATCTTGATAAACATATAACTTAGGTAAAAAAAAAAAAATTGTCCTAAATATTCACAAGTAAAATATTAATATGCTTCAAGTTAATGAAGAGGACTCTGCTGGACTTTTATAGAACTTGTTTTACTTATTGAAATATGAAAGACAAAAAGAAAAGAATAGAAGATGACATCATTCATTCTTTTTTAAATGGCTTTCTTTTAAAAAATATACTTGGAACAACATGATTTTGTTCAAGCTGTGCAATTGTTACATGATTTTTTTTTTTTTTAAACTGCATCCTTTTATTTCCACCTCAGATGGGATCAGAAATTCCTCAACTCAGTCTGTGAGCAGTTATAGCACTCAGCAATGGAAGAGTAGGTTGCCAGCATTGGTCTCAATCTGAAGTCTATAGGCAATGTCATAGGAATACAAATAGTATTTAATATCATGTGTATTATGCAATAGGCTTAAAATTATTTTCTGAAATAATGTTGGTTGGTTCCTCTAAGGAGTGTTTTTGAGATGCAAACATTTTTTTAGTAAAGTCATACTGGTTATGGTTACAGAGCTCTCTAGGATAGTATGGGGACTGTTTTCTGGCCCAGAAACCAAGTATTACAGCACAGGTCAAGTCCTTACAGCTACACTTTCATCCACCACCTCCAGATTATTTAAAATGGCTGCTGGTGCAAGCTGGCCCCCAACCTTGCCTGGCCATTGCTTGGAAGAACATTAGGGTACCTGGGCAAAAACCTCCAGTGTTAGCAATATAACAATACAAACCAGAGCCCCAGGCTCTGATTCGTTTGTTTACACAGAGATAGCCTATGCTGAACACCTATCCCATCATCTGGTGTTCTGCTGACTTCTGAAAACAAAACCCATAAAGAAACAGAAATCTACCTTTGCCTTTCATGTGTTGTATGATTTATTGACCTGAAGAGAAGTGCCTCAGGACATCAGGTGGCAAGTTGAAAAGACAGCAGATCAATGCCCTCAATGATACTTAGCAAGCTGAAATTTCTTGTGATGTTGTCAATAATGCTTCCTACCCTACTGTGAGAGCTTTGTAGGATCTACCAGAGATGCTGTGGTGTGGGAGGAGTTGTTCCCATACACTTGCATACTGACTTCACTTGATACCTATCAAAACTGGAGAACAAAGAGCCCTTTCTGTCTTACTATAACCAAATATTTTGAAGTTCCCCTTCTAGTTTGGCAACAGCCCCTGAACCTCAGTCAGCAGCATTCAGGCTGTTTCAAGTATATGAATACAAGCAGTGAATTGCAGTCCACTGGTATTTTTGTGGCAGTCATTAAATGTCATTTGAAAGCACAGTGTTCTCTCTTCCTGATTTTGCAGGTTAAGTTTTAAAATCGTATTGCATATCAATATAATATAAATAATACGAGGAAACAAACCCAGTTGTCCATTCTGTTTAGGCAAATAATGCATAAAACTTTAAACTTTCACAGCTACAAAGTGCTTGCTGTGTAAGGACATCTAGTTCTTAAAGAGGAGATTTCACCATTTGGCTTCAGAACAGCTTATAAAGGACGGAAATACCATCACTGCATCACTGGCCATGAACTTGAGGAGCAGGAGAATAAAGTGATGTCTCCAGCATCTTTCCAGGGAAATGAACTGAAAACCATTGTCTTCACATTCTGTACATAAGGCTGTATTGGCTACGGCAGGTGACAATAGAAATGCCATAAAACTTTTGTGTTATCCATGTACATGACAGCTTTTATCTGCAGATATTGGAAAACCTTGGGAGACTGTCTACATGAAGAATTAAGACTAGACTCCTTAGGCAATGTCTGACTAGACCAAATTTCTGTCAATATTAGATACCTGTGCTGCTGAGCGTGCAGGAGAGATCCACACCAGTGTGCAATCAGCCAGCATAGTTGCCAAGGCAAACTCTTCATGAATTAAGAAGGTTGGAGTCAATGTAATTTCAAGAGGTACAAAATGCCACTTCCCTTCTCTGTGCTAGGATGTTGTATAGGTGTGGCTACAGCTACTGCCAGTTTCCCTAAGCTGGATCAAAGGCTAGTCCTAAATGCAGACGAAGTGCCAGTGTTCCTTGCTTCACAGTAGAGGCTACCAAAGCAAAACCACAGGATTAAGATGTAACAGGGGTGCTTGGACCAATAGTTCTTCTTTTAATAGAGGTTCATATAAACAGAAAGGAAAGACAAAGGCATCAACCCTGACGCATTCTGAAAATGCAGATATTTCGGAATATCTGCATCAGTCAAGCCAATTTCTAAAGCATTAAACACACACTTTCTGACAGAGGTTTTCCCGTGATGCTGTTTGCATCACAAGCCATGACAGTTACTGGCCAGACAATAAACAACAGTTGTGAGTACAATTCTGATGCGTAAGTCTCAGGACCATCAGAGCAGGTATGTCTGAAGGAAGCTGTATTTAATAAAAGGACAAAATGCTGCAGGTAATTTTAAAAATTTAGAGGAGTTTTTGATGAAGGGGAAGCAAGTGCTGCTCACTGAAGAGCCCACACCACTCACATACTAAGGGAAACTTCTGCTGTCATCTCTGACTGCTGTTTCTGTTAGATATTAGCAAGAAGGGGATGGATTAATGGACTTGCTAATGACCTGCCTGCCTCCATCAGCAATTTAACTTCTGTATCCTGCCTTTCACTCATTGTTGGAAAGTAATTGTTACTATTCTGTCACAGAAATAAGCCATCAATGTTCATCAGGACACAACTGGAAGGTGATCAAAACATCATTCATTCTGGGCCCTTTTTCATTCCCTTCAGGCTTGGTACCCTGTAAATCTTTCCAAAGGGAATACCACTGCATCTCTGTGACCATAAATGCCAGTATTTCTCTTCTTCTCCATCAGCTTGAATGAAGAACACACATGCAAACAGCCCAACATTATTCCAGTATTGGAAGCCATCTCAGGATAGGGATTTCACTCTCCTAGACTGACTCAACATCTACCTTAATTAGATATTTCGTCTATGTTTTGATTTATATTCAGTTGCATATTCACTCCAAGATGAAGAAACACCTGTACACATACATTAAGGGTCATCTTCATTTGAACATGTAGAGCATGGGAAGATATTAGCTTTCATACTGAAGAAATTGTATTAATACTTAATAAATTGAATAAGCAGTTGAAAGAAAAGAAACAAAAATGCGCTGAAGACATCTCTTCTGTTGACAACTATAAAGCTGACAACTGCCATTCCAGCACTTTTACTCCAGTGCCATTCTCTTATTGTGGCGCATTTTAACCACGTGCCCAAGTCCTGCTGAGGACCTCTGTTTCATCATAGGATATCTAAGTTCTAAATTGGTGATAGAAAATAAACAGCAAACAGTTTAACAATTGGGTGTTTTCATCACCCTAGGGAACATGAAAATTACAATGTGAGCTGTAGAAGACGCTTTGACACTCCAGGATGCTGGCAGAGGTGTGGAAAACAGCAACATCTCCCTCCCTCATCCCCTCCTGCAGTCAGGGGAGAAGCAGGAAGATAGCTGCTCTCCATCCCTGGGCATCCCGAGCCACTCCTGGGACTGCACAGCCATGTTTTGCCTCCCTGAGCACTAGGGCAAGCTGCAAATGAGCTGAAATCAAAATGTACCGCTGAAGGCTGAATCCCTACCTGGAATAAATCCTTACTATGAAGCCTCTGATGATATTTCAGTTCTTTGAACTATATGGAAATGATACAGAGATAACCTTTAATGAAGAGACATACTGACTACATTGAAGCATAAGTCATGCAGCAGTTAGTGGAGAAAAGTCTGATGTTCATGAAAGCAAATAGCTACTTGGAAGAACTGATTTAAGAGCCCCAGTTTCAATCTCTAAGATGAAAATGATATCAAGAGTTCTCCCAACAGTTTCACCTCTCTGAACTGGCTGGATGACAAAATGACAATAGCATTTTTTTACAATTGGATACAGTTGATTTAGCCAGAAACAGAGAATCAAATAGGCAAATCAATAAATTTTGGCAACTGGATGAAAAATGTCTGTTAAGATCACTATAGATACGTTATCTGTAAATAAACCATAACCAAGCTTAAACTGATGGAAAATTTATACAATTATCTTTTAGTCCATTTCTTACATTTTTCCTCTGCAACTAATCAATGTACTCTCTGCACAAGGTAAATGATTGGGCTAGTAATTTTGGTATCAATCTTGTTATTCCCATCTATTTATCTTCACAATGATGGCAAAATTCTACAGGCTTTAGAAAATTGTCCATGGTACATACATCATATTGGAAGTACTTACCCAGAAACAGGACTACTTAATCTTTTTTTGTTTAAAAGGAAACCAAATGAGCTTGCCATCTACCATGGCATGGAACAGTATCAACAAAAGAGGAGCTGATTATTCCTCAAGGAAGATTTAGCCTCTGACCTTGGATAGAAAGACATTAACATTTCTCCTTCAGAAAGAAACACTTAACTAGTAAAGAATTCTGTCTTGGGGCAACCCCTGTGGTGGAATAAGAAAAGTTACACATCCCACATCCTCCCCTCCCAAAGTATGTGATGATGGTAGTGGTGGCGGTGAATGCTTCCATCCTGAGGTATGTGAAATGTCCTCTGGGGGCTGGCTATGAATCCCAGCTCGTGTCCTGCCTCCCAAGTTGCTAAATGTGAGGGAGGAAGTGCTCAGGTGGCCAAGCTTCACCCAGCTGGCTGAGCACACTGGGCACTGCCTGCTCTGCTGCAAGCTGACAGACTCACCAGTCTCACCAGGAGAGGTGGACCTGGGTCTCCCCTCTCAGGAAGCTTTACTTCTTGAAATATGGGAAGATGTTCATGAGAGGTTGGTTAAGGATGGACACTGTGTCTCTAAGCTAGTGAGGAGGGCTTTAAACAAGAGTCATGGGAAAAGGACAAAAGGCCAGTGGGTACGTGTAAGAACAGCTTAAACTGGACAAGGAACTTGAGACTGGGAGACAGGGTTGCTCAGAAGAGGGTTGAAGGATGGAGAAGAAGGAAGTGTGTCAGTCCACAGAAAACATGGGGAATAAGCCAGAGGGAGGTTGTAAGGTTTTAGCCAGAACAAAGATTTAATTGGTGCAACAGGATATGGCAGGATAATACACATGACTAATAAATCAGTATAAATAGATACAAATTAATGCAAATGACCAGTTCTGGAAGAACAGGCAAGGCAATAGAGAGGAAATTCTGGATAAATTGAAAAAAGAGTACCCAGGCTGCCTCGGTAGGTGTCAGTTATAAACCAGTACACCAGGCAGGGCAGAATCCTCCAGAGAACAAAATGTGGTCCCCTAGGGGGGATTTTAGCTGATCAAATGCCAGATGGAAAAGGAACACAGTAGGATACAGTCTGCCAGGGTCATGACATGCACCATGCACTCTTCCTGCATGCAACCCAGCTAAAAGTCAAACCATGTCTGAATCCAGGTGACTTGCAGAAAATTCAACAGTAAAAGAATTGTGACCACCTGTTCATCTTGTGACTGGATATTGAATATTTTAACTGATTTCACTTTTTTCAGGGAAATGTCAGATAATTCTTTAGACTACCACCCTGGCAGCCAATATTTTCCATGAAAATCTATCATTTTGTAAAATGAGTATGTGTGAATATGGAAAGGAAATGAGAACAAAAAGTGGAGTTTTGCTTAACAGAACGTAAAACTGATAATTATTGCTAATATTCATTTGTGATGTGTATCACATTGAGCTGCCAAAGAAAATTCCTGCTGCCTTGCGATGTTGAAATGCTTTCCACCAAGATCTGAGTAATTTTGCTTGTCAAGAAAACAATCAGCATGCTTTATTCTATAGACTGGTTCCACCATCATCTCTTGTTCTTCTTCAAGGGGCAGAATATGCTCACTGCTTAACTTTCCCATAAATACCTGCTTAACATTTCTTTTAAATGCTACACATTGTCACTGTGTGCAATTAACAATCTTTGGCTAAGTGAGGAACTTTATGCACATTTCAGACAGACTGACAGGTGACAGATTTACTTCCCACATTCATACATTGTTATGAAGCACAACTCCCCCACTGAAGACTGACAACTGCTGCATTTACAAAGCCAAAGACCTGCTCAGGCTGATTTGTACCAATACACTAGGCAAGATTGGGAAAATGTTCCTGTGGATTCTTACACCCACACTGTAGGTGATAAAACTGGTTAGGTGATCAGGTTTTCATGCTGCCATAAGCAATTGTCTGATTAAACATCCAGAGTTCCCAAATCAATTCACTGTTATTTACATAGGCTGTTTTGCACTTTTTCCCTGCAAAAGCTTAACAAAGTACCATTGGCTACACATTGCATGGCTTCTCACTCCTTCCTATCATTTGTGACACAGATTTAAAGGTTTATCTTCATATACAGCAGAGTACGTAATAGGCTTTTGTAGTACAATGGCTATTTCAGTAGAGGTCCGTTAATCTAAAGGACTTTCTGATAAACTGTGTACTTTCCTTGGTGTATGAAGACTTTCCACATGATTGAGCTAACTGAGCCACAAGACTAGCTGGTGTAACATGTAGAAAAGCAATTTCATTCAACATTGCCGGAGGACTCCACAAGAGAAAGGTCTGCAAGATTAAGAGCTTTATCAAAGATTTTCAGTTACTGTCTTGGTTCTGATGACGTGGCTTTTTCCACCATACTGGCTGGGACCATTAGGGGCTTCAAAACAGATGAGAGGAAGCTTGCTTGGGGGAAAATGAGGATGAAGTCATTCTTCATGACATTCTTCATTCTTCTTTCATGAAGTCAAAGAAACTTTTTGAAATGAAATGAAGGCTACATTTAAAACATTGGATGTATCTGCTTGTCTGGTATATAGTTCTTGTCATTTTGCCTGGCTGCTAATCACACTGAGCTAAATCTCACCCTGCAGGTAGCCCCCCGGAAACAAGTAGAAATATCCAGCAAGGTGTTACTCACTGCCAGTAAAAGCACCATCTTTTGAAGAACATTTATGTTTGAAGAAATGTTGTGAAAACATTTGCTTTTTGTTGTCAACAAGGACGTTGGCAGGAGGTTTTCCAGGCAGAACAGTCAGTCAATCATCCCAAGGGCACCACAGTCCAGCCTCGTCTGGGCTTTGATCTGTGCTGCAGGAGAAACAAGGGGGGAGAGTTAGAACTGCTTAAATTGCTTCTCCTGCCAGTGGAGGGAGGGATGTACCTTGAGATCTGCAAATGAGAGGTCCAGTCATCTAACATAAGGGTTTCCCTTATTCCACAGACTGCTTAGATAACTTCAGTGACCCTAAATGCAACCTAGTCCACTTATATTTTAACAAGGGAAGATGCTAACTTTACCTTGTCTTTTTGAAGAAGTGTTGTGCTCTGACTGAGGAAGGGCCAAAGAATATTGGCAGTTCAAAAGACCTGTAAGGGACAGACTGTGACTACATCACATAAGATGTAAAAGAGATTGAGCAAAATGGGGAAAGACTAAGACATGGAAGCATATTTCTGTGGATTGTGAGGTGCTTAGTAAAACGGTATGGGGATAGTTGCTATCTGGATGCAAATCAAACATCTTTCCTCCAAGAAATGAAGCTGTGAAGTGGCACACGACCTGCCTGTCTGTGCTCATATATATGGCAGGAACATTTTTGAGGGAAAATCCCAAGAATTCCCAGTGGGATTTTCAATTTCTTGAGAAAACAGAACTGTTGAGGAAACAGTCCCACTCAGACCAGTTAATCTGTGCCCAGAATCTATCAGGCAACATCATTTCTTGTTTTGACAGAACTTGATTTCAATTAAGTCGTGAAATGAATGCAAAGCCCTGTGTTCAATTATCACTGAACAAATCCACAGCAAATATTTTTAATTAAATTATAAGGAGATTAAAATACCTTAGAGATGGTATAATTACGCCTCAGTGTTTGGCATGTGCAATGGGGATTTAAGAAACCACTGAAAAAAACAAGCAGAAACCTTTTTGCTCTGTGATGAAAAAGAACATACACTTGAAGGTGGATGATGAAGATCTGAAAACTATTAGACAAATGAGATTGTGAAAATTAAAATTCACTGAGATTCTGCAATAGAGCTGAAAATATAAAATTAGAATAAAGTGCTTGCATTCTAGCAACAGTTTCCATTTTTAACATTCAAATTATATCATTGCATCGAGCTTCTCATTACGAGGAAAACTTTCAAAAACACCTAAACACAAGTTTCTGAATTTCCAGCTATTTATGCAAATCTATACTGATAATATACAGTACTGTTATATATAACACCTTTATCAGATGGGTCTAACCCAGCTCCTGTCAATGCAGAAGATGAGTACAATGGGAGCTGATCTGGTTGCTTACAACATCCTGCAAGAGTAGCTATATGAACTGTAGCAAACTTTAGCATGTCCAGACATCTATTTTCTAGTGGGTCAAGAAGGAAGACCAAGGACAAACTCTAGGGACTGTCTGTCTTTAGCTGGGATTTAGTTAAGAGCTTTCTCTTTGGAAAAGGTTTATTGCTGTTATGTTTAAGCCTGCTGCCTAAACACTTTGGAAGATAGCCTCCAATCATCAATGGCACATTTTTCTCTTTAGTGGACCTCTGTTCAATTTAGGACTGAATGTTGTTCCCAGAAAGCATAATTAATTTAGGGTAGGAGGGGCACATTTGGTGGTCACAGCTTGCAAAGCATTTCTTGACATTATCTTAGCCTACGGGCCCAGGGAGCCCAGGTCTGTTTCCCTACCCCAGGGATGTGCATGTTCAGAGCCACACAGAGGAGGTGCAGGCTACTTTCCCCAGCTCCTGGGGTCCCTTCTAGAAGACCCCACAGATCAGTGCCACTCCAGCACAGTGTGTAAGGTGCTGGCTGCAAAGGCCAGGGCCAATGAGGAGAGCAAAAGTGTCATCCACTGAACAGCAGTGAGCTTTTCAGTTATTGGCAGGAACAAAGTGTGTGTTGGGGGATAATGTTTATCCTGTCTCCACAAGCACACAGAAACCCAGGAAATTGCCCATTTTTGCCAATCTTTAGGCAAAGGCTGTGTCCCTACTGGCTGCTGTGCTGTCAGTGCCCCCTTCTCAGCACTCCCAGCAATGGGGCCACCCAGCCTTTGGTCTCATGCCAGAGGGACAATGAAGGCCATCATGACACAATTCAGCTCTGCAGCCTTCATGGGAAGAGCATCCTGCACCATCACTGAGCTGCTGGGAGCTGGTGGGACAAACCAGTGCTACACAGGCTGCCCAGCACAGGCTCAGACAGGTAGCACTGGAGTGCCAGGCACAGCTGTCGATAACCCCGAGGATCTTCACTCACTAGTCCCCAGTGTCCTCCACTCATCTGCTGGCAGCTGGTTACAAAAACCACTGAGTTTTCTTAATACAGGGTATTGCAGCAGAGTCCTGGACTGAGTAAATAGCAGGGTGTGGGGGCAAGAGTTAACCTGGAGGTCTCTCATGGGGACACAAGTGGAGTCTGGCAGCCTGCACTGCTATCTTTGAGTTTTTTTGCTTTTCTAATGTAATAACACCAGACAGGGATGAATGCTTAGACTTAATCTGAAGACCATGATTGCAGCCAGTGCACTATGTGTACTGGGAAAGGGAGAAAGAACGCAGGTCAGGAGTACCACAAATGATAACTGTGTTCCAGAGTTCATAGAATCATAGAACGGTTTGGGTTGGAAGGGACTTTATAAAGATCATCTAGTTCTAACTCCCCTGCCATGGGCAGGGACACCTTCTACTAGACCAGGTTGCTCAAAGCCCCGTCCAACCCGGCCTTGAACACTTCCAGGGAGCGGGCATCCACAACTTCTCTGGACAACCTGTTCCAGTGTCTCACCACCCTTACAGTAAAGAATTTCTTCCTAATATCTGATCTAAATCTACATTCTTTCAGTTTAAAACCATTACCCCTCATCCTATCAACACATGCCCTTGTAAAAAGTTCATCCACATGTATGTTCACAGGAAAAATATGAGATAAATACACTCCAGATTTTAAGATTACAAGTGTTCCATTAAACAACAAGAAATAACCTCCACAGGATAACATCATTGACAAACATTGAATGTTAAGACATTCTTATATTGCATAACTAAATCACTATTCATAACCAGCAGGAATCATTAAGGGTCTCTGCACGCAGCCCACTGACATGACTGCTTTGGTCTCACTAATATCACATTTCAAATATTCATTTCACTGATATTCCTTCTGAAGGTAGAGAAAAACATAATACTCATCAAATGTTCCCTTATCATTGCCAAGGCACAGACACAGCATCAACTGTATTATAGCTAAGCTGAAGTTTAACATAAAATTATCATCTGCAATGATACTCGGTGATTAATTGTCCTAGTACATCTCTAGCCAAAACCCCTGTGGTCAAAAGTGTTATGAAATGAGTACCAGTAGCTATTAGTACTGCTTTGAAATTATAATCAGTGACTGATGGCTCAAAAGATAACATAAACTCTCACTGTAGAAGAACTTCAGAATATATTTTTTAGAGGGGAAAAATCATCATTTTCAACTGACATTGACACATGGGAGCTACTAAGAAAATGTGCCACATTCATTCTCTTCACTCTGGAAACTTATTTCTGTGCCCTCTTTCCATTTAAAAGAGGACTGAAATAAATTACCTTACAATTTGAATTTGTTCATGAAGAGCAACATCAGATGACCATTGCTCTTTCTGGAAAAATCAGAACAAGTATGTGATCCAAGAAGCAAAGGTACATATACACTTGCTAATGTGAAGGTTTACTGAAAATATGTACTGGGACTGCAAATGAAGGGATGTCAGGAGAGGTGGTCTGGGAAACAATCTTAAATAAGCAGTGGTCCACATGTCCAGGGCTGGTTTTAGAGAACAGAGAACACCAGAGATATAACAGTAGCAGTAAGACGGTGAGGAGAGATTATTTTCTTGTGTTCGTGCTAACTCTTAGTAACAGGAGCTAAAGAGAGTCTATGTTAATAGAATAATTCACGACAGAGACAGTTGTGCCCTTTATTAGCATTCAGGTCATGTTTGTGTCCCCACTAAAAAAAAAAATAATAAATATCAGAAATGTTACTGCATCTTTTCTTAAGTTGTTTTTTGGTAATTGCAAAAGGATTGACCAGTATAGCACAACTAGAAGAGCTTACACTTTGTTCCTGATGAGCCCAGTATAAAGCATTCAGAAAGCAATATAAGTTTTCTATTATCTTTCGTGGATTTGATTTCAGACTCCCTCAGGACTATGTAATGTGCCAGTTACCTAACACAGTCAAAAAGGAGAAAATTAAAGTGCATTACCAGAAAGCTTGAATCAAAACATCACCTGTTCTTTGATTACCACCGAACAGCAACAGTTTCGTTCATAGCACAAAATATTAGTTTCAGTTGCACAGTATTGCTATCCATCTGAGAATTTTTTACTGAATTTTATAAATATGGGAATATTATGAGCTTCACAACAGTGTATAGTTTCATCAAGAGTAATAAATCAAAACCATTTTTGAAGTTTCTGGTGCTGAAAGTACAAAAATAAAAAGGTTTTTTTTTGCATTACAGGTAAAGAAATTAAATGTCAAAGAATTATTTCCATCTTGAATCAAAAAAAAGCCAAAATCTTGAAAAAAAGCTTATAAAAATTACCTTCCCAAAATTCATATAAGATCTAACAAAATTATCTGTTTTAAATTATTTTAAAATAGTTTATTTTGAGTGTGTCCTTTAAAAGTTTTATCTTACTATTAACTGAATTGTAAAGTCAAAAACCTAGTTTCAACAAAACA
Organism: Nyctibius grandis; assembly: GCF_013368605.1. Lineage (NCBI taxonomy): Eukaryota > Metazoa > Chordata > Aves > Nyctibiiformes > Nyctibiidae > Nyctibius > Nyctibius grandis. Next base: position 69,997,813 of record NC_090660.1, on the reverse strand, counting down.
TAAGACTTCTCATTTTGAAAATATCTGAGGAGAATAATCTGGTTATTTTGAAAAATTTCACAAGTGTGAAATACATAAAAATTGATATTTCATTTGAAGCATTATGAATTAAGTGAAATGACATTTTACAATAAATGAAACATTGCTTCAGAAAAGTCCTGAGGGCAGATGGAAACGTAGTGACATAGGGCAAGGAGAGGAAGTCAGGGGGCAAGAAAATTCACTTTTCCAGAAAGTTTTATTCTGAATCTGCATTAAAGTTCCCTCAGGCCTATTCAGCTGTGAATTTATCATACTTTTGATCCGTGTTCATGATAGAATTGGTTCTATATTGCCATGTAATCAGATGAGAAGTGGATCTTTTGTTTTATTTACTTCTGAGTCCCAGGTCTGCCTTCATAGGTAAGGCAATCGCTGGTGCTCGGACTTCCCCAGTGCTGAAGTTAAAGGTAACTGCAAGTGTTTTTGAGATCCTAATGGCAAATGTCTAGGTGGAATTTAAGTACCTTCAGAGCTTGCTCCCTCTGAGCTGGAGACAATCCCATCCTCCCGCAGGGAGACTGAAGGGCAGGATGTGGAAACCAGACCGGCACAGTTGCAGTTCAGACAATGGCTCTGGGCGACTCAAGTGGCTGGGAGGGTGTCCTGGTTTGGCCTAAAACAGACCAATTTTCCTTTCAGTGATTTTTACTTTCAGCTAAGCTGCTTCTAAGTAGCTGCACTTTCTGAAACTAACTGCATGTTTTGCAGACAGTGTCTGCTTCTAGGACTGATAATGCTTGAAATTTATAGTTATCACTAAGGCACCAGTAGGGATGTTATACAGAAAGGCTCTTGCTGTACTTGTTCTCAGAGAAACCAAGGTCACTGCTAAATTCCTCACTGATTACTAGTAAAGAGCCACAGAAGAGTCACACCTCCAGGGAGAAGCAGACAGGGCAGGTGACCCAAAATTGACCAACGAGGTATTCCATCCCATACGCGTCATTCTCAGTATAAAGCGGGGGGATCACGAGGGTCTCGCCACCTTTTGCTATGGCCGGTGTCCGAAGAGGACTCTGTCCATTTTTGTGCTGCCCCCGATCCCGATCTGTGCATCCCTGAATCCAGTTCCCGTCCGTCGCTGGGCCCAGCCTGGGCCTTCCCGGAGCCTGCCCTGCAGTGCCGGGGGTGACATGACTGACATCGGGGGAGCTCAATCTTGGTTTTGTATATATTTGTATGTATTTAATTATTTCCATAATTATTATTATACTCTTTTTCATTGTTGTAGTTTATTAGAACTGTTTTAACTTTCCAACCCATAAGTCTCTCTCCCTTTTCTTTTTTCCTTCCCCTTCTGGGGAAGAGGAGGGTTAATAGAGAGCGTCTGCCACCGGTTTAATAGCAGGCCCAGCTTCAAACCATGACAGAGGGCAAGAGGCAGGAAGCTCAAGAGCCCAAAATCACCTCCTCTCTCACTGCTAGAGTGAGTCTCACCCCATTGCAGATGCATGCAGAACCCTCAGAACAAGCTCACTTGCCCTCTGCAGCCCCCATGGTGTCTCCACTGACCCCAGGGAGGTGAGAGGGAGCTCATCTGCCCCCCTGCCCTCCCTGCCCCATGCCACGCTCTCTGCCATCCCTGGTAAAGAAGACTTGTCACAAGGGCGAGGCAAGAGTGGCTCCTGGGAGACCTCTGCCCACAAACTGGGTGACAGATCTGACACAAAATACTGATTAAGGTGGTTGGTAAAGTTTGCTTTCCTGCTTACAGCTGGCCAAGGGCACCCTCTGGGCTCACCCCAAACACAAGGGCAGACCCACTCAGGGATCCCTGTTCTCACATCTCCCATCATCCAGTTCAGAAAAAAGACACAAACTCAAGGTCATGTCTGTGTGTGGGAATAGCTCACATACATAAGCAAACATGAACGCCAAATTTTCCAATTAAGAAACCTAAGAAGGAAAGTATCAACCACTTCCAAGTGCAGCAGGAGAACTGGACCAATGGGATTAGCACTGTTCTAATAAGAAAATGGTAGAACAAGTTCCTTCAGCTTTTCACTCCCTGTTAATTTAATATTTTCCCTATTTATTTAAACATCTGCAGAACTATTATCCAGCTGAACAGCATTGAGATCACAGCCATTTGACTGACTGTTTATCTTCTACAGTCAAACACAGCTTTTATTTTTACCCTGCCCGACATGAAGCATGATAATCCACGTTAAAGATGGATTTTGACGTTAGCAGTCAGATTTGATAACTATTTACGATTCCAGATGGGCAATTAAACAGTGTTAATTTTTGGAACCCCACTTCACTCTATAATATAACAGGCACTTTCCTGATTAATAAGAAATTAGACTATCCATAAACTCTCTGCTGGATGCTAAAAGCTTTGCTGTGACAAAAGTCTTTCACTATGTGACAATTAAGGCACATATCTAGCTTTCTAGTTTCCAAATCTTCCATGCACTGTTATGCTCCTTTGTCATGGTTACGTCCACAGAAAATGTACACCTTCTCATAGACATCTGCTCAGAGTCTGACTCCAAAAAAGGCTACATGAAAAGCAGTGTTACTCAAACCCTGTTTCTGAAATAAGAAAGATTTAAAAACTAATTTAACCACAATAAAGGGGAGAATTTATTTTGCTGAGCAAAAGCCATCCCTAACTACAAGACCAAGATATGAGACAGGATGCTCTACAGCAATGTCTAGGCTGCAGCAGTGACTGCTGCACCCTCTCTCTCATATTAACTGATCTTGGTTTTAACTGGTTTTGGTCTTCATGACTTACATGATCTTACTTCTTACATGGCTTACTCTTATATGCAGTCAGTGCTGAACTTCTACAGAAAGAAGTCATTAGGAAGTGATTTTTCACACTGTTTTGTGTGCTCATCCATGTCTGAACTCAGTTTTGCCCTGAGTTTAGCAGACGGGCTAAAATGTAGAGCTGATTTTTCATAAAACAGTTACTCGAGCCCACACACTAGGAAGGCACAAATTTCGCTAGTTCTTATTTTGAAAAAAACAGTCTTTATTTTTTAGCTGAGTCCCTTCCTTAGGGCAATGAAATCTAAAGAGGTATTTCCCTTTTCTTACATCTCAAGAAGAGTGAGAGAAAAGATATATGGAAAAATTGTAGGTATTTCAAAACTATTAAGAAATTAACATTCAGAAACAAATCATAAAAGTTCCCCAAGTTAAAATGCTTTGGTTTTTGTTGAATATCCTCTTTAAAAAATGTTGAGTGTATCATTTCTTAAACTCACAAAAGAAGTGAATTCAAAAATTGCCCCAAGAAATAGGACAGCATAATATTCAATTCTCACAGTTACTAGTTTTCAGGTTCCTTATGGCTTAATTAAGATTCTCCTAAATTAGTCAGCAGAACTTTCGCTATGGGGGCATGGACCCACGTCACAAGCAAAGAACCAAGCATTCCAAACATAAAGAGCTTGAGATGAAATCCAGATTTTGAAACAAGAATTCTGTGAATCCTTTTTCACATCCCAGATACTTTGTTAAAGAAAAAACTCACAGTAACTTTAATACAGCTTTTGTGAGTAAATTGGTAGTGAAGAAACAGTGACACGTGCTTTAATAAAGTTTGCAACCTTCATTCTTATCCAGGATCCTCCTTTTTCAATGGAAAAAAGGTCATTGAGTTCAGCCCAACACAAGGTCTCATACAGACCATGGACTTGAAGTTCCCTGTGGTCACTCAGCTGGGCAGAGGTGGAAGGCTGGTCTTCAAAAATGTTTGTCTGTTTGTTTGCGACTGCAAAGGAAAAACTTTTTTTTCTTTTCATAATAGTAGGGTCAAAGAATTTGCTTTCTCCCCAGCTAGGAACAAAAACAATAATGGAAGGTCTTCAAACTAATGTTCAAAAGAGGAAAAGAGAGCCAACAGATTATTAACTTCTCAGCAGGGAAGACACTATTACAGTCAAAAAACTTCAAAATTCCTTTTCTTATGCAATTCATTAACAGACTTTCAGACCTCTTTGTCCTCAGAAGAAGAGTGTATATATTTCTCCAGTGGTTTGTGTTTTGGGGAGTTGAAGCTAACAGTGCAAAGCCTGTTGTCCAATTATTTGTCTCTAATGTGGCACTTTTGTAAATGTCAGTGCTAGATGGGTATTAAAGTCATCCATCTGTACATGGTCACCGAGCTTTGCTAAACAATAAAAGAAAATTACATCACTGCACTCTGGAAAAAAAGGATTTTTTTAAATCTTTGATATTTCCTTACTACCCAGAACATTAAGCAAATATCTAATGCAGATTATACATATCAATGTGACTTCAAATGCTAAGTTAAGGGCAAATTTGAAAATGGGGGAAAAATCCGTCTCCTTTTTACCACAAAAGAAACTCTCTTGGAAATTATACTGTAGTTCCCATTGTGGAGCATTATTCTGTTTTTTTGGATGTATTTTACTTTCAGATAAAAATATGTTTTCAAGATCAAACTTAGATTGTAAGCACTTCATAACAGTATTCAAATTTGCTTATCAGGCACTAATAAGCCTATCATTGTCACTTAATAAAGGTATCCTACTATCATCATCAATCTTGAGTATGCTAAAAAAGTTTACTCGTCAGAGCATGCATGGAATTCATTTTCTGAGACAACAAATACCTGTCCAATATTTGCAGCAAGCTCAGGTTCACAGTTATGAAGATCCTTACTAGAACTTTATTTTAAGTTACACTGATCCAAAAGAAAGAAGAAATGTGTGAAATATGCTATAAATACAATCCAGATATAAATTTCAAATATGTATACATATAACACACAGCAATGAAGACAGTATCATTAATATATTCAAAGGAATCACGATGTGACTAAAATCACACAGAAATATTCATTACATTCACACAAATCAATATAGAGATTTGCTATATTTGTGATATGTTTAAAGATAGCAGATTGATTACCTCAAACACAAGAATGGTAACTTATTCTCTAGAGCTGACTCATTCTTTAAACCATTAATGGCATAATTGCTTACCTGACACTGTATAAACTGACTAAGAAGATGTTTAGAATATGTGGTAATTTTACCAAAAAAAAAAAAAAAAAAAAATTAAGGTAGCAAAGTGAATTTTGAGTGAGTGTACAGTACAAACAAATCATTCTTCCTGCTACCCAGTAGAGTATACAATGATAGCACACTCTGCAGTGCTCAGATGTGTCCTCTGGTTTTGTTTCCTACAAATAGATAATTCCTCCTAGAAACGATGTCCAGTATATAATATATGATACTCAAATTTCAACAAAAAATAAATATATAAACTGAAATCATAGACAAATGTCTTTATCAGTTCAAAACTTATAATTCCACATTAAGAATATAACTAGACGCTATTTTAAAAGTCTTAATTTAATAACATTGCAGAACAAGAGCTTTGCTGGTTACTCAAAATTTTTAAGAATGGTACCACAGACAGTTTTTTATTAAAAGTTACTATGTGGCAGACTGATACTTGAGTGACCATAATAATCACATTTTGGTTTTGTGATCGTGCACAAAGCTGAACTTCTTTGTTTTATACCATCTCTGTAAATATTTTTTAAATCTTTCCAGTTTATAATACAGAAAAAAATCTGCAATGCTTTGAAGAAACATTCTTTCACTGAGAATTTTGAAATTTCTGAGCCACAGCTAAATCCAAAGGCTTAAACCTCCTCAAGGGAAAATTTTAGAGGCGAAGGTTAACTTCTGATCAATGGAAATATTTTCTTTCCATTTTCCTTTTATTTTGACTCCTTAAATATGTATGTAATACATTTAAATTGACTCAAGCAATCATTTCAAAGTCAAAACTCAAAATGTTTTATTCCAAAAATTGCTACTTTGGAGACATGAACTTTCTCAGAAATTTTCCACAAGCTTTTCTCGTGAACAAATCTTCAATGAAATCAAGATTTCTTTAAAAAAAAGAAACTTTTCAAGAACTACATTCGATGTTAAAACAGGCTTGTGAGATGTTTTCCATTTCTAACTGTAACCTACCACATATAAAACCTTTTGGTCTGCAGCCCACCTCTAATTTAAAACATCCTGTAACAGGCCTTTTTTACAAGCCATAAAATTTAGCAGCTACCTAAATAACTATTCTTGTAATAAAAAGAATGCTTATCAGCCTGTACATATCCACCATTATCTGCCCTTCACCCTAAAGGTCAATTTAGTAGACACATAAAACATTTTCCTAATTCACTTCTTGCTTAGAAATTATAGTACCTGCAGAGAAGCTGCAACGTAAGGGTGCATTTAGATCCTCTTTTGCACCAAACTGGGTTGCGGAGCCATATTCAGCACCCTCTACTATCATGTATTCTTGAATATAGCTAAGCTTATTCTCAGTTATGTTTACTCTTACTCCTTGCCTTTCCCTAGGTGCAAAGCATACCCTGCTTGATGCCAAACCCATCAGCCAGCCCTGTCCCAAGCTTAGTTTTGACCCTGGGCTTACCTGCTCTTTGGCTTCTTCCCTGCTCTTTCCATCCTGTGTGAGATATGTTTCCCATTTGAGATTAAAGTCATGAAAAGAGCAACAGTTGTGTCATTTAATCTGTCAGTCCAGAATTTCAACCCTTGTGTTTCAAAACAGCCATACATTGCCATCATTTTGTTTCCAATAATGGGATGATTCTACTAAGTATCTGGCATCAGCTGCTGGCTGCATTGGGCACTTACAGACAGAGGAGTCACAAGCAAACAAGGTGGTTTCATAAGATAGTCTTCTAGCCTGTCTGCCCATCTCTTTTCCCTCACCGCATGATACCCATTATGACTACACAGAAATCCAGATGCAAAATGGACAATTACTTGACATGTATTTTTCACTTCTCTTGAAAAAACATGTAAATGGTCTCAGTTTTCAGAAATCTGCAAGGAAAATGAAGTGAGTCTTTGTAAGGCATTTTCCTAAAACTGCTAATCAAATGTTAAGCAAATGTTTGGGAAATAAGGAAAGCAGAAGATACTTTCTAAAAAGAAAAAAAAATTAAATTCGCCCTAGCAACAGAATGCCGCAGCCCCCACAATGCCACACGCTGCATGCTCCCTCTTGGAAAACAGGCTGCAGGGTTTGCTACCGGAGTGGGCATTTATGGGAAGAAACAAAGTTAGAATTTCTCAAGCTCCATGCTGATTAATCTTTTCCCTTCTCCTTTACTCATCTCTGGCTCTTCTTCGGTGCAGAGAGACAAGAGACTCTTGTGTGATACGCGGCACTTGGAGCTGCAGAAGGAGCAGGGAGAGAGAAGCCTCCCCTCCTGCTCTGCACGCGGTCTGCATGGACTTCAGGGACCTCTTTCTGTGCAATTACAAGAGTACTGTAAAAATAAACTCTATTCAATAAGCCACCAGAAATGTCTCATAATTAGTCTCAAACTACAGGTAGCGCTTGTGGGAGGAGATTCCCTCAGACGTGGGAGCTAATAGGGCTCCCACTGGCATCTGTCTCAGAGGTATATGTGCTCACATTATGTGATAAGATGACGGCCGTGTGGCTGCAGCTCTCTCTCCTGCCATCAAGCCTCGGTCTGTATCACACTTGATGTCAATAAACAGACACAAAAGAGCGTTAGAAAATGGAGGATTTCTTTGCAGGGGAGACAATAATACAGCCTTGGCACTATTAAATATTTGATCTTGTTCTAGTTTAGAAGCTTTAACAACTCGTCATACTTAAGCCTGAATTCCTAGTCCCATTAATATATTCACACACAGAATACATTAAATTAAATTCTAATATAGTATTGAGTTTTCCCACGTCTGTGCTAACAGAACATTGCACAGGGCTATGGCAAACTAAGACACATTCTATAAGACTTTCCTAATCATCTCTGGGCTGAGAGAGAGAAGCAAACTGGATCTCTTGGAAGAAAAAGAGCTAGGGACAAAGACCATGCAGCAGCATGCATCCAGCTGAGCACCAGAAGGAATGAAAGATACTTTGGGCTAGGAATAAAGCGGTGGAAGAAAATAGCCTGAATGTTATAGGAAAATGATATCTAAATCAATATCTAAAGCAAGTTTAGTTTTTTTCAATCTCATGGCCTTCTTTTCTTACAGTGACAAAATGGTAGTAAAAATTCCCATGCCTCTTCTATTAAATGTGCTCATGTGCTGTCAATTAAGTCAAAAGGTCCAAGATGTTGGATGAGGCTTTGAGCAACCTGGTCTAGTGGAAAGGTGTCCCTGCCCGTGGCAGGGGGTTGGAACTAGATGATCTTTAAGGTACCTTCCAACCCAAACCATTCTATGATTCTATGATTCTATGATTCTATGATTCTATGATTCTATGATTCTATGTCTGACTCGGTGGTCATGCTGTCCTTGACCCTTGATAGCAGCTGCCTCTTGGAGCTGCTAACACTGTTCAGGCTGGACCCATCTGGGTTGAATCTGGAGGGAAGAAGAGGAGAGCTGTGGTATGGATGGCGGACTGCTAGCCTATAGCAGAGCAGAGCTGCTTTCCTCCAGGTCCCTCCTCAATTATTTCCACACTTGGCTGTGTCAGCAGTTTCTCTATATATGCTCCACAGAAACCATTATAAGCAGAGGTGACAGACACACGTCAGCACAGCTTTTCTCGCATCAGAGTGTTACCCTGCTGCAGAAGACTGAAGCAGACACACTGCAACACATTTAGATTAGGATGCATCAGATGATTAATTTTGTAAAGTTCAGGGGACCTGACTCTATGGCACTCTTACATTTTGAAATTATAAGTGAAAGTGCAATGGATTACAAACTACAGACATTATGCAAGCAAATGTACATGAATATTATGTACATTGACATTATCAAAAAAAATAAAGAGTAACCAAACAACTGTAAAACAGCAGTTATCACTGGATATAGAGACTGTGTCTTCAGTTGTTCACAGAAGCTTACAGGAGGAGATAAAAATCTATCAACTAATAATTATCATAACAATAAACAATAATTTCTAACAATTCTCAAGGCAAACTGGAGAGTGTGTGGGCCTTCCCTAACAAAGACACTTAGAGACTAGTCACAACGAAAATGCAAACTTGTGGTCCCGTTTCACATTTGCACTCAGGCTAAGTATGAAGGAGCAAGTAAATTTACATGTGCAAGGTATAAAACGTGGATGAAATCAAAAGCAAGGCATTTAAAGAGAGGCACAGGAAGTACGCCAGAGAAAGGTGAAGAATCATTGGGGCATTACATTTTGTTCTCCTGTTCTAATCATAATCATGCAATAAAGGACAGCTTTAAAAATACAGAGTAAAATCAATCTTAATGAGATAGTAAATGTAAGGGAATTTTTATGGTTTATCAAAAGAGCTTCAAGGTGAAAAAGAGCAAATTACCAGCCTCCTGTCAGCTTTGCAACACCCCCTCTCACTTCTAATATCAATATCCATTATTGAAATCACTTCTCCCCAAATCCAGGGATTGAAACCATTGTGATATCCTTGTATTTATTCAGTCTGCCAACTCTCTCTGCCTTAATCCATTTTTATGGGCTGACAAAGGATTGAAATGGGTAAGCAAGCTGTTTTCAGGGTGTTTTACGCAGTGTCAAAACTGGCAAGGGCAATGAGAGATGCTACACAGCAACATATGCTCACAGCATGCCTGGGGGCTTGAAGTTGTGGCTGTCGCTTCCTCCCCCTGAACAGGTGAGAGCTGTACAAAGGGTATAGCACGATGAGGACAGTCAGACCAGGAAATGCCCACATTCACAGGTGAAGTTAGAACCTGCTGGCACTAGTCTGACTGTTGAGCATGCGAATGCAGCAGTTCACTTGTGAGGGAACATGGGGTAGGCACATGCCCACAGCAATGAACTAACGTGGGATGTGATGTGCTGAGGACAAGCAGAGAGCAAAGGAGAGATCACCATCATAGTGACAAAATGCTGGATCAGTAGATCTCCCCAACCTTCCCCTTCTGCATTGCATGGTCATTGGTGCAGCACTGATAGCTGCCCCACCTCCTTAGTAAAGAGACCTGAGCAATGGATGCAGTGGAAGGAGGCAGATCCAGAGAGGCACAGCAGCTTCTCCCACTAGGGCAGGAAGGCTTGGGAAGGCACATCCAACAGTGGAAGGTACCTCCAAGGTCTGTTTCTTTCCTTGTGTGAATGATCAAAGGAATGAACAAGGGTTTGAAACAAACTGAAATACAGAGTTTTGTTACGCTTGTGTATTTGTTTCACAATGCATTAAAACAGCTTGCATAAGGTAGGTTTCTCCTTTCATTCTTCAGCAGAAAAAGTGTGAACTAATGCATTTGGACAACAGGAGAAAAAGGGATGTATATTGAGCTTTGCTAGCCCATAAAGTGCTGAGACATTGCAAAATCTGAATGCATCTTTGGAAAAGATGGTAACATATCTCTTGACCAATGAATAATTAATAATATATTTTAATGAAGATTTACTACAGATCCAAACAAATATTCATTATGTAGAAAAGGAACAATTTAATGTAAGTATGAAATACAAACTGTATGTGACCTTTCTAGAGAGTTATTAGAAAGATAAGTTGATGAACCAAACATGAAAATGGCAAGAGTCATTGAATTACAAGAAAATACCAGGTCACAGTGAGCCTGGATGTTGAGTTTTACAGGCCATTCACTCTGAAGATTTTCCCACATTGCAGTGAAATGTACAATCAAGTGTTAGATAATGCCATATAACCACAAAGCCTCAGGGAACCACTGATTATGACTACCAGTGTCCACATCCCCAAACACAGTAGACCTTTCAATTACACAGATTTGTATCAAACATGCAATTGTCTTCCCACTGCAGTCTAAGGAGCATTTGCCCATAGTCTGTGGGGAGCTGGCTGACCTTCTTTTTCTCCAGCTGCCAAACTGCATTAATGGATTGAAAAACATACACAAGAGACATTCCTAATATATTAGTCAGTAAACAAAAGCAGTCATGCCACAGACATGTTATACAACTGAGAGTGCAAGCCATGACACAATTTCCGTATTAACAGGAGGCCAATACACTTAAGTGCCCCAGAAGCACAGAACAAAGTGAAAAGGTTTGTTAGCTAGCCTTGGTTATCCACACTTTCTCTCCATCCTTCCTTTTGTTCACTCCGTAGTCGAATTGCCAGATTTCCTCTCTGCCCACACTAGCTCAGCCAAACCTCCTCCATAGCAGCGCAAATATCTGAACCTTTCCATAAATGCCAACATTCACCTAGGTCATGCTCTCATAGGTCAGCTCCTTCTTCCTATGGACAACTTATGTCCAGCCACAGACTTGTTTTGCATGCTGTTTTTCCCTATTTATTCCAGCTTCCTCAAGGGAGTAGTTGCTGTACCTCATCCCCTTGGAGAAGCTAGTCCGTGTCTTTCAGGAAATTCCTGGGATAAGGTTTACTGTAGAGGTTTGGTTAAGTGAGAAGGGGCACGATCTTGTGCCACTGAGCAGTCTGAGCAACCCAGGCTTTGAGCAAGGGTTAAGCCCAGAGCTAGCGACCTTGGACTCCCCTTGCACGGTGCAGAACAAAGAACCCCGTGGTGCCTGCTTCGCAGGAAGCAAAACTACATCTGGGAGCGGGGGGGCGGTCACGGCTCTGAATATGTAAACCTGTGGATCAATCACAAGTGCGATCGGAGCGCGTGATTAACATATGCATAGTCTATATAACCACTGCTTTCTTTGTTAATAAACGAGAATCTTCCATACTCACATTGAGATTGTGTAGCTTACTCCGGACCGTTCCCCAGCACCCGCGAGCGCGCCTCCCCCGGTTTTCCCCTTAATACAGTTTACCACCAACATCTTTTCATTCCTAATATTTTCATGTTAAATTGAACACATTTAGCACAACTACAGCCCAAATCATTTTTCCCTGCAATGACCCAGGATATGTGGCTTTGACTGGAGGATCACCCTATCTTCCTCCTAAACAGAGTGCTACTTTAGACACCACGAATTGCTCTCTTCCCTCCTCCCCTGGGATTGCAGGTCAAGAGACTGACAAAGTTTTGAGGCTCTGTCAAAACTACTCCAAAGTCCCATTTGTTCATTCCCATGCAAAATGCTCCAGTGTCATCCCATGTATCTCTAGCTACCAAAGCTGGAGTGTTTGGAAATTATGCTAAAAGAAAGCTTCTTGAGGGTCCTGAGTCACAGAAACACTGTGGGAATTATTACTAGTCTCTGACTGGCCAGTTCACAAAGGATAGTAGTGGACCTAGCTGTGATTTTTAAGCAGCAACTGTAGCTCAAGCAACTGTTTGCATGCTTTTAGCTCTAGAAATCTTTTCTTCAAACTCCTGCACACTCTCCCAGTGCAAAATCAATCAGTATAAGCACACAGATCATCAAGGGAGAACAGATTAGGGAATGAATATGAGCCTTTAAGGAAAAAAATACTTCATCACAAGAGTGAGCACAACTGAAGTAGGTGGCCCAGAAAGGTTGTGGCATCTCCATCCTGGAGAGTTTCAAAACTTGGCTGAACAAGGTCCTGGGGGACCTGATCCAACTTTGGGCAGGAGTCTGAACTAGATGACCTCCAGCAATCCCTTCCGGCCTATATTTTGCTGTTATCCTTTATTCTCATGTGCATTCTTGTGTCTTGAATGGAGACCACCTGCATGGGAGTAATGTGCCACAGTAAGGTCTAACAAACAGAACTCTCGCTATGGTCAGCCATTAAAGAACAACTTCACTCTCTCTAGGAATATACAAGAGGATATCATGAGCAGCATGAGAAGATACTTGGATTCCTAAGACACTCCTGATTCCAGTCCCAAATACAATATAGCCTACCACGGTTTGGGGAAAAAAGAAAACATTGAAGCTGGTGAGTATGACGACTTCTGCAATTTGTTAAAAATCTCTCTAAGAAAGGTGCTTTGAAATTGAATATTTCTAACTTCTCTGACAACACAGAGCTAGCAATGCCCAACTTGTTTTCTGCAGTGTTCAGGAGGGATCCAAAATTGCAATACAGACAGTATCAATGGCCTGTTAGGCTTAAGTGAGAGACATCTACTTCATATTTATGGTTTTCTTTTTTTACAGTCAATCATAGGACAGTGTTAAGTCTACTGCCATGTTCAACATAGTGCTAGGTATTATTCTTTCTTATTGTAAGCACTGCTGTCTTTTAACTAAACAAGTTTTTTAAGCAGTTCTTCTAGTGTTTCTTCTCCTTATGTTCATGTCTGTGTTCTCCCGGAGGCTTCCTTTCCTCCCTCTTTTAATAATCACCCCATAAACTGTGGCATGTATATTGAATAAAAATACACAATGTTGAATTCACACAAATCACCAGAAGAAGATGAATGTGTAATTTATGTGGGTCTTTAGTATTGCACTTTTGCTATTTCTCCCTACGTTCTCCCCTGAAAGTGCCCTCATAAAGATGTGTTAATTTTTCACTGTGGGTGTCACATACAGCTTCAGCAGTCACCATGCGTACATGCAGCTTCCTTGCTGACCCATCATAACAAGTAACTTTTGGAGATCACTCCAATAGTGCAGCCCTGATCCTGATGAACTTACTCAGTATTCATGTGAAAGGGGCACATGAAGGAGGGAAGGGGGAATTTACAATACTCTTTGGGGTTTCCATTACCAGGAATGACTTTGTCGTATCTCATTTATTTTTGCTAAGTTTTGTAATAATGAAAGATCTTGAAGGCTACAAAGAAATGCAGGCATCAAAGTATTTAATGCATTTCATGTGTGCTGTTGCTATATGTTTCATGGTAAGAAAGATAATGATAGCAAAAAATATCTCTTACCGTGACAGACACTCATGAAATGCAGAAAAAAAGCCAGCATGGTATCAACAATGACAGATACATATATGTGCCATGTCCCACTATGGTACAAGGGGTTAGGGATTGACAGAGATCACAAAAGTTCTTGTTGATTTTGTCAATATGTGCTAGCTGGTAAAGCAAATACAGAAAATAATTTTGGGTGGGGTAATAAATACATATATATAAATGTATATCTAGCATGTCACATCAAAATATAACATTAAATCTCTATTTTAGTCTCCACAGTAAATGAAGTTTTCATTTTCTGAAGCAAAATCATGCCTTTTCACAGAAAGAAAAAACGTGTTTGTGAGTGGCAGACAAAAAAAAAAGATGCTTATCTGATGAAATACACTTTTACGGAATGTCAATCAGGGCAATAATTCATGTTTCTTGCCATTGCTTTTACACATTAGTCACTGCCACAAGGTTTTCATCCCTGCAAATTACATCCTCCCGAATCACTACACTGAATCACAGATCTTCCTGATTAGCTGCTTTTATTTAGCTGCCCCATAATCATTTGATTCTCTCCATGCAAGTAAAAAGCAGAGCTGTGATCCATCTGTTAAGTTATAGACCATAAGTTCCCATCTGTCATCCATGGACCAGTGGTAGTCCCCGGAGCACTCTCTACCCATCTGCAGAGAGTTGGCTGCTCTCCTGGTGCTGCCTTCTCCTCATCTCCAGCTGTTAAATCACATTAAAAGATGCGTAAAAAAAACACAGAACAAAAACAATGAGAATAACATTAATTTTCCATGTAAACAATTGCTTTAGCTGCAAGAGGGATGTTATACAATTGTGAATGCGCAAGGAAGAACCTCGGAGCCACGTGCCTTTCTCGGCAGCAGCTCTGCGAACGCCAGGTCCCTGCCAGCAGCTGCAGCAAGGGCTCCAAGTGGGGTGGGCTGTGGGGTGCTCCTCCAGGAACCCAGGGCCTTCATTCAAGTGTCAGCACTGTTAACTGGTTCACTGCTGATTGCTTTGACAGAAATATCTACTTCAGGGAAGAAAGAGCTGATCTCCCTAGATTAGGCTGGATCGGTTGCCACCCCTGCCAGCTGTTCATCTGGTCCTGCACCCGAAGCCCCAGCTCGGACCATGGCTGAGCAGTCTTATGACAGCTCTCCCATCTCCACAGTGTACAGCCTGGGGTAGGACACATAATTTTTGCTTACTTCAGTCTGCTAAGCTGCCATATTTCAGCAATCACCAGAGATCCCGCTCCTGGAGATGAGGAATTAGTGGGGCATTTTAGTCATCGCAGTTCACTCTGACCCCATGCACAAGGCAACACTGCCTGGTCCCTACTCCTCATTACGTCTGACAGCCCATGATGGGGCAGCAGCAACAGCGGTTTCTGTCCCCTCCATCCTCCCACCCCACCTGCCCAAAGCTACTGACCTCATCAATGCCAGAGCTGAACATGCTGTCCAACCGCCTCATTCACAGCCCAGCATGCAAGTGAAAGTGCCATCAGTTCTGGTTTGTTTTAAAATAGCTCAGGCCTTTGCATCCCCAGTCCCTGACAGATGATCTGCTGGGGTAAATTCTTCAGCTATCACATCAAAATCTGACTGAAATCCTGAAACCTATAACACAATCCCAAACTATCTCACAGGTACCTGAACCCATCAAACTGTCCTTCAGCCAGCACCCTCCAGCCGTTGCACACAATATCGCCATTACAGATCAGACTGAAAACTGAGGATGCAAGAACATCATAACCAATCAATATTTAATTTCATATAAGAGTACCTGAAGGGAGGGTAGGTGCAGCAGTGGCTCTGTTATCGGGTTTTACTCATATTCAACTGAATAACATTTCCCATTTTAATGTGTGCCAAATACCACAAAGTGTTCCTGTACACCATGCCAAAGAAACACAGGCAAGAACCACATGGCAAAGGCAAGGTTTACGTGTTTGTGGAGTTGTTACATGAAGTTTGTTCTCACCTGCACAGGAGAAGCTTCACACGTGGATTACCACCCCATAGCCCTTTGCCCACCTGAATCTATTTAGTAAAGCAAATCGATTTCTGTGACCAACAGCACACCAGAGAGTAGTACGGCTGACATCCATCATGAGTTCAAATAGCCCAGCACCAATTTACTGCTGGGTCTGGTGGGAGCATCCTTACACACACAGCTGGGATAGAGCTTCAGTTCATACGTGTGGATTAACACTGAGACGGCTCTACAGCTCTCCTGCCAGTCCTGAGAGCACCAGTATGTCTAAAAACAGGCTGATGTGGGAATACTCTGACACAAAGTAAAATACCATCCCTTACTTAACTATCCCCAAAAGTGCTATTTCAAAACTTAACTCCTCATTCTTAGAGCACACATGCATGTGCTTACTTATTGCCTAGTAAAACCAGACCTACTGACTATATTTGAACGACTCCATGAGTGAAGATGAACACGTTTGTAGGTGTCCACAGCAGTACCTTCTTGGGGTCAGTTGTGCCAGGCTCAGAGCATTTTCGTCTCTTCAAATTCAGCATGTGTTGAAGCATTTTATAACTCTTAATTCTGGGCTTATGGGAGCCCAGAATACTCCACACACTAATATGTTAGGCAATTGACAGTCGAGGCCCTCAGCATCTCCCTGTTATTCATTTGGAACAAAAGGCTGTGCTTTTCCTGGACTTTATGCTTTGCTAGCCTGGAATTAGCATTTTGCCAGCCCCCAAAGCCCAAATCTGAGCTCATCCAAACTTTGGGAAGGACAAATCTGGCTCCAAGGCCTGTATTTCAAGGCCATCTCTAATCTAGCACTAGCAAACGGGGCTTTTTTAATGCTAATTCCCCACTTTCTCATCAACTAATGGAACAAAAAGGAGGAAAAACTGTCTAGGTCCTAGGGATATTATCTTCCCTTTCTGTTAGAAATACATACATGATGAACCAATCCGGCTGTGAATGATAACAACTGCTTTAAATAGATAAGAAGCAAATAGGCAAAGAGACAATAAGGTTATTAAGGGATAATACTGGGAAACTGAGTGACAGATGATTATCTGAACTTCATTTAATTTCAAATTTAGCATTTCTTTTATGTTCACTCCTATAATTTTTCTTTTCCCTTTTGTTCACATTCTCTTTCTGCAGGAAAAAAAAAAAAAAAAAAGAGGGATAGATTCAAAATACAGAATTTGTCACCATTTAAAGCAAAAATTAAACGACTCACCAAAAACTTTGCCATAGGTCTCCAGGGTCACATGCAGGGGCTTTCATGCAGATTGCTGCCTCCGTTTTCTTCTCTTGCTCTTCAGACAGAAGCCCACACTGGCTGATACAGGAACGGTTTAGTGCAGTCAGTAAGTCCTGTCCTGTCTGCCTACTGTTGAGACCTGAGCTGGCCCTGTTCCCTGCTGCCCTGGAGCATGGGCAAAGGTGACACATGGATTTCTACTCCGATCATGCAGGCATCACTTCAGAAACTTTTGTTTGAAAACACAAATGTAAAGATAAAAAGTCTCACTTCAATTTTTTTTTTTAATTAGTAAAGTGAAACTCACTTGTAAGGCATATCAGTTCATTTTGTTGTTCATTTCCATCAGAAGAAACAGGAAATTTGATTAACTGAGATAGTCTTGGCTTCATAGGCCTGATGAGTGATGTCCTCTTTTACTCATGCACATGGGAAGGGCTAAATGTTTTTCTGAACGGTCTTGCTAGTTTCTGTGGCACTCAGGAAGATGGAGGGAGAGGAGTGGTTGTGCACCAAAATCATCTCATGGAAGGAGAAGTAATGTCCCGCTCCTGTAGAAATTGTCTATTTTTAAACTGCTGACCTGCAGCTCAATAGCTCTGTCATACACCTCTCCCAACTGAGCTGACATCAGACCTTCACCAAAATGCACTCGGTTCTCTCTCCTTTGCTCTAAATCTTATCACCTTAAGCAAAAAGAAACCCACATCCTCTCATCTTCTCCTCTATCCTCACCTTATTCTATAATGTTTGGCTATTCAGGGATGAGTAGCTTACATCCTCTTTGAATGAAGTATCAGCAATTTTCCCATGCATGGTTTCATTCACTTGGCAGTTTTACAGCTGCTAATGCTATTGTGGACAGCATCCTTTTAAATAATGACTGAAAATCATGTCATTTTACCTTCAGAAATTAGCAAAGTTATGTGGTTCTATTGGTTTGTACAGGAATATGACATTCTTGAACCAAAAAGGGTCACTAGATTGTTTTAAATATGTTTTTAATCCCTGCTAGAAGGAAAGTATAAAAAAATCCTGCTTTTATACTAAATTAAGGCCAACAGCTCCTGCAACAGTATGTCTGATCTTCTGTGTATAGAGCATACAAAGTGATATAATAAGCAGAACTATAGTGCTAATATTTTTCATCAAAAGAATAATTCAGTATGGAATGACATCAGCATTCTAACTAATATTTCTTCATTGGTTTTAGGTAAAACATCAAAGAAGTTGTAGGTAGATTAGGGTACGGCGACCGGAAAATCTCGGGCTGTAACGGAAGGTAGGCGTGGCGAAAGGAGCAGGATGTGTCATTATCGTGCGAGTTCGTACGGGACAAGACGACTATATAAGGCTGTTGCGCAGTTAAATAAACGCCATTTGCAGCATCCTCATATTGGTGTCAGTGCTCAATGGCCCTGGGGTGCGGATAGCCTCAGGCCAGCCAGCAACCGAACAGAGCTTGCTGCAGACAAGCGGCAACAAGTGGTGACCCCGACGTGATTGCTGGGCTGGCGGACCGCGGGCGGTCGGAGTGGGTTCGCGAACCATGGAAACCTTGATAAAGGTGATTTCGTTACTGGGCGGGGAATTTAAGATTTCTGTGAAATCGAAAGACGTAGCCCAGTGTGTGGACCGTCTCGTTAAAGGGGGGGGCGGTGGCAGGACCGGCTGATTGTTTACAGCCGAATACCTGGGAGCGGTGCTCGATGCAGCTCGCTGAGCGAGCTATGGCAGCGGGTTCTGCCAAAGAATTAAAAACATGGGGAGTTATCTTGTGGCTGCTACGGGCTGCGCGGGAGGACCAGGCGACATGGGATGCGGCTCAGGTGTGTTTACATGGGGTCTACCCTGACCAAGACAGAAGTGGCAGTGGTGAAACTCCTCCAACATATACTCTCTGAGAGAGGAATTAAATACGATGAAGCTGCGTTAAAGCAGTTACTCTTTTGGGCAAAAGATGAAGGACATTTTACAACCTTTAATGATGTCTTTGAAGTGCCTTTATGCGAGAAGATTGGTGACTCTCTCTGGAATGCGGTGTCAAGTGGTGATGAGGAAGCCTTTAAATTGTCTGCTACATGGGGGCTGGTTGGTGAGGCGTTGGAGGGAATGGGGACAGAGAGAGAAGTCGCACATGCAGCTTTTATGGCTTTAGGACCGCAGGCGCCTGCTACCCCCTCACTGTTTGCGGGACCAACACCTCCCACGGCCCCGGTGGCTGTACCGCTGGCAGCTCCTTTATCACCGTGGGTACGGACGGCTCCGAAAAAAGCTGAGGAGCGGGGAGTGAGAAAAATAGATACAGATCCATCAGAACCGGTAGTGCCCCCTAAAACACGAACTCGATTTGAACTAATTGATTCAGACGCTGAACAGGAGACTTGGCAGAAACCCCCTCCGAAACCCCCTCCCTCTCATTGATCTCTCTACGGATGAGGCTGAGCAGGAGGACAAGAAGGAGGGTAAACATGCTTTGTACCCACCTTTACCGGATTCGCCGTTTCCTGAGTCTGTTGAACAAAGTTTACATTCCGGTGCTAAACGACCACCCTTAAAGTCTCCATTTACATAGTCAGCAGTACCAGAGTCACAAGGACTTAAAGGACTGTTACCATCACGAAATGGACACGAACTTGACATGACAGAGCTTGGTAGACGACTGGAAGAATTAAAGACGGAATTGCAGCAGCATCGTTCAGCCAACGCCTCGGGACACGTGACTATGTCTCCCCCAAAAACCCCCCTCTGTGTTCGAGACAAGTATTAGGGCCACCTCAGCCTCCTTTACAACTCCCTACTCCACCTTTAGATCAGGGCGGGGGGGGAGGTTTGCGTCCATCTGGTAATGTGGGAGGTGAGGGAGAGGGTCAGCTTCCGCCCACATATACAGGGGAAGGGGGGGGAGGTGAGGGAGGAGTGAAATGGAAAGGGGTCATTCGAGATGTGTTGTTGGAGGGAGTTGTGGTTCCACGGGCATGTCCGGTGGTTGTGGGTGCGGGTCCTGAGGGAGGAAGTGTTTGGCAACTGTTGGATTGGAAAATTGTAAAAGAAGCATTACCACTATAGTTAGCGAAAGACAACACAGGTGAGGACTGCAGAAAAGTTGTTGCAGGGATGGCAAATATAATGCCACCTTAACTGAGCTAATGGATGCTTGTGAGAAAGTAGGAACCACCACATTTCAGATGGAGCATTTAGCAAAAACTTTTGCGGCGGCAATTAAGGTAGTTCATCGTTGTTATACATGCGAACAGGAAGGTCACTTTAAGAAAAACTGCCTTAAGAAGTTGAAGCTGAGTGGGAGAGATAACTCTGTTTTGATGTGTCATTGCTGTGGGAAGCTAGGGCATTTTGTGTAGCTGTGCAGGTCTCAGTATAATGCTCAAGGTCAGCTGATAACAACCAGCTGCAGAATACGGGGAAACTGGAGAAAGAACGCGGGGGGGGGGGAACCGTATGCTGACACAAATGAATCTTCCCAACCAGTTCCAGGCCTATGCAGTTAACTCGCAGCCCAAACCTCAGGGAGCGCAGGACTGGTGTTTCCACAAGGGGTTAACCTGTGCGGCTGCCAAGCCTTGGACCTGTGGCAAACAGGGATAATGCTAATGCTGATTGTCAAAAGATCATTGAAGCTTTACCTGGAAAAACAGATTTGAATGCTATGATAAAGGCATGTGCAAAAGTGGGTACTGTGGAACATAAGGCTCAAGTTATGGCTGCGGCCGTACTTGGGGCTTACGTTGTCACAATTGCAGTCTCTATTCCAATTGTTAGCAGGGGACACAACTTTAACAGCACCACAACACACTACTTCAGAGATACAGCAACTGATTACAGAAATAGAAAGCAGGCTACATTCCAAATTTGTACATCGTATTGATTTGAATCAGGAAATACAAATTATCACTTTGTTTGATAGGGAAATTCCGTATGCAATAATTGGTCAATGGAATTCAGAATGATCAGATTCGTTACAGAGCTATTGGCACAGATTATTCATCAAAGGACGGATGCGATGTCGGGAGCTTGTGGCCAGAGATCCCTGCATCACTAACCGTTCCTATTTTGCAGCTCAATATTTTGAGTGGTGTATGGCTAATAGCTTTGCTTTGCAAACAGCTATGGAGAATTTCTCGGGACAGGTTGTTTACCACTTGCCCTCCCATCCTGTTATAAAACTGAGTGTGGAACTTCCAATTGCCACAGGAGTGTGGTGCGCAGACACTCCTGTGGATGGAACTACCATTTTTACAGATGGATCTGGGAACACAGGCAAGGCGGGCCTTGTCTGGTATTCTGATGGCAAGTGGGAATCTATGGTAATACAACAAAAGGGTTCACCTCAGGTGGTAGAATTACGAGCTGTATTAAAAATATTTCAGAATTTTCCCATTCCCTTTAATTTGATTGCTGATTCAGCATATGTAGCTGGCATTATAAAGCAATTGGATAGATCTGTTATAGAGCATATATGTAATCAGTGTGTTTTTGAATTGCTGCGAGCTCTGTGGCAAGAAATTCAAATCCGAACTGCATTGTTTTATGTTTTACATGTAAGAAATCATACTAATTTGCCTGGGTTTATTGCAGAAGGCAATGCTCAAGTGGACTCTTTGGTTTTTCATCCTAAAACAACACTTTGTACCAGAGTGGAAGCAATAGCACAATTGCTTGTCAAAGTGCATAGAAGGATTACAGACATTACCGGACTAGACTCAGATGCTATCTATTTACCTATCAGAAAGGAATATCTACAGTGGTTAACAAGTCAGTCAACTCTTTTTTAAATGGCCTTACAGGACTTTACTGGACAATTGTTAACACATTTGCCAAAAGATAAAAAGCTACAGTTTATTTGCAAACAGGATTGGGAAGAAAAACCTATCAGATCAGAGATACCTGTGACTGGACTAACTGTTTTTACTGATGCAGGAAAGCGATCACATTCAGCAGTTATTACCTGGCAAGAGGATGGACAATAGAAACATTGTAAATTCTCAGGACAAACTGAGGACTCATTGCAGACACTTGAATTTTTTGCGATATATCAGGTTTTTGTAAAATGGACCAATAAGAAATATGCGACTTTACACTATTTTGCTACAGTTGCATCAAGCAATAGGCCTCAGAGAGATACCTTGTTTTGTCACCCACATTCGTGGTCATCAATTTGATCAAAATTTGAGCACTGGAGATAATAAAGCAGACACACTTGTATCCTATACGCAAATATCACCAAATTTATTTGAACAAATACACCTATCCCATCAATTCTTTCATCAATCAGCGAAAATGTTAGCGAAACAATTTCACCTCACCATGGCACAAGCACGTGAATTAGTTAGTGTTTGTCCTAGTTGTCAGAAAATTGGCATGGGAATTGGAATAGGGGTAAATCCTCGAGAGCTGAGTGCGTTGCAACTGTGGCAAATGGACGTTACTCACATTGCAGAATTTGGAAGGCTCAAATATGTTCATGTATCTGTTGATACGTTTTCACATATAATATGGGCAACAGCACAAACTGGGGAAACAGGTCGTCATGTCAAATGACATTTACTTGCTTGCTTTGCAAGTCTTGGGGTTCCACGGCAACTTAGGACTGATAATGGACCAGCATGCTGTTCATAGATTTTTCGTCAATTTTGTCAACTATGGGGTATTGCACATGTCACCGGGATTCCTCATTCGCCTACGGGTCAGGCGACTGTGGAACGTGCTCATAGTACATTGAAACAGCTTCTGCAAAAACAAAAAGGGGGAGAGGAAACTGAACCTTCTGAGAGACTTGCAAAAGCTGTTTATGTACTTAACCATTTAACTTTAGCAGGAGATAAGGAGCGACCCCCAATTGTAATACATTGGGAGGCAGTTCGATAGGGAGCAAGCTATGTGCAAAACAAAGGCAAAGTGTGGTATAGGGAACCAGGTACTAACGAGTGGTTGGGACCAGGGGAACTATTACTAATGGGTCGAGGTTATGTTTCTGTCTCTACAGGCGCAGGAGTACGGTGGATTGTTTCTAAAAGGATGGTTAGCCATATTATTAGAGGGAATAGTTTATATACTTGTGATTATAATTATCATAGGGATCTGCGTGGGTTGTGTTGAGGCAATCATTGAGAATAGTATATGGAAGTAGTGAGATAATAAATCTAACTACTTCCAAAGGGGGAAATTGATACCGGATGGTTTAGCAACGGTTTAGCAAGAGTAGGCCTCAGAGTAGGCTCTAAAAGGCCTGATCTGTGTTACCTTTAAACAGAATCAGCTTTCCTGTCAGTAGTTTTCCTTTCAGCTAGAATAACAGAGAATAACAGTATGTTCTGAAGTAAACTGCATGTTTTGTAGATAGAGTCTGCTTATGGGAATGTTTATAATAGGCATTATCCTACTTGTGTTACCCTGTTTGTTTGCATGTTTGCAGAAAACTGTGCAACGAATGGCCAATACAACCTTTGTGGCTCAACAACAGAGAGAAGACTTATGGGTAACCAAGGCTGGGATTCTCTGACTGGGCTCTGCGAGACACAGGGAACCAGGTTTAAGAATACCTGTGGGGGAAGCCGAAACAGCACCAGCCTTGACCTTCAGATGTGAGGAGTCATGACAGTACAGAGAGTCTGGTAAAGCGGCGGGGTGCCAAGAAAGATGAGGAACGGCGGCCGTTGCTGAGTGAAACAAAAGCTTTAAACAATGCGCTTATGATTAGCTTGCTTTTGCTTTGCATCTCAGGAGTTGCAGGGGAATCTTACTGGAGAACCTGGGCTCGGGATGTTGTATCCGCCAGCTACGCTTACGCTTTGATGCAAGGCTCCAGAATCAGCGATACGCTTTACTTTGCATGACTTGAAGCATGGGGAGGGGGAAATGTAGGTAGATTAGGGTACGGCGACCAGAAAATCTCGGGCTGTAACGGAAGGTAGGCGTGGCGAAAGGAGCAGGATGTGCAAGTATCGTGCGAGTTCGTACGGGACAAGACGACTATATAAGGCTGTTGCGCAGTTAAATAAACGCCATTTGCAGCATCGTCACATTGGTGTCAGTGCTCAATGGCCCTGGGGTGCGGATAGCCTCAGGCCAGCCAGCAACCAAACGGAGCTTGCTGCAGACAAGCGGCAACAGAAGTGTTGTGAACTGATTTTTCATTATATTTAGTGGAGGTCCCCAAGAAACACTTTATGACTTTTCAGACATTAGCTAGTAGGAAATGTTGGGTAGAAACTGGTAAACTAAACAGTCATTGGCCAGTGCCATGGAAAACAACTTTTCCTTTGTGGAAAATCCAGACTATTAATATCCCTTATAGGGATTCCATCAATCAGGTTCTAAAGAACTTCAGTAGTGTTTTATTGAAATTAACCTAAAAACTCAGTACATTCTTAATCTTTTTGGGGGGACTGATGGTTTTTATACATTCAGCTGAGATATTTTGCTAAACATTATTTGATTTTTTGAACTGTGTTACTGTTCTCAAATTCAGCTAAATCCTACGTGGTTGTAGACACAGTCCCTGTTGCAATACTGAAGAACATGGATAAAAGCAGGAGAGAGACCCTTTTGGGAACACTACTGCAAATCAGGGGAAATAGATGTAGCTTTCCATGTGTTTAACTGTGAATTTGCATACTGAATGAATTCCAACAAAATCCCAGCTCTGCAAATAAGGAGATAATACAGACCCTTTCTAGTCATAGGTTGCTTCATCCCAACATCTCTTGGGAGTAACACTTATAAGAAAATCCCCTGGAATTTATTTCACTGGAAGAGCTTCACATAGTTCATGGAAAATACAAAGCAGGCTAAACATAACCTCATTTGCCTTCTAGAAAGTGTAGTAGCTGTGTTCTTTGGGTGACCTTTTTCATTGACACCAAATTCTTTGGAAATCAGAGCAAATGAAAGAGAGTTCCCATGTCCTTAAAGTGGAACTGTGGAATAGAATTGAATCTGGATTTGAGCTTATATCTTTTTATAGTGAGGAAAATAAATGGCCTACCACCACATCTTTCAGAATACATCAAGTGGTATGGGGCACCAAAGTAAAGAAGAACAGACGCTTCAGCAGCAACAAAACAAAGAAATTCTGTTGTGAAGTGCGGCAGGCGGCAAGGAAGGCACAGACTCTGAGATTGAGGATGCAAGGGCCTGAAGCTGAAAGGCCTAAGGCTTTTTATTGTTATGCTACTACCCTATTTAACTGCTACAATGCAGGAGCCAGACTAGGCAGTTCAAGATAACATCAACATTCACATGCTAAGCACTCATCACCCATTCTGGCAAGAGCCACAGTGTCCTGGGCTCAAAACATCAACAACCATTCCTGTTTTCAGCTCTGTGTTTGGAACTGACCTTCAACACATGTTTACTTCTTTCATGCCTCAAAAAGCCCTGTGAACTGGTCTCGGCTCCTTTATCTTAGAAGCAAGCAAAAACTATTCTCAGTGCAGTGTTCCCAAGCAAATCTTATGCTCCCCAAGTAAAGCACAGCCCTTTGCAGGCTGAGGGTCTTCCACATTTCCCCCTTTTTTGTTTATTTGATGACAAGGCTGGTCATGATGTGGGCTTCAGCTTTTCAGAGTCCTCTGATTGCAGACCAGGTCTCTGAAGCAGCACTCAGGGCAAAGGCACACAAGCAGGGACGCAGGCACCGCAGAGTTCAGTTCCTGCTAGAGAGAGAGTGAGAGAGATTCCGGGCCTGCTGCCTTCGCCTCTATATTAGGGATTTCTGGCAGGCGGCAGTTTTCCACTGTGCTTTGATCTTTCTCACAGCAGGGCAGGAATCTCAGGCATAAACCATTAGGTGCCCTTGAGTCTTATCACAGGCCTATGTTATCTGAATGCAGATGCTCTACTTGTCCAGCACACAAAACTAAATAACAGTTAGTAGTTTGATATACGTGTTTTTTGACACCCCAGGTGCAAGTCACTTGAGCGTGTTTACAGTCCTTCTCGCCAATCTTCCGTTATATTCCCACATTCTACCCCCTCGCTCAAGAGACTGCTTCTCCTGGGTAGTTCAAAGCTGGATGTGCACATTTGGCTTGTGGAGGGTAGAGCAGAGTAATATACAGAGGCACACAATAAATACATATAGAAAAAGGAATAAACATAGATATCTATACAATAATGCTGTAGCATCACTAATTACAAAGAAGGGCCAAAGATAAACAACAGTGTGAACAACATCCCTGTAGTGTCCAAATTTACTTGATTCACACACTCTGGAAGAGATAACTGCTGTGAGAATCAAAACAGTATCTTCTCCTCAGAGCCACCTGCATGTGTCAACAGAAAGGCCTTAACCACGCTTGCGTGGAAGCGAAGTCACACAGCAGACAGCACAACTATGGGGGGACCACGACCACCAGAGACCACCCAAGACCCCTCGCAGCATGCTACTTGCGTGCTCATCCAGTCATTTCAGCATTCCCCAAGTAATGCTGGGTGTCAGGTTGACTGTTCTACGTCGCTTGCGTGGTCCCTGCACTTTCAGCGTCTGCATTTCTGGTACCGGGTTCTGGTTGTGGTTTCTCCAGCTCATGGTATGGCTTCACGCATCTCACAGGTAGCCAACGAGGACCTGTTGGGAGTAAAACACAAGCATATCCCCTCCCCCATGTCAACAATTCTACTGGTCCACGCCAATCAGTTGGGCCTGGCAGATCTTTATACCAAACCTTAGGATTTTGTGCAAAGGGAACTTCACCCTGAAAATGTCGCTCCACTGCTGTGGTATCTAATCGAGAAGATGACCGATTTAGAAAATTTAAAGTGAACACAGCCATATCTAATTGTTCTTGAGGAGCTGTGGCCACACTCCCCCTTTTCCGTTTTTGCAACATGTGTTTCAAGTTTTGATGTGTCCGTTCAATTATGGGTTGTCCGGTGGGGGTGTGCGGGATACCTGTAACGTGAGACACACCCCACTGTTGTAGGAATAAGGTCGCTGCTTGAGATACGTAGGCGGGTCCATTGTCTGTTTTTATTTGTTTAGGGAGGCCCATAAGTGCAAAGCACCTTGTCCAATGTTCCTTAACATCCTGAGTCCGTTCCCCTGTAGCTGCAGAAGCAACAACATAACCAGAAAAGGTATCCACAGTAACATGAACATACTTTTGCCTGCCAAAAGGTGGATAATGTGTAACATCTGTTTGCCAAATTTCATTAGCCTTCAGTCCCCTGACATTTACACCATCATGATAAGCTGCAGTATTATATAGTTGACAATCGTTACATGCCCGAATAATATCACGAGCCTGCGTTTTTGTCAGAGCAAATTCTTTCCGTAAACTGCGAGCATTTTGATGGAAAAAGGAGTGAGATAATTGTGCATGTTGAAATCGTCGAGTAAGGGAGGATGATGTTATGGGCAAAACAGTGTACTTAACAGCTACTGCATTCCCTTCTACCAGAGGTCCTGGCAAGCAAGTGTGAGACCTAATATGAACAATAAAGCGAGGATGCTGTCGTTGCTGAAGCAGAGTTGCAATAGCAAGGAAAAGTTTATACAGCTCTTGATTGCTAATTTCTTTGATAAATGCAGCTTCTAAGCGGTTAATAGCGCCAACAGCATATAGTGAATCTGATACAATATTAATAGGTTCACTTGCAAACAATGTCAGAGCTAAATGTATTGCAGACAATTCAACAATCTGAGTGGACGCTTCCACAGTAATTGATGTGTGTTGCCATTGTGCCTTTTCTTTCCAGGCTACTACGGCCTTCTTTGTTTTACCTGAGCCGTCTGTAAAACTGTTTTTGCATTTGGTATAGGGTGAGGCACCATCACTCTCTGTGGTTGTAAACAGAGGGAAGGTAAGGCTTGCAAGATTTTATTCTGTAGCGAAGTAAAATGGATATCATTCAGATAATCAGCCAGAGCAGCCTGAAATTCAAGGCTGTCCCTCATCAGAGTAATGTGAGTTTCCTTATGAAAGGGTAGGTAAATAATGTCAGGGTCTCGACCTGTCAGCTGCTGTATCCTAAACCGTCCTTTCTGAATCACCATAATGACCATCTCCAAAGGAGTCGTAATTGTTTTTGTAAAGGTGTGTGATAAGAAAATCCATTCCAGGGTCACTAATTGCTGTGATTCTGTCAATTGAGCAAATAGCCCATAAGGCTGGAATTTCGTGTGAATCACAAAAAATAGAAGAGGCAAATGTAAGATTATACATCCTGCTTGAGAAGTTGTAAGTTTTTGAATTACCAATGCCAATTCCTGTTTTGCTTTGTCAGAAAGAATTCGAGGCGAAGTTAAATCTGAATCCTCCTTCAAGGTGTTAAACAGGGTACTTAACTCTTCAGTAGAAATATCCAGCACAGGACAAATCCAATTAATTGTCCCTAGTAGTTGCTGCAAATCATTTAATGTAGAGATATTGTTTACCAAAGGAAGTTTTTGTGGTCTCAAGGTTCTGGTAAACAGTATCCATACCAAATACTTCCAGGGCGGTTCTGTTTGTATTTTTTCTGGGGAAATATGAAGCGCAAATTGTTGTAAAGAGTCTCTTAGATGATTTACAGTTTTCATCAGTTCTGACTGTGTCAAAGCTGCAATGAGAATGTCATCCATATAATGGTAAATAAGAGACTGTTTAAAAATACTTCGAGTCGGCTCTATTGCAGCAGAGACCACTAACTGACAAATTGTGGGACTGTTCATCATGCCCTGTGGAAGAACCTTCCTTTCTGCTCATTTTTTTTTTCTTTACTGTCGGCTTTGGGCAGTTCTTTCTAATATGTCCCATTTGATTACACTCAAAACATTTCATTTCTGCTCGTCCCACAATGAGTTGCTGAGCCAAGGCACTTGCAAGTAAAGTAGCTTTATGCTCTTCAGAACCCACGTTCTGACAGGCTTTAATAAATTCTGCTATACTTTTGTAAGAGTTTTTTAGAGGGCCCAAAATTCTCTGACAATCTGCATTTGCATTTTCATAATCCAATTGTAATAACAGCGTTTCTACTGTATTTTCATCATCAATCTGCCTGCTCAATGCTGTTTGTAAATGATCAATAAATGTAACATAGGGTTCTTGAGCTCCTTGCCTGACTGCCGCAAAAGAGGGCTGGCGTTTCCCTGCCTCCGGAACGCGTTTCAGGCACTTTAAAGCCAATGCAGAGGTCTGTTGTAAACACTGCCGAGGTAACCGTGCCTGTACCTCTGGCGTCGCATACTGATTAATTCCCAAATATTCTTGCTTATTTTCCAAAGTGTCTGCAGAAGCAGCCTCCTGGTACTCTGCCAGCCACACTGAATACTGTGCAGGTGTTAAAATCATCCGTAAAAGTGACTTCCAATCATGTGGAGTCATAGTATAGGATTCCCCAATGACTGTTACTAAATTTGAAGTATGGTTACTGTGCAAACCATAGTCTCTCACCGCAGCCCGTACTTCCTTAATCATTTCATAACTAAGGTAGCGATACTCAGGAGAATGATTTGGGCGATAGACTACCAGCATCGCCGTCAGCATGGCAAAATCTCCTTTACGAGCAGCTTCCTCTCTACAATTTTCTGCCAGCGTTTTGTATTTCGTTACATAAGACTCTGGTACCTTTTCAACAAAGCCAATAGGTGGCTCGGCAGACGCAGGATACGGAGGAGCTGTTGGTGTTAACTGTGCTCTGCCCATAGCCGCTGCCGCTGCTGCTGCCACCTGCGAGACCCCCTGCACCGAAGGGACGGCTGCAGCCGTTTCTTTTACCGATGTTAATGGTTGATATAAATTGGACTGTATGTCTGGATCTGTGAAATCAAGATCGTAAGGATCGTCTGATTCTCCAGAGACTGTTTCATATACAGGCTCCTGTTGCTCCTTCACATCCACCAAGGTGTTAATAGGAGTGGATGCCAGAGACTGCAAATACTCCTCTGCAGGCTGAAGTGCAGAGAGTGCTGTAAAAACAACCCTCCACGTTGCTTCTAAATCCTTTAGAATATCAAACTGCAACGTGTTCCGTTTTTGTATTTCTACTCCCACTTTCGCCCAAATCTTTGCATCGTAAGTCCCTGATACAGGGAACCAGGTACAGTTGTCTTTGATCCACACTAATAACTGCACCAATTTCGCTAATTGGACCTTATAGCCCTGTTCACGTAATGTACGCTGTAATACCTCAGTGTAGAGCTTATGCTCTTGGGAACTAGCCTGTCCCATGTTTATTGCGATCGCGGAACTCACTGATCCTGGGGACTCTCCGGTCCTGGGGACTCTCCGGTCCTGGGGACTCTCTGATACTGGGGATTCTCCGATCCTGGGGACTCTCCAATCCTGGGGACTCTCAGGTCCTGGCACGCGCTAGCCCCTGGCAATCGTTCGATCAGAGTCGCTACCGCTTCTTCGTTAATCTTCATCCTTGTTCGGGCGCCATTTGCGGCGGGCGGCAAGGAAGGCACAGACTCTGAGATTGAGGATGCAAGGGCCTGAAGCTGAAAGGCCTAAGGCTTTTTATTGTTATGCTACTACCCTATTTAACTGCTACAATGCAGGAGCCAGACTAGGCAGTTCAAGATAACATCAACATTCACATGCTAAGCACTCATCACCCATTCTGGCAAGAGCCACAGTGTCCTGGGCTCAAAACATCAACAACCATTCCTGTTTTCAGCTCTGTGTTCGGAACTGACCTTCAACACATGTTTACTTCTTTCATGCCTCAAAAAGCCCTGTGAACTGATCTCGGCTCCTTTATCTTAGAAGCAAGCAAAAACTATTCTCAGTGCAGTGTTCCCAAGCAAATCTTATGCTCCCCAAGTAAAGCACAGCTCTTTGCAGGCTGAGGGTCTTCCACAGTGAAGAACATAGCAAACCTAAAAAAAAAACAAACTGATGTGAACAGCCTGCTGTTCGTTATCCTCTTGAGAAATATGTTCAGAGCATCATACAGCCAGAGATATTGAAGAATCAGTAATGCTTTGATAGTATACTGCTTAGGAAACAAGCTCTGTTCTCGCTGTCAGTGAAGTTTGGAATTACATTTACAATTATTCATTTTGCCTACCAGAGAACAATAAGATAAAAGCTTATTAGTATAAAGCTTGTGCAGAACTAGTATCTAGTGTAAAACTAAATCATATAACTACATAATGTGCACTACACTACTATTTGTGCTACAGTGCTACATCTTCTATCAAATACAGCTACAGTAACACAAAGAAAACTAATCCATCTATTCTCTATAGTTAATGAACATAGTAAAAAGGATCATATGCACATTTTGGTATGCATTTTACTTGTACCTGAAATGTCTTTGTAAAACAAGCATAGGCCTGAGCTGATATGAAAAACAAGTTTGCATTAATTTGTATTTGATAGCTATGTTCCAAAGAACAGAGCCAACGTATGGAGCAGAAGCACTGCTCATACGCATCTTAACGTGGCTGGGAGCAATGGGGATGATGGTGACAGTAGCACAGAGCAGAGGGAAAGTTAGTGAGGCTGAATGGTGTTTTCTTGTACACAAAAAAATGCGTTCAGTAGTCTTTAAAAATGTCTCGGCCCAAAACAAGGAAAGGATCTCTTCAGCTCCTAAGCATATATACAGCAAGTATTTCAGAAAGTGGATAAACAGTTGCATGCTTATATATTGTTAGATACATGCACAACTTTTTCCCCTGAACTCCTAAAACAATTATTGTATTTCCTACCAGCGTTCACTCCCATTCTTTCTAAAGGCAAATAGAAAAGCCAAAACTAATGAAAATGCCCTTATAAATGTAAAAGGAAAACTTCACTGTATTAATCCACAGTTCATCCACACCATGCACACAACACACTGTTCTGATCTCATCTTTAAGAAATATACAGAGCAGAACTGGAAAGGGAAGGGCAGAAAGAGAAATCAAGTCAGACCAGTTTCTGTGTGAGGAACTGCTTCATAAGCCACTTTGGGAAAGAGAAGACTCATGGAGAATACAACAAATAGCTGCAAAATCATTAGTGATGTGGAAAGGGTGGATAGGATTCAACAGTTCACTGCCTCTTCTCATACCAGAACTACAAATGAAGTTATCAGGAGTCAGCTTAAAAAAGGATTAGGGGGAAGCTGGTGGTCCCACATGTATGGAGTAGTGGATCTGCAGAGCTCCTCAAGAGACAACCCTGTGGATGCTAAAAATCGACAAGTTTCCCAGGGGAGCTGCTCACGTGAGAGGAGTCCTCTGCTATGGGACACACAGAAACCAATCCAGCTCAGGAGGTGCCTGTGCTGAAATAACTAAAGGCTAAGAAAATATGAGGGAAGTATTACAAATGCTTGGCCTGTTCTTGCACTTTCCTAGACAGTGATGTAACTGGGTACTTACAGACACGGTGGGATATCAGATGTTGAGCTAAATGGATCACTGGTCTAAGCCAGGACGGCTCGTTTTATTAGGATGAGAGAAGGAAGAGAGAATTTTTCAACAGAAAAAACAGTATCACAAAATTAACTTGGCTTATGATGATGAATTCTTGTGCTTCAGTTTACCAAAGAGAAAATGCATCAGTCTCCATCCAGACTTCTGCTTTTTTTTGTCATCAAAATGTCACCAGTATTCAGGTTTAAAACACTTCTAGTTCAGAAAATCAACATTTCTCAAATACATCTTTTCTTCAGCTCCCACTGATTTCAAGGGCTCAGGAGTCATGAAATTCTGACCACAGGATTGCAAAAGCAGGAAGTCAATCATCAAGTTATTTTCTACAAATGTACTAGGAAAAGAATAATTATTTTTCCTAGATAAAAATTGTCACAAAATAGGAGTTATTTCATCAGGAATCTCTACAAACCTCAGCTGTTTTCTGGCTACCCTCCTTCAAAGAAGTATGTTGTGTTCCTGCACATTAATAAGCTCAAGTCAAAGCCTTTCTAAAAACCATTCTCCAAAACCGATTCCTTTCTGTCAAAGGGGCAGCTAAGGACCGCACAGGACTCTGTGTACACCAGGCTAATAGACAGATACAACACTCAGATCAATGAAGTTCATATCCTGTGGGGGTTTTGTTCAATACAAGGAAGTATTTATAAGCTTTCTGCATTTTTCACCTTTCAATAAATGCTATAAAGGTTATTTTGTCCAATATTTAAGTAATAAAACTGTACTTAAGACCTTTCAATTTGACAATTGTATAAAAGCATTGTGTGGAGTATGATCTAATTGGGAAAAAAATCATAAATCCTCTTGTTAACAAGACAGCCATCAGCTACCTGGACATGGTGCCAGTGGGCTGGCATAAAACAGCTGTCAGTGGGCTGGGGAGAAACAAACAAGAGAAACAGTCAGGCTCAGTTCTAATTTCTTCATTATTAAAATAACTGCAAAGGGAGACTAGCATGAGTTATTTTCTTTGGGGCCAAATTTTTCTTATTTTCAGTCACATTGAGCAATACTGTGCTGCATGCGTGGTTCTGCAGAAATCAATGCAATTGTCATCAAATATTATTCAGTGTTAGTCACATAGAGTGATGCCTGCTCCTGCCCTGAGAAAGAGATTTTGACACACCTGTTTTCAAGAAGTTAGGGGGGCTGGAAAGGGGAAAGCTAAGGGACACTTGGAATCTGTAGATTGTTAAGTATTTGGCACTCCTAAGCATGTTGGAGATAAAAAAAAATAAAATATTGCTTATTTGGTTTAGCATACAGGTTTTTTGAAGTTCCTGTTCATGCCAGAGACAGAGACTATTTCTCCAGGTATGAGCTGAAGTAATTACAGATTCAATAGAAAATCACATAGCATTTACCAATAGGAAATGGTAGTTAACACTTGTCAAGGTGGCAAGAGAGTTATGTCAAGAAGGTCTGATTTCCTTCTTTAGGATAGCAACATTGATAGAGATCACTGTTGGAATTATGTTTCCACTTCTGGGATCAATGTTCTGTAAAGGCATCAGGAAAATAGAGGGACTACAAGAACTATTTCAGAGCTGAAGAAAATCTTTTCCTGTGAGAGACCAGACAAGACAGATCTTAATAGTTCATTTGAAAAAGTACATTTAGAAAAGATCTGATTACAGTGCATAAATACTGCCCTGGAAAGAAAATATCAGATAGGAAAAGCTGTGTAATCCTGCAGAAGAAGGATTATAAGGATCAAGAGTTGAATCCCAAGCAAAACTAATTTAAATTAAAAATTAGGTATCACTGCTTAATTATGGGGAAAGAGGTTAATCACTGGAAAAAGCTATAAAAAAAATCTGAGCATTCTCCACCTCTGGATAGCCTTAGAACAACATGCTGCTTCTAAAGCAAAGATGTTGGCCTCGTAACAGGGTAACTGGATCAAGTTGAATGACCTATGATAACAAGAGCATAAGACTAGCCTTAATAGTCAATTCTGGTCTTAAAACCAGCAGGAAATAACATGAAAAAAATTTAGAAATCTGAAAAATGTGGTAAAGAATTACTCTGCAGACTTGATGGAATATACTCACACCTAATGCAAGTGCTGCTATTGGAGTATCACGGTACTCAAGAGCCAAGTCATAGCCTGGAGGGCAATCTGTCGTAGTAATACAACTCAGAAAAAAGCAAGCAAAAATGCTTTGGTTATCTTGGTGCTTGAAGAAAATGTAAACAAGTTCCCAGATATTTCGCAGTGCTCACCTTCAGAATAACAAATAAAAACATTAAGTAACTTGCATCTTAAAGTCCTTTCAATGGACTGATGCATCTGGGCTGAAGGATCTTGACGGAATGATGCACACAGGAATGAAAAAGTACTTTAAGTGGAATCTGAGTCTTTCTAAAACCCCAGGAACTGAAGGAGGAAATTTAAATAGATAGTTTTGCCCACATATGACAAGATGCACCATGGACAGTTGCTTCATAAACCCCAGATGTGAGTTTTTTAATGAGAAATAAAGAGTGGTGGGAAATAGCAAATGAAATGCTGGAAATGTAGGCTTGTATTTATGTCACTTGATACTTAATGACAGATATTCTCCATTGTATTCTGCTTTCCTCATTTAAACCCACTATCTTAAATTATGAAATATGGAAACGAACACTTTCAATTTAAATGAGCAGTTCTTAGCAGCTTTGTTGGTGAAGTGTCAACCACATGGCAAAACAACTTAATCAAACTTAACAAGTTTCAATTTTTACACGTGTATCAGACAAAGAAAAGTCCTACAATTTAAATGCTTTTGGTTTTAATGTTAAATAGCATAGTTCCTTTTCAGGGTGCTAATGTAGTTCATTAAGGCAAAATGGAAAGAGAGCTAAAAATTCAGCTGAACTTTAACAAGACTCCCCTCCTTATGTAAAATTCAATGAAGTTGTGTCCAACTTCATTTTAACAACACATTATATATGCACTATTTTCATGGAATTTACTAAAGGGAAGTGGCTCAAGAAGATACTTATTAGACCTTGGCATTGATTCATATGATGATTATCATCTGAAAAGAATCTTTTCTATGCCAGTGGTAGCTTGAAATGTCATAAATATGACCTTTTTATTATTCTTAAAATTAATCCTTCCTGGTAAAAGGATATTTGGTGGGCTTTTTTCTTCATTTACTGATACTATTCCTCATTAAAGAAATCTTATTTTCACTCTTCATCATCTGACAACAAAAAAAAAGGATGCTTTTGCTTTTCAGAGCAGCAGAGAGACAGATGGACTTGAAAGACTAACATTTCTATTTGGTATTTCGCAATAAGGACTTTTTAAACATGGTTTTAGCCCCATTTATTTATCAGCTGCACAGGCTCTGCCTCTTTAAAAGTCAGCTATTATGAACTCATTCTTGGGCACATAGGATTCAAATAAAAATGTAATATCTTATTACTTGTTTTATTTCCTCTCTCATTATAAAAGTAACGTTAAACAACTTTATGTATATTGAATAAAGAGAATGATGGTAAAAAGTATTAGCTGAACATGGGGACATACGCACTGTTTCTTCAGGGAGTAGTATATGACAGAGCGCAACAGATTAAATTCACACACAGCCGCACCACCTCACCCATGTACTGCGTTTCAGCAGGAGGAAGTAATTGTAATGTGAGTAACATTAGACAACACAGAATTAGATTGGAATTTCTGGCATATTTGGCATAAACCACTAAAATCTGTGAAAACTGAACATAGGTTGGATGAAATCTAAAATCTTCATGAATTAGGGATGGCAGAGATGCTCCTGAGCCATGGAATCCTCAAAAGAATAATAATGAGCATTCAAAATGCATTAATCTGTCGGTGTTTCTACACTTCCTTTGTGCCTGCAAGCTGTTGTGCAGAGATCAACATCACTTCTGTTTCCTTCTGAGCTTCCTACTAGAGTGTCCTCTGCCATTTCAGCACTCAACTTAGCCAGAAGGTTCCTTGGTGTTGGCTTGTTATTGGCTTGTTTCACTCAGCAGCCTGAGTAAATTGTGGCTTTTGTAACTTTGTCAGTGGCTTATTTACTCCAGCACTTCTACATGTCAGCAGGGATGAAGAGCTGCTTTCTTCCCTGTGTCTTTAGGTGAGACAGGCTGGTTATGTCACAGACTTCCAGGACTGTATTTTGTTTAAAAACTTACACATGATGAATAAACATAGATTCTTATCCCTTGAAAGTCACCTTTAAAATAAGAAGAATAAACATTTTTCTATCATCAATGAGATTTTTATTATTAGGGAAGAGTTACCAAGATAATGTGCTGCCTAGCTTGCTATTGACTGAGTTTGAAATCTAGGTTACTTTCCAAAGGTTGGTTCCATATGGACTGATTTACTACAGAGAAAATTGCTTTTCAGTTTAAGGAGTACATATAACAGACTATGATGTGCAGTCTGAAATGGACGTTAGCTATCCTTTGTGCAAGTAATCCTATCTTATCAAATCTGTCTTGCAATAAACCAAGATGGAGGGAGTGATGGATGAGAAATAATTTACTGCTAAGATAACTTTAGTCTGAGTGAGCCTTGCAAACTGCAGCTCCAAATTATTTATCAGAGTTTACAGAGTTTGTCTTGAATTTGACAAATGTAGACATGTCTTAGGCAAAGCTCTGATTGCTTTAACTGAAATCTATAATCACACACATCTATTCTTTACTTTGTTTGTTTTGCATCCTGCTGCCTCTCTGCTGCTTCTGCTAAAACAAAGAAGTTAAAAATTTGTATTAAGAAAGGTTGATATTTTCTGTCTCCTGTCCTCAAACAGTAAAAGACATCATTGTCTAATCAATGGAAATAAAATTTCATATCCATGATGTTACCAATGGCTTCTTAGACATATCTCTCTTGTTTTCATAAACAATTCCTGTGACAGGCAGTTAACATTTTCTGATCGTTATCTGCTGTTACTTACATTTTTAAAACTTGTTTACAAAATTGATTTGGAAACTTCAAGAAATTGTCCCTATCAACGTGAAGCATGAGGAGTCATCTGTAATAGAATCTGTAAAGCTGCCACGTGACAGAGTAAAACTCAAGCAACAGAAAGCTATAGCTGGCTTTAAAATAAATGTAAATATCTATTTAAGAATAACTGTTTCACGTGATTATATATATATTTATATGATAAATATGCAACTGCAACTTAGTTGAATTAAAATTACAGGCAGAATCTACAGCATACGAATTTTGTGTATGAGACAATAGATGTCCTTGAAATCTACACCAACACTTAAAAATATGGTCACATAAACTGTGATTTGACAGCAAAAGAAACGGTCTTCTATTCTATACTGCTGCCCAAGATGCAGCAACATAAATGTTACATGGGAAACATCATTCAAGAGGACAAAGAAATGGGAATCACAAGGTTCTGATCTTCTCACGACTCATGCACAACCTTGGCTTAAAGCAATGGATAATCCTTATGAGATCAGGTTATGGTACAAACTGAGATAACAAAGAAATGTCAAATTTTTGCAAAGGTCACCCTTGAAAGGTTTAGTAATTTGAAGTAGGTCTTCAGGTGAGGATCACTTCCCCCATATTTTTAGAGGAGATTAGAGTAAATTGACAAAGTAAAATCAGAAAAGTTCAAAGCGTATAGGAACACACAGAAGTGAATGGTATATGGCAAAAAAACATAAATAGGTTGATCAAGAAGGACGCAATGCAGGTAACATGGCATCAGTAGGAAACTACATAGATGAACGTATTAATTCCCAAACCACATAGAGAGTACTGCCCTTGCAGGAATGAGGATGACTATCTTGTTCAATGCAAACGCTTTGAGATGCTTGGATGGGAAGTGTATGGATACAAAAAAACTGAGCAAAATTGTACTGACTTTTAAAATAAATTAATTTTTTCTTGATTCTTCTAAGATAAGTTTGGCTTTGTCAATAGTAACAGAATTAACAAGGTCTGCAAGGCTTATCTTCAGTATACAGATATTCATGGATTTATAGGTACATTCTCATCAAAATATACTGTGCACCAAAGCACCAAAATAAGAGGTGAAGTGACTTTTCCTAAACATCCTTACTGCACTGATACACTGTTCCCCACTGCATAATTAAATCAACTGGCTGAAACTAAATCAAGCAATAGGGGTGCCACCATATCCCCTTAATTTTGGGGATCTGTCTAAGCACTGCATTATGTTAAAAGGTTTTCCTGAAAAGTACATCAGATGTTAGCTCAGTTTAATGTCACTTCTCACAGTTATGCATCTGTCGCCCTCTTTTCTGACTGTTTTTCTTTACAATGAAGCAGTTATAAATCATTGCCTGTAATAGAATTAAATCAAATGATGCACAGCAACTAAAAAGATCAGTGCCATAAAAACTGGCAGACTGGAAAAATATTAACATGAGTACATGACACACAGACAGGGAAAAGTAGTTTTGAACTTCATCTAGAATACAAATATGGTATCACTGTAGCTACATGAATTTGGACCAGTCAAGATACTGACACTAAATTTCTAAAGGGTGACACTTTGTACTCCTCGGCCACGAAATGATTCCTCATGGGACTGAGACATGGAATCTTAATTCTTAGGTAGAAATTAAGTAAGATTAGGCAAGGAGGTTGCTCTGAACAGGCAGGGAAAGGTGGAGCACTGAAAATCTCTCATTATTTCATGGGTTATTTCATTAAAGAGAGAGTTAAATGCTGGTATTTCAGGCCACTCAAAAAGCTCAGATTACCCAGCACAGTAAACTACCTGTAACCCTTTCGTCCCACTCAGAAAAGGCAGAACAAAAAGGAAGAGTAACTTGGAGAGTAAATATTAGCATGGGTACTAATGCCATGAGTTTCTTTTCTGTAACATATTGTAATTGCTTTCTATTTTAAGCTGATGTTCAGGAAGCAATGATCCATAAAAGTAGCAATTATTTAATACTTAGATCACTGCACTTCAGATACTATTCCCCCACAACTTTCGTATGTTTTAATTTAGAACTCAGCTAACTGCACAACAGGTACTAATCACAAATCAAAGTGAAGAGTTTCTTTTCACAAGATCAAGGAGGGAGTACATCATTAAAATTGAACCTCTGTTTTAAATTGGCCTCCTGGAACTGAATATCATATAATCACATATAAATTAGCCATAAACCTCTGCAAAAGTTAAATGAAGAGTTTTACAGAATTTCATTAATTCTGAATTTGAAAATACCAGATTCAGTTTGATTATAGTTTTCTTTCAGAGAGAAAGGCTTACAGGAAGGTTCTCACCTTGTAAAAATATATGCCCTACTCATTTCTGTATGTGCATTAGTGGACATTGCTGGATTCTGCACATTCATAGTGGTAACTTTGTGAGGAAGTTCCAAGTCATAATTTAATTCAACTTTTAACTGAAGACATTAATAAGAGGTAAAGTCACCACCTTTCTTTGAACTTCATATTGCTCCATACTACTTATATTTAATTTAGCATTTTTATTGCAATATTTGATAAAAGAAAACTAATTAATCCATATCCAATAAATTAAAAATGTACTCATCCTTTAAAAAATTAAAAATTACATCTCTCTCCATTATTCTCAACCCATTTTGCTGAGTCTTTGCAATGTCTCACATTACAGTTCCCTTTTTTGAACAGATATACAATAATACAATTACTGTATTGTACTGCAAAATATTCTCATAAATAATACCTAAGCCACAGATGTCAAAGAAATTAACACTGATTTGCCCTGCCTTTTATTTTCATTTTTCTCCTTATTAGCTTACAGACTATGATAATCCATAAAGGGTCTCCCAGTCATTAGTTTTTAATTAGCATTCTAACTTTTGTCTAACTTTTTGATGGAAAACTCTAGAGGTATAAAATAGAAAATGTACACTCCTGTGAACGTTAGCAGAGAAGGTAGGTAGCTTATGGGAGAAAGGAAGATGTGATTTTGACTCAGAATACTGGGATTCAGAGGCAATTGGTGGAGTTCATCACAGTTAGGCAGCCAAGCCAGGCCTGAAGCATCAACCCTGGATTTCAAACATTGGGTTATTTCCACACAGTGCACATTTTTATTAAAATGGACTGATAATTATTTTCTTGCACTCAAGTGCACATTCAGACTATGCAAAAAAGAGAGCAATCACTTCTCCCCTCCAAAGTACCTTTCAACAGCCCATGACAAAGGATAACACAAACATGGATATCAGACTAAACCTGATGACGGGTGGAAGATTTTCACCATAATACAAAATATCTGGCAAGACTGGAAAACTTATACTTTCTCCCATCTCTGTTTGCTGTTGCTGCAGCTCCATTCTTCATAAGAGCTAATCAGAGAAGATGTTCGTTTGGCCATGGCCCACCACACACAAAAACAGGGAGCTCCAGGCTGCACGTAGAGAACCTGGAGGCCATCAAACATCCAGAAGACAAGAAGTCTGTGGACAAGACAAAGCAGAAATCACTGGAACTGTATCTGTCTAGCAGATCTCCACAAGCACTTTGTTTTGAAAAACTTGGAAATTACATTAATGAAGCATTTTGTCTGACATTTTTCTTCATGAGCTCTAACTTTGACTTTACGTGTATAGTTACAGTTTACTTATTCATAGTTATAGTTTACGATTTATAGTTAGTTTACTTCACACATCCTTTCAGCAGGTTTACAAGCATGCAAAACATGTTGGGCATCCCATCTGCAACTCTGTTCCTGAGTTCATATGTGGTCTTAACAGAAAAAGAACTAGAAGCTCAACTGCTGAGTGCTGTCAGAGACTCCATTATTGTCCTAACAAAACCAGAAATGTACTATGGAGAAAAAACTTGACATCTCAGACATGTTTAGAAGGCAACCAGCCTGCATGTTCTGTCAGTGATGAAACCTGACACAGGTCCCCTGGGGACCCCTCCACCACCTGCAGGTAATCCTGTACGTTTCTGCACTGCCTGAACAGGGGTAAAAACAATGGGCTAAGGCTCAAAATGAGAGTCAGCTCTTACGTATGGGAATTACTTTATACATCCCATCTTCAAAGGGAAGCAAAGCAGCTGTGCGACAACACACAGCTCTATCCCCAAGCGCTGAAGCCAAGAGCCGAACAACCAGACTGGTGACAGCGGTCACCCTTGCCTAGAAGCACCCTGGCCTCCTTGAAAACTTCCCACCTCCTTCTGTTGGTTTGTGGTGGTATTCTGATCAGTTGACCAGGCAACACAGATGACAATAATTTTTGCCACACCATTTAGTTTGCTATCATTTTAAAGATCTTCATTAACATTTATTTTTACAGTCTTTCAAATAACAAGCTTACTGCTTTTCAAAACTAAACTGACATTAAAAGAATCAGCAGGAAAACACCAATAAAACAAGCTCCTCCATATTCTGGCATCACTCTGTTGGCACACACATTACATCCCATTATAGCATAAAGTATACACCAGACCAATCCT
This sequence comes from Nyctibius grandis, assembly GCF_013368605.1. NCBI lineage: Eukaryota > Metazoa > Chordata > Aves > Nyctibiiformes > Nyctibiidae > Nyctibius > Nyctibius grandis. The sequence continues at coordinate 69,955,997 of NC_090660.1, read as the reverse complement.
AAATATTCTGGAAATTGCGGCCTAGTTTAATCATAAAAAACAACATGATTAGACAAATGAGTCACTTTATTGATTGCCACAAGAAAATAGCAGAGCACTTTAGTCAACTTTGTAGCACAGAGACTTTTCTGCTGCATTTTTGGATAGTAGTCCTCATTTTAGTAAATGAGTTATCTCTAGTCATCATGTCCCATGATAAAACTCCACCTCATCCTGAAGATCGGGTGGGGTGACAAGGCAGTTACTAGGATGCTCTCAGAAGCAAGTGGTGAGTCTGCCTCAGCCACTGACCAGCACTGCTGCCTGCAGAGAAGTGGGAAATACACACCAGGCAACAGCAGAAAAGTCAGAGGAAGATAATCAGCTTGAAGAATATTTTATGACATAAACCAGCCTAATCTCATAAAAACTTCATAACCGTGACTTTCCCTGTTCTACCTCATCTTAGACTCAATTTTTCTTCTCTGTGAATTATTTGCTTACAGTACTCATTCTCTATACTCGTAGTGCTGATGCACTTGAATAAGTTGAAGTATAACATATTTCTGCTTAAAATATATTAGTATTATAGTATTGTGAGATTTGCATTGGTTTATATTCAATGTCTTTTTTTCTGAAATCTTAGCACACACCAGTCTGTTTACCTTAGATGTGTTTGAACACATCAGCTGATTAAACCCTAGGGTACCGCTGTAGACAAGCGACACTCCAAATGTAGTCCAAATCACTGTTAAAAGTCTAAAATATCTGATATTTTAGTCCTGTCCTAAAAGTATAAATACTACACCTGATACTTTGAATTAACTCAGTCAAAGGCTATGAAATAGTATCAATTGCTTTGTCTAGCGAAATGTTGCCAAGCCAGGTATTATCAGGTGATAACTGATAGCATTTACATTACATTAGAGGAAAGTGGTGAATTCACCACTTTAAGGTGACACAGAAAGCCTTTGGCAGAACTAGAAAAGACATGACAGCGCTGGTTAGCTGTGTGACAATGTCATGCTGACCACTTTCATATCAAAAACAAACCTTGTATTATACCTCCACTTCAGCAGTGGTTGCCATCCTGATTTTATAAGCTTTCAAACTGACAAAGGAAAAGCTAGGTATCGTGATAACAAGGCCATGTAACAACAAAAACGTGGGATGTATCTTTGGAAGATGGGAAAGGAGTCAGCCACAAGGCAATCTCCTCCAGTACATGTATGTCATCCCAAAATAATCAAAACACCTTACCATATCTGTCATTTGCCTTTACTATGCACTGTCGCTGCACCTACATTTTCACTCAACATGATAACTCTTCTGCTTCCAAAATCATTCAGGATCTTCTCAGCTTCTGCATAAATTCAATCTTCAGGTTAAACCTGGGCCCCAGTTGAATTCACAGCTTCAACTTTCATGAAATATTTTCACCTTGTACAGGAAAAGCAATAAGGGCACAGCTGGCTGAGATCACTTTTTAGAGTTTCTGGAGTGTTCAATTATGCAGCAGGAGAGATGAAATGACTTGCAAATATAAAGCAAGCAGCTTTAAAGAAAAGGAATGTAGAGACCGATAAACTGAGAAGGGAAAGGTCAGAGTTCAGTTTCCAGGTTTTTTTAAAAGAAATACTAAGCGCAAAGAGGTACAAACAATGGGCAGTGGAACAGGTCAAATATGTGTAAAATGAAAGAATGTAATGATAATGTTTCTTATTTAATTTTCAAACACTCTTAGGATGTTTTCTTATGTCAGCATCTTCTTCCCTGTACTAGATAGATAACTTGATTGGTTAAACCTCCAGCTTTCCTTCCTACGGAAAACACTTTCTGGAACATAAGTGAAGTCCTAATTCACTTAAAGTGACTGAAAATCATTTACATTGAAAGAGAAAAGGCGGACCCTTCACACGGTGCTTGTGAGAACCCTGTACTTTATGCACCTTTCCCACTCCATTTTTGCACGAACGTCATCTGTTCAATATTTGTAATTCCACAGGGATTACAACTGTGGCTGTAGCTAATCTAGAGTGAACTCTACCGTAAATGAGCACAAAGTTGCTTTTGCAGCTGAGGAATTTAGCCCACCATTAGACCAAGGTACATTGTAAGAGCATGAGAGGCTCGGTGCTGCTTGCATACAGGCTGTGTGCTACAGCCCCAGCAGGCTGTAAGGCAGGCAGATTCCCAGCGCGGATGAGGGAATTTTCAGCAGAGGTATAACGAAATGAAGTATGACCCTCATTGCTACCCAGATCACCTCTGGGGAATCCCTCCAGCGCAAGAGTAGAAGAGGGAGAGCACACACGGCCCTTCGCCTCTCCCTTCAGGGCCCACAGACGGCGCGAGAGAGGTTCGTGCTCAGGCTGTGGTGGGAGCAGGAAGGAGAGAGCTCGGTGCTCCGCTGTGAAACACTCCCTGTTGGGCTGCTGGAAATCACAGTAAACACTGACATCGTTTTAAATTATGTTTCTGAACTGTCCAAAATATGGGAGTTTCAAGTCACCTCTGCCTGCCCTGCAGCACCAAGCTGTGCCCCCCGAGGAGCACAACAAGGAACCCAGCCAGCCTTTACCCTGTCTGCATGTAATGCGTCAGGCTCTCCTTACAGCTCCAGTCTGCAAAAGCAAAATAGTGGCAACGAAAATGTGAGGCTGAAACTGGGGAAAAAGCTCCAAAATTCTGCTGTGTGAATGTGAATAATGGCAAAATAGTTGAAGATTGCACTCCAGATACATTTTTAGACTCTGTTTGTTTGTTTTTCTTAATATGACTGAAGTGATCAAAATCTCTCATTTACAATTTTCAGCTAATCCTTCCACATATGCATTAGATACTGCAATACTTTTCATAGATAGAATCTAACACTTCCTTTGTAATTCATGGATGAGTTTTCTCAATTAAAAAAAAAGAAGATAAAACACTCCACTCATGTGGAGTAGTTATTGTCTTAAATAATAATCACTGTGCCTGGATTCCATCACTACGTATTTTGCTACTGAGCACCCTGTTTCTTTCTTATTTTATTGGAAATACCCCTCCCACGGCCTCTGTGGAAATGAACAACATAATGCTTTTATAACGAATACGGATTTTGTACAGTTTGTTCTACTTACTCTGCAGCACATTCTACTTACTGCAGTTCAGGCCTGATCTCAGAAATCTTTGAGTGCACATATTCGTGTGCCTGTGAGAAAAGAGAGAAGCGTGTAATAAAGTGAATCTCCATGTATCTTCACTGAACAGTATAAACTTCTCTGCTTAGCTCTTATCCTGTCTGATACAATCACAGGTAAACAAATGCACCAAAAATTGTGTTTGTTGTATGCTTATACTGAAAACATGCCACACACTTTATTTCACTCAGAGAAAGTAGCATGAAACCGCCTCCCCCCTTAGAAAGCTGCATGGCATCAGCTGTGACACAGGGACAGTAGCTGTCAGGGCTCTTGCAATGAAAACATCTCCTTACCACCACTAGATCAGCACATGGTTTTGCCTTCGAAAAAAGGTGTAATTTGTTCAAGGGCAAAAATATTCTTAAGAAGACCCAGCTTTGTCTGAGATGAAAAGTTTAGCCTTCCAGTTCTTCATACAAGATTGTCTTCAGCAGCTGTGAGCAGAAATATCTGCATCACTGATATCTTTCTGATTTCTTCATATCTTAAATGATACACCTAGATGCATATTAATCATATACAGAGATATGGGAAGCACTGGAACACCTCTGTCTTGTAAAGGTACATTTTAGGCAATGCCATACCAACTGTACATTGAGTATCTCTCTGTATTACAGTTCCTCTCTGCTTCCATTAGACATAATTTAATGAAGAGATTTAAAAAGTAGCAATGCATACCTTGTATCTATAGATTAATAACTCATGTCTCTAAATTACTTTGATGATAAATTTGGTATAGGAGAGTTGACCTGCAATGCCTTTCTCGGCTCTGATATCAGTGGTATATGTTCCCGTTAAAAACTGAGCCTATTCAGACTGAGCTAAATGGAACCCGACTGCTTGGTCCTAAGAAATGCTGTGACCTTTTGCACTGAGCTCAAGAAAATAACCAACATGCTGTTTTACATTCCCTATTCCTCATTTCAGTTCTATCAAAAAGCTCTCTGTTGCAAGAAGGGTTGCTTGGGGTGCTAACAGTGTGTTTATTTCATATTTCCGTAAATCCACCTTCATTTAATGATTCTGTAGCAGATCAATTAGCATGATGAATATAGTTTGGAAAGGAAAGCTGGTCCTGCAGTAAAGATACTGATGTGAAATCCAAGAGAGAGAGATTTAGTTTCTAACTCAGCTGCCCACTTTTGGCAAAACTTTGTAAAGTCATACAAATTGTGTTCTCGATCAGTAAAATGAAGACAATTTCATCTTGGCTTCACCTTGTTCTAGCTTAAGTCTGGGAGTCTGGACAAGCCACAGGACAACAGGGCCCTTGGGGCTGCAAGTATTGCTGTAATACAAACAGGTTTCTTTTGGCTGGTGTATTTTGATGACAGATAAAAAGCAGTTGGTGTCTGTGGCAATTCTGGATTCTATAAATGTCAATGTTTTTATCAACACCAGGACATTTTTATTTTAAACTTAGTAGGGAGTAACAAGTTAACACCTCTACTGCTGTGAAAAGTGTTATCTTTCTTTTTATGCCTCCCTGTTTCTTTGTTTTTCAGTCCTCTGTTGCTGAGGAAATATTATCCTCCAATCCTACAGTGAGTAATTTTCCTTATGCAGTTTTTGCTTTGTAGTATTTTGTCAAAATTTTCCAAATTGTCTCCTGTTTTCATCCTCTCCCTGCAAAGAATACTTTCCCCGTACAAAACTGAACTCAGACTGGGAATTGTGGAGCTTTCGTCTGCTGACACTGGGAAAAGTGAGCTCTTCAAGAAGTATTTTCTTAATTACTCCTTCCTTGTATTACTACTTATTCTCTGTGAATATTAGCCTCCTTCAGGAGGAAGGAGAGGACTCTGTGTAGCAGGCACTGCTAGACCAAGTGGGAAAAGGGTAAAATGAGCATCCAACTGGGACCTTCTTCCCACTCCCCACTCTGCCAAGCCCTCCAGACCCTCATCCAACCTTCGTAAGGATGCAAGGACGAGGACCAGAAACAGAGAGGAACCAGCCAAAGACTCAAACGACGGAGGATACGGAGAAGCAAATGAACCAAAGAGTCAGGGATATCTGTAGCACTTCCAACAGCCACAGCTGGATTTCTTCTGCCCAGTGCTTGCTGTGCACAGATACCTCTCTTTTCTCTCTCTTAAGGTGTCCTTGCATCTGTGCATTTCATACCCGATCTCTTTCCATCTTTTCCTCTTCCCTGATCCCCACCAGCAGCCATAAGACTTATCCACTGTAAAATATCCCTCCTCATTACTCCTCTTCTACGCAGAATTTATATGCCTTTTATTTGGTCCTTTTATATGCTTTACACTTACTTCATCCTTCATCTTTTCCTACTAGAGTCTGTATCTTATCTACAGGTATTATCTGCACCTCTGCATATAGTGAGATTCTGACACTGGCTGGGTTTTCATCACAACCAGATTAAAGACAATAAGTGACATTAAACAGAGTACTGAAGGACGTGGCAGACTGAGTAGCTGAGTGGGCAGGCTGAGCACGGACACTCGTGTACAGAACGATGAAAGCAGGAGTCAGTCAGCCCAGGGACGTGGGATGTATGCTGCAGGAGGAATAATCAGAAGGCTACTGGACTATCTGTCCCATCACACCATGCTGAATATTAGAGTGCAAGCCAATAAATGATGGCAGAGCTGAGGGTCACTAATTAACCCACAGGACTAATCTGATGATGTCCATCAGAAAAAGCTCTGCTTGTAGAGAGCATCCTTTCAGCAAAAGAGGCACTGAATGTGTCACCTCTGGAGTTAGTCAGTGCTTCCCTAACCATCTTAGGAACAAACTTTATAGCATTCCTGCTGAGTCAGTGGCATGGCAATTTGCTCGTTGCTCCAACTGCAGATCCCTCACATGCTAACATAAATACACTCACTGGGATGATTTTTAAAATGTCTACCTCTTCTCTTCAGGGTTCACTTACAAAGTTGGATGATATTACTATGTAAACAGGGAGCCTGATTCTCTTCTCACGTACAGTGATTACATGCAAGAGCTATGTCTTTGGCTTGAACGGATGTATTTCTGACAATCCAGACGTTCATTTCAGTGTCCTTAGTCTAAGTCAGATCACTGATGTAAAGACTAACAGGTGGCAGAAAGAGCAATTTCCATGCAATAATAGTACTAGACTTTGTGTTAGTTCTGAAGGATAAAGACCTGGCTGTATCTCAGTTACCAGGTAAACATGTGACATTGATGTGCTGCAGCATTAGGAAAGGTAAACGAGATCTGAGCAGGTATAACCTGAGGAGTATTCCTCCTCCAGGGGAGATAATTATGCATTAATGCCCTAATGAAATTTCAACCAACATACTGCGTGCTGTTCCCATCACTCATGCCCAGAAACTACAAACTCCAAGTATATCAAATGCAGAGCAGAACATTTACATGAAAAGGGCCCATCTCAAGACAGAAAGCTGAAGAGCACAGCTTGCTCACTTCAGCAAAATGAGGACTAGGGAGAATAATCCCACCTCAGAAACACACCAGGAAGGCGGAAAATGCTCTTTAAACTGAAGGACAATGTTGAAAGAAGATCAAATAAATATAAACCAGCTAGAAATAATTTGGGGCTGGAAACAGAAGGTGGCTTCTTGACAGTCAAAGAAACGCAGCTTAGCACAGCTGGGGCAGAGCCCTCTACAAACAAAGAGGTGTCAGGGATCAGCATCACCGCTCTACACCAGTTCCCCAGGACGTCAAACGGAGCAGAGCAGTGAGCTGCCCCAGCTGCTGGGGTTGAGAACCTTGCAGAAGTGCTTGCGGTTTTGCCTCTATCTGTTTCCCTCCTATTTGTGTTTTCCTGGTCACCAAACTTGTGAAAATAAGGCAAATCTATCCATAATTGTGAAATTCCAATATTTTCAAATCAAAAACCTTGTCTTCTCGCTCATTGTAGTAAAACCTGCTTCCCCCAAACACAGTGGTTTACACCCGAGGCCCAGGGAGGGAGGTAGAAGGCACGCAGCAGGGACCCTCAGCACCACGGCTTGAGGTTTTGGCAGGGTGGCAGAGAAAGAAGGCGACCAAAAAAAACCCAAACAAACCACAACCCCCAAACCAAAACCCCCCAAAACGCAACCCCGCTACCCGGCCCTGTGCCATGAAACTGCACCCGCCGGCCCGGGGAGAGGGGCTGCCGCCGAGGGGCTGCCGCCAGCCCGGGGGCGCCTCTGCCCCCCTGCGGGACTCACGCCGATGCCTCATGCCCGCCCGCCCCCGGTGAAAACCGTCCCCGGTGCCTGTCCCCCGCTCCCACCCGACGGCAGGGGCACTCCCCCATCTCAAGCCCCGTCGGAGTCACTGGCGGCGGGGCAGCGGCGCCGAGGGGGATGTCGTAGGTGCTGCGTCAGCGGGAGCCCGACGGCGATTGGGGGAGGCCGCGCTCTCCCCGCGTTCACTAATTATAAAGTGCCGCCGCCCGCACCCGCTCCCGCTCCGCTCCGCAGCGGCGCGATCGGCCTCGGCAGCGGGCGCTCGGCTCGGCTCGGAGCCGCCCCAGAGCCGCCCTCACTGAAGCTGTCAGCAGCCGCAGGCTGTGAGTTCCTCTCCCCGCGCCCCCTCCGGGGTTTCTCCAGAGGCTGCTCGGCCTCGCTATAAATAACAGCGGCTCCGACGCCGAGGCTCCAGCAAGGCGCATCTCACTTCCGAGCAACTCCCGGGACCCCCGAGGGGAGCCTGTATGTGAGTGAACTGCTCTGCCTGCGGGAGGGGGACCGGGGCAGGCCCGGGGGCGGCTCTGCCGGGGTTGGTGCCCGTCGTCGGGGTGGCTACTCGGGGCGCTCCGCTGGGAAACCCTTCCCGGGAGGGGCTGCCGTCCCGCCCGTGCCGCTCCGCGGTGGGCCTCTCCCCCTGAGGCGCGGGCTTTGCGGGAAGGGCGGGATGAAGTGTTTGGGGACCAACACTTTCACTGGACGGGAGCTTCTGGCCGCTTCATCCTTCGGGTCCGCTCCTGCTCCGGACGCAGGTCCGTTGCCTTGCAGCTGCCAAGCGCCTCCCTACCTTAAGCGCCTGCTTACCTCGCAAGCGCAACCACCCGGGCTCCAAAAAAGCGTGTGAGTTACCGGAGTTGCGTGCGACTCAGGACTTTGGTCCTTTAGACTTTAAACCGCGGCGGCAGCACAATTTCGTGCCGCCTTCTCCTGTCCCCAAGCTGGAGGAGGGCAGTGCCGGGGGTGGGAGCGGGGGGGAGGTGGCTGCCGGCTGACCTCTCCTTCTTGCAGCCCCATGGCGTTGCTCCTGAGACTCGGCTGCTCGCTGCTGGCCCTCAGCACCTGCCTGCTCCCCGCGGCGCGGGCGGACTGCGGCAGCGACTGCGCCGCCTGCACCTACCGCCTGGGACCCCGCGCCGGCATCCACCCCCTGGTAAGCGGGAGCGGGGCTGGGGGGGGGCCGCCCGGCCGCTTCAGCACCGCGGAGACCCCTTCGGCCGGGCCAGGCCCCCGCCCCGCGTTAACTTTGGGAGGGAGGAAAAGGGGGCAAAGGAGCAAAATAACAAAAATCCCCCACTATTTAGTGGGGGAAGGGGCCGGGGTCGCTTGGAAGACCCGTTTTTGAAGGTGGGAGGGAGGGAGGAGCGGGCGCCGGGGAGAGGGCGAGGCGGGGGGGGGCGCCGACACAAACCCAGCGCGCCCCGAAGAGCCCCCCCCCAGCCCGCCCGTCCCTCCCGCCGCCTGTCAGCGAGCGGCGGCTTTCGGGGCGGGGGGGGGGCGAACACCCCGCGCCCGGCATCCCCGGGGGGAGCAAGGAAAAAGCCGAGTGAAAATGTAAGGGTGAAGGGCGATGCGGCCGGAGAGGGCAGCTCTGCGGGGAAAGGAGAGGTCGCTGCCCGGCACTTCAGCCCCGGCAGGGCGGCGGGAGCCGGGCGGGACGGGGCGAGGGGTCCCCGCCCCCGGCCGCGGGCTGCCCCGCGGGATGAGCTCTTACCAGGCAGGATGGCTGTCGAGCTGAAAAGCGGCGGATCTGCCTGAAATCGCACAAAAAGTGGGGTTCAAGCCTGGTTTGAGTAGCAATACCTTCCGCGGCTCTCTTCCTCTCTGCATGGTGCTGCACAGCGTTAGGAATATGCCTGTGAAAGGTCCCTTTGACATTGTCTCCTAAGACAAATCATGCTAAGAGAACTCCAGCATTCTAGGGGGGGGGGAGGGGGTGTATCTGTAATTTTAATGATATTGAAATTATTTAAAAGTATAGTCACAGAGGCAACTCAACTTGAAATTTAAGGATCAGGGTCAGTGAAAGTCCGGGGTCCCTCAGCCCTTCACTCCCTGAAGAAGGTGGGAACTCAGGCTGCCGAGTCCTTTGCCAGTGGCACCTGCAGTTCCTGACCTCAAATAGATGTGTATTGAGGCATCATGCTTTCAGCACATCTGAATGATCTGAAAAGTTTTTTGTTCCTATGATGCCATCGATTAGTTGGAAGCACACAAAAGGAAGGACTGGACCCTATCCTTACGCAGAATTAGGAATCACTGAGTACTGCTGCTTACTCCAAAAGCGCAAGGACTCACTCTTAACCACAGCAGGTTCATAAGGGCAATATTCTTAGGATGGCTGGCAAAACAGTTCCCTATACTTTTTTGCTTACATTAGCTTTCAATTGAACTTTAGCTTTAATATCAACTAGGGGAAAAAAAAAAGTGGTAGTTTGCTCTTTTGGAAGGAGGGATATGCGCTTTCTGGAGTATATGTTGTTGACATCTATATTGATACTCTCTCTTGTTACACCTTCAGTAACAAGAAACAATCAAAGTCCCATTCAGTAACAACACTTATTAGCTGAATAGGAAAAGAAGCAATGTGCCATACCTTATGTTCATCATACATCTACAAACAATTTTTAGAAACAACTGTTTCTAGATACTAGCATCTAGTAACATCATAACTGATTTTATCACATTGCACGTGGTCATTCACACCTGTGAGACGACATATGTTCACTTGGCAATAAGGGGTTATTAAAACTAATTGAGAAGGCGAAAGAGCTGTTCTTGCTTTGATTTAGAGCAATTTCAAAGTCAGACTGAAGCTGAGATCTCATTCTCTTTACAGCGTAACTATAATATATAGCAATAAGCATGCAGTGCCAGTTAAATTATTGTGTCCCTTTAATTTTCTTGTGTTCATATAAAAAACCATATCTAAATTTCTCAGACTAAAATGAGGCTCAAGAGACAGGTAAGGCCAGAGATAGAGAGCTGGTCAGTTAGCTATTAGAGAGAACTGTGCTGGGGTTTCATTTCACACTTTTAAAGCATATTGAGATCCTTAGAAAACATCATCCATAGGCAGAATAAGTGTTTTTCTTATTGAAAATATTGCTGATTTCTTCTTTAATTATTGCCATATGAAAACCACAGACAAGAAGAAAAAACACCGGATTCACCTTTTTTACAACTGAAGAGTGTAGCTTCACAAGAAGTAAATTCCTCTGACACATAGCTAATACGTACGTTATTATCTTTACATGACAGGTTATGAGATATGCATACAGGTACTGAAAACTTTTTTTATGTCTTAGCCTGAAAATTTTACACTACAGTCAGAAGCAACACAGCTTAGGATTTTTTCCGTCTTTCTGATGGTCACTACGTTGTATGTCGAACTAGCAAAACCAGAACTTTGATCCTGCCTAAGAGAGCCTGTATTTCTACATTTGTATTGGTACGCATTTGAAAGATCTGTTCCACGAAGAGAAACTAATGATAACAGACAGAAACAACGCCTTTAAAGCTATGCAGTGTATTGAAGATACTGAGCAGTGCAGTACAGTACAGCTGGCTTCTTTGCAATGACAATGCCATGTAACTTCTTTCCTAAAATTTCTGAATGTTACTTTTCATTATGAATTTGAATACACTTCTACACTTTCATTATGAAGCAAACCACAATTGGTTTTTAGCTTCTCAGTAGTAAATTAAAAAACAATATCGTAACAACACACCCAAGCATAAGGGAGGTGCCAGAACTGTACATGTGGCTTACATTGAAACAGAAACATAGGGGCAGCCCTGACATACAGAACCCACGATCCATCTTGTCCAGTATTCTGTCTCTTAGAGTGGAGACTACCATGTCCTTCAGAGAGGGATATGAAGAACTTCAGAACAGACAGGTACCAAATCAGCTGTTCATGAAGAGCAGTCCTTCCAAGCCACTCAGAAAGAGAGGCTCGCTCACGCTCTTAGAAAGAGAGGCTCACTCATGCTCTTTTAAAAACAAGTAAAGATAAGACCAGGTGGCAGTGAGGTGCTTGTTACTATCAAATAGTTCTTAGTAAACCACATCCTTTTTTCAGGCATGTACACTAGAATGTGAGGGAAAGCTGCCTTCTGCCAAAGCCTGGGAGACCTGCAAGGAGCTCCTGCAACTGGCAAAGCTGGATCTTTCTGAGGATGGCAACATTGCTCCAGGAGACAAGAAAGAGCTGGATGAGAACCATTTGCTTGCGAAGAAGTACGGAGGGTTCATGAAAAGATACGGGGGGTTCATGAAGAAAATGGATGAGCTCTATCGGGTAGAACCAGAGGATGAAGCTAATGGAGGAGAAATCCTGGCTAAGAGGTATGGAGGGTTTATGAAGAAAGACTCGGATGACGATGCCCTCGCTAATTCCTCTGATCTGCTGAAGGAGCTTCTAGGAATAGGGGATAACCCTGAAGTGGGGCATTACAGAGAGATAAATGAAAATGACGGGGATGTCAGCAAAAGATATGGAGGCTTCATGAGAAGCATAAAGCGCAGCCCCGAATTGGAACATGAAGCCAAAGAGCTGCAAAAGAGATACGGTGGTTTCATGAGAAGAGTGGGCAGGCCAGAATGGTGGCTGGATTACCAGAAACGATATGGTGGGTTTCTTAAGCGCTTCGCCAACTCCATTCTCCCTTCAGAAGAAGACGGGGAAACTTATTCCAAAGAGGTCCCAGAAATTGAAAAGAGATATGGTGGATTTATGAGATTTTAATACCTTTCCCTTTATCCCTTTTGTCCTAAATGAGAAAGACTGCCTTATTGGTCATAACTTATTGTAACGTGTTGCTTGTACTGTACAGTTTTCTACTGTCCTTGGTTAATGATGCAACCTGCATTTTGATGTTTCAGGTTCTGTGTTCTTTCAAGTCAAATAACTAACTTCTGTTTTAGTCAAGTTTCAGTCTGTATTGTAGTTTCCATGCTAGAACTATTTTGATTGCTGTATTCATTTTCTTTAAAGAGGAAGTACATCGACAGTAGAGTTGCTTAACTGTATATACAATAAATTCTTCATCCTAACTGCATAAATTCTGAAATGTTATTTATTTTCTCTCAGTCATTTAATCAAGCATCATCTCAATTTTTCTTTAAGCAATCATCAATGCCAACCTCTTCTCTGTAATTACAGAATCTGTACTGCACGCACAACAGCTGAAACACATTTTTGTCTTTAGTGTTTTCAGTTTCTTAGAACACTAGAATAATAAATATGCTTTAAAGTGAATATAACTGTATTTGCTCTAACTGCTCTCATTTTAACCAGTTAACAGAATAAATGTTTAAAGCCTAAATTTATAATTCATAGTGTTCAGCCAATCCACATAAAAAAAAACATAAGTGGGTTTGACTTAAAGCACTAAGAACATTTCTGCAGTGCACAACACAATGCCACGTTTGATTAGTTACACCTTTTATATCCATCCAATACAGCATTGTACAGTTGGCCTTAAAGTGATAAACACTAACTCAAAAAAGCAGTCAGTCAGTTTGTGCAAAATAATCATGATCCAAAACTGCATAAAAAAACTTCAAAGTCCTAATTTTTCAGAGCCCCTGATAAACGTTTTTCCATGGAACAGCTTTGTGTTTGATCCCTCATCTGGTATAAATCACTTTGGCACTACTGAAATATGGGAAACTGCTGGTCAGTCTTTTCTGTTTCAAACAAAGGCAGTATAAGTAAATCTGAGAACAAACAGAGAACCAAACACTAACACTCTAGCTCCTTTGGCATTTACATATCTGGCACTTACATCAAAGGCCATCTCCCATCCAGTGTGCGCGTCCTTCCCTAATTCTCACTGTCCCGCTAGATTCCTAGTCTGCGAGCACTTTTCCCCCACCTACTGCTACTAGTTACTGGTTACTTCCCACTTAAATTAACATGATAAAAATCGCTTTAATCACCGGCACTGACAATAAATCAAAGTTTCTACAGTCAAAATCCTTGAGGCTGTTTAGATACCTGATTATTGCTGAAATAGTTTATGGGAGCTAGATGTCTAAAACCATCTGTGGCTCTGCATTCAGTATCTGTATTTCAGTTTTGCACAGTACTACCTATTGACACAAAGGGCAAATTAAGGGTCTGACTTTAACTTCAAGTCAATGGGATCTTTTAGGTACTCAGGACTTTTGAAAATTAAGCTGTGTTTAAATATGCACTTGAAAGCCTCGTCACATACACATAGTCGTAATGATTTTTTGCTTGGCCCTTACAGGATGACATAGGTGGTCTGAAGTGGCCAAAATCCTGCTGAAGAGTTGATAAACCGCAAGGCATTCCTTTTCCCTCACTAAAAGCAGGGCACCTATTTTTCTCTTCCTACTATACAGAATTGATGATACCAAATTTTAAAAGGCAGAAAATACAGATGCCTGTAGAAGCTCCATGGCCTTTTCAGGATTCAGTTGTGCTCCCTATCACCTTTCTAGAGAGTTCTTCAAGATGCCACCAGCCACAGGAAAACAGAATCACAGAATCACAGAATGTTAGGGATTGGAAGGGACCTCGAAAGATCATCTAGTCCAATCCCCCTGCCGGAGCAGGATTACCTAGACCATATCACACAGGAACGCGTCCAGGCGGGTTTTGAATGTCTCCAGAGAAGGAGACTCCACAACCTCTCTGGGCAGCCTGTTCCAGTGTTCGGTCACCCTCACTGTAAAGAAGTTTTTCCTCATATTTAAGTGGAACCTCCTGTGTTCCAGCTTGCACCCATTGCCCCTTGTCCTGTCAAGGGATGTCACTGAGAAGAGCCTGGCTCCATCCTCATGACACTTTCCCTTTACATATTTATAAATATTAATGAGGTCACCCCTCAGTCTCCTCTTCTCTAAGCTAAAGAGACCCAGCTCCCTCAGCCTCTCCTCATAAGGGAGATGTTCCACCCCCTTAATCATCTTCGTGGCTCTGCGCTGGACTCTCTCTAGCAGTTCCCTGTCCTTCTTGAACTGAGGGGCCCAGAACTGGACACAATATTCCAGATGCAGCCTCACCAGGGCAGAGTAGAGGGGGAGGAGAACCTCTCTCGACCTACTAACCACACCCCTTCTAATACACCCCAGGATGCCATTGGCCTTCTTGGCCACAAGGGCACATTGCTGGCTCATGGTCATCTTGTTGTCCACTAGGACCCCCAGGTCCCTTTCCCCTACGCTGCTCTCCAACAGCTCTGCCCCCAACTTGTACTGGTACATGGGGTTGTTCTTGCCCAGATGCAGGACTCTACACTTGCCCTTGTTATATTTCATTAAATTTCTCCCCGCCCAACTCTCCAGCCTGTCCAGGTCTCTCTGAATGGCTGCGCAGCCTTCCGGCGCATCAGCCACTCCTCCCCGTTTTGTGTCATCAGCGAACTTGCTGACAGCGCACTCTAATCCCTCATCCAAGTCATTAATGAATATATTGAATAGTACTGGTCCCAGTACCGACCCTTGAGGGACTCTGCTAGACACAGGCCTCCAACTGGACTCTGTCCCGCTGACCACCACTCTCTGGCTTCTTTCCTTCAGCCAGTTCACAATCCACCTCACTACCCGATCATCCAGACCACACTTCCTCAGTTTAGCTGCGAGGATGCTGTGGGAGACCGTGTCAAACACTTTACTGAAATCGAGATAGACCACATCCACAGCTTTACCATCATCTATCCACCGGCTTATGTCCTCATAAAAGGCTATCAAGTTGGTTGAGCATGACTTCCCCTTGGTGAAGCCATGTTGAGTGCCCCTAATGATCCCCCTATCCTTGACGTGCCTAGTGACAGCATCAAGAACAAGTTGTTCCATCACCTTTCCGGGGATGGAGGTGAGGCTGACCGGTCTATAGTTACCCGGGTTCTCCTTCTTGCCCTTTTTGAAGACTGGAGTGACATTCGCTTTCCTCCAGTCCTCAGGCACCTCTCCCGTTGCCCACGACTTAGCAAAGATGATGGAGAGTGGCCTAGCAATGACTTCCGCCAGCTCCCTCAGCACCCGCGGGTGCATCCCATCAGGGCCCATGGATTTATGGACGTCCAGGTTGCTTAATTGGTCCCTGACCCAGCCCTCATCAACCAAGACAGACTCCTCCTCTATCCTGACTTCTTCTGGGGCCGCAGGGGTCCAGGGCTCCTCAGGACAGCCTCCAACAGTATAGACAGAGGCAAAGAAGGCATTCAGTAACTCCGCCTTCTTTTTATCCTCTGTCTCCAGGACCCCCACCTCATTCATCAGTGGGCCTACATTGCCTCTAGTGTTGGCTTTACCTGCAATGTATTTGAAGAAGCCCTTTCTGTTGTCCTTGACCTCTCTTGCAAGGTTTAATTCCAAGGAGGCCTTAGCTTTCCTAATTGCCTCCCTACATCCTCTGACAACAGACTTATATTCCTCCCAAGTGGCCAGCCCCTCCTTCCATGATCTGTACACGCTCTTCTTCCACTTGAGTTTGCCCAGCAGTTCCCTGTTTAACCATGCAGGTCTCCTGGTACCCTTCCTTGACTTCCTACTTGTTGGGATGCTCTGATCTTGAGCTCGGAAGAAGCAGTCCTTGAATGCTAACCAACTATCTTGGGCCCCCTTACCTTCTAGTACCCTGTCCCATGGGATTTCCCCTAGCAATTGCTTGAAAAGGCCAAAGTTGGCCCTCCTGAAGTCCAGGGTTGTGATTCTGCTAGCTATTCTGTTCCTGCCACATGAGATCCTGAACTCTACCATCTCATGGTCACTACAACCAAGGCTGCCCTCAACCTTCACCTCTTCAACCAGACCCTCCTTTTTAGTGAGGATAAGATCCAGCAGCGCTCCTCTCCTAGTTGGCTCATCCACCATTTGCATCAGAAAGTTATCATCAATGCACTGGAGGAACCTCCTGGACTGAGGATGGCTGGCTGAGTAGGCCTCCCAGCATATATCAGGGTAGTTGAAATCCCCCATGACAACCAGGCCCTGTAATTGCGAGACTGCTCTCAGCTGCCTGTAGAAGGCCTCATCACCGTCCTCATCCTGATCCGGTGGCCTGTAATAGACGCCCACAACAGTATCACCCCTGCCAGCCTGCCCCTTAATTCGCACCCACAAACTCTCAACTCGCTCCTGATCCGCCCCTGGACAGAACTCAATACATTCTAGCTGCTCACTCACATAAAGAGCAACTCCACCACCTCTCCTTAGCGGCCTGTCTTTCCTGAACAAGACATAGCCGTCCATGACCACATTCCAGTCATGCAAGGCATCCCACCAAGTCTCTGTAATTGCCACTAAATCATAGCCCCCCGACCGAACACGGATTTCTAACTCCTCTTGTTTATTCCCCATGCTGCGTGCATTGGTGTACAAGCATTTCAGGGAGCGAGCTGAGCACACCGATTTCACCCCAGGGGGATAGGAGGCCTGGTCTACCTCAACACTAGAGCGTTGCCCCAGTGGTGCAAGCCCAGCTACTACCCCATCCCCCTTCAAATCTAGTTTAAAGCTCTCCGAATGAGCCCTGCTAATTCCTGTCCCAGAACCCTTTTGCCCCTACGACATAAACCTTTCCCATGTATCACTGTCACGCCTGTTGTCTTATAAAACCAGCCATTATCAAAGAACCCAAAGCCCTGCCTGTAGCACCAGTCTCGTAGCCAGGCGTTAATAGAGAGAATCCTACTATTCCATCCCACGTCATCACCTGAAAATGGAAGGAGGGAGGAGAAAACAACTTGTGCCCCAGACTCTTTCACCAACCGTCCTAGGGCCTTGTAGTCTTTCTTCATCCCCCTCAGACTACGGGATGCAGCTTCTTCCCCACCTGTCTGGAAGATCAGCAGGGGGCAGTAGTCTGTGGCCTTCACCAGGTTGGGGAGTTTCCTGGTGATATCCCTGATTTGGGCTCCAGGCAGGCTGCAGACCTCCCTGTGATGGGGGTCAGCTCTGCATATTGGGCCCTCAGATCCCTTTAGGAAGGAGTCTCCAACCACTAAAACTCTTCTCTTCTTCCTTGTGGAGGAGGTAGCTATACGCCTGTCAGGTTTTTCTGACTGTGGTGGGACCTCTGATATAGGTTGCCTCTCCACCACATCCCCATTGGACCGGCTGTATTCCACTAGGGCTTCATATCTATTGCTCAGAGGCACCTGTGGAGGCAAGGTAGGCAAGGAGGGCACTCACCTTTTGCCACGGCCATAGACTTGCCTCCACTCACTCTTCTCCTCTAGGTTATTGTTTTCCACCTGAGAAGGGCAGAGTACAGGGGCCCCTCGATCCTGGGAGCTCTCCGGCAGGTGCTCCCATTTTTGTTGCAAGGAAGGCAGAGCCTGGCTCCACCAGTCTATCTCCATTTCAGCCTCCCGAATGCTCCTAAGCCTTTCTACTTCAGCTTGAAGCCTTTCAACCTGGCTTTGCAGCTGTGCCGCTCGGCCGAGCAGATCGTCTACTTGCTCACAGCGCACACAGCCCCCTGACACCACAGAGACGCTGTAGCATTCCCTGCAGCCTGCGACCTGCACCATCACCTCCTTCCGTGGGAGCTCTGTCTGGGTTCCCACAAAGTCTTCTTCCTGCTCTTTCCCCCCATAGCACCTGCCCATAGTGTCAGGAGGACATCAGTCAGGTGGAACACATCACCTGAGTGGTTTCATCCACAAGGACCTCAGGCTGTGCACACTGAGCCTGCTCTCCAGCGTAAACCCATGCATGGGATGCAGGCGTCAGCAACAGGTTTGCTTCAAACGTACGCTCCAGAAAAAGCTAAAATGACAATGCAGTTGCATCGTTAATCATTCACTTCCACATTTATCCACTTATTTTCCCTAAAACTTACTTCCCTCTAATTCACTCAAAGAGGCCCTTGCCAACCTTCTAACTAAAATAAGCATTGTTCTACTTGATGATGCAAAAGGTTTACCAGTTGTTGTCACTCATCCTTCACAGTTAACAAAAAATTGGTGATTTAATGAGGAATAAAACTCCCAAAGCTCTAGAGACCTAGTATGTATCTTGCAGAATGAACTGGTTTGATCTACTAAACATTCCCATTTATCAACTTCTATGGTAAAAAAGTACTTCAAACAAACATCTAACTGGGATATATGCGTGCAACCCAAAACAGGAGTGAGGGTAAGAAAAGTGGAGACATAAGTCTCTTCTAAGGTTGAAGAGGCAGGGGGGAATGTACACGGAAGGAAGATGAGACACTGACTGTCTGAATGAAATAGCAAAGCTGAATAGTCCTCATGCCTTCCATTATAATTGAAAACTTCACCAGTCAGACACTTTCTTGCTCTAATAATTATAATTTAAAAGATATGAAATTAGAATAAGATCAGATTTCTTCTGTTGTCATGGAATTTCTTATCTTATGACTTTCAGTTATGCCATCACTTAGGGGCTCTCTAACACTAAAGTGTTCTAACATTCCCAGTAATTAACATTTCAGATTAAATCAGCTCAAAATGTGCCAGTGAATCAAGCAAGGTTTCCTGAAGTCTATTTTACTAAATCACAAATCAAAGCTAAGGTTGAAGATAGGGTCTACTGGTCTGGGAGATGAAAAAAAGGCGTCTCAGTCTTGGTCCAAGTTCTGAAATGGTCCCCTGATGTTCCTCTTACAATACATTCCTAGAACTGTCACTTCATCGGAAGATTATTGAAACAGCTGTATTGTTTTATATAAATAAAAGCAGAAAGGAGGAAAGCCTGACCTCTGGAAAGAAAATTGCAAGAGTATTCTGAAGGAAGAAATGTTGTCCTGAGACCAGAAAACAGATTCTACATTTTCTTTCCCTGGCTTTTATCATTGCCTTGGCATTTTTACATGGTGATCAATATTCCAGAGTATGATCAAATATAGTATCATTGGTCTGAATGCTGAGCAAGTATACAAAAACTGAATATGAACAATGAATGGTGGAAGGGTCTAGAGCAGTCAAAGAGACTAATGCCTCTGCATGAGGAACAAAAGGAAGAAAAAGATAGTCTAGCTGAGGTTGAGGCAAGGATGACTGGGCTTTTTAATAGGAACTAAGTAGAGGAAGGAAGCAAAAAAAAAAAAAATATTTCCTGAACCAAATGGTGTTCACATACAGGAGCAGATCATGAGGGAGAGAGAAGCTGATGAATACAATGATTTCTGAATACCGAACTGCATGCAGCTGGAGCTCTGCTTGAAAACCTAAGCTTAAATCTTGGGATAATGATGAAAGGTCACAGTGCCATTACCACATCTCAGATGAACATGAGCTGAAATATGCAGAGCATCATTTTGAATTTCCTGGAGTTTTTTTCTGGTAAATGAACATGTAGTATGATATACAATAAATATAAATAACTACAAAATTATTATTACAATAATTATTTTGTAATTATTTCTAATTATAATAATTTACTTTATAATTGTTTATAACCATATCATAAATACAAGTAATTATAACATCAATGTTGTTAGCTGTTTCAGATAATGTTTCCCAAGATAGAATCTTTATAAGAACAGAAACATGTTCTAATTTAATATACTGAAATAAGTACTATTAAACTGTGTTCTACATAGACTCTAAATATGCACTGGCCTCTCTTAATTCTGAAGGGAACTTAATTAACAAGAACCAAAGTTTTCAATGATGTATGGTATATAAGGATGCTCTGTCATTAAGAATGGTTTTGGAGGCCTACATATAAGGCAAAATGACAAATTCATAGCACAACTCTACAGTTTATGTATATATCTCAGTGCCACAGAAAGTTTTCTTTACAGCCTTCTTCCTCAAGCACTACAGAGCTCAGCTGGACACAAACAGCAAGATTCCCCCTTATGCCAAAAGAAGCATCCCAGAATTTGCAACTTAAAAGTCAAATGAATAGTTAAGTACCCTGACCCTAGGTTGCTTTGAGAATGAAGAGATTCCTGGCATGGGTTAGCTGGCCCTGAAACCCATTTTATTTACAGTGATGTTCTCGGATAACCCCAAGGAGTGTACCACACTTCTGGCCTTTAAAACACTGAAGTTAGATCTAAAAAGTCACACAGAGAACAGTGAAACCACTTCCCTATCAGAGTCTTAAAACCTTCATTCTTCTCTTCAGTTCCCACCAAGATGGGTGATTCGAGCATCACCAAAGACACCCCTCTACCTGAGTAAGCTTTGCAGTCTGGTCTCTTTCTCCAAGAGCAGCCACTTTGGCAGTTCACGGAGTTCATCTCTTCCACTTCCTAACACCTCTTGTAGAAATCCCTTTGTCAGCTTCCACTCACAGCATTGGCTGTAATTTCACTACCCACAACACTGCTTTCTGACTCAAAATGTGGAAGACAATTGTATACATCTAATTGGAGAATGGCTGAGACCTCCAGTCCTAACTATGGAGGTTAGGTGGCTATTTTTAGGTTTTCTGCTTTTAATATTTCTATCATAATCCGTTGCTTCCCACAGTATTAAAAATAGTTACACGTATCAGTAGAAATGCACTGATTAACACATCATATCTTTATCATAACTGTGTATCATAATATCATAACTGATATTGCAGTTACAGACCACTACTCCAACCACCTCATAAGGGTAGGGAGCTATAATGAACATAGCTGTAAGCAACAAACAGGGTAGCAAAGCCAGCTGTAAATCATTAATCCAAGCATTCAATTACTAATCCCATCAGCCTCATTTAAAGCATTTAAACTGACAGTTGCATATCCAATTAACTGTTGCTATAGAAAATGAAAATGCTTAGAGGTATTTGACAGACAAATCTTTACTGGCCCAGCAGGGATTTACACTGAATTTGTTTAATTAGATTGTGACTTTACCTAAATTGAGCATTTACTGTAATCCTTGCTGAAACCATGGAATGAAATCTCTCAAGGTTAGTCGTCACAAAAGCACATCACTCTGCTAAATGATTTGTTAAAAGCACTGCACGGCACTGTACTTCTTCCTCAAGGAGAAGGCTGGCATATCCTTGTACGCAGAATCTGAGTGCTAAACCTTTCCATAGCTATGTCTGTAGGTATATAAGGGCATACGTGACCTTTGCCTCTTGCCTTTCTGCCATTACTCCCTTTCTCACCAGTCTTCTCCAGCCCAACAGTGACTGTTTGCAAGAGATCCTATCATCAACCCTTTGTTTTCCTGCTAAATTTAAATGTATGCATTGACTTGTACTCCCAAGTCTGCAGTGAGAGCTGTGCGCAGACCTCTGATCAGAGCTCATCTCGATTTCAATCCATATAAAATTACAGGACACTAAGTTATGAAAACTATTCCTACACTCCTATGAGAATCTGCATCTTAACTCTTAGACCTAATGCCTGTGGAAAATATTCTAAAACATTTATCAGGGTAATGCTTTTTCTTTCTCTCATGAGCAGAAGACAATGGCAGCAGCAGTATAAATAATAGGTGTATTTCTCTCATAAAAGCAGTTGAGGCAGGTAAGCCATGTAAGCCTTTCTTAGAACATTTACACCAGCATTTTTCAATCATGACCTGCGGTATAAATGGGTTATACACTGGGACTTTCACATTTCTCTGCATTTCCATGTCCACCTCTGCAAATAACTAGCTGACAAGGGTGGGAAGTGGGGCTGAAATTTCAGCTGCACCACTTTTCTCCATCTAGAAAAATATTCTGTAGAAGAGCATCTTTTTTATTTTATTTTTTGTTAATATGGCATAGCTGTCGTGCTATGACAGCTAATGACACAATTAATGTGACAAAGTCATTCTCAGAAAGTGATTAACTCATTCTTTTCCCATCAGCCAGAAAAAAAAGCTGTCAGCTTCCATCTGAAGAGAAGCAGTAGAAACTAGTAAAAGCAAAGAACTTCCATGGGAGTCTGTGCTTAAACTTTGCTTACTGAGTTGTGGATCAGCAGACTCAAGATATGGGAGGTGTTTCACTCCCAGGTATCCATCATACTGAGTTTCTCTGTAGCAACTGAGACCCAAATTACTTAAACAGGCTAGATTAAGAGGTTCTGAAGCAACAGCTTCTCCTTTTGAATTGTTCAGGGATCCCTTAGACTCAAAGAGTTTCACTGGCATTACATAAAATGAATCTGTTCACAGCATCATGACCATTCACAACACGTAGCGCTTGAAAATGCATTTTAAACATACCAACCTTCACTGTCCCAGCACCAGTCCTTGTGGGCCCTCAAAAGGCTAAAGTCACTTGGGAGCCCTGGCCAAAATAGATGGCACCATGCCGACACATCTACTCTACCTTCTTCGTGTAGATGTGAATACCATCATCATTCAGTTTTCTCAGTATCTTAAAGAAGCGAGCAATTAAATCACTAACTAACCTTAACCTGTGGCAAAATAAGTAGGTATAGCAGTAGGTAAAGAGAAATGCTTAAAGGAAATAATTTTCTGAATAATACCCCCCACTACTGAAGACACCTGCCCCTCCAATTCCTCCACAGCTTTGAGATCTTCTGTGGTTCGCTGGCACTATTAGTACACTCCAGCTGTTTGGGTCTCCTGGTTGCACTTCTTCCTGGCATCATTATTCTCTGTTTGGTGATTTTCAGACCATTTGATTATTCAAGTTCATTAGATGCATTGAGTCACGCCTTGAGAAATCTCCAACTACTATAAAACATAGCAGTTTGTCTGCTTAAATGCCCAGACATCCACCAGCATACCCCCTTTGCCTTCTGCTCTGTACTGTCTCACTACTGTTGGAGTTCAGACTCCCTGAATCCAACCCAGAGTCCCTGATCTCAGAAAGTCATCTCAGAAAAGAGATCCTTCCTGAGCAGGAATACCATCTTTCCTCCTCCCTACCCATCACTACTAGGCTCTACAGCGGCACAGTGACACTGGGTACTGTGTAGTCAGGCTCAAAGAGATCAGACAACCCACTTCTGTAGTCCTAGCATCCTAGCACTAGTGTCATTAACATAAGAACTGATTTTTTCAGTATACAAGAAAAAAGACAAATTATTTAAGAGTACATTCAAGTGCCATTATACCCTCAAGCAAATAAACAACCCATCCTAGTGAAATAGCCCAATTGCTTATCATTCAAGCTGAAAAGGGTTAAAGAGAGAAAAGAATATACAGTTCCATAGTCATAAATAATTTCAGTCTTTTCAATTAATTGGGAGACAGGGAATACCGTTTGACAGAAAGAACTGGTCAGACTACATAAGAAAAGCCTTTGTATGTCTGATTAACTTAGAAAAGACATCATTCTCCTCCCCAGCTTCTTCTGGGGAATACGGATGTTTCGCCCTGAGAAGCAAGCCAGTTTTCTTTTTGACCTGACTATATACAAGAGAAAACCTTATAATTTTATCCTCTGCCCATTTGCCTAAACCTGTCTGCAAGATGTCTGGCTTCTTCTTTGCAAAGAGCACAGTCAACAGTAGCTTTTCCCAAATGACACACATTGCTAGGGATTTGAGGTTCTGCAGCTTAAATCCTTAAGTGACTTTAGGCACAATAATGCCAAGCTCTGTGCTCTGTGCCCTCTTCCTCAGGAGCGGTACCATCAGCTGTGTGTTTTCCTTGCAGTGAAGCAGCAGACTAGCATTAGTGTCCTGTGAAACTTATGCCAGCTATGGCATAAGCTAGGGCTTGGATGGGTGGACTCTTCGATGGGTTAAAAACTGGCTGGATGGCCGAGCCCAGAGAGTGGTGGTGAATGGGGCAAAGTCCAACTGGCGGCCGGTCACTAGCGGTGTTCCCCAGGGCTCAGTTCTGGGGCCGGTGCTGTTCAATATCTTTATAGATGATCTAGACGTAGGGATTGAGTGCACCCTCAGTAAATTTGCAGATGACACCAAGCTGGGTGGGAGTGTCGATCTGCTGGAGGATAGGAAGGCCCTGCAGAGGGATCTGGAGAGGTTAGATAGATGGGCCGAGACCAACAGCATGAGGTTCAACAAGACCAAGTGCCGGGTCTTACACTTTGGCCACAACAACCCCATGCAGCACTACAGGCTGGGCGAAGACTGGTTAGAGAGCAGCCCGGCGGAAAGAGACCTGGGGGTGCTGATCGACAGCCGACTAAACATGAGCCAGAAGTGTGCCCAGGTGGCCAGGAAAGCCAATGGCATCCTGGCCTCTATTAGGAATAGTGTAGCCAGCCGGTCTAGGGAAGTGATCGTCCCTCTGTACTCGGCACTGGTGAGGCCACACCTTGAATACTGTGTCCAGTTCTGGGTCCCGCACTTCAAGAAAGATGTTGAGGTGTTGGAGCGAGTCCAGAGGAGGGCGACCAAGCTGGTGAAGGGTCTGGAGGGTCTGTCCTACGAGGAACGGCTGAGGGAGCTGGGGTTGTTTAGCCTGGAGAAGAGGAGGCTCAGAGGTGACCTTATTGCAGTCTACAACTACCTGAAGGGAGGTTGTAGTGAAGTGGGAGTCGGCCTCTTCTCCCAGGCAACTAGCGATAGGACAAGAGGGCACAGCCTCAAGCTTCGCCAGGGGAGGTTCAGGTTGGACATTAGGAAGCATTTCTTTACAGAAAGGGTCATTAGACATTGGAATGGGCTGCCCAGGGAGGTGGTGGAGTCACCATCTCTGGATGTGTTTAAGAAAAGACTGGACATGGCACTTAGTGCCATGGTCTAGTTGACAGGGTGGTGTCAGGGCAATGGTTGGACTCGATGATCCCTGAGGTCTCTTCCAACCTGATTGATTCTGTGATTCTATGAATGTAGTATCATAGATACCACATCTGGGTACCACCACATCACAAGGAGTACAAACCTGGTGCTGGCTAGGCATATACTCCAAGCACCTTCTCAGTCATGGGGTGGTGTTGCCCTTTGACCGACATTGTAATTACCAATGGGCAGAACATTAAGCATCTGCAGGGTTAGATGCAGATGCAGATGAGCAACAGCTTCTAAGATGGATGTGTCATGCACAGGCCTGCTGAGGGATCCCTGCATAGCTATAGAGATCTGAGCTGCAATGCCTATGTAGGCTAACTGTAGGATGGCTTCAATTCAACAGCTGAGGATGTTCTTTACCGTATTAAAAGTCTTTCTTAAATGTCTATGAGATATACAAGCCCTCCCATAGCTGCAGTAGCCTATAGTTATCGTATCTCCCGGATCATGCCCCAGCAGTACTGCAACAGCCATCTGATATAGCAACTCGTAATTTTCACTACAACACTTGGACTGGAAATTAAATTAATTTTTTAATTGTGTGTTGATTGTGTGACACAATTGATTGTGTGATGAAATATGTTGAACCAATTAGAAGAAAAGAAAAAGCATAGGAAAGGAGGTCCTCTCTGCTTCCTACTGTTCCTTGGAAAGAAAGCAACTCATGCTTTGATTCAGGATACAAGATCCAAGTTTTGCAAACTGGAACTCCTTTTCATCTTCATTTATAGGGTGTACAGCCACTTCCCTCGTATGCCTGATCAGCTTTGTCTTGAGGTAGAATGACAGGTTCAGTTTGGGCCAAAGCTGTTAGAAAAAAACATGCACAGATCCAAGGGATACATTAAGTTTGTGCTGAGGATTTCATTTCCTTCTGGTGAATTAATGAGAACACTACTTTGATTTCATTTAGCTTAAGTGTTAGCTATCTGGTGAGATTTCAGACTGACGCCTTTGACCTCTATGGATCAGAAGTATGATTTCCAAATGCTGAAGAAGTCTCTAAAGGAGCCATAAAATCTAGCTGGTGGTGAGTAGAATGCGACCTATCCTGAATACACTGTGTGTGTCCCCCAAGTCCCTTGTCACTTACCATGTCCCATTCTCTGTCTAAAGCTAGTAATGAGCTGTAACCCTCCACTACCACACTGAAGCCTCTAATTTAGGTATCTAAATTATTAATCATCATTGTCGTCTTGACTACTTACAGAGTGATAGCTAGCTGCTCCTTAGGTCAGTTCAGTGTAAGAGCAGGGAAGTTATGTCTTTACACACCTGTGCAAGTATGTGCTTTGGAAACCGGTTCCTCCTGTTACCTTACAGCTTGCAAAGTTCTGGTTGCAACACCATTCCTTATTGATGTGGTTTACCTTGAAATGTCCTGATAAGTAAGCATCTCCTCTGGTTTGTTTCATAACCAGGAATTAGTCACTGAATCATTTCACCTTCCCCTTCCCATAACCTGCTGCTTTTACCATTTAATTACTGTTAACAGCATAAGACACTTGAAGTTACCTTACCCACCTATTTTGCTTTGGTTGCCACCTTGTTTGGAACCACAGTTCATTGAGGCTTTGAGATCTGCCTGCAGCCTCACTTTTTTCTGGCATCTAAATAGAATATGCAACAGTTAATTGTGCATGGAAGTACGTAACTTCCATACAATTACTATTAGCCCTGACAGCGTAGAATTTTCCACCATATTTCTTGGTGCAAGTTACATCAAATTATGTGAACTACCATTTTAGTTTAGTTGAAATGAAAAATGCCTCGTGATTCCCCATAAACTGTAATGTGAGTTGTGTTTACAACATAAATGAGTGGACCTGAGTGCACTGTGACTTTATTCAAATTCTTTCCTTTTATGACTTGCCGATAAACAAGACAAGACCTTTCGTATCTCTTATTCAAAATGCAAAGTACAGCAAATAAGTAGTGCTCTCTTCACTTGCCTTTTTACATTAACAGTGTGTGGAAGATGTCACAGTGATAGAGACAAGATAAGAAATAGCTGAGAACATAATAGGAAAAGCACGGTCTGACAGGCCTAAGTAGGAACACAGCTTTCTATTGAATCTTGGAAAAAAAAATACCGACACTACAGTAGTGAGTGGTTTTAAAGCTGGATAATGTATATATGGAAAACCGAGGAACTCAATTGTCATTTTAAAGATGTGAAACTGTGATAATCAGGTGGTTTCACTGTTTTATAAGGAGGCGTTTATGATCAACATCTCCCTTTTTATTCTCATTCCAGCAAGCGGACAAGCTGCAGAACAGTAATTTATGACTGGCTGGGTAGATGAGGGGAGAGCAGTGGATGTTGTATTGACTTCAGCAAGGCTTTTGACACTGTCTCCCATAATATCTTCATAGGAAAGCTCAGGGAGTGTGGGTTAGATGAGTGGACAGTGAGGTGGATTGAGAACTGGCTGAATAGCAGAGCTCAGAGGGTTGTGATCAGCAGTGCAGAGCCTAGTTGGAGGCCTGTAGCCAGTGGTGTTCCCCAGGCGTCAGTACTGGGTCCAGTCCTGTTCAACTTATTCATCAATGAACTGGATGAAGGGACTCAGTGTACCCTCAGCAAGTTTGCTGATGACACAAAACTGGGAGGAGTGGCCGATACACCAGAAGGCTGTGCTGCCATTCAAGTGAGACCTGGACAAGCTAGAGAGCTGGGCAGAGAGGAACCTCATGAAGTTCAATAAAGGCAAGTGCAGGGTCCTGCACCTAGGAAGGAATAACCCCATGTACCAGTACAGGTTGAGGGTTGACCTGCTGGAAAACAGCTCTGCAGAGGAGGACCTGGGAGTTCTGGTGGACAAGTTTACCACGAGCCAACAATGTGCCCTTGGGGCCAAGGTGGCAAATGGTATCCTGGGGTGCATGAGGAAGAGTGTGGCCAGCAGGTCGAGGGAGGTTATCCTCCCCCTCTACACTGCCCTAGTGAGGCCACATCTGGAGTACTGTGTCCAGATCTGGGCCCTCCAGTTCAAGAAAGACAAGGAACTACTGGAGAGAGTCCAGCAGAGGGCTACGAAGATGATCAGAGGACTGGAACATCTCTCTTATGAGGAGAGGCTGAGAGAGCTGGGTCTGTTTAGCCTGGAGAAGAGAAGACTGACTGTAAGTTATGAACACTTACAAATGCCTTAAGGGCGGGTGTCAAGAGGATGGGGCCAGACTCTTCTCAGTGGTGCCCAGGGACAGGACAAGGGGCAACGAGCACACACTGAAAATGGGAAGTTCCATCTGAATATGGGGAAAAACTTCTTTACTTTGAGGGTGACAGAGCACTGGAACAGGCTGCCCAGGGAGGTTGTGGAGTCTCCTTCTCTGGAGATATTCAAAA
This sequence comes from Nyctibius grandis, assembly GCF_013368605.1. NCBI lineage: Eukaryota > Metazoa > Chordata > Aves > Nyctibiiformes > Nyctibiidae > Nyctibius > Nyctibius grandis. The sequence goes on along the minus strand of NC_090660.1, from coordinate 69,927,670 downwards.
CCTGCCTGGACACAACTCTGTGCAATGTGCACTGGGTGAACCTGCTTTGGCAGGGGGTTGGACTAGATGATCTTCAGAGGTCCCTTCCAACCCCAACCATTCTGGGATTCTGTGACATGACATAAGAAGTGTTTAACTTCATAACTACAATGAGGTATCAGCAGAGGAAAGAAAGAGCGCTGTCCCTCCAAGGCCTTGGCCAGCTCGTTCCTCAAGCCCTAAGCGACACGCCAACGCGCGACGCCACCCTCCCGGTTGGGGCAGGCCGGGCGCGGAGGGAGAGTGGCGCAGCCGCACGGTTTCACGGCGCGGGAGCAGAGGGTGCCGCCCGACAGACGGCTCTGGGAAGCCACCTCGGACCGACACCCTCTTCCCCGGCTCCGGGCCGCCTTTCCGCCGCTCTCACGCACACGCCCGTCGGCCAAGCGCCGCCTGCCCCGGCCCCAGCTCCGCACCCCGCACCTCCCCAGGCCTCCGCCCCCGCAGGGAGCCAAACCCCTGGGGCCAGGCCGGGCCACCCCCGGGGCCGCGGCGGGCAGACGGGTGCGGGGCGGCCAGCGCCGGCGGTGAGCGCGGGGGTACCCGCCGGCTGCGGGGCGCCGGGCGCGGGTCGGCTGCGCAGCGGGACGGCGGCGGGGGCACGCGGCGGAGGCGGAAGGGGACGCCCAGCCCGGCTGGGGCAGGGCCGGGAGGCGGCGGGGAGGGGGCCACAGCCGCGGGGGGGCGAGAGTTCCCTCCCCGGGGGCGCAGCCCGGCTGCCGGCGGAGGGGCGGGAGGCAGCGGGCTGGGTCCGGCGGGTCGGTGCGGGGTGCTCTTTCTCCTGAGCCTCGTCGTTCCCGTCCAAGATACCAAAAAGGGAATGGTACGGTCTAAACGCAGGATAAAAACCGCGGTTCATAACGCGCGGGGCCGCGGTTTTCTGTGTAGTTGGTCATTTGCTCACAAAGGACAGTAGATTGTGTGATTTCGGCCATACGGCACTGGAAAATACACACGGTGTGGACAGGTCCTTATTGCCCGCTGTCTGAACAGCAGATCACATTTCTGCTGAGGAGGACACTTTCCTTTCTAAGGCTGGTATCACGCCGGTGTTTTCAGTACTTTTTTGTTCAGCTAATATCACCTTGCTATGAAAACAAAGTTCTCTGCAGCCACTGCCAAAACATGCATGTATAAAATGTATGTTACGAAACCTTTTTAAAAACTTAGATGGAAGCTGAGGACTCTGGAATGAAACAGCAGGTGTGTAGGATCTAGCAGAAGATATTTGCTTTAATCCTACTAGTAAGAAGCTGGCAGCTTTCACAAAACAAGTCCTTAGCAATGTATTTTGTACCTGCACAGAAGAACGTGAAAGAAATAGCAGTTTGAAAGCCAATCTCTTTTTTTTTTTTTTTTCAGTCAATATCTCAATGTTTTGAAGGGCCAGTAACATTGTATTTCTGGGTTTGTATAACAGAACAGAGGTGTTTGTGCCTGAAAAATCATGTTCAACTTCAGAAGCATCACTACAGTTCCTGAAATTATTAATTTTTTTACTTTTTGAGAATTTAATCTTACTCATATTTCCTCCATGCAAAAAAAACTTTTGCTGGGGAAATAGTGCTTATTACTGGCTCTGCAAATGGGATTGGAAGACAGATTGCCTTAAATTTCGCTCCTTTGGAAGCAACCTTGGTTCTTTGGGACGTTGATGATGAAGGTAACAAAGAAACAAGCAGATTAGCCCAAAAAAATGGAGCTAAAGGAGTGTTTGCCTATCACTGTGACTGCAGCAATAGGGAGGAAGTCTATGAACAAGCAGACAAGGTAAGATACAGCTTCTGGCTTCTTTGTCCATTTGTTTACAAAACTGTAGTTCTGTAAGGGTGATGTGGGGTGTAATGGTTTCAGAAATACGAACAGGACATGTTTAGTCTCCAGTCAAATTGATGATTCAGCTTCAGTTTATTTTTTGGTCAATCCAGCTGGAAAGTAAGTTAGAGAAGGACTCTGTTTTAAATGAGACTCTTTCTGCTGTGCTGACCTACGCTTTGTAAACTATTTTTTTTCTATTATCAGCATCCAGAAATTGGATATTAAATTAAAATTATTAATTTTTACTTGTCCTTTAACTACATACTGCCTGAAAATATATCCCAGTATAACCTCACTTGTAATCCAGTTACCCACTCTGCCATTTCATCCAAGGATAAATTCTTCTTTTGTTAAAATCTCGATATATGTACTTATATACATGACTCTCAAGTCACATCTTTGGCATTTTATGTTCAAAAGAATACATCAGAGAAATTAGCTAAAATATTTTATGCCACGTGAATGTTGATCGATTGTTTTGGGATAGCCTTGAAATGTAACATTAATTTTCTATGAGTTGTCAGAGGGACCCTCTGTTTTGTGGTTGTTTCTTTTAATTTTAACCACAACGGATTAATTCTTTCTGAACAAGGCTATGAAAGTTTGAAATGAATGTTTTTCCTCAAGAAGTGTTTGCGATGAAAAGTACTTCTGAAGGGTAAGTTGGATTCAGGATCTGTAAATATCTGGAACCGCAATTCTCATGCTTGCAGTCAGCAAGGTGTTATTTTACCCGTACTTGTTAGCAGCATTTGGGGCACAACCAACTAACAGTGCACAGAAAAAAATTCCGTTTGAGGACATTGGTTGTAGATGTTAAGAACCATAAGTGGTATCATAGTATTACTTGGACAGTGCAGGCAAGGATATATCATATTAGAACAGTATGTCTGCAGAGATGAGCAAGTTGTTGAGTGTTCTGTACTGACCCAACACGCAGTGTTTGAGGAGGACAATCTTTGCCAATTACTCAGGCAGTACAGATGACGTGATCCTCACTGCGTAAGACATTGATTATGAATCCTGCAATTTTAGAGTAAGAATCGTCGTAATTTCAACAATTTTAATATCTGTTATCACTTCCCAGCAAGATGAAAAATCAGTCTGAGCAACTTGTGGTCAGTACTTCAAAAGTTACACTTGATCTTTATTCATAATGATACTATAAATCAAATGGCAATTCTTTTAGAATCCTTTTTGCAAGAAAAAACTTACTTTAGAATTTACCAAGATCAAATGTCTTTTAAAAATAACATTTTAAATAGGCATTAAATCCCTATTCCCATAAATGCTATCTGCTTCTTGCAAAGACATGCACCAAAATGATTAGTTTAACTTTTGTAAGTAATTTCTCTGTTGGACTTTCCTGTTGACGCTGAACGTTTTGAAATGATTTGTTTGTTCTTAGTTTAGCAGAGTCTCAAAATGTTTGTTTTGTGCACTCAAGTTATTCTCAATCTCCAAACACATTAACCGAATCAGCCACAGGGCTCGAGCCTGCCGAATTTGCTGTGCCCATATCAGCAGAGAGTATTCTGAAGTGCACAGACTGACCTGCAAGCAGACACTCAAAGAGCTGTTTCAAATTCAGGAATTGCTGTTGAGGTGTTAAATTATTGTTAACAATACCAACATCTTTGTAGATATTTGTGTGAACTGAACGGTGGAGCCCGAAATTTTTTTAGATAGAGAGTTTTTCAGCCAGGGGTTTCCTCTACTCTTGGAAATACTTGCAACTTTTTTAGATTGGTAATAGGAAAAATCTTGAGCTTGAACACAGAAGATAAAGAAATAGCAGAAAAGTTAAATTAATTGCTTTTATTTGGTATATTCACTGCAGAAAAACTTAGGTATTCTCCCATAATGGAAGCTTTCTTTCTAGGAAGAACATCAGATCATCAAAGTCCATAAAGAAGAGGTTTTAGAATAAACTGATGAAGTGAATAACAACTAATTTTCAGGATCAGGCAGTGTCCACATGGGAATTCTGAAGGAAATCAGATATGGATCTCATGAGCTAGAAGTGCATGGGGGCTGTTTTGCTACATCAGATGTCCAAGAAACGAAGAGTAGCAAATATGCCAGTTTTAAAAAGCACTTGAGAGGACACCAAGAAACTACAAACCTGTCATACAGAAAATTGGTGGAAATTATAATAAAGAAAAGAATTAATAGACACCTGGAGTAATACATAATGGAGAATAATCAGCTTGACTTTTTGTAAGTCAGGCTTCCCACATTTTTTGGGCGGTAGTGAGTAAAGAGCTCAAATGAAGCCAGATTAAAAAGAATGCTGCTATGTTGTCATGTGAAAAAAAAAAAAAAGAGGGTCATCACATGGATCGACACAGTGGTTAAGAGGTACGAGTAGGGAGAAAGCACAAGTATATCCCACAAAGGAAGAGTTGGGTAATCCTGCCATACTCAGCAGTGTCTAGATTTGCATTCATTTGTGCAGGTGGAAAGGTGCTAGTATGTGAGCCCTGCTTCTCTATGAGAAGGAGAAAGCCTGACACAGCTGGAGGAGTATAAAACGAGTCTTCACTGAACACTAAGGTTCCCTGAGAGAGCCAAAGGAAGGTCAGATGTTGGGGCATCGGATCCAAGCACCTATTTCTAAATTGCCAGACAGCAGCAAATCTGTGATTTTTATGTTTTTGTAATTATTCTATAGTTTTTGAGACAGCAAATAACCGTTTGCCTCTATCACAGATATTTTCTGCAGTGAGCCTGATTCTTAATACTATAAGTAAATCTTGGCCATCTGCTTTGATATAAATGCAAATCATGGAACAAAATCTTTTTATAACAAACCCAGATGGAGTTAATGGTGATTTTGGCCTCCTCTCCAAGGGCTGTTATCTATTTATTTCACGGTACATGCTTCTGTACTCGAAGGATTGGTAACCCCCAGAGATATGCGCTGAATTCTTTCCTGTTCAGTAGAAATTATCTGGAAAAGGGGTTGGACAGGCTTGGCTGAGGAATACAGATTCTCACAATACCAGAAACAGGGGACAAGAAATGTTCAGGTTGCTCACAGTGCACACTAAAGCTTTGTAACTCATTACCTTACATTCCTGTGGAAACCAAAAGTATTCTGGAGTTGAGGAAGCAATTAGAGAAATTCTTGGGGGAGGGAAAAAAAATCATTGGGGTATATTAAATACAAAGAGATAGATACCTTTTCTGTCTTAGGAAGATCCTAAGCTGCAGAGTGTGAAAAGCTGAGGAGTACACTGGAGGAGACCTTAGTGTCTTGGTCCTTTGTTTTTACTGTGTTCCACGACACAACAGTTCTTATGTACTTACATTTCCAGTTGAGATATAAATAATTGCAAATATCACTAAACATTTTCATAAATGCAGCACAAGAGGCAAGGATATCTTCTAAATCTTTCCGTTTATCCTTTTTTTATTCAGGTTAGAAAAGAAGTTGGGGATGTTACTATTCTAATCAATAATGCTGGCATACTGCTTGGGAAAAAGTTCCTTGACATTCCAGACGAAGATTTTGAAAAGACCTTAAGAATCAACTTCCTCTCTCAAGTCTGGGTAATGTATTTTTTTCTCTCCTGGGTGACCGAAAGGTACAGGCAAGTATTTTAGTGTGAAAATCACCATGGTGGCACCCACCTGGGGAACTCAATTTGGAATACGGATGGGAAGGGCCTTGAATGGGGGAAGGTACATTCTTTTAATGATCCTATAGTTGGAGACACACCAAACTGACAGTCTCCCCATTGTGTCTCAGTAATGTTAACACAAACCTGCCAGGGCACTTTGCTAAATCCAAAGCTTGTGCAACTGCATTGTGAAACATGCTGTATCTGTAACATCTGCAGCTGAAGTTAGTGCTGACATGATGGCATGTGACTTTCCGACTCCTGATGCTTTCTGGCATCAGAGGGCTTTGTCTAATAGACTTGTAGCATTCAGGGAGGCATAACCATGTTGCATATGTTGGTCTCAGTCTTCAGGTTGTGCTTTCATTCCTAGTCACCGTCTCCTTAATATACATAGGAAACTAATCTAGATAGTATGTATTATCTTTGCTTTTTTCTCATACCTCTGAAGGAATTTCCTGTTATTTGGGATCTCAGTTGGCCTTCAGGAGGTTTTGTTGTGAGGGTGTGTTACTCTTGCCCGCTCTTGCGTTTGTTTTTTATGTGCCAGAGTGAGCAGCCTGCATCAGGGAAAAACATAGCATTATTGCAAATCCCTCTCTAAATGGCATTTCTCACCAGAAAATCATTGCAGAGAGAAGTCCTCTAATCATTTCCCAGTCCACAGAGCATCATTCTTCCAAATACTTGAGGCAGAGGGAGATGTTCTTCCTAGCAGATCTGAAGAGATATAGGGCAGGAGGACAGTGACCATTAAAAAAAAGACGTACTAGGCACACATATCTGGAGTCAAAGAGACATTGCAGCACATCTCAGCTTTTGAAACAATTTTGTACTGCTCTTGTATTTTTTCTTCTCTTCCCCCTCATAAAACACTAGCATCCTTCTTACAGAGTTAATATCACCCGCAGTGGTGGTGTGGGGGCCCGGAACTGTCAGGCAGTTCGGTTTGTAACAAATAGGGCCCATAGGCAGCTGAACTCTCCTTGATGTGTTGTCTTCTAGCTCCCTCTTGTGTACCAAATCTTTGGCAATAGTCAGAGGACTCAAACCGTGAGGAACCAGGAGGCAGAGAAAATTAAAAAAAATGCTTCTTTTAATAACACGATTTTAATGCTGACAGATCTTCAGAAAGAAGGCAGTTATTCAAGGAAATGCTGTCTCTCATTTATAAATTCTTACAGAGATCGAAGGTCAGTTGGGCATCTTGTATATTGAAGCCCCAGAAAGCAAATCGGGTTGTAAAGCCTAATTTGGAATGCAACATTTTGGCATGTCTGCTTAAAAAAGGGTGGGGTTTTTTTAATATGTCTCTTAGACTTGCAAGGCCTTTCTTCCAGCCATGATCACCTGTAACCACGGACACCTGGTTAGCATAGCCAGCGCAGCAGGATTGTTGGGAGTCTACAGACTGTCAGGTTAGTATCGTCAAGTGCCGTTACAAATTAGATCTACATGCTGATAACTTTTCTTGGAGATCTCTTAAATGCTTGGCTTAAGCAGTTTATACCGACATACTGAACACTCAGGAAGAGCCTGCAGATGCTAAAGGCGGTGGTGTATTGAAGAGGATGATGATGGCATGTTGCCTGAGTGGCACAGGGAGCTCACTGCAGATTTTACTGTCTGACTGCAGCCTGTCTTCTCTCCACAGAAGGACAACACAGCTCGTATATGTGCAGTGGGAGGGAAACCTGCATACAGGTTGTCTAACACTTCCTCATGCCAAGTTTTCTGCAGATGAGTGTTCAGAGTCCTGAGACATACATGGGCTATACTTGGCACTATATTTAGTAGGAAAATGGTTTTCAGGTCCAGAAGGCATTTTGGCAGAATTTTCATTTAAATTGATTTGAATGAACTGTGTTTTAAGCTATCTAACAGCTCCATATTCTAGCTCTTTCCCTCAGGAGAGCTGTCTGCTACAGTCCTGACTATTTCATCAGCCTGGGTCTGCTGCCCAATCTCTCCTCAAGCCTCTCTGACATTGTGATCATATCTCTTAGGTTGCCCTATGAGAATATGAACTTCAGTGTAATAAGTATCTCTTGTTTCTTCTGCTGATTGATGGTGTTACTGTAGTGTTTATTTGCCACCGGTTTTTGTTGGGTCAGATTCAGTATGGATAATAGGTCACATCCAGCTTTCATCATTTAACTGTAAGGCTTATGAGAGTGGACCTGCCCATCCATGCATTGTAACTTTTTACACCTTAGCTATGCATTTTTATGTTGTGCGGTTCCATCATCCACTATGGGTGAATCCCTGAAGAATAACAAACTGTCTCTGATGCCAGTTTTTGAAGTTAATCTTTTAGCAAAATTGGATTTCGTTGTATCTAACAACTATTTTCACACACATTTGAAAAAAGCCTTAGGAAACCACATGTAAATTTCTATATCAAAATAAGGTTCTTACAGTTGCAAAATTGTAGAATAATTTAGGTTAGAAGGAATCTCTGGAGGTCATTTGGTCCATACCCCCAATTAAAAGCAGGCCCAACTTAGATCGTGTTGCACAGGGCCTTGTGAGGACAAATTTTTATTACCTCCAAGGATGGAGTTCCATATGTTCATCAGACAATGAAAACCAGACAAGATTCAGTCTTCCTGGGCACACAAAATGGTATTGTAGTTGCAGGGCAAATCAGAAGAAGAACTAATAAGTTGAAGCAGCATTTATAAGTAGGGTATTTAGATTTTACCACTAGAAATAGTTCTTACTGAAATGTAATCTGAGATATTAAAGGGTGAAGACATTCTGAACTGAAAGAATGCCTGGCTTGTATATGAGTATCTGGAAATGTACATAAAATGTTGAATAAGCTCATCTTCCTATATCTCTCTATAGTGCACTGAAAAAAGGTCCTCTCGAAACGATTAATCTTATCCTTAGACAACTGTGCATCAATCATGGGAAGAGCCATTAACCTTCAGAGCTAGCATCACCAACATGCACAGCATCCTTAAAATACTAATTACAATACCTAACTGTAATATCGTATATATAAGTAATATCAGGGCTTAAATAGTGTTACAAAACATTAAGTTCTGTATGTAACACTTACTGTGGTGCTTTTGACATATTTTGGATATTTCTTCTTTCTTCACTTTTCAGATTATGCTGGAAGTAAGCATGCAATCATTGGAATGATGGAAGCCTTAGATTCGGAGCTGTATCATGCAGGAAAACAAGGCATTAAAACCACAATCATTTGCCCTTATTTTGTTAATACTAAATTAGCTAAAGGTTTTCAAACCCAGTAAGTAAAACATAGATCGTGTACTATTTCATATGTAAAAAATAATCACCACCCACTAGATATGCCATATTTAGTCTCTAGCTATTATAAGGTTGATTTGCTTTTCAGTTCAGTATTTTTGCCCTCTTGGCACATACAACTATGTCTCTTGACATAAGAAATCCAAGCTTTGCATCCTATTAATAACAGATGTGCAACAGGGACTGCGTAATAACCTCACAGTCAAGGAATGGTTAGGGATGCACGGCAGTACTTAAGGCAGCCTTATTTGTCAGAACGGGCACTGTTGAGGTTCTCTGCCCCATGTACTTTTGGCACAGTGATTACAGTTATGGCTGTGAGGATACCTGTGACCTATCGTTATTAACTGTATTAGCAGGTACTATACTTCTCTGAGTGAGAATAGCTGTGGTGTTAGTACCTGGTGAGTTGCTTTATTGTTGTAGTGATGGTAGAGGCTGCAGACACCAAATTAGCCATTGCAGTAGCGTGATACCAGTGATCTTGGTTTTTCAAGTGCTGTGCTTCTGCTTCTACCATTCATCATCCTGTAGCAGCATATATTATGCAGAGCACAGCCTTTCTGCTGGCTGGAAACAGGCCTGGTCCTGGTCTGTTTAGCTGTCACCTCAACATCTACAGTAAAAAAGGAGGAGGTGTGTGGAGGATGAACTCTTATGCACAGGACAGCATATACTATGGATTAGCTGGGAAGTTTCCAATGCCGCACCCACTGTGGGCGTTAACTTCATTAGGGTCTGATCAGGGTTTGTGCAAAAAGTTACTCGATAGTCATTAAAATACACAATATCACCAAAGTGTTTTCAATTTATTTTGATGATAGAAAGAACAAAGAGGACTGGAGACTCCTTTTCAAGGCTACTTGAGGAGATGGGGAAAAGTTCCTAAATTATTTAATTAAATGATTTCTCTGTTAGAATACATCTCAAAAGTAAAGTTTTATAATTTCATAATGCTTTGTTTCTTTTTTCACCAGAAACCACCTTCTTCTTCCTGTTTATGACCCGGAATATGTAGCCAGCAAGATCATGGATGCAATTAAAAAGGAAAAGTTTTATCTACTCCTACCTTTGACTTTATACTCTCTTCCTTTCAAAACCTAAGACTGTGACTCATCTTCTAGCATTGCCTTCTTTCCTTTGCCATATGCCTGCAAAATCAGCAGGAAAGTTTAGTTAAAACAGTCCTTTAGTTAGTATTCCTGCAGTCAATCCAGTTATATGTACCAAATTACAAAGAAACAGTGGTTTTGATTTTTAATAATATAGGTGAAGAGCATTCTTCTTGACAATTCTGTCTCTAATATACATCTTAAGCTATAGTGGGGTATAGAATTTTTAAATTTTCCTGGGATGGTACACAGGGACCAATGCCCAGGCTAGAAATGTCTGCTTCCAGTAACTGCCTCCACAGCTGGCTGGGCTTTCACAACATGGCTTGGTCTGTCATCCATTTCCCCCATTTATAACATGGGAGCGCTAAATGTGTTATTGCCAGACATTAGAGGTATTGAGCATATGTAACGAATTTGTCATTTCTTTATTTATAGAGTACATTTTTCTAAAAAAAAAAAAAACCATAAGGCTAACTCGGTGTTTGTCTCATCAGTCTCATTCCTAGAAAAATTGTACTACTCTTCGAATCTTGCCTTAAGATCCCCAACAGCTTGCATAAAGCCTTCGGGAGGAAGAAAAAGGATTGAAACCAAAATATTCTGAAGACTTCAAGTGCCATCTAATTGAAGATTTTCAGTAAAAATTAATTTTGAATCAGGTTTATTCTCTGACAGAAAATTTGCTTCTTGTATAATATTTGACATTGGTCAGCATGCAATTTAATTCTTCATAACTGTCTTTTAATCACTGATTTTCAGCCTCAACCTGCTCTTTTATTTCATGACAGCATGCTGCTTACACATTTATCTGAGCTCTCAATAAAAGTCAGTAAGACCCAGCAGGGACGTTTGGCTTCATTTCATACTCTGAATTCTCAATTTCTGAGCAAAATCTCAAAGCATGGGAAAAACACACTATTGTTTCATGTTCAGAAAGAAAAAAAACACAAAGCATTTAACGTATTTCCCTTGCAGGGCCAGAATAGCACTGCAATTCACACAAAGCCAACATGAAGAAGGGTGCTGTGGGATGATGCGCTCTGGCTGGCGAGCTGCACAGGAGCCTGTGTCCTGAAGAGGAGTGAACTGCAGTGAGCACTGATAAAGTATGTGCAGTGCTGTGCTGCTTACCGTGCTCCTCATTAGTCACAGCGCACTTTTCTAAACACAGTTCCACAGGATGTGTGTGCCTCGGTTTTAATCCATGGCTAGAGGCTGATATCAGATCATCTATCAAAGGATGTGGCTTAGAAAGAGCATTTGTAAAACTGTAGTGGTGGCAAAAAATCATGTGCCTACTCAGAAAGGAAAAATTGTGAAGCTCCACCACCAGAGGAAGCAGACAGGAAAAAATCCATAGTAGAAATTACTTATGTTGTAATTAATTGCCTCTATAAATTTTGTAAAACGTTCTTACAACAAAAAAGTCAGAGTTTATAAACATAGGCTCTGTGGTGGGTATCTATCTGCTGTAGGCAGCTGCATGTTGAACACTGGTGAAGCCCATAGGCATCTGACTCCCTTCTCTGACCCTATAGGCACCTATGCAGCTTTGAAGTACCCTGCTGAGGCCAGATAATTGGGTTCGAGGTGGTGTATCTCAAGTTAGGTCCCTGAAGTCAGCAGCTGAATCTGGACCTGCAAACTGGGCCACACATTTCTTTTTTAGTTTCAGTGACATTAGTAAAATTACTTAGAAAATTGTTGACTTAAAGAGTATTGTGAGGAATCTGTACAAGAAATCTATCTTTGGCAATTTTCTGAGTAATTTTTGAAAAATCATTAAAATTTAAAATTTTATTCTGGCCCTGCAAGTGACCAAGCAACAACTTTGCATGAACTGTATTGCTTTCAGAGACTGAAATGTCAGTGAGGTAGCCTGTTTGTTAGTGTGAAACATAATTCTGCTGTAAATCATGGGAAAAGGAATACAGACAGGAGGAATACCTCATGTATTCGTGGACAACTATGGGCTGGCTTTTGAGCAAAATCTCTTCTTATATTTGGAGAGAAGTCACACCCATCTCCTTCAACTGTCTTTAAACAAAATTACAACCTAAAGGTCCTAAAGGAAAAAACTCCCCAAGAGCAGAAGTTCAAAGATTAGTTAAGCAAAAGTATGTGCTGGTACTTAATTGATAAAAATCAATCCTCATGCAAATTTTCAGAAAATGCTAATATAAAACATTCATAGTTTGCTTCATGTAAAAATAAATAAATAAATTACAGGCCAGAATAGGGAATCTACAAAGCATAGTTTATAAAATTCCACTGTACGGAATTAAAGCAAACCTTGAACAGTCATCTATTGCCCACATTTTTCACCATATTTCTATTGTACTTAACTAACCCCATACTTACAAGCTCCCTTCCAGCCACAAATGCCTATACGAGTGCACACTCCAATTAAAAACCTATTTCTTGAAATCCCAGTGTTTTCAAAATACACATACATTCAGTGAATTCTTTCATGTACCGTGTAAATATTACAGGGAAAATTTTAGCTGAGAGAAGGAGAAAGCTATCTGAAGTTTGGTTCTTTGGAAAGCAGGGTTTATTGATTTATATTTTGAAAAACTCTCCAGGTGATCAGTAATTGAAGTATTCTTTTCTTCCTACTAATGAGACATGAACACAGTCTAAACTGCTCCCTGCAAATAATGATCCTTTTCTCAACTGCAAGCAAATATGTTCAATATTGGGATTCCCTTATTCCGCATGAATGTTGCGATTTGGCTCTAGTTCTATGATTGTTTTTAAGCATGGTTACAGGAGACTACACAAACTGGCATGACATTATATTTGTGAATGTATTGGGGGCCTGATTATGCTTAATACATAATTTCATGGCTTGTGCTGCAGAGCTTATGAACAGGGCTCACGAGGCGAGACGTACATTTTAAAAAGCTTTGTAAAATGAGGCTCCCATTTGAAGTAGTTACCACATTAAGATTTGGTGGACTAGCCATCATTCAAAATCTGGTATGCCAGAAATATTTGCAGCCACGGAACACATTGTGTAAGGGCTCTCCTTTCAGTAACCCCCCCTTTTTTTTTTTTCTCTCAGTTTCTTTAACTAAAATATGTCAACCTTACCACCAACATTTGCAGCTGCAAGTTTACCATCTATATACACAGGACAGGAGAAGATTAAGAATAATATAAAGGAAACAATGCTTTATTTTCTAAGCCGTATTTCACCTACTCTGCATAGCCACCCTGCAGAGCCTTGTTCTGTATTGCTGCAGTCTCAGCCAAGGGCACTCTTTGGATCAATTTTTTCTAGCTAATCTGCTTGTCTCAAGAAGGAATTTGTAAAGCTTATACTTTCTAAGTCTCACAGTGATCCGTTAGATCTTCTTATCAGCCCTAGAAATCAGTAACTCATTCTTTTCTATGAAAATACCAGGAAAATATTTCATTTTTTATTTGTACAGAAAAGAACTGTGATGGTTCCTGTAACACAATTCTAAAACTGTAAGCCAAGACCTTCCTATTAAAATTCAGAAGATGCAATTGTTCCTGTTTTTTAATATAAAATTATCTTTTGTGTTTTGAAATGTAATGTGCCACTGAAGTATTTCAGAGTTACTGACAACTCCTGAGAAACGTGTGCTTTCCTTCTTTGAAGCTTTCATCTTATTTGTAATTCCTCCACACCAAAACAATGTTGCAGGAGAAATTCTCTTACTACAGAAGCTGCAAATAGGACTGGAAGGCAGTTTATCTTCATTTTTTCTCCTTTGGGAGCAATCTTGGTTCTCTGTGAAACTGATGAAGAAGAGACAAGCGGATTAGCCTAATAGCCATGGGCTGAATCTACCTGTGTTTCTGCATCAATAGATAATCTATGATGCGAGATAAAATACAGTTTCTTGCTCTTGTTTTATACCCATCAGTACAACATGCCTTTTCAGAGCATATATTACTTATACAGTAAGTTGTAGAATCAAGTGTCCTATAAAGAACATTAATCATATTCAAACAATAGGCAATTTGAGGAAAGAAAAATTTGAATTATGCTGGGTCACTTTGTAATCTAAAAAAAATCTTTAAATCAATCTTAGTGGCAATAACACGTAACTTCAATTTCTCACAATTCCTGCAACCTTTTGGATATTTCAGTGCCCCTCTGTGACACTCCCTGAGCACCTGAGTGAGGGCTCAGGTGGCTTTGGTGGTACACAGCACCCTGTGACTCCTAATTTCCAGAGCATGGAGAGAGAGGCTCACTGTAGCACCTTGTCCTATTAAGTCCACAGGCTGGATGGCTCAGTGTAGCCTAGTTCCTGCCCCACATCAAGGTTCCTTCTGGAGGAAAAGCATTTTTAAAGCATCTGCAGAAACCAGAGACTATGATACAAATGTACGATACAATATACCATAGACATCATTATGCAGTATCCTGGGTTCAGACCCAAAATATCTGCAGCTCCTTCTGGGTCTATAATGCACTGTCATAGCCAAATTGGGATAACCACCTGAAATACACGGCTCTAGCAAAGACAGCCATTGCATGGATATGAAGATATACTACATACTTTCTCCTAGATTATTTTTTGGTTCAACTTTTACATGAGAGAGAAACATTTCCACTCAACCAAATTCATGTTATATTTCCTATAAATCATCATTGCAGTATCTCATATGTGCTCAAATTCTTCATTTGTATACTTAAGCTTTTAACATCCTAAGAGATGCCAAGGTATAACTTGCAGCATATCATAGAAACAACTGAACTTTCCCAGAAAGTCTGGTGGCTTGGTTTATTTAACCACCTGAATTGGCATTACCCCATTGTAGGTAGATTAGGGTACGGCAACCGGAAAATCTCGGGCTGTAACGGAAGGTAGGCGTGGCGAAAGGAGCAGGATGTGCAAGTATCGTGCGAGTTCGTACGGGACAAGACGACTATATAAGGCTGTTGCGCAGTTAAATAAACGCCATTTGTTGCATCCTCACATTGGTGTCAGTGCTCAATGGCCCTGGGGTGCGGATAGCCTCAGGCCAGCCAGCAACCGAACGGAGCTTGCTGCAGACAAGCGGCAACAAGTGGTGACCCCGACGTGATTGCTGGGCTGGCGGACCGCGGGCGGTCGGAGTGGGTTCGCGAACCATGGAAACCTTGATAAAGGTGATTTCGTTACTGGGCGGGGAATTTAAGATTTCTGTGAAATCGAAAGACGTAGCCCAGTGTGTGGACCGTCTCGTTAAAGGGGGGGGCGGTGGCAGGACCGGCTGATTGTTTACAGCCGAATACCTGGGAGCGGTGCTCGATGCAGCTCGCTGAGCGAGCTATGGCAGCGGGTTCTGCCAAAGAATTAAAAACATGGGGAGTTATCTTGTGGCTGCTACGGGCTGCGCGGGAGGACCAGGCGACATGGGATGCGGCTCAGGTGTGTTTACATGGGGTCTACCCTGACCAAGACAGAAGTGGCAGTGGTGAAACTCCTCCAACATATACTCTCTGAGAGAGGAATTAAATACGATGAAGCTGCGTTAAAGCAGTTACTCTTTTGGGCAAAAGATGAAGGACATTTTACAACCTTTAATGATGTCTTTGAAGTGCCTTTATGCGAGAAGATTGGTGACTCTCTCTGGAATGCGGTGTCAAGTGGTGATGAGGAAGCCTTTAAATTGTCTGCTACATGGGGGCTGGTTGGTGAGGCGTTGGAGGGAATGGGGACAGAGAGAGAAGTCGCACATGCAGCTTTTATGGCTTTAGGACCGCAGGCGCCTGCTACCCCCTCACTGTTTGCGGGACCAACACCTCCCACGGCCCCGGTGGCTGTACCGCTGGCAGCTCCTTTATCACCGTGGGTACGGACGGCTCCGAAAAAAGCTGAGGAGCGGGGAGCGAGTAAAATAGATACAGATCCATCAGAACCGGTAGTGCGCCCTAAAACACGAACTCGATTTGGACTAATTGATTCAGACGCTGAACAGGAGACTTGGCCGAAACCCCCTCCGAAACCCCTTCCTCCTCTCATTGATCTCTCTACGGATGAGGCTGAGCAGGAGGACAAGAAGGAGGGTAAACCTGCTTTGTATCCACCTTTACCGGATTCGCCATTTACGGAGTCAGCAGTACCAGAGTCACAAGGACTTAAAGGACTGTTACCATCACGAAATGGACATGAACTTGACATGACAGAGCTTGGTAGATGACTGGAAGAATTAAAGACAGAATTGCAGCAGCATTGTTCAGCCAACGCCTCGGGACACGTGACTATGTCTCCCCCAAAAACCCCCCTCTGTGTTCGGGACAAGTATTAGGGCCACCTCAAC
Organism: Nyctibius grandis; assembly: GCF_013368605.1. Classification (NCBI taxonomy): domain Eukaryota; kingdom Metazoa; phylum Chordata; class Aves; order Nyctibiiformes; family Nyctibiidae; genus Nyctibius; species Nyctibius grandis. The sequence goes on along the minus strand of NC_090660.1, from coordinate 69,911,502 downwards.
CTCCTTTACAACTCCCTACTCCACCTTTAGATCAGGGCGGGGGGGGAGGTTTGCGTCCATCTGGTAATGTGGGAGGTGAGGGAGAGGGTCAGCTTCCGCCTGCGTATACAGGGGAAGGGGGGGGAGGTGAGGGAGGAGTGAAATGGAAAGGGGTCATTCGAGATGCATTATTAGAAGGAGTTATAATTCCACAAGCATATCCGGTGATTGTGGGTGCGGGTCCTGAGGGGAGAAATATTTGGCAACTGTTAGACTGGAAAATTATAAAAGAAGCATTGCCACTACAGTTAGCGAAGGACAACACAGGTGAGGACTGCAGGAAAGTTGTTGCAGGGATGGCAAATCGTAACCCCACCTTAACTGAGCTAATGGATGCTTGTAAGAAAGTAGGAACCACCACATTTCAGATGGAGCATTTAGCAAAAACTTTTGCGGCGGCAGTTAAGGTAGTTCATCGTTGTTATACATGCGAACAGGAAGGTCACTTTAAGAAAAACTGCCTTAAGAAGTTGAAGCTGAGTGGGAGAGATAACTCTGTTTTGATGTGTCATTGCTGTGGGAAGCTGGGGCATCTTGTGAAGCTGTGCAGGTCTCAGTATAATGCTCAAGGTCAGCTGATAACAACCAGCTGCAGAGTACAGGGAAACTGGAGAAAGAACGCGGGGGGGGAACCGTGTGCTGACACAAATGAATCTTCCCAACCAGTTCCAGGCCTAAGCAGTTAACTCGCAGCCCGAACCGCAGGGAGCGCAGGACTGGTGTTTCCACGCAGGGTTAACCTGCGCGGCTGCCAAGCCTTGGACCTGTGGCAAACAGGGATAATGCTAATGCTGATTGTCAAAAGATCATTGAAGCTCTACCTGGAAAAACAGATTTGAATGCTATGATAAAGGCATGTGCAAAAGTGGGTACTGTGGAACATAAGGCTCAAGTTATGGCTGCGGCCGTACTTGGGGCTTACGTCGTCACAATTGCAGTCTCTATTCCAATTGTTAGCAGGGGACACAACTTTAACAGCACCACGACACACTACTTAAGAGGTACAGCAACTGATTACTGAAATAGAAAGCAGGCTACATTCCAAATTTGTACATCGTATTGATTTGAATGAGGAAATACAAATTATCACTTTGTTTGATAGGGAAATTCCGTATGCAATAATTGGTCAATGGAATTCAGAATGATCAAATTCGTTACAGAGCTATTGGCACAGATTATCATCAAAGGACGGATGCGATGTCGGGAGCTTGTGGCCAGAGATCCCTGCATCACTAACCGTTCCTATTGCAGCTCAATATTTTGAGTGGTGTATGGCTAATAGCTTTGCTTTGCAAACAGCTATGGAGAATTTCTCGGGACAAGTTGTTTACCACTTGCCCTCCCATCCTGTTATAAAATTGAGTGTGGAACTTCCAATTACCACAGGAGTGTGGTGCGCAGACACTCCTGTGGATGGAATTACCATTTTTACAGATGGATCTGGGAACACAGGCAAGGCGGGCCTTGTCTGGTATTCTGATGGCAAGTGGAAATCTATGGTAGTACAACAAAAGGGTTCACCTCAGGTGGTAGAATTACGAGCTGTATTAAAAATATTTCAGAATTTTCCCATTCCCTTTAATTTGATTACTGATTCAGCATATGTAGCTGGCATTATAAAGCAATTGGATAGATCTGTTATAGAGCATATATGTAATCAGTGTGTTTTTGAATTGCTGCGAGCTCTGTGGCAAGAAATTCAAATCCGAACTGCATTGTTTTATGTTTTACATGTAAGAAATCATACTAATTTGCCTGGGTTTATTGCAGAAGGCAATGCTCGAGTGGACTCTTTGGTTTTTCATCCTAAAACAACAATTTGTACCAGAGTGGAAGCAATAGCACAATTGCTTGTCAAAGTGCATAGAAGGATTACAGACATTACCGGACTAGACTCAGATGCTATCTATTTACCTATCAGAAAGGAATATCTACAGTGGTTAACCAATTAGTCAACTATTTTTCAAATGGCCTTACAGGACTTTACTGGACAATTGTTAACACATTTGCCAAAAGATAAAAAGCTACAGTTTATTTGCAAACAGGATTGGGAAGAAAAACCTATCAGATCAGAGATACCTGTGACTGGACTAACTGTTTTTACTGATGCAGGAAAGCGATCACATTCAGCAGTTATTACCTGGCAAGAGGATGGACAATAGAAACATTGTAAATTCTCAGGACAAACTGAGGACTCATTTCAGACACTTGAATTTTTTGCGATATATCAGGTTTTTGTAAAATGGAAGGATTTACCTGTCAATATTGTAACAGACTCTCTTTATGCAGCAGGCATTGTAAATCGAATTGAAAGAGCTTTTATACGACCAGTGAAAAATATGAGACTTTACACCATTTTGCTACAATTGCATCAGGCAATAAACCTCAGAGAGGTACCTTATTTTGTCACTCACATTCATAATCATCAATTTGATCAAGGTTTGAGCATTGGAAATAATAAAGCAGACACACTTGTATCCTATACGCAAATATCACCAAATTTATTTGAACAAGTGCGCCTATCCCATCAATTCTTTCATCAATAGGCGAAAACGTTAGCGAAACAATTTCACCTCACCATGGCACAAGCACGTGAATTAGTTAGTGTTTGTCCTAGTTGTCAGAAAATTGGCATGGGAATTGGAATAGGGGTAAATCCTCGAGGACTGAGTGCATTGCAACTGTGGCAAATGGATGTTACTCACATTGCAGAATTTGGAAGGCTCAAATATGTTCATGTATCTGTTGATATGTTTTCACATGTAATAAGGGCAACAGCACAAACTGGCGAAACAGGTTGTCATGTCAAACGACATTTACTTGCTTGCTTTGCAAGTCTTGGGGTTCCACAACAACTTAAGACTGATAATGGACCAGCATACTGTTCATAGATTTTTCGTCAATTTTGTCAGCTATGGGGTATTGCACATGTCACTGGGATTCCTCATTCGCCTACGGGTCAGGCGATTGTGGAACGTGCTCATAGTACATTGAAACAGCTTCTGCAAAAACAAAAAGGGGGAGAGGTGACTGAACCTTCTGAGAGACTTGCAAAAGCTGTTTATGTACTTAACCATTTAACTTTAGCAGGAGATAAGGAGCGACCCCCAATTGTAATACATTGGGAGGCAGTTCGACAGGGAGCAAGCTATGTGAAAAACAAAGGCAAAGTGTGGTATAGGGAACCAGGTACTAACGAATGGTTGGGACCAGGGGAACTATTACTAATGGGTCGAGGTTATGCTTCTGTCTCTACAGGCGCAGGAGTACGGTGGATTGTCTCTAAAAGGATGGTTAGCCACATTATTAGAGGGAATAGTTTATATACTTGTGATTATAGTTATCATAGGGATCTGCGTGGGTTGTGTTAAGACAATCATTGAGAATAGTATATGGAAGTAGTGAGATAATAAATCTAACTACTTCCAAAGGGGGAATTTGATACCGGATGGTTTAGCAACGGTTTAGCAAGAGTAGGCCTCAGAGTAGGCTCTAAAAGGCCTGATCTGTGTTACCTTTAAACAGAATCAGCTTTCCTGTCAGTAATTTTCCTTTCAGCTAGAATAATAGAGAATAACAGTATGTTCTGAAGTAAACTGCATGTTTTGTAGATAGAGTCTGCTTATGGGAATGTTTATAATAGGCATTATCCTACTTGTGTTACCCTGTTTGTTTGCATGTTTGCAGAAAACTGTGCAACGAATGGTCAATACAGCCTTTTTGGCACAACAACAGAGAGCAGGATTTATGGGTAATCAAGGCTGGGATTCTCTGACTGGGCTCTGCGAGACACAGGGAACCGGGTTTGAGTAAGAAACAAAAACAAAAAGGACGAGATAGGACATAGCTCATTCAAAAACAAAAAGGGGAAATTCTGGGGTTCCCACAGGACAATGGTGGGAACGAGCTACTGAACGAGCTATGTCCAGGCATGTCCAGGGAGTGGTAATGGGGTGGTGATGAACTAGCCAATCATAATACAGAACAAGGGCCTTGGCTATGAGACCAACAAGATATGGGGGAAGTTGAAAAATAAGAAAGAATGCTGCACCTGCAAGATATAGCTTTTTAGCATAAGCCAATCAGAACTAATATAGAGGCACGTGGACACTTACAGTATGATGATTGTGGCCACCCCGCATCGGAAACAAACAACACGCTCCATTCAGCTACACTGGAATCTTGCAATCGCTTGGCTAGGCCTACCTGTCGAGATCAAAACTGATAATGGCCCCTGTTTTATTGCTCATACCACACGTCAGTGGTGTCAGCGGTGGGGTATCACGCTCAAACACGGCATTCCGTATAATTCTACCGGGCAGGCCATTGTAGAGCGTGCTAATCAGACGCTAAAACACAGAATTAAGATTCTTGGGGAGGGGGAAGGATTCCCAGACGTAATTCCTGTCAACTACCAATGTCACATTTTACATCGCGCTCTTTATTCTTTAAATCATTTTGCCCAGGGAGACCAAGAGCGTGCCCCAATTGAGCGACATTGGGGTCCAGGGGTGCCAGAAGTGGGCCCCCCAGTCAAGGTTCGGTTCCCTGGGACAGCGGAGTGGGAAACAGGTTGGGAGCTGCTACATCACGGGAGGGGGTATGCCGCCATCAAACGGGATGATGTTATACAGTGGGTCCCTACACGCTGTTTGCGCCCTGATTTAAAACAAAATCCTAACCTGAAGTAATATGTACGCTGTCCGAGCTTTATGTTTTGCAGGAGTACCTGTGGGGGAAGCCGAAACAGCACCAGCCTTGACCTTCAGATGTGAGGAGTCATGACAGTACAGAGAGTCTGGTAAAGCGGCGGGGCGCCAAGAAAGATGAGGAATGGCGACCGTTGCTGAGTGAAACAAAAGCTTTGAACAATGCGCTCATGATTAGCTTGTTTTTGCTTTGCATCTCAGGAGCTGCAGGGTAATCTTACTGGAGAACCTGGGCTCGGGATGTTGTATCCGCCAGCTACGCTTACGCTTTGACGCAAGGCTCCAGAATCAGCGATACGCTTTACTTTGCATGACTTGAAGCACAGGGAAGGGGAAATGTAGGTAGATTAGGGTACGGCAACCGGAAAATCTCGGGCTGTAACGGAAGGTAGGCGTGGCGAAAGGAGCAGGATGTGCAAGTATCGTGCGAGTTCGTACGGGACAAGACGACTATATAAGGCTGTTGCGCAGTTAAATAAACGCCATTTGTTGCATCCTCACATTGGTATCAGTGCTCAATGGCCCTGGGGTGCGGATAGCCTCAGGCCAGCCAGCAACCAAACGGAGCTTGCTGCAGACAAGCGGCAACACCCCAGTAAATTATAAAACATTCTGAGAACAACCTTAGGCTTTCCAAGGGCCTGATCACCCTCCATAAATGTCAGCCTGGAAAACTCATTATTTTAAGTTATCTAATGAGTTTGTTTGGATCACAGTTTTGAAGAGTGAAACCAATCTGAGAATCTAACTGAATAGCACAGTCAGAGAAGACCAAAGGAAACAGACAGGAAAAGCAGAATAGCCCAGGGGCCAGTCTGAAGACCTTTGCATGCAAGGTTTCCCTCAAATGCCATCAAGATACTGATGCTTGCAGGAAACGCAACCAAAGGTCTCAGGATACCAGATATGGACAATTTGTTTCCCTCAGGTGCTCCTAGCCTGCACAAAGGCTACAGATGCACTTGCACAGAGACCAGAGCAGCACACATAAGTAAGTATTTGAACAGGTGATTCTCTGTGGGGAAGATTCCCATAAAGTTCACTTAGTGTTGAAACACGTGCTACAGGCATGTTGCTTACCAGATAACAGAAGTTCCCAGTGTCACCTCATTCTCCTGCTTTATCAAGCAGTAATTCTGAAAATGAGGAATCTATCGCAAGACAGGCTAGAGTGGGAGAAAGAAAATTATTTTAGTAGGACAAATTTTAGAAAAAGACACACCAAGATACTCAAAGCCAATCTGAGGCTAGTTTTATGCACTAGCTCATAGTAAAAAGTATATTTTAAAATTCTGCAATATTTGAAGTTTTATTTGTGTGTAGCTTGTATCTTCCTCCTGAGGTCTCTTCCAACCTGGTTGATTCTGTGATTCTGTGAATAACATTTAGTTCGCAGTTTACACAAGCAATCAGGCAATTGTGGAGGAAGAAACTTGGAGCTGTAAGTCAGGAAATTCCCAGTTCATCTGTCACTACTTATTAAACTACAGGTTTAAAGCCGGTGTTCCAATATCCTCATTTGTACCCTGCGAAACACAAAAAAAAAGTGAAAGTGGCATAAAGTATCTATAAATGTATGTCTCCATTTAGCCCACACCCAGGGCTAAGCAATAACCAGCTATTCTATCACCCAGTAACCCCTCCCCCGCTGAGAAAGGGAATTGAGAAAAGGAGGGAGACTCATGGGTTGAAACTGAAACAGATCTATAAAATAAGAAAACCAATATTAATGCTAATACAAAATACATAGAGTTATACTCAGCCTATATAGTGGTGGCAAGACCCCCCAGAGATAGCAACCATTGAGAAGAGAGGAGCCCATCACCACCAAACTTTCCAATTTACAGTGAGCATGATGTTTATGGTATGGAATACACCTGTGGGCCAGCCTGGGTCAGCTGCCCTGGCTTTCGCTCCTCATAGCTTTAGCACCCGGCTAACTCAAAACTGCTAATGGCCTTGATCAGCATGGAAAGCTGCCATACCATGGCTGGCCACGAACTAAACCAAAATGTATCAGAAAATTGATTCTATCCAGCAAAACCAGGACAATGTATTGTCCCTATTTTTCACCATTACAGGTTGTAGACACGGAGGCTTCATGCTTATACAATTTTTCAGGCTAACTAGAAATAGAATCTTCATCTCTTTCTTTACATCTAGAAAAACATTATTACTTTCTATATAATGATTTTCAATACTTAATATAACTTCATGAGGTAGAAAGGCCTAAATCAATCCGAAGAGCTCAGTTATTAACAGATCAAAATTCTACCTTGATTACTATTATGGATTTTTCTAGTTTCTTCAGTCAATACAGTGCCTCTGTTCAATACTGCAGATACTTCAGGATGCCACAGACTGCTAATAAAGAATGACTGTTTTGATTTAAAAAATAATGAATACAGATCTAATTGCCATTTACCATTGCACAGAACTGGTTTTGAAGCCAAATAAATGATCAGATGGCCATCCATTCCATTAACTAACCTCAGCTGGCAGCACTGCCTGAGGTACCAGTGATTTAAAGAGTCACCAGGCACTGCTCAGCGCTTTCATAAACTCCGTGCTTCCCGGGTGTTCATTGATCAAATGCGTTGTCTTGGTGGAAGTGGCATTCCAGCAGTTGCTCTGTCACCTACTCCATTGCTTCTTTCTCAGAAACGTGGTTAACAAAGGAGCACATTAATATTTTCAATATGCATTTTGGGTGCCCTTTAAGTCACCATTCACCTGATCTCTTATTGCTGTCTAGTTTAGATGAATCATACCCAGGAATGCCTTCTCTGTTGCATTGTCATTAAAGGAAGTCTAAATAGCTTGTGTGTACAATGTAGATGTCTACTTTGGGTCAACTGAAATCCTGAGTGTCCTGGTTTCATGGGGATAAAATTTATAGAATCAACTTTCTGTTAGATTTTGTTTCAGTTTGTGGCCAGCCATGGTGATCAAGGCCATTAGCAGTTAAATCCAGGGCAGCTGACCCAGGCTGGCCTGCAGGTGTATTCTACATCATTAATGTCAGGTGCACTATAAAAGGGAAAGCTGTTGAGGAAGGGATGGGCCTCTTTTTGCTTTGCTCTGTTCTCTTTTCCATCTTTCTCCTTCTCAACATACTGCTGCCCCTAGAGTGACTTGCCAGTACTCTGTGGGCTAAGTATAATTTTGTGTGTTTTGTGTTAGCATTGATGTTGTTTTCCTTATTTTATTAAATCTGTTTAAATTTTAACTCACAAGACTCCCTCCTTTTCCCAATTCCCTGTCTCAGTTGAGGAAGGGACATTGAGTGAAGGAACCACTGCTTATTGTTTAGCCCTGGGCGTGGGCTAAATGGAGACACCCAGATAGCAGGGGAGCCCTCCTATCTAATACAGGGAAGATTCAGGAATCTCAAGTGGTGTTTTTTCACTGCATCATTGCAGCAGTTCTTTACCTGAAGCATTACTTGTTATCCCACCAAGCCACGGGTTGACGATTAAAGGTGCTTCTTCATAAAATTGTCCTATGCAACTAGTAGTTCAGACATGCAGGGAAAACATGTTTGCTGTTCTGATATCCACATCTGTAACCTAGGAAGCACAAAAAAAATAGTATAAGTGACATAACATATATGTAAATGTACTGTCTCTATTTTTCACTCATGAGAGACAAAGAGATGATGTAAGGACAGAAAACATTGCTTTATTCCTCCATTTCTCAATTTCTTACTGAAAAGACCCACAAATGTTTAAAATTCATTATTGAACATTATCTTTTCACTGTTAGCATTTTTAAATTATTAGCTTTTTTAATTACATATTTATGGACTTACAAATAAATTTTTTGAAGTACAGGAAAATCATCAGTTCCATATGAAGAAATTACTCCACAAATACCTTGCAGTGTTAAATGATTTGCTTTTTACCAAACTCAGCTCCTTCAAGAAAAAGTATTTGTAAAATAGCAGCAATGATGAGTCCAATACAAACAACAGAGATGTTGACACACAGACAAAGCATCCAGGAATAAAATTCAAATATTTTCCATTATCTAACCCATCTTACCTAGTAATTAAGAAACACGCAAGTTTTGTGAAATACTTCCATGTTCTAAGACACTATGAGATCTGTAGCTCTTCAGATGCTGTCAGTGTTGCCCGTGGATTAGTTCTAGGCATCTCCCTAAATTGTGATTTTTTTTTTTTTATTTTACTTTTCCTTTTGACCATATAGTCAGCCTAGTTGCATCGATGTGCTTTGCTAAGGCTAAGCTTTCAAGGCAATTCATCACCAGAAAAGTCTATCCAAAATAGATGTTATGAATTTGTTTCTAAAACACTTTGGTTTTCATTTTAGCAGGAAAAAACTAATGCAATTTTCAGCTCTATCATTTTTTAATGTGCTGCTTGTTTTTTTGACATTACAGAATGTACACAAGATTTAACTGTCCTATAAAGAATGACACAAGGGATTTTAGTCTAGTTTTGAAGGAGAGCACGCATATAACTAAAGCAAAGTACATAAATATGAAAGGGGGGATAAATATGAATGGTATGGTTGTAGCTGCTAGCCTACATATATCAGAAAGTAGTTTCTCCAGAAGATTTAAATTTCTTGAAATTTCTCTGAGCCATGCATAATAAATTTTAAGTATGCTAAAATCATCTTCAAAACATTAGTTAGTGCTTCTTTTCTCACATTTTTTTGTTTCCCATAGTTAAAAGAAATACAAATTTCATGCAGATGCAAGCATATATATTCTTCTTTTACATTTGCACACAAAAGAGACTTTATTTTCTGCAACAGAGTGGGCTAAGCAGAGCTGGCTCAAAAGTCTGCCTGGGGTGATACACTAGGAGGGATCAGGAAACAAGGAACAGGATACAGACTCCTCCAGAACAGGAGAAGTGTTTGAAAGAAGCCAGAGAGTGTGATAGTCCTGAAAAGGTCTTTGAAAGCTACTTAAAGTCTGACAGCAAATAAGCTTAAAGTAGAAAATCAGGCTAGACCTGATGTCTACTTTGTTATCTAAAGTCCTTCACTATCTATAGCTTACATTTCCCTGGAAGCTGAAGGAACAGCAGTGCCTTAACTGCTAAACTGGTAAATCTGAGAGTCCCCACATAAATTAACAGCTGTCAATTAAGAGAAGAGTCATGATTCTAACCACACCTTTGAACACAGGAGGTGAGTGACCACACTGTGGGCCCATGCAGGAGTGGAAATTAGAAGAAAATTGTTCCCTTTCAATATTTAAGCCGTGTTACATAGGACCGTGCTTTCCTTATACAGATGTCTACCACCTCGTAAACTGGTGATGTTTCTTTAATATATATAACTCTTTAATATACATAATTTCATGACAGCTGATTGCTTACTATACAGACTTTACAGTGGCTTTCTCATTAATGATTTCCTTCAGTTTTCATTTTTTTACAATCTCCTATCCAAAGAAGGCACATACTTTTACATGAGAGTCAGAAGCCACTGCAATAACTAAAATAAGACTCAGGAAGAGAAATAGCATTTCTTTTATATAAGAAACAAGTTTGCTATAGATCAGCAGAAGCAACAGACAGAATTCCTACATAAGGAACAATGTACATAATTCAGGAATCGTGGTACATTCCTCACAATGTAAAACTTTAGTGACTACAACCACACATAACAGCAACTGATGCATTGTTGGGATAAATTCTCATCACATGCACTTTGTAAATGAAAGGCATGTTTCCAGCTTGGAGATGGCAACATGTTTAATGACATTAATGCTAATTAATTACTTTTAGTAGTTTGTATTCCACCAAATGCAAAATACCTTTAAAATAACTCCATTATTATTGCAAGATAGATGCATTCAGATACTTACTAACATAACCTGTTAAAATATCTGTGTGGAAAGTGCAGAAGGTTAATATTAGGAGAATTTGATAAAACTACAGTTGCAGCATTGTGTTTCCCTTGTACTATTAACAGGAAATGTCATCTTTCTGGGAAAATACGAGGAAGAAGCATTTAGCATTAACTAGCATTGCATGGAAAACAGAAAGGTGGGATATATTTGGATCTTAAAATGCACATAAGCTCTTTTTTTATCATAGTATTTTTATGTTTCAATGAAATATTTTTGCTTATGGTTTGTTTGTTTTCTTAATAGAGAATTATCCTTTGTGTTTCTCATGTGCAACTTAAAAAATGTCTTGGAGACACTTCAGTCTCTGGGACTCTTTGAGGCTTTTGAATTATCCGTATTTCCTCCAGACAGAAAGAGCACTGCTGAAGAAGCAGAGCTTCAGATGGGATTGAAGGGCAGTTTGCCTTAAACTGTGATACGGTTGGAGCTACCCTAGTGTTCTTGGTCACTGACAAAGAAAGTAAAAAAGAGGGACTTAGGTTAGCTGGAGAAAATGAGGCGTAAGGAATGTTTGCCTGCTGACAAGGCTGCAGGAGTAGAGAGGAGGGCCACACAGGTAAGGTGGGGTTTCTTGCTTATATGTTGGTATTTCCCTACAAGACTAAATCTTCTAAGATCACGTTTTGTTAAATTGTGACATTTGGAAAAGGGGATTAACCAAGCAGGACTATGATATTTTTCTAATTCAAGAAGGAAGTTGTAGACAACACTTACACTGCGTCTGTAATAAATAGTCTATCATGCCTTGGAAACTTCTTCACTGTAGTACGGGGAAAACCGGGGGAGGCGCGCTCGCGGGTAACATTAACAAGATAACTGCAATCACAAGAACTCCTGTAAGAACCATTTTTACCAGTTCCATCACCCATCCGGTTTCTCGAGGAGGTGTGGTTTTACTGATCGGCTCGGCACTCAAAGTGGTCCCTGGTCGGTGGCCACGCACATATATCCCCGGCCACTAAGGATCACTGGCACCGGTCCTTTCCACTCCCCTGTAGCAGGTTCCCGATAAATCACCTGTAACTGAGGTATAATGGTGTTATTATTAAATTTCAACTGCTGGTGATGTACAACAACCGGTGGTTCTTCTCGGTCCCCTGTTAAACACAGAAAATTCAAAAGTAAACAACACTTTATGCAACCGCGATGTTGGATCAGTATCTACCTCCTTCTGTCTCCTTAAATATTCCTTTATGGTTCTACGGGTGCGTTCGATGATCCCTTGACCTGTCGGGGAGTGTGGTATACCAGTAACATGTTTCACTCCCCTGTTGGATATACACACAATCTTTACACCCAAACCTTAATGCATACAAAGCAACAAGGCATTGTTGAATAAATCAGCAAAAAGTTAATTACTGCAGCTTAGGCCCTATAACCAATTACACATGACTAAAATTACTTCCCACATTCACATCCACAGTACTCCTCCACCATTTAACATCTCAACCAAAACCTTACACATGTAAAACATTCACTAACAGGCAAAAAAAAAGTACTAAACCTGTATATTTGGTATTGCAGATACGCTTCTGTAGTGTCTGATTTTACTCCATATTGTGTAACTGCAGCTTTTGTTTGTTAAAGAATTTTCCAATCACGTGGTTTCTCTGCCGGGATCGAACCCAGGCCGCCGGGGTGAAAACCGAGAAAGCTAGCGGCTAGACCACTTTCGCAACGGCGCTTGGCGATCTTGATTGACAGGGCCAAGGCGGGAGGGGCGGGTACTCCGGCAGCGCAGAGGGGAGGGGCCAGCCCCCCCTCTCCGGACGCTGGCTGAGCAGGGTGAGGGGCTGACCACCCCTCCCCCTCCTGTTTCCACTCCCTTTGCCATGCGGTCCTAGGAGCGCCACGTGTTTCTTTGTTCGCAACCTCCTCCTCTAAATTCTTGCTGCGCCATTTCTCTCGGGAGTTCGCCGCTTCTACCGCCGTACAGACCTCAGTGATAGATAGTTTTTTCGTGGCTGACATGCCCTTAACTGCTGGTAACCCGAAGAAACGAGCCAGAACCCCAGGTTTTTCTGTTTTAGCGGCGGGGTTGGGCTCCGGCGGTGCTGGCCGCATCTCAGCAGCTGCACGGGTGACCTCTCTTTCTGCCCTCATAGTTTTTAAAGTCTCTATCACTTCTTGCCAGAGTCCACGCACCTCCTTAATTTCTTTTTCCTCGGGGTCCCTTTCAACAGTCTTTTCCCACATAATGTCTCCCATTTCTCTCCATTCCTCCACAGAAAATACAAGCGCTGTGTCTTTAAAATGTCCCCAGCGCTGGCCCAACTTTATCAGCTTAATTAGCTGTTTCTCCGCTGTCTCGCTCCCTCTCTTAGAGAGAATATCGGCAAGCAGCATGGCTGCAGCCTCTATCTCCATGGCTGCCCCTTTTCCAGTGTCTGCTCTGCCCTACTTGACCCGAACAGCACCGCTCCCAGCCGTCTTTTTCCCAACACCTCCTTTTCGCTGCTTACCGCAGTGTCGGAGAGAGCACGCCGAAGGGAACCATCCTCTGCTACCAGTTGTAGTACAGGGAAAACCGGGAGAGGCGCACTCGCGGGTGCTGGGGAACGGTCCGGAGTAAGCTACACAATCTCAATGTGAGTATGGAAGATTCTCGTTTATTAACAAAGAAAGCAGTGGTTATATAGACTATGTATATGTTAATCACGCGCCCCGATCGCACTTGTGATTGGTCCATAGGTTTACATATTCAGAGCCGTGACCGCCCCCCCGCTCCCAGATGTAGTTTTGCTTCCGGCCGAAGCAGGCACCACGGGGTTCTTTGTTTTGCACCGTGCAAGGGGAATCCAAGGTCACTAGCTCTGGGCTTAACCCTTGCTCAAAGCCTGGGTTGCTCAGACTGCTCAGTGGCACAAGATCGTGCCCCTTCTCACTTAACCAAACCTCTACACTTCACCTTAATATTTCCCATAAAACAGATCAGCTGCTTTGATCAAAGATCAGAATTAGGTATAAAAATTGAAGTTTTCCCCTTTGTCTGGCTGAGACGCAAAGTTTTCAAAGGGTAGGAAAGAAAAAATAAAAGCAGGAAACTTACTTCTGCTTTTGTCCTTTATGTTTAGTCAAATGTATACCAGCAGCAGTGCCTGGTAACACTGTGGTTTCAGGGATGTGACTAGAAACAAGGGTGATATTAGTGTTTCAGTCTACCCGCTGCTTTATGCCTGGGTGACACAGCAAGGGTAAAACTCTGCTTGTGGTATTCACCACAGGCTAGGCACCAGGACACAGCACAGTCTGCCTCCGCTTGTCTTTTCAACAGCAGTTTCTCCTCAGCTGTGCTGTTTGGGACCTAAGTGTTGCTGAAATGTAACAGTAAAATAATATTCCACTGACTGCAAACGTGAGAAGATCCATTTTCACATTCTCCTGGCTATTAAATGAAGCCCAATTACTAGAAGCAAAGACTTCAAAGAGTCTTTCTTATAAGAAATACTTGTTTCTAGATATATTTATTTCAGCCTGTCATAGTCAGAAAGAACTAACCAGTTTTCCTAAAACTGTAAGCTGCAACAAGAGCAATGAAAAGCAACAAAATAGATAGCTAGAGGAAAAATATTTTTATCACCTGTGCCAAATCAGTGTGCAAACTCTCAGGTATGGGAGAGTATTTTCGTTTGCTTCCCTGAGATGTGCCTTTAAGCAAAGGACAGCAAGGAATTACAGTCATGAGTCACGATTTTGGTAGAAAGCACTAAGAATTTGGCAGAAAGGGCATTTGTCCTGAGTGGATGTTCGCAGAATAAATTACTAGCTCTGGATTACAGACAGGTATCTAAAGTAGGAAAGGCATGGAAAGCTACAAGAAGACACCTAGCCGTTTATACCTCTTTCCTCCCCCCCCCGCCCCCCGCCAAAAAAAAAACCCGTCTGCATAGGTTCAGAGGATTCAGGCTCTTCCTCAAGTATGCTGAGATCCAGAGCACAGTGGAGGCTGCTGGAGAGCTCGAGGTTGGCCAGGTAATTCCTCCTGCCCCGCACTGATGGAAGTATTTTTCTGTCACTGCTCACAGACAAATACAGACACAGAGCCACAACTCCCCCCTCTACGTTAGAGCACGTGAAATTGCTCATAATTCCCCAGCTATTAGCAAAGATACCTGTAATGTATGTCACATCAAGTAACAGAGGGCTGCCTCCCAGTTTTCCCTACTCGCTGGAGGTGGAGCTACCAGGTACGTGTGAGGCATCATTGCTCCCCACACCTGGGTACCTCCCGCAGTCACAGAGAGGTCAGGCAAAGGCTACTGTCCACATCATGGCTTCTTCCCAGAACGTCTGGGTCTTTGGCCTGCCACAGTGCCAATCTTCCCACGGGTGACTCTGGTCCAAAAAGCAAAAGATTCCTAGCACTTCCCTTGGTTTTAAGATTTATTAAAAAATGCATTCTGCTGTTAAAAAAAAAAAAACAACCTTCTTTAGCGTCATTACAATTATATTCAAATAGTCATTGACTTGACCCAATCACTTTGAACTAGACCAGCCTTAGCCAGTGCCAACCACCTGGAAAGTCTCGTTTAATTCAGCAGCTCCCAATGTACTCTGAAATGTGCTGGAGACCATGTCCGTCAGCAGCCTCCTGCATTCTCACAAATGTGGGGAAAATAAATCAGGAGCTTGCAGTCATTTTGAGAAATATGTATTGGAAAGCTCTTGGATGACACTGTATCCCCCCAACTACGTAATGCTTGACAGAAATATTCTGTAAAAGTGGCTAATTCAGTAGTTATACACATTTCCATTTAAGCCAAAAGTGTTCCTACAAGTCTGATAAGTACCTAGCTTTCTGCTGGTCCACAGTCTACTTTTCCCATCCTGAGCAAAAGCGACTAAGGAAGGAGTAGGTGACTCAGACGAAGGAAAAGTCAGTCTGAAGTTGGTTGCCACCATTCTTAGCACAAACAGAACAAGTAAAATAGTTGCTTGTGTTTGGAAGCAAGGATGACTCCTCTGAAAAATGTTGCTTAACAACACTGAGAAAGGCAGCAAAGCGGTCTTCCTCGTCGGTAAAATTCTCTGACTGGACCAAAAGCAGGCAAAATACAGGGAGTTTTGGTGCCTTTTTTTTTTTTAAACCAATCAAGGTGAAACAGATTTAATAAATAAAAGTTTAAATATGTCTATGGCATTTATTCCTAGATGTCCTATTTTTCCTTGCAAAAACAGAGAATGAACAATGTTAATTAAACCAATTATAGTCTTTCCTGATTTTCACTTCTTAATAATGTGACATCACTTGCTTTGTTTGCACATGAACATCTTCCTTTTCATTACCAACTACCATAGAAGTGCTCTCTGGAGCTTAAATAGCAGAAGGAATATTCCTGATGATGCTCGTTTAAATTCAAAGTACATTACATAGAATTGCAGCACACTTTAAACTGAAGATCTAACTGTGCAGCTCTTGCTTATTTATCCTAAAATGTATTCACTCACCTGAATGATCACGCAGCCATAAGCGTGGGATCCATCTCACTTAATTTTGGTTATCTGGAGGCGAGGCAGCAGACCCAGGCTACTCATTTCATTGCCTGATTGGTTTCTGACAGCATGAATCACTTTGCAGTAATTTATTTCTACCAGCAGATGAGGAAGTTTGGATGGATTTCCTATCCTGAGATGTCCATTTAATTGTTTAAATACGGGATGAAGGAATTCCACCCTATGTTCTTAGTGATATGAGTTCAAATATTTGAACTGGCTGAAGGAAAGAAGCCAGAGAGTGGTGGTCAATGGGACAGAGTCCAGTTGGAGGCCTGTGTCTAGCGGAGTCCCTCAAGGGTCGGTTCTGGGACCAGTTCTATTCAATATATTCATTAGTGACTTGGATGAGGGAATAGAGTGCACTGTCAGCAAGTTCGCTGATGACACAAAACGGGAAGGAGTGGCTGACACACCGGAAGGCTGCGCAGCCATTCAGAGAGACCTAGACAGGCTGGAGAGTTGGGCGGGGAGTAATTTAATGAAATATAACAAGGGCAAGTGTAGAGTCCTGCATCTCGGCAAGAACAACCCCATGTATGAGTACAAGTTGGGGACAGACCTGTTGGAGACCAGCGTAGGGGAAAGGGACCTGGGGGTCCTAGTGGACAGCAGGATGACCATGAGCCAGCAGTGTGCCCTTGTGGCCAAGAAGGCCAATGGCATCCTGGGGTGTATTAGAAGGGGTGTGGTTAGCAGGTGAAGAGAGGTTCTCCTCCCCCTCTACTCTGCCCTGGTGAGGCCGCATCTGGAATATTGTGTCCAGTTCTGGGCCCCTCAGTTCAAGAAGGACAGGGAACTGCTAGAGAGAGTCCAGCGCAGAGCCACGAAGATGATTAAGGGAGTGGAACATCTCCCTTATGAGGAGAGGCTGAGGGAGCTGGGTCTCTTTAGCTTAGAGAAGAGGAGACTGAGGGGTGACCTCATGAATGTTTATAAATATGTAAAGGGCAAGTGTCATGAGGATGGAGCCAGGCTCTTCTCAGTGACATCCCTTGACAGGACAAGGGGCAATGGGTGCAAGCTGGAACACAGGAGGTTCCACATAAATATGAGGAAGAACTTCTTTACGGTGAGGGTGACCGAACACTGGAACAGGCTGCCCAGAGAGGTTGTGGAGTCTCCTTCTCTGGAGACATTCAAAACCCGCCTGGACGCGTTCCTGTGTGATATGGTCTAGGTAATCCTGCTCCAGCAGGGGGATTGGACTAGATGATCTTTCGAGGTCCCTTCCAATCCCTAACATTCTGTGATTCTGTGATTCTGTGATTCTGTAACTTTTAATATTCAGCACAAAAAAGACAGGAAGGACATAGTTAATTTATATCTGAGTTTAAACTGTTATTAAATATTACTTATATACTATAACCATATATAATGCCAAAACATCACAATGCTGTTGGTATGTTGGATTATTCCTTCTTTCTTCACTTCATAGGTTATCAATTATTTACAGCTAATGAATTTGTACTAATTGGGCGAGCTGGAAACAATATATTCTCAGTTGAATGCAGCAGGCAATTAAAACACCAGATGTCTTTCCTATGACTATTGAATTAGCTACAGGTGTTGAAATTAGTATTTTAGGTAAACAGCCTTCCTCTGGTAAAATCAGCCTCGCATCACTTATTCTTGGTGGAGATCAATGCTGAGTGAAAGATTTTTATGCTTTACAGGATATTATGCTCAGAAATGCTATTGAGGTTAGGAAGGAGCAATTCCCATTTCTAAAACAGCTTTAGTGAGTGTGGTCTTGGCTGAAAGGATTGCTTCCCATTTCTTATTCACAACTTCAGAAAGGCAAACACATCAGGAAAAAAACCTGATGAAGCTGTGAAGTTTGGGTTCAAATTCTAAATTTTTGCTCTCTTTATTATCACGCAAATTGCTAGGGTACTTTATAAGATTCTACGTTAACTAGAAATGCTGTTTTTCACTTATGAAAACTAAGCTGCTATAGAACAGAAAATTAAGGTTCTTGTATAGATAAACAGCTGCCTAGAACGTAAGGACAATTAGTAAGAGCTAAGAGTTAATTTTCAGAGTAGAGGTGGGCTGCGTGGGGAACCCCAGAGATCTGTGCTGACGGCTGTGCTCATTTCATGCGTTCATTACTGATATGGACTAGAGGGTAAAAAGTGAAGTAACAAAATCAACTGATAATATAAAAGATAATTTAATAATGTATTTCACTCCATCCTTTGCTTGGCACTTTCGTGTCCCGGGCATCCACAGTGCAGAAGTACTAGTTAGCTACCAGCTAAACTAAGGCAAACAAACTGGGTTTGGTCTTTTTTTCCCCCAAATGAAAACTAGCAGAAGTTTTCAGGTTAGTTCACTGACAGTGTGACTCCCCAGGGATGGTGTAGACAGAACCATGGCCAGAATATAAGAGAAAAGAGCGACTCAATGACTCATTATGACTTTGAAAGCAATTTAAAGGTGATTAATCTGGCAGGGAGAGCTTGGGAGACCCTTGCTGTGGTCTGCCTCCAATGTCACAGCATGGAAGAGCAGACGGTTCGGGTTTGGTGGTGGGTTGTCCACTGTCCCTGCATTGTTCAGACATCATTGCTGGAGCAATGGCCAGGCCGTACCCATTCTGATTTTTTGATCTTAGACACAAAGATCCTAAAGTCTATCTATCAGGCTACCCACTGAAGGGGAAAAAGCCAGAGGGGTTAAAACCAGAAATGTGCAGATAATTGCCAGTGAGCCAGGACTGTGGGATCGACAGGTCATCATGCATTCCAGTGACCTCCAGTTTTCTGGTGGGTGAGAAGTATGTGGGCAAGAAGGAGGAAACATTATGCTCCCTTTGATTCTAGCACTTGGACACAGACCTAACTCACTCAGCTGTACATACCTATGGGCAGGTGTCTGTATGCTAAACTTCAGAGCGTGCTCTGGCACGATGACATCGGCGATAACTCCACATCATGCACACACACGCACACCAAGGGTGTCCTCTCACCTGTTTGCAACCTGGTACCCTGGTTTCTCTCCCACACGCTGTCCCATTTGCCATACAGAACTGTGTGGGCTGGATCTTCCTTCAGCTCACCAGCTGCTCCCAGAACCACAGAGGGCAGGAGAGACCACAGCCCTAAACCTAAACTTACACCTGCCCTAAACCAGCTCCCTGGCCCCCGGGGAACCGCAGCCTCCCCTGTTCCTGACGGGGACGGCGCCGCACGCCTGCAGCCCGCGCTGCCAGCCCTCACCCCGAGCAGGGCCGTGCACCCCAACACCGGGCCAGCGCGGGGCCTCGCCATGGCCCGCCGCTGCGGGGCCAGGGCCGCCCGGGGCTGGCGGCGGCCCCGTCCCGGCGGGGCCCGCAGCGGTCTGCAGGCGGCAGCCGGGCCCGGCGCGTGCTGCCCGCACCCCCCGCCGCTGCCGGGGGCACCGGCCGTGCTCGCGTCAGCGCCCGAACCGCTGTATAAACCCTGCTTTAACCGGCGGTAGTCGCTTCGCATCGCTTACAAACACGTTAACGGTATATTAGCGGCTATTTAATTCTATTAAACTGGCATCTTCCACCCAAGGGATTTCGTCTGTTACTGTAACACCGCACAGGCGCTTAGTCTTTTTTTTTTTCCCCTTGTACGTCCTGCAGCACCTAGTTCCTAGGACGCATCAGTTATTTGGAAGGACGAAGAAAACCCTCGGAGACTCGCCAAACCAAACGTACACAGCCCTCGGCCGCACCACCCGCTCCCCGGGGGAAGAAGAGGGGTGATCCCGGGAGAGCAGGGGACGGCAGGCGGGAGCGGGCTCAGCGCCCCGGGCGGAGGCGGGCGGGAGCGGGGCCGGGTAAGCGCCCGCGGCCCCAGCCCCGGGGCGGGGGGAACCCCCGGCGGGGAGAGGCAGCGCCGGGGCTGCCGGCGGGCGCGCTGGCAGGCCCTCTCCTGCGTTTGGAAGAGGTAGTTTCACAGCCTCATCACTTGCTCCTCAGATCCTGCAGGCAAAACTTAAAAGGCAAAAGGTGGGCTTGTTCCCCGCCCCCGCCGCCTCCAATTGCCAGTGGTTTCTATTTCCCGTTCAAACCGAGGCATGCGTTTTTATGGCGAGAGCATTCACCACCGGAAGAGACTGAGGGGTCCGTCCTTTTTTCACTCACTACTTCTATCCCCTGCCTTCACGAGCTCCCCAAATGAGGCGTTCACCTTTCAATGGCATGAGAGAGTTGTACAGCACTTTGAAGGAAACAGATGCATAGAATCACAGAATCACAGAATGGTTTGGATTGGAAGGGACCTTAAAGATCATCCAGTTCCAACCCCCCTGCCACAGGCAGGGACACCTTTCCTCTAGACCAGGTTGCTCAAAGCCTCATCCAACCTGGCCTTGAACACTGCCAGGGAGGGGGCATCCACAGCTTCTCTGGGCAACCTGTTCCAGTGTCTCACCACCCTCACAGGAAAGAATTTCTTCCTAATATCTAATTTAAATCTACCCTCTTTCAGTTTAGAACTGTTACCTCTCGTCCTATCACTACATGCCCTTGTAAAAAGTCCCTCTCCAGCCTTCCTGTAGGCCCCCTTCAGGTACTGGAAGGCTGCTAGAAGTTCTCCCCAGAGCCTTCTCTTCTCCAGGCTGAACAACCCCAACTCTCTCAGCCTGTCTTCATAGGAGAGGTGCTCTAGCCCTCTGATCATCTTCATGGCCCTCCTCTGGACTCACTCCAACAGCTCCATGTCTTTCCTCTGTTTGGGCCCCCAGAGCTGAACGCAGTATTCCAGGTGGGGTCTCATGAGAGCGGAGTAGAGGGGCAGAATCCATGTAACGCTGTTATAAAAGTGTAAGATCCTAAATCCAGCTGACACTGCTAAGATCTTGCCTGGCTGTACTGTGCCATATAAGCACTGTGCACAAGGGAGTGCCCTCTACCGAATAACAACATTTGTATATTGAAAGCAATACCTTTCCATTAATATTTCAAAGTTTAAGTGAAATTTTCATGGTTTTGAGCTGAAAGTATTTTTTTGTTTTTTTTAGAAAACTGTCCTGTGTGTCAGAAAAATTATGTACACCTTCTAAAGCATTCTGGAGTCATTCATATGCCTGGGACACTTCCAGTATTCCTTCTCTCAGGTTTTTGACAACAGCCTTAATAATACCTTAATTAATTGCAAGGCTGGCAATAAGAAAAGGCTGGGGAAATTGTTAGGGCAATTGTTATAAACATGCAGCAAGATATTTAAAAAGAGATGCCCAGAAGACTGCTGGATCCCAAAGATTAGACAGAGGACAGAGACAGATTCAGAAACCCTGGTAACATGAAATAACAGAAGCCAGTGAGGTTGCCCAGTGTTTATAGGGGGAAGCGAAGGATGAACACAGAAAAATGCAGACGAGTTGGGGATGAAGAGCCACAGCTTCCTGCGCATCAGCTATGCTAAGAGTGATGAAGTTATGAGCACAGAACAGAAATAGTGTCCTCCCGGGCATGATAAAGAGGCAAATAAATCACTGGTCTCATTTACACTGAAAAGTCACGTATTTAGGGTCTGCTGCAGGAGACAGTTCCTGTCGTTCTCATTCCAATGCAGACTTCCTTTGGCATTAATAGCCAAGATGTCCTGAATGGAGGTTTTCACCTGCTGTAAACATGAAGACATCCAGGATGTACAGCAGTGTCAAAAAAATAGTGATGTCCCTGTGGTCCAGGACTAGCGCTCAGGAAGGCTTAGTTATCCTTCTCATGAAGCAGATGAAGCTCCCCGTGGAGCACAGCTACTCAGCAAATACCCTCAGGAACAAATGAAACAAACATGTCCCTGTGCAGACATGCAGTGTAAAAACCACAGGTGCTTTTGTGCACCTGCCTGAGGGAGTCAGATACCGTGAGACAGATGCAGGCATCCGCAGGCTCTGTCACTCGCTGGCTCTGCAAAGCCAGCACAGCATGTGGATATGTTTTACTGGCGTATCCAAACAGAAGTGACTGTGCGGATAACCTGGAACTAATGTGTAACTCTCTGGTGCAGAGACACCCACTGCATGGCTACATATGTTTGTAATAAAATCTTTGTATGCTCCCTATATGATTCAGTCTTAAAGAATAAATACTTCCTCCCAATCAAGTTTAGATTCAGTTTGAACACCCCATCAAATGACATTGCAATTCTTCATGCTTTTACTTTGATTTCCATTGGAAGTATTTCACAGCATGTTATAGCTCCTGATGTGTAACGTAGCACAAGAAAGAAAAAGGGCTTTCCCAGGAACTCTGGCATCCTTTTTAGTTACCTAGACAGATTATATCCCAGGTAATGTGGATATGTTCCAGGTGCCATCAGGCTCTCCCAGCGGTACTGCTCACCAGCCATGAGCTTCAGCTTTTAACACGTTGTATTTAATGAATTTGCTGAGAACTTTCAATCATAATTGCAGGCATATATTCCCCACGCAGCCAGCGAAAAGACCAAAGAAAAGGAGACTGAAGGCAGGTAACTAGTCTGAAGTACCACTGAGATTTTGAGCCCTCTTTGTGTATCTGAGTGTGCGAATTAAGTCTGCTGTCCCAGAAAAGGGTCCATACGGCTGCAGGAAACTGAACACGGAGAGTCGCCTCCAGCTGGCTCAAATTAGGCATGCATTTACAGAAGTAGATCCCTGAATATTCATACATAGCACGAGTTAGTAAACACTTGAACAAGTCAGTTACTGTGGGAAAAAGTCCTATAAATCTCACCAGCCTCTGGAAGAAGTGTTATTTATTCATTGTTAAAATCTCACAATGTCTGCAGATGTTCTTACAGATTTTATTGAGAGGGAACTCTGTGAGACTGGAGAATCGATACTGAAATAATTGGGCACATTTTCATTTTCTACTTTAGACGTAGAATACGCCATCAGAAAGATCACGCTTGAAGTTCAAGTGGAAAAATGCAAGCACACTCTTACTTAAACACTTAAGAATGTGTCTTTCCTCTTCATGGTCTCTTTCTTCTCTCTGCCAAGTATCGATTAGCAAATATCGATTACCACAAATCTGTTAAAAATGTGCAATAAGATAAACTGTCAAGCTCACAGTCATTTTCAATCTGAGTCACAAAGAAAAACTGTTTTCAAATCTTGTTATGCTTTAGGTGAACAGGATTCCTATAGAAACACATGATTCGTATATATTTTTCCAGTCCCATGCATGCATATATTTAGTCCAAGAATTTCCATGAGTCTCAAGCAGAATTCTCTGGCAAAATGCCCTCCGAGGGAGGAGTCAACAATTCCCAGTTTCTGAAGCCTCTGTTACTGACTGTTCTCTCAACTACAGGGCTCAACTGAAGTGAGGGTCCTTCTTCATCTGCAACCTGAGAAGGTCAGATAGATCATGAAGAACGGCGTCGGAAATGTAAATGCAAGATCGTCAAATTTATTACTAAAGAAGACAGTATTATAGTAATGTCTAAATAGTGCATTGCAATAACCATATGTTAATATAGATATTGTGAATTTAACAGGGGGTTTTAGATTCAATTAAGGGGTTTTCAGAGATCATTAGTGAGGGGAACACACAATATTTTCAGGGCTAACTAAAAATGTCTGCTCAGTTTGGCACCTTCAAAAGTGATGCTAATATCTTTCATTTAACTTGCAGTCTTTCATTGTGTGAAATTACCCAGTTTGTTGAAGATTCAATCAATTAAAGAGAAATGACAGAAAGCAAATGGCTCTGAAGATCTTAAATGTGAGCAATTTAGCAATTTCTGTGGTTGCATCTACCCTGTGTTCTTGGTCATATGGATTAATCTACTTTTGTTGCCTCCTGCGCAATGTTGCAAACATAAAATGAAAAAGAAACCCAGAGACTTAAAGAAATACTGTGAAGCACGAGTTAACTACTGTGATTTTAGGTTGGATTACTGGGGATGAGGAAGGAGAAAGTGACTTCTGCAGTTTTATGGGCTAACAGAAATTCTGTACTTGCCACCTCAGTTTTGCACCAAGGAAAACAATAATGCTCCTTTTGAATTACTTTGGGATTTTCAACCACCTAGATAGCTATCATTGTTCAGAAAAGGAAGGACTGAAACTAGATAGCTTTAAAACATTGGTACTAGTAATTTAAACTTCTTTGCTAGTCATTAGCAGAATTAACGAGCTATTTAGATTTAGTCCTTGTTTAGGTAATGTTTTCTGTATGATACTGAAGATTTTTCAGGATGTTATTCTTAATGTCTGTTAAACAAAATGATGCTGTGAAAATTGCTCTTTATTATTTCACAAATACAGTTCTATTCATTATCTTTTAAAAAAAACACATAACTCACATTCTCACATTAAATCCAGCTGGACTCTTAGCTCTTCCTTCTAAAACAGTAAAAGAAAGTTATTTTAGTATATATTTACACATTGCATGTAAAACAGTAAAAGAAGTACTTTCACACAAGGTTATTTTTAACTAATCTCTGTGTAAACTCTGTAAAGTGTGTACTCTATTTGCCAGCAAATAGTTGAGAATTTCTCCTGTTTGTAATTTCTTGCCTTCTGTTTGATGATGTATGGGACTGTGGAGGGTGTTAGATTCAAATAACAGGCCATGAAAATATTTGAATGCAAACAAGCATATAATTAAATAAAGAATCAAATAAGAAAGAGGGAATATGCTATTATGAAGCAGGCATAATTTCTTTCCTCTCTAGAAACTAGTTTTCTCAACTGATTCAACTATAAAACAAATTAAAAAACACATCCTCAAAAATAAACTATTCCCTTGAAGTTTCCCCTCCTTAACCATAATTTTCTTTTTTTTTTTACTGAGTATTCTAAACATTTCTTTGTTTTTATAATTACTTGTAATTTCGCAAATTAGAGTGTGATAGAAAGAAATCACAAAAAGAATTCCTCGGTTTATGGCATTCAGCTGCAAATTCCACATCAGTGTGCACAGATATGCACACAGTTATGCACAGGGTCAAACAACATGCTCACTAATTTCACATTTAAATACAGACAATGTTAGTTCCTCTCCCAGAGCATTCTAGATGCATAAGAAGTAGCTAAAGACAATCTCAATGCAATTCGCATTTCACCTCAGAATAGAGAACCAGTATCCTGGACAACTTCTGAAATTAATTTGCTGCGTCTCAGTCTTTTATTGATCTCTGAAAACTCTAGGAGAGGGTGCCTGGAGAAAAAGCTTCTTGCAAAAGCAAGATCTTGCCTCTGGAAAGGGCAGCGGGCATCTGAACAGTCGTATTTGCCTTCTGCCAACATACCTCTCAGCTCCACCATCCCAAACTCAGTCCCACACCTGAAGAAGCTGGAAAATCAAGATGGCATGCAAGCATGGTGGAGAGGGTCAGTACAGGATAGTATCTCCTGCAGGCTTCATCCTGAGACCCGCTGGGAAAGGGTAAGAACATGCAAAGAATAAGAAAAGTGCCAGGAAAGATTCTGTGGTGACTCTGGAATTTACTTAGAGTCTAAAAGAAAATAACCTTCAATTAGCAGTGGCTAGACTTGATACCTTCTTTATTATCTAAGGTTCCAGAGCATGATCTTCAGCCTGGACTTTATTGTTCAGTAAATCTCCATATGAGTTAGGTAACTGCAAATTAAGCTGTGAAGCTATCAGTTAAAGTGTAAATGTTTTTTGGGGGGGAGTGCCACAAAATTATATTATTTAAGAGAAAATATGGTAAGTGTCAATTATAACTTGTGTTTGCATGACACTGTCTGCAATGGTCAAAATGACCTATGACCAGTGAAAAAAAAGTGTCCCTGTACACAGACAGAGTTCATACTTATTTACATATGGTAGAAAATGAGACATGGAAATTCATTTACTCTCACAGATCCTTCATGAAACTTTGACAGGAATCTCTGTCACAGGGTTTCCAAGACACTGGTTCCACTGCACATATTCCTTTTAAGTGCACACAACTCTGTTTATCAATAAAATGCCTTACGACTTAAGTGTTAAATATTTGTAGGTTTCTGCCGAATTCTCAAGAGGCAGAAGATGAAAAATTAATTTTATAAAAGGCAGAAGATAAAAATACGGGCACTATCTTAATTTAATTTTATGGCTTTATTAGTATTTGTTTTTGCACTTTCCTATCAGTATGACAATCACTTTTTTCGTTTGTGTGTTCATGTGTTTGTTAACTCTGCCTAAGAGCTCTTGTCATGGATAAGCAAGCTGTAAGCTTGACAAAAAAATTGGCATCTGATAGAGGGAGTGGAGGCTGGAATTCAGTGGATAAGGAGTTTGGGGCTGAGCACAGAGGAGAACTAGAGGCGTTTTTGCAGGGTTTGGGCCTCAATCATAAAAACTTCAACAAAAGAAAAATGTTGAGTATTCACAGTTTGCACGTCATGCCCTGTGACAGTATTGCAAATGTTCAAATAGCAGAAACAAACGTGTTTGAAGGAAAGGGTGCGTTTACTTTCTCAACCCTATTTACATGTTGTTCAAAGAAGCAGGTCTTAAGGTTGCATCAGGACGGGCTTACAGCACAAGAACTAGGCTCTGAGCAACTTTCTGCTCAGCTTTGCAAGAGTTCTTTATACCTCACTCACTAGCATGGCATTGGAGAGTCATTCCAAAATACATTAAGCAGCATGACTTCTTGTTTGTTGCATGCTGTTTGTTCTCTTGTCTTCTTCCCAAGGGAAGATGCTTGGGCAGTGAAGTGTCGTCTTTTGGTAGAGTTGGTTTGATTATAAACATTTATGTTGCCTCAGTGTTTTTGCTAGAGAAGGTCAAATAAATATGTCTGGTACTTTGAATGGAAGGTCAGGTTTGTGACTGTCTTTATATCCTGGGATATTAAATTCAAAGTCTCAGAGTGGTTTCCAAGAACATTCTGTCTCCTGGACAGACAACTTTTATGACAGCATTTACCCCTACTGAGGTGGAGATAGGGAGCAAAGAGAATGGTCTGCAGGGACAGATGAGTGCAGTTGTCAACACTAAGCTCTAGACACTTTTTTGCCATTGTGGAAAATCCTGCTGTGATGAGAAGGACCCAAACTTGCTTTTGACTTTTTTGTGGGAAGAGATTGTAGACAGCTGAGGACAGGTCTGATATTACACTCAAAATAAACAGCATGGCTGAGGGCTTTTTATTCTAGGTGAATTGTTCTAAGTGCTGAAAAGCCTGTTGATCAAATACATCAGACTCTTGTAGTCCAGCCAGGAAGCAAGTGAAGCATGAACAACTGAGTAACGTGTCACTGTCTGCCAGCATGGGATAGGGTCTTCTAGCCAATCAAAGCTCATAGAAAGCATTACTCATGGGTAATGCTATGTCCGAACTTAGCACAATCAAGGAATGCAAAAGGACTTCTAAATTATAGATTCAGTTGATCAATTACAGATGTGGATCGACTAACTCCAAAGTAGACTGCATTTTGCACTCCTCAGAAAGGCTTTCCTCACATCATGATTCTTGCATGGGTTCTGTTTCACACAGCTGTTTTTCATCCTTGGGCTAACTTTGTCCAAGTACAGAGCCAAGAAGACAGGAACAGCAGCATGGTTGTACGGGGTAAGTAATAGACAGAACAGTGTATCATCTACCGTCTTCTAGTACTTGAGTTTATGCTACCTGATCAGTTTAGCTTGATGATAAAAAAGATCCAAGAGAGATTGCTCTTGAACTCCATGTGTGCGCAGTCCGATAGCATCTAGCATTTATTCATCCCTGCAAGCCTGCAGAAAGGACTCAAAGCAACTCAGTACATTCTCCAGCATCCTCCCCATTCAGAGGAAGCAACTTATTTTCATGGCTGGCCATCTCAAGTGCTATGGGAGGATATGAGAGGGTGTGAACGTGCTAGTTCTCTCTAAGTAGTCATTTCTATTAACGTTAGTGACATTCAGCCACTCAAGCTAAATGGCTGGTCAATGGCCAGGCCTGAGGCCAAGTAATCCTATTTTTTTCTGTAGAGTAAGTGCTTGCTTGTTGGAACCCACAGGGGGCTGAAATGTCGTCCACACCTGAGCTCTGTAATGTCTGCCGTTTCATTTTCTTCAGTTAATTGATCATAATGAAGACGGAAGATTTAGTGAGTGGAATAGTGTAATACAATGAGCTTGTCAGGATTTTTTTTCCAATTCTTTTTCAGCCATGAGAGTCCTTTACTTTCTTATTTGCAGCACAGAACAAACTAGTGTTTGAGCAAAACAGATATTCTGTAGCATTGCTTTACATTTTGCACATCTTCATTGCAATGGAATAGGAAAAAGTAATAATATCTGTTTACAAGTGGGTAGTTGCCTCTGCATAACTACTGAGGAATTTTTTGATGGGAAAATATAACTTGCATCAGGAATATTTCTTGACTGATAAACCGTGAATGGTAGGTGTGCAATGTATACATCATTGCAATTCTATCAGAAGATTATTAAAGCAATGCAAAGCATACAAATTATATATTCCAGAAATATTTTTTCTGCATGGTTTCAGGTGTCCATTTCCATTCATATCATTCAATATATCTCTACCTATACTAAGCAGAGGCAATATCTGTTTCCTGCAAATGACTGACACCAGCAATACAGAATAAAGATAGAATTTCATATACTTTAGAAAAACTGCTACCTTGCCTCACAGATCTATTGTTCTTCTTTATAGGAATCAAAAAGCCTATAGACAAGAGAGAAAAAGTTAACATAGTCTATATAGATTCAAAAAAAGACACTTAAGAATAAAAAAATACACTGACAAGGGCTAGCAGGAAAAGCCCTTGTGTCATTACAATTGTTCAAAAAATAGGAGACACAGGAGTAAATGCCAACTGTCGCAGACTACATGGAGCATCTCTAGGACGTGTGCTCAGATCTGGAGTGCTCATCATATCCGAAATGACCACAAAAAGGAGTGACTCGGAAAGAGACACAGTGTGCTGCTGATGCAGTTACACAGCACCATGAGGGCTGAAAATGAACCGCAGAAGAGTCTCAGGAGATTGAGTGATTACGTATGAAAGTATCAGAGCAAATTACATTTATGTAAACAAATGTAAAATGATACATGAAAACAAAATCCTAACTTTGCATGCAAAACTAATGATGGCCCCAAATTGGCTATTACTACTAGGGAGTGAGATTTTAAAGTTATAATAGGTAGGTAGTTACATGAAAATATCAACACAAACATCAAATATCAGTGTTGAAAAATGTTTTTTTTTTTAAATTAAGGGAAATGCTATGAATTATTAGGAATTATACTAGCAGCACCCCAATGTTTGCCACTGACTGCATCTTCTTTGTGTCTAGTGAGACACCTGAGAAACCACATTCTCTTAGTTGACTCCTTGCAGATACATACAACTTTGGACATTTTTGTGTTACAGGAAGCATGCAAATAATAAGTAGGATGTCAAGTCACTGAGGTCTACAAACTTAAATTCTCTTCCCCTCAAAAATGCAGTGGCTTCAGGGAACCATCCCTGGCCTGCACTGTCCTTGGGCAGTGCAGGACACGCATGGCCACGCATTGTTTGAGAGAGTGCTGACTAGTAAGGACAAAAGCCACTAATAATGCAACAGTATAGATGACCATGGGAGAGTGCCCACGCCCTGATGCTGTTTTCTTTACTAGTACAGATGTAGACACTGATAGATGAAGAGGAAAACTAAGGGTATAATGCATCTTTGCACAGTCCCAGGGCAGCCAGGGAAGGCTGTCGTGACTGATCACTTCCTTCTTGTGATTCATGGGCCACTTGTTGAGGAACCATTTAAAAAACTCACAGTGCAGAGGTGTTTTCTATTCTTGTGTATGGAGCACATACCCACAAGTAACCTGGGATGACGACTGTACGGGCTTCATAGACATTTCTGGTTTAAAGTCGTGCCATATAGACTTCTATCGACAACCAAAGAATGATAGCAGTGATTCTTTGTAACCATTGTACAGTCCAGAGCTGTGTGAATGATGTCACCATGTTTGGAATCATTCCTAAATCACATGAAAAATACTTATGGGCTGTAGTAAGTGCAGTTGAACTTTGCCAGCTTTCATTTCAGGCAGGCAGAATTCTCTTTTCTTTTTCACAGGACTTATCACAGAATCATAGACATGTTGACTGGAGTGTATCTCTGGAGGTTTCTAACCCAGCTTCCCAATTAACACAACATGGTCGGCCAGGGCTTGGCTATCTGAGCCTTGAAAATTGGAAGGAGATTCCTCCATCTCCCTGGACTCACTCTCTAGCGCTGCACTATCAGTCTAATAAAGAATTTTTTCCTAATGTCCATCCTGAACATCCCAGGCCACAGTCTGTGGTAATTGCACCTTGTTATTAGATGATTAGGTGAGGAGAATAACTTCCTGTAACCTGCTGGCCATGCTCCACAGTGTAGCCCACTATGCAGTTTGCCTTACTGTCTGTCAGAACACAGTCTTGGCTCAAATGTGACTCCTGTTTGTCCCCTGTATCACCCTGGTCTTTTCCAGCAGGGCTGCTACTCAGCCTGTAAGTAAGTATCCCTTTGCTGATAGAGGAGCATGTCTTTGTGTCCATAAAAACGGACAAGTTGCTTTTTCCACCACATATTCAAACACTGAATGGGATTCAGCCCTTTTGTGACACAGTTAATGACAAAGTTCAGATGAAAGGAATGTGAATTAACCAATGGGTCAGCAATTATGATTTCATTTAGTTAGGACATGCATCAGGAACCCAAACTGTGGTGAGTTATTGTAGACCTCATCTGCCTTGCTGTCAACTGACGACTGCACAGAAAATGACTCAGAATAAGAACTGTAATTCTGTCATCTTAACATGTCCTGTGCAAAAAAAATGTGGTTTTCTGACAATAAGGTTCCTAACAAGTCGAATATTCATCCAGCTTTACTACCATCTTTTTAAACAGAGAATTAATTTACCACATAAGATGTGTAAAGCAGGGCATTCTCTAGTGCTCAACCATTGCACAAATTGCCAGTCTCATGACAAGATATCAGATAGTTGTTCACTGCCATTGCAATCTGTTCTTTACCTGATTCAGAATGACAAAAGCGTCTTATTGAGATTGTGAGTATATTTGGTTACACTGTATGAGGCTGTGACTACGTAATCACTCTGAGTCAGTTTCAGTAAATACCAAGTAGCACATATGTTGAAAGCCAGATTTGCTCTTGCAGACCAATCGAAGACCAGCATATTATTTTCAGCAGGGAAGAAAACAGAAGAACTTAAATCTAAAATCTATTCCCTAGGAACTGGAAACTTTTCTGAAGAAAAAATTGTACACAGAAGATCAGCAACATACTGAAGCCAGCAAAAAATTGAATACATCCCTATAATTCAGAAGCCAAGCTTACCAACTATAAATCTGCAGTGAAATGCCTGGAAAACCACACAGCAGACTTTCAGTCTTGACAGTGCTTTCCCCCCTGCTTCTGATGTTTCAGCATCAGCAAGCACAGGGCACTGCTCAGACGCTCTGAGTGAAAAAATGATGCCTCTCCCCTATCATTTGTCCAGACACTATGTGTTAAGCTCAGACTTCTCCCCATCACTGTAGCCATGTCTATATCATGCCCATGTTGTTCTTTTTTAATTGTGGAATAAGGTCTTGAGCTCTGTATTCTCCACTTCTATTTAGTTATGAAACAACCAGAAGCAGAAATCATGACAACTGAGGCCAAAACTGTCCAAGTTTTTGCTGGATAACCAGGCGTTCTTTTGCCCTGTCCTGCCAGATGGAAAGCTCTCCCAGTGAATTGAGTTTTTCAGAGTCTGACTGAACTGTGCATACAGGCTGAAAGGAGGGGATGCACTGTGCTCCCCCCAACACCATGACCTGGGGCAATCACACCAGTAGGCCTCGGCCATCCCTGTCAGGAAGGCTGAAATTTCTTCTTTTCCACTCAGTTCAGTTCTATTTCTTTTCTAAATTTCACAATTTAATGCATTCAGCAATGACTAAATCAGAGTTCTTCCTACAGTCCCTAAGAGGGTCAGCCTGGAAGTTAACCTTCTTTTCATCCCACTCAAAAACATTTCTCTCAGATGAGCCAAACCCCATACAGCATTGCCTGCTCCTACTTTACCCTCTGACACATCAAAGCCCATCTGTCATGCATTTATAGCAGAGCATCACCACATCTTTCCTATGCCATGATCTCCCATGGCATGCAAAGTCCTCGTCCTACCAGCCAGCCACACTGGGGCTCGTGGAGCAGGACTGGGCAGCAGCACTGCACTTGCCACCAGTGGGGGACCATTAGCAGGACCTTGTGTGGAGCCTGCTTCCACCTGCAGCTTATAGTGCTACCCACAAGACGTTACTGTCTACATTAGCTTAATACCACCTTCCGCACTGAGCTGCAGGAGAACCTTCCTCTGCCGAATCCTTGATATTTGGCTCCTGGTTCCTTTAAAATCTGGTGTTACCATAAGACATTTATGATAATTCATTGCTATAGATTGTATTGATACAGGTAGCAGAATAAGAGTTTTCTGTTTAAATTATGTTTCACTGTGAATTTTGCACTGTAATCAGTGGCCAAATTTCTACACATTCTTTAGTCATTTGCACTTTTCCATATCAACAGAGGGAAGGGCTGTGGAAAGAAAAAGGAAGGGAGAAGTGCCTAAAAGGCAGGTATCTTCTGGTGATGGCATTCCATCTTCCCAAAATACTCTACTTCTTAGACAGATTTTTGCAAGTCAAGTGGTAGAAAAAATCAGACATCAAGAACATTCAGCTCTTGTAAATCTTTCAGTTTTACAGTCTAGCTACACTCATACAAAGTTCTCAAGATACCTCTGAAAGTGCATTACTCTCAGTCATACTCCCCTGACTCTGCACCGACATTTATAAGGTCTGAAGACTTTCCTGGACTGATTAATTTGCTCAGGAACAGTTGTATTTTAAAGATGAAGAATATACACTAAATTTGCCAATTGGAAAAAAAGCCTGAATTTTAACAGAACGAAATAAGACCAAAGCCTAGCACACCGATTTTACTGCTACGTTCTTCTCGGAGCAACTTTGCCTTAAATTGCCATTAGCAAATCCAGATACTAAATTCATTTTAAAGATAAAGTTAAGAGGAGTCACTCAGGTATATAATGATTAGTCATCATTTCTAATATCTTGGCCACACTTCAAGAGATAAAAATGCACTTTACCTACCATGCCATCATGGATGAACTCTACTATTTGGTTTGAATGGGACTAGTTTAAAGCATCACAATTAATCATTTTAAAGTTGTCTTTGAGATTCCTTTAGGACAACCTACTTTGATTTTACAAAGGAGAAAGATGAAGATAGGCTTTCCAGCTAGGATAAGCAGAAACCAGATCCAAGGAGTAGCATTACTCTGAGCACCAGCTCAGCCATGCCACTTTTATTAGAGCACAATGGACAATGCTATCATTGGAAAAAATTATGACATCCCTTCAGAGGACTGACAGCCACAAAAAAAAATGCAGCCCCGTAACAAGTTCAGTTTTTCTCTGAAACACCTTAAATAGTAAAAAAAATCTGAGTTTCCAGAACATAGGTTTTATATATTTTTTCCCTCGGATTTTTTGGGGGTTTTGGTTGTGTTTTTTTTTTTCCTAGTTTGTTGTTGTTGTTGGTTTGGTTTGGTTTTTTTTAAGAGCAAGATAGTTCTCTTATTTTCTTTTGGACTCTTGCCAACTGACTCTGTTTTTCTACCATTTGCTCTGCTAATTCAACAATACCCAGTAGGTGGCCTCAGTGTATAATGTATTTCTTTACTCTTTCTTAATTCTGTCTTGCTTTTCTCATTGCAACAATTTTATTTTAAGTTAGAATCTCCTGCTTTTGATAACTTATTTTCAACACTTCAGCATCAGCTATCTGTTAAGTACTAATCCCTTTCAATATTACTCTTTCTCTGTTGGTGAAAAAAAAATCCGATTTGGAAAAAGAACAAACAAGTTCCATACAGTTCTGCTCTGGTTTAGAGATACCACCCATATATTTCTTTATTCTCCCTGTACCTCTCATTTTACATTCCTCAAGGTTTAGAGAAACATTTTCTTTAGAGAATGTGATGTATTATCCAGGTCCAGACAGACATGCTCATATGGGCTAACAAACGTGGCAGTCTTCTGCTCTGGATCTTTCAAAGAGCTCTTGCTAGCTCTTGTGGTTCTCCCATGTCTCCATCTTCAGAACTCAATTAACTTTTGGGATACAAACAGCCCCACTTATGAACAAGGGTGTTACCTACATTGTCATCCTGTGGGAATGCCCTTTCAGATAAAGAGAGGGAGGTTCTTTTGATATGAAACGTGTGAAACACATTTGTAACTGATTGAAGATCTTAATTATCCTATTTCTTGTTCTTGTGGGAAATGTTTCTTAGTTTCTAGGTAAGCAAGAGTACCTATAGCTGTGATCACTGACACAACGTATTTGCAACTTTCTGTCTTTTCAAAGACCAGAATGAATTAAATGCAAGTATTTAAGACATATTCAAAGTGTATCTACCCATTACCATGAACTAGGAAATTCTGAGCTGTGCCAATTAATGGAGTCACTTCTATAATATTTTGTCTTGATGAGAATGTATTCATTCTACCTTGTCATACATCGTGCAATAAATCCCGTAACACAAGATCAGTTGTCATTTTCACTGTGACCTTCTACACTGAAATAAATGCCGGTGTATTTGTGAAATGTATTTGCCCATGAAGTATATTTGTCTATCATGGATCTCCCCAAACTTCCTGACCCTATTTTTTGTAGATAATTGATATGTAAACTCAATTTTTGGCTATTGCCAGTAAGCTAATAAGACAGACAGTCTTACAGTTTCCCTACCATAATGAGGCCTGAAACCAATTTGGCTAGGATCAAGGAAATATGAAGCCTCCAAATATTTCTGGAATTGCCTCATTATAAACTTTTTCAAAAAGGCAGATTGAAATGTCCTATAATAGATGTGACTGTTTGCATCAAGAAGCAGATATTTTTAGATTCGTATTAACAAGGGCTTCCTAAGGAGAAGTTGGTGTCTGGTCCTATCGTACCCTAACACCACTCTCAGCTAAGCTTGGGACCTCCATTGCCCAACAATGTGGCCTCAGTACTGTCTTCACTTAAGGCTTCGTTTACATGAGGATGCTAAGGAAAATGTCTAGTCAAGACAAATTAACTAGTCGATGTACATAAGTGAGGCTTTATTACATTTTCATTCAGAAGAACAGCAGTTTAATTTCACAGTAGGCTAAGATATGGTGACCTAAGTTACAATGACAGAGAGCATCCACATAGAGGTTTAGTGTAACTTAGCATTTGTGCATTAGTTTATTTCATTTTAACATTCCTGAGTGTTCCAGTTCAGGCAAATCCTAAGAAAACATTAGCCAAAATGAAAACTTGGGTTTGCATTTGTCCCCTCCATAGCCTGCTCTGCTACCATGGAGACAGACAGCTCTGTCAGAATCTAGTAATCTCATCTTCAAAGAAACAAAAACATTCTTGGTGAAAGAGCCTGCAAAGCTATATTGGCCCTAAATGTGATCTTGCGCCCTTCATTGAAATCCCACTTTGTCACAAAAGGAAACAGAATTATTCTCTGCCTCCCTTGTTTTCTTCTCATCTCTTCCTCTGAATGGTAATCAAAGCTCCTAAATTATGAATTGTTCCATGGGCAGCACAACTAATGGGTCCTGCACAACGCCCTACATCTCCACAGCAGCACTGTCATAGCATCCCTGTCCCCTCTCTCCTGCATCCCTTCTGCTCCTCAGTGCAACTCTTCCAACTCTTCCCCACTAAGGCAAGACCCTTCAGTCCACCCTTGCATGCCTAGCTCAGGCTACTTAGTTCACACCCTTGTAGTCTCCTCTCTATAGCCCAGTCTCCTCTCTATAGCTCCTGCCGGTTTGGCTGGGGACTGACAGCACCCTCTCCAGGTAGCACTGGAGGACTGGCCAGGCACTGGCTGCCTCTCAGAGCAGGCAGTGACTCAACTCTTCCTGCACTTCTCTCAGTTCAACTGTCTTCTTTCCTACAATTCTTCACAAAAAGTATGGAAATGTAACTTCTATGTCATTCTGCCAAATATTCCTGATTGGATTACCAGCAGGGCAGACAAAAGACAGCCTGGCTAGCAATGTGTCGTCATGGTCAGAAACCAGGCCTGTGAGATGAGAGTCCTGGGGTCTCCTCAACACATACTAAAAAACAGCTTTCCCTGTGCTCCCCACGAAGGGGCTTCACCTCACCCCTCATTTCTTTGTCTATGTAACAGAAATGTGAAATAACTTAACAAAACTAATGTTCAGAAAGGTGTTGGGAGTTTAAGACACTGGTTGTATATTGGGAGACTTGTTCTTTAGCACTGAAGAAAGAACAGAGTAAGTCTTCTAACTCTCAAGAACATATTGAAATGAAGAAATTAAAACTACATTCAAATGCTTGGGGTATTTGTATTTTGGAGGTATATTCTGAATCCTGAACATAATTTAGAAGGAACTTCAACTATTTTTAAAGACAGAAGTGACACATGGAAGTTATTTTCATGTTAGCTGAAGAGACATGGAAGGAAAAACAAATTTAACGCTCAGACTGGGAAGGAAAAAACTACAGCACATTCCAGTTTCATGAGATTTAAATAAGCCTCCTCTTCACCACAGAGTAGACAGAGCTCTCACAAGCCATCACATATCTCAGCTCTGTTCCTTCCAGAAGCCGTTGCCAGAAAATCTTGACCTCTTATTTCTCACTTTCCTGGAGCATTTTATACCCATATGGTTACACATAATCTGGGTGACTATAGTGATCACAAGCTCTGTGTTCACACACCTCTGCCATGCATAAACTACTGAGGAGTCACTAGCCTTGGCTCATCTTCCACCCAACACACTGATCTGTCCTGATCAATGTAGTGATTTAACTACTGAAATGCATTCTCCATTTCTTTGATTAGACCTTGGTACAAATGAAATAGGCTCAACAGGAGAAGAATCTCATCCTTTCCATTTCAAAGAAAAACAATCAAGCTAATCACCCCTTTATAAAGAGACATTGACGGGTAAAAACTGGCTGGATGGCCGGGCCCAAAGGGTTGTGGTGAATGGAGTTAAATCCAGTTGGTGTCAGGTCACAAGTGGTGTTCCCCAGGGCTCAGCGTTGGGGACTGTTCTGTTCAATATCTTTATCAATGATCTGGACTAGGGGATTGAGTGCACCCTCAGTAAGTTCGCAGATGACACCAAGTTGATCTGCTTGAAGGTAGGAAGGCTCTGCAGAGGGATCTGGTCAGGCTGGATCGATGGGCCGAGGCCAATTGTATGAGGTTCAACAAGGCCAAGTGTCATGTCCTGCACTTGGGGCACAACAACCCTGTGCACCACTACAGGCTTGGGGAAGAGTGGCTGGAAAGCTGCCCAGGTGGAAAAGGACCCGGGGGTGTTGGTCAACAGCCAGCTGAATATGAGCCAACAGTGTGCCCATGTGGCCAAGAGACCAAGAGCATCCTGGCTTGTATCAGAAATAGTGTGGGCAGCAGGACAAGGGAAGTGATCATCCCCCTGTACTCGGCACTGGTGAGGCCGCACCTTGAATCCTGTATTCAGTTTTGGACCCCTCACTACAAGAAAGACATTGAGGTGCTGGAGAGAGTCCAAAGAAGGGCAAGGAAGCTGGTGAAGGGTCTGGAGAACAAGTCTTATGAGGAGCAGCTGAGGGAACTGGGATTGTTTAGTCTAGAGAAAAGGAGGGTCAATGCAGACCTTATCACTCTCTATATCTACCTGAAAGGAGGTTGTAGTGAGGTGGGTGTTGGTCTCTTCTCCCAGGTAAAGATAGGGATGAGATAACAAAAGATAGGGGCGAGAGGCAACAGCCTCAATTTGCACCAGGGCAGGTTTAGATTGGATATTAGGAAAAATTTCTTCACCGAAAGGGTTGTCAAGCATTGGAACAGGCTGCCCAGGGAAGTGGTTGAATCACCATTCCTGGAGGTATTTAAAAGACACGTAGATGAGGTGCTTAAGGACGTGGTTTAGTGGTGGACTTGGCAGTGTTAGGTTAATGGTTGGACTTGATGATCTTAGAAGTCTTTCCCAACAAAAACAATTCTATGATTCTATGATTCTATGATTCTATCTACAGCTGTGGCATGTCAGATACCTCAGGTAACCCAGAACTATTGAACCGAAAACCAAACTGACGTCTGTGGTGTCTCTAGCTATAGAAAACATGAAATGGAAAGCACCAGCTTTTTACACACAGCTTTGCCACTTGCAACTGTTCAATGGGGTTTAAAGTGGGTGAGCTGGGAATGCTGCCTGCTGCAAGGACAATGTATTTGGGGGAAAGGTGAGCAGGTAAGTGGAAAGGAGAGGGATGTCCCCAATATGCTGTCAGGATTTAGCACAGATAGACCAAATTTTTTCTTTTTCTCACTGGTTCTAACATATTTTAGTTATTTCGAAGCATGACCTGTCCAAGATTGCAAAGGGTGTTGGGAGAGGAAGGATCAGACTAGGATCACATAGCCACCATGTACCATGTCCAGTGTCACTCAAACTTCTGAAGTCAGGCCATAATGAGTTAAGATACACACTAAAAAATACCTTAGGTCTGCTCTCTGAGCAATTGTAGTTTAATCCACATAAATATATTTTGCCTGTGAAGATTATAGATATTGTTCTAGAATTGAGGCTCTGACACTGACTCCACCTCATTGCCAAATCTAAGCATATGTTTACAAGAGACATACTAAACCAAAGTGTCCCACACAGCTGTGCATGCAAACTTTTAGTTGGGTACCCAGAATTAACCCTACCTCTGCTGAATTTTACAACAGTTTATTTAATTCTCAGCCACATAACTCTTACACAAAGCTACACTCTCACAGGCCTTCCATGGACTCTCATAACCCCCTCTTCGCTGTACATTAGTGGCTCTCACAAGACCACGGGAGTCCACCACTGACACATGGTATAAAACTTGGCTTTGGCCATTCTGGATTCTTTAGGGAATCTCTCTTCTCTTCTTTTGACCATATAAATGGCGTGGCTCATCTCATGCCCCAGTAATAGCTATCTCACGCTGCTCCAGCTAATCCCCAAACCCCCTGATTCAACATCACCTAACACTGGGGACACAGCTGGATACCAGTAGACAATTCCAAGTGACTATTGCCAGTTCCAGGAGGCAGAGCTAAGGTTGCATTGGTGTGTACCTTGACTCCTCACTCTGGTTTTCAGAGATCAGAGTGTTACTGCACTGCATGTCCTGAAAGAGCGTAAGACATCACAGAGCAATTCTGACAATGTGTTAACACATTTTTCTGCAGTGAAACTGGCAGGATTATTGAGCTAATGCCTAAGCTTTTTAAATCACAAGGTCGCCCATTTCCTCCTCACCCTTCTGCATGCAATTCTCTCTTCCCTCATGTGACCATCCCATTCAGAAAGATTGAGCTAGTTTCTCTCTCATGAGTCTTTAATGCACTGCTGGTCCTGTTTTTCTGGTTTAAGAGCTTATGCATGGTGTTCTGGTTTGCTGCAAACATAGTCATAAGCCTAACAAGCTTGTATTTTACCTGTGCAGACTATTCTATAGAGAACAAAACACATACATTTTTTTCTGTAAAAAGAAATATAATTGCATTTGAAACTGACGTGGAATATTGCGAAACAATATCCTGCCAGGACTGTAGCCACTTTCAGTTTTGATCTGCAACTGTGCTTTTAAGTGTTGCCAAGTAGACAAAGTGAAACCTGAACAGACATGGAGAAATGGGAGAAGTTTTAACGGATACCTTCGTTATTCAGTTTGTGAAACTGTAATGGACTTGTAAAAGGGTCTCTAATTTTCACAAGAAACACCTAGTGCTGTGCTCTTGTCTTTGTGGGAAAAAAGAAAGTCCCCAAAAGCTGCATTTTCACAGTAAAAAAAGAACAAGACTGTACAGAAAAGACATAAGAAGTTCAAGTATTACAATAATATGGAGTATAGGATATGTATGACTATGTGGATAACAAACAAGGAAAATAAATGTAAAAGAAAAGGGACATGTGTTTAAATTAAAAATTAACCTTTTACTTCAAATACCAACAGAAATATAAGCCATACGAGAAGAAAATCTTCCCTTCCTAGCACACCTAAGTCTCAGAGAAAGTGTGAAACTCCACTAGATGTGAACACAAGCTTAGCACTAAAGGAACACTGACTTGGAAGAGAACCATTCTTTTCTCCTTTTACCAATAGTATAAAGTTCT
The DNA here is from genome assembly GCF_013368605.1 of Nyctibius grandis. Classification (NCBI taxonomy): domain Eukaryota; kingdom Metazoa; phylum Chordata; class Aves; order Nyctibiiformes; family Nyctibiidae; genus Nyctibius; species Nyctibius grandis. The sequence continues at coordinate 69,871,182 of NC_090660.1, read as the reverse complement.
TTTACAGGTGTATCTGTACAAGGTAATTGGATACATTTTATTACTAAACTACATTGACCTCCATGAGATAAATCAATCTATCTACTGCTGATACAAAGTTATCTTATCCTGTACGCAACAAATACATACTGACTGTTTCAAATCTAAGGTGGCCTTCGGCCTTCTGCCCATAGTGAGCTCCAGTTCATATTGTACTTCTGAGCATTCTCATCTTTGATGTCTTCCATTCATCTCCAGTTCTGTTAGGCCTTGAGAGACAGTCACCAGAAGCTGGAACTGTAGTGAGATTAGGTAAGGCTGAACACAGCAAGATGACAATCATCTTGCCTATTCCACTTTGCACATGTTTAATTGCACAAATATGAAAGCCCAGGACTTCCTTATTACATTTGTCCCGTATTTCTTGGTAATAAATAAAATTAAGGTGTCATTTTATTATGTGTTAAATATTTTGGTGTGTACCTTTTACTGTGGTTGCTACAGGTCCTAAAAAAAATGAAGGAATGCGTCATTACATCTATGCAGGATGTGGCAGAACACACAAGATGAAGTTCACAGGAGACATTGATAAAGAGAAACAGGAGAAACCAAATGGAAGTGGAAATTTGGTGCAGGGACTTTTTACAAAGGGACACTAGAGACAAGATCCTGAGAACATATAGACAAGTAATGGCTCCACTGGAAGGACTGATTAGTCTGGGCATTAGATCTGAAAACCAGACAGCACTGGCTCAGCTGTTCAGGATAGACAACTGCTGGCTCAACTGCTCCAGGAGCCCTGTGCCCTTCACTGCATAGGTTTTTCACTTAAGATTTCACAGTCACAGGAGATTTAGCCGTAATATTAAAATTACATACAGAGGAAATTCCTCTATACTAGTACAAATATATCTTCTTTAAAATTAGATTGTTTTGTGAATCATATTAACCTATCAAATCTGAAACTGTGTACTGCACTGACCTTCATATATTCAACGGTCTCCAGGTTTAGACATTTTATGGACAGTCATTGTAACCAGAATATATGTCTAAATATATAGGGATGAGATGAAAACTACACTTTCCAAAGTAATTCTTCATTCCCTGACTTTCCACATAGAAAAGAAAAGAAAAGAAAAGAAAAGAAAAGAAAAGAAAAGAAAAGAATAGGAATAGTTCAGTTGAAAGGAACCTACAACAATCATATAGTCCAACTGCCTGACCAGTTCAGGGCTGACCAAGAGTTAAAGCAAATTTTCCAAATGCCTCTTCAACACTGACAGGCCTGGGGCATCGACCACCTCTCTAGAAAGCCTCTTACAGTGTTTGACCACCCTCTCAGTGGTGAAACACTGAAATGCTGTTCTTTTGCATGAAATGTGATTCTTTTCTGGCTTTCCATGGTTCCACCCAGTGTATGCTGTTAAATGATAGGCATATGTAATTTCCAGCAACACCTAATGACCATCACATCTTCAAACAGCCACTATATCTCAGTTATGGCACTCAGAAAGCTTTTAATTGTTTTTTTATTATAGAGCCATTAGGAAATAAAGTTCAGTATTATAAACTCTGCTAGGGAACATGTTAAATGCTTCAGAGAAAAAATTTAAAAGGCAAGCTAGTTTCAAAGTGTTTACAGTTCAATTTTCCACATAGCAAAGCAAGTTTGCCAAACATGAAGGGCATTACAAGGAAGTACATGAAATAAAACCCAGTGGATTTCCTTTCTCATCACACCTGAACACCGTGAAGGTAGGATAAATATTTGGCAGATGAAGAAACACAGGTCTATTTCTCTAAAAAAAAAAAAAACAAACCCAAAGAAAACCAAACAACAAAACACCCCAACAAACAAAGCAAGCAAGCCACTGAGTGAATTGTTCTTGAGCACTTTGCTTCCTACCCAAACTTCTTTTACATTTCACTACACACAGAAACAGTCGTATGGAAGTGAGATACAACAGAAACAGAACTGATGAAGAGGTGGACAACAAATATTAGCAAATTGTGGAGACAGACCTAAATATTTGCACGTTCAGTGAGATGTAGGAAGAGTAGAAAAGTCAGACATTATTTGTATGGATTTGGAAAGAATTCTGCCTGTGGGCAAGGTACTCCCATATTTTCTTGTTAGAGGAGTTCTGCACTTTACAGTAACCTTTTAGTAAGTTACAGAGCGTAACCTACTTAATGGTTGGCATCATTCAGGCCAGCACCCTCCCAGTGCCAAGGAAAAGAAGTCAAGGAGGACTGGTGCCAGTCATATGTTGCTGCTACCCCTCTTCTCCTTCTGACTATCTCCTGTGCAGGCCCATGCAGCAGAGGCTCTCTTATACTGCAGTCCTGACCTGTAAAGCACATTTCTATGTGCTTTATCATCCCAGCTTTGACTACTGTTGTTTCCCCTCCTTGCAGAGGCTTCTCTGAGGGGGCAGCAGGTGTGTGCATCAGAGGTCCTCCTGTCCCTGTTTTCCAGATCTAACAGAAGGAATGAAGGAAGAAGCAGACCCTGTGGGTCATTAACAATACATTCTCAATTCTTATATCCCTGATGCTTAAGAGGTTCTCTGGCTTCTCAGTACTGAGAACTGATCTGCCACCAGCCTCGCATAGTCTCCTACACATTTCCTTGTCCTGATATTCAAGTGTCTGGGCAACATCCTCTGTGGAAAGTCTTTCCTTAGATTTCTGAGGTCAATGGGGAATGACTGAGACACAGATAACCATTTTAGCAATGGGACTGGCAAGTAAAGGATTGAGTTTTAAGATTTAAAGAGGCAAAATAAAAAAGTTGAAGAGGATATTAAGGGAGGAAGGAATAAAACAGTGGTCAGCTTGCTGAGTAGGAAGGTCTGTTGAGTTTTGGGAGTGCTGAAGGTAGTAATGCACAAAAAGGGAGTGGTGAGAAGGGCTGAGAATCTGTCCTTAAAAAGGTGTGTACGAGATACAGCCAAATGTAAAGAGGTGATGCTTGGGAGACTGCTAGAATTACATGTAGTAAATATGGATTGGCTAAGGATCTCCAAACTCTTTCACTGGCATTAGACAGGATTATCCTAAAGGAGGAGGGACTCTGCTCTGTTTCTGATACCAGAAGAGTTGAGGAAAGCATGACACCACCAAAGGAAAAGCTGCAGGGAACACAAGGCAAGCCAGGAATTGCAGATGATTTAAGCCTTAAACATCACAGATGTGGAAAAAGAGACACCAGCCCTGGTGACATGGAGAAGCAGATCTGATTGTAGTATGGCCTGTAACATCAAAGCCCAGCATTGTGAAACTGGGGGGTGGAAACCTGCTCACATTCAAGCTTCCAGGTGCTTTTCCCACTCATGGGAATGTCATCAGAAGGGCACACCTAAGCTCTAGACTCACAGAAAACATTTCGGGACACACGTTACTGTGTCAGATGTCTATTGCTTTATCAGGTGTCATTGCTCAGCTGCCATCATTGACACATTTAAGTTCATCTGCCCTCAGACACATGGCTGAGCTTCGCCCTGACACCGCACCGCCGGCGCCAACGCGCCCTGCTCGCTCCGGCCCAACCGGCAGGTGCCATTTTGCGGCACAAGAGGCCCGAACCCCTCACACAGCCTTCCCAGAGGCGCCCCCGGCGCTGCCCGGCCTCCCTGGCGCGCAGGCCGGCCGCCCGGTGGGTGCTGCGAGCGGGTTACGGCGGCAGCCGCCATGCCCACGGAACCCCCGACGCCTCGCTCCCCTCGGGCCGCCGGTCCCCGGTCCCGCGCCCGCACTACATTTCCCAGCAGCCCCGGGAGGGGGAACGGCGCCGTGGCCGCCGCGGGGGCTGCTGGGAGAGCCGGGAGCAGGGCGAGCCCTGGCGGCCGCCGGTGAGGGGGAGGGGGCCGGAGGCGCCGCTGCCTGTGCGTGCGTGTGGGAGAGCGCGGTTCGCGTTACCCGGTGCTGGTCGGCACCTGCAGCTGGCCATAACGCTCGGCTGGCGGCAGATAACGGGAAGGCTCGTTGCGTAGGAGATTCCGTGGGGGTTGAGAGGGGCCGGTGCGTGACTGCAGGTCGCGGAGGGGGTTCAGCCCCGTTCCTCCGCCTCCTGGCTTTCCGGAGCATCGGCGGCTCGGTGCGCCATAGGAAGGAAGGGGATTTTTTTTGTTGGTGCAGGTGCAAACCTAAAGGGGAAAGCCCAACAGCCTGAAAAAAAAGGAAGTCCACTTAGTCAGTCCCCATTCCCACTGGGACCAGTAACGGTAGCGCCGGTCAGTACAGAGGAGGTTTTCAGCTGGCTCCCAGGTGGTGATATGGAGGAAGCAGCTCCTTCCTTTTGAGGGCTGTGGCACTTCAGAGATCGATTTTTTTGAACCATTTATTAAATTTACGATCTCTAATACCACGTCACAGACATCCTGGAGAGGAACAGCTGTTAGAGGATGGCCGTGCCCATGGGCTGTGACTGCGTTTATGGGCCTTTGTTCCGAATACAAAGTTGAGGCCCTGGGAGGCAGACACAATGGCTCTGCACTGCTCCACAGGGACTTGCAGCAGACCCATGCCCACTTCTTATGTGACCTGAGATTAGCGGATACACTACACGTCTTTTTGTTTCTCATGGCTTTTTGGTCTTTTCTAGGAAAGACCAGGAACGTGAGGTTGGTAGCTGGGCCACCTCTTTGGCAATACCTTCCTGACTACTGTTTTCTCACTCAGTGTTATGCTGAACACGAAAAGGCTGTCTATCAAATCACCGTAAACAAGCGAAACAAAACTGTACCCACAAGTATTTGGGAGTGCAAATAAACAAATGCAGACAGCATGAAAATAAGAACTGAATCTTCAAAGCTAAGGTTTGGTTTTGGTTGCTTCTAACTGAAAGTCACTGCACAAGCTGGCCTGTGGATTTTCTTTGCTCAGAAAGCCAGTAGATCACTGTTTTTCTTCAAGTTTGGATGGCCTGTTGATTAAAAAAAAAAAAAAAAGATTAAAAAAAGGGTGGAGGTCTCTCTTCAACATGATGGGAAGCTTTTCCCCACCTTCCTTGCTGATCTCCCCTTCTTAATATATTTTTCCATCTCAGTGTGCAGATGCCTCAAAATTTTCCAATGGAGCTCCATGTCCCCATATGGCAAATTTAAGCCCAGTGAGAAGAGGTTTACTTTTTTACCTACTGTTGTCATTATGTTATGCATGATTCACAGATGATACAATCCATGGATCACCATTTAAAATGCAGCAGATAGATAGGCTGATACATATTGGTTTCCAGTCCAGTGGTACCTTCAATAATTTATCAGTTCCCCTAATTGCACAGTATAAATATTATGTGCCTATACTCTAATGCCTACAGAGGCTGTGTATGGGTGACATATTAATATGGACAAACTGAAAACATGCACTTTACATACAAAAGGTCTTTTTTAGGGGAAATTCACACATTATCCGGAGCTCAAAAGGCAGAAAAGCAACATTTCCATAGTTACTCAGAAGCTGCTGTAATGTGCAAGCACGTCAGCTGCATTTGCTCCATTTATCCATCGGGACCATTAAACACAAAAGTGGCTTCAGAAGTCCCTGAACTGAACGTGTCTGTAGACACTGGGGAAATACCACTTGTATGCTTTCCCTGTTCTTACACTGTTTTCCTAAGTATGTGCTGCTGGTTACCTGAGAAGTAAAATACTAGGTTAAAAAGATGTTTTGTCTAACACAGTATGGCTGTTGTTCTGTAAAGAACTATTTTACAGCCAGTACTGTATAGGTACATGAATCAGTCGTGTCAGATCAGCGATGTAATTTAGCTTTCTGAAATGAAACACTTCTTTCTTTAAACTGCTGCTCTGAACAATAAGAACATTCTCCACAATCTCTTTATAAGTGTCCAATACCCATACATAACTTAGCTGACTGCTGAATCTCTGAAAAGGGGCTTCTGGTAGGCAATTACTAGAAACATTGGTTAATAAGTACACTTTTATGGGTACTTATTTGTTTTATAAACAACCTGCATAAAAGGGTTACAATTTGCAGCAGGAAATTCGGTCTGATTTCCAGGACTAAGGGTGCTGAGGGAAAGGGCAATTTCTTTTCTTCCATTTGTAACTTGAGGATGACGTTCATGTGTTATCACCTGTTTATTTATGGTGAGAAACTGAATAATCATTCACTTCATCCATGCCATTAGAGAGTTTATCTTCCTCTATCACACCTCTCTCAACTCTCTTCCAAGCTGTTGAAATGTCTCTTAAGCAAAAGCTATTGCATACTGTAACCAGCCTTGTCACTCTTCTGCATACCTTTCAGGTTATCCTAGATCCTAGATGGGGGGAAAAGGTGAGGGAATTAGTCTTCACTCAGCGTTGAAGATGTGGGTGCACTATGGATTAAATCATGGCGTGATTATTGCTTTCTATTTTCTTATCCATTTCTTCCCTGAAAAACTATTACTTCACTTCCACATGTTACTCTGACATTCTTTCCAATGCTCCCAGAGCTCTTTACCTAAATCGGAGACAATCATTTGGGGTTTAAAAAGCAAGTGATTGTAAGCCTGACAGATTTTGAAACAAAGTCCAGTCTAAAACCAGGTTCAGTGGTCATGTTTTGTCCAAGTGTCATTTTCAGGGAACGGGAAGGAGGCTGAGGAAAATAATGTTAGTGGAACTATCCTTCGACTACAGGAAGTTAAATGGGCAACAGTGAAGCTTTTTAAAAATGGTTTTGTTTGGCCTTGAGCTATGGAATTAACACATGATAGATTTCAAGTCTAGTACAGAAAAATATTTCAGAAATTAAATGAGCACTATTAAATACAGACATTTTAGAAAATATAAGGAACATACTTCATATTCAGATAAATGAGAAATGCCACAGTGAGTGCTGAGATCATATCCTGTGTTCAAAAGTAACCCAAAGAAAAGGGGAAAAAAATTCTGCCTTTGTACTACTGAGCTGATTTCATAGGATTCTCTGTGGGTGAGGTTTCACACTTAGCTAGGTGATGTCTGGGGGAAAAAAAAAATCAGAAAAGTAATCTCCTGTGGCTATTCAAAGTCAGCTGTCGAAAAAAGTTTAATTGAGCTCTGTTTTTCTAGGTTTTCTAGTATAAAATACAAAGAAAGATAAAGGGCTTCAAAAGCAGCGATAAACTTTTCCCTTAGGGTTAGCTGAAAGTAAAGATCTCCTGGACAGGTCTCCTTTCTTCACAAACTTCATTGGTATAGATGTATTTTAGAAAGTGAGATTTTTCTTATCATGCCACTTTGTGTTGCTGTGGTATCACGCACATCAGCCCTTCATCACCTAACAACATGATGCTCCGTTTCACTCATTAAAAGCCAGGTATAGGCATTAAAATCAGAGCTGAAGTGTGACAACAGTGACTTTTTAAAATATCAATCATATATATAATACACAAAGATACAACAGTTTATTGTAGGAAAAATGTATTAACAAATGCAGTGTATCCATTTCAAACAAATGTAGGCAAATTGATGTAACAAAATTGTCAAAGTGTAAACATAGTAATTAATATACACCAAAATGTAGTACCACTTCCAGAAGGGTTGGGAAAAGTGTCTAAAAGAGCTGGACAGGATTTTTTTCCCGTTTTTATATTTGAAATGTCTTTTTCCTTATACTCTATAACTTTCTAACCCACAGAGCACTACGTAGGCCAATAGCCTCATTAGTACTCAAGACCTCAAAGTCCTAAATACAGATCATCTCCCTGGTTTAGATCAGAATTTTACATCATGAAAACAGTGGCTTGCACTGCATGTAGTATTGTATGTACCATGCAGCATAAGTGTGTACCACCAAGGCACATCCAGAACCACCTGGTGGAAATCAGGCCTGTACACACTTACCTTCTTCTGGGGAGCTGTTCAACTTATATAAATTATTAAGTGGACCATAGAAATCCAAATCTGTAGATGTAGGAGAGGAACATTTAAGTTTGAACAAAACCTGGCAAAGCAAAGGTGATTTAATTTCTGGTTCCTCGGGTACCAGCTGGATCACTCAGAAAGTAGTAGGTTTGGGGCTCTTCTGAAGTAACCAGAGCTCTGCAGCCCTGATAAAGAAGTTAAAACCAGGTATTTGACATGTCCTCCTGCAAGGTGGAAAACGTGGTTTTAGGGCCTTCACACCATCATCGTCATAACCTACCATAACAGAGAGTGGCACACATTTCCATGACTGAGGGGCATACACTACTTTTACCACCAGCAAACACCAGTTACTCATAAGGGCTGATGCAGCCAACTACATCCACAAGGAATAATTGGACTTTGGCATTAGAGGCCTAACGTAACAGACATTCCTGTCTGGGTAAACAACATCATTTCAGACACACCCCTGTCCATAATGCTACCTGTTGCCGAGGCTAGAGGCTTCTGCCCATGACCTTTCACTTCCCATTAAGTTAGTCTTGTTTTGCAGGCTTTCATTCCTACTCCCACACAATCCTCTGCACTGTGTGGGCACATGGTCAGTTTGATCACAGAGCTGGCCCAGGTGAAAAAGCAAACCCCAAATATTTTCTTGCAGGGTTTTACTCATCAGTTCTGATCAAGTTCACCACACTGCAGTAAAATGCTCAGGCAATGAAAGACAAAGCATCAGGTCCTGACACCAACCATCAGACTTGGAAACACCGTATCTTAACAGGCTGTGAACTCTGTGATCTGAGCATCCAATGGCTACATCGTTATGATACTTAGTGCTGGCATGTTCCTCTTCCAGTGAGGATCTGTCCCTTTCTTAAGTTGATTTGCAAGGGATAGAAGCATGCTATTCAGTGCACCAAGCTGCTGGTTATATTTGCTGTCTAGGTAGTAAATACCTTGAACAGAAGATGCTAGTGCAGCACATTCCACCTCCTCTCCCTCACTAAACAGGACTTCGCACTCTTCCCAGAGGTAGTGAATGGGGCACTAGTGGGTAATAGTTTGTCACTTCTACAATTCCTGTATTTTCAATCTACTGATGGAGGAAACTAGAATTCAATAAACTCCTGTTAGAAGGTAAATATGACTCAAAGGAAATGCATATGGTAAATAAAAATTCAGAATGCAACCGAGTCTTCTGTGTTCGGGATGATGATCCTTCCTTTTGACTGGAATGTCCTTTGCCCCAGCTTTTTTTCTTCCACTGGAATAAGAAGAAAAAGTCAATTTTGAAGAATTCTGGCTAATTTATTGGGATTCTGCAAGTTTCACAGTAGACATATAGAATGAAGCACAGTATATAGGCACCAGTGGTATCGCCTGTACTTCCTTTCTTACTTCTTGCCAGTTAAAAGAAAGCAGAAAGATCAGACTCTTTACAAGCATTATTACACTATTCCGCTTCAGCAGCTGCGGTAGGTGGGGGGTAATTAATGTTTTAATATCAAAATATTTATCATATTTTGAGTGCTCTGATAGAAATAAAAAAAACGAGAGAGCTTTTAAGAGAATATGGCTCCAGCAGCAAGCCAGGCTGTTGGTTTTTTTTTTATTATTCTAAAGTGTGGATGAGTATCTTAAGTCACCATGCAGTTGCATGGAGAGGCCACTCTCCATCATCTTTGCTAAGTCGTGGGCAACGGGAGAGGTGCCTGAGGACTGGAGGAAAGCGAATGTCACTCCAGTCTTCAAAAAGGGCAAGAAGGAGGACCCGGGTAACTATAGACCGGTCAGCCTCACCTCCATCCCCGGAAAGGTGATGGAACAACTTGTTCTTGGTGCTGTCTCTAGGCACATCAAGGATAGGGGGATCATTAGGGGCACTCAGCATGGCTTCACCAAGGGGAAGTCATACTTAACCAACTTGATAGCCTTTTATGAGGACGTAACCCGGTGGATAGATGATGGTAAAGCTGTGGATGTGGTCTATCTTGATTTCAGTAAAGCATTTGACACAGTCTCCCACAGCATCCTCGCAGCTAAACTGAGGAAGTGTGGTCTGGATGATCGGGTAGTGAGGTGGATTGTGAACTGGCTGAAGGAAAGAAGCCAGAGAGTGGTGGTCAATGGGACAGAGTCCAGTTGGAGGCCTGTGTCTAGCGGAGTCCCTCAAGGGTCAGTACTGGGACCAGTTCTATTCAATATATTCATTAATGACTTGGATGAGGGAATAGAGTGCACTGTCAGCAAGTTCGCTGATGACACAAAACTGGGAGGAGTGGCTGACACACCAGAAGGCTGCGCAGCCATTCAGAGGGACCTAGACAGGCTGGAGAGTTGGGCAGGGAGAAATTTAATGAAATATAACAAGGGCAAGTGTAGAGTCCTGCATCTGGGCAAGAACAACCCCATGTATGAGTACAAGTTGGGGACAGACCTGTTGGAGACCAGCGTAGGGGAAAGGGACCTGGGGGTCCTAGTGGACAGCAGGATGACCATGAGCCAGCAATGTGCCCTTGTGGCCAAGAAGGCCAATGGCATCCTGGGGTGTATTAGAAGGGGTGTGGTCAGCAGGTGAAGAGAGGTTCTCCTCCCCCTCTACTCTGCCCTGGTGAGGCCGCATCTGGAATATTGTGTCCAGTTCTGGGCCCCTCAGTTCAAGAAGGACAGGGAACTGCTAGAGAGAGTCCAGCGCAGAGCCACAAAGATGATTAAGGGAGTGGAACATCCCCCTTATGAGGAGAGGCTGAGGGAGCTGGGTCTCTTTAGCTTAGAGAAGAGGAGACTGAGGGGTGACCTCATTAATGTTTACAAATATGTAAAGGGCAAGTGTCATGAGGATGGAGCCAGGCTCTTCTCAGTGACATCCCTTGACAGGACAAGGGGCAATGGGTGCAAGCTGGAACACAGGAGGTTCCACATAAATATGAGGAAAAACTTCTTTACGGTGAGAGTGACCGAACACTGGAACAGGCTGCCCAGAGAGGTTGTGGAGTCTCCTTCTCTGGAGACATTCAAAACCCGCCTGGATGCGTTCCTGTGTGATATGGTCTAGGTAATCCTGCTCCGGCAGGGGGATTGGACTAGATGATCTTTCGAGGTCCCTTCCAATCCCTAACATTCTGTGATTCTGTGATTTATCCAGCTTAGACCAACCCTTACTCTCTATTTGCTTTATCCTCGTTCGTTGTGACGCATCCATAACCAAGATTCAATGGTAGTGAAGCCAGGTCAATGTAATAAACAATCTACCACAGATTCACATGAAGCATAAATAGCAATTTAGTGTGCTACTGGTTACACTAGATGTGCCAATATCTACCCCACAACAAATGCCAAGAGCTTCCCGATAATTAAGGTAGACAAAATTCAGTACAGCCCTCAGTAAAAACGGCTACAGACTGGCAGTACACTTACGTAGCACAAGTACTACAGACAAGCAAAAGTGATAGCACTTACAAAGTTCCTCAGACTTGTTCTTATGTCTTGGATGACCTTGGGTTCCTTTGAAAACATCCAGCACGATGTTACACAAAACACACAAACACCACCAGTCCCAGTTCTGCGCTCCTGGGATTTTGCCAGCACTCAAATTGGTCCAAAAATAATGTGTGGCAAGAGGAAGACATCCTCATCTAATCCAAATTAGGGTAGTTCCATTTCTGAACTTGAATCAAGCGTAACGATTTCATTTGGGTCTTCTCTGACCACAGACTGTGGAAGACACTAATTTGACAGTCTTAAAAAGAATATCTTTACTTTAAGGCTAATTTTATCCTTTCGTCAGACAGACAAGTAAACTCAAGACATTTAGTGAGTTTTGTTTCAGCAAGTTTTATTCAGTAAGTTTATTACTTGCAGGAAATCTTCGTACAAGGTGGGGAAAGGAGCCAGATCTCCCACCTTCTAGCTTCCAACTCCAATCACAGAATCATAGAATCATAGAATGGTTTGGATTGGAAGGGACCTTAAAGATCATCTAGTTCCAACCTCCCTGCCATGGGCAGGGACACCTTTCCACTAGACCAGGCTGATCAAAGCCCCATCCAACCTGGCCTTAAACACTGCCAGGGAGGGGGCAGCCACAACTTCTCTGGGCAACCTGTTCCAGTGTCTCACCACCCTCACAGGAAAGAGTTTCTTCCTATTATCTAATCTAAATCTACCCTCTTTCAGTTTAAAACCGTTACCCCTCGTCCTGTCACTACTTGTCCTTGTAAAAAGCCCCTCTCCAGCTTTCCTGTAGGCCCCCTTCAGATACTGGAAGGCTGCTATGAGGTCTCCACGGAGCCTTCTCTTCTCCAGGCTGAAAAGCCCCAACTCTCTCAGCCTGTCTTCATAGGAGAGGTGCTCCAGCCCTCTGATCATCTTCGTGGCCCTCCTCTGGACTCATTCCAACAGGTCCATGTCCTTCTGTTGGGGGCCCCAGAGCTGAACACAGTGCTCCAGGTGGGATCTCATGAGAGCAGAGTAAAGGGGCAGTATCACCTCCCTCGACCTGCTGACCACGCTTCTTTTGATGCAGCCCAGGATGCGGTTGGCCTTCTGGGCTGCAAACACGCACTGCCGGCTCATGTTGAGCTTCTTGTCAACCATCCCTCCCAAGTGCTTCTCCTCAGGGCTGCTCTCAATCCATTCTCCACCCAGCCTGTATTTGTGCTTGGGATTGCCCCGACCCACATGCAGGACCTTGCACTTGGCCTTGTTGAACTTCATGCAGTTTGCACAGGCCCAGCTCTCAAGCCTGTCAAGGTCCCTCTGGATGGCATCCCTTCCCTCCAGCGTGTCCACCACACCGCACAGCTTGGTGTCGTCGGCAAACTTGCTGAGGGCGCACTCAATCCCACTGTCCATGTCACTGACAAAGATGTTAAACAGGACCGGTCCCAATACCGACCCCTGAGGAACGCCACTCGTCACTGGTGTCCACTTGGATATTGAGCCGTTGACCGTAACTCTTTGAGTGCGACCATCCAGCCAATTCTTTATCCACCGAGTGGTCCATCCGTCAAATCCATGTCTCTCCAATTTAGAGACAAGGATGTCGTGCGGGACAGTGTCAAATGCTTTGCACAAGTCCAGGTAGATGACATCAGTTGCTCTTCCCCTATCCACCAGTGCTGTAACCCCGTCGTAGAAGGCCACCAAATTTGTCAGACATGATCTGCCCTTGGTGAAGCCATGTTGGCTGTCACCAATCACCTCCTTGATTTCCGTGTGCCTCAGTATAGTTTCCAAGAGGATCTGCTCCATGATGCCAGGCACAGAGGTGAGACTGACTGGCCTGTAGTTCCCCAGGTCTTCCTTTTTCCCCTTCTTGAAGATGGGGGTTATGTTTCCCCTTTTCCAGTCAGTGGGAACTTCACCAGACTGCTACGACTTCTCAAAAATGATGGATAGCAGCTTAGCAACTTGATCCGCCAGTTCCCTCAGGACCCGTGGATGCACCTCATCAGGTCCCATGGACTTGTGCACCTTCAGGTTCCTTAGATGGTCTTGAACCTGATCTTCTCCTACAGTGGGTGGTTCTTCAATCATAAGATCAGTCTCAATGTTAAATGTTACTAATTTCCAAGTATTACTACAAAGCACATATTTTATTTAAACCTTTTCCAAAATTAAATGAATGGGTGTTTTTTACACTTCCTTGCTTTAAGTGACCCACTGTAAACAATACAATACACAAAAAAGAAAGCAGCAGCCAAACTCAAGTTTTATCAGTGTCACTGTTTGGCTATCATCAGCTTCCTGAATTTACTGTATTAATACTATAATACATTAACTCCCACTAAAGTATTCTAATCCAGCAGTTAATTTCTCTTCTGTGAATAGCTCTTGAGGGTGCAGCAGTCTATAGTCACGAGCCTAGACTCTGACCCAAAACTGTGTACCTGAAAAAAAAGACCTTTTGACCTCTTTCAACAATACTTTAAATAGAATGTGCAGGGGAAGCAAGGAAAGCATTTATTTAAACAGCACAGCACCTTTCAAACCCCTGCTCTTTTGACTATGGGGAGCCATTTGTTGCAAGGCAAGCAAGCAAGTAAAGCGACCTGCTCCCTCACCGGTAATGTACTGCAAGTGTTCTCTCCATCCTTTCTCCTTGAAAGGGCTTGTGCACAGGGAGTTGTCAGAATTTCTTTGGAGATTACTGGATCAAATGACAGATCTTTAAAACTGCCTAAAGAAGCTAACATTATGAGTTGCTGTTTCATATTCTTTATTATGCAGATATTAAATCAAGTGTTTCATAAGCAAGTGTTTGCTTAATTCATCAGATGAAAGTAACATTCAGAAAGTTGTGTTCTCTCCCTGCTACAGAAGTGTAACAGCAACACAAACATACCAATCTGGAAAGGAGGCGTATTAAGGATCTCAGTGCCAAGGAAATACCTTCAGTCACATTTTTTGTGGTGGTACTAAGCATCCTCTCCCCATATGGACATTCTTTGAAGTTGTGAATATTTGGCACTTTTCAATACCAGAGTTCTGCTGCCTAAGGATGAGCTCAAGGTAAAAAACACCCTCCAAAGCAATGCTGATCTAAGGGAAGTATGTGTAGCAGTAAACACAGAGCACTTCACTCTATTCTTACGTTTTCATTTCTGTCCTCTATCCTGACTACTGCTAGAACACATCCCGCAAGCTCAAGTCTTGTTCATTCCCTTGAAAGGACACCACCACCCTGGAAGGGCCACGCTCACCCCAGTGAAACCCTTTCCGTGCAGCATGACTTCACGTGGGGTTTGGCCCCACAGGCCAGGTAATCCTTTCACATCCAAGCGTACCCTCAGGTGCAGGTCTCTTTACAGGGAGCGACAACCACCCTGCTAGTCACTACGTTTAGTGACTTCTTCACACGGGCTTCCCTATATCCTACACGTCCTGAAGCCCAATACTGCCCAACAGGTTTCTCCAAACTCCCTTGGAAGCCAAAACTGGCACCCCATTGTCCCCCAGCACCACCCCTCCAGCAACCACAGCTGGTTCCCTGCTCCCCCCGCAGCCCACCTAGGTGTCACGGTTTAAGGCTGGGCCGGCTATTAAACTGGTGGCAGATGCTCTATTAACCCCAAGAAGGAAAAGGGAAAAGGGAAAAGGGAAAAGGGAAAAGGGAAAAGGGAAAAGGGAAAAGGGAAAAGGGAGAGAGACTTATGGGTTGGAAACATGCAGTTAGTTTCAGAAAGTGCCGTTACTTAGCTGAAAGTAAAAATCACTGAAAGGAAAATTGGCCTGGTTCAGGCCAAACCAGGACGCTAGGCTAATTCCCGCATCAGCTCTACAACACACATCGAGACCAGCCGCACGACCACCTTCTCCCAGTCGATCTCATCTCCTCTCCTACAGAAGTTATCTGTTCCCCCCCTCACAAAAAATCAAAAGCACGTAACAAATACCGCTTTTTTTTAAAAAAAAAAGCAAACTAGGCGGCGGGGGCGGGGGGAGGTTAAGGGGACCTGCGCCCCCGGGAGCCCCCTTCCGACGAGCTGCTCCGTCCGCAGACCCCTCGGCCCTGCCCCGGCCTCAGCGAGGAGCTAACGGGGCCGAGCGCCCTCACCGGCCCCCCCGCTACAGCTCTCCTTCCCGGGAGTGGCCCACTGCTCCCTGCCGCCTGCCCCGCCCGGGCGCGGAGAGCAGCCCCCGCTCCGCCCGCTCCCTCCGCCCGGCCGGAGCTCATCCCACCAGCCGGCAACCCCGGGCGGAGCGCGGAGAGCTCAGCCGCTGGCCCTAGCCCCGGCCCCAGCCCAGCTCCCAGCCGCCGCCGACCGCGGAGCCCTTCCGCCCCGCCCCCGGGCATCCGGTCAGCCCCGCGCTGGGGCGGGCGGCCGGCATAAAGGCTGGGCCGTCCCGCCCCTCTCTGCCGTGCTGTCTGCCTGCTCCCCGCGGCCCGCTCGCTCTCGCCTGTCCCGGAGCCGCCGGCCGCTGCGCTACGCCGGGTAGGCAGAGGTGGTCTCTCTGTGCTCCAGCCGCCAGGCGGAGGTACCTAGAGCCGCGGGGGTCCCGGTGCTGGGGGCGGTATGGGCTGCGCGCAGGGGGCCAGGCCGGGGTGCGTGGCGGCTCGGCGGGGGAGCCGTGCTTCCTGCCGGTGCCGGGCAGGTCCCGCTCCTGGGGGTGGGGGGGGCATAGGCAGCCGGGCGCTGCGGTGAGCGGGGGCGGCGGGAGGCGGGGGGTGCCGTGGGGGCGAGGCGGGCCCGGGAGAGGGCGGTGAGCTGGTCCCCGCAGCTGGGGGTGGGGGGGTGAGATGGTAGTTGGGCTGGCAGACAAGGTGTGCCAAGTAAGGGTAGGGTGGTCCAGCCTCTTCCAGATGATGAGGAAGGTATTGCCATGCCTCGGTCCTTGGACTGCCTTGGCTACAGGACCGCTATGTTCTTGGGGAGTCACAACCTTCCAGATGCAATGAGCAAATTCATGCTTGCCAAATTCTGTTCAGGCGATTTCGTGATCAACCTTTAATCCCTTTGGCTAGCAGAGACGTTTTGTGGTTCAGATGCCAGCCTCAATTCTGACCTTGTGTTTTGCGAGCATTGATAAGTCTGCAAGCGCCACTGGGCTGTGAGCATTGGCACACATACCAACAAGTCTGTGCTGGCGAAGTGATCTGTGCTTGAAAAGGAGCCTGTCTCATAAGCCATTATAAAACCTTTGCTACTTCACTGCAACATAAAAGCCACCCACGCTTATGCCTGTGTGGGTGTAGGCGTGTTAAAAAACAATACGTGGCATCAGAAGGGATGTGAGATCTTACATGTGCCAAAGGTTAATTTGCTTGTAAATGGATGCCTGCTCGCTTTAGTTGAGGAGCCAACATCAGCCACGTGTGTTGGCTAATCGACGTATGGATATGCTTGGTTACGGTAGCTGGTGTAATTGGCAGTACTAATGCAGTGAGCCAGTGAGAATGGAGGACTCTTGGGCTGGTCAAAGCTGGATTAGGCGAGAGCTGTGTCAGTGGAAATGAAGCATCTCCTTGAAGGATGCAGAGTTGGTGTTCCAACAGAAAGTCTCCTGTGGTCTGTATGCCTAAAACAATGCTACTTGTCTAAAAGAAAATCAGTACTTCCCTAAGATCTAATGTGCCTCTGTCCTATGCAAGCCTAATACATCATTATTTTACTTAGTAAAACTGTCTTTAGGTCAAATTGTGTATTATACTTTGCAGGCAATTGCCTCACTCGTTTTTCCATAGGGATTAACTGTAACATCCTTATCTACTCCAGAGATACCAATCTCCTTTCATGCAAATGGAGGATGTTATGTTAAGTGCATTAAGTTAGTGTAATCAAGTTAAATTCAGCAACTGCATTTATTTTAAAGATTTGTTGTGTCTGTTTTAGACCAAGCAAAGAACTTGTGTTTCCAAAACCTTGCTGTTTTTTTTGATGTACATGAAATTTAATAACACTTTTCCTGTATAACTCTGGTTTTGCTTATATCTGTAGTAGCGCTGTAGCTATGAGAGCCTACTACAGGAGGTGTCAATATTGGCTCTAGAAAAATGTTTGTGTGCTGTTCTGATATTTCTTCTATTTCTTACTGGCGTTACTGCCTTTCATCTCTGTCAGAACCTCTGCACACATTTTGTCCCATTTTAGAGGGAACGAAGAACAGAAAACATTCACTCTATGACTACTACTCTTCAGAAAGAAGAACTTGTTTCCCTACCCACTATGTTTTTAACGAATGTTTTTCTGTTACCAGAATAGTTTTAAGATGTCCTAATGTTTCTCCCAGAAACTTTCTGAAATAACTTGCTGTGTTGTAGTAGTGGCCTATCCCTTTTCAGGACTGGCCTTGTTTCCCATGTACAAAACCTGAGACTGATGATAACGTGTGTATGTCCACATGCTATATTTAATGAACTTTGCTCAGAGTAGCAGCGACCTAAGTAACTTATCTCTTGGCACTTGTCAAACACAATTACCTATACACATAGATAGCAATGTTAACTAAGATTATGTGATCAAACTGGGCATGTAGTGCTAAAGGTTGAAGTGTAAGTGCCAGGGTGCTCTACCTTCAGCTGAGAAGGAAGATATTAATCCTTCACGCTGTAGTTAGTCAAAGATTAAAAACCGCTTGGACTAAGGGTGCATTTCTTGCATAGTGTTTGTATGCTAGGAAATAAATAGCATTCTTCCAAGGACGTAAGTGCCTGCTCGGTGTCAACATTGCTGTGATGAGTACAGACTGAAGTTAAACACGTACCTGAGATGGTATGATTCAAGCCCATGACATTTGCTTAATGAAAGGAGGTGAAGAGAAGAAAGTCAACAGCTTTGCGTTGCATTCCTATACAAAACACTCTGTTCAGCTGCAAAAGCAAGCTCTCCTTAGCAATGGTAGTACTGGTAGTTGAAAAGCTAGTAGTGACAGCCAGTAATTTACCTGGTGTGTTTTGGAGATCTACAAGCATATTGTGTTCTGAAGCTCCCTAAGCTGGCAGTATTTCAGCAGGGTTGAGGCTGTGACTTGGTCTGCATATGACTTCTGGATGGCAAGGAGTGCCTACAGAGCAAAAAAAAGTCATGGTCCTAAAAGGAGAATTTTTCCTGACCTAAAGTACTAGCTCCTGAGCACTACAGTTGTTTGATCGAGCCGTAAGTTTTGATTTGTAATTGCCATGCATTTCTGCTTAAATGCTCAAGGGGCAACTATCACTTTTTTGATTCTAGTTTTTGAGTCCACATTCTGTCAGAGCAGAGATGGAAACCCATGATGTGAGGGGTGGGGAACTTCTAAAGCAGATGAGGGCAGGTGTTTCCCACCTCTGCCAATGGTAAATCAATTGGAGATGACACAGAAACAGGACAAATGAGTTGGATGTGCAGATGTAAGCCTACGTATTTTTTTTGAAACAACACTCAAGCAGGCTAGAGAAAATATTTAGAATGGATCTGAAAATGCTTTTCGATTTTGAAATATTGACGTTTGTATTTTCTCTCTTTATGGTTTATTCTATCTGGTAAACATTTTCTTTTATCAGGTATCTGAAGAAATAGCCTCAAGATGAACTTCTTCCTGGAAACATTGAAAGTCATCGGACTTTTTGTTTATTACTGTCTGGAGTCACTAGTGTTCTTGGTTGTGCCTAGACGGAAGAAGAATGTTAGTGGTGAAATAGTATTAATAACAGGAGCAGGAAGTGGCATTGGAAG
Organism: Nyctibius grandis; assembly: GCF_013368605.1. Classification (NCBI taxonomy): domain Eukaryota; kingdom Metazoa; phylum Chordata; class Aves; order Nyctibiiformes; family Nyctibiidae; genus Nyctibius; species Nyctibius grandis. The sequence continues at coordinate 69,852,188 of NC_090660.1, read as the reverse complement.
ACTCTTAGCTTTAAAGTTTGCCAGCCTTGGAGCCACATTGGTTCTCTGGGACATTAATGAAGAGGGGCTTAAGGAGACAAGTAGACTGGCCCAAGAAAATAGAGCAGTGAGAGTACACTGTTACATCTGTGACTGTAGCAAAAGGCAGGACATCTACGGAGTAGCTGATCAGGTAAAGTACCTTATTTGTGGCTTTGACACTATTCTGAGTGCATGCACGTGTGTATGATATATGATAAGTTTTAGTGACTTCAAAGCAAGAGCTTGAAGTGCATTCATTCAGAATATATTGCACATGCTACCTATTTCAAGAATACTGTTTTTTAGGGTTGACTTGTGTACCTCTGTTCCTTCAAAAATAAAGAGCTGGTTCTCTTTTTCAGTAGCTAATTTCAACGGGGCAGCTTCTCATTCATTCAGTTACTGAGCAAGCCCTTGCTGGTGAAGTGCAGAAAATCAATTTAGTGAAGCTAAAATAGTATTTCAAGTTCTGGCAGCCTTTTACCACCAGTAAACCCTAAAGACCATACATTGTAAAAAGGATTAACTGCTTAGGCAATTTTCAGATAATTTCATGGCTGTAAATAGATTTTTTTGCAGACTCACTTTATCAGAATTAATAAATGTATCCTGAAGTCTTAAATATTTCTTACTTTCCTTTCTGAAGAGCTTTGTAAACAGAGCATGTGGTTAGGTATTTTGAGCAGACTAGTAGAATTGCCAAAAGCTAAAATTGCTTAACAGCTTCCATTGTAGCAACCTGTTCTCATTTGCTTAAAATGTTGCTAAATTTAACTGTTGGACTAGAAAGCTTCCACAGTGAGTGTTTGCCGGGGGATGAATTCTTAAAGAAAAAAAAAAAAGTTCAGCTGTCTTCAGGAACATCTGTTGGCTGAAATAATGTTCCTCTTTTGGTGCTGTTTAAGAAGCTCTAGCCTTCTGCATTTTTCTACCTGTGCAAAAATGACTAGAACAAACTTTTGATGAGTGAAGCTTGTGTGTGACTTGCAGCTTGTTAGAGGCTGGTACTATTGGTTTTGTATTCTGGTAATGCTAATCATCCCCAGTCCCCCTTGCAGCTCCATTATGCCAGCTGAGCTGCACATCTGCTGTCCCCACAGAGCAGTTGCACATGTCTCACCGCAGGCCTGTAACTTTGCTTCCTGCTGAACTGGGAGGAGTGGAGGAGGAGGAGGGAGTATTGTAGTGTGAAGGACACTGGAATGAAGATGGAGACTAACCTTCGGTTTTGAGGACTCAAGGGTAGCGCTTCAGTCCCATGGAGAAAAGCAGTAGCAGAGCCTTTCTGGCCAAATATAAAAAGGAGAAGAGGGTGTAGATACGTGTGTGACAGAGGCTAGGGATGATAAAACCAGAGGGAGACAGGAGAAGAAGTGGTAAGAGGGTCTTGGTGCATGATTCCTCACTTATTATTTTCTGTCAGCAGTTCACTAACAGCTGATCTGCAAATAATCCTCCTGCTGATCCACACAGAAGAAAATACCATACTACTGTTATTTCAGAAACATCATGTCCTGCTGACAACTTTCCCATCTTATTAGTGACAAAAAGACTTTAGTATTCGTGCTTGGTGCCACTGTTTACTTAATGCAGTGCAGCAGACTTTGGCTCGTAGTGTGCAGTGTCAGCCTTTGCAAGATGAGGCAGCATGGTTCCACGTTTTGTTTCTTCTCCCCTGGTGATTCAGCTTCACACAATGACTTGGAGTTTTATAAGACTACAGTGAACTAAATTCATGCAGGCAGGGCAGGATATGGCTGAAAACTTTGTGCCCAGTAAAACAATCTCAAAGCCAAAATGAAATGTATGTGAACCTTAAATACCTGCTTCTGGTACTTCATCAGCCACACAGAGAGGAAAAAGCCACTTGAGTAGGAAGAAAGCCAAAAAGCCCTGCACACGTGGTGTCCTTGTCCCTTTCCTGTACCAACAGGATGAAGGACAGCTTTAGGCTATCAAGAGCTATAGCTTAAAATGTATTTCTAATATGCCTGTTCCAGAAGTAACCAACCTGAAAATGAATGTGGCCTTCTCTGACCTACCTCTCCCTCCCTTCCTTGAGTTCAGCTAAACTTTAAGAATCTAGGGCTTTGAAAGAGGGAAGTAACTCTATGGTTTTTGATCCTCCTACTGGTGAGGAAACAGAAGCCTTTTCCTCATTATCTTGTTGCAAAATTGCATCTGGGCTCAAATTTACTTCTGGGATCTCTCTTACATGATTCTTTTTTGCTTATCCACTCTTTTTCTTGCTTGTTAGTCAAGATGACAGTTTGCAGCCAGTTTTCCACTTCTCTGAGAATCCTCTTTCCTGTGCAGAGGAGCAACAGTAGAAGCCCATTTCCTGGTGGTGTTTCTTGCTGCCTATAAAACGTGCAGTAGTTTCTTCCACCTCTTGTAGGCAGTTATAGAGGGGTCCATGGTTTTTAGAAAATAGACACTTTCAGATGCTCTTTGGGAATCATGGGAATTGCTTGCTACTAAACTTCAATATAAAAGCATACATATAAATGCAGAAACAAAGAGGAAATAGTGTTTATACCTGAAAAATTTGTTTAACCAGAGCAGCTGTTTGCATAGTGCTTGCCTTACCTAGGCATAAAATAAACATCTGGAACATACTTTCCTGCAGTGCACAAATGAAGAGCTTTAGAGCTCTGGAAAGTTGACATTTCCCCCCCCCCCTCCACACCCCACAATAGCTAGGGAAAAGGCTCGGTAAAGGTCTGCTGTACTTGGCCTCAAAGCAGAGTGTGGAAGCCTGGGCTGAGTGTCTTGGCTCTGTCATGCACAGGGGAGAGCTGAGAGGAGAAGGGAATTAAACCAGCCAATTTGCTGAGGAAAGAGCTGCCACATCCAGTTTCTGGGAAGCAACATGAACAGAGGTGTTGTAAAGCTGGAATTATTTGTCTGGGTTGCAAGAAGGCACTCAAATCTGCTTTGAATTCCATCCAAAGTGTGACTGTATTTTGAAAGACTGAGTAAAGACAAGTGGTAAAGGAAGAGATGTTGCCCCTAGTTAGAAATAGGATGATCAAGGTTCTGTTCTTATTACACTTCTCCCATGTAACCTGAATGCCCCAATCACCAAGTTATAAACTGTATGTACCACATCCCCCACCTTTGTCTGTCTTTTGTTCACAAAAAAGAAGCATGACTACTTATTCAGGTATTTATTTGCCCCAAAGGGCAGATTTGGGGTACTGGTCCAGGCTTCCAGGATTGCTAGATCATCTGACACAAGGCAGTATTAAAGCATCATTTACTGATTATTACATTTATGCCTCTGAAGGCATACTATTTTTAACTTGTGATGAGGGGTACATACTCAGGTTGGTGACTAGAACAACTTGTCTAAGGCTGCCTATGAAGATCATGTGGCACTGCTTCAGAAATATTTAAATTGTTACATGACAACTTTTGAGAGGGGAATAGACAGACAAGAATGAGCAATGACTGAGGTGTAGAGAGGCTCTGGCTGATGAATTTATTGTAAAAACTGTTCTGTATAATCCTACCAAGGCTGCTTTCTGTTTTTTTTTTTTAAACTCTTACTTAGTTAACAAACATGGACAAGATTGGAACAAGTTTAAGGAAGATGAGGAAGTTAAGCTAGAGAAAAGGATAGGTGGTAAACTACCCTTCAACTCTTTACTGTTATACAGACTAGCCTACCTGGTCTGCTTGTGCTTTCTTCAGTCACTGTAGGCACCTAGCAAAGGAAACGGCATTAAGAAATGAGAGTCTCTGATCTGCAACTGTATGGCAAGATGGCATAAAACCAGTATGGTTTCCCAAAGCTACTGATCACGTGTTTAGCAGTTGATCCAGAAATCACAAATGAGAGTACTCATTTCCATTTTCCCAGATAGCTCAGATTAATGAACTGCACTTCAAATACTGCATTAAATATTTTCATTCTCCTTTTGAGAGATGGCACAATATCTTGATATCAGCTGGCCTATCTGGCTGGTTGTTCTCTCAAGTGAGTCTGTTCATGACAGTGCTCAGTCTGGAGCTAAAATGAGAACTATACTACTTCTTACTGAACTAAACGTGTAGATATTGTTCTTTAGCCAACTTATTTGGTTCCCAGAATAGTTTCTGGTACAGTGTTAGAACTGAAGCAAATACACCAGAAACAAGCTTCTGTTCCATGAGCCCCAGAAGCTCATAAGGCTTTTGCCTTCTGTGAATACGTGTCCTAAAATCTTCCTTTACTCGGAACCCTACAGCTTTTGTTTAATTTTTATAACAAACTACTACCCTTAGTGCAGTTTTCTCATTTCTTGTGTTGTCCCAAGAGCTAATATCAATGGAGATGTGGTGTTCTTTCAGCCTGTCTTCATGAGAAATAAACTTGTAAAAAAACCTTTTTGTTTGGTAAGATAAGCTTGTAAGTTCCTGACCTGTAAAGTTGCTTGAAGTTGTCAAGATACTTGAATAAATAAAAAGGTTGTAGGGAGGAAATTAATTTCACAGGTGGTCTTTCTCACTGCCTATGCATATGAGGAATACGTATCAAAAGCAACTGTTCACCTATTCTAATTCCAACCCACTGAGGGCAGTAAATGCCATCTGCTCCCCTAGAAAGCTGTAGGGAAGTCTGGTTTAATGTGTGCTGTGGAATGCAAGGAAAGTTACCACTAGTGGAAAACTACTAGGTAATACATGTCAGTGTTTAACAGTTGTAGTCAGGAAAAATGGAGCATGTGGAAAACAGCAGGAAGAATCTTGAAATATCTGAAATATTAAGATGCTACTAAGTAGCTCCTGTCCTGTGCAGTGGGAGACATGAATCCCTGGATTGTTGGGATGCAGGCAATTAATGCTATCAATAGGGAATCCAGTTTTCCTTCTGCTCATCAAAAGACTCAAGTACTGTGCAAGCTGGCTTCAGCCTTCAAGTCATACTGCAGCACTGCTTTTGTGCTCAAGTTGCTGTGTGGAAAACACAAGAGGATTTGAGTATAATGCAAGGGAACCTAACAAGTGAAAGTTTAGATACTGCAGCCTTCATGTAGACTTAATGTACCTGATTCTGGTGAATTTGCCTGAAGATCCATGTACTGTGCCTCAGCACATGGTGTAAAAATGGCCCAACAAACAGAATTGCTCATTGGTTTTAAGATGAGTTTACTGTAGCAAAATACTTGTTGCAGTAGTTGATCTCTCTGCAATAGAGATGTATCTGGAACAGTCACAGCAAGAACAAGAGATGCTGAAAGTAGAAGCCTGTGTGGAGCTGTTGGGCTCCACTCCTCCAAAGAAAGTCCAGTTGTAAGCTCAGCTCTAAAAAGGCATTAAGGTAAGAATGTGCAAGAGCCTGAGGTGTTTGGATCCTAACAAGCATAGTGAGTTCAATTTAGTTGAAACGTGCAATATTTCTATTTCTTATGTTTTCAAATGTAAAACTTGGAAAGTGTGTTTTGTATTTATTGGATAATATCTTGAGGCTTTTTGTTTTAGGTTAAAAAAGAAGTTGGTGACGTTAGCATCCTAGTCAACAACGCTGGTATTGTAACTGGGAAGAGGTTTATTGGTTCTCCAGATTCTCTTGTGGAAAAAACTATGGATGTGAATATAATGGCACACTTCTGGGTAATACCTGTCCTTTGCATATATGTACTAAAACATCCTTTTAACATGTTTTCAGTGTTAATTTTGCCTTTTGGAATTGAGGAAAATATGCAAGGATATATAGCTCCTTGTAAGTCAGAAATGATACAAGAAATTACTTTCTATGCCTGAGAGTCTGTAAAATTAAAAAAGGGTGGAAGAATGGATCCTTTGGGAACTTCTAGGGTAGGTAGGTGGAAGCAAAACTGCTTCATATTTAGAAATGCTCTTAAGAACTGAAGTTTACCGTCTGCTAAATTCTGAAGCTAGTCATGTGTTATAATCCCTCAATATTAACTGATGTGAAGCAGGCCCAGCTTAGAAGTTGCTGCTCTAGTAACAGAGAAGTGTTCAGTTCTGTTGGTCTTCTAGTTGCTTTGTGGTTATTATAGTTTGAATAAGAAATATCACATGTTCAGACAATGCTCTTAATAAGTGTGACTTCTGTCCAAAATGAGTAACTTAATGTGCTTTCTCTGCCTTCCAGGGAAGGCAGGTCATCTATATGGTGTTCCTACTATAAAGAATTGCAAAGGGGATATTAAAAAATGCTTCAATTGCTTCATAAATAAATTTAATCATAAAGATTAAATGAATTTAATAGAAGGAAGACATTAAATTCAAATTTTTGCTATTTTACAAAATTGGCAGTGAACACTTAATTCTCATTTGAAACATTGGAATGCTGAGCTTTAGACTGAAAGAAACTTAACAACTTGCTGAAGCTGTATCTTTAGCTTTCAGCAAATTACCACCTGTCTTTGGTGTTAAGGAGAAAGTGGTACTGGTAGGGCCTGGAAAGTCTCAGCTCAGTAGTTGAAAGTTGGAGTTCAAACAACAAACTCTTCCCCCAGCTCCCCTCTTCCATAATGGAAGAGCGGGAAGCTTATTTAAACTGTAGGGAGAATTTCTTTAAAAGCAACACCTTCAAAATGTTATAGCCTGTAGCTTACTTAGTAAAATGTTTCATTGCAACTCTGACTTACATTGCAGACTTGCAAAGCCTTCCTCCCAGCAATGATGGCTTCTAACCATGGACATCTGGTTAGTATTGCAAGCTCAGCGGGACTGAGTGGAGTCAATCGTCTTTCAGGTAGTGTATTAAAGCTAATGTTCATTTAGACAATTAGTTTGATTTAAGCTCTGCAATCTATACTAATTTAAAAAATCCTAATTTTGAGTTTCTGGGTCTTTGTGTATAGGTAAAGCAAATGGTCATACTTTCAAACCAGCTGACCTTAAATAGACCATTCCTTTCAAAAGAGTTTTCCAGATGTTCAGCAGTACTGAGAAACAGGTTTTTCTGCCAAGGCAGTTAGAGGATCTAGGAGCCATACAGAACTTTGAGAACTTCAATGTTGTTAAAGTTAACCTGCAGGTACTTGGTGGTGAAGAGGCCACTCTCTTTTTTTTTTTTTTTTTTCAAGCATGTGCTCAAGCTAAACAAAGTCCTGTACAGGTTTTCCTAGCTCAAAGAGCTACTAAAATCCAGATGTGGTACAGAGGCAGAGGTGTGATATTTCATATTTCATTCTCTGTCTCTCAGCCATTCATTCAAGAGGACCCATACAGAGATGGAAAGAAAGTGTTGAGCAAACTCAGAAGGCATTTCTGGAAAATGTAGGGAAAGGGGCAGAGGAAAATGAAATAAGGTGACATAGCAGTAAAAGAAACCTAGCTCCAAGGCAGTGATAATGAAAACAAATTGAATTTCAATTTAAAACCACATTAGAGAGTCTTGAAAGTTTGAGTTTGATACATAAGCAGCTAGTACATGGATTCAAAGATAAGATCTGGTATGAAAAGATAATTTCATTTGTTATTGTTCAGTAGAGAGTGGAAAGGTGATAGCAGGGATGCGATGAGAAAGCCGGTCTAGAACAACAGTTAAATTAGGAGAGGGAAAGTAAAGGAGTGAATTACATCAAAGGCAAATTTTATTGGTAACCTAATCCTGAAAACAGTTCCTAGTCTGTTGTAAAGTATCTTATTATCAGACAGTAATTTCCTGCAGGTACTGTGTATATATCGTTTCTATACTATAGTGCTGCTGTTGTGTACTGTTAAAAAACAAAACAAAACAAACCCAAAAAAAACCCCAAAAAAACCCCACCTGTGGCTAGTTAGTTTACTTACTAGAGCATAGTTTTGTCCCTATTACCTGTCAAAAACTGTTACTGCTCCTGTGTGCATGTTCAGTGGTAGGACTCACTGAACCTGTTTAGTAATGTTTAATTAGTAAATTAAAATGTTTAACTGCAATTAATGTTTTATTTATTTTACAGATTACTGTGCAAGTAAATTTGCAGCAGTTGGTTTTGCAGAATCAGTTGATTTAGAAATGAGAGATCTGGGAAAGACTGGTGTAAAAACTACAATTGTGTGTCCTTACTTTATAAACACAGGAATGTTTGATGGCTGTAGAACCAAGTGAGTAAACTCCTGTGAAGTTTTTATGCAACTTGTATGTTTAGCATGTTACATACTCCTATTTCCTTTATGAAAATCATGAGGTAGGCTCTTCTCTGCTTGTGTTATTTTTAGGGCCTCAAATGGGTGTTAACAGTGCTATCCAGTGACTGGGCAACACAAACGGCAAAGCCCTTGGTACTTTACTAATTTAAGCTGAAAGGTGAAATGTAATCGGTGTCCTTTCCTCTTCAGAAGCCAAATGGTCCAGTTGTCCTCTCTGGTTTCTAAACCCCCATTCACCTCCTGAAATCAGTGGCATAGCTTTGCTTGGTATGCTTGTATAGTGACAAAATTCAGGAGCTGAATAAAAGCCTAGTGTGTCTTACTATGAGCACTATGTGGATTTGTCTTGTGGGAGATCATACAAAGGGAAAATAACAATGGCCACTTTCACATAATGAATGTTCTGTTGTTCCTAGGATTTGTGGTATTTATTTCTTCTTTTAGTTGAATAACTGCAAAATTGAGAATTCTTTTCATTGAAATGTGAATCCAAAGCAATTTGTGTTATAGTAGGAAATGTCTTATCCTCTAGGTGGCCAAATCTGCTTCCTATTCTGGAGCCAGAGTATGTGGCTGAGAAGATAATCACTGCTATTCGGCAGGATCGAGAAATATTGGTGCTACCACGCAGTATTTGTTTTTTATTAGCTTTTAAAAAGTAAGTTATGCCTTTCCTTCTTTTTCTCTCTTTTCTGTCCAGGGATGTTTCAGCTATGTTTTTGACTAAACGTGCAAACAAGGCTTCTACTTGTTGGTGTGAATTTTCATTAAGTTCTGCACATTTCTGGAGGTTTTTTGGTGGGTTGTTTTTCTTTGGGTTTTTTTTTTTTTAATTTCTAGGGATTCAGTCTACCCTTAGACCACAGAACAATGACAGAAATGTCTAACTGTGACTTTCTGACTTCATTGGGGTGCAGTTTTACTGTGGGCTGTAGAGACTGGGCATGCTCCTCAGTAACTACATATCTGATGTCTTGCCCTGACAATTAGGGCACTTCTGACTGTTGCAAGCCAGCTAGGAAATTGATCTAATAACTCAAGCTGCCAAATGAGTGTAATGGATATTTTGAGAGGACTGGTGGTACTGTATTCTAGAGAGTATATTGTCTCTGCCAGTATTAGCCAGGTAAAACTAATTATGTGATAAAACTGCACAACTTTTCTGATGTCTGTTTTGTTTTTTTTCTCTTCTTCTTCAACTTCTCTACCTTACAGTATCGTACCAGTGAAAGTAGCTGTTCTCTTTGCGGAATATTTTGGATATTTCCATGCAATGGAAACCTTCAAAGGTCGAGCGAAGAAGGACTGAAAAAGTGCGAAATTTAGAGACCAGCAACTCTAAAGTGGACCTTGTTAAAGGTGGTCATGGGAAAGGTCTGCTTCTCCAGCAGCTGCAAACTTAAGGTGCCTCATTTCTCATTAGTAACAATTTTTAAGGAAATTTGCTTTTTAATTGGCTCTTAATCAACAACTTTCACTCGAACTATTTTTTTCATCCAGTGAACTGTGGTTTTTTTTTCATCTCATTATGGAAATACATTAATTGAAATTAGTTCCTTTGGTTATGTCTGTTATAATGCCTTAAATATGATCCTTCATCACAAACTAAGAATTGGCAGCTTTTGGGGGAGAAGGGACCAAGAAACCATAAGTATTTTTCAGGGAGCCAGGAAAGCCTTTAGTGGACCTGACTTCTCGCTGCCATTCACTGCACCATGAGGAGGGGCTGTACTGCTGGTGCCATTACCATTCCCTGGTAAACTGAGGAATTCAAGAGTTTCCTGAATTGACAGATTTGAATTTATACAAATGGAAGTTTTGTGAAATGAAAATGTGCTGTGTTGGTGCAAAACCAATGAAATATGTTAATTTTTGAAGGTGGTGATCTTGGGACTCACAGATGACTATGGCTGTCAGGGCAGGGAAGGGAAATGATGTAAATTATGTATTTGTGCTGCTAATCTACTTTTTTTCTAATTTTTTTAAAAACTAATACTGTAGCTGCAACTTTGTAGAAGTCTTTGTATCTTCTAAGTGCAATATTTTAAGAACAATTTTAAATTTTCATCTCCTAAGCAGAATAAACTTGTAGTTATAAAGCATAAGACTGCCAGTCTAGGTGGACTGTCAAACATCTTGCCAAGTAAGACAATGAGCTACTAAAAGCAAAGGTGTTATATTGTATAATCAGGGCTTCTGTTGGGATTATTTCAGAAGGGAATGATGCTGATAGAATCGGAGTGAATGGGATCATTACAGCCATAGCTTGAGTGACAGCATTATGTTTTGTTTCTCTGAATTGGGTGGAAGGTTGCCTTGTGTCTACAGAGCCTTGTTTTATGTCCAAAATAAATGGATAGTCCTATGCTGAGGAGGCCTTGCCCTTTTTGACAATGGCTGCTTAGAAAACTGAAAGCCCCCTTGATTTTTGGTAAATCCAAAACAAGAAAAAGGAAGGTTATACCTTAAATGTATGCCATTTCTGCACATGCTGGCTAAGCCCACCTGATGTCACAGTACTTTACTGGCAATTGATAACACCTGCAAACTAAGACTAAAATGCATTAGCATGCAATTAACTGAAGGACAGTATGGGGAAAATGCTGAATTTTTTTTTTTTAATATTTGGGTTGTGGTTTTTTTTTCCCCATGATGGTCTAGAAACTATTTCCCTTGTCTATGCAATTAGTGAGGCTTACCAGTGGAGGAAAGTTTACATAGGGATGAGCAAGAAATGCTGAATAAAACAAATGTGTTAAAAATGGCCTTACCTTTATAATGGATTGATGAGAGTTAGAATTCAGTCTGGTGAAGAAAAGATTTATCTTACTGTCCTTTCAGACCTGCAGCTTTTCTACCTCAGAAACTGTGCTCATTTTACAGTACACTTCAGGAAATGAGTATTACTAATTGGAAAACAGTTATTGCCTAAGTGTGCTGTCCATATGTACATTGCACTGTTTGCTGGTAATAAAGTCAATCACTAACAACTGTGTGGTGTATCTGTGTCTTGCAGACTCCTCACCTTTTTATGCTAACAGAGCACATTTTTCCTCCTAACTGTGTGTGAATTACTAGGTGTGCAGGATTCTGGAGCAAAGGAGGAGAGAAGTGGATTATACATATGAACAGTATGTATCAAACTCCAACTCTTGTGAGAGCAAGTAGCTTTTCATTCTTAGTGTCTCTGCGAACATGTTCTGCTGAGGGGATGAAAGCAATCAGTTTGGCTGTGGGATTTGTGGATTCTCAGTGGGTTCAGGTTTGTCACACCACTAGGAGGATCTTGCCTGATAATCTGTGCCAGAGAAGTAAATCTCCATGTAGATTTTGCTACTTCACAGAATTTTTGAGCTTGGAAAGGACCTCTACTCAGAGCAAGGTCAATTAGAGCAGGTTGCTTAGTACTGTGTCCAGTCAAGTTTTGAGTATCTCTAAGGCTGGAGACTCTACAACATCTCTGGGCAACCTGTTCCAGTGTTTGTTCACACACAGTTTAAAAACAAATAAATGAAAATTGTGTTTAAATTGAATGTACATTTTTCCAATTTGTGCCCATTGCTTCCTGTCCTTTCAGTAGATACCACTAAGAGTCTGGCTCTGTGTTTTACACCTTCCCCTCAGATACTTAGGCACGTTGAGCCTGAGCCTTTTCTTCTCTAGACTGAGCAGTCCCAGCTCTCTCAACTTCTCCTTGTATGACAGGTGCTACAGTACCTTAATTGTCTTCACAGCCCTTCACTGGACTCACTCCAGTATGTTCATAAGTGTGAACGAGTACGATGACTTTTAGAGACCAAGTTCTGTAGTAGGTTGAGTGTGCATAATCTGTCATACAGAGCTTCACTAGAAAATCTCTGCTAGCTAGTTGTCCTGGTAGGAGTACACAAATATTGCTTTCTTGCAAGTGTGCTGCTACCACTTTGCATATTATGGTCACTGTCAAATTACTTTGTGTGCTGGAGGATAATATGAAGCTAGTTTCTTCAACAGTTTTTTTTATATTGCCAATGAAATGTCTGACTGGCTTCACTCATGCTGTTAGATACAGCTAATGTTATCTGCAATAATATTTATATTCACACTTTAAAGAATATAGATTGATGCTTAGCATTCAGATAATGAAAACATCAAAGTATCTTTGCTTTTAATTTGTCTGTGATTGTAACTCTGCCCATCTAAAATGGGTCAGGCTTTCAGATTCCCTTCAAAGGGGAGAGAGCACTTAAACAATCACTTCACGTTCAAGGAATAAGGTCCTGTTGTCTGCTTCTTCCTAGATTTGGAGAGAGGCTGCTAGGCTTGATGGGAGAGAGCTACAGTTTCCCAAGTGGAAAACCACCTCAGAGAAGAAGGCTGGAGGACGGGTGAAAAAGTAGTGAGGAAATTCAGTTCACTGGTTCAAATGGGAGTCCACTAAGTTTGTGAAGGGGTGCAAGAAAAGAGGGAAGGGTGATATTGTTGATGAGTAATTAGTTGGTACATGGTCTCCTTCTGGAAAGTACCAGAAGACATCCTTTTGGTCCACAGGATTCTTGAGGGCTGGACCTGTTTCTACTGTTTTAGAGAATTTCCTGAGCTAAAAAAGGGGTAGGTTAGTGTTATGTCTTAAATTCTCAAACAGGGTGTTTTGTAAAGAGGATAAGCAGAGGGTTAGGCACTTTGGAAAAGCAGAATATAGGACAGGAGAGCAGTGTATGTATATATATGTGTACTTCAATTCATATATATACTTCAATTATACACATATGAAGTATAATTTTTAAGTTTTGTTTGGACTCTGCCTGTACAGAGGTAAAAAGAGGCAGGTCAGAGCGGTTGTGAGTGAAGGAGCAGCATGCCTCCTTCCTGAGGCAGACAGGAAGGCTTCCAAATCCACCCCCATTTCAAAGTCTTTTTAACTGGTTTTTGCAAATTGGTGTGCCATAGCAGGCTCAAGCTTTGCATCTGAGGCCTTGTAGGGACTTGCCTGTGCAATGCTTTCTATCTTGGATTAAATAATGTCTTTAGAAATAGCAGACATTTTATGGGGTAGCACCCTGACTGCTAGGAACCCACACTATGGAGACACTGGCATTTTCACATCTTTTTTTTTATTCACCCAGCCACAAGGCTAGCCTTTTTTCCATTATTTTTTTAGAACATGACACAGAAATAATGGATTTTTTTACCTCTGAAGGAAGAGCTGTTGCATTATTTCCACTGTGGAGGCCTGTCCTGTGTTCTCTTATGTATACATATGCTTTTTGTCTTACCATATTACAGCAGACAAAGTCACGAAGACATACCATGAATATCCATCCATGTTCTCCCCTGAGTTATAAGTTGCTTTGTTTTTTTTCTTTTTAATAGTGTTCTCTTACTATCCAAAAAGGAGCACTAAAAGTACACATAGATCAAGGGAACAAGCTAGGAGAGATGTTTGGGGACCACACCATTCCTTGACTGAGGATTTTGGGGGAGGTATAATAGAACAACAAATTATGGCTTTACAACCCAAATATGAATTCACTCAACTATTGTGAAGCACCTTATTTAGCCACTTTGAAACGCAGGAAGTCACCCTGAGGAAGTCGACAATGTCTGTTTTTGTATTCCTGCATGTAAACTATTAGAGCTGCTGTGGTGACTAATGAAGTTCTGTGTTCGTTAGGGTTTCACACCCATGTATTCCATGAAATCGAAGACACCCTTTGCCACAGGACTGGTCTCCAGATTTTATACACCTAACAAACATTTTTAAAGAACATTTTCAGAACAATAGATCTATTAAACTATAAAACAAATATAACCTAAATGAAGAATGACTTGAGGTGAGGAAAGGGCTCAGAAAAGGTGGTAGCTAAAACAGTCTCTTGCAGAGACTATTTGAGGTCAGAGTGCTGAAAAGTTGTTTGTTCCTAATTGGGGAAGTAACTACCCTTCTTCTTTCCTCACTGTGTAAGCAAGCAAGAAGCTTTGGCTTTTGTTGGGATGCATTAATAATATCTGCTAATCAGGGGCAGAATGGTCCTGCATCTACCTTTCATCAACCAAATATTCATGGCACTGTGTCAGTAATGACTTACTAGCACTTCAAGATTTCTGGAAATTCCTTGGCTCTCATCCTATTACCACTCCCAAGTTGGACTGTAAGGAGACTTGGATGGAAAATATTAAGAACCTTTGTATTTTTTCTGTGTAGAGAAAGGACTGCTATAAATTGACTGCTGTTATCTCAGAGCTTTTTAAAGAAGGCTAGCAAAATGTATTGATTGTAAATGGAGTGTAATCCCTTAAGAAATAAGAAGCCTCTTAACAAGCAATTATGAGAAAAAAATCATACCTGTAAACTTACATACACATACATTATGCTTAACTTTACAATAAAGTTAATAGAATGGTAAATAGTTAACTTCACTTGACTGGAGACTTCCAACACAAATGGCTGATATAGTTTGAAAATGAATCATGCAACTGATCACGCAGCTTAGCAGTGGCTTTCCACCGAGGCTGGAATAGTATTGGAGTATGTGGTATTACATACCACTTAGAGATGTACATGTGCCCTTGCATTTGTTTTTCTGCAGATATTTGGATATCTGCATTCTGCATGTGGTGATGTTTTGGAACATTACCTCTGTGTGAAAGAACCTCAAATAGCATCAAGTCCAATGTCTGCTATTCCAGACAATGGAATATTGTTTAATATTGAAGATGTGGGATGTTCAACAAAAAATATGGGAAGGAACACCTTTGAGTAAAACTCACATCTGTTTCTCAAACATCATGCTTATCATAAGACTAATTTGAAAGCTTATTGAGAGACAGTAAGCATGATTATATGAGCAAACCTGGCTCATATTGGGATTCTGCCATGTCCTTGGATCTTCCCCCACAAAAATGTTAATAACAATCAGACTTGTTCCAAAAATAAGAATTGATAAAATTACACTTGTTCACTTAGCTTGGTCCTGCCAGGTGATGAACCCTCTGGCTTTGCTACAATGAGATGTTACACGGATACTTTGAATAATCCTTTTTGGCACTGTTTTCTCTACCCTTACGTGACTGAGAATTTAACCATCATTGTGCAACCATTGGTTTGCTGGAGGATTTCGGCTCAGAGCACCCTAACAAAGATGATGATTAGGAAATATCTGTTGGGAAAGGGTGATCTGGCCAACCAGCTGAACAGGGGCCACGATATTGATGCTCTCCACAGAGGAGGGAGGAGAGCTGAAGATGTGCTTTGCTTGAGGATGGAGCCAATCCCCAAAAACATATTAAGCCATACAGCAAAGAGGCCAAAGTAAACAAAATCCAGCAAAATAATTGCTGTTTGTAGATAAAGCTTAGTTTTTTCCTTTGCACTTACTAAATTCTACCCTCTTGATGGTGGGCAGCCAAAGTAACTAGCTGTGACTATTTTCTTCAAACTTCAGCCACTCGAGGAACTATTGCTGGTTAGATTAAGTAGTACAAATCTGTACCACAGCAGGTGGAGAACAAAATGCATGCTGGTTCTTGCTAGGGTTCACACCAGAGACTTTGTAATGATGTTCTCACGACGTCTGCTTGCTGGTCAGCAGGGATGGTTGGTGCTACTGTCACAGAACAGGCAACTGGCTTATACATTACTTTTCTTTGACTATTAAGGGGAAGAAAGTACTGACACTGAAAGAAATAGACAAAAAGGCCCATTGATTGCATTAGTTAAAAATTATTGTGGTAAACTAGCATTGTTTTGTACCTCTCAACCTCTGTTTGTGAAGGACATTTAGACTCGCCACATAGTGACAATGGGTTCTCCATGTTTTTTTTCCCTAGCAGCTGGTTGGACATGTGCAATCCTATGGGGATGTAGAGTGTGGCAAAGTTTTCCATGTGGTTTTTAGTTTTTCTCCTGTCTTTCTCCACCATCACCAATCTGGAAAACAGTAATTTGAAATAGCAAGATTTCAGAAGGCTTTTCTAGATCTCATCTCTTTTCAGGAACAATCTCTCTGGTTGGAAATATTCCATTATTTTCCATGTCGCCAACTGGAAAACAGTGAAACATCCCTGACCGGTATTTCTCCTATTACATTGTACATGAGCTATTCACTGACTGGTTTTCTGCTAAAGAAGGCTTTACAGCAATGCCTGTGAAAAGCCCTATCAGGAACAAGCAGTTGCACAAAGAAGCTTTTATTAAGCAAGATCTCAACAGGGATTGTTGAAGTCACAGTAAAATCTCTGCAACCACCTCTAATTGCAGCGAATCTAGATGTGCAAGCAGGAAAATTCTCCCAGCTGCAGAAGACAATTCTCTTGCTAGTCTGCCTTGACAGCTCACTGTTGCTTGAGGAAACGGAGC
Source organism: Nyctibius grandis (assembly GCF_013368605.1). Lineage (NCBI taxonomy): Eukaryota > Metazoa > Chordata > Aves > Nyctibiiformes > Nyctibiidae > Nyctibius > Nyctibius grandis. The sequence continues at coordinate 69,835,738 of NC_090660.1, read as the reverse complement.
CAAGCAATTCACTTCTAGTACTTCAGCAGGTGATTCACCAGCAGCTGAGTCATCCCTGTCCAACGCAAGCACATCCAAAACCCAGGGAGAGGTGGACGGCTGGGGAAAGGAAGCACAACAAACCTTCCTCCACTAATTTGTGCCATCTGGCAGTGACAGCTCATAGGCCTGCAGCTTTATTTGCAAAATATTGTTTACAATTTTTATTACAAAGTCCATAGGGAAAAAAGACTTAATTTTATTTAACAGTTCATCATCATTACACAAACTGTTGTTCTGGATTCAGCTTCAGAAAACAGGAAGCAATACTCATAAGATTGGTTTGTCAGGCTTTTTTGCAGACTTTTGTTGTTAAGAAGTCAAACAATTAGATGGGAAAACTGGAACTGAACCCACTGTCATGCAATTGAAGTCTTTTGGTGTTAGAGGTCTCTCTGGTGAGCCACAGAGGATATGAGCTGTTGCAGAGTCTTGACTCATCACTTTGGTTGGTGGTAACCCAGGCTTACACGGGAGGTCTCTTGGCCTAGATGTTCGTAACTGAACAGAAGGGCAGCAATCACGAACGGTTATCTGTGAGCAGATGCTGTGTGGTGCCTGCAGCTCACATGTCCCAGTGCTTGCGCAATCACTTTGCTTAAGTGTGAAATTATGTAAGACCAGTCATTAACCCCACAGAAGCTGTTCCCTTTAACCTGATGGGTTAGCAAATTTGATCAGCTCAGTGAAGGATCCGGAAAGTGTGAGAACTGACAGAAGGTTGAAGATGAGACTGTCTCTAGGCAAGGGGATGGGGTAAAAGGAGCAGGGTGTCCCCATTTGACAATGGTGAACTGTTAGATAGCTCAGCCCTACAATTTAACTTGCCTTACAATGTTTTCTTTACTGATCTCAGAGACCACTTTAAAAAAAAAGAAAATCAGTAATAATTAGTTGCTTTCCATCTGCTTCAACTAACAATTAAACACCAAACTTTGCAAGATAAAGGTACGCAGTGGATTATTCATTAACCCACAGTGCAGGAAAAGCAAATTCACACACTGTGTAATGCTTTAGAACCCTTGGCTACCATCAAAATATGTCTCAAAAATCACTTTGATCTGTAGTTTCCATGGAGAAGGAGCATCCACTGCACTTCCACTCTGACCATGCAGCCTGGGTTGAAAACAGAGTTTCTACCATCAAGGGTGGGGGTGAATGGAGTAGACATGCTTGTCTTCTCAAAGAAAAGGCAAACTTTGGCTTTACTTCAGGACAGGAAAACGAGTAGAACTAGGTTCCAGGTTCCCAAATCAGCTCAGTTTCTGTAAGGGAGCATGACTGGAGGGAAAAATATTTCTCTATCTTCTCTCCCTTTTGCGCCCTCTTCCCCAGACAGGAGGAGGAGTTGGGAATTCAGCATGTGGTACAGGTTCCTGAGGAACTTAAATGAAGGTGTAAAAACATCAGGAGTGTGATATGAACAGTTAAAGGTCAGGATTTGAGATGTATCAAGTGGTTGGGCATTCCCCTACTAGGAGTATAGCCTGAGACATAACCAGAGGGCAAAGAGTCACAAGGAAGAAACACTGCCTAAAACCACAGCTTTCCATTCTGAAAACCTCATCTGAAACTCATAACTCATACAAGAGTCCTGTGGGGATGCTACAGGTCTACAACAAATAGGGCATAGATTGCAGTGTTCCCCATCCATGTGCACTAACAGAGCATATCATCGGTGATCAAGGCTTTGCCATTTGCTGAGTTGGGAACTTTGACACTACAGGTGCATATGAAATTCTGAAAGTTATTTGAAAGAGTGAAGTAGCTATGGCCTAGGTCTGCATCTTTTTTAAAAAAAAGCCAGATTTTACATTGGCAATAAAACCCCTCTTCTAGAGGTGGGTTTTTTTTTAGATAAAAACATAGTTCTGTTATTAAATACCAAAACAAGTCTGCAAATACTCTCAAACATTCTTTTTTTCCATTCTATTTCCCCTTGCTTGAATTATCCTCACACATGACACTTAGCTTAATGACATCCAAATAGTTTAAACAGGTCTAAAGAAGGGGGACAAAAATAAGCTTCTAGTTTTGAGAGCTAAAATGTGATTGCTTCACAAGAGGGAAACACACACGTGATCATACGCACGCAGTGAACGCTGACACGTAAATGCCTACTTAGACGTGTGCTGGTTTCCTCGCTGTTTTTGTCATGGGGTTTTTTTGTTTATTTTTTTAGGGGAATGAGGCCTAGAATTTTGAACAATGAAACCATTGGTATAGGTTTACCTGAGAAACTACCTGTCTTCATAATAGGGTTAGAGATGGCCTCTTCAGAGGTGCCATTAGCTACTCCTTCCTTGCATCATTTTTTTCAGCACAGCTGGTAGAATGTGGTCTGTGTGAGTAATTTGGAAGTTGTTTTTCTGCTTTTGGTTAATCAAATCTTAGCTGTCCTTGATAGCAGGCAAAATTCAGGGCAGACATAAGGAGCACAGAGCTACTGCCTGATGTAATTTTTTTTTTCTCTCAGGAATTAGGTTTTTGTAGTACCTGGGAAAGAAAAGTACCAGTTATATGGTCTGGCTTCTTGGGAATAGAAAAAATTACTTCAGTTTCCTACTGCTGTCTTTACTGAATCAAAATACACTTTAACTCAGCTGGGTGTCCAGAGGTTGTGGATGCTTTCTTTCAATGTCTAGAGGTGAAGCTAATCTTCAGCGATGCTGTTCGTTACATGCCCAGAGAACTTGTTAGGAGCAGATGACACACGTGCTAATAAGCAGGATGTCATGCTTTCATCTCTCTCAAACAGCTTTGATTCTGTTTAGCAGACAGGGAACATTTCAAACGGTTACCCTCATTTACAGCAACTTGCGATATTCCACAGTACCTCGAGTACTGTGTCCAGTTCTGGGCCCCGCACTTCAAGAAAGATGTTGAGGTGTTGGAGCGAGTCCAGAGGAGGGCGACCAAGCTGGTGAAGGGTCTGGAGGGTATGACCTATGAGGAATGGCTGAAGGAGCTGGGGTTGTTTAGCCTGGAGAAGAGGCGGCTCAGAGGTGACCTTATTGTAGTCTACAACTACCTGAAGGGAGGTTGCAGTGGAGTGGGAACTGGCCTCTTCTCCCAGGCAACTAGTGATAGGACAAGAGGACATAGCCTCAAGCCGTGCCAGGGGAGGTTCAGGTTAGACATTAGGAAAAATTTCTTCACAGAAAGGGTTATTAGGCATTGGAATGGGCTACCCAGGGAGGTGGTGGAGTCACCATCCCTGGAGGTGTTTAAGAAAAGACTGGATGTGGCACTTAGTGCCGTGGTCTAGTTGACACAGTAGCGTTAGGTCAAAGGTCGGACTCAATGATCCCAGAGGTCTCTTCCAACGTGATTGACTCTGTGATTCTGAGGTTGATTTGCAAGAAGAATAGTCTAAACTCCCTGACACAAGCAATGCATTTTCCTAGATGTAACTAGTATTTGGGAATTTAAGTGTTTCTCATCCATCTCACAGAAGTAAACCTACTCCTACCAGTCACTTTAAAACTTTAAAACACTTTAAAAAAATCTTTTTAAAAACTTTAAAACTTTAAAAATAATCAAATTGAATCAAAATATGCTTCTAATTTTAAGAGAACCAATCAAAACTCCTTTTTAACAACATGTGACTAGGAAGAAAAACAATATTGTTTCAGCTTCAGAAACTAGGAAATGATGGCACAGTCTAAGGAATATGTATATTAAGAAACATCTTGGCAAGCAGACACCCTCACAACCAAATGCTAATATTTCAAAATAAAATTACTTTCTATCTCACTTTGCTAATAAAACTCTTATTCCAGTGGCTGAAGTAGTGACATCTAATATTGGCTTGCCTGATTATTTCACATAACATCAAGACTTACTAAACCCTACCTAACAAAACAGATAGTCAGCATATGCTGGGTAATGAAGGTAGAAGTGATAGGTTAAAAGGGATCATGGGCAGTGAAACAAAGGGCTTGTGGATGCCTTACGCTAAGAAAAGCCATGCTAAGGACCTGCCTTCATAATACAGTGTGAAATTGTCGTTCTGGCAGTCTAGTAAGCTGTGTTTCACACTCAGAGAGGGCTACCTACTCAGAAACAGCAGGACATATTAAACAATTGCTGTAATGTAAATAAGGGGAACATAAAGTCTTCTTCCTATGTCTCAAAGAAATCTGATCTTTGTACAACTCTTCAGGGTTTGAGGTGGGGAGGGGAAGTCTATATCTTGCTTTTTTTTTTTTTTTTTTTTTACTAAGTCATTTTAAGGTCATTTGGATAAATACTGGGGGAGTCAACATTATCTGTGAGCTGCCTGACAGGCTCCAAAGCACGTGATCCATAATGTCTCATCCAAGACCCACTGTGAAGATACAGCACATCCTGAATCCCACACGCGTCTTTCAGTTGAGAAAGTGATATAGGGAGGTAATTTCTGGCAAAAAAAAAATTCCTTTCTCATGGTGTAATCACCTCTCTTTGGAGAAGTCACACTTGATGATTATAAAAAGCACACAACTTTCATGGTTCTCGGTCTCTGGGGATAGAGAGAGATGACTTGCTGTCCAGAAATGTTGAAATCTGTAGTGAAGATGGGCTTTTGAAAGAACAACTCTGCATATACCAAAGCATTCACTATCCACAAAAGGGTTTGTGATAGTGAATTTAACACAGTGAATGGTTCCCCTTGTTAGACATCCCAGAAATCACTATGAAACTGGAAGCAGAACCCTAGGTTGCTTTCTGGTGGTATAACAATTTCCTACTCCGCCCTCCCCACCCCGTTTTTTATCACTGATGAAATGGAAAGCAGTGAGCCAGGCACACGAAATCTCTCACCTTTCTTTGGCTTTCGTTTCAAATCATGATTTTTTTTGAGTTTCAGGGATGGGTTGTGTAGCACAACTGTGCTAGAGTATCGATCTCTTTTTTAAAAAGCCGGAGGAGGAGCAGCTCTGCAGTAAGCCTCGCTGCTGTGCTCCCAGTGGAGCCGCCCTCTTTCAGTGGGAAACCTCCCAACACCACCGGCTTTGCTCCTTCCCCTCCAAAACACTGCGTGAACCAGATAGCTTAGTAAGCACCAAATTAATACTGCACTAATAAAAATAAATTTATTGGCAAAGTACTTGATTTGGCTCCATCTAGTTCAATGAAAAGCACTTTATTAAGTTAATTTGCTTACCTAAAATTTGCTGAATATGTTCTTGCAATGCCACATGCTGAATGTCCTTTTAAAGGCTTGTGTGAGAACATCTGTGAACCTCCTGTGTCAGAAACATCTCATCAAAAGTATTAATCCCTTACTGAACAGAAAGTGTTATTTCTCTTGGGTTGGTGCAGAATCTAGCAACATGAAAGTTGAACTGGAAGTAAATCATGAGGAAAAACTTAGACATAAAATTATTCTCTACAAGTGAATAGCAATTCTAGACCTGATATAGGATGCAAACAATAACATAAATGAATCCATTAACACTTTAAATTAGCAAATTGCTCTGATTTTAGAAAGTGTCAGCTTCTCACTGCTTTACAGAGGCCAATTGGTAGCAATAATCAGCAACAAATGACCTCGCTAGCACATTCAAGAATGACCAGCCTGTATTTCCAGACCAGTACAAAATTGGGCAGATGTGTACCCATTTGGGTCAAACTGAGAATAACATTTCCCTGACACAGGAGCAGCTGGCTGTTTGCAAACATCCAGCTTTACAGTGGCTCTTCCAGCAGGCCGATCTCCTGCAGCTGCCAACTGGAGGAGACCGAGAGAGATACTGACGCTCTCTGCCAACTCCTGGCTGGCAATTTTTCTACACCACAGAAAACCAAAGCATTTTTGTGAACTCTTCTTGTCCCACAGCAACCCTAAAAGAGCTGAGGTGTTAAAGTATTTATTAACATAATTGATTCTCAGGTTTTGAGCATTAAAATTTAAAAGGGCAGAAACCTGAAAACTGCTTTTAACGCACAGGTAGGTAAAACCCACCAGCGAGCCTTTGCAGTGCTTTTCTACTCATACACATGTGCTTGCAGCACTTCATTGCAATGTGATCACATCTAGGACTAAAAAGACTGGCACACTGTCAAGATGACTATTTAAACTGCCCAGCTGGAGATGCTAGGAAATCATGACTCCTTCTAGGTTTTATCTGCTTTTAGCCGCCTGCCACCTTGAGAATCACAGCCCTTGTGTGCTCACAGCTTTGAATACGTAAGCCCCTTTTTCAAGCACAGAAAGCCTTGCTTGGCCTGTGATAGCAGCTATGGCTTCAGCATTTGCTCCCTGTCTTTTGCTGCTCACTCAGACACCCTACATTGTCCCTTCCAGCCCAGGGGTACAAGTGTGGCTGCAGCTGCACAGTGAGGTGCCCAGGGGTCCAGCTGGGCTGAAAAGCAACCATCCTCCCTTTCTCCACATTTTCCCTTCTCTATTTTGTGGCTGCGTACATTCCCCAGGCTGGAGCCCTGCACCAGCACTGACAGTGGGGACCACAAAGAGGCACCAGCTGGAGGGCAGGAACAAGGGACTTGGAATAGCAGTTGCTGAAGGGAATTGCTGAAAATACGACCATCAAGTAACACCCTGCAGAAAAATTAATTTCCTTCTGCTCACCCCCACACTAGCAGACTTCACAATCAGTCCCCAGGGCTGATGGAGTGAAATGTTTATTCCATAAATCCCAGCTGTGCTGAGGTGGGGAGAGACACCCAGTCCATCAGCACTGCTGGCACCAAAGTGCAAAGCAGAACACGAAGCACCAGGGACTTCGATATCGAAGTGTTTGGCACCCACAGGCTCTAGATGTCTGAACACAGAGACAGCCAACAGGTGAACAGGTCCTTCGGGATCTACATTTTAAATGTGAGTCAAAGTGGCTCTTCCATCCTGTATAGAATCATCCCAGGATTTAAACTGTCATCTTTAACTTATTTAAGGAACTGATTTTGTTTACCTGTTAAGTAGAAGAATACTAAAACACAGCATTTCTTAGACCATCAGCAACATCTGTTTGAATCCATTCAGCACTAGGAAACCTAGAGCCAAAGTACTGAAGACTGATACTGCAGGATATGGCAAATTCATGGCACACATCCTACTTTAGGATCTGTCCCTTTACCTTCATTCCATCCTTTTGTTACTTATGCATTGAAGCAAGCACTGTATTGCTAACATATTCCAGTACAGCAACTTCACCCAATTCCACTAATTAACAAAAAGCAGGAGAAAACACCAGAAAACCCCTACTACCCTACTTTTCACATGCAACCACATTCACTAATCACTTCAACAGTTGTATGCAACTCTAGAGCCAAGGACTGTTCAGGGGTCCACATGTTTCAAGGCAAGAAAAACTGAGATTCACATGTGGCACAATAAAAAAAAATATTACTGGCAGGCTATTTCTGTGAAAACATCGCAAAATCTTTTTTGACAAAACAAATGCAATCTTTTATCATCAATGAAAAATTTTTAAGATTCTTCACAGGGTTATACGAGCATTTGCAAGCTTGAGCTGATGATACCTATTTCTACTATTAGTCTAACTTTGTCTTACAGCTGTGAATTGCTTTTAGCATATTCAGTGAGTACCTCTTTTCTATCTTGAGCATAATCCTTCTTGTTTGTCATTATACATCATCTTATAATTGCTTTCCTTTTGGAACAACTCTGAAGTGTAAGTGCACTTTTTAACCCATTGATATAACGCAGCACTGTTTTCACAGAATCACAGAGTGTTAGGGATTGGAAGGGACCTCGAAAGATCATCTAGTCCAATCCCCCTGCCGGGGCAGGATTGCCTAGACCATATCACACAGGAACGCGTCCAGGCGGGTTTTGAATGTCTCCAGAGAAGGAGGCTCCACAACCTCTCTGTTTTATCTATACACAGAACGCTGATTTTTGACAGACACTAATTCAATTTTGTTGTATGCATATACAACAAAAATCTGACCCGATCCATACAGTTCCCAAACTGTATAGTTTGCAGCTATTTTTAACATCATCCAGCATTCATATTTGACTGCTTTTACTGAAAAGCAGTTAAAGAAATCTTTTATGTTCCTTCCAGGAACAATAAAATTTATGTTCCTTCCAGGAACAGTAAATTTTAAAAGGTTGCTTTTTTTTTTTAAATTGTTTTGTTGATATGTTACTTTCTATTTTAAATCTACTGATCCACAGCACACATGAAATGGTGTTTTGCAATGACTGAGGGTGATTATTCTTATTTTCCAGGGCAATGGACGACACTGATATTCCCTGGCACAAAGGATGAGTTTTGTGCCAGGAAACGGTCCATGAAGTGTTAAAAAAAAACAAAACACAAACACAGCATAGTTAAGGTGCTGAAGTACAGGATTTTAACAGCACCTTTCCAAAAAGCAAAGGCTGAATTTAAAAACCTTTAAGAAAAAAAATACAAAGTATGTTGAAGAAGGTGTAAATTTAAAATACTGAGCAGAAACAAACATAAAGAACAGGAAAAGATGCATGCATTTCTGTTCCACTGAGGATGTTAGATACAAGACAACCTCTTTGCTAGAACAGAATTAAATATGTAGTACAGAGAAAAAGCAAAAACAGAAGGTGATATTTGTGGTAATGTTTACCATAAAAGTGTAAAAACATTTTCCAGGTTAAATAAGAGTTTGGCATTAACAGAAAATGTTTGTTACACAGTAGCTTCAAAAGGTAGCTCATAGCTTGCATCCACTGATGTGACCCAGAAGCAGCATGAAATAGACAGAGGAAGCAAGATGTTTTTGAAACTGTTTGAAAGTGAAAACAATGTTAAAGAAAACAGCAGAGATTGAGCACTTTTCATGTTTGTTTCAAGTCTTGTGTTCTGCCAGTCTCACTTAAATATCAGGAAGTGTTTGCACTGCATAGCTATTTATCAAAGTAAAATAGGTAAAGAGGTAGCCCAAGGATAGTGGGCCTTTTAAGAGAGAGTAATGATTGGAAGAATAGTGCAATGCAAAACCTAATTCACCAATAATTAATGTTTGAGTTTAGAAAAAACAATCAACTAAACAACAACAATAGCAGGTTGTGGAATAGCTAAACCCACGCAGCCCCTGAAATAGAGAGGCTGTGAATATGAATAATTCTTTGGGGTATAAATGAGCTAGAAGTTAATGCAAGTACCACAATTTACTTGGCAAAAGAGGAAAAAGCCTAGATATAGAAAACAATTCTCAAAATTATTTTTAAAAGAATGTTCTTAGAAAACTAGATGTGATGTATGCCTAGCTTCACTGACAATGAAGATTTTATTAGGTTTAAAAAAACACCACCAAAAGAAACCTCTGTCCTATTGATGGAAGAGCCATGCCAACTTGTCTGATTTTGTTAGATATTTATAATAAAAGAATTACTCCCACACACAGCATCAGGAGAAAGCATTTCATATTAAATGGCCCTCATGTCTCTCCTCAGAAGAAATTTTCTAGGGAAGGAACTGCTAACAGTAATTAGGCCATCTGCCACATTACTTCAGTATCAGAAAGATGTGAAAATGTGTTGTAGCTCTCAGTCCAACCAACTTCAGCATTTTTTTTTTTTACTATTTCTCTAGTGCCACAGCTGTGTATGCCATTCTAGAGACTAATACAAAACAGCAGGTTTCTGCTCAAGGAGCTGACGGCCTGAATTAAAAGTGATGCACCACCATTCAACAAATGAGACTGGAAAGCTTTCTTGAAAAAGGGCTACCAGAACTTTAAAAAAAATATAAGGGAGATCCTTTCACTACCCACCAAATTAGGATTTTACATAGATACACAAGTAATCTTAAGAGTTTGCTGCTAGAGTAGTCTCTATTTTTTTTTTGTTTGTTTTTTTTTAAAAATCACAGGGAATTAGCTACAGAAGTGCATTTCTGGACTGAAGGGGAACACAGTGGCATAAAAGCCAGACACTTAGGAAAAAAAGTAAGTCAGTTCTATAACACACACATGAGCAGGGAAGATATTCCAGCCAGAGCTAATGGAAATTAGCTTGTGAAAGAGATGACTAGGCAAAAGGCAATCAGCGAGGATAACGTTGTAGAATGAAACCTTCAAGATGAACTTTGAACCTTAGGTATGGATAGTGATCACAAATGTACAAGATAGGGTGGGAAGCAGTATAATTGATAAAAGCAAGAAGGTAATACAGAAATGATGAGATGACACAGTATTGTACCTGAGGAAAAAGTTCAAAAAAATAACATGAGAACAATGTCCACAGGGCAGAGTACAGCATCAGTGTGACAAAGACAAGAGGCTGAGCTTATTGAAGGGGATGCTGAAGGGAGAGACAGGCAAACTGCAAAGGAATTTCAGGTTAGCTGCATCGGGTTAGCAGCTCAGTTGTCAAAAGGGAAGTAATCGTGTGTGATTTAAGGATCATTAAGTTGAAGGCCTTAAAACTGAAAATCCTCAGAAAAGGATTCTGAGATAGGAGGCATCAAGATAGAAATGTAAAGGATGGAGAATAATTACTTATTCAAAATCTGATGACTTGTAGTTACTACATACATGATATTGTATGTATAAAAAAATATACTAAGGTTTTATTTTAATGATCCACTGCATTTAGTCAGTATAAATGCAGTACTTCCCTCTTACATTTTTTCTATCAAATAGGTTGCAACAAAATTTTAAAAAATGCTGAAGTAGTATGCTTGTTTCACTTCTTAGTACTTTACTACTTATGGAACTATTTCCTCCAGTTGCCTCAAATTCTTGCAAGAGATGAAAAGCCTGCAATAGTGTACTATTTTCCCAAACTTTTTTCTCATTACGTTTACTTTTTTCATAGCTATTTTGGAAGACTGACTTTAAAGATGCAGATACTTTTAACATGAGTTAAGGGCTGCCTCCAAAGGCATTAGAGCAGAATAACATTGTCTACTCTAAATTCATCCTGTCTGTTCTGCAGAAGTTTATGGGAAACATCCCATATACGCATGCTCTTGGTCACACGAGTGCAAGTGTTTTATGAGAAGACCATTAGGTTAGAAAGCAGCTTGGCAGAAAGAGACCTGGGGGTGCTGATCGACAGCGAGCTGAATATGAGCCAGCACTGTGCCCAGATGGTCAAGAAGGCCAATGGCATCCTGGCCTCTATTAGGAATGGTGTAGCCAGCCGGTCTAGGGAAGTGATCATCCCTCTGTAGTTGGCACTGGTGAGGTCGCACCTTGAGTACTGTGTCCAGTTCTGGGCCCTGCACTTCAAGAAAGATGTTGAGGTGTTGGAGTGAGTCCAGAGGAAGGTGACCAAGCTGGTGAAGGGTCTGGAGGGTCTGACCTATGAGGAACAGCTGAGGGAGCTGGGGTTGTTTAGCCTGGAGGAGGCTCAGAGGTGACCTTATTGCAGTCTACAACTACCTGAAGGGAGGTTGTAGTGAAGTGGGAGTGGGCCTCTTCTTCCAGGCAACTAGCCACAGGGCTAGAGGACATAGCCTCAAGCTTTGCCAGGGGAGGTTCAGGCTAGATGTTAGGAAGCATTTCTTTTCAGAAAGGGTCATTAGACATTGGAATGGGCTGCCCACGGAGGTGGTGGAGTCACCATCTCTGGATGTGTTTAAGAAAAGACTAGACATGGCACTTAGTGCCATGGTCTAGTTGACAGGGTGGTGTCAGGGCAATGGTTGGACTCGATGATCCCAGAGGTCTCTTCTAACCTGATTGATTCTGTGACCACAAAAAAGACTCAGAGCTGCAGCACACACAACTCCCTGCCTTTCAAAGCTTCAGCTATTAAACCCAAAGTTTTCAGGACTCTAGAGCTGCTAGATGACTTTCTTCTAACACCTTCAAGAGCACAGACCCATCCCAACTGTAGCAGCAGCAAGCTTCCAGAGCCAAACACACAAAGGCCTTGTGCTATAGGGTAATGGGAAAGGTAAGATGGTAAAATGTACAAATGGGAGTCTGGACATTCACCAAGGCCTGGCAGAGCACCTGTAGCTGCTGCTCAGTGCTCAGCAGTGATCAAATGACCACAGCAAAAAATACTCTTTCAAGGACCATATTCCAAAGCTTCTCAGGCTGCACAAAAACATCCTATTTTCCAGCAGTGATTTAGACTCTTGCCCTCCTCTTCTGTTCATAGCATAGAGACAGCACCAACATTCCCTTTCTCCTGCATGAATTCTGCTATCTCTGTGGGAAGAGGCTAAAAAAGCTCGACAGAGCCAGTAGTGGGTGGGTGGAGTGATTCCATTTTCATACAGTCTCTTGTGCAACAGCACCATCCAGCTGTCAAAAAAATAATGAAACATTAATGCCACTATCCAGATTTGGTCCTTTTACCACATGCAAAATGAAGAATTACAACTATTAAACAAAACAAAATCCACAGGTCTTTTCTGCTTCTGAATTAATTATATTGGTCCATTGTGTTACATTTTCTGGATTAGTACACAAGAGTGTATTTAGCAAAACCAAGAATTCAACCCAGTTTATTTCTGCCCAGTAAGACTGGCAGGCTACAGGTCACCTCACTTTCAGTGAAGTGTGGAATATAAGCTCTCAGGTATGAGGAAAAGACCATTATCTTTGGCTCACAACCAAAGACAGTTAATCACACTACAAAAATTAATGGAAAAAACTCAACCATTTTGTACATAAGAGCTTATGTTTTAGCTATCATAACTAACCACTCTTGAGCTTCAGTAGTGAAAGCAAGAACAGCAACCTCCAGTGAGGGGGAAAACGATGAAAACTCAGACTTAACTAATGGATTACTCTTGAGAGGCATGATGACATGAGGAAGAAAACTTCTTGCTTTCCAAGATTCTTCATAAAGTTGTGTTCTTTAACAGTAAGGTAAAGCATATGCAGTGGAAATAAATGAATAAATGGCATTCCCTACAACAGATGACTGATTACCTGAATTAAATCCACAAGATCACTGCTTAAATTGCCCTCAGCTCTTCCCTAAACTCAGTTTTGTTGTATCACCCACAGGGAGCTTATCATGGGTGTCCACTGATGATCAGGAAGTCTAATATTAGAATACTGTTCTTGCATTACATGTGCCTTAGCCTGTCCTGTGATCCCACATTCTTGTGTTGTTTGATACTTGAAAGCAGGGAACACATCTGCTTTTCTGGCTTTCTAAAGTCCAGTACTAGTTCCTCACAAACACTTTACAAAGCAGTACAAGGTATCTATTAAAGTCTACAGATAAGTCAATCATCCTTTAAAAAAAACAAAAACAGTAGAAACTTTCCAAATAAATATTGGCAGGAAAAAAACTGTAAATGCAACAATAACCTAGGAGAAAGGGCATTTCTACACTCAAAGAAAACTTGAAAGGAAAACCTAGGATAAATGAAACGACTTTAAGGAACTTCAGCTTATGCAAGGAAGAATCACCATCAAGAGGAGATGCTGTTTTTCTTGCTTAGAACTAAAACATACAGTAGATTTTAATGTAAGCCCAGAACATAAGAGCACAACAACAGGAAAACAGCAAGCGCTACATGCAGCCAAAGCCACAGGAGCAAAGAACATGCCCAAAGATACAGCAGAGGTGCCAAATGACAAACCTGTGCTAAGTGGGAAAGAATGTGCCCTTAGACAAGCAAGGCAGCAAAAACAGAAGGTACAGAGGCATAGCCGTAAGGAAAAGGGGACAATCAGCTCCCCCAAAACTGCAGATGAAGAAGACGACCAAATAGAGGCAAGGCCAATGAGGAAGTATTATGGGTAAGTTTGACTAATGAAAGCAAGGAGTTCTCCTCTCACTAAGACAGGGAGAATAATGAACACAATACCTTCAAGAGAAGCTGTATTAGAAAGTCATTGCAGGACTTCATTAGATCAGAGACAGAACAGAGTTAGTAGAAAAAAATGCTGGAATAAGAAGAGACCAAAATGCTCACATCAGTAAAAAAAGGAACTAGTGCCAAATGGGGGGAAAAAGGGAAAGACTGGTATATAGGAGGGTATTGGAAGAAGGTGGCGAGGAGGTGGCAGGCAAGAAAGAGCCTTTGAATCTATAATGAAGTTTCTTCTCTCTTCCACAAACAAAAAAAAAAAATGTCAAAGTTTGAATTTTAAGCGCAGAGAAGGTCATTTAAAATAAAGAATCTGATGATCTTGATTGAAGACAGTCTATTTCCCTTGCCAGAAACTTGTGACATGGCTTGGAGGCTGCACAGCTATGCTCAGAGTTGCATACTCAAAAGGCATAGAGTTACACACATTCCAATAACAGAAAGTGTATGATCAATCCATTTCAAAACTCAGATGTATAAGGGGAACAGACAGAAAGGAGGAGTAAATGCAAATCTCCATTAGTTACTAGTCAGGTCAAATAACAAGTCGAAAGGTGGAAAACAGCATATAAATCCCACCAAGCACAGAAACAGGCCTCCAGTGGAAAGAAATAAGACAAGCCAGACAGAAGGAAAAACAGGAAGCCATGAAGTCTTTCCAAAACAGTCTAAATAGAGACAACACTTTTACACCATCCTCCATAAGGTCAGCCAGAGTTCTGCCAACTTGATCGCAGTAAGTCCTAAAGGATTTCACGTGGAACTTGAGCTCATGACAGTGGTTTTTCTGTTTTACCACAGGGTGCAAGCTTTTAAGCCAGGACACCTGAAGGTACTAAAGGTAAGAAAACAGTGTTTCCCCTAGACAGCAACCAGTTTACACTTACTAGGTGTTCAGTTTAGTTAAGGAATCAATCTTACTTAACATTAGAGTACCTGTTCAAACTGAGCTTTGTAGTCTTGTATGAGTAAGCATTTCCAAACCCAGGGTTTCAGCTGTCCAGAGAGTCTTAGGTAGATGTACTATAGTTAAACCTGCGATGTCACTCAGAGTATATGTTTACATGTCTACAAGTCTGCCTGCCTCCCTGCCAGCAAAGTATCTGTTTACTATCCACAGAAGATAATATTCAGTTCAGACCTGAGGAGTTCAGTTCTATCTCCATCAGCCTCTCTAACCTTGTAACAAGCAAAGCTTGTGGATCTGATTTATTGCAAGCTTCTGCTGTCACAGATGAGTGCAGTGGCAGATCTAATGACAAGCCTGTTGGATTTGGAATTTTAGTTTGTGAACACTCATATTTAAACCAGGACAGAGAATACAACTCATGTGAAAATAGTGATAGGATCACACATGATAAATACAGAATATTAGGCAGAATAGCTCAATACAAGAAACATGGTGCACATACCAGTCTCTCAACCTGTTCTATCCTTAGAACTACACTGCAACACTCACCAGCCCCCTCTTTTCAAACACACTGTGAGTCCCATTAATATTATATTTAGCATTTCACAGCATGTTAGTTTCTACTTCCAAAGCATCTAGACATAAGCTGTATTGACACCCATGTCTTCCAGTGAGAGGCCAAGTTCCCGTGACTGGGAATATGAATAAAACCAGTAAGTTCTATCCTAGAAAGCTCATGCATTTCAAAATTTAAGACTTATTTTAATCCAAGATACAGCAACTGTAAAGTCCAGTTCATAAAAGGGCAACTTGCTGCTGATAAGTCTTCATATGTACAGTGAAAACATGCAATCAATGCAAGTTTCCAGTCAGTACGGCTTCCCCATTGATTCCAACATTTTCCTTCTCTCTTCCGCTGAGGGCATCTCCGGTTTCACACCATTTCTTTTCCTTTGCATCATAACTTCATGCTGAAAACAGAAGAAAGTGACCATGAGAACACAGATTTCTCAGAAGTCTCTGAGCTCCAAATGAATAAGATTCTTTAACAGAAGTACTCTTTATTTATCAAGAGCCAGATTCTCTTCAGTCTGATCAGCTGATAACTAAGTGTACTAGTATTTAATTGAAGATACCGGATAGTTTACCTTGCTGCTTCAGAAGACAGCGAAATTACAGTATTCCCATTACGCTATGTAAGACTAACATGCAATTGTCTGTAAAACCTTTTTTGGCAGTTTGCGCAATCATTTAAAGGCTAAGCTAAAAGACTCTTTACTACTACGGCATAAGGAAAGAAAATAGCAAGGAACAGTTTAACTGCACGTAGTTCCTCATGATACTCTTCTACCTCAAGAGAGAAGGAAATAAGGACACAACCAAATAAGAATGAACTCTTCCTAAGCTTTATCTTAGGTTAAAGCAAACATGACCCAAAACAATGGAAAAACAGATGAACTTATCTTACCTCAGAATTTTTTCATTATATTCATTTAAAACAGAACTTATTACTAGAAATATCTGACTCAAATTCAGTGGGAAACATATCAGGTACTGCAAGAACACTGACTCACAACCTAAGAGGGTAAACTTAGGAGAACCAAGCGAAGTACTTTGATGTGCATCTGCTTAAGTCTTCCAGCAACACATACCAAGACTACCTAGGCCTGTAAGTCACTGTAAAAACAGTAGCAGTCAGCACTAGCTAAGTCTGAAGAGTTCAGAAAGCAGTGTGTCAGAAGTAATGTACTTAAAGCAAAGCATGGAGTAAAATTTAGAAAATCTACTGTGCTCACCCAGAATTTTCTGCAGCTTTTGTACTTCAAAAAATAAGCAGTACACATATCCTTCTTATAGTTGTTGTCATCCATACATTTTGTAGAGGCATCTGTTTCCTTTAGTAGGGAAAACATACTTCAGAGCTGAGGGAAGTTACTGTACTCAGTGTCTAAAAATTCTAACAAGCCCCAGAATATCTATGAAGATAGGAGGCATTTTCTCAGATGAAATAATAATATCAAAGAGAGCAGAGGAACATCTATCACAAAGGATAATCAGTAATTCCAAGCAATGACTTCATTTAGAGATAACAGACATTATTACTCTTTAAATAGTAATGATAGAGTCCATAGAATAGTAGTTTACAAAGATGCTTGGTATAACCCACCAAAGACTCTTAAGAAAATCAACCAAGCTTGTCTAACCAGGATTTCAGGCTCTGGTTTTAAGGACAGAAAATGGAAGAGATTGCTATCGGTTGTATTACCCCTATTTACGAGGAATTACTGGTTGTTATTTCATACTTACTATAACAGATGATTTTCAGCTTTTCCCATCTTCACACTCCTTAAGAAACTTTTTATGCAAAATGCCAATGCGAGAGTGCTATCCATAAAAGAATCCTCTAGAAATTGCATTATTTAACACTGAAATATGCAAACAGAAATCCCAATTTGATCATCTTACCGCTACACATGGATTTATATCATGGTTTCTAAGCTGTTGTGCATGCCTGGACATTCTAGACAGACACCCAGACCTTGGCAAGAAACAGAAAAGAAACAGGTTAAGCATCTAGTTTTAATAGCAACTCAGGATTAAGTCTGAACTGCAGCATTCCAATAACACACAGTTAGGTTGTCTTGAAAAAAAAAAAACAAACCAAAACCCACAACTCACCACCACCAATCTTTTTCAAAATGTTATTGCACAAGCACTAACAGCAAGACAACTCAGGCAAGTTTAGCCTGTCACCAAGATTGCTTACTCCCTGATAAATTCCTCCAGAGAATGGAGCCACTGCAGTCACTCTCATACCAGCCTGTCATATCGTTGAGGAAGTGACCGTGTCTAGGAGAAACAGCTCCACAGAAGCTGTTCACAGCCAACACACTGCAAACACTTCAATTAATAGTGTGTGGGAGCAACGTACAAGTAAACTTTTCCAGATCTGTGCCTACTCCTTAGGTGGATCACATCTGTATCTTCACTGAGCTTTCCAAGGTATAACAAGTGCCCAACCATCTCCTGTGTTGCTGTATCAGGTACTTAATAGAAAAAGAAACTGTTTCACTGCAAGGAGGGACCAGATCCACTTACACTGTGTATGACAGCTTGAACCACATTTTTCACTGGTTTAGTAGTTTGACACTGACTCTAGGAACTGCAAGCTTGAGCGGCAGAGTTCAGTGCCAAGAACCTACATGGATCCAAAATGATGACATCAAGAGGAACAGCAGACCCTCATTCCCTTTACTACTTCCCATATACTGCCTCTGGCACACATATGGCCATGCAGGTATTTGTTCCAAACAAATACTAAATCTAACCAAAACCAAACTAATGTTGACCAGATGACTGACTGAGCCAATGCAAGCAGAAACACACAACTGAGGAAGAGAGCACTTTTTGCAGCAAATTAAAAGACATTGTGGATGCCCCTTTCCCTGGCAGGGTTCAAGGCCAGGTTGGATGGGGCCTTTGAGGCAACCTGGTCTAGTGGAAGGTGTCCCTGCCCATGGCAGGGGGGTTGGAACTAGATTATCTTAAGGTTCCTTCCAACCCAAACCATTCTGTGATTCTATGATTCTAAAACACAGCTAATTAAGGAAACACTGAAAGAACATCCTTGATTATCTTGTGGGGTTTTTTTTTCCTTAAAGATACTGCTGCTAATTCTAAACTTAAATCTCTTTCTGTTCACATTAGAGACTGATAACTGCACGTCTGCAGTAAAAAGCCAGTTTTGCTTGGTATCAGCAAACAAAAATAAGATACTGCGCTTAATAGCTCACAGACAGAAAACAATCTTTTAGATGAAGGTTCTTTGGGTAAGAGTAAGCTATTCCAGGTGTGAATAAGCTTAGATTTTACATCCTGTGCAAGTATGCTCTCCTGGTCCTTGGAGTATTTTTTGCATTCCACATGATCATTTTCTGCAAATGGGCCTTTTAAAGAACAGCATTAGGAAACCTTTCCACTTTCCTTTGAAAACTACCCAGTGTTTAAGTTCACTTTACAAGCTGGGCAAATGTTTGCTATTTCGTGGGTGCAAGAGGATTTTTGATCAGGCACTTCCAACTCAAATGGAAACACAAGCATGTAGAACAATAGCATCAACCAGACTTCACGAAAGGAGGGGGTTGGAAAAGGAGAAAACAAGAGCAGCATATCACAATGCCTCATCTAAGTCAGTACCACAGACAGAAGGTTTTTAGAGGTTTGTTTGTGTCTGTGTTACAACTCTTTCATTGATATTAGAGGTGTAAGTACCACTTAAGCAGACATGCCTCAAGGTGTACAGTATTGGACTGACTTCAGCCTTACTCTTTGAGAGAGTATTCGTGAGTCTGAGTCATAGACTGCGTCATCATCAGTGTTCGTTATACAAACTGCAATTAGCATTTTCAGTTTGATTACACCACCAGAGTCTGCAACCGTGCCCAGTTTAAGGAACAACGCACACAATACATTAAATACCTACTTAACGAACAGGCAGTTCAGGTTCTCATGAAGCTGCTTAGTTCAGAGTAAGCAAATGCTTAAACACAACTTAGTACTACCAAAAAGGTCTGACAGCTCCCGCGCGTGTTCCTCTCTCCCCCTCTCCGAAGCACTTCACGATTTGAGCCCTTATCAGCTGGAAGGGCAGGCAAGTCACGCCGGAACGCTGCCGTGTGACTGAAGGAGCAGCTGAGCAGGAAGCGAGCTTCCCCCCCCGGTTTTTGCACAGGCTTCCCTTCCTGCTTTCAGCTTACAGGTCTGAGCCCAGCCACAACCAAAGCCCTCTCTATTCCACGGTTCTTAATTATGCTTTAACACATTAACAGTTGTAAACTGTACCACAGAGAAATAGGTCTGTTGCTAGCACTCTCTAACCCTAGGGCTTTTTCAGTTCATAAACCATCAGGGTATTTCTCTATAGGCTCCCTCCCACGGAAAAGTGTTTTGTTTTTTTAAACACACAAATACATACAACACTGCCAATTATGCTACAATACAGACCAGCTTATTAAACCCTGAACCCTGGCGTGAAGACCGTATAAAAACCCTACGGTTTTTATCGCTATTACAGCGAGAGAAGCGGGGGGCGGGAGGAGGCAGCCGGCGGGTCCGGACGCTCGGCACCGCCGAGCCGCCTCAGCCTCCGTAAGAGGGACGGGGGGCGAGTCAGGTGCGGAGGGGGCGGGCAGACTGCCACGGCGCCCACCTCCCTGCCTTGCCGCACCGGCGGCAGGGGGGCCCGGAGAAGCCCCGCGCCCCCTTCCCGCCGCCGCCGGCCGCTCTCCCCGCCTCGCGCGGGTACCGGCTGTCGCCCCAGCGGCCGCCGGCCGGCGCGCGCGCAGCCTTCCCTCAGCACCACCTGCCGCCGAGCGCGGTGCCCGGGGCCCGCCGCAGCCCGTCGCCGGGCCCCCCGCGCCGTCTCCCGGCCAGGCAGGGCTCCCCCAGCCCGCGGGCGGGCGGCGAAGAGCGAGCGAGTGAACCTTCTCTCCTCGCCGGCGGGGAAAGAAGAGGAAGGGGCGCCCGGCCGCAGGCACCGTAGGCGGGCGGGCAGGCAGTGCGGGTCGCCGGCGGCACTCACCTCCGTCGCCGTCCGTGTCCGCGGTAGCCCGGGGCGAGAAGGGGGCAGCCCGTCTCCAATTCGAAAGACGTCAGCGGCTCGGGCAGCCCGCTTAAGTACGGGCGCAGCCTACCCCGCTCCCGGCCTCGCGGCTCCCCCCGGCCCAGCGCCGCCGCCGCCCACGCCCCGGCGGCGCTGAGTGGCAAGGTCGGGCCGCCAATGGCGGCGGCGGCGGGTCCGCCCCGGCCTTGAGCGGCGCCTCCTTCCACCAACGGGGCGGGCGGCGCGGGCCGCAGGCGCCGGCGGCGGGGCGCGGCCGCGGCCCTGACTGACGGGGGGAGGCGTCCAACCCGCGGTGCGTGTGGGCGGCGGGCGGTGTGGGCGCGGCGTGTGCGGCAGGCTGGGCTGCACCGCAGCGCATACACTACAATGGCTGCTGGAAAGACGGGAAAGCAAACAATTTCCAGGCCCGCCGCGTCCAGCACGAAATATGGGGAAAAAAATTACAGAAAAATCGGAGAACACTGTAAAGGGTGGAAACGGGGCGCAGAGGGGATGCTGAGGCTCCCGCGGTGAGTCTGCTGCGGGTTTGGGGGGCAGGCGCCGGGGTTTAGCAGGGAAATATCAGGGTTATTTAAATTATGAAGGGGGAGGAGGAGGAGGAGGAGGGGGGAGAGGAGAGAGGAGCAGCGAGCGGCGAGGAAAAGTTTGTGTTAACCATCCCTCCCTTCCATCCCTCGCCCCCCATCTCCCGCAGCCCCCCACCGCCCCGCGTCGGACCCCCTCCCCCCCCCCCCGGGAGGGAAAAGGCAGGGGAGGCGAGGCGAGCGGTGCCCCCCTTCCCCTCCCTCGGAGGCAGAAAGAGATGATTTTCAGAAAAAACCTCTCTCAGGAGTTTCCTCCACTCCTCCCCTCCCTCCCCGCGGCGCTCCGTTGGTTCGCGAGCGAGCGGGCGAGGCAGCGGTCTGCCCGGGGGACGGCAGGAGGGCGCGGGGTGCCCGCCGCAGACCCCCGCGGCGGGCCGGGGGCCGGGGCCGCGGCGGCGTCGCGGGGCAGGGGCAGGAGCGGGAGCTGCGCGGCCGCCCCCTCCCCTCCTCGCCTCTCCGGAGCCTGTGCTGTGAATGCAGTGACAGCGGCGAGAGCGGCGAGAGGGAGCGGAAGACATTAGAGACCGCGGTGCCGAAAAATGAGGGAAAAAATTAATATAAATTCGCCCTCCGCCTCAAACCGGCCGAATTTCGCACAGAAATTTCCCCCGTGGACCCGGCTACCCGTGGGGTGTCCCCCGGACCTGGCGGCTGCGTCTTTGGGGGGATCCGGAGTGACTTTGGGGCACTCGACCCCCCTTTCCCGTCGTTTTTTGGACAAAAGTTTTTTTTTTCGTAATAAAGAAACGAATTTGCCTGCTCTCCCCCTCCGAGTGGCCCAGAAGCTTTTCCCTTCCTCATCGGTGTGTGTTTAGAGAAAAGTGTGAACCCAAGTAAGTGCTCAGTCGTGTTGCATTGGGGAGGGGGGTTTGCTAACTGAAAGCAGGAGAGATCCGGAGAGAGAGAGAGAGAGAGCAGGGACAGCTTGTTGTCAGTATCATAAACAACCAAAATGGAGGGAGAACTGAGGCATATAACAAAATAAAAATCAGAAAAAAATGCCAAAAAATACCTAAAAATCGGGGCTGCTCCCCCTTTTCTTCCTCAAGGTAACAGAATAAAACCCATGTCTTCCTGAGACCGTTTTAAGGTTTCAGGGAGCAAGGAGTTAATATTTATTATTTTTTTTTGTTGATGAATTCTTTGGAAAGGCAAAAGCCTCTTATAACTCGCCACCGACAATGAGAAAACGTGAAAATCCCTTTCAGGAGAGAGAGGTAGGGGGAGATGATAGTGCAGAAAGTGCATAACTTGGGGGTAGTGTAGAGTGATCCTAGATAAGATAAATGCTGTATGTGCTGCTTTAAAACTTCCTTTTTAAATGCTTTTTGGTATGTTTGGGGGGGGTTTGGAGATGGGGGCTCCTTTCTTTTCCTTTGTCTTTTTTTTCTTTCTTGGGTTTTTTTTTTTTTTTCGGACCGGCATGTAATGCCTTTGTAGTGTCACTTTCCTGATCTAATTAGGATGTGTGAGGCAAAGAGTAAACCTTTCCGGTTTATAAAGTGCGTTTTCGTTGCCTTTGAATTTCAAGTTTTCCTGGTGGCTCCCTCCTCTATTTAAACTGGATTCTTCAGAGGAGTGTGGGGTTGAGGTAATGCTCCATAGGGAAAGCAGAGAGGGCTCAGGGGCAGGGCACCTCTTCTGCGGGTGGTTGCTGGTTTCCCTGGCACGTTCAGTTCACCTGTTTGTCTCCTACAAAGAATGTCTTCTGCAGTCTCCTCGTTTTATTTATGTGAAATAACGATGCCTCATCTCGCCTCACATTGAAGTTAATGCGAAAGTGCTGCTGATGTTGGTTCCACGTGGGATCAGGGACATAGCAGGGCATTTTAAAGAGACAGCTTCTCTTTTCCTAGGGTTATCATCACCTCTGCAGCACCTCTGCCTCTAGCAGAGGGATGGTTCGTTGTTTTGGGTTTTTTTTTTAATGGAAAGGTATCAAATCGGCCCTGATCTGATAAATTAAGGCAAGATAACAGGGGGATACATGCAGATTCGTTTGGATCAAAGCAATTCTTTTGTGTGTAGCAGGTCTTCAGGGGAGTTTTCTTGGTGTGTTAATTAAAATGCTGTGTTTTGGAGAGCATTTTCTGGAATGAGTGTTGCAGAAATGAAAGGGTCTCAGGTTGTTTAATATCAAAACCTAGTGCTGTTCTGCTAGCTATGAATTCCCTGGGAGGAGACCTGTGTGCATAGGGCAGTTTCACAGCCATTTTATAAAAGGTGTGAAGTGCATTATTCTTACCTTGAATAAATTCAGTTTTGTTGGGGACACCTGAGTTTGTTGAAGAGTATTGTAGACCTTGTTCTATACTTAAATCTTCTGAACAGTCCCAAAAGGTTTTGAAGGTAGCGAAAATAACTGTAGGTTTTAATTGGCCAAACTAGGGGCTTTTTACAAGTAGACCTTGCTGTGTAATTATAGCATCACTTGGAAGAATAGCCTCTGGCTTTGTTTAAAAAAAAGAAAAATCATCCTAACTGCCGTCTAGTTTTATGTATACGTGTGCATGTGTGTGTGCATGCATGCTTTTAGCATGGGTTCTGGCTGATACAGTTTTTTGCTTATTTTTTAACTTGTAAGTGTTTAACTGAAATGATGTGAAATGCTCTGCTTGTCCCTATTATCTCCTGTGTATTTTAATTTTCAGCGAAATATCCTATTTAAAAAGTTAACATTGCCTCTTAACATGGCAATTTGATATCTTTGTGAGGAGTTACGATGTTTCCTTTACACATGCCCTGTTTTTGTACTCTTCATATTTAATTCTAGATTAAAAATTGCATACAGGTATGTGGTTCTTGAGAGGGAAGATGGAGTACTGAACTTGTAGGGAGGCTATTTCAGCAAGTGTTTTCTTTGAACTTGTGGAAGCGAGTATCAGTTGTGATAGCCCTCTGTGTTGAATAGCATGTGTTCCCAAATGATCTGTACCTTTTCTGCAAGTGTGACCAGAGAAGCTGCTGTACAGTAGTTGTTGACTAGGACAGTCTTGTGGTTAGAGATTTTGGAAGAAATCTCAAAGTTTTCCAGTGACTCACAGTTGTGAAAATTAAATCACATTAACTGCTCTTAGGCTAGAAAAAAAGGCTCATTAAGGAAGAAAGATTAATCAGTTTGTATAAAGGAATGAAATTGAACATTTTTCCAAGACTGTCTTTTATGGTTTAGAGATCTGTTTTATAGTTAGCAGGAATTCATACTTCAGAGTTCCTTTCCAAATATTTCTCACACTGATCTCTTCTTTTTAATGACTGAAGTAACATTATCCTGAAATGCATAAAAAATTGATAAATTAATAGCAGTACACTGTGTGTTGGTGTCTTTAATGTACCAGGGTAGATAGATAGTAGTAGATGTATAGAACTAACTTTATTAAACTAGTTACTGGTACTGAGAACACTATTTAAGAACTCTTCAAATACTGTGTCTGTGGCCATCAGTATGAAGTGTTCAATATGTTACTACATTTTTACCTAATTAAGAGCTTCCAAAACATTAATATTGTAATACAGAAAATAGGTATAGGCTCTGGGAATAATAACATGAAAGAAGCTGTGTTGTGGAGTATCTTTCTTGACTTACAGTTATGTGTTACAAAGTAAATTCAATGTATCCAACCATAGTACAAAACTCAGGACATAGGGAGGAGGAAGAGGAAAGGGTGTTCTCACAGAATTTGATACTCTTCTAAAGGGGGTTTAGTTTTAAGGTGTAATCCAGATGGTGATAATAATAGCAGAAGATAAATGTTGTTTAGGATTGTTTTTTACAAACTTACTTACTCTTTTTGTAGAAAACTGATTTCTTCTTACGGGGATGATGTGGTGTTTAATAAAAATAGAAGTAACTTTCAAAGCTTCCTTACTTCTAAGAGTTAAGATAATCTTCTCTGTGATATGTTGCTCTGGTTCTATACATAATTCGGTATGATTTTTTCAAGATTTTCTAAAATTAAAACACCTGAGGAAACAAATACTGTGCGATGATGTTGTTAAAGTTACCCTTCTTGTTGTAGGTAAACTGGGGAGCTGTAAATGTGTTAAAATCCTTCTTAGATACTTATCAATCCTATTCAGTAATGTTTAAGAGTTAATAACTACAGTACTGTACAACAGTACAGCAAAGACAGGAATCTAAATTGACATGCATTCACCTTTTCTTGAATGCTTAGTTCAAGTGTGTCTCTTGGTGTGTACTTTTCATTTAGTAATTATCCTGAAAAATTAGGTTCCCAATATAGAATTTTGAAATATAAATTAAGAAACTTTTTAAAAGTTTGTGTAATTCCAAAAGGCACCGCATACAAAGCGCAGCCACTTCTAATGGTCGTCCATCTCTGCAGCTAGTCAGTCAAAATGGTGCCCTTAAGTCTCCTCCTTTCAGGGTAGTGCATGTGTTTTAAAATTAGTGGGTTAAAGAGGGCACTGCTCATGTTCCAAATAAACCACTGTTTGTAACTGTTCAAAGTTATTTTGTTAAAAGAGATGTTTTATTTCAGACTCTAAAACATATGTTTTTTAAATTTTGTATTTATAACCTATTACATCTTTAAACCCATTTTTTTGTCAGCAAATACCTTTTGAGAGGGTTCTTGAACAAGTTTATCTGTTTACCAAGGGGAGATATTTTGGAAAATGTGAAATATGTTAGAGCAATTAGACCATTCTCAAATCAGTGTAGAGTTAAAAGGAGCTAGCAGCCACCACCACCGAAGTGATAGAGCACTTGCTTTCAAGGAGATATTTTCCAAATATCTGCTACTAGTGCAGATTCAGCTTGCATTGCTTTTGAAAGAAATGTGCAGTATCTATCCACTGAACTGTTAAGCATCTTTAACCAATTACCAAATGTTTAGGTAGCCTTGAAAAACTATTTAAAAATAATTCAAATATTAGAACAAAGTAACATTTTGCATTGCTCAAATGTAAAATGTTTAAATTTCTGAAGGGTAGGGGATTTTTTTGTATTTATCTGAGCATTTTGATAATAGAGAGTTGTGTATTTTCCCTGCTAATCAAAAAATCGCATCTAGAATTTAATTAAATTTATATTGATTTTTAAATTGTGCAAACTTGTAACTTGAGTGTAAATCATTGATTAACTTTCAATATAGTCACTTATACAGCTGCCTATATTTTATTTTTAATTTTTCAAGGAATATAGTGACCTTTTATCTGAAATTGAATAAATTGTAGTTACTAATGCATTTTAAATAAACAGTTGTCCACCAAACATCAAATACAAAAAATTCTAATTGTACACAAGTTGTTAAAACCTAGTATTGAACAAAACTGGTAACCATTACTGCAAGTTCAGTTTTACTTTTATTTAGATTGCCTTGTTAAAGTATTTTTTGTCTACTTCAGTATCAGTGTTCACCTGTTATTGTCTCATCTTAGAAGAAGAATTTACCAGAAATTAATAGAATTAGAGGGGGGTTTTAAATTTTTGAGAAGATATAACATGCTTTTAAAAATAGTTATGTGATAACAGTTATAGAGGATGGGGCCTTCTCATAGGATATATTAAAATTGTTAATATTTAAATGGACCCTGCATGTCTTGTAAACAGTTACTATAGGATAATAGCATTAAAATTAACCACGGTACATAGCAGGGTTTTGAGATGACCACATAAGTACATACTTGACAGTGAAGAGTGGGAAAGCTTATGTAGTTACTCTCATGTTGAAGGAATAAATCAGTTTCTATTATAGCCTTCTTTGTAATAACTTCTGTCCGTTTCCTAATTCACTGTCTGTCCAGGGTGTAGAGATACCTTGTCAAATACATTAAAATACGCCGCCAGAGTGATGGGCTATTTTACACATGCCCAACCCTGGTGGTTTTGATAGGCTTACATGGGGGCATGAAGAGAGTAGAGTGTGGCCTGATGTGCATAATTTTATTTTATTTGTTTAAAGGAAAGAGGGGGGAAAAAACACCAGAGCTGAACTAGTATAAAACCAAAAAGTGAGATAGATAAAACAAATGAATGTAGACAAGCGTGGCTATAATACACAGAACAGTAACTCAAAACTCTGAAATAAATAACTCAAAGTAAATAGCTCAAATCAGCTTTGAGAAGTCAAGTGGGAATCAGGAAAGTAAAACCTAGAATTGCTATCATATGCAATTAAGAAATAACTATTTAAAGGAACTTGGAAAAATGCAAAAAGTGTCTGTTACAGTAAACTGAATTGCTATAATCTTCTTTTGCACTTAATGTGCTAAATTCCTCTCTCAAAGGAGAATATCCCTAGAAATCAGATTAGAAAGTGTTTAAAGGGAATTATTTGTCAAAGTTGTTTTTTTACTAAAGTTAGCATAACTAATAATAATCTCTTCCATATTGCTGTAAATAGTATTTTATTTGATATCATTTAGCCATGCAGATTGCACATCTACTTACTTACGTATTGTACAGGTAATTTACCTGGTAGCCTGACACTGTGTATCACTAACTTTCACCCTGAAAGCTTCTCTTTATGGTTGTGGGTCGCATTACACTTTGGAGACTGCCAAATCTGAAGTATGTCTCATTAAATAAGATGTAGATGGTTGATTTTGTCTTATGCATATTTACTGTGAATTGCCAAGTAATCAAAAAGCAAGGAGAATGTCAGAAAGTTTATCTTTCCTCTTAATTTATTGACTATGTATTTCTGTACTACAGGGTATCAGATTTACTAGTGCATGAGTTCTCTAAAAAGCCCTGCAAATCATCTGATTCTGAATTAATGAATCTCATTAGACTAAATGTTTGAACAGCAGAAAGACCCTGTGTATGCAAATCAGATTTTACTGTCCCAAGTGCTTGTCACCTCTAATAAAACTATTTATTATGTGGTATATGCGTTTATCATGAATCTTACATTTATATGTAATATAGACACACACACCTTTTAAGGAAATATCTGGCTGTTTAGGAAGAATGTCATGACTTTTGAATCAGTTGTGATATAGGAAGTTTTTTTTAAAAGAGACCTTTTTGAAGAAAAGGCAGAGAGAGATATTCTGGCAGCTTACTATTAAATTTCAGTCAAGCCTGTATAGTTAGTAATAAAACATTTACAAGTTTGTAAATGTTAGGTTTCTTCAAACTCTTACTGTCACGTAAGGAATTTTCATTTATACTAACTGTGCATGTACTACAGCTGCCTACATGCAAGGCTTAATAATACTGTATTTATCACATGGAAGTATAGATACAATATAAATTTGCAAAAGTAGAAATTGCCTGCAGCTGTTCTTCTGTTTTCATAAGATGATACGCTACAAAGGTGTAAATTTATGGTGTTAGCTACCAGTTATCAGTTACTGGTGCTCTTCCCCTCACAAGTACTTTAGGAAGAGTGAGCATTAAACTAAAATAAAACATATGTAAAATCCTGTCAGGGTTTTGTGCTCTGTTTAAAAGCTAAGCATAGACATTGTTCAAGCTTGTTTTGTTCACTGGAAGTTATTGTGGTCAATACACGCGTAATTTGTTTCATCTAGGACACTAGGAAACTGAACCATGTAGCTTAGAGAAGAGCATAGACATAGCTGATCACAGTAAATGCCAGTTAATTTGAATCTGTAGATTTTTTTCCTCTGTGACTTGACAGTTTTCTTTAATTCTTTTGAATACTAGGATTGTGTTTAGACTAAACCGCTTCTAATTATACCCCAGCACAAACATATAGCTTATGGCTATATTTTAATCAGTTTCAGAAAAAGTAATAAAAATATTATTGCATCTGTCAAAGGATGGTGTTGCTACATGCTATTTTAAATGGTGTTTAAGTACAGTTATAAGCATACCAGTACAATGAAATCAGCTCTATTCCTAAATAACAAAGTTACATTATTTGTTACTTAAAAAGTTACCAAGAATCATATTATGTTAATTATCCTAATTATTCAGGCTGGTTTTAATATGTGTTGAAATTGCTTTAAAAAGTGTATATGAAATATTTATATCAAACTCATTTAATTTCTCATTACTTGTAAAATGTAATGTTTTCCCAGTTGTAATTTTAAAGGGTTTTTGTCTTAGCTGCACAAGCTTACCCTTTTCTTTTGGATACACTCTTTTCTGAACCCAGCAGTTCTTTCACTTATTTAGAACTCTTTCATTGTCTCAAAATGAATTTGTATCCCATTAAGTGCTGATACTGATCATTTTTGCACTACAAAAATTGTGCTGAGGAGTACTATGGAATTGCTACAAGTATAAAAATTGGGTGTAGAGTAACACGGGAAGCTTAATCATAGTGGTATTTGGATGGTCCCAACTGTCCCAAACTGGATGAATACTAAACTAGCCTATGAGGAAAAGATGTCAGGTTTTGCAGCCTTGTAGTGTTAATCAAATATGTGGTATCACTGTTTCTCATGAGAAATACTCAAACACACTTCTAGCATCAGTTGCTGTAGAAGGCAAACAGAAATCTAGATTACACTTTCAGAAATGATAAACTATGAAATAAGTTTCTTGGAAAAAAACCTGGTTTTAGAGGTCTCCCCTGTAGTATAATATTCT
Source organism: Nyctibius grandis (assembly GCF_013368605.1). Lineage (NCBI taxonomy): Eukaryota > Metazoa > Chordata > Aves > Nyctibiiformes > Nyctibiidae > Nyctibius > Nyctibius grandis. Next base: position 69,806,313 of record NC_090660.1, on the reverse strand, counting down.
GTTACTTTTAAAAACTTGACCACTTCAGAGTATTTGAGAACGAGTCAAGTCCATCTTGAGTAATACATTTTGGTTTCTAGTACAGTTTTTATCTATGAATCATGTAAAACAAACTTCTTACTCTTCATTATACTTAAATAAAGTGCATTTAAGCAGTTTTTAACTGCATTGATTACTTGTTCATTTGATTGGAGTAGAAAGGTGCTTTAGTTTGGGGAGGTTTTTGATTTTTCTGTAGTTTGCCTAATAAAAATACTGAACATAAAAGGAGACTGGCTCTTTCTTTAAGCCTTGAGCGAAAAGGGAGGTGTGGTCAGGAAGGGACTCTGATGACTTAAATCACGGCCTCTCAGTCTCTCAAAATATTTAAATCCTATGAATTTGTGATTTCAGTTGCACAGTAATGTTGCAACCTCGAAAGTGATAATATGTTCAGTTATATTGAGATGAACTCCACAATTCTTCGTTAGGCAGATTGAATTCCCTAAAGGTTTTGTCTGAATAAGTACTTGAGTATTGTGCTGTTTGTTCCAGTTTTCATCAGGAATCAAGCCATAGAAAGTCTCTCAACTCTGAGCAAACCCTCAAAGACTTCATGGATGCCCTAAACCTCCCCCATTCCTGTCATAGTTGTAGTTGTTAAACTGTGGTTGAAGGTCAAATAATTCTTTCTGCTAAGTGTCCGACTTTTATCATAAAGGAGGTAGTTTGATATTTGGTGGTAGTTTTAGCATAAAGGTTTTATGTAGGTATCTTAATCGAAAAGCTTAAAGGCAGACAGAAATTTGCTGTCAGGTTGCAAACGCTCTGTAACTGTTACATGAAGTAGTACTTAAGTCACATTTGTTTCATTGAGATAGTAAGACTCACAGTTTGATGAAGATAGAGCTTAACTGATTTGTTAATTCTTCCTTCCCAAATATACATAAAAATTTGCCACCACTTTTGCTGCCAACAGTCTCTGAAGGTTATCCATCCATATATGTCCAACCTTTTTGTAACTTTGGCCTTTGTAGGAAGGTTAAGAGGTCTAGTGGATGGAGATAATAATGTATTTGTATCTTATGAGTGAGCTGCTACTTAGCAACTTTGTAAATTCATTATGTGATTTTGTGTTCAGGGGTACATCTGAGAGAGTATGTAGTCAAAAATACATATACTCCCTCCCCGTGCATGGCAGAGCTCAGGCCTGAAGAGCAAGTATTCTATCTTCTTGCTTTGGGTATTTTTAGGCTGGTTATGTAGAGATAAAAATTTATTCTTTTTTTTTCCCCTCCACTTGTTGTATTCATCAGTTGTTTAGGAAGTCTGTTCCTTGCTATTTTTTGAGTATGTTGCAGTGGCTGGCAAAGTTATTAAATGACTCAAACTACAGAATTTGTAGATGGAAGAGGGGGACTTTTTCCTATCTGATCTTGACCAGATTATTTGAAAGTTTCCTTGGCCTCTTTGTTATAAATCAAAACAACTTAAATTGAACAGTCAATAAAAATGCATGTCCCAGGTTCCTCTGGCACAGCTTATTAAAATCCAGTTGGATGCTGACAATTGTTTTCACTGTGACCTTTCAGATATTCACCCTCTGCTTCATGCTTTCCAAATATCATCATTTCCATCTATCAAATTCTAGGTAGGTCATTAGTAAATATACAGTAGTAACTGTATAGTCTGTAATGCTAACATTTTAAGCCTGTCTCAGAATGAGGGATTTATGTTAAAGTTAATGCTTCTCAGGGAGTGAGTGGTATTTCCCCATCTGTTTTTTTTTTATTGTAATGTGCATTTGAGATTGTTTCAGGTGGCATCCATGAAAAGGGATGATCTTTCAGGTTGTCAAGAATCAAGCTGTTCAGGGGTTTTTTAATAGGTTAAAACCAGTATTGTTTTTTAGCATCATTCAGAAATGGGTGGTCATTGAGGGTACATCATGGAACAGTAGTCATGTGCTTCTCATCAGGGGATGCTGCTTAATGATGGAACTGCAGTGTCCTGAATGTGGAAGGAGCAGACTTGCAGTGGAGGATTGGTCTCTTTCTGCAGTGTGAGTAGGGAACTTCCATACTCTGGCTTTTACAAGTAAATTAATTATTTTGAATAAGATCCTTCCTTCACTCACTGACATTTTCATTTTTTTCCTGCAGTATCAGAAATGGACACTTCAGGATGATTTTTACAAGTCTGTTAACTTGAAGGGGCAATTAATGTAGCTACATACAAAGTTAGCGTGTTTGAAAAGGACAAAAATCCTTTTACTAAAGATCTTGGAAAAAATATTTTAACTGTCTTGAAAGCAAAGAAAAATAACTACTGTACTAATCTGATGATATTTTTCAATGACGTAAATAATACTTAGATGTCGTGGGAGATTGATTTAGCAATAGCTTGGATCTCTCAGTAAGGGAATGTGTGTTATAGTAATATATTTATGAAAATAATACATAATGTACATTTAGAAGAATGTAGTTTTAAGTAACAAAACCATCAGATTTTGATGAAAGCAAAAAAAAATTATTTTGTGTCCATGTACATCCATAACTTTTTTTTTGAGGTAAAAAAGTTTGGTACCTAGACATGCATAGGTATTCAGAACCCTGCCGTAATTATTTCTGGGAGCTGTACAAACACAAAGCTCTTCTACTACATTCAGATAGTGCATGATAAAGTGCTTTCTAAGGTTAGTGAGTTTGTTGTTTTGTGGGCTTGAATTCAGAATTAAAAGTGATACATAGAAAAGTGATACGGTACTGACTTAGTAGCATGCAGTATTTTAGTCCAGTGTCGGAAGTGTATATTATAAAACCTGAATGTAAATGTTACATGGCTTTGGAGTTGACTTCCTAGTAATGTGGATTGTGCCTAGGAAAACAAGTGTTTTGTTTTGTCAGAATTACTGTTTCCCTCTGGTGTATTTGCCTTTAATTGAATTCTGCTCCGTGATTTTTTTTCTTCTTACTTGCATGAAATTGTGCTCATGGTTTTTCCTCCAAACAAATACAAATAGCGTTGTACTCCTGCTGTGATTATTATGCATAACACCTCTGACTCAGCAGATCAAAAGTTATGTTTATTGGAAAACAGAATTAACATTTTATACTTTTTTTTTAAGACCACTTAAAAATAGCTGTGTCAAAAGAGATTATGCTTTTAACATGCTAATCCACTAAGTCATCATACATCATTCTGCAGGCAATGTTTTTATTCCAGGCAGCTACCTCTTACTAGACTCCATCTGAAAGGTTTCAGGTTATCACAGAAATATACCCATAAACTTGAATTCTTAAGGAGAGAGACTTCTTTAATAGAATGAATAATACGTGCATTATCAAATTGCAGCCTTTTTTCCAAGAATTGTTTTATGTGCCAGTATGGTTTGGCCTGCTTTAAGGCATTCTGGTTATTCGAGACAAATTGTTGATTAAAAATGGCATATACAGAAACCTTTTCTCAGTGTGGAGGGGTAGCAATTCCTAATTTTAATGTAGAATATTACGTTGTGATGGCCAAATACCTGAATGGAATGCTATACTGATTATGGGAAAGATAGAGTAAAGGAAGATGAGAATTTATGCCAGCTGGATTGGAGACATTGGGATTCATCTGGATCAGTAGTTTCAGTTGCTAATCTTGCCCCATGTTCCTCTGCCACTTTGTTTTCTGAAGTTATATTTTCCTCATTCAATTTTTGTAATTGTATACTGCTGCTGTGTAAAGAGTCACACAATCGTGGGAAGCAGCAATACTGACTTGGCAGCAAATTCTGTAAAGTGCGAGAAATATAACAGAAAAGTATAGTTCTGCCGTATCTTTTGACTTCAGAAATCTTAGGTGTTACTTGTAAGGATAGTAGATATGTGTGTGTTAGTCTGAAATTTGACTGTAGGTTGACTGCTACTGTGTACATCAGTGAGTAGAACTTTTTAGGTGTTAAATACCAGTACAAGGAATTTGCTTGTACTTAGTTGAATTACAGTGCAAAGTTTGTTGAAACAGTAACCATTTTCATTTATTTTTACAAATGCTAATTCAGAACGGTACAACATGAGTGAAAAGTTTAGTTAGTTGTTACTACTTGGTACTCTATTCTGGCTAGTTATGGAGCTCTTTAATGTTATCTGACAGATTAGAGTATTTAACTTGAAAATGTGCTGCTGCTCGACTGGCGAGTTGGGACATTGCCTACTGTGATATCCTACTGGCAAGACGTCTGTAAAGACCATTTTAAGGCAAGTTTGGCTGTACTTGAAACTAATAGAGTTAGGTAGGGTTTGACACGCTGCTTTCTTCTGTAGGCACATGAAAACACCTTTTGCAATTTGGGCCAATATATTTTGAACTGGAGAAGTGTGTTTCATATATTCTAAAAGACTCTTTGGTTTTGGTGGCATTAGCCTTATACCTTGAAGTATGATTCTGTGATGTTTTGTTATGCTGCTAGTCCATGAACACGTATGACCAGAGCATTATATATGTTGTGTTGTTGATCACTTCCATATACAACCATCTGCAAAGAACAGTGCCATAATGAGACACAGGGAGAATATGAGAAAGGAGATAGGATGTGATATAGAGTAAAATGAAACATCAGAGGGCCTATGCTGAGGATGCAGTGACAGTCCAAAGAAGATTATCCTCACAGTGTTTTGCTGTAAGGCTGTATACTGCTGTATGTGTTAGTACTTCCTACATAGTACCTATAGATTATGTTAATAAATTAAGTATTTTCAACAAGGAGTTTTATGTATCAGTAGACTAAAGTGCTGCATAGAAGTAACTATGCCAGTGTTTATGTAAATTGTTTTTAAATAGACGAATCAGGTGGTGTTCCAAACAGTCACAGTTTAAAATCCTGATAAGGAAGGAGTTGTAAAGTGTTTTGTTCCAAGGCTCTATACCGAATCGTCCTGGCAGATAGAGTTCTTCATTCTTCCAGGGCTGGATTTTCACTGAACAGTAAGATGAAGTTACCTACATTTGAACTGTTTCCTGAAGTTATCCTAACTGGAGTGAAAATGCTGAAAACCGGTACATAAATCACTTTGTGGAGCTGGGTTGTTAACTGTGTTAGTAAAAAATAAGTTCTTTGACTCACAGGTTTAAATAAAAAACAAACCAAAAACACCTAGAGAGTTTTGTGTGTGATTAGGATAGGGTATTACTCAATTTATATGTATGGCCAGTGCAGAAACAGAGAATGTCTCTAAATTCAGCAAGTGGTGTGTGTTGCTCTAAAGGCAGCAAGTGACTCATGTGACTGTCTTAGCAGCTGGGCAGCAAGATTAGAGAGCTACTACGTACACATTCCCTTACTGAGGGGTCCAAGCTATTGCTAAATGAAGTTGTATTGCTGCCAACAACTGAATAACGGGCGTAAGAAAATATAGTAAATAAGTGTGTCATCAGGTTAGTGCAGTAGTTATTTCAGACAGTCGTTAAAGTGAAGGAAAAAAAAACTTTTCCAAGATTCATATTTAAAATATTTTTGTCATTTTTTTCAAAGACTTGGACTTCATATGAGATTACATGCTAATTGTCCCTTTCAATTTGCAGATTTGCAAAAGTCATCTTGAAATGGCTGTTTCTGACACTGCAGGAAAGAAAATGAGAATGTTAGTGAGTGAAGAATCTTATTCCAAAGAACTCATTTATTTGTAAAAGTACTAAAAATATACTTGTATCATGAAGTATTTTGATTTGAACTGAAATTGGCAAAGCGTATACTTCTTGGTCACTTGCTAATTTGAAGACTTATTCATGATGTTATTCCTCATGTATTTCCTAATTGTAAGAATTTGTAAAGTTTGTTCCAAATTGTCTTTAAGTTTTCCTGGCATGCCAGTATGGATTAGTGGAATATGTATTCTTTTTACTTTTTTTTATGTTTCCCTAATCTATTTTTTTTTTTTTACTCAGATACTTGCTTTTCTTAAGAAAGTTGCTAAACATTTGTGAATGCTTTGTCCTTTATATAGATGTATCAGTTACACATTGATATTTCAACTATTATTTATGAATGTAAACTCAAAACTATCACCCTGTCAAACACCTCTTTAGGACTAACCCTCATAAGAACTCCTTTCAGTCTGGAGGACCAGAACACATATGCTTGACTGTTGCAATCAAGTAAATTGATACAGAAATCAAGACGACATGAATATGAAGCTCCTTAGAGCTATTTATAGTGTCAACTTTCAGACCATAATTATGTTTTAAAGATGAGAATGTATTTACTGAAGAGGAGCTTTTATATTTAAAACACCAAGACAGACGAGAGGTTAAGCCCATGATAAATTACTTACAGTAAAAGAGGACCAGAAGAGTGTGTGTTCCTAGCCATCATCACTGTATCCCTCTGCCCTCAAAAAGATTAAACTGTTTGTTTGTTATTCTGCTTCAGGTTTTCTGGTTTTCTGCTTTCTCTCTTTTTCTGTCTAGTAGTGACTTGTTTCCCATCTTGCTACTCTTTCATGTTTATTCTAACTTTGTGCAGTTTTCCTTAACAATGATTTTCATTTATATCTTTAAGAAAAAATGGAGAGCATAAAATAAGGTTGTCCAGAGTTGTCAGTGCATCTGAAAACTAGCTTCTCAAGGTGGACCATTGTTTTAATAATACTTCAAAACAACTTGTTGATCTGGCCCTTTTATTTTTGCATGTGTTTAGGTTTCTTCATAATCAAGTCTCTTATTGTTTAGTATTTTGAAATCTTTGATTTATAGGAAATGTTCAGTTTGTTTTTTATTTTGATTCATCCTCTCCTGAATGTTTCATTACTGCTTTTTTTAATGTACCGTTTTCCCCATACCAGATTGCTTTTCTGCTCTGCTTTCATAATTTTTCAGTCACATATTACTCATCAGTTGCAAAAGAGAGATGTTTGTGTTCTTATTTCTGCACCACTTAGCCTGATGATGCTCTGTGACATAGGAGCACTAGGAAACAGAGGGATACTTGTGTATTGGTAAGCAGTTTACGGATAAAGCAGTAGCAGATTGTGGCCAAGGATATACCTGCAAAATATGTCGATCATCTGACTACTTGAATGCTTCAGTGGATTCTTGTGTGCTGTTCTTAACACATTCCTTGAGATGAACCATCAGAAATGTCCCATCTGCCAACAGACTTTCAGATCCTGGGTCTTGCTGCACTGTGTTGTGTGCCGCAGCAGCTTCTTTGGCTCAGACTTCTCACCCCCCCGGGAAGGTTGTATTGAGCTGCTTCCCTTTCTTCTGCAACATGCTCTGTTTGTTTAGAGCATCTTTTGCACAGCTGGGAGAATTATATAAAATAAACAGCTGTCCTGAGAGGTTATTTGCATGAACTTGGACTTTGGCTTCTTTGTTTGTTCCTTTCAGAATTACGCTCAAAATTTCTTAGCCACAAATTTGTGCTGCTCCACTGAACTGAAGAGGAAAGTATCTGCTCATGGATTCTAAGGACAAAAGCTCTTAAGCTACCTCTAGCCAAAAATACAATATTTTCTTTAATAAATTTGATTTCCAAATGACCAAGGAGAAACAGCCAGCAAGATCAGCCAAAAATATCTCATATTTGTGTGAGATTGCCTCTTGTAAGCAGGCATGGTTTAAGAAAGGAATCAGAAAGATTCTTGCTTGATATAGTCCTTTTCCCTTGCTCCCTCATGTCATTCTGTTCTTAGGATGGGGAATTATTGTGGTGTTTGCTTCTTAGGGCTGTTAGGGATCATGGATATTTTGAAGGAAGTAGGGATGCTGTTTCTGATGCTATTACTGTTCTTCTGGTGAGAGTTTTGCAGTGTTACTGTGGTGGTGTGTGCCACCTGCCCAATATGCTTTCCTTTGACAGGAAGACCTACAACTAAGAAGAGAAAATGGTTTGGGGGAAGTTGGTAGCTGTTCTTTAAAAAAGCTCATCCTGTGCTCTCTGACAGCACTTCTTAGGGCTAGAGTTACAGTCTAACCGCTTTCCTTGCACCAGGGGAAGCCTGGCAAGTTGGCTGGAAGTTGTAAGTTGATCAGAAGTGACTCTTTAGCTCTTCAGTTTCAGATGTGATCTTGGTATTTGGTTCTTTTAAGGAGCGACAAGCTTTCCAGTGATGAGAAAGAATTTCAGTAGCTGCCTTTGGAAAGAGAGAAATCTTGGTTCTAGTATCCTCTGAGAAAGCAAGCCTTCTGGGGCAAGCTGAAAATTAAAGCATGGGAAGGATCGGAGCCTAGATAACTGAAGCACTCTTCTCCAGTAACTATAGATACTGTGGTCTTTCACAGGAGAGCAGTGGACAGGAAGAATGTTTGTTTCTAAGCACTGATGACCGGGTAAGAATAAATAGAACTAAAGGAGGCTTTCGGAGTTGTGTTGCTTTGTTCATGTGTTAAAAAAAAAAAAAAAAAAAAGTAGCATCCATTTTTAGGATTCAGCGTACTAGAGGCTGAAAAGGAAAACACAGCAGGCAGCTGTCCTTGCCCTGACAAGCTTACAGTGTGACTCGAAGGAGGAGAACTGAGACATGTGGAAAGGAAAAGGGAAAAAGCAGTTAAAGTACTTGCGGTTGCATATATGCACCCTGTTTAATTTTGTGTGTTAGTTTAACAACAGTGGCTGACACTACTGTTTTTAAATAAAATAGTAAATTCAGTTGTCCCTCATTTACACAAAGCCAAGTTATGTTCCTCTCAGTCATCGCCACTGGTGCTCCTATGCTATCCTATCCTACTTTTTAGGCCCTGGATCACTGAATGCAAATACCAAGTGGGATGGTAGTTCTTGGAGCTATATGCATCCTGCAGACGGGAGTTCACAAGCCAGTTCACTGGCTGGAAACTTATACATGGATCTTGACAATGGAACATATTTACACAGAGTTCTGGTATGCTCTCTAGCACGTTTGATGTTTTGCCTCAGGCTCGGGATACTTAGAGAAATCCTGCCCTACAGCCACAGTCCATACCCTCATGAAATACCAAGTTCCTTGTACGTTGTTTCTGACTCTTGTGATGGGAGAGACACTACTTGCCCAATCGGCATCATGAGACTTGTACTGTAAGCACCTTGGTACCAAAGCAGGAGAACCTGCAGTCCATGAACAGGATAAAATGCAAAATAAGAATAAGTAAATGGCTCTTGTGCTTTTTCTGAGGGTTGTTCTTATAAGAATCAAGTTTCTGTGGCATTTTTGGGGAGAACCTGTTTTGAGATTACTAGGCCAAGTTTTTCAAAACCATTGTCTTCATAATCTGTGTAGAACGCAGCTTTCACTGCCTTCCACTGCAGCTGCAGGCACTACGTATTTCTGCAAATCACTCCTTGTAGACCCATGCCAAGGACCTGGAAAATTAATGACCTCTTCTGTAGCATTCAATTTAAATGACACAGAGATCTCTAGTAGAATCTGAGTCCTCTAGGACAGTGTTCAATTATCTGACTCCAAAGATTGGTTTCTGAATGACTAAAAGGCTTGTGGAATAAGTAATCAAGAAATTGGCCAAATTTGGGTAGAGTTCACAGGAATGACAGCTCTACCACTACCTCTGTCTAATTTCAAGTCTCCATCCCAAAGGACAGGGGTTCAAAACTCTAGGAGAAGGAAAAGTAGGAAAAGTCTGCGAGAATCTTTTGACACAGGCAAAACTTTTTTTACATTAACCTTTATTTTTTTGAAATGGCTGTACTGTTTTGAATGAATAAAAAGTGAAGAAACAAAACACTGAAGCAGACACTAATTTGTAAAATTTCAGCCCAAACAATGGCAATTTGGCAAAGTTGTAAGTTGTCTTATGTAGAGGAGTCTGTCTTATAATGGGAAGTGTTTGACAGCATGGTGAAATGTGATCCTACTCATTCTGCCAATAGTAAAATATGCTGGATTTGAGTTAGCATTTGCACCTACTGACAGCAGTGTCGATTCTTGTGTAAATTAACAGAGGAATTGTCCTGCTTTCAAATCAAGAGTTGTTAGAGAGCTGTTACCACAGGTCTTACCATCCCAGTCAAGGCCTGAGCTGACAAATACTACTTCTAATCAACCTGATAAATGCTGATGAAATTCTACGTTTGTGTTTTATTTGGAGTTCCACAACAAACATGTGAAGAACAGGTACATTTCCTCCTTGAGCCTGTGTCCTCGTCATTTCATTTCACAGCTGCAGCTCTTTAATTGGAAGAGGCAGTAACTACCAGTCTCTCCAGCTTCGTCTGTCAGTCTGCAGCCACTTCAGTGCAGGTATACCTGCATGCCGTTCAGTTGCATCTCCCCTGTCTACATGTTTATTGATTCCTTCAAAGAACTCCACTTGCTGTGTGGAGCTCGATTTCCTTTTCCAGATTGCTGCCTCTTCACCAATACCTTGTATTTGTTCAAGTGCCCTCCTACCACCCCCCACCCTGCCTCCCGTTGTTATTCAAGTTTATGCTGACTTGCCTGATGTAGATGTCAAGCGTACTGTAGTACTTCGGTGGACATTGGGAATTAATTGTTAGGAAAGAACTAAAACAGGCAGCAATCCATGGTGTGTCTGTCTCCTGAGTACAAAAGATATATGTAGAATGGTGACAATACAGGACAAGGTGATAAATATGAAAAAAGTAGTGAAACAGCTTCCATGCAAGGAAGGCCTAAGTAGGCTTAGACTTTTCAGCCTGGTAAGAGGCTACAAAAGGGAGAATACAACAGAGGTTTCATATCACAGACAGGAGATCTTAAAGGAATCGTGAGTGGCATAGATGGGATGAAGGGGGAGCAAAATCATTAGCTGAGAGGAAGGAGAAATTGTGGGAAATGGGTTCAGAACAAGCTAAAAGAAAGCAGTTGTTAATAAAAAGTGAAATTAAGCTGTGGAACTCCTTGCCATGGGATGTTGTGAGTAAAAAAGCTTACAAGGGCACAAGAGGGGGCTGCCAAATTAGTGGGAAAGAGGGCTATTAAATCTGTCTAGCTCTGGAAGTCCCTAAATCACAAATGATGATACTTCACCAGAATACTACATATTTGCCTTCCTCATGATACTATGATCACGATAACATGTTGGCTGTTACTGGAGCAAGGATGCTGGGCTGGATGGGTGCTCTGACCCACTAGGACCATCGTTGTGGTCCCATGATTATTCAGGGACCCAGCACTGGAACAAATCTCCCTGGCTGAGCCAAATGCCTTGCTGTCACAGAAACTGTGTCTGTCTCTGTGAACCTATATAGATCCACTGGCGAACTAGTCACATTTTTTCCTCTATTCACATCCCTATCTTCTGACATGTAAACTTAAAGCCAGTGTTTTGTTGTCTAGGACCCCTTTTAATTTCCAGCCTAAATTTACTTTTGATAAGCTTGTACTTATTCTTTATGCCAGCCCTGCTGATTGTCTCATTGGTGTACTTATTAAGACCTTTTTTCTTCTTTTTTTTTTTGTCAAATGTTTTGTTGTGCTATCCCAAATACATTTTTTGTGAATATGTATTACCAGATTTATACATGGTGTTCCCAGCAAGGTCTTGGTAGTCCGCTATAGTGGCATCTGTATGTCCTTTTCTGCACTGGAATTACAGCTGCTTTTTTGAATCATATTTTCTTTCTTTTGAACCAGCTCTCTCTAGTGACTTTCACTGGCTGCTTATAGGATGGTTATACACAAACTTTTTGCTTCTCTGCTACTTCTCACTAATGATTTGTCACTTTTCAGCAGAAACCACTAGTCTCTTAAGTGTGTTACTCTGTCCTTTGTTGTTACTTTTCATCCCATTTCTGTCACAGCTGTCCTTAAGATTTTGTTGCAGTTTTTCTTGTGTGTTGTTTCAGTCTGCACTGTACTTCTGGTACCTCCTACTTTTGTATGTTCTACACATTTTGGTAGTGCTCACTTAAAGGGATAAAAAAAATTCTAAATAAAAATGTTGAATCAAAAAAGAATGAAGACCAGTCTTGGCAGAAGCCCATAAATAACATCCTTCCACCTTTCAGAAAGAAAGCTGTTGTCATCTCCTGTTGATCTGCTGCTTTTCCTGCCATAGTATTCTTGAACTAACCCCTCTCTTCTCAGCTCAACAAACTACTGCTCAGGTGGTAGTATATCACATTTCTTACTGAGTGAGACTAGAACGGTTGTGCTTCCTTTGTATAAAGACTATTTTGTCACATTGAAGAGAAGTCGGATGCTTGACATGGTTCAACTTTTTAAAATCATGTTATGTTTTATTGGATTTTCTCTTTACCTTCATGCTTTCATTTTTTCTTTGAAAACATGCTCCAAGCAAGAGGCCATGCTATCATCATGAATTTTATGTCCAGATAACTTTTCTCCACTTTTCCTCAATATTGAAATGAGGCAAAAAGTGTTTATTTGGATTTGATGCTGTTCTGAGACTCTGCCATCTCATCACATGGCAGCTTTGCTTTCTGTTAAATCAGAAGATAGTGTTTCAATATGAAAAGTAAGGTTGTATAAGTATAGTAGACAATTTTTTTAATTCACCTGTGTTGGTCTCTGTGGTAGGTAGCCACTTCTGGTGCAAAGGACTGTAAACGTCTACCTTATTTTCCCTGTAGTGGGAATAGTGAGTTGAAACAGTTGTGATTGTAGATGTTTGGCAGACTTAGTTCTGACCAAGTTTATTCAAGGAAATATATGCACCACCAGCAATAAGAACTTAGTCTTTTAGTACCTCTCATCACCCCTGCTAAGGTGAGAGCATCTTGGGGTGCCATGATGGTTAGTGTTTTGTGCTCAGCCTTTTCTGCCAGGTTGGTTCCCCTCGCCACCCTGTTGGACGCTGGGTCTGCGAGACAGAGGTGGTACCAAATCCCCTTGTTTAGCGGGGTGCTGAAATTTCTGCTGCTCCTGACTCTGAGCTGCTGCTCAGTCTGGTTAGTGCCAAGAGGCCACAGGAAATCTGTGGGTGCAGTTTCTCGACGATTTGCAGTTTGGGCTAAAGCTGCGGGAATCCCAGCCTGCTCATCCTTGCACGTGAGATGGCTCTTCCTACATCCTCTTATGCTGCCCCTAAGCCACTGCAAACACTTAGACTGGACAGAAATAGTCTGCATTTTTTTTCTGTAGGGTTAATTTGACCATTTTAGCTCTCTAGGGCTAATTTGACTGTTTTAGCTCTCTGACCTGGTACACTGTGTGGCCAGACAAAGCAGCAGTGCAAGAAGGAAAGGGAGGAAGCACCAAACCTTGAATTGTTTCAGTGTGGAGGCACCCTCAAAATAACTAAGCTCTGGACAGGCTGACACAGTGGTGTCCTGTGCTCTCTTCAGCATGACATCTGGACAGATGTGTCCATCTCCAATCCTGAAGTGTTGGACAAGGTGCTGTGCCAGAGCTGTTACTCCTCTGCCTCCGAGTTGTTCGCTGGTGCCTGAGCCTGGCGCTGCTTTTGCCACACAGCCTGGCCTCCAGCAAGGAGGTGGCTTGTGTCTGGCCACCTTTGGGAGTTGGCTGGGCATGGTTGCCTCTGCCTGTGGTCAACCTAGTAAACAAGGTGCTTGCTTAGGTGGAGTTACCTAATTCTGGAGATAGCTGCTTTGCTTTTGGGATTGGGTCCAGAGATGAGAAAGTAACTGCTGAAGCTACTTGCCGAGGCAGCTATCAAATCTGATGAGGGATCAGGCCTTGAGGTTAACTGGCAGCAATTATCTGTACCATAGCTATATCCATGCTGAGTGATTCTTCAGTGTTTTCTTTTGTATTGTTTTTGGGTTTGTTTTGTTGTTGTGGGTTTGTGTTTTGTTTTTTTTTAAAAAAAAGGTGATGTCTCACAGTGCTGGTTTCTGTGGCCCTGTAATTCAAAGGAAGTATCAGCCCTCGTCTTTGCAAGTACAGCCTTTTGGGTACAAACCCTAAAGTTTTGGTGACAACTGTGGTAACAATGAGACTGAAATACAGATGTCTGACACGTTCTCATGTTCCCCCCTGCTTTGGTAAGGAAACAATTGATTTCAGAAAGGGACATGTTGAAATCATCAGGCCGTGTTTTTGGTAGCGTTGTGTCATTTTTCTTAGCTGTTCCTTTGCATAACCCTGACTCTTTTTGACCGTTTTGTACCTGGCCCTTTAGCAGATGTTTTCCCCCAGTGCTAGTCACGGTGGCAGCTTGTGCTAACTGGCAGGGCTGGTAGAGAGCAGTGTGTTTGGGGAGAGGGGTGGAAGATTGTCATTTCTACAGGTCAGAAGTGTATTGTGTGTGGTCAGTAATATGTAACAAGTGTTGTTTAGTAAGATGAGCTTCCAGCTCTCTCTGCAGGAGAAGGGGATGCATACTTTTATTTACTCTGGCAGATTTCTGTGATGTGATAGGAGGCAGGAAAGAAGTGTAGTTTTTACAGCCAAGTTTGTGTGTTACTTTCTCGTGTGTTCTTAATGACAGAAAGCTTGGGTGGGTGCCATGCTGTCAGCCTGTGTTACCCAGCGCTAGCTGATCATGAATCCAGACTTCGTGTTCACAGTATTTCTTTTTTCTTAAAGACTGCTCATTTGTGCAGTTACAAACACTGATGGCACAGGCACAAGCCTCCGCATCTCCCTCGCCTGCCCTCTGGTACTCAGATTGGGGTAAGCAGGGCAGTTGCAGTTTGAAATTTGTAGTTGTAACGTTATCTGTTAGAAGTACGAAAAAAAAATCCTACTAAAACAAGTAGCGTAGACCACACTAGATCTGCTTCAGATAAGTCTGCCCATTATTGTGTGCAATTAGACCAAGTGTTTTAAAGGATTAGTAGATATTATATTTTAAGAGATTGGTTAGTGGTAGGAAGTAAGGCTGCCAGTGAAATTTTTCTTCTAGAGTCCAAATGCAAAGATCTCTTATTAAAATTTATCCAGTTGTTTAGCTTTTCTTAACAGAAGGTTCATAGGTCATAGAAACAAGTGCGGTATGAAATTTCAAACCCACTAGTCACCTGCTTTTAAAGAAAAATAGTAATATTCTCTCATTTTGGAAGGCAACACAGTTATTTAACTACTGCTTTGTACAGTCAAAATATGCCCTTTTGTTTGCATTCATGAGTATTCTAAACTGTTTTGATTTTTGTTTTGTTAATTTTATTTTTAGCTGTAGAAGCCCATACAGGCTCTCAAGATTTCATTGGCTTTCTTTTCTAGCCACTTTCTCCTAAGAAAAGGTGACCATACCAAGACTGTGAATAATCCTTTCTGTATTCAAACCTGTTGGACAGTGAGCGTTGCCTTGCAATTTGTGAACACTGCTGCCTTGCCTCTGGTTTGCTTCACTTCACTTTTTAGGCCCCCTTCTCCTCTTCATGGGATTCTCCATTTTGGGGATTTTTTTTACCAACATGCCACCTGCCAGATAAAGGGGAGGCGAGGGGAAAAGATTGTTTTCTTATAACTGTTTTATTAAGAGAGCCTTGTTGTTCCTAATCCACCTCTAATTCTTCTCTGTTTCCTCTTCCTTGTTCTCCTTTTGCCCTTATCTCTGAACCTATCCACCTTCGTCCCCATCACTCTTCCCTCCCCGATCTTTGGTTTTGGGAGAAGCAGGGAGACGTGGTGAGATGCCAGAAGAGCTCAGTTATTACTTACACAGGGATCTTCATCCTGTCCAACAAGTATGCTATTCGTAGCCTTGAGGCTTATACCTAAAGGGCACAGAGTTTCCACTCAAAATTTAAGTAGATTAGATTATGTATACATATTTGTTGTGACTTGGCAGGTATCCCAGTGCCCGAGGTCTTAAAACATATACTTTGCTATACTGGAGGCAAGCTCAACTGCATGTTTCAAAAGATGCTCTGGAGAGATGGGAGGCTGCTGTTTGGAGTGCACAGAAGTGTTTTCCTCTCTAGATCTGATATGACACAGGAATTCTGACTACTCTTCTGTCTAGTCCTGTATTTTGTCTTGATGTTAGCTGCTTTCAGATGCTTTAAGGAGTGGTATAACCATGAGATACAGAGAAGATCGTCTCTAACTTAACTCTCTGCTGGTTTGGGTTTTGTCCTGAAAAAAGAGGGTTGGTATTATTTTTTCTGAAGCCCTCTTGAAATTGTATTATAATTCTGGATGGTCCAATTATCTATGTAAGTCTTGTCTGTGTAACTATATGCTGCCTTCTGGCAGTAAATCTCACAGGCTAATACTTTGCTTTAAAAAATAAAGTATTGGTGTTTATTAGTTTAAAATTTGCTATGCTGTGGTTTTATTGAATGTCTCTCACTGTCGTAAGAACAGATGAAACCATCAGAGCAAGTTACTGCTGATTATTTTAATAGTTTTATCTTGTCGTCTTGTTTAAAAAAAAAAACAAACATAAAAATGCAGGCCCGAAATTCAGGTGCTGCAGATATGCTGGAGGGAACCATGAAGTTAAAACAGCTGTATTTTATGAAATTCTCTTTGGTATGGCACTTATCCTTATAAGGTCCAATGACCAATTGTTTTGATTATTTAGAAGGAAAAAATTCCATGAGAACTGTTACTGAAAATGACTAACTTGGCATTAGTGATCTGTCGTTCCCTTACAGCATTTGATGCAATACTGAAGTTAATTAAGATAGCTGAAATATCCAGTTAGCCACTCACTGCTTCAGCTGCTCATATGTGACCTGTTTATTACATTTTCTTGTAAATTGCTAATGATATCTGTAAATAAATACTCCTTCTGTTTGTAGTTGTGTCTTCTCAACATCCAGACCTTTGTAAATAAAGAACAGCCTGTGTATCTAATGGAAAGCTCGAACACTCGATTCACAGTGCACAGTGACCTACAGGCTTTTGCAGCGAGGAGCTGAAGTGATTCCTCAGGTTTTGCCATCAGAGCAGTGAAACCTTTGAAGGAGGAGTGTGGCACTGTGGTTGCTAATGGACGGTGAAGGACCTGCAAGAGCGGAGTGGCTAGGGCTGCACGTTAGAAACTAGGGATGGTCGGGTCAGGTTGCGAGAGGAGAGCGTACTTGACAGAGAGATAGGCTGGATTTAGTTAAGTGGTTTTGTTTCTTTATTTAAGCAAGGATCGGAGGTTGATAAAAATGCACTAGCTGATATGCAGTAGATATGAGCTGCTTTTGCTGAAAAGCGCAGAGGGGTATGTGAGAGAGATGGGATCAGGACTTTAGCAGATCTGAAATGTATGTCCACCTGACTCGTTCATTTGGCATCTCAGTGTCTTAGAGAAGATATGCTTGAAAACAGTTACTACAGTTGCTCAAACCCATTTGTATTATCTATTAGAGTATTCTCTTAAAGGCAGAGGATGAGGAATAATCTGTTGTGTTTTTTTTTTATTATTTTACCTTCTGCATGATATTCTTCCTATAAGTTGAAAAAAAAGATTTGCCCTAGCAAACAGAAACTGCATGCAAAATTTACTGCATTTTCTTTTTTTACTTCTGTTTTGCTTTTCTAAGTATGGAAACATAGGATTCACTCAGGCAGATAATAGGTAGAATTGTCCCTTTGTGAACCTTAAAATGGAGGTAATGAGAAAGAACGTCTAGGCTGTTGATCACTGTGAAATAATTAACAAAAACAATTTACTATGGCTTAGTCCATAGTAGGATGCTACCTTGAACACACTTCAGTTCCTCTTACAGCGTCGTCTGTCCATGCTGAACTTAATTCTCCAAGTTATATCAAAAAGGACTGCTTACTGTAGTAAGTGCAGTAAATGCTTGTTGAGGTGAGTTGGTTTTCACTCTAAGGTTTCTTTGGGTTAATTGCTTATAATGTGATGGAGTTTGTATTTCTTCCCACCTGGCTCACTACCCATGTCCTCCTTTACTCCAGGATCATCCTGACTGGAGGTAAATGCTCCATACATGTTGGCAGGTAGCCAAGAGTGCTGCTCTTTGAGATATGGTTGTAAGCAAGTTGGTTGTAATGATTGATTAGTTTTGAAGAGTCTGCCAAGGCTGGTGGCCTCCAGTTCATGTATGTCTCACCTTACTCAGATATGAATTGTTATGGGATGGACAGGTACAGGTCACTGCCCACGTAAACGAAAGCAAGAGAGCATACCTGAACGCGGCCTCGGGGATGAATCAACACAAAGGACCACAAAGGGTGTAGCAGAAAACAAAGAAACACAACAGGATGCTTGATCAGTGCCCTTGTACATGTTCTGGGCTGTGGTTTTGCAAGTGACATTGTCACTGGATCCAGGAGTGATTTACTCTTTTTTCCCTAAATGGTGCACAGTACCACAGCTGGGTAAAAACCCAGCAAATAAAGGTCAGTAGCCTCACCTATGCCATAGTGTCCAGCTGGGCCTGGGCCTGCTGCAAGCGCTGTGACTCATCAGATGTGAACAATACCCAAGAAACGGCTACAGGATCCTGCAGAGGCTGGAGGAGAAAACCAATCCAGTAAGTATTGCATGCCCAGTTGCACAATAACTTCACAGAAGGGTTTAAACTACTTTTTCTGGAGTGGAGTTCTCTGGCTCAGGTAGCAGCCTTCCCCTTGCTGTTTAACTTAGCCGTTCTCAAACTTTGATCAGACTCTTGTTTTATTTATTTGCTGTGGGTTCCTCATCCACATGGGTGCACTGTCTGTCACTCACTGGCCACCTCCAAACTTCTGCACTCCAGCTACTGTCCCTACATCCCTTCATTTCTCTTACTCTCTCACCCATAGTGACAACCTTTACTATTGGTATCCCCCACCCCAAAATGTTGCATATCAAATCCAGCAAATTCTATTCAGTCTTCACTCCTCTACCCTTGCCTAGTTATCAGTCCTGCTGTACTGAAGGACTTCTCAGAGACTTGATTGTATCAGCTCCCTTGTACGCCCATATCTTCTCCTTCCCCTCATTCTCTGCGCTGTCTACCCTCTATGTAAAAGATCCAGCCCATGAGGAGTGGCATCAAGTTATCTTTGCTGCCCAAGTCTTTGCAACTCCGTCCCATAGCTACCTTGCCCTATTTGGGAAGCCTAGAGATCTCTAGAAGGAGAGAGGTGACCCTGCTCTTGGTGTCACCACAGAGCATGCTGCCCACTCCCTGCCTGCCTTGGGGAGCCCTGGAGCTGTGGGGAAGGCACAAAGTATCCCAGCCCAGCTAGACACCGCAAGGAGCATACCTGTCCCAGCTGAGCCGGAGCCATGGCACAGCTCACCTCCACACTCCCCAGAGCTTGGCTCCTCATGTGGATGCAAGAGGAGACAGTTTGAAGGCTGGAGGGAGCCATGTTTTTGGGGAGATACACAGACATAGAGGATGGATGGTGTTACATGGGACTCTGCATTTCCCTCTGCTGCTGCCTACACCCCTGCCCATTCGACATGTCCTTCAGTTTAACAAGTGTCGGTTTGCCTTCCTCATAGTTAGTGTCATCCATCACATCCATGCTGCTGACTCAGGGCTTTGTATCTTCTCCGGTACCTGACTCCACAAATACAAGAGCTCTTGATCACACTTTTTGATGCTTTTACATTTTCCATACTGCTTTTTATTTTTAAACTCTTACTCCCCTCCACGAAGTGGCATCCTCTCATCAGTCTCACTTTAAAGCTTTAACAGTCTATTTCTTTGCTGTGCCAAGTCCCAAACATGAGTTGCACGTTTCTGCCTCCTTTCTCAGCTGATTTGATCTCCTCTCATTTCCTCCTCACTAATCACAGCCTTCCCCAGCTTTGGTTATGCTGCCCCCCTGCTCCAGACCTTAGTCATGCTCAGAGTGTTTATGAATCTTAATGCAGTCTCAAATACAAAGCTGTGCTGTCACGGACTTTCATTAGCGTGCTCAATCTTTGCTGAGGGTGAAGTACCCAAGGAATTTTGAACTACTTCGCTGTTCTAAAACTTTTATTTATTAGAGTGAGCTTGTGGATATGTAACAACTGCTACAGAATTTTCTTGATTTTACAGAGTATTTTACAGTAATGTGTAGGAGCCATAAAAAGAGTGTGAGGGAGGGAGGGTTTGACAGAAACAGTGCAGGTAAAGGTGGTGTTGGGTTTTTTCCTTCTTTTTCTTATTTTTTCTTTTTTTTTTTTCTTTTCTCTAAGGAAATGCTCCTCTAGCACTCCTGGATGAAGCTTGTTGATAGGTAGCCTTGCAGCGTATTATTGCAGTTTGCCTGTTGTCTTTATAAATGAGGCCCTTAAGTCTCCCAGGAATTTGCTAGGGAGTAATATCCTTCAGCATAAGGACAGCTAGTTGCACATGTGTGCAGTTACAAATAGAATGCCTACTGGTTTTTTTTCTTGAAAAAAAAAAAAAGGCAGAACCCGTTATACTCAAATGCCTATCCAACAGTGTCTGACCATTTCAAGTTTTGAAACAATAGCAACCAACTTACCCTATTACGTATGTCCCAGAAAAACCTACAACAGCATATGTAGTATGTGGAAATAATTTGGAAGGCATCTTGCAGTTTTGGAGGGAACACGGTGACAAGAAAAGTTGGGGGGAAAAGAATTTGAATGTGGTCGTGAGGGAAGAAACTAGTTAGCAGTATTAAAATAGAGTTTGTAATGCGTGGGGTGACTAGTAACATCTTTATTTTTTCTGATTTCTCTTAGCACATAAAAAAGCTGCAGCCCGTATGAAGAGGGGAATTATTAGCTAAAAGATAGCCATCAGATTTCAGAAGATAAACGAAAGGTGGATCTGAACCTTGAAATTGTCAGCTCAGCTCAGCAGGAGGTTGCAGAGGCAGAGTGATGAAAAGAGGGTTTCCTGGAGAACTCCCAGAAGATTGAAATGGATTATGTGATTCTGGAAGGGGGCAAGAAACAGGCAATATAAAGGTGCTAAACATAAACAGTTGTAACAAAACACTGGTCAAGCACCTTATTTCCGACACCCTGCAAAACATAGAAGATGTTCCATATTGAGACCACTATGTCAGTTGAGCTAATCAGAGATGTTGCCTGACAGTATTCAGGATCTTGCATACATCATCTAGAGGAGCACTCCTTGCATGACCTGCTTTGTTTTTAAGGTCATTATTTTTTCACTGAAAAACCACCATCAGCTAAATCGTTAAATAAATCCATTTTCTAAACACCTGTCTGAAAAATAACTGAACACACGACTACTGTACAACTCATCTCTTCACAACTTTTTAAAAATAAAATTAAACTAAAACATATCTTTTGATTGCAAATTTTTTGCTAGCCTACAGCTACTTTCTCACAGCGTGAAAGGAGTTCAAGCGTCTTGTTGGAGAGCACTTAGAGCAGTACATTCTCTGGGACTCACAAAAGCATCTCCATTTCATGTTTCCATCTGCCCTCCAGGATTTTTTTCCATAAAGTGCATGAAACATTGATGCATACCATACAGTCATAAGACTATTTTTGTTCCATCTTTTTTGTCATCATCTTCCTTCCACCTTTCTGGAAGCCTGCCCCACTGGCAGTCTGCAGCTGTTCAAGGCAATGTCTTGCATGTGTCTTGCATTTATCACATCACTTAATGTGGGCTTGGAAATCAAGGAAACAGGGTCTACTAAGTCGCTTGAAAAAAAAAGAGGAGAGCTCTTAAATGCCCTGGTGTCTTGAACTGTGGAGAGCAAAAATTACCTTGCAGGACACAGGTCTTTCATCATAGACCACCCATTATTAGCATTGGTGAATGCTTACTGTGATAAACTGTCCAGCAGGACTGTGAAGGAATATGCCATTGTGTTGATAAAGTCTTAAGCTTGTGTATTTGGGCAGTGGAGCTGGGGCAGAGTAGGGCAACAGGTATGCATCTCACCACCTGCTTCTGCGCCAGTAGGGAACCCTATCCCTTCAAAGCTATCTGTGACCTCGTGTGCAGTGCTGTGATGTGGAGAAACCTCCTCATGCTACTGTCAGCCTTCCTGACTTGGTTGCCCTGCCAATAACAAGCCGATTACCTTGTGATTTAATGGTGAAGTTGTTTGGTGACTACATTGTTACGGCATTTCATCAGGCTGACAGGAGCTCCCAGATTGGTTTTCTGTTGGCGCAGCTCCAGGACATAATCTGCATGGACTTCTGGCACGTTCTGCCTTTGCTGCCTGAAACTGAATCCAGTAGTTGCTGCCAGTCACCTGAATCCAAAAATTGTACTCCAGGTGACTGTTCGGGATATTAACTGCTTGGCTTCATCTCCCTCTGCTATGTTCAATTGTGTAGCTCTAAATTATGCATGACTGCTTTTAATTGTTCATTAATCTGGCATCAAATCTCAGAATTCTTACAGATTCAGATGTGCATCCAAAAATGCATTGCATGACAAACTGAAGCAGAGCACTGTAAATGAACCGCTCGATGCGCCGAATGGGAGATGGGAACAAATGCAGAGCCGTGTAATTACCTCATTAACAGGGATGCTCTCATAGCAAAACAGCATGCAAAAACTCTGTGAAGTCACTCTAATCAGAGTAAGCTGTTTGTGTGCCATCATCACATAGACAAAGCTGGTACATGGACAGAGTCAGAAATACATTCAGTGTCTGCACTGGGGAGGTTCTGAAAGGCTCACTAATTACAGCTTTGAAGAGGGATTTGCTTTGGTATTACCTCAGGTATTCTGCATCTTTAGTTATCCTTTCCTAAGGTTTTTGTGTTTTAGCTCATAAGGTCATTAACACAATCATCCAGCATCACAGCTGTACCAGTAGTAGCAAAGGCCATCGTGACTAAACGTGACACTTTATGTAATGTAAAGTTACAATAATCGATGAAGTATTTTCTTTTCAGATAGAACAGCAGTTCCTCAAATGTAGGGTGTATTGGAAGATTAGCTGCTGCTTGAAAGTTGGGCACTCTTTCTTACTTGTTGCCTTTCTTTAGGGGCTGGGATAAGAGGCAGAGGAGACAGGCAACCAGGATCAGCATTTTAATAGGAATAGCACCAATAAATCATATGCAAATCCAAGGTTAAGAAAAAAGCAATGCTAAACCCTGTCACAGTTTTTGCCCCCAGGCAATGTTGTTCAGACAGTGTGATTCAGGGCAGGACTGGGCTTCCGCTACCTTCTTTGGACTACTGCGTAGTTATCACCTGCACCCGGGATGTGGTGTATGTACTGGGGAGACTACCCTTTCTCTCATTATTGTTTCTGTCCTTCACGAGTTGTCTTTTTGTCCCAAATGTGAGCTTCCCATCCATCTAACCTAACCTCATGAGGGAAACCTAACTCCTCTGAAAGGTCTTGCCGTAGTATTGTCCTTGTGGCTTCTACGTGGTATTGCGATTTTTTTTCAAATATCGCCACCTTGCCCCTCTTACTTGAGCTTGTGTTAGCTAGATGGGTAAGTATTACCCTTTTTCTTTTTTTTCTTTTTTCTTTTTTTTTAAACAGCAGACAAAAATTGAGGTAGGGTAAAGAATTTCTCCAAGCCCAAGCGATGAATCACTGGTTGGATTATTGTAGTCCCATGTTTTCTGATTTATAGTCCGTACTTATTTTACAGACTTTGTTATTTAAAACATGTCCCTGCCTTCTGGCACCCTGTTTATTTCCCCAGCACAGCCAGTTCCTTTGTGCTGTCTGCCTACCAGACCTTCAAGTGAAATTACTGAGCCTTTTGGTAAATTTTACTTTTTCAGCTTAAATGAGGAGCACAGCACAAAGTGGAGTGACTGATGGCTGCTTTTTTTTTTTGTGCTGTTCCAGTTCTGACCATCTCTGTCTGACTGAGCAGAGATCACTGACTGTGCAGGATTGCGTTGTGTGGTGATATATGTGAGTGGAGTTTATCTTGACTTCACCAATGTCATTGTGATTTCCACCTAGCAGACTACAGCACCATAAACTCTTCTACTTGAGCGATTACTGACACTGTTAAAAACATCTTTGTTACGATTCAAGTTAGATTACTGTCTCAAAAAGCAAAACTTGTCATTCCCTATCCTATCTAATTGTGCTCTGCAATCTAATTATGTTGTTTAAATGGTACATCCTAAAGTATTCAGGTTTAGAAAAAATTTCTGAAATGTAAGTATGTAAAATCATGGTTTCAGGGGTGGTCTGGGCCAGGCAGGCCCGCAGCAGGCAGATCTGAAATCTGTTCCAGGCAATTTTGGTAGATGCTATAATAAAGTATAGAATTGGTGGCCACCTGCATAGGTATGATTATTTGGGAAGAGTCAAAGCAGCATTTGTAAGAGAGTCCTGTCTTAGGGAGTTGGAGTTCTTTGGAGGCATCAGCAAGAATTAAAGATGTTCCGGTTCAAAAATCAAAGTGAACTTTATCAAAAAGGCTTTTTAAGGAAACTGAGGAGCCGTAATGTAAGAGGGAAGGTCTTTGCACAAGTAAATGACAGATTAAAAGGTAGGATCAAAGGGTAGAAGGTCAATTCTCAATTAGAGGAGGATCCCAGTTACGTTCCACAGAGATCTGTGCTGTTCAACACATTCATAAATGGTATCAGTAAGAGGATAAGCAGTTGGGTGAGCAAGTTTGCTATGAGGAAGAGAGCCAGCTGTGGAGAACAGTAGAAGGATGTTAAAGTTCTGAGGACTGCAACAAAATGGGAGATGAAATTCAGTGTAGATAAATGAGGATAACTGAGGAGCATCGAGCAGAACAATCCTGATTATATAGAAGATTATGAGTTTGAGCTGAGGTATTACCATTGAGGAGTAAGATTTCAGGATTGTGATTGATGATTCTGTGAGATCATGAGCTCATTGGCCACCAAAACACAACCCAAATATTAGAGGAAAGAAATATAGAATAAAATTGAGAATGTCATTACAAAAATGTATGGTCCAGTTACCTCCTGAGTGCTGTGTGCACTTCTGGAGCCTTCATCTCAGAAAGGATTTATTAAAACTGGAAGAGGCTTATAGAAGGTCAGCAAGCATGATGAGCTACATGGGGTGTCTTCCATATGAAGAACACTTCTGTAAACTGGGACTTTGATCTGGGAAAGGAATTAATTGAGGGCAATGTCATGGAGGTCTGCAGAGGAAGGAAGAGGCAGACTAACTACTGCCTTTCAAACAAGAACATACACAGTTAGGAGGGAAGGCAGATTCAGAGCCTTCAAAAGGAAGAGGTCCTCCATAAAACAGGTAGTGGAGAGACCTCTAGGACAACTTTTCAAAAGTATGCTGTGGATACTAGAAACTGATATGGTTTCCAGGGGGAGCGTGAACTATTGCTTGGAAGGGTGATGTGCGGAAAGTTGCTAAACTAACAGAAACCACATATGGCTCAGAAAGTCCCTGACATCAAAGTAGTTAGAGGTCAGAAGAGTATCAGTGAGAAATACTGCACATTCGTGACCTGTTCTGTACTTTTGGCTATTGCTGGAGGCAGAATGCTGGCCTAGATGTACTGTTAATCTAGCCCACACACCTAGTCTCATTTCAACATGTCTTGGGACAAAGGAAAATAATGTTCCTTACAAACATCAATTAATTCCTGATCATATTAGTATATAATCTCCTAGGCACCTTTAGGATCTGTGTTTGTCATTACTTGTACATATACAGCATTTGCTTTTCATTTTATTATAAAAATGGCATGGTCCTATATGCAGATTAAATAGTAACCAAAGTTTGCTTTCACAGAAGCATCGTCACTTTAAAAATGGATGCAGATTATTCTTGGGTAGGGGTGGTGGTGGTAGTGTGATTCCAAAATACATGAAAGCACTTTTGCAGGTTTTAAACATTCTAACAGTAATTACAGTATCAACGTTATTTGTATCACAGCCTCTCCAAAGTTTTTGGAAAAACATCTATGCAGTGCCATAGAGATTCTTAAAAAGCCCATAAAACCATAATCATCAGATGGGTTAACTTTAGGCAGCTCTTGTTTCCTTTAATTTAGTATATAATCAGGAATCCTTTGGAACATTTAGTAACCAAAACTGAGCTCTCAAGATTTAAAGTGGACCTAAGTAATTGGAAACATGGAAGGCCCACAAAGAGATGCTGTATAGTATTGTGATTTTTTTTTCTTTAAATTACAGACTATTAGGTCATGATAAAATAAACGTTGGTAAATTCACGTTCTGCTTTTCCAGAAACTTAAAAAAAAAGGCAGGCATGATAGAAGAAAAATTCTATATTATGAAAAAGGTTATGTAATACTCTTTCTAGTGTAGCATATTATAAGAATGAGTTATTTTCTAAAATTAAAAAGCTGGTTGTCCAGATTTCATGACTGTAGTACAGCTTTCATTAGTTGCAAATAGTCTTATGATCATTAAAAAACATGTTGTATTTAATAGTCAAATCTATATAAATATATAGATTTAGCCATATATTTAGATTTATATATGATAGCCACTGTCCCACAGCAACCTAGTGGTTTTTCCTCCACTAGGAAATAAAAGGTATGTGTATTTAACAGGTGTTTACTAGTGGAATCTCTGTATTTACTGCCCAGAAGAAAAGAAATGGATTTAATCATTTTAGTGCATTTGCTCCTCTTGCTACACATATTTCGCACTAGTTTGAAAGGATCGGGGGGTTTTCCTGCTCAACTTTCTGCAGTTTCAGGAAGTTTCTCTGTTTTGTGGATGTTTTCCAAAAAAAACGAACAAAGACTTTGTTAAAATTTTAAATTGATGAAATATCTTAATTCTTGTCTTTTTCTACCTTCTATATAATATTCTTTGTAGCATAATCATTGTTCTGCACACAGCAGATATTAGTAATGTGCTGTCACTAACAGTAGACTACAATGGTTGCCTGATTTTAGTTTCAGTGCTTATGTTAATTCATTATGTTCTAGATGTTAGGCTGTTTCCCCGAGGGGTGAAATCTTCTGTGTTATTATCTCTAAGTCATTCTTGTGTTTATGCCTAAGATCTCTGGATAGATATTTTCACTGTTCACTGTTTTGCCCACATCATTCCTTTTTCCTGCAGCAGCTCTCACAGACAGTTCTTCTGCTGCGTGCTTGGATTTGGTTGTGTCTTACTGCAGCCTATGCGTGCTCTCACTGCTGTCCTACCACGCTCCCTCGGCTGCCCCTCTGCACTGTAGGCTAGAGCTTGAATCCATGGAGGAGGATTTCTCTGAGGTCAGCTGCCTGCTGTAAGGAGAAGTCCTGAAGTTCAAGATAAGATAAATACAGTGTATATATTTAAAAAAACCAAACCAAACCAAAACAAACTATCTGTTCTTTTGTGATTAGTTTGCATATGTGCAGGTGCTCCCCTTACATGAAATACTGCTGCATGGTAGGGTCAGTGCCTACATCTTTGAATGGTTATTTACAATAACTGTTGTCCAAAGATAAAAAAGGCCAAGTGGCTTTACCCACCTCTCAATGCCATCTCATCCTCTGGGGCCTCAGTGTAGACCCCTTTGTCTTCTCACATCTCTCCATCAGTTTGTGAGAGAACAGGAGCTGTAAAACCCCAGCCGATTCCGGGCTGCTGTCAGGTAGCGTACCTGTTGGCTCTCTCCCTCTCGCTGCCTGCCTTACGAAAGGCCACAGTGGCTGGAGGCAGAGCTCCGGGGGTTGAGATCTGTCCCTCCTGCTGTTTGGCTGTGCCGTGTTTATAGACAGTTGTGCCAGGTGCCTTTGCTTAGGGGAGAAACATGTGTGTACATGTTGCTTGCTGTTCAAGTCTCTTTCAAATTGCACTATAAAACAGGCAGAAAATTAAATGAAGTATCACTTTGTGAAAGTGTAAGTGCAAACCGCTCCTGGCCTAGGCAGGCTCCCTGGTCAAACCTACTTTCTGGTTAACAGTCTCACCTGTTATTATTCTTCCTTCGTGTCCTCCAGCATCAAAGCCTTAGCTTGAGCTTCTAGATGACGGAGAACTCGGGCCACAGAGAGACACCTCTCTTTGTTGCCCCCTTCCTCCTCTGGCCCTATCCAGCCGAGAACAAATCAGGGAGAATCAGCATCTTCCTACCAAAGACAGGATTCTCCTTCTAAACACAGGCATCAAAGGTGAATAGGCTTCACTGGCTGTCTCCTTTAAAGAGTGATGCGCTGTTCAAATAAATGCAGATCAGATGGCCTGTCAAGAACAGTGATATAGACACTTGCATCAGTCAGAAGACTGATTTTAATTCAACACAGAGAAAAGCACCTCTGAAGTCATCTATACTTCAATGTCTTTGCCAGTTAAAAATGGATTTTTTTCTTACATGCTTGACTATTTCCATTGGTGGGATCAACTTCTCCAGCTGAGATCTCCCTTACAGAAAGTTAATTTTCTGTAAGAGGGACTTCTGGAAGTCCTGAGTTGGCAGCTGGACCTTCTGCCACCTGCAGCTACCCTGAGAGGAGTCTTCTGCTGCAAAAAGTCTAGCATTTTTCTACAAAGTCAGTCAGACCTACTGTTCACTCCAAGGTCAGTGCAAGTGTGCAGTAGGTACACTGATCATTGATGAGCCAGGAAGGATGGGTGAGCCTTGCAGGGCTGCAGGTCCCAGAGTGCTGTCCTAGAGCAGTGCAGGCACTTTGCCACTTATGCCCTCAGCCCCTTCCAACATCTGTCCCAGCAGAGGTGTCTGAAGGAAGGAGAGTTAAATCTGCACCTCCACAGACTGAACTGCCTAGTGAGAGGCTTGTGTGTAAGCCCACAGCACAAGGAAAGTAGGAGGAGGCCAAGTGGTGCTCCTTCTTCGGTTGCCTACACCTGGGGATAGATTCCTTCATCTTCAGGAGCTCTGGCAACATTTGCACCATTTTAACAGCGCCAGCTGAGAGGGGCAGACATGGTGAGATTTGTAGTTCAGTTCTGCCGCTCTGTAGTGGAGGTGATGTCTGACTGTCACTTTGGCTCTTCTGAGCCACAGTAAGTGGCTATGTTGACTGTCTCTTGCTGATGCTTCGTCCAGCTCAGCTCCCCAGGTATCCCTGACTGCCTGGACAGAACAGGTTTCCTCTGTCAGTACTGTTTTTAGTCAGGGGACTGTTAGTCACCTGATACAGAAAAGAAGAAAAATGGTTCCTTATGCTACAGTAGTTGTGGCTCTTCCAGGCATGTTCTCCATAGAGGCACCACAAGTGATCTCTTGTCCTTCACTCTGAAGGAGACTTTACTGGTGAAAAACCTGAGAGAGGTTACACTGGGGCTTCCTGAGCTTAGTTTGCTCCATTACCACTCTGAGCAGCAGCAGCTCCTGGCTTCCTTGGGCTGCACATGTTCATCCTCCTCCTTCCCAAACCAGGATGTGTCTGTGTTTCAGCTTTCCCATCCTCGCACCGTGCTTCCAGCTAGGACATCAACTCTTGTCCACATATTTCTCTCCCATGGCCCTGCTCCCTTTCATCAGCCACAGCAAACCTTGCCAGCTCCTTCACATCACCATCTAAAACCCTGAGACGGGAGCACAAGTTTGGGAGCGGCAGAGCTACAGCAGCCACTGAAGAGGGAGGTTGCCATCTTCCAAGGCAGCACATTGATGGCAGTAGCACATGTAATGGCTCTTGACCCACGGTGTGAGTGAAGAGCAGAGCTGGACACTGCCATTGCTGCACACCACGTTAGGTGGTGCGGTGATGTGCGTGGCACTGTTCGGAAGCCCTTTGCTTTACGCCGCTGCTGGTAGCAGTTGGGAGGGTTCACAGGCACAGCCTGGATGGACGTTACTGTCTTCAGAGAACTTGATCCTGTTCATGTGAGTACATGCTCACCTGGGATCTGTGTGGACAGCACTTAAAGAATCACAGTTTCCATAGGGTAAGTAACTGTTTTTCATTTTGTTTCCTTAAAGAAATACTTAAAACCCAGGATGACTCTCTAATACTACAAAATCCTCAATCAGTTGTTCCACCATTATGATGACTAATGTTTCTAGGACCCTTCCTCTGGTTTAGAACAGATTAATTTCAGAAATTGAAGCTAGGTTCACTGTTCTGTATACAAGGTGCAATGAGAGATACTGTGTTCTCATTATTGGTCTCTTATTTTGAAAGAAAATAACCATGAAGCTGGTGTTGTCCTTGGTTGGATACTCTTAAGAAAAGTAAGAAATGCAAGTTAGGAGGAGGATTATTGGTTGTATTCGTGTAATGTCTTCATTATCCTTTTAGTTTATATAATCAAATAATGTTTTAAAACATTTTCAAGTGCATCTATTTTTTCAGATTTTTAAAGATGAACTGAATTTTGAAAAATAGTATGTTACTCTTTTTTAATATTACAAACAGGAATAAATTATTTAGCTTAGCATTTGGGAGCTTATTTTTTTTCCCCTTTGACTCCTTAGATGGTAGAAATTCAAGTATTGTCTAACCTGGAATTATGTGGGTGTTTGGAGAGTTAGTAAAACTAGTGCCTCACAGATACTGGAAGATCTGATAAATTCTAAGAATTATAATTTCACAAATTATAGAAGTCGTATTTTGTTACTAGTTCCCAAGTGGGTGTTGGGCATGTGCATGTGACTACTTTTTGCAGTGTGATGCTTCTCTACTTCACGTGGAGAATAATTTGAGCTTTGTTATTCATTAAAAATTGTTCCTATCTCATCTAGTTGAGAAGAAAACTTAATAACACTGTAAGTAGTTACGACAAGAATGGTACATCTTTGTCCAATATTCTGCCTCAGAGATTTTCTAGCACCAAAAGCTGCTGAGAAAGGTGGTCTAAAAATCAGCATATAATGCACAACTTCTGTATTCTGTGCATAAGAAAAAGTCTTTTATCCAATAGCTGATTTATTGTTGCAAAGCAACAATACAAATTTACCCCCTTTTGTGTGTATGTTGTTAAGCTCTTTGCTTAATAATGGTCTTGTAGAAGTTGAGATCCCAGATAATTGTAGGTATAGCATTGCCCTCATCTGGATCCACTGCACTGTGATTTTGCTATATTCATAAGGTAATGAATAAGGGTACCTGACCTTCCTCCTTCATTCTCTTCAGCATTTTAACTGCATCTGGTGTTTTATCTTGCTCATATACTTGTTCCAGTTGCTTCACTTTCCCCTGATATAATAGTCGTTACATGCCTCTAATGGCCTGTCTCTGAGGGCATCTGCTTTTTGCTAGAGTGACTTTAGATGTGTGGTGAGAATTGAGTACCATAAGCATTTAAGAGAAAATGCTGAATACTGTTGAAAGGGCGTTATAATATTTTAGATAGAATTGGGGCAGGGGGGGAAGTCGAACAGGAAATAGTCTGTACATACCAATAGTGGAGGGACTAAGTCCATGAGGACTTAGTCCACTACATTTATGTGGCTGTCTTAAATATTGTCTACTTATTGTGAGCTGCGTTAGTAGAAACATCTGGATAATGAAGCTCTTCCTTTCTGCT
This sequence comes from Nyctibius grandis, assembly GCF_013368605.1. Classification (NCBI taxonomy): domain Eukaryota; kingdom Metazoa; phylum Chordata; class Aves; order Nyctibiiformes; family Nyctibiidae; genus Nyctibius; species Nyctibius grandis. The sequence goes on along the minus strand of NC_090660.1, from coordinate 69,775,211 downwards.
GCGGTAGTGGAAGATGTTCAGTTAGACATCGCAGGGTAACTAATTTATAAGGGTCTTGCTGGGAGAGGGAGTGAGGAGTCATCAGCATTTTCTCCCTGAAACAAAGTGATCTGGGGACCTCCAAAAGAGGAGGTGAGGGTTGTACCCCCTCTCTTGCTCATTAGCTGAAAACAAAGCTTTAACTTTTTCTTTGGGTACTGGATCTGTTTCTACCTCCTGCCTGTATGTACAAAGCCCTAATAAATGCTCGTTGGCTGTCAGAGAGCTTCAGTCAGTTGCTCTGAAGCGCTTTTGCCTTTAATAGGTGTTCAAGGACGCTGGTTTGCTAACGTTCATGCTTACCAGCAAAGGAGGCTGGGGCTGTGCGAAGCTGAATTTGGTACCAAAAGGAAGAATACTTTACTGGAGTGAATGGAAAGTGAGAAGGGAAAATGGGTTGGGGTGGCGGGGGGGAATGTTACATTACTCTGGGGCTCCTGCCAATTACCTTCAGCCTGCTGTGCCACGTGGGGTATGTGCACTGTGTAGGGCTTTGCCCTTACATATCTGGAAGAGTTGGAGGGGATAAACCTCCCTGTTACAATGAGGCACTGAACATGTTTTCTTTGTATACCTCTGTCATCCAGGAGGCCTTCTAGCGAGAAAAGGAAGACAGGCTGCAAATTTACAAAAGGATGGTGGCAGGGAAAAGGGAGATAAAAGGGAAATTCCAGAAAGGCCCTCTGGATTTGCTCAGGCACACCTAGACTTGCCCTCTTTTGGGATTTACCTGTAGCATGTGCATCATTAAGAGGCTTTATTATTTTTTTTGAATTAATTTTATTTTCCTTTGCAGGTCACCTTTTAAGCTGCTATTTCATGTATAATTAAGCAGAATGAAGGCATAGGTTCTAGTATAAAGTTGGGCCTAATCCAGAAATCTTCTCTTATTCAGTCCTTTCTGAGTAAGAAACTCAAATCTCGGCCCAGCATTTTATGTGTTTTGCTGTTATTTCTAAATTATTTGTGGTCTGTGGATTTTTTTTATTTTGTTTTTAACTTTATTGAAAACTCCTTGCTTTTGTCTAATTTTATCTTTTTATGTGTTACTGTCCAGCGTAGCTTTAGTTGAAATGATGTAAGTATACTGCAAGTTGAAGTGCATAATTGCTACTGATAATGCAAGAACGATTGATTCCTGCAGTTTATAATTAACAGTACATAATGTTCTGTGCATGGGTTGGATCTATCCCTTTTAACTTTTCCTTTCCAATTCTTTCCAACCCCTGGTCTTGCTGCATCCCAGCCTTTCTGAATACACTGGTTTCGCTGGAGTCTAGTCCGTTCTTCCTTTTCTTTTTCAGACCAGTAAAAATGGGAAGTACTGGATTCTGGTTTCCTCCAAGAAAAGTCAGCGGAACTGGTTAAGACCAAAATCTGAGGACTTTAGTGGGCAAACATCAGGTGTGCATTGAACAGAGGCTGCTTTAATCCTGCTTTAAGTATATGCTTCTTTAAAAATAGTATTATATATGAGCTTTTGTGTAATGTGTTTGTTATATTTGATACTGCATATAATCATTCATCCTGCAGTTGTGAAAGCACCAGTAAGAATGAGGATTTTAAGTGATAATATGCTGAGACACAAGCAGGCAATATTACTCATAAAATTCTTTCAGCTGGTCTTTGGAAAGTGTAATATTTGAGGATCAGTGTTTTTTGAAGTTTTATCTCCATTGCTCAGTCTATATATCCACAAGAAAAAGAAAGTGCTTATTTGCTATTCAGAGATCAATACTGAAGTTCTTAATTGCCTCATCTGTTGAGAAATGGTACTGAGATAATAGTGCGTACATGTTTTTTAATAAAACACTGTAATTGTCAAAGATTGGATCCACACTATATTTGTTCTAATGATGCATTTTTAAGGACACTTAAAGCACAATTCAAAGTCAGCTTAGTTAGTTTTGATCATAGAGGAACAAAACCTGAATTCTTAATCTGTGTGAATGTTCTGAGTTACTTCTGGTACAGCAACTAGGTTACCTGGAGTTTTGGAGAAGATAACAGTAATGCTATATTGGCCTGAATGTAGGATGACGTCCAGCCTGGGGTGTGATCTTTGCATTGAGAACAGGAGTGAGAAGGTGTCAAGAGCTGTTAATTTAACAGTTAAGCCTCATATGCTGATCCACAGCAAACACTGCTTTTGGCCTCACATCACACCCTGTGTATCACCCTTTTGCATGGCCTAATATCCTGCATCTCCGCAGCCTGATGCATGTTCAGTTCCTCCCCACCTGCCCCCAGCGTTACCAGCTCACCCATATCCTCGTACCCTTAGATGTTCCCAACCCCCACGCAGCACTCCCTGCACCTCCCTGGCCTCACAGCCCCATGCTAGTTCTGTCCATTGTCCCTCCCTGTATACTGCCAGCTCTGTCTGCTTCCCTTGTCACTGGCTGGGCATAGAGGCCACTTGCTGCTTAGCTCTGGACCCAAGCATGGTCAAATTAACCACACTCCCCTGCAGCAGATGGGGGAGGCAGTTCCGTTGCACTTTGCCACTAATGCTGCCTGCCCTGTCTCAGGCTAGGGGTGGATTTGGCAGGGAGGCGAAAGGGGTCGCAGCCCTTTCTTACCCCGTTGAGAGTGCAGGTGCCCTAGCCATGCGAGGGCCATGGCTGCTGCGCTGTCGGCTCTGTGTAGCGGGTCTCATATAGGTGCCTGTGTGGTATAGATATACCCTATGTAAGTGTAGATGGGGTTGGATTTTTTTTCTCCCTCTGAACTTCATTTGTCAGGAGAGATTAGGCTAAAAAAAGATTTCATTCTATATTCAGGCCAATATGCATAGAAGACCAGTGTGTTCATTTACAGGAAAGCAAAAGTAATTTTATTACCAGATTCTGATTAAAATGTATGTTGAAAAAATTTTCAATCCACAAATAATCACAACTTTGATGTGAATCAGACTCTCCCTTTGATTACATTGGTGGTTTCATTGAAGTCTTTGGAACTGGTCTTCATTTACTTTTATTGCAGAAAATTACTGTTCCCAAGTCTCCAAACAGCTGTTTCATTTTTTCACTTATGAACTAGATAGTTGATTATGAGACAGAAAATAAAATTAAGCTGATACTTTGAAGACCTGTGCATGTTCCCACTTGTGGAAATGATGTCTCCAGGCTTCATCCCATGGGTGGGAATGACTCTGAGACAAATCTGAAATCATAAGAGTCCTTAAAGAAACACCTTTTCTGTCACTGGGTATCTTTAAAGAGGTTAGTGGTTCCATATAAAATTTGGGGGAGTAAAGGTGGTCTTAACAAAACTTCTTGCTTAAAGAAGATAGTGTAGTTTAACCTGCCATTCAAGGACTTCAGGGTTGCAAGGCAGCAGATTTCCATCTTGGTGTGCCAGTACTTCTCTCTCCTTATAAAGACAAGGGAAAAGTTACGGGGAGGAGGGAGGAAGAGGCATAGACAAAGACATAACTCTGTGTACACATTTCAAACGGAGATCTCAGTCTGAAGATTTCATAAAATGCAGACATTAAAGAGGCTCATCCCCTTCTCCTCCCCCCTGTCCCTCCAGCCCTTCTGTCCTGCCATGCATGGAGAAAAACACAGGCTCTCCCTCCTCCTCGCTTTCTTCCAGGGCCAGGCTGGGGCTCTTGCAAGGACCATTTAGTTTTGCCTCCATCACACCTGGGCGCTGCTCTCCGCTCCCCTCTGGAGCACTTGGCTCCCTCCATCTCTGCTGAGCCTCAGTAGGGGAAAGAGGATAGCTGAGATCGGGCCCAGCCGCCTACGAGCTACCCAGCCTCCCCTCGCTCCCAGCGGGGAAGAGTCCGTTTGTTTATCGGGGTGGTGGCATGAGGCTGGAGCAGCTGCGGCCTGGTGCTCCCTGCCTGGCTCCACCTGTCCCAGCAGCTGCTAGCTTCCCCTGCCCTGCTGCTGGGGGCTGTGGGGGTGGCCGGCTGCCAAGCCCCAGGCCTGGCCGCTGCCCCCCGGCCTTGGTGCCGCCCGGCCCAGCCACCTCTCACACAGCTGCCCCAGCAGAGGCCGGAGCGGATGGCAGCTGCGAGCTGCGACACCGGGGCCAGGACGGGGATTGCTGCTTCTGAGGGAGAAAGGCCAAATTTTGGGGCTTTCCGGCCCTGCCAAACACTTGCATTGAGTGCCATCCTCCCGCTGTCCTCCTCGCCCCCGCTGCCACAGACCTCACGCTCGACCCTTCCCACAACGGGTAGCACTGCATTTTGGTATCTATAGCAGCAGTTGTGCTCTGATGATCAAAAAAAGCTGTAAGCTACCCCTGACAAAGGAGGGCTGTTGAGTGCCCTGTAATGGCAGGCGCCCAGTTGCTTCTATACGTTACCAGAAGCTGAATTTAAAGCTGTTCGCCTGAAGTCAGACACATGCGTCACACACCTCCTTTAGCTGAAAGCCTCTGGTTTAGTTCATGGTTTGCAGTGCCCCAGCAGGACTAAGAGTCTCCATCCTGAGCTAGCCTAAATTTGAAGACTTAACAGCCCCTGTGTCTTGCAGGATAGCGTGAGGAGGGTGGGAGTCTCAAGTGCTGGGCTGATAAAACTCTAATCTATCTAATCTGTCCCTGATCTGTGGGATTTCTGTTGTTAATACATCAAATGTCTGTTAGCAGAGGGTAAGTTTACAGGAGAATTTCACCTGGCGTTAGCAATCATGGGCAATGCGTACATTTTACTAGAGTAGATGCATAGATGAGCAGTAATGACAACGAGAAGGTACGTGTGAGAACACGAGCTTTGACCCCCAGACTGTCAGCATGGGTACTGCCGCTTTTCGTGCAGGTTTTCAAACATTTTGACGCTTACAGGTTTTCACTTTGATAACTGTGTGCGTGTATGTGTGCGTGTGTGTGCATGTGTCTGTGCAAACACCACAGGCACGGCTTTAATTCCTTTGAAATCCAAAGCTGCCAAAAGCTGTCTAGGTAGGTAGGCTCTTCGCCTGACGCCTGCCGTAATCTGACAGAAACTTTGCTGTTCTCCATCAGGGCTTGAGGGGAAAGTTGTGAGGTGTGATTTCAGGACATATGTGGATCTGTTCATCCTGAGCAATGCGTTTTAAGAGTTGCAGCAAATAGCGTAAAGAAACCTGCAGGTATTACATTAGACCAGCTGAACCTAATTTTATTTTTAAGTTTTATTCAGAAGCATCACATAGCAAGTAAACATCAAAATCTAAGTTTAGTTACAAACTAGTTGTTTCTTATTTTTTTTTTCCAGTCCCCTTTTGCTTTCTTTTACGACCACATGAAACTTGAGAAGCCATCTAAAGCTAAATCATTTAGTGGAGTTGGGCAATTCCCAAGTGTCCAACAAGAAGGCCTGGTTTAGGCTGCGATGGCCACTGTCATTCCTGGTGATTTGTCAGAAGTAAGAGATACCCAGAAAGTCCCTTCAGGGAAACGTAAGCGTGGTGAAACCAAACCAAGAAAAAACTTTCCTTGCCAACTGTGTGACAAGGCCTTTAACAGTGTTGAGAAATTAAAGGTTCACTCATACTCTCACACAGGAGAGAGGCCCTACAAGTGCACACAACAAGACTGCACCAAGGCCTTTGTTTCTAAGTACAAATTACTAAGGTATTAAACTCTATTTATCTTTCAGATTATATTATCTATTTTATGTTGGCCGTGTTAAGCCATGTAAAAGTATATATTTGTGTACGCCTTCAGCTGATTGCAGAGAGGATGTGTTAATTAAAGTAGCCATTGGATTGTTTCTAGAATTCTAAATTACCTAAGTTTGCAAGCTGATGTCTTTGATTTTGTTTCTTAATTTGTTTTCTGCTTTTGTTTTCTGTTTGTTTGTTTGTTGGTTTTTTTTTTTTCATGAGCGTAGAATTTTCATTTGTATAAGGAATTGTCACGAGAAAAAAAGAGTATGGACTGAAAATTTTTTGGCTATGGACTTTTACATGAGTACTTTCATACTTGCCCATATACCCCTGTTACAGTAGCTAAAACCCACCAAAACGAAAGTGTTGATTTAAAAGAAATGGCTCGCGTTTTGCTATATTTAAATTTGTCGAACTGTCTTTGTAGTGTCATGCTTTCAGTTAAAAGGTTCTGTTGCAAAGCAGCACTTAGTGTAGTATTTAGCTGCCATTAAAAAAAATGAGCACGTGTGTTTTTTGATCAAAATAATTACTTACAGAATATATCTGTGTTTAAAGGCATATGGCTACTCATTCTCCTGAGAAAACCCACAAGTGTAATTATTGTGAGAAAATGTTTCACCGAAAAGATCACCTAAAGAATCACCTACATACACATAATCCCAACAAAGAGGCCTTTAAGTGTGAAGAATGTGGAAAGAACTACAATACCAAGCTTGGGTTCAAACGTCACCTGGCTTTGCATGCTGCAACAAGCGGTGACCTCACCTGTAAGGTATGTTTGCAGACTTTTGAAAGCACGGGAGTGCTGCTGGAGCACCTAAAAACTCATGCAGGCAAGTCATCGGGTGGAGTGAAGGAGAAAAAACACCAGTGTGAACACTGTGATCGTCGGTTCTACACCCGAAAGGATGTCCGTAGACACATGGTAGTGCACACTGGAAGAAAGGACTTCCTCTGTCAGTACTGTGCACAGAGATTTGGGCGGAAGGATCACCTCACACGCCACATGAAGAAAAGTCACAACCAAGAACTTTTGAAGGTCAAAACAGAGCCAATGGACCTTCTAGATCCCTTTACCTGCAATGTTTCTGTGCCTATTAAGGATGAGCTGCTTCCAGTGATGTCTTTACCTTCCAGTGAACTGACATCAAAGCCATTTACAAACACTTTGCAATTAAATCTCTACAACACTCAGATTCAGTCCATGCAGAGTTCTGCATCTGCACACCAAATGGTTGCCACATCGTTACCATTGGGAATGCCTTGTCCAATAGATATGGAGTCTGTCCACCCTTCTCACCAGCTATCGTTGAAATATCCACTCGGTACTACCTCATACGCAATTTCTATGCCTGAAAAAGAACAGCCATTGAAAGGGGAAATCGAAAGTTACCTAATGGAGTTGCAAAGTGGTATGCCTTCTTCATCCCAGGATTCTCAAGCATCTTCATCAAAACTAGGGCTGGATCCACAAGTAGGGCCACTAGATGATGGGTCTGGGGAGGTTTCCCTTTCCAAGGGCTCCGTTCCTATTAGTGAACCTCTAAACACCCCATCATTGGACTTTTCTCAGCTGTTCAACTTCATACCAGTAAATGGCCCTCCCTATAATCCTTCTGTTTCAGTGGGAAACCTCGGAATGAGTTATACACAAGAGGAGGCACATTCTTCTATGACTCAACTTCCACCACAAACCCAGGATCCACAAGATCCTAGCAATAGTATAGGTCTTGGGTCTCTGCACTCGTTGTCAGCAGCTTTCACAAGCAGTCTAAGCACAACCACCACCCTACCACGATTTCATCAAGCTTTCCAATAGGATGTATAAAGCTGGCTTGTTACTGTCTATTTGTAGAAATGCCTTAGGTGACCATTTTTAACTTAGTGCCTACTATAAGACATGATAAATTCTCTGCTTTTGTACAGTACCAATCTCATGAAGCCAGTAAGAAATTTAAATTAACTTTTTAAAAATGTTTTGAAAGTGTTTATTCTCAGCTGTGTTTACTTTGACTTTGTTTTTTTTTTTTAAAAACAGTCTCATTGTATTGTTTTCATTTTCACTGCCAATTGACACATTTAAAATGTTCAATAGAAAGTCATCCCAAGCAAACTCTGAACACTCATCCCTTTTTTAAAACTTTTTCAACCATACCAGCTATTCCGTTTTATTGATGTCAGTGGTAGAACTACCACTTTTACCTTTTAATATATTTTACTATTTGCAAAGAATCCAGTTAAAATATGTATCACAAAGATTCCTGAAGATTTGGGAAAAAAATTCTCCAGTCCCTTTCCAAACAAATCCTCTTCCCAAATGGTGACCCATCTGTTCTGTTCTATAATGACAAATCTAAATTTTTAAAATAAATACAGAATTCAGGTTTTTCTGAAAACTTGTGTGTGTATATATAGAAGTCTGTATATACACATGTACATATATATAGCATTTTGACTTGTATTGAAGTCATTATAAAAGGTGTTAAGAATTTTGCCATTTTCTGGCTTAAATTTCTGTGGCCTGTTATGGATAACGGAACAAAAAAATGTAGTTTAATTCTCTAAAATCATGGCTGAACAGAATTTCAACAGAGAATCTCTGCTTGCCTAAATGACAAATGTTTCAAGTTGAATTTGGAACTGTGTTGTTGTGCTTTCATGACTGGTAGAGGGAAACAGGCAAAATTAATGGCTGATCTTGAAATATAAAAGTGTTGTAATGTAGTAATGCAGAATATTTTGTCGCAGTTTTTGTTTTAATTCTTAACTTGCTGTTTTTTCTCTTTAGTAGCATAGAAAGAGTACTGCATAGGAATCTTCCAATAGTGTATTCACGTTTGTAGGCATCAGTCTTCTCCCAGCTGCCACTGCCAAAGGGTGGATCAAGTCCAGCCACAAAGTGTGTATCTATTTTCAGTTCAAAACTAGTGTGCAGTCAGAGAGTGAATGTAAATTTGCAAATACTGGGGTTTTGGGTTTTGTTTTTGTTTTTGTTTTTTTTATTGGAATGATCTTTTCAGTGTGTCACATGGTGTGTTATGTCCTCCTAAGCAACAAGTTAGATGTTAATCACACTTTCTACACCTGGGTACTTGGTTAGGGACTTTTTGCCCATTGCCAAGATTTAAAGACAGGACTCTTAGGAGTGAAGTAAAAGCATATTGCTTACACCACTTTTACCTAATGCAATATATTCTATTCCCCAACCCCTAATAACCAAAAGAGGAAAAAAAAAAAAAAAACAAACCACCAACCAACCCTGTGATGCATGAAAGCAAACTAGATTTGGTGTAATTCAACAATAACATTCTTTTCCTTGTCATTTTTGTACAAGGAATTAAAAAATAGAAATCAAGTACATTAGTATCTCTCAAACAATAATGAGGATTCGTACAAGGTTTTAAGTGGTTAAACTAAATATACTTCACAGAAACAAAAGTTGCTCCCATTTAAGGAGCTCATGCTCCGGATATTTTATCAGTAGCTCCTACTTTTTTTTTAATTCTAGGAGCAATATGCAGGTGTAGTTTTACTATTTTATACATATGTGTATTTAAATTTTATTACTGAAAGAGAACATTTTTATAAATGTGTTTGTGTTCCAAAGGCATTAAAATAAGGATGTATTAATAAGGAAAATACCTTTTGAAATTCTGCAAACTACTCCTAGATTTTGGGTTTAGGAGCACGTTATCTTAAAGTGGGCTTTTAGCTCTGCTTCATGACTGCTTCCTCTGGTTTCTGTGAAACAGACTGCTCGCTTACTTACATCTTTAGTTGAATGATTTGTTCAATATTGCTTTTTTTCTCTTCACCTTTCTAAAGGAAAGAAAAACAGATGAACAGAGCACAAGGTGAATGCAACCGAATGTAACTCTAGTTTAAATCAGCAAGCATAATGCATCTAGGAAGAACTCTGGTTTATTCTCAATCCTTTAAATCAATCTGAGATGAAGATAAATGGACTTAATTCCACCAGTGGGTTATGTCCTGCGTGGAGCCAAGCATCTGCAACTCCCCTTGCAGCAGAGGAAAGTTGCGAGCGCTCGGCATCCTGCGGCTGGCCCAACAGCGTGGCCGGGCAGTGCTGCCTGTCCTGGGCAGCCTCTGGCACACAAATTTCCAATCCGTAGCGACTGTTTATCAGTCTCACTTGCCGATTACACTTCATTAAAAAACCAAAACCCAACAGACGCTTTGCCAACACCCGTTTCTTAATGTGTAGCCAGAATCCTCACTACTTCGTTTGTGCCTTAGCTTCCTGAAAAGGGATTGACATTTCACTTTGGAGTTAGACGTACATTTCACTTGAGAAATAGGGACCTCAGACAAGATATTGAACCTCATTCAGTCAGGGTTTCAGTGGGTGGCTGTGCTGAGTGTATTTGCCACTGAACTAGGATGTACAGTAACGTGGAAGCAAACTGACACTGTAAGCAATACGACCACCACCGGTGTGCTTTTGAATATCACTTAAGGCAGAGTCAATAAGATTGGCCACTACTAAACCGTCAGTTTTTAAACCTTGTTTTCTCGATTTCAGATGGATTCTCGGTGGGAGGGGGGAGGGCTGGCTGATCATGCACCACTCTTTGTGCGACTTCTAAACTTCTAGTAAGTTGTTTTTTTTTTTAAATATATATATTTTTGTGTACTTGTTGCTTGTGCTTTATTTAGTAGTAAATTGTGGAATAGAGTGATTTATTGTTAATTTGGCAGTAGCGGTTTTTAAAAACCATATACTGACTGAAACATGAGCCAGAGCTGATTGCTTTATTAAGCTAATAATGAATGTTAAGAGTACATATTTTCAGGATCATTTGCCTAGTGAGCTAAACTTGTATTATAGGCCAATATTTTTTAAAATAAAGCTTGGTCAACCTCTATGTTACACATATTACAAGATATAGCACTTTCAAAAAGAAAACCTAAACCTTTTAAGAAAATTTCTTACAGGTTATGCTTTTTATTATAAAACCTTTTATTATAATTTGTTTCAAGTGCCATTAGATTACATATATGTAGGCCTTTGGTATAATGCTTTGTGTACAAAATGGTAGACATGGTAATTTTAAACAGGTACATTTTTACAGTGTTTTCTTATCAATTTGCTATATTGCACAGAACCAGTGTGTCTTTCTTAAGGGTTTTACAATGGTTTTTACTAGGTTTACATGTTTCAAACTACACTGTCTTCTACTGCCATTTTGAATACCAGTCAAAAAAGAATTAGGAGTTTTTCCTCACCTATTGCAAGCTGTGTCCTCTGGAGTTCTGGATGGTAAACTATGGCAAAAACGTTCAACATTCAGTATTTGATACAGTCTTTTTTTACCATATCCTGTCATCGCTATGCTGCTGTCTGAAGTTAACGTAGGGCCTGATCCTGCATCTGTAAAGGTCGAGGGGAGCAGGATTGCATCCTTCGTTATGTCTGTCTCATACACTGGTTTAGCAGCTCATCCTGTATTCTCCTCAGTCTATAGATAAGCCTCTGAAAGAAATGTACTTATCCGGTATGTAGTAAACTGTGTAGTCTTAGCTGCCCATCCTGCATCCTCCCAGTGTACAGTTAAAACCACAGCCAACTTAGCGTCATGCTCAACGTACAAATAACGCCACAGTAGTTCAAAATGTGTTTGGATAGTCCCAAAGCTTTTATGCAAAAAGGGTGTCTTACTTTTGTTGGAAGGCAGTGTCTTTTGATAACAGTTATCTAGCCCTAGAAGTGACACAGAACTATTGCTAATCATATGTAAACACTTTTCAGTATAAGCTTCAGTGGTACAGTTGAAACAGAGTGAATGTTTATCTCCTCAGAAACACTCCTGCAATATTGTTATATTGGATCATGCTGCTAATGAAACTTGGGATACAACTCCTCTCATGGTGCTACAAACCTCCCTGTCTCATTCAGATGTATTTTTACCCATAGAAAAAAAGGACTATACTAGACCTATAGTTGTATGATATATTTTTATACTGTGACTTAATTTGTCATTAACGAACTTTGTGCAACACCACAATGTATTCATATGCACTTGCAAAAGTAAAATTTTGGACATGGAAATTTAAACGCTGACAAGCCCAGCTCTTGTTCATAAAAATAGGTGACTGCTAGTTAAAATTAAATGTGGGCTTTTTATATGGTGTGGAGTGAAGAACATACTATATGTTACTAAAAGCCTTTGAATTTAGACAAAAACTGGGAAAAGTATATTGGGGAATGATGACACACCCAAACCTGACTTGGATTGCTGAAATTATATTTTTAGCTAGTGGAAAAATTGTTTGGACTTGTATGCTAAAATGTTTTAATGATAAAAGTTTTGAGTCAAAAATAGAGAAAAAAAAGAACACAGAAAACCCTGCATTCCAGACTGAATTTGTATATGTTTCTTGCGTTTAAAATTTGCTATCCTGTGATATGGGAAATTGAGTTGCTTATCATGTATATGTACTTTAAAATGTATTCACAAACTACTGTTGTATTTGTATAAAATATAGACAAAAAGATTGCATATATATTTTTGTGTATAAGCTCTGTAAAATAGCAATCACATTATGAAGCTGCAGCAGAACTTCATTTTAAACATTCACATCCAAAGAAACAGACTATTTATTGTCCACATACCCTGATTATAAAATATACCTTGCTGCTATTAAACAATAGTGCTGCAGCTTCTTGTGGCCTACAGTGTTATGTTTGCTGTACAAAAATATGTGAACTCCACAAAATATATCAATAAAATTACAGAATGGTTTTAGTTAATGAATAACTTATGCCTGGCATTTCAATAGATAATCTTGATCTGCATGTTTGGGATTACAATAAGTCATTACAGAATACATCCATTTTTGCTGGGTGTAGTTATTCTGAGTTTGCAAAGGTATAACTGTCTTTCTAATTTATGACTGGTAAAATGTCAGTTTTTCAGAAAATCTTAAAGCATAAGTATCTGCGTTTCATGATTTCACCAAGGGACAAATTGGATGATGCTACTGTGTCTGTGACAAGACAGAACTGAACTGAAGGAAGCAATTGAGTTTGCCATCAAATTGCACCTTGAAACGCTGTGCGACACTGAAAGGTGAGTTTGGGGTTTCCTTAGCGGGACCGTTCATTTTGGAGACATAGGTGAGTGATTCTCCATCATTTCAGATTAATGCAAGTAATTTCCATCGATTGTTATAGTTTGCAGGATAAACTGTAAGGGTGTGGCATGTGCTAGACACAGTATGTGGGTTGTCTCTCTGAAGTATTTCCAGGAGAAGCTCCGTTGCTTGGATCCCATAGATCTCCCATCGGCCTGTGACGCTGCCGAAGAAGTCTGACTCTAATGCACGGGGGGAAGAGGTGCTATGCAGCCAGATGAGCAGCCTCCTCACCACTGCAGAAAGCTGCCTCTCTGCTCATTCCACACAGTTGTTCCCTAGCGTAGACTGTTTGCCAGGAAAGTAAAAGACTAGCATTTCACGTTTCATTGCTTTTCGGAACATACTTTGTTAACATCCTCAGCATTGCCTGTGTTTTCCTGCTTTTGGGTTCCTCTCTTTTCCAAGCCTTGACTTTTTAGATTTCTTGCTGTAACCCAGTCTGAGAGAAAGGATTGTTACAGAGAGTTGTTGGCTTTCGCCTTCTCCGTACACAGACATTTTTCCTTTCTCGTGATACCTACCCCTTTCCTCTGAGCTGATTTATCACTTCTGTGGCACTGGTTTCTAACTTGCTTGAGAGGGTTGGCCTTGTTATATTGAGAGTCAGAAGCTCCACAGATGTTCTACGATATGAAATACTCTACAAAACCATTCATTCCACCTCCCCAAGAGAAAACCACCCCATTGTGTCGCTATCATAGCTGGTCTCACCCACCGTTACTGAATTAACATGTCCTCCTTCCAAACGGACACCCTCTAGAAACTCTGTTGGCCTCTGCAATAAGTGGAATGTGATTGCACGCATGATATCTATGTTATATCCAGAGGTCTCTTGATGCAGTCCCTCCAGAGCTTTCCATGTTAAATTCAGAGCCACAGGCATCTTCCCTTCTCTCTCTCCTGTAACCACCCCTTTCCAACACTTGCCTAAGAAAATACGGAAAAATGGTCCTTCAGTATCCTCTGTACCTGTTCTCGCTGTCCCCCAGGAGTGGAAAAGAAAGACTGTTCTGGTTTCCGTTTCCCCCTTCACTCTCCTTCTTTTCCTTCCCATGTATAAGCATGCCCTAGGATAAAGAATGTTTTTTTGACACAGTAATCCAGAACTGTGATGCAGAGCTGCTGCTGGACTAGCGAGAACTGAGCAGCTACATGGTGTTGGCTTCCCTGCTTTGCAAATCAAAACACTGTATTAAATCGGATAGAAATTAAGTTTCCCAAAGCGGCAGTTGCCGTAGTTGGCACAGCAAGGGTTGGCTATCACAAACAGCAAGTAGGATAGCAAGATAAGCTCTATTACAAAATTTTGTCTATGCTTAAAAGTTTCAGAAGTGTATTGGAGGATTAACTGCTGTTTATCGTTATGAGCTGGGGCCTTCAGCAACTAAACAGCAACACCGTATTTCTGTGTTTTGAACCCCAGCAGTAGCGTGAAGTTTCAAGTTCCTGCTCGCGCGCTATATCCCAGGTAATTCAGTATAAACTTTCTCTTCTCCTAATAAAGGTGTAACATCTTGCCTACTATTTTTATTTTTATGTAATCATATTTTTTTGTTGTAATGGTCTGTGTGTCCTCAAGAAATGAATATTTTCAGAGAAATAAGTATTTTTAAAAATGTAATTAACAGTTGTGTTCTTCAATGTCATCGTCATCCCACAACCTTGTCTCCTTTGGGGACATTTGTGTCATAAAATCACCAGTTGAAAAGTTACTTTGCCTCAGAGGGGACTGAAGAGAGATCAGCTATCAGCTGAGCACTCTGAAAACAGGACTATAGCAACGCGCACTGTGGCTGGGCTGGAAATCATTTGAATTGTTCCTTGATACTTTGCCCATCACACTGGTTTTCACTGTTGCACTGATCTGCAATGTACAAAGAAGAAGAGTAGTGTAGTGTCATCTTCGTATAAATCAGTCATCTCTGCTTGATGTGTGTAAAATAATGCAGAGAACCTGAATAGTCAGTTTCTGAAATCAGTACCTTGTTTTAAACTTTTGTATGTGTGTTTGTGTGTATATCTATATATATGTATGTGTGTACATGTAAATATGTATGTGTACATGTATGTATGCATGTGAGGGTAGCAATCAAACCTGGGAAAGTTGAGAAATCAGTTTTGGTTTGGTTTGGTTTACTTCAAAAAGTGTAAGTCTTAAAGTGTTGTGTTTTACAAGTCCAAAATGAAATCATGCAGTTTGTAAAGGTTATTCTGCTAGTTAACACAGCATGTGGTTTCCCAGGCAAGTTGGAAGAGTTTCTTCCAAATACTTGATTAATCTATGAGAGACAGCAGTTTATCTAAGGGGCACAAGACTCCTGCGAGGAAGGTGTTTGTCAGCTGTCCTTGTGTAGCATTAGATGAAATTGCAGCAGGAAAAGTTCTGTGGGCTGTGCCTCTGAATTAAGCTCAACTCTGGTTTACTGCCTTGTGTTAAATTGTTACACACGTGGTCATGGGTAAATCCTTAAGTTCCCTCACAAGTGTTTTCATTGAAAAATAAAATACAGTCTCTGTTATGGTTAAGGGGCATGCCATAAATGAGGCAACATCCGAGCTCTGACATAGGAATATAAACATTAATGACTAATAAACACAGACTAAACTCCCAAACTCACTGAAGTCTGTCCTCACCTAAAAATTGTCTCCTCTTATTTTGTCAGTGTCCTGGCTCCTTATGCCAATAAAGCATTACAGGATTGCCCCAAAGTTTACGTGCCCTGTTCAGTTTAGGCATATTTTTCTTCACCAGTATTTTACAAGAAGCTTCTGCTTATTCACTGATGCAAACCTTGTAAACAAACGTACTTGAACTGCATGTACCCATTTTAATCAGGCAGGTTTAAAGTGCTGTAACTTAGGGCAACCTCTGATAATCTGCTATGGCCCTCCAGGTCCGTAATTTCAGAGCCACCAAATTTACCTGATCCTCTTGCCTCTTCCTTCTGCAACTCCCTGAAGATGTGGTGTTTGCAGGAGCCACCACATTTGCTATGCCGCGCGTATTTAATATAGGAGTCACAGAGCTGGGCACGATCTGTGTCAATGGGATTGTGCGAGCTGCTGGGAGAGACTGACCCTTTTATACTTGAGTCCTAGGCATCAGCATTAAATCCGTGTACCTGGGAAAGCAGCTGTCTCCAAGCGGTAGAATAGCACTAAAGTTACCCCCGGGCCCTTCACTGCAGATGATTAATTTTTCTCATTAAGCATCGAAGCTGTTTTCTAGTCCTTAAGCTACAAGTCTCAAATTCCACCATTACTTTTTGTCATCTCCTCGTGACCCAGCAAAGTCAGCTTTACTCCAGGGTCAAGACCGCAAAACCAATCTTGGACAATTTGGCTGAAAATACTACATAAGGTGCCTGGCATATGGAGCAGTAAACCTGGCAGGATAGGTACCCATCTTTGAGTGGCCAAGAAAGTATTGCTATGGTGAGAGCCTGTATTTCACGCTTATCTTCATCCCTAAGTTTAGATTCTCTTAGCTTTTCTCAAGCTGCTCCTTTGCAATTGTGATATTAATCCACAGCAGCAGGTCCAGATTGTTACGTGAGGTCCACCCTGGTCAGTGGTGGTCACTGAGGCCCCAGTAAATTAGCTGTGAAACCTCACCGGCCTTGCCAGTGCCTTCAGTAAAGCCTCAGGGCAGTCAGGTAAGGAGAGCCTGTTGCTTCATGCTCTTGATGATGGAGTAACCTTACTGGGAAGGAAAAAAGCATCAAGCAGCTGTTTTGGCAATGTGTGTTTGCAACTTGATCTTATTATTTATAAACTAGGGTTAACCTTTTAAAAGGTTTATTATTAATTATGTTCTCTCAGCAGCAAAATAGCATCAAAATTATTGCAGATTTATTTGTGTTCTTTGCATTGGGTTACCTCTGACTGCTTAACAAAAACTTGCTTGTATTGCTATCCCAAGGTGTCATTTGTCTCACCAAAACCAACCAAACTCTGAAACACAAACTGGATTCTTTTCTGGCTTGTGCTTGTAGTAAAGGAAAATGGTTATTCAGTGGCCTGTCTTCAGAGCAAGCCTGTGTATGGGTTGGCTTCAAATAATGGTATCGGCTTACACCTGTGCATATAATCATATCAGAACCGCTTTCAGGCAACCCTGAATAGCATTTGAGGTCTATGAGGTGTGACTGGGAAGTAACATTGGACTGTGAAACACTATATGTGTAAGGAAGAATGTGTGTTCAATCATCAAACATAAACTGAGATCACAGGGGCTGACAGTAAATGCAGAAAAAAGAAAACTTTGATTCGAAACTGGGAAGAAAACCTCTCAGAATTCAC
Source organism: Nyctibius grandis (assembly GCF_013368605.1). Classification (NCBI taxonomy): domain Eukaryota; kingdom Metazoa; phylum Chordata; class Aves; order Nyctibiiformes; family Nyctibiidae; genus Nyctibius; species Nyctibius grandis. The sequence goes on along the minus strand of NC_090660.1, from coordinate 69,758,100 downwards.
TAACGCACAGGCTAAGGAACTGTGTTGAGAGTAGGACTGTAATTTAAGTACTAAAGAGAGAAATTTGACTCCTTTAGCGAGTTTATCAAGTAATTTAGTAGAAACACAATGCCACCTCTATATTGTAAAGCAGTTCTTAGAAGCCACTGGACGGCCAAGCCTTCAAGGGTTTGTTACAAGGTACGCCAAGCAAGCGTACAAAGAAATTAAGTAATTATTATGGAGAAGAATATAACTATACACTCTTAAACTCTCTGAAATCAGTTCCAGTCCCCAGTTCTGTCCTTCTCCTGTTTTTGACAGAACTTCGGCTGTTAAGAACCACAACAGTCATGCACCTTGATCAAAATGAAACTGATGTGTGTGTCCTCTGTTGTGGTGGGTTACATCCATATCAGTCCTTTAAGGCCCTTGATATCGGGGCTGACTTACTCTGTCCAGCGACTCAACGAACAGCAGTACTAAGAAAGAATAATGGCAAACAAAGGGTTTCTATATCCCTTATACACAAGTGAAATATAAATGGGTGAACCGAGTGAGACTGATTTTGTATTCCTTCTCAGCTGGAAGCACAGATTAGGTTAGGTAGCTGTTGCAGCATCGGATGCACAGGCATGTTTTATTCGCAGAAATACAACACACGAGCTTGGAACAAACCATCGCTGCCGCAAGTTATGGTAGCTGTGACGTATGACAGCCCTTGGGACACAGACGGTGTGTTTCCCTCTTGTCACTTGTAAAAGTTCCTGTTGCATTCTCTGCAACTTTCACTTTCACAGTGAAATGGGAACAGTGTGGTTGGAGGCTGGCAGTGGGTGCTTGGTGCGATGCTGTGGGTTCCCCTAGGGAAGGGTGGCCAGGAGGGAAGGGGCAGCTTGACCTCAGCAGCCCTGCTCCCCAAAAATGGCTCCCCCAGCCACGCTGTGGCCCCCTCCTCCAGCCTGCAGTAATGCTGGAGCTGAACAGGGCTGTGAAGCGTGGCAAGGACTTCCTACGGCGGTTTGTGTCTCATGGGAATCCCTGGGCTGAGTCATCAATGGATTACAGGAAAATAACGTTTATTAAGAATAAAAGCATGCTGCTTCTGAATGTGCTTTAATTGTGTTCACATTGAAAGACACCGGATGTCCCCCTGCTCCAGTCCTCAGCACTCAGCTTGATACAGGACAGTAAGTTACATTAAGGCTGTTTAGATCCCAAAATACACCCCTCTCCCTGTTCAAAAATTCAGTGTATTCCCCAAGAACAATACAACGTGCCTGACATGACAGGGGCAAACCAGAAAGGTTTCTAACAGAAAAGGGACAGGAAAATTACCAAAAAAGGGACAACTGGAAGGAGTGGGGAGGACATGGAGTTTGAAAAAAAAAGTATGGAAGGTCTGCTATATCCTTCCAAATGAGACTTCAACCAAAGAAATCTGGGAACAGCCCTAATCCTAACCCTCCGTTTTATGAATACAGATTTTACTGCTGTGTTCTCTAGCATTCACAATCTCCAGATATGCTTCTATGGTTGTCAGCTCAACAGGGCCACTCGCAGGCCCTTCATGCATGCACTGTTCTACCTACTCCTATCCCTCAACCAACTTTCCCATTGAACCATCTCTGCCACATTAACCTGGTGAAAACAGGTTGTAACAACTGCACTTCTCCCATGAGAAGGCTGAAGTTCTTGCAGAATTCATAGCAGAGATGTCCCTTCACTGCTTTTATATGCTATATGGCACAGAAGTCCATGTAAAAATAGGAGCCCTAATAGCACTCAGAAAATAGGCATTAAAAAATCCTTTCTCTCTCCAGTACAGCTTTATCTGCTCACTGCAGCTTCTCATTTCCATCACAACTCACCTGCCTAGAAAACATTCTTGCAAAGATCTGAAGTGAAGACTCTTGCATACTAGCAGAAAACCACAGTGCTGCTCAGACAAGGAGTGTAAAATACCTTTTGTCTCCATGGCTTACTTCACTGCATATTTAAAACTACACTAAAGCTCCTTTCGTCTTCCCCCCACTCCCAAAGAATCCCTGTGTAACTGATGTTGAACAGTGCCTCAAGCCGGATAGCTGCTCCTCGGAGGGGGCGGCAGCAGGGTATTACCTGCCTGGCTTTTGCTTTACAGCAGACAGCTCGCAGGGTGTGATAGCACCAGAGGAGTCCAGGGGCCTCTTGTGCTAGAGTCCCATCTGTGAGGGGCAAGGAAAGAGGAGTCTTGTGTTGTCAGGCAGTCCCATCTGCAGGGACTGTCCCACCCAGGGCCATTGAGAGGCCCTCTGGCATCCCTAACTCTTTGCACTCTCACTTGTTAACAACTCCTATAATGCATATTAGCGCCTACTTATCTAGTTCTTCCCCAGCCTATCTGTTTCTCACTGGCAGGTGATAACCCAAATTCCCCATTCTCATTCCTCTCTGGTCCAAGTTTTCTTCCCTGTGAATTGCGATGACAAATTGCTGATAGTCCTAAGTCTCGGTACTGGGGAAGATCTCCATTGCTGATTCACTAGAGAGTGGTGCCTTTGAAACCCTTTGGCTGAGCTGATCTAGAGTTCAAGTAGGGTCAGAAGATATCTTTGGGACGTTAGGTTTGTCTGTTGAGGTGAACAACCGAAACCGTCTCAAGCTGGAGAACACTCCAGTTCCATGTGCACATGTTCTGAGCACCCCTGAAACCTCCCTCAGCACATCTGTCCTGCATCTTACTCATCCAGAGAAGCAAAACAAAAAGAATAGAAAACACCAGGAAAGTCTGCAGGAACTGCCTGTGGGTCTACTGCTACCCCCGAGGTAAAACTGGAGAATAGGCACCACTTCGGAGTCCTGTGGCAGGATCTGCATTGGCAAAGCTGACATCCAGAGGAAGGTTCTGAGGGTGAGGAGGGTGAGAAATGGGGACCAAGCTTTCAGAGATATTTGTCACCATGTAACAGAAAGATACTTACTGGAATATTCAAAAGCATTTCAGTGCATAGGTCCCATAAGGATGCTCTGATGCATGGGCAGTACAGCAGGTACCAACCACTAAGGCAGTTATCATGAGCACTGTCAATACATGAAAGCAGGGTCAAAAGAGCAAAAGCCCCTCTGAAAATAAAAAGGGACCAGCAAGGCAAAATTATGTTTGATTTCTGCCAGAAGAGCTCTGTAAATTTAGCAATAAGTTTACTAAGGAGGATCTAGAAATAAAATATTCACACCTGTAGTAACTGTGATGGGAAGGTGACTAATATTTATGTATAACTCTAGTTACTATATCCGATGGACAATACAGAGCAATCACTTGTCTTTATGCTGCTATTATGGTTGCTGCCCTGCATGGCCAGAGTTGAGCAGCCAAACCAGTCCCCTTGTCCCAGTCATGTTTAAGTGGCAGGTTTCTACAAACACACTTTTATATTTAGTTATGCCTGCCATAGCCTCACTAAATGCTAGCACTCGCCATTCAGCTGCTTCCTCTGACACTGACTTTGAGCTGTTTAATGCATCTGATGATGATCATTCCTGCCTGGAGCCACAGTGAAATGCATTCACCAATCATGGCTTCATTTACTCCTGGGCATTTTGCTACAGAGGCATTCCATGGGGCGAGAAACATCTTCTTTGCGCTCGTGAGATTAGCAAGACCTAGTGAAATTGCATAAACTGAGTTAATATATTTTAGCTTCAAATTCCATTTGCCTTGGCTTTCTAGACAGATTTACATTCAGGGTTGGAGAAGAATGTTTTCCCGGTGAGCCCTGATTGGGTTCAGCGAGTTGTGACAGATGCAGTTCATTTGGGGGTGGAGGAGAATGGGTGAAGAGAGGATAAAAGGCTTTGGGAGCCACTTCAGAGCCCTTTCTGTCAGAGAAACTTTCCAGTCTCTGTCTTAGTAGCTGCCGGTGGTGTTTTTCTCCATCTTATTATGCCATCACCCATTCCTCTTAATGTTTTCCTTCCTTTGGAGGTTTTCCCCATCCTGTGGATTTGACGACCCTGCAAGCAGCCCCTTAGTTATCTCTGCAAAGACAGCAAAAACTTCTTGGGGGACAACTCCTTCAGTCAGGACTCGCCGCTTGCCTCCACGCCTGGCCTGGTGCTCCATCGACTGGGATCAGCTCTGCCTCCTGCAGCCCCTAGGCTCTGGGGGCTTCGGTTCTGTCTACAAAGCCACCTACCACGGTGCAACTGTGGCTGTGAAGCAGGTGAAGAAGAGCAGCAAAAACCGGCTGGCATCACGACAGAGCTTCTGGGCTGAGCTGAACGTAGCCTGGCTACAGCACGATAATGTGGTACGTGTGGTGGCTGCCAGCACGTGTGCCCCAGCCAGCCAGAACAGCCTGGGCAACCATCATTATGGAGTAATGTGGGCAACATCACCCTGCACCATGTAATTTATGGCACTGGGTGATGTGTGGAGACAGGGCGAGGATGAGGAAGGAGGATGTGGAAGGAAGGCCCTGAGCATGGAAGAGGACTGTGTGCTATTCTTGTGACATTATGACCTGGCTTAGCCTTTCTTCACTCACAGGGCGTTGTGCACTTGGACCTGAAGCCTGCAAACATATTCCATCACTGAGCAGGGAGTGTGCAAGATTGGAGACTTTGGGTGCTCCCAGAAACTGGAGGAGGGCTTGTCCCAGAGTCCCCATGTTTTCCAGCAAGGGGGCACGTACACACACCGTGCCCCTGAGCTCCTCAAGGGGGAGAGGGTTACTGCAAAAGCAGACATCTACTCATTCGCTATCACCCTCTGGCAAATCGTCATGCGCGAGCAGCCCTACCTGGGTGAGCGGCGTATGTGCTCTACGCTGTGGTCGCCTATAACTTACGCCCTTCGCTGGCTGCTACTGTTTTCCACGAGTCACCAGTGGGCCAGAGACTCCAGAGCATTATTAGCTGCTGCTGGAAGGCCAATGTGGAGGAGCGCCTGAGCGCAGCCCAGCTGCTTCCCAGCCTCAGGGCCCTCAAGGGCATCCTCTAGCAAAACTCTGGGCTCTTACCATTTCTTTTATTGTTGACTTTTCTTTCCCTCAGCCTTTCCTCTGTACATAATGAGTTTAGGTCCCTGTGATCTAAAGGCTTTGTTGCTGTTTTTATACTAAAAAAAGAAAAAAAAAAAAGAAACTGCTTTGTTATAAGATTGTAAATAAAGACATTTAACAAAACTGTGGGGTTTACCATGGGAGGGATAGAGGCAAGGATGAAGACATTGGAAAACGTGACTTTCTGGTTGATCTGTTGTGTGGCTGCCTGCTCAGAAGAAACTGGGGAATGTGACGTGCAGAAAAAATAGTTGTTTTCAAGTAGGTAAAGTACAAAAAAAAGGCTGCTTTTTGAAGCTTCTTTGTATGTAATACCTTTGGTATTTCCCAAAATGTCAGATATGAGTAGTTCTTTACGCTAGCTAGGTTTGTGCATTAGAGCTTTTCCTCTTCATTTACCAAGGATGAGTATGCATCACAAACCAATGAGTGCAGAAAAAATAAATACAGAGTGTCAGTGGGGTTTTTTCTTGTTCTTAGGTGTACTTCAGGAAATATGCTATTTTTTCAGCATACTTTTTAGGTGTGTTTCAGTAAGTATGCTGTTTCTGAAATGGCAAAATGTGAACTAACCCAATCTCCCCATTGAAATAAGGAACCTTTTTGTCAGTCTAAGGCTATTTAGAGTAAGAAAATACATTAACAACCTGTGCTTTTAGAAGACCTCCATGCTACCATGTGTGTTAGTTGCAACTTGTTAGTTGGAATATTGTAAACTTTAGTATCTGAAGTATTATAAAAGCATCTTGTGTGGAATAGAAGGTTCCCAGGTTTTGGAGGTACAGGGGGAGTTTAAAAAAAAATAATTTGGAAAACATGAAGGGACATGTATAGATACAAAAACCTCATAAATCAGGGTAAGGGAGGAATTAACCCTTTGTAATGCATGGGGCCAGTATTAGACAAGATACTGGAGGTACTAAAAAGGAAGACTGCTTAAAGCAGTATTAATGATACTCTGCAGGTGCTCAAAGCATACACTATTAAACTATCCTCTGAGCTGCTTATGCCTTATCTACTGTCTTTCCTAATCTGGTTGTAATGTGTCTGGGAAAGGAAGTGCTGTAGGCGATGCCGAAGATAAAGAGCTCTGATCTCTGATTTATCAGAACTGATAATTATAAATCTGTCGAGATCTCAGCCCTTATCTGGAGCTACAACGATCTGACTGCTGTAGCTGATACTGCCATTCTGCTCAAAGACTCTGCTTCTTTTTAAGACAGGAGAAAGGAGTGATGTTTGCAGTCAAATTGTTTTTCTTCTTTCCCACATTCGTCCTCCTTGCTTCCATTCTGGAAAAAAAATCCCAAATGAATTGAGCCAGTTTCCTGATTTCTGGCACACATCTGTTCTTAGCCCCGTTGAAATCCTGGAAATGAACAACTATGTGAATTTGAGATGATTCTGTAGGTCTTTATGGTATTTGGGCTGATCATTGAAATTAATGGTTTAGAAAGCATACCTAAGCTTAACTATTTCTTGTTCTTCTGTCCCCCTTAAGTGTAAAATGCTGGCTGGAATCAAAAAAACCTAAGGTAAATTCTGGAATAGATTTCCTGTATTTTCTCTGTCAAAATAGTTATGCTATAGAACCAGAACTTGTGGGGTTTTTGTGTTGCATAACTTCTTTTAATAAACAAGAAATACAGAAGTTATCACAATAAACCAGTTACCTTTTAAAATGATTAGCTGAGGGCATGTAAGATAAAATGTCAGATAAAGCCACTGGCATGCCTCATCTTAACATCAAGCTTTACATAGCAATGTTTCTCCAGTCTTCAAAATAAAGATAATAAAAAATGAATTAAAGTTTTTTAGTAGTTCCTAGATGCTCTGTGTGTTGTATTTATTTTGCTGATCTAAGGTAGCTTGTTGCCTAAACTTCTAGAAACTCTGATATTTTGTGCTTAATGATACTTCAGCATCAGTAAGTGCTACTTGAGTCTCTGTGAAAAAGCAAGCACCCTTCAAATTCTCTGTTATACTTGACAGAAGAATACTGGATGGCCGAGACCTACTCTTGAAGTGTAATCAGCTCTGCAGATGTCTCTGTCAATTTTCCTGGATTCTCTTTTGAGAGGGAATGAGAACTCTGCACACCACTTGAGATGTAGGCACATCGTAATCTGCTGTCATAATGATGATCTCTTATTTTTTAGTAACTTCTAAGATTTGATTTGCTTCTTTTTCATTGCTAATGAGCTTTCAGTTAATAACAATCGAGAAACATCTCAGGCCTGATAGCTCAGAATCCATGGTTCTCTGTGATGAGGATTATTTTGCCTGTTTGCTTCACATCAATCTACCTTGAATTTCCTTCTGCCAGTTTGTAGCTAGCCCTCGCACTCAATGTCCTAAATAACTCCACCGTGAGGAAATTTGTTTATCTTATGGCTCACCCTCCTGCACTTCATTTATGGATGTGCTGAGCAGCACAGGACCCTGTGAAACACCAGTAGGCACTTTCTCTAGTTGAGAGAACTGACACTTTACTTTTACCCTCTGCTCCTATCTTTTGACTTATCTAGCCCAGGATTTTCTCTCCTAAACACGGCTGCTTAGTACCTTTAAAAAGTTTGCAATGAAGGATTTTTTCAAATACCTTTAGAAAACCCAAAGGGAACATATCAGCCCGCTCCTTATCTGTATGCTGTTGGTGCTCCTAAAGAATTCCAATACAATTCAACACAATTGGTGAAGCACAACTCCTTCCAACCAAAGCAATATTGGCTCCTTTTAACAATCATATCTATGTGTCTGTTAATTCCTTTAATAGAGTATCTGCTAATGTTTCTTCTACAGATGTCAATCATGTAATTAGGAAAGTTATTTCTTAAAGACTTCCATAGTACATGGTCCTGGAGGAGAAGAGAGGCCCAGGGACACCTGGTTGATTTTCAAGGATTGCCTTCTCCATGCTCAAGATTGGTCCATCCCACCGAGCAGGAAATCAAGCAAAGGTTGGCAAGTAATGCCTCCAAGGATGAACAAGGAGCTCCTGATTAAACTCAAACCTTGAAAAATAACACATGCAAGGGTTGAGACGACCAATGGGAAGTGTGGAGCAAGGAAAGACTTACCGTTGGTAGAGAAGAATCAGGTTAAGGAACATTCAAACAAACAAGACATACACAAGTTGATGGTACCTGATGGGGTTGCACTCACAAATGCTGACAGAGCTCGCTCATGTCATTGTGACGCCACTCTTGATTATCTTTGGAAGGTCATGGTGGTCAGGAGAGATGCCTGAGGACTGGAAGAAAGCACATCTAACTCTATCTGCAAGATGGCCAAAAAAGAAGGATCGGAAAACTACAACCAGTCAAACCTCACCTAATCCCTGGGAAAGTGATGAAACAAATAATTCGGAAACCATTGCCAAGCATATGAAGGACAAATAGGTGATTGGAAGTAGTCAACATGGATTTATGAAGAGGAAATCATGCTTGACCAACCTGGTAGCCTTCTGTGATGAGATTTTACTGGCTGCTGAGATGACGGGAGAGCAGTGCCTGTTGCTTATCTTGACCTTAGTGAGGCTTTTTTGCACTGTTTTCCCATTACATCCTTATAGAGAGACTGATGAAGTACAGGCTAGATAGTGAAAACCGAAAACTAGCTGAGCTGCTGGGCTCAAAGGGTTGTGATCAGTGACATGAAGTCCAGTGGGAGACCAGTCACTAGTGGTGTTCCCCAGAGATCAATACTGGGCCCAGTAACAGGTTAACATCTCCATTAATGACCTGGATGATGGGACAGAGTGCACCCTCAGCAAGTTTGCAGATGATACAGAATTGGATGGAGTGGTCAATACCTTAGACACTTATGCTGGTATTCAGAGGGACCCTACCAAGCTGGAGAAATCTGCCGATGGGAATCAATGCCCGGAATCTGCGAAGTCTGGCACCTGGTGGAGGATAACCCCATGCACCAGTACAAGCTGGGGCCGACAGGCTGGAAAGCAACTTTGCAGGAAAGGACCTGGAGCTCCTGGCAGACACCAAATTGAACATGAGCCAGCAATGTGCCCTTGAGGCAAAGGCAGCCAACAGCATCTGGGGGTGCACTACAAAGGGTGTTGCCAGCTCTTCCAGAGCATTGCCAGAAGTGATTATTCCCCTCTGCTCACTCAGCCCTGGTGAGACACATCGGGAGCGCTGTGGCCAGCTCAGGACTCTGCCAGAACAAGAAAGTCATGGATGTACTGGACCAGGAGTGCAGCGAAGGGCCATTAAGCTGATTAGGGGATTGAAACCTCTGCATATGAGGAGAGGCTGAGGGACAGGACTGTTCAGCCTGGAAAGAGAAGGCTCAGGGGATCTTATCAGTTTGTATAAATACTGATGGGAGGCAGTAAAGATGGAGCCAGCCTCTTCTCAGTGGTGCCCAGTGACAGGACAAGATACAATGGACATCAAACTGAAGGACAGGAAACTCCATTTAAATGCAAGAGAAAACAATTTTACTGTGAGGACAGTCAAACACTGGAACAGGTTGCCCCAGAGAAGCTGAAGAGTCTTCGTCCTTGGAGATATTCAGAACATAACTGGACATCGTACTGAGCAAGCTGCTCTGTTGACCCTGCTCTGAACAGGGAATTGGACTACACAATCTCCAGAGGTCCCTTCAACCACAAAAGTTCAGCAATTATAATAACATTTACAGATGCTTGAATTTCAGACAGCTCCTGAGTTCTCCTACAAGAATGTTTCTAGCATGAGCCTATTTTGTGTTTCCTCCAGGGACAACATACATGCAAGGAACACACTTTGATTCTTTGCAATGGCTTTGTTGTCTTGAGGGGGGATCAGATTTCAGCGGTTAGGGGTTTGGTTTTGTTTTGTTTTGTTTTTTTCTTTTAAAAACTTGACATCAGTAGATCTACCAGAGAGGCTTGACAGATTTCTTGTTCTTGATATTCTGAAAATTAAAAATTATGGGGTTTATGTTCGTTGCTTTTTTTCCACCTATTTTTATATTTAATCCACTAGGGTTTTATCCTTTCTCTTTTCTTCATCCGGACATGGCTTCAGGTTTTTAAAAGATGCCTTCTTGCTTCTAAAGCTGGCGTAAAAGCTAATGAGTGTAGCTGCATGTTGCTCTTTAGCTTTGTCACACTTGCATACTTCCATATCAAACATTAGCAGAAGAGACATGATGCTAGCAGAGCAGTTGCAGACTATTGTGTTACAACTCATGGGATTCCGTTCCTCCAGTTTTCCCCCTAAGTCTTTCTAGAAGCTGGTTTTGTTCTTTATCTCTCCTTCCCCATACATATGTATCCAGCATAGATCCAGATGGTTAGCAAGACATGGTTATAAGTCAGGATAAACCTTAAGGGCTACTCACACCTATTTTAGTTATTGTCTTCATTCCTGGAACTGATCACCAGCAGCTTGATCAGCCTAAGCAGAAAATTTATTAAAGGCCTGGAGAAAGTGCTACAGCCAGGTAATTGTAGTTTATCAACATCTTGCTATGCTTTCTGAGCGTGAAATGCTTGTGAAGCCAGTGCTGAGGATCCTTTATATGGCTGCCCCAATCATCCAGCCAACCAAATACAAAAAGGGACATCACTTTTTCTTTCTATGGATTAAATGCCTTGGCAGAGTATATATAAAAGCTTCATGAGTTTGAAAGGCTGAACTAGCATTCATGTCCTGGTCAGCTCTGTAGGGTCTAGCAAATTCGGAAGTATGGGATCCAGTACTGCACAGATTCAGATGATGCAGCATCAGTCTAAGCCTGGGCACAGTGGTATTGTAATATGTCTTTGGGCTGTGCCCTCCAGCCCTCTGCCAGCCAGGTATGCTCTATTCAGTGCACGAATTATCTGATGCTAAGAACAGGCTGGACCTCCTCAAATAAGAGTGACCATGCATCTTGACTGTGCTCTTAGGAAGGAACAAAGCATCATTTGTCCCAACTGGTAAATGTCAGATCTCTCATGTCTTACCACCAACCAAGTTCCACAGCTTGATATAATTATTTTCCTTGGAAACTAAACTATTCTTGTGTTTAGGTTTGGGTTGTTTTTTATAGCAGCAACTTTAAGTGTCATTTCTGGGACCCTGGGATGCCATGTCACAGTGGCCATTTTCTCAAAGTGAGCTGTTTTTTTTGGGTTTGTTTTACGTTCGCAGTTCGTAAGTACCACAAGCCGCCATTCAGACTTCCAGGTCTGCAGCACTGAGAGCTAACTATTCAAAACCGGGTGGGTTAGGTCCTGCCTCATAGCAGTCTGGGGTAACCACAGCCTGCATGGAAACCTCAGCTAGTTCTCATCAGTCTCCCAGTACCTAACTACTGAATCTGGCTGCATTTACTAATTTCAGAAAGTACACATAAAGAAGATACTGTAAAGGGCTTGCATTCTCATGTCTAGTCATCACCAGCAGTAGCTCTGGACATATTAACCATACTAGAGTTTTATATTTTGTGCTTTGTTACAGATAGCATTGTCTATTAAGGGAAGGCATGAATTAAAAGTTCTAATTCTGGCTTTTTTTTCTTTTTTTATAACTAATGGCATCCACCACCCCCACCCTCCCCCAGGTGTCTCCTCTTTTCCCTCAAATGGGCATATGTGCAAAACTTCACAGGATGCAATTAAGAAAGAGATTTTTATGTGATTTTATCTATTTCAAACTGAATCCCCAAATAAGAGGCAACACTAGTTAGTGCTGAAATGGTTTTAGGTCAAAATTAATTTTTTTCATGCTTTTCTTCGTGATGAAAAGTAACTTCCATGTGCTCTCTTGAGTTCTGTGAAGAGTAACAATTACTTTAGCAGTCAAGTGATTATAAGAAAGACAAGAAAAGACAGCTAGAAGTGTGGGAAGTATGCAATTGTAATAAACAGTTTCTAGGAAGAAAGAGAAAGAAGGAAAAGAAAAGTCATGGAAGTGTAATTTTATCATTCTGTATTACCCTTCACTTACTATAGCTGTTACTGAAGGTTTAGGGTCTTTGGTTCCCAAATAGAAATATCAACGGACATTTCATAATCAGTTTTAGAAAAAGTAAGCATAACCTACAATTCTGATGCTACTCTCTTTATTTGGAGGTGGAGTGGGTGGGAGTATTACAGTTAAACATATTTGATAATTAATCAGGGAGCAGTTATCTGTTTCTCTTTGACATAGCTTCTGGCTTCCCACCAACCAGGAGCCTCTGTAACCTCACTCCTGGCTTGTTCTATTGTTTGCACCTCTTTCCTTGGAGGCTTCTTCTGTGCTCACTTACTTCATATTATTTTTTTTTTTATTTTTTTTTTTTGGTGTCATGTTTTATCTCAACCCAGAAAGAAAGAGGTAACACCACTATCTTCAAATGATAAAAATACTACATAACTTGGAGGTGGGCATATCCTTCATACCGAAGGTGGGATGGGAAGCATGAAGACGTAGGTGTGAAGAAGTATGGGTTGCTTCTTTATTCTGTGGTAAGATATAATTGCAGCAAAGAAAACAAAACAAAAAAATGTTTTATAGAATATACCACAAATATTTGTAAATTCAATGGGACATAGGTGGTTGCTTAGTATTTGACTGTATATCAATTTTTGCAGCATTAGCATCTCTGTTTATAAATTTATCTGCCAGAACAAAGATGAAAATAGGGGTAGAAAATAAATGGTTGTTCTTAAAATTAACTGTACTTTGAACATTTTACTTATACTTTATTTTAGCCATTTATCTGCTGTAAATACCTTAATGCAGTGCTCAAAGAGCCTCTTTCAATGCTTCAGTTAACCCAGCTGCCAAATATTTGTCTGCCTGTCAAATGAAAAGCCTTAAAACCAGTTAAAGAAGGAAAATGGAACAAAAAAAGTCTACTGGCATCTATCCCAGTCTGCCATCAGCTAAGAATGCCATGGGACAATTTGATAGTGGAGGCACCATCCGCCCCTGGACTTCTCCGAGCACGAGGCTGAGTTACGCTCCCTACCCAGCCTGAAGTTCAATAGCCTGAGTGTTCAGCAGAGCAGGGAGGTGATTGCATTTGCCTTAGCAGGGCACCTGGGATAATAGGGTAATTCATAACTTAATAAATATTCTACTGCACATGTGCCAGGCTACAAAGAGCAAAGTAGGCTGCAAATTGGAAACGTAAATGTCTAGCTCTTTTTAAGTTACTCCCCCCTGAAAGGGTGGAAGGAAAACCAGTTTTATTTTCAAGCCATGTATTTTTCTCAACCACTTACTTCAAAAGCGGTGAAAGGGTTTTGATTCAGATATGGCACAAATGAAGCTGGCCCCAGAGATGAGTATAGAAAGTTGCACCTGAACAGACGTAGTAAAAAAGCTGACTGTAAATACGGGAATTGATACGCTGGGGAGGCTGGAATTACTTTTAATAGTAGTTAATAGTATATATTGTATAATAGAGTAAGTTTAGAGAGATCATATACTTTGGACACATCCTTGTTTCTCTCTTATCTAACAGTTCCATTAGAATGTTCTGCAGATAACACAAAAGCCACATGCAAAGCTTTTGAAGGAATGTACCATTGCACTGACATGCCAGTAGATGAATGTCACACAAATTTCTCTTTATACAGGAAGTGACAGAACTTCTCCAGACCTACCTTAAAGTTGTCGGTCCTTGTATAGCTTTTGGGAGTGAAATGATTGATTGCTATTAGATGTTTTCTAATTCAAAGGGGAGAAAAAGGATATTCTTAAAATTTAACTAATTATTCCTGCCAACAGCTGACTTTCAGAGGAAATAAATTTCTTTAATTTTTTTTTAAAAAGTTTTCACGTTTGCATAGTTCATTTAAAAAGTTGTGTACTGAGTTGCAAATAGCATTTGAAAAAGTGTCCTAACCATAAAAATTAGCACTACCTGACCAATCATAGCAAGAGCCATTTGCACAGGGAGACAAAGAAGGTGGCTGGAGAAGGCAACGAGACAAGCCAGAAACAGGGAGAGGGGAGACACCCCCAAAACCAAACCTATTTGCTACAAGCCTTTCAATCAGTGAAGCTCTCATTGAAATGTAAGTTTATGCTGGCACGTGAATTTCTGTGTTGTATGCTAGAGCTGCCTGCTCACGGGACTGTCAGGACCCTGTATGACTGAGGGTCTTCAACTAGTACTTAAAATTAGACGAGGCCACTGATTCAGTTCAGAGTGGTCACCCATTACCACCAGGTCATAGTAGTCTCTTGTTTAGTTAACAGAAGCATAGCCTTCCCCTCCCTCCCCACCTCAGCTCCTCAAAAACCCAACTGTCCTGGCCCATCAAAATGAAAAACTGGCTAATTTTAAATGCTCTGCAAACCATTACCAGCCCCTAAACTGCCTGTGAAGTTTTTTCTTTCTTTTCATGATGATCGCACTACGTGCTAATTACAATAGTGATTAGTTAGTGCTATACTTTTAATAACACAAATGATTCAGCAGCATGTACTAGTACATAAGTAATGGTGGACTCCTCACTGGAAAAGAAATTTCTTTTATATACAGAAGATTTGAAGAGTAAAAAGCTCAGTTTTCTGTACCAAAGGTGTGTTAGTTTTTTTTAGGAAAGAGGAAAATCAGTCCCTGGGTATTAGCATAAGCACTTGTGCCTGCCAGAACAAAGCGATTGGCTCTGCCTCACACCAGGGACATTTCACGAGAGCGTATGAGCAGCAGTGCTTCCTCTGAACGCGTCAGGGACTCTCAAAAAGGAAAGACACCTGCTGCAAGGGTGTGGGAACTGGGCTATTGATAGAACAAAGTACCTGCTGGGTGCTCTCAGAAACATCTTCCAACAGTCATAATTACTGAAAGATTATTTTGTAATATATGTATTTTGAACTTAAAAGAAAAACATGAGATTGTAATGCTGAAAAAATTACAAGTATTAGTATTTCTTGAAATTTTTGCAGGAGGCATAGCTACCATACTGAAAACCACCTTCTGTGTATACCACAATAATTAATTTTATTTGCTTAAAAATCGAATGCTTGACAACAACCCTCTTATTTTCCTCACTTTTAAGCCAGTAGACAATACTGCTCCCCTTGATCTGCATTGGAAAACCTGTTGCTGGAGTTTTCACTGTGCACAGAGGTAGGAATGTCGGAAGTGTGATTGCGTGCATCTATGTGTAGTTGCTCTTACAACATTTAAGTGATTATTGCAGGAGAAAAAGACTTTTCTATTTTATAGTATTACCTGGGAGACTAACCAAACCATATTCCATATTTGTAACAATAATGTCTTGTAGACTGGTGTGAAAGGACATGTACAAGCCTGTTTTCATTACAAGTGAAGTAGGAACTTCTGCTGTGTATTTAGGTGAAAGATAAGTTTAATAGACTTACTTTACTCTCCTGTAAGTTGTTCTCTTAAACAGAACTGCTGGGTCTTCTATGAAATAGCATTACAGACTCTGTGGTTGTCGTTCCTGCCCCAGTACCACAACCTCATAATTTCTTCATAGTAGGCTGCAGCTGCAGCTGCCGCTTTGCCACATTAGCTTTTTAGAGAAGTTAGCAGCCCTTTGAAACCAAAACTTCTTAATATTCTATACCTCTTGGATCACTTTCATGTAATGCTGGGGATCCGACCAGCTGTTGTGAACAATCACAGTGTAATGATTTCCTCAGCGGCTAATAATTCCTATTTCTAAATCACATCTTTAACACCACAGTATCTCCTTTAGTTCCAGGGTCCTAAGTTTTATGTTATTATTCCTGTTTCTGTCCAGTTTTGAGTAATTTAACTTGGCTAGTTCACACAGGGTCAGGTCACAACAGGAGAAGCATTACTGAACTGGCTTCAGTCTTTCTTTATGGACTACAGGGTTGGGAAGAGCATCTCTTTGCTAGTCCCACAGAAGTCAATCTGTCACCTGGATGTAATCTAGATAAAATTGTGAGCTGCAACTAATAGCCTGCTCTAATAGTCCTGTACCATCAAGATGGTGATTCCTCCTTGCTTTAAATCTCCTCATCATCTATGGCAAGCATTTGCTCAATTTTGTGCTTGCAAACATTCATCATCTGAAAACCAGTTTGATCAAGAATATCACAAGGAGGAAACTAATCTTGAAGGGATGAGGAAAAACTTCTCAGGAAAAAAACATACATGATGCAGTGATGCATTTTCTATCAAGAGTTTTTCCTCTAGTTGTGAGGTCAGGATCATTCCTTAAATTATCCCTGCTCCCCGATAGCGAGGCAGCACAAGCACCGTGAAACAATTCCCTCCTACTCTGTCTCGCCAAAGAATTACATTAGATTAAACTGGTCTTTGGGAGAAAAAAAATGTGATCAGTGACTTCACAACTGGGCTCTAAAACAGTAGACAGAGGATTGTGGGCAAAAACATATGTGGACTACATATATTGATAAATATAATTGCTGTAAAATTAATCAGCTTTTTCTTCCTCAAGGACAGACATCCAACCATGAAAACACCCTGCTGCTGGTAGCTTCCCACAAAGTCTTTGCAGGAGGCTGGCATAAGGAGGAAAGACAACTCCAAAGTCTTTATTAGCACAGTATTGCGAGAGTTCATACGCACCAGCACATACCGCTGCTTCCTAAACGCTCTGAGTACAAAGCGCCCGCCTGTAGAGGAGCCAGCAAGGTAAGTGCAGCAAACCAACCCACAGCCCAGAAGCCATTTCTAACTCAGTTGTTAAAACAGCTTGCTATGTTCAAAGAGTCCCGTGGATATTATTTCAATAGATACAGCTTTTCAACATGTGCTACAAGCTACTGCTGTCTTCTTGAACTGTCTGTTTTAAAAGTAAAACAGATTATGACAAACAGTGCCAAGCAGTGCTGCCTCAAGTGGCCAAATCTGGATGGGAGAGATTTGTGTAGTTCGGAATATATTTTTTATACTTGATTAACCTTTCCACACATGAATCCTTCCAAGGCGATTTCCAAAATGAAAACTGGATGCAAAAATACCAGTTTTGTTTGTGTGTCCACTAGTTCTGCTTTCACTGGACTGATGCTGGTGATTTTTTGAACAGGAATTGCATGCCCCCCTCTTGGTAATGTGACCTGGATAACAGATGATACAGTAGGAATGTGAGTGTAAATAGTCTGTGCGAACAGAATACCCAAATCGGCATGTTCTGAGAGGATGTTTGCCCAAAACCTGATAACACTGAGAGGAAATTAACAATAACAAAGCTTGCTTACGACAATGATCACCCAGATTAAACAGTAACCAGGGGATTAGATTACCGAGAGCCTTTTGAGAAAAGTTAGCTTAAAAAGTGGCATAAAGAATTTGTAACTGTTAGAAGAAACCTTGGGGTTGGAAAGCAGTACCAGAGCAGCAGGTGTTATTACTTCTAAGGCCTGACAGCATCCTCCCCCTTGGACATGGTAAGTAGCTGACACCCCACTCCTGGTGCAGGCTGGGGAACTGACAGGATGAGGCGCAGCAGCAGGGACCCACCTCTCAGGAGTGGGTATGGGAACTCACAGGGTACGCTTTCACTGGCATGTGGATTAGCTGCACAGGTACATGTGCCCACATCTCCAACATGAAGGATCTAGAAACGGAGAATCTGCACTCCCAAAATTGGGAGTGTGCATTTATAACTCACAGTTCTTGCAAGAGAGGGGATGTGGATATAGAGCTGTGTGAATACGTAAGTGGGATCAGCTGTAGAAGGGTATGTAACAAATTCGTAGGTGCTTATTAACACTTTGTAAGCATCTAGTATGGTGATGTCTGTTTTATTGCCAATACTGATCCACAATATACAGTTCACTGATTCATGTTGCTAATCAATAAACCACCTTGGTGCTATCAAGTCTATGTGAGTTGCACAGTTATTCTCTGCAAAAAGTTGCCGTTTCATTATTACAAATTTGACAGAAGCATCACACCTGCAGAGCAAGGAGTGGAGAGGCAACAAACGTTCTTCCAGACAAGCAGAGAAGACATAATTCATCAATTTGAAAAAAAAAGTCTTAAGAATGAACTAGAGCAGGACAAATTCAAATAATATCCTCCTGAAAGCAGCCCAGATGTACAATCCTGTTTCAATCCTGAGTGTTCAAACACATACTGCAGTGATGTATCACAGATTCGGCGTCACTAGAAATGCTCTAGCATATTAGCAGCTACGTATTTTTTGTCACTGTGATGCGTGTCAGAAGAACAAGGCAAAACAGGCTGACAAAAGAGAAGTTTTGCTCTAACCAAGTCAATGATACTAGAAGCCAAGTATATTATCTGTCAGGCGTAAAGTACATATTTAGAAGGAAAGAGCTTGTGGTGATAACTATGAAGTTTATGTTGCCCACTTGAAAAAGTCGCTCAACAATCAATACTTGCAGCAACATTTGTCAACAGTAAAGGACTCCATCAAAGCACAATTGCTCTTTTTCTGAGTCATGGATCTAGTTCATGTTTTCCATGGTTACATGAGAAATTCTTAAGGTAAAGAGAGACTAGTATTTTGAGGGGGGTTGCATTTTTATATGGTGAGCTTTATGCCAGAATTGGCATGAAAATTTAGAGAATGTAAAATGGACAGGCTAGGTGCAATATGAGAGCTCCAGCTGCAGACTGGTGCTCACCCACTGTACGTTCTGTTCATCTGCTACCTGCAGAGAACATTAGTTGCCAGTTAGCAACAACCCAGCTACACAAATCAATCTTTAAAAAGGGAATATTTTCAGTTCCAGTGGGTTTTCTGAAGTTTCAATAGCTGAGGCACCTGCAGACACACTAAATACAGATATTCAAAACCTAGAAGGACAAAGGGATATTAACAGGTAATACCTAACTGCTGAGCAAAGAACTTGGAGGAGAGTTCTGAGACATGATACAACTGAGTAACTTCAAGTTAACAGAAGAGGATCAGCAGATACCTACAATTAAGACCAAGCAGATGCTGAAGCCCTTCTTAAAAGGCTTGAAAATACCTTTAATTGGATTGCTGCTGACTGGTTTAGGTACTCCACCACCTGTGGATTTCCTGAGAAGCCTTGAGTATGATCCTGCTTCACAGGTATTTTATGACCAGAAGTTCAAACAAAATCTTTTAAAAGTGTATTCAGATCTCAAAGACCTTGGAGAAGGAACTGATTTACAAGTAAATAGGTATATATTTTGGCAATATGTTAATCACCAGTGAAAGCAAAGACTAGAGGCATTAGGCTGGCATAAGCCAGGTAGCTGCCCACATCAAATAATCACTATGAAAAATGACAAAGCAGATTTAAGGAAGCTACTGTGAGCCCTGCCAAACCCATCCACAGGCCACCTGTGCAAAATAAGTAGAATAAATCTGCTCAAAAGAATAAATGGTGTTCACAGGCCAATTTGCAAAGCCTGGGGAATACGTCTGTCCTTTGAACCACGCAAAAGTGCATCAGAGTTCAGCATTCACCAGAAGACAGCACAAGCCTTCATTTTGAGAAGTTATTACAATACTTTAGAAGACGCTGAGTGACAGCAGGCACATGCTCATTCACTTAACTCTTCACGTAGGCAGATTCATACCAGGATCTACTCTTGAATTATGACTGCTCTAGCACTACAAGAACATCTAGGAGATCTCCTCAAAGATCCTTTTTGTCATATGAACAAAGGAAGACAGAAGGTTAATTGACATCGAGACTAAATGGATTTAGTTTTGTAGAACACTGGGGCATCTTTTCTGGATAAAAAACCTGTATAATTTAGCCTGTCACAGAGGAAAAAAAAAACCTTCCCAGGAAAAACTTAGCAAGATTAAATGCAATGGCATTAAGGAGCTAAAAAATCGGGTGACCATTCGTTTAGAACAAAGTAAAGATGATCAGGATAAAATTAAGTAAATGACCAAAAACCTGACAAGAACCTAACTCCCTACACATACATATTTAATTAATAGGAACTGAATTACTAATTTGGAAGCATAAATTGAATCTAACTGGTTTTACTATAAGCTAGTAGAAAATACACGGATAATAAAATATTCAGTTTGTTACTCAGGACTGTTTCTGAAGGACAAACTGGTCAAAGGAAGGGAGAAAAAAACCCCAGTAATCTATAAAAAATAAAATAAAGCCAAAAAGTGTCATGAATGCACATGGAACAATATTCTGCATGACAAATCATGAAATTAGGTATTAAGTTGTTTCTGCTACAGACTACTCAGTTATGTTAAAAGCATGTCTTGCTTCTTAATCATTTATCTTCTTAATTACGTGACATGAGGAAAACACTTCTGGAAGCTTCATCTAAAAAGCATATGCCAACAGTGTATTTTAAGTTCAAACTCGCAATCTCGTAACTAAAGCCAGCATTAGCTAGGGACAAAAAACTTACATTAAAACCAATATGTAACCAAAGGAAAACCAGGCATAATGTAAAATATGAATTAGAAGCCAAGAAAGACAAAATATTCAGAAGGTAAGCAAAAAGTTGTATTTACAATGGATATTTACTCATGTGAATACATGAAGGAGTATTTTTTTTAAATAGTGTATTTCAGAGAAAGCAGGAAGTTCACAAATGTGGAACAGAAATTTATCTGGAGAAAAACAACATGTATCAGAAAATTCTAACAATAGCTAAGGAAAGCCTTAAACATAGGAACAGTAGTAAGGCTGTTTTTAAATCAGGAGCTCCAGACCGTTTGCATCCAAGAATTTTAAGAGCTGGCAAAGGAGACTTCTGTGCTCTTAATGTGGATTTTCCATAACCTTTGAGAAATCTGGGGAGGCTCAGAAAAAAAAAAAAAATCTCAAAGAAAGCTGAGATGGTGCCAATACCCAGAAAAAAAAGTAAGAAAGGAACAAATTTAGGAACTTACTGTCAACCTTGCATTCATCCTGAGGGGAAAAAAACTCCTGACTTCTTGATATAGGAACAAGAAATAAATGAGGAAATTCTACTGAAGTTACACAGCTTAATTGTACGGAAAATCTGTATGTCTTTTCAGGCTGACTTTTTTCCTCAGGGAATTACAGCATACATTTGATAGACAATAGGAACAGTGTTAATATAATACATTTGTACATTGACTTGTTCAGTAGGACACAAACTGGCATAGTTGTGCACATATAGTTCATAGTAAGTAAATTAAAACTAAGGTTACAGGTCCGTGTCATCAATGAGGAATCAGTCAGACGTTTCTAATTGAATCCCACAGGAATTAGTTCTTGGCAGCAAGCTACTCAATATTTTATCTGGAAATAAAGTTTACTAAGAACATTCATAAAAGCTCTAAGTAAATAATGTAGCAAGATTGCTGATTGGGATCCATCTGTATTACTGGAAAATTAAGTGTTTCAGCATGATCAGTGTGAGGTCATGTATTTAAGAGTTATGAATATAAAACACTTATAGATGGAAAACTTCCTCAGGAAGTAGTTGGAATAGCTGAAAACAGAGTAAACATGGGTTCCTTATGCGTAAGTGAGTTCAAAATTGTTAATATAGTTGTTAAACGGCTCAGAAAACAAACCACCAGAACCAAACGCTGCTTTCATTGCAGGGAAGAAGAGGCCAGAGAAACAGGACTATCACCAAAACAGATTTTTCAAGTACTGATCTCGATTGGCAAAAGACATAGCTTCATTGCAGGGAGCAGCAACAGGATGACAACTTCTGTATCCATGTTTATTGGAACTGCTTTATCAGAATACTCCAAAGAAGTTATTAGTAAACCAGAGATTTCAAATAGCAAGTACAAATAATCAAAGTGAAAACAAGTCTAAAATTGAGCATCACAATGGAATAATTGGCATACAAAAGTTAACTCCATCACATGAGGTTTAAGGACCATATAAAGACCTATAAAGCATTTGGTAGGGGAAAAAATTATATTAATTATATTAAGTGCAGTGTAACAGCTGAAAGTAAGTTCATATTAAAACACTAAGCAGGCTTTTTTGAATAACTGTAGTAATTACTAAGCTTCCAAAGGTGGCAGGAACTTTGCTAACATTAAACATGTCTGTGATTACTGGACAAAATCCCAAACTAGAATTAAAGTACTATTTTTAAAAGATAATCACAGTGACCTTACTACAGACCATCATGTCATAACCTACAACATCTGTTTCTCCAGTTCAATAAATTTGTCAGTGATGTAGCTAGAAACAGGTACGCTCTCAGCAAAATGCTTGTTTTGGGACTGACAGCTGCCAGTGTCCAGGCCAAATCCATGACTGTTCTCATTAAAAAACATCCCTCCAATACCCAATCCAAATCAATAAAGGGACTTCGATAAAAAAAACTGATTTAAATTCTTAAATTTAAGAAAGACTGAAACAAGCATTTTTACTTAAAGCTTCTGTTCTTGCACCTCCCACCTTCAGTAATGACTACAATAAAAAAAAAAGGCTTAGACGGGAACGGGCCCGCAGTCACTGAAAGCGATAGACTCGCTTGTGTATCAAACCCCAGCACTGCCCCCAGCAGAAAGCCCAAGTCTAGCGGTACAGGCAACTGGGCGCGCAAGACGCCCACGGGGCCCGAGGGGGACCGGCGCTGAGCCCCACAGGGCGCCGGCCGGGCCCGGTGCAGGGGGCACAGCAGCCCCCGAACCGCTCTACCCGCGGAGACCGGCCGGCTCGGCACGTCCCGTGGCGGGTCCCGGAGCTCAGCCCTCGGCCGGCTCAGGCCCTTACTACCGCCGAGCCCCGCCCCTTCTCCCCTCTTTACCCGCCGCCAGCGTCGCGGCTGGCGGCTGGAGTCCCGCTGCCGCGCGGGAGGACATCACCGGTCCAGCTCCCCCTCTCTGGTGCTTCCGGGCCCTGGACGGGCGGGTGAAAGGTCCCGCAGCGCCCGGATGGAGGCGGTGCCGCTCGCTATATAAGCGCCCGGCCGCCACCGCTCTCTCTTCTCCCCGCGCAGCAACCAGGCGCCGCAGCCTCCTGGCTCACCGCTGTTCGCTGGGCCCTGCGCTGCCCCTCGCCCGGGAATAAGTCGGTCAGGAAGGCCCCGCTGCCGCCATGGTGAGGCGGGGGGGCGCCGGGGAGCGGGGGGGAAGGGGGGTGGGGGGAAGGGGCCGCCGCCTCTCGCCGCCGGCAGCGCCGCGTGGCCGCCAGGCCCGGGCGGCCGCGTGTGCTCCGCCGGTGCCGGCTGCGGCCTGGGCCTCGGCCCCGGAGCAGGGCTGCGCGTACTCGGGGGAGTGTGTGAAGGATCCCCTGCTGCTGGGGCGGCTTTGGAGCCCCTTCCCTGAGCCCCTCGCAGTAAGGGGCGCGGGAGCGGCGCGCGCAGGCCGGGGCCTTGTGCCGGCTCCCCCCGAAGGCCGGCCTGCGGGGAGGGCGGTCCGGCAGCCCAGGCCGCGGCGGCCGTGGCGCATCACCCTGGCAGAGCTCCCTTTCGGGAGCGGCGTCTGTGGCGACGGGGCCGCCGCTGCCCGCGGGGAAGCGCGGGCGGAGAGGAGGCGACCTCGGCCTGGCGTGAGTGGCGGTGACAAGGCCTCGTGCGGTTCTCCTTAAAATCGGCTTTATCAGGGGAGTGTGCGTCAGTTAATATAATACCGTGTTTCAGCCGCTTTTTTAAAGACTTTTCTTCCTCCGTATTTTCACTTTTTTTTTGTTTTCCTTCATCAATTCACTTGGTCCACGTTAATGCCCGGTTATTTGCAAGCGTTAAATTGCATCAGCTCTTCAAATCAGTTACCCGAGTGGCCGAATTAGTCTTTCTGGCCAGATGCCCCTTTTTGTTCTCGCTGTTGCCGTTCTATTGGTATGAGGGTTAGTGACTGCACAGCCTGCTATGTATAGGCAAACCAGGGAGGGATGTTCTTGCAGCTTCCCACCGTGAGGTGCAATTAGACACTTAAAAAATTGCTCTTCCTCAAAGCAGTTAGGACTTTGCCCTTCTTTTCTGTTCCCACCATTTCTTCCGTGCCACCGTACCCTTTGGACATGTCATCTAGTCAGTGGAATAAAATAGTCCCATAGCTAAATAGTTCTTTATAGAATCATAGAATGGTTTGGGTTGGAAGGGACCTTAAAGATCATCTAGTTCCAACCCCGCTGCCACAGGCAGGGACACCTTTCCACTAGACGAGGTTGCTCAAAGCATCATCCAGCCTGGCCTTAAACACTGCCAGGGAGGGGGCATCCACAACTTCTCTGGGCAGCCTGTTCCAGTGTCTCACCACCCTCACAGTAAAGAATTTCTTCCTAATATCTAATCTAAATCTACCCTCTTCCAGTTTAAAACCATTCCCTCTCGTCCTATCACTACATGCCCTTGTAAAAAGCCCCTCTCCCTCTTTCCTGTAGGCTCCCTTCAGGTACTGGGAGGCTGCTATGCTCTAGGAGTCTGTTTTTAAGAGGCTGCGGATAGTATTAGTTGGTGGTGACTCTAGTGTCTGATATTTGTAACTTCAACATTTTAGGCATTTAAAGATACTGGCAAAGCACCTGTGGAACAAGAGGTAGCAATTCACCGCATTAGAATTACTTTGACAAGTCGCAATGTAAAATCACTTGAGAAGGGTGAGTGATACTTTTTTTTTTTCGCTGGGGTAGCTTGTTAAGTAAGGAATGATATATATGATATGATGTATTGCAAAATAGAATGTATTGAAACCAGTTGTAATTAAAGATGTTAGCGTTTGCCTGTTTGTATGTGACTTGGTTAGCAAAGTCAGCCCAAAGTGCTTCATATGCTGACAAGTAGATTCTAATTTAATTTTTAATGGAAGCTAGTGTTTGGGGTTTTTCATCATGCTGAAAACTTCACGTCATAATGACTAAAGAGAGAGCAGCTTCTTCCCTTTAGTTGTCGTGGGGTTTTAGTTGTCGCTATTTGAATGTATAAGAACTGAAAAGCACCAGTTTCTTGACTGATATTTTGTCAGTCTCGTTATGAAGAGTTTCATCTAGAAGTTTTAATGTTCTTTAAGAAATTATTTAATCTTGTTTAGGAACTGGCTTTGCCAGTGTTTTAATCATATAATGTAAATGTTGTAGAATCACTGTTTGATGCAGGATCTTCACGCTGATAACAGCTTAAATACAGCTTAAACTTGTAGTGATTGCTTTTGCCTGCTGTTGTAACATGATTTTGCTAACTATGGCTAAACGCTTCCACTTTTATGTGGTTGGCTATGAGGATAACCCTTAAAATGAATGGCAATGATCACTTCATACGCTATTCTGAGCCAACTTCTTGTTTGAAATCTTCACTTAAGAAAACAAGCAAAAAAATATTCCTCAACCTGAGGTATTTTGTATTTTATTTTCAGTCTGTGCTGACTTGATCAGAGGTGCTAAGGAAAAAAACCTGAAGGTGAAAGGACCTGTTCGCATGCCCACCAAGGTACGTAACACTGTTTTCCGGTCTTAAAAGTGTGTTTTTTTCTGCAAATGTGCACTTAAAACGTCTTTTTTTTTTTAAAAAAAAAAAAAGTTGATATTAAAAGCAAGCAGTACTACTAAATTGAGGGTGACCCAATGTACACAGATAGTGACTTCACAAGTTGCTTCGACGCTTGGACAACTGTTTAGTGCAAAACTTGTTGGACATGGAAGGGGCTTTTCTGTCCTTTGATTTATTTTAGTCGTGAATTTTTTTTTAAAATTATATTGAATATAGGGAAGGAGTGTTAACATCAGTAGAATATATCTTAGATACCATACAGTATTTTTAGGTAGATTGATCTGATTGTAGATTACGCATCAACTAAATATCCTGTATTGATGATTTTTCTTCAGACTCTGCGAATCACTACCAGGAAGACGCCTTGTGGTGAAGGTTCCAAGACCTGGGATCGTTTCCAAATGCGTATCCATAAGCGGCTCATTGACTTACACAGCCCTTCTGAGATCGTGAAGCAGATCACTTCCATCAGCATTGAACCAGGTGTAGAAGTTGAAGTTACTATTGCCGATGCCTAAATGATGGTCATCGTTGAATAAAGTTGATTTACAAATTTTGATCACTGTTTGTTTTCCTATGCGTGCCAAGAGTCTTGGGTAGCCCTGTGATGATTTCCATGAAGAAGGACAACAGAGATCGTAATCAAAATGCTGTGTGAGAGGATTATATGATATTTATGATATTTAAGGAAGAATATGCCAGTTTGTAAACATCAGGATGATGAAACTTGGGCATCATAGTTTCACTGGAGGTTGGTGACTGTATGGATGTGCAGCACTTAAATTATTAACATATTTTCCATAAAGGATTTAACTTTGGCTGAAATCTTAGTCTATACCCAGACAAGCAGTAGCATTAAAATTGATGTTTAGGTAAATTACCAAGTTTTCAATTCTTAGTTTTTGCTATGCAAGGCTGAACTAACGCTTAGCTTACGTGTTTTTTTTCCCCATGCTTTTCACAGTCAAAGGATCCTGAGGATGTTATAAAATTTCATAATTTGTGGTGAATGAGCTGAATTTAGCAAGTTCTTTCTGTACACTTGCACATAGAGTCATAAAACTAAGCTGTGGAAATCTCTAGTTCTCTTTCTAGGTTTACATTTCCATAGATTTGAAAATTAAAGGTAATACTAAAGGTAAGCTTCGTATGTAAAGCAATAAACGAGCCATTTTCGTTGCTGCTGCTTAGGCCTCTCAAGTTTGATGGTGTTTTTTTCTTCTGCAAACTAATCCTTAAAGGAACTATGATTAATTCTTAAACCAACAAGAGAAAGCCCTGAGTTAAATGAAAGAACACTGTTTCATTTCATCCATTTAAGATTGAGCTGCTGCTTCTGCTTCAAGCATAGGAGAGAACTTGAATTCTAATTAAGCAAGCAGAAGTGTGGAGCTTGAGGTCCCATTTACATTTGTTAAGACCTAAAGCAGTGGCCAGAGCTGGAGCTTTCTTACTGAAGGGATTCAAGGGTCCTTCATCTGCCCACTTGTCTTAATTTCATTAAATGTAAAGCCTTAGAAGGATTCTGTCCCTCTAGTTAGCAGGCGGAAGAGCTTTGGTAGAAGGGAGAGGTGAGAAATTTAGTTGTGTTTTTAGTTGCACACAAGTTGCAACAAGCCTGCTTCCTTGGGAAACATCTCAAACTGTGTGAGCAGAGGAAAAAAAATCGTGTCTTCCTAAAAGTCAGTTCTGGTAATGAGTTGCCTGACAAATACTTACAGCCTTATTTTTTAAATTATTTGTATTTTATGGGGTGCCCTGAAAAGCATGGTAAGAACTTGACTTTGTGATAGCAGGCAGATTAGAAGGGGATAAAGGGATGAACAAGTAACAGATGAGAAGTGTTACTAGCTGAGGCTGACTGACCTTTGTGCCTTGGCTTTGGTAT
This sequence comes from Nyctibius grandis, assembly GCF_013368605.1. NCBI lineage: Eukaryota > Metazoa > Chordata > Aves > Nyctibiiformes > Nyctibiidae > Nyctibius > Nyctibius grandis. The sequence goes on along the minus strand of NC_090660.1, from coordinate 69,730,878 downwards.
CATTTGTGTCTTTGGTCTTCCCTGTTGGTCAAAACCTATTGCTATGAAATAGCTTTTTATCAGCTTACAGCTAGCTGTACGTCTGACTTACACGGTGCCCCTTAAGCATACCTAAAGTCCCATCTATGTACTTTAAGCAGCTGTGGCTCTTAGAAGACCACAGAAAACTTGTTTTTGGAGTGTGTTTCTTTTACACCTGCCTCCAGCTTAGAGAGAAACACAGCTTTACCTTGCGTCTGGGTCTCGTAGTTCATAGAAATAACACTCCTTCCCAACTCTCGAGTATCCAGGCTCATGCAGGAAGGTTTCCCACTCTCCGCCGGAGCAGCAGCCCCCTTGCCTGCGGGAGGCGAGGGGCCTCGGGTCCCTCAGCGGGGAGCCGCTCACCCGCCCTGTCCCTCGTGTTCTGGCTTTGTGTAACCTGAACGTTTTGGCGATTTGTTTTCTACTCCGTTTACGACAACACCGCGTGGTGTCGAAGCGCTTACGTAACGCGCGCAATAACTTTATATAACTGTTTTGACAGAAATATTTAGGTATCCGCGTCTCCCCCCCCCCGCCCCAGCGCGCGCTCCGTCAGGCAAGACACCCTCCTCTGGCCGCCAAGCCGCCGCTCTCGGCGCCGCCTCCCTTCGTTGAAGCTTCTTCTTTCCCCGTGCCTTACGAGGAGCGATAAATAAATCCTGCGCCACCACCACACGCTGCAGCCGCCCCCCCCCGTGTCCCCCCCGCCGGTAGCGGCTCTGGGGCTGGCGGCGCCGCGGCTGCTTTGCGCTGTGCGGCGGCGCCCTCTGCCGGGCGGAGGGAGCCGCGCCTGTGCCCGCACGGGCCTGTCCGTCACCGCCGCTCCACCCCGCCCCCTCCCTCCCGGTCGGCCAATCAGCGCCCGCTTTCCCCCGCCCAAAGTGCTCCCTGCACCGCCCGCCTGGGGCGTTTGGCGGTTCTCGCGCGCGGCAAGGTAGCGGCGGCTGGTGCCGCGCGAGCCCGAGCCCGAGCCCGGTGGGGCGCGGCGCGGCCGGAGGCCTCGCGCCGTACCGGGGGGCTCAGGAGGGCCGCCTCCACGGCGCCCGTGGGCGGCCGCCCTTGCGCTGAGGCGGGTCCGCCCGCCCGGCAGTGCCTTGCCCGGTCCTCCGAGTCCGTCCCTTTCCCGTGTGTATGAACGGGGCCCTGTCTGTGCCGCGGTTCGTCGGTTCATTGAGGCAGGGCACGGTGGCCTCGGGGCTGAGCGCGGCCCTGGGCCTGGCGGCCGCGTCCCTGATGCCTGGGGAGTGTTGAGCTTTTCAGGGGCGGGGGTTACAGCTGTGGGCCAGCACCTCCGGGTGGATGAGAGTAATGCCCAGCTGAGGACATTAGAGTGCTCTCACTTGCATGTTTGTTAGTATAACCCAACTGTCAGCTGTTTGTTTTTTTTTTAAGATTCCTTCATGCTCCCAAACTTCAGAGGACCTTATTTTCTTCAGAAGTGCTTGTTTATATACCAGCTACCCTGATCTCTATTTTGCTTCCTGTGTATTTTTGCCTGTTCTGTGAGAAAATTATGGGCTTTTTTTTTTTTTTCTTGCAAATTCCTTTGCACAGAACAATGGATCATGAGGGGAAAAACTGTGTTTCTGCAGAAGTATCTGATACATTGGAATCAATTTCTTTTCTGAACATAGCGGGTAAACCTTCACCTATGGAGTCAACAGTATTGCCTAGTACAGAGGAACAGGAGGTGTGGACTGGTTTTGTAATATGTCTTCTGATTATGTTTCTTTTTTTAAGCTCTAATTCTGGCAAATATTTCTTTGGTAAGAACTGCTGTACTCCCCTGCCCCCAAGGTGTGTTTGATTCTTCTGCTTACTTCTCATTGCTTACAAATAGATCATATCCAGTAGCAAATGCAGATGGTCAATGCTACATGATGTGTTGTGCTAAGATTTTGCAAAGGAAGTAAAGGACTTTAGTAATTGCACTTTGAATGTAATGCGACTGTACCATTCTTTTTAGTAAGATAAAAAAGGGTATAGATCACAGAATCACAGAATGTTAGGGATTGGAAGGGACCTCGAAAGATCATCTAGTCCAATCCCCCTGCCGGAGCAGGATTACCTAGACCATATCACACAGGAACGCGTCCAGGCGGGTTTTGAATGTCTCCAGAGAAGGAGACTCCACAACCTCTCTGGGCAGCCTGTTCCAGTGTTCGGTCACCCTCACCATAAAGAAGTTTTTCCTCATATTTATGTGGAACCTCCTGTGTTCCAGCTTGCACCCATATAGATCCTTGTTGAGAGCTTTGTTAGGTGCTTGGAAATAAAAATCTGTAATGCTGTACTGCAGTACACTTTTGAAGATAGTATAGCCATCTCTGCTTTTTCAGAATGGTAGGTTTCCTGATTGACTTCCCTCAGGTGACTTAATTTTGTATGATTAGTGGAGTGCTAGTCATGGGAGGGCTGTGGAGAACTCTGGTAAATCCATCTGCCGAATGAACAAGTTGCCGAAGTAGAGACTTTGAAGCTCTGTGAGAAAGGAAGGGATGCTGGGATCCCTCCAAAAATCTTCATGCTATTATCGCTTCACCTGGATGGGGAGACTTTTGTGTAATGGTGCAGGATGGAAAAGCGCACCTTAGCAACTGGGAACTGTTTCATGGTTGTGTGAGGAAGATGAGGGTCTAGTGCTTGGATGGTGGTAATGAAGCAATGTCTTGAGGCTAGGAACATGTCATCCTGTTAACTGAATGTGCTCCATACAAAATGGAAGTGCAGTACTATGGAGCAGCTGTTAGAAAATACAGCTTGAATTCAATACAGAGGGAGACCAGAAGGTGGAAGCAGTGAAGTTTATGCCTCCGATAGCGTGCTCTTTTTAAATCAAAATATTGGCTTTGTCATAAAGAACACTAGTGGCGGGTGGGGTGTGTGGGTGTCAACGAAAGGGTTACTTAAGGACATTAGGAGTAAAGAAGCAAATGAAGCGTAGGGTCTGAACTTCACAAGGAAGGAGAAAGTGAGGCAGTAAGATAAAATAGGGAATACTGCATCAGAGATGTATGCTGATATGATTTGGGGGTGTTCTGTTTAAAAAGTGGCCATTGTAACTGTATTGTTTCTAATGAATAGGCATATCAACCTTTGAAAGTCTTCTTGAGAGTGAGGCCCTTTTCTATAACAGAGCTTGAAAACCACGAATCTCAGGTTAGTTGTAGAATTAAGAAATAAGTTTTTCTTCTCCCCCAAAGAACACCTAGCATTGTAAGCTGGGATTTCTTTATAAAAGTCATATACTGCTTCCACATAGAATTAGTGGACACCTGGATAAACATGATTTTTTTTAATCACAAATTTAGTAATTTGGCATGGTACAGACATGCCTTCTGTAGCTCTGCAAAATTCCACTGGTACGTTATTTAAAAGTTGGTGTCACTCTTGGACTCTGTGCAGTGCTCAAGAAACAAAGGAGTTTCATGGAAGAGATTATGCAATTCTAGGAGTAATTCAGGTATCTGACCCTTGAGTTCTTTGGAATGCCTGAATAGTCTACTACCTCGTTCCGGTGACTTGCTGCTCATCCTGTCAAATTTTTCTATAACATCTACAGTTTATACTATCAGATTCAGATGCTTCAGTGTTTTATACACACATAGATATGCAGATGCAAACACACAGAAATACTCCTCCCTCCTCCATGCCCCGCCTCCGTTTTGAACACTGATGCAAAAATTCATTTAGCTGTCCTTGGATGACAAGGTCTCTGCAGCGTATCTCTCAGCCCTCCTCTTTGTGGGCCCTCACAGGTTCTCTGGTAGACCTCTTGTTCCTGACCTGTTTGGAGAAAGATTTAATATTAGTTCTGATTTGTTGCTTGCGATTCACTTTTGTAAAAATGTATTCTTACATTTCATCTGCCAGAGTTGGAACCTTTGGGTTTTTTTTCCCCCCTCACCTTCCATCACCTTTCGTTAGGCAGTTCTTGTTGAGTAGTATGCACTGCCACAGTGCTTCCAGTTTGGTGTCATTCGGCAATCTGAGCTGGCTGTAAGGGTAAACTGATTTACAAAATCAAATTAAGAGTTGTTTATCTCATTCATCTTTGGAGTGGGAAATTTCTGACTACCTGACCATTAGTGAAACTACTTGTTCTTAAGAGCAAGGAGGGAGGGGAAAAAAAAGTAACTGCTGATGTTTGTAGTAGACTTTTTTTAAAGCTCTTGTCTTCATGTAGTTCATGATGTAATAGTTGATCTTCCAACATACTAGCTGTATAACCTATTTTGCATGGTATGAAGGCTTTTTCCTCAGCCCCCCAAAACTATGAATGCTTAAAAGATCTTTGATGTTTTCTACTCTCTTAACCATCACCTGAATCTGTGAGGAAGATGCTTGATAACAAATGAAAAAAAAAAACAAAAAACAAACCAACCAAACAAAAAGCCCTTTCCATCTCTATAATCAATGAGAGATCAACTTAAGTTTTAGGTCCTTTTTTCCTTACTGCCATGCATAATTTTCAGGAAAATATCTTTGTTCCAAATATGTAACAAGAAAAGAAAAAAGTAGAACCCAAGCCCTATTTCTTATAGCTGTAGACTGGTGCTTTAAACAGAGACAATCAACAGGTTAACTGGTCTGTTGTTGCTTATACAGATAATGATTTATGCAAGTAAAGCTTAAGAGCTCTGAATGAAATTCTGTACTCTTGATACAATTGCCGATGATTTTCCGGAGTCACCCACTGGAGAGCAGGAAGTTGTGTTCTTCAGATATAAACAATGTGTACAGTGCCAGAAATGGTCCCACTCCTGCCAACTTATCTCCGTGTGTAGCTGGGAGGGACAAGAAGAGTGACGTGTTACCAGCTGGATTCCAGCTCTGCTGATCTGACTACTTCAAGGCCTCAACTCATGAGCATCTGAGGCTGGTGGCAGCTGATGGCATGCGCTGCAGATGTTGGATTCTTCTGTAGCTCTCTAGGATTTAGTACATCTGCCTTGCATTCCTGTCCCTGGCAATGTGGGAGGAATGTTAATGAGTACATGGATTTAGACCCTGGCACAGTGAGCAAGTGATTGGTCTAATTTCAGTATCCAGCTGCTTAGAGCTTCTATACCAGTTGATAAACAGGCTTGTTTATTGAGACTCCTAGGAAGAGCAGTACTTCTGATGTACATGCTACACGTGGGTTATTAGTCTTACCAACTCTGGCCAGCCTCTGAACATAAATGTCAGATATAGTTACAATCAGTCCTTGCAGCTGATGCTTCAAGACCCTGTTAAGCTATACTGGTAGTTCAGTTTGTATTTTGGTAGCCTGTCTGGTGTAAAATAAATAAATTTTCCTGTGATACTGCATTCTACATTTAGCTAGGTAGTGAATGGTAGCTAATTGTATTTCACCTTTACTTAACTGAGAAATAGCAATCAAATTACTCTGGAAACTAATTCAGTTTCTTTCATTGCTAATAACACCATCTATCAATCAAAGGATAATGCTTCAAACGTTTTTTACTTTATGCTGGTCATAGCTTGTTTCACACTGAAAATGATTGAAGTTCAAAACCAGTAAATTTCTATATAGCTTTGTTTTCATAGCTGTATAGGGTACTGCGAGCCACAATCACAAAATACCAGGGTTTAGAAAGTTTAAAAAAAAAAAAAAAAGTTGCTGGAAGGAATCCTAGAAAATTTTTAAACCTCCACACGATTGCCTTAACTTTGTCTGCACTCTGGCTTTCATGTGAAGTGGCTATCTCTGTAGGTGTTACACATCTTGAGAGATTATATGTAAGTTTTGCAATTGTTCATAGCTCTGGTAAATAGATGAAAACACTAGTTTAAGGGTGGTGGTTGGTTTTTTTTTTTTAAATAGCTTTCTTTCTAAATAATTTTGTGTGGTGGTATGGTTTACCTTGTTGTGTTTTTTGAGGGTTGTGTAACTATTGAAGATCCCCAGACAGTAATTCTTAATGCACCCAAAGAGTCTTCTGCAATGAAAAACAGTGAAAGAGGGATTGGTCATTCTGTGCACAAGTTCACCTTTTCTCAGGTAGGCAAAGTTTGTCCTAATTTTTAGTTATAGTTTGTTTTTTTTCCCCCACGGTAATGATAAAAATTGAATTTTCTGCTGTATCATGCAATTTGATTTTTCTTTGACTTACATGTGGTGGTACTTGCCTTAAAAAGACCGTACTGCTTATTATTCACTCTTAGGTTGTCAAAAAAAGCTGTATTACAATGGAGGTGCCTGTTAGATGAGACGAGGAAGCTTCTTTGGCAGCTCTGTGGTTTTCTTTGGTTAGATGCTTCTTGTAGGCACAAACTTAACAGTGGTTCTGCTATTCCTGCAGATGCCCTTGTCTGGGAAGTGTTACAGGAAGTCACCTGTTTAAAGGGACTTATGTAAGCATGTGTTTAGGGACTTACTTTTGAAAGAATAGCGGCCTAACTGCTTAAACCTTCTATACTGGAAGTAAGTTTCTTAACTCTGTTGCCTACTGCAAGAACTTCTGTTCTTACAGTATCAAAATATAAACAGCTCCAGGCATTGAGTCATTTAGACCATTGTAATGCTGATCTTCTCATTAGTTGTGGGTGACCGGTACAGAGTGAGGAGAGAGTTGTGCATCACCAGCAGAGCTCTTGAAAGTATCCCCTAAACAGTGTGTGCTCAGTAGAATTCTGAGCAGTTTATTTTAGGAGTAGGAAAATATTCAAAAATAAGTGCAAGTCTGAGTGCCTCTCAGAATTAAGCAGGCATCCTATGAGAACCCAACAGAAAACACTGAATCAGAAGGGCAAGACGGAAAACAAAGCTGGTATCTCCTACTCAGCTTGCTCTGAAAAACTAGTCACTGTTAATCAGTGGTTAATGTTTTGATATATCAAACTTCTTTGTGCCATTTATCACTCCTTTTTTTTTTTCTTTCTCGTCTCTCTTTTTTTTCCTCCTTCAAGGTCTTTGGACCAGAAACTACTCAGACTGAATTTTTTGAAGGCTCAATGAAAGAGATAGTAAGAGCATATATTAATGGAGTGAATGGACTGGTGTTTACTTATGGGGTTACAAATGCAGGCAAGACATTCACTATCCAAGGTATAAAATGTTTGCCAAAATGCATATATAACAACCAAGTTAAAATCCAATGAGTAGTGTGTATGAATGTCTACATTTTTTTTGTTATTTTTAAGGAACTTCAAAAGATTTTGGTATTTTACCTCGCTCCCTTGATGTGATTTTTAACCACATAAGGGGAAGACATTACCTGAAGATGAACTTCAAACCATATTTGAGCAACGATGTTAAGAAACTAGAAGATGCACAAGTTAAGCAAGAAGAAGCCATAAAAACTGCTATTCTTGCATCACTGAAAGAGGTCAGTGACCACATACTGCCTTGTTACTGAATGAAGCTTCTTAAAAACTTCCTGTCTAACAGACTATCTTTAATAAAAATCTCTGTTTATTGATTCTTTAGATTTATCTAAATCTACAGTATGGCTACTTGGTGAACCTTGTAATAGTAAGGCAACTGGCTGTTTTTGGAGCTCAGGGTAAACTGGAAGAACTTTCTGCAGCAGGCAGCACACAGTTTACACAAAAAACATTGCAAAGCCTGGATTTTCGTAGAGGAGCAGTTCTGACACTGGGATGACACTAGCCCTTGAAAAGCCTCTGAGAGCTGACCTATCTAAAACCTGCTTCTTGTCAAGTGAATCTTCTTTTGTGTCAGGCTGGATCTCTGGGCAGTTGCTTGAATTCCAGTACTAGGTCAGGAGAGATGATGGCAATATCTTAGCAGGGGCAGTGAAGAAAGCAGAAGAGTCCCTTTTGGTGGAAGACAGTCTTAAGGCAGATTAAAAAGTTGATAAACCTGTGATTAATGTAATGTCGTAAAGAAACTTTTCTGATACAGCAAGTGAAGTGAGATGCTACAAAATTAATTTCCTAAAAGAATTATAGCCTGCTTCAGAGGATTGTATGTATCTAATTCCAGTCTCTGAAGATTGTAGGTAGAATAGAGGAGCCTTTACTGTGGCAGCCTCCTGTTGTCATTATCTAGTCATATCTGTTTCCAATGTAAGAAATGGGTTTTACCAGGAAATGGGCACACTTGTGTGTGTGACTGTTCTATACTTCTAAGCCCAATTGCAAATTGTCACAAGATATCTGGCTTTTTTTTTTTTTTCCTTATGTTCAGAACATTTTTAACCTGAACTGTGAGCCTACTGCATTTTGGGATTATAATTCAAAGCTACTCAATAAATTCTGGGAAGTATAGAAGTAATGATTGACTGGGTTTTCTTTTTTTCTGTGGTCTTTAATACCAATGTTGTTAAAGTAATCTGGTTATCTCTGAAAGAATATCCTTCTATGAATCAAATTCATATGTAAAGTTCCACTCTAAATTCTATTGCTTAATTTAAACTCTGCAAACCAAACTTCGTTTAGTCTGAGTCTGGTTAACTTTTAAGGAAAGACCTCAGACGAAAAATCTAAAAGATGCTAAATATTGCGTATTTATTTTGAGAGTGTCTTAAAAGCTCACTCGCACTGTGTGTATGTATGTGCAGGGGGTGAGGGTCTTAAAGAAAAATTGAGATGGTCAGGAGAAGAGTAGGTAAATATTTTTAAAAACTTTATGGAATGTACAAACTTGCAAGAAGGAACAAGCAGGAGCTCAAGGTCTAGAACAGGAGGTCAAATATCTTATTTTGAAGATAACTCTATACTTTACAAATATTCCTTTCTGTTAAATCACAGTCTGACTTTATTAATAGTTTAGTTACTGAATGTTGCAGTAGGTGATCTAGATGCTGATGCACTACAGTGAAAAGCAAGCAAGACTGCACCATCAGGAAGGAAAGGTAAAAATGCATCTAGAAAATAATACATGACAAGACCTTGGTTATGTGTTACAATGCTTCCATAGTGAAAGCTCAGCTATCCCCAGTACTGAAGCTGTGCTTCTCGATAGCTTGTGAATAGCATCACTGTTCGGATGTTCACTCAAGGTTGTAATCTGAGAGCAGATACGGTTGGGTGGGCTTGGTTTTGATTTACGTGGATTTCTGTAGGCCCTTTTCCCAGGCTCAGTTTACATGTCATGCAGAAAGAGCCTCCTGTTCCTTTCATTCTCTCAGTTTAAACTGCTCTGAGTTACTGCAATACCCTTGTATTTAATGTTCTGCGTTTATGTTCTCTATACACTACTGCTGCAAAACCTCTTGCTTGGCATGGTTCACACCTTCTCTTTCCTTCCCTTTACTTGTTCTATTCACTGGGTTAAATATTGTTTTTTACTGCATTAAAAGCTGCTTTACTTGCATTCCTATTCCCACCTGTTCTTGTATTTGCTATTAAATATCAGCTCCAGTCGCTGGCAAACAATGTCAGTTCCTGTTCTCACTTGTTTTCAGGCAGTCACCTTCATGTTCTTTTCTCTTATGATTTGAAGAGCAGTATAGCAACATAGCTAATTCACTCAATTTTGTTGTAATATCTTTATAAAAACTTACCGTGTGCACAAGTACTTGTGGTACTGGGTTTTTTTACATTACATTACATTTTTGACATGCATAGATATGCCATGTGTGTCAGTCCCTTATCCTGCTTTAGAATTCTTCTTTGTACTTTACAAACAGAAGGAATAGAATCCATGCTTGTGGTTATACTTGTAACTACTCAAGCAACATAAACGTATAGACAGCGCAGTCTTTTCAAAATCACAGAATCACAGAATCAACAAGGTTGGAAGAGACCTCTGGGATTATCAAGTCCAACCTTTGACCTAACACCACTGTGTCAAATAGACCATGGCACTAAATGCCACATCTAGTCTTTTCTTAAACACCTCCAGGGATGTTGACTCCACCACCTCCCTGGGCAGCCCATTCCAATGCCTAATAACCCTTTCTGTGAAGAAATTTTTCCTAATGTCTAACCTGAACCTCCCCTGGCGATGCCCTCTAGTCCTGTTGCTGGTTGCCTGGGAGAAGAGGCCGACCCCCACCTCACTACAGCCTCTTTTCAGGTAGTTGTAGAGAGCGATAAGGTCTCCCCTCAGCCTCCTTTTCTCCAGACTAAACAATCCCCGTTTCCTCAGCTGCTCCTCATAGGACATATCCTCCAGACCCTTCACCAGCTTTGTTGCCCTCCTCTGGACTCGCTCTAGCACCTCAATGTCTTTCTTGAAGTGAGGGGCCCAGAACTGGACACAGTACTCGAGGTGTAGCCTCACCAGTGCCGAGTACAGGGGGACAATTACTTCCCTAGTCCTGCTGGCCACACTATTCCTGATACACACCAGGATGCCATTGGCCTGCTTGGCCACCTGGGCACACTGCTGGCTTATGTTCAGCTGGCTGTCCACCAATACCCCCAGGTCCTTTTCCACCGGGCCACTTTCCAACTACTCTTCCCCCAGCCTGTAGCACTGTATGGGGTTGTTGTGACCAAAGTGTAGGACCCAGCACTTGGCCTTGTTGAACTTCATACCATTGGTCTCAGCTCATCTGTCTAACCTGTCCATATCCCTCTGCAGAGCCTTCTTACCCTCAGGCACATCAACACTCCCACCTAACTTAGTGTTGTCTGCGAATTTACTGAGGGTGCACTGAATACCCTCATCCCGATCATCAATAAAGATTTTAAACAGGACTGGGCAATAAATGACAACAAAATCATATGCTATTTATCTTTAAAATGGAAGATCTGAAAGTCTGGCTCCATACTTTTCTGTTTGTAAAAATTCTGTTTTGAATATACCAAGTGAGTAACACAGGCATCAGTAGACAATCCATAACAAACTTAGCACTGCATTCTAATAGCTACAACATTAAGGTTTACTTCTTTGAATCTGTTCCCCTCTTCTACTGTAGGATGACCCTCTGTCAGGATTGGGTTTTGGTAAATTAGAGTGAATGGCCTAATGAAAATGTATATCAGTGTATAAAATATGGGGAGGGAGGTGGTATGTGGAGATGTTGGATTCTCTAAATGGTGGGAGTTGCTACTTCATTACACCAGTTTTCCTAGCGGTAATTTGAAGCCTATGCTCTGACAAGTCTTGGCAGGTTTTTAAATAGTTTTGTTGATGTAAAGGAATTCAGCAAATGCGTGTACTGAAAGAAACTGTGCTGTTATCTATACAGGATTTTTAATGGCCTTTTAATTCAGTCTGAATTAAACCAGCATAGACTGTTGGTTTATCAGATCTTTAAGTCATTTATGAAGCTATTATTTCACTCTGTCTGAGCTCTTAACATAAATTTGACTCAAACTCTCACAGACCTGGCACAAGCCTGTGATTTGCAAAAGTGATGGGCAACAAGCAAGTAAATTAGGAATCTCTGCTGCTTTACTCTCTGTTGCCCACCACCCTGCCATATGCCCCTGAAAGAAACTTACTTCTCCAGTCCTTTTGGTTGACTGAAACACTGTTCAGATTTGTCCAGTAGTTCATAAAGGCATTACAAACTGCTGTCACAGTCTAGCAGAGGGTCTTGGTTCTCCCAGAAGTGTAAAGCAGTTCTACTATGTTAGCAGCAATTGGCCTCCAAAACAGGTTGCTGGGAGTAGCAGAGAGCAATAATTCTTGAGAGGGAAAGAGCATTTATTGATTTTTAGTTTGGTATTGTTAAAAACATTTCATTTGCCACCAGAGTAAGGGGGGCTTAACAATACTACTTCAATATTTAAATCTTAAATACTGGAATTACTGTCATTTTTTACTTCTGTTATTCTCATAGTCCATTCATGTGGATGTAACGGTCTCTTATTTTCTCAAGGAGACAGAAAGCATCTCAAATACTGTTACAAATCTGTGTGATGCGGAGTTGGCTTCTTCCAACTGTACTTTGAAAAGTCTTCCTTCTGATTCCCTAGGTAAAATAAAGTGGAAAATTTTTGTGGAAAAATAAAAGAATAGAAATTTAGGAATATAAGTGGGTAACTATTGGTGGATTTTAAAATCTCTGTACTATACCACAAAGTAAATATATATAGTTTTTAACCAAATTTTAAAGGCTCAACTCTGGAGAAAAAGTAAAAATATAAAAATATTTTGATAGCTTTGTGCCTTTTGGGGGAAGGGAGAGGCTTAGTTTTGCAAAACTAATGTATAAGCTGCTGGAAGCTTGTGGTAGAGGGGGGCAATAGCTTAGAACTTGAGCATATTCTGGTTACAGGTGGCTGCTGAGAAGTTTGAACGTTCTTGGGTAAACTCAAAGTTATACAATACTGTGTATCTCATTGTACAACACAGATATATACAAGCTTCCTCCTTTTAGAAGGCTCTATATACTGCAATTAAAATTTATCAATGAGTTGTTTGATCGTTGAACTCTTTCTCTGTTTTGGGTTAGAGAACAACTTTGTTCCACTTGACATATATAGGACTAATATACACCAAAGAACACAAGCATCTGTGTGGATTTCCTTTTGTGAAATTTATAATGAATATGTGTATGACCTACTAAATGTATTATCTACATCAAAAACTCAGAAGCGCAGAGTCTTAAGAATTTGTGAGGATCAAGGAGGAAATTCTTATATTAAAGGTAATAATACTGTTCTATAATCTTGGCAGTTTCACAGAATTTCTTTGATGATCAGAAGTGTATGTAAAAGGTCTCTTTTCACAGACTTAAAGTGGATTAACATTCAGAGCACTGAAGAAGCCCGCAAAATACTAAAAATAGGAAACAAGAACCGAAGCTTTGCTTGTACTAGAATGAATGAGCAATCAAGTAGGAGGTTTGTTCCTCTAATTATAAGCATACTCTGTCTCTTTTCTTTTAAGGGGAGGGAGGAGAGGAAGGGAGGAGAAGACTTTAGAATATGTTTGAAATGAGCCACTCTTCAATAATAGCTTAAGACTTTCCTTGATTATTCTGGTTTTATCATGAAATTCTTTCTGGAAGAAAGCTAGGAGAGGCCCTATGACTTTAATAGTAGCTGGACTTGGGTTGCTATTCATGGCTTTGGACAACAAAAAAGATCAAATCACATTTATTTTTGAGTGCCGACAGGGCTATACATCTTGGCAAATGCTATTGGTGCTGAGCGGGAATGGCTGTGTTGAGGATATTGAAGGAAAAGCTGGATAATTCTTCATCACTTCATTCTTGGAAACCTGGAGTCTATCAGTAGGGACTGTAGGAAGGAATGAGTCATGCAGTACCTTTCAGTGCTCCTAGATTATCTAGATGTTTTTAGATTGCTGTGTTCTAGCTGAGTTAAGTGAACTGGCTTGTTCATTCTTCAGGACAGCTTGTAGGCTTCATGTGATATTTTTCCCTCTCCTGTATTGAAAGAAATGGCAAGTCACAAAAAGCAACTTTTATTGCTGCTTTTTGCTGCTGAATGAATGCATTATGAAGGTAACTAATACAAATTAGTGAATGAATTCTTGTTCTTTCTTCAGCACCGTGCTTTCTGTAGCATACAAATTTTACTTTGCTTTAGTGACTGCTTAATTTTCATAATTGTGATTATTAAAAAGAACTTCTTTCCATTCCAGTCACAGTATATTTTCAGTCAGGCTACTAAGGCTAACTGATGAACATCAGCCACGTGTTCTTGGAGTTTCAGAGTAAGTGAATGCTTCAGCTGATCAGCAGAATGTAAATATTTTAGAAAAGTTGATAAGGTGTAAGCATGCTAAACTGGTGAACTTTCTTTTAATAAACAAATCCCCTGAGAGCTGAGAAGGAAATCAGAACTCCACTGGCTGCATAAAACTGACTGGGAACCTGATAGGGACAGGCATAGAAATGTTTCCTCATCTCTTTTATTCTGTTAAGGTTTGGCTGAAGGAACCTGTTAAAACTCTGTCAGTAGTACATAAATTGAGGGAAATATATGTATATTGTCTTACATAATGGGGAGGTGGGGACAGAGTAGTACTATGTAATACCACACTATATATTCCGGTAATGCTTCTGTAGTATAGCCCCACTATGCAAAACTGTTTCAGAAATTCCTCTTGTCTTGTCTGGAAGTGCTTACTTTAGTATTGCAACAAAGTTTGGGTTCCTAAACTGAATTCTTTATGTAAGAATGCCTACAAAGTTTTAAATGAACGCTACAAGCAGACTTTGCATGTGCTGAATAGACTCTTAGGAGCAACAATCTTGTTCAAGTGTCTTTACGTACAATGGGAAGATAGATAAGTTAGTGATGTTATCCTAAACACCTTGCATAGTGCCTTCTGGACAAAACATCATTAAAGTACAACTTATTCTGTTATCTAGGTAGGCTGAAATGAGTCACTCATTTACCTTTAGACGCATAAAGAAATAAAAAGACATGCAGTTCTATTTTCATACTGTTTAGAAACAAGTTTATATGTGTGTTCTGGATAATTCTTTCATGTAGGTTGTCTTTCTGTGACTTGGCTGGATCAGAGAGGTGTAATAAAACACAAGCCTTTGGAGACAGACTAAAAGAAGCAGGAAATATTAATAATTCTCTTCATATCCTGGGAAAATGCATTGCAGCATTGAAGCAAAATCAAAATCCAAAGTAAGTGACAAGTTTTGGGTTGAAAACCTAAGCGTCCCTTTATGTTTCTGTGAGGGGTTTGCATGGTCAGAGGAAAATTGACATCTACAAAATCTTTTAAGCCTTCTTTATTACAGATGTCACTGGAATACCTGAAATGAACATTCTTTCTCTAAAACTGTTGTTTGTGGAGAATAAAAAAGGGCAATTAGCAGCAAATTACCAAGCTTTTTTTAATGTGTGTGTATGAGCAATACACTTTGGGTACAGAGCTCCCATTTTGTCCTCTTCCCTTCCACCTCCAAATTATACAGGTAGATTCATCATACATCGGACAGATGTCCTGTACTTAGCTTTTGGCTTGTTCCAATATCTGCTTTGTAACACTAGGGAACTGTGATGCAGATACTATACTACTTTTACTTTTAAATACTACAATTCATTGAAGAGCTTATGAAGAAAGACCTTGCTCTTCTATGTGACATAGCTTAGGCTTAAATATGAGCACCCTACTGAATCCATTTCCTGAAAGAGAGAAACGGAATTAAGCTTTGTTACAGTATCACACAATTTTACAGTCTTTTTTGTTTCACAATTTTATTATTCTTCTCTCCATGAGGATGAAACCAAGCTATATTCCATTCAGAGAGAGCAAATTGACTCGTCTGTTTCAGCCATTCTTTTGTGGCAAAGGCAAAGCTTGTATGATTGTAAACATTAATCAGCATGCTTCCATGTATGATGAAACACTACATGTAATGAAATTTTCAGCTATAGCCAAACAGGTAAGAGTGCACCTACTTTCTCTGCTATTCTGCCTTCTCTGTTGCTATTGGTTTGTGAAATGATCAGGTTGTATGGACTTGAGTGTGATTAGGACTTTTGATGCATCATATTAATTCTTCTGCATGTGCCTTCCCTTTAAAAGGCCACCAGTAGTCTTGCCCATCCTCAAACTTATTTGTGGTAAGAAGTTAAGATAGCTGCAGCTGTCTGTGACTTGTTCAGTTCTACACTGCAGACATTCTGTCTAAAAAGTAGTCAGGGCACTTGCGGATATGACTGGTTATACCATATATCTGAGCAAATGCAAGATTTCAATTCAAGCTTTTGGTGAATTGTTTAACGTGTGTGCAGTTAAGCATCTGTTGCACAAGATGACAATTGTTTAAAATTTCTTGGACAGCTAGCGGCGGTAGTAAAATTAGTAGCCTCTTATTTTGTAGTCTGAATGAGGTCTCTTATGCCTGCATTGCTCCTATTTGGCTAAGTGCAAGTAATGAATAGCAAACAAAAAGGAAAGACTTTTTTTGTAAGTTAAGACTTGAAGGTAGTGTGTCCTTCTTCTCTGAAGGCAAAAACTCCTCTGCTAAATCTACATGCTTTCATGCTTCCTGCTAGCTCTGCTTGTGAACCTCCCATTAAATTCAGCACTTGGGGTTGATGTTTGCTCTGAAGTTCATTCAGCTTCCCTGGAAGCTGCTTCTTTCAGGGGGTGGGATGGTGGGCTCTACAGTGTTTCCTGGCAGAAATAAGGTCCATTTCTAGTCTGGAACCATGGATTAGCTCTGACACATTCCAAGTCTATAATGGCATGTCTAATATGATCTCAGATTTTTCTAATTCTGTTCAGCTGCAACTTTCGTCATAAGATAAGAGCGTGCACTGGGGAGACAAGCTTCTCTGATATGTTGTCCTATGACATACGTAGTTAAAAACTTTATGTAGTTAGTATGAATTGCTGAATCCTGGTCACAGTGTTTCAGGAAGGAGCAAATGTTTTAGCGATTTGCTGCTTTTTATTAACTTTCCAGGAAACAACACCAAAACTTTATATTTTAGGGGGAGAGAAAACAACTTTCTAGACAAGAATATGAAGTTTGTTAGTAGGTAATCTTTCCTATTCTCACTTTTTTTAGGGTAATGAAGTCATATTCATATTGATAGATGTTTTTGTCTGCTAAAAGACATGTACAATTTCGTTAATGTTCTTTTAATCATTTAATATAGTGTAAATACAACAATGCATTCATGCCACTCCTTCCTAGTATTCTGATATCTGCAATATTGACAGTATTGGTATATCAGTGCATTCAACTCTGGATTTTCCAGGTAATCCAGACAATGCTACCCAAAAGTTTTGGTTATTTTCCACCCAAGCTAGTTGGAGGCAATGGCAAACCTATCGTGCGCTTTGATGCTAACACATCTGTAGATGATTTTCCTGACAGTACTGAAACGTCCGCAGAAGAGGAAGTGGACATCACCATTCTGAGTCATGAGGTAGATACACATCTACTCAAAATTGTACCCAAGAAAGCTATTGTTATTAGTTGTGATATTAGAATCTTTTACCATAAGAGATGTGCTGGAAGCTGTGTCAAATGAGAACTGTAAGCTTCTGCTCAGTCTCAGGCAGACCGAAACTTGAAGTGGTCTAGTTCTGAGGGAACAAGTGTAGTTGTGGAAGGCCGCCTGCAGCTTTCTAGTTAGGTCAAGTGCTAAATTTGGAATTCAACTGATTGCTCAATGAGAAGACTAAGGAAGCAGTATGTGTGTTTAAAACAACATTATTTAGTCATTTGTGCTCTTTTGGGAACAACAGGAACAAGTTAAGATGCAGCGTTTTAAAAACAAAGCTGTAAAATCTAATAGCAATGAACTGTAAAAATCAAATAGGCTTTATGCTAAATGGTTGTACAAATTAATATTTAAATGCCAAAATAGTAGTAAACTTTTTGATAGCAGAAACCATCAAGATGATGGAGAAAGGTTGCTTTTGCAGTAGAAATTCATGTTTGAAAATATTTACCCTTTGGTGCAGCCCCCCTGAAAACACAGGCTTATAGAAATGCCTTTGCTGGATGGCTGGCTGTCTGAATATTTAATTTGACATGCATATAAATATGTGTTTCTAGCTTGTTTTCTGAACTGAAATATGTTAAATTTAGGATCTCTTGAAAACTGCAGAGAACCTAAAGGAGAAGCTAGTTGCAGAAAGGCAAAGTAAACTCCTCCTGGAGGTGAAGATACGTAGAGAGATGGCAGAAGCAATGTTCCGACAGCTGTTGGAAACGGAGGAAACCTGGAGGCAAGTCATATTGCAGTCCTCTTCAAGACTGAAAGGATTCCACATATATAAATGCATACATTTAAACACATAAACATAAGTATGTATATACATATATGTGTATGCAAGACATACATACTCATGTTATTTAGAGAAGTTAGGGCTGAACAGTTTCAAAGCTTCTGATGAAAAGGGAAAAAGGAACATTAAAATAAACTTATACATATCAGCCTCTTCCCATGTACAATGAAAAAGTAATGCTGATTTCTGTTGACTTTTCTCTGTTTGATTTGTAATTACTGGAGATTGTCCTGACTTGTTATTACTGTTTAGCAGATGTGGAAGACTGTTACAGGTACCCCACTGAGGCTTGTGATTGTTCCAAAACTTACACTTGGTCATGTTAATATGCATGTATGTGCTTAAGGTAGTTTAAATTGTATGTCTTTGAGGTTTCCTGGATTCTTGGTCCTGGATGACTTATGAACCATTGTTAGCTTACTATCTTATAAACTACTGTGGCTGCCTGCACTGATGTTACTAATTTGGTTTTTTTTTTCAAGTGTGTCCAGATTGCTCAAGCTGAATTAACTTCCTCTTAACTCTTCTCAACGTCAGTTTCCTGCTGTTTGAATTGCTAACAGAGACTAACCCCAAGTTCAGTTGCCAGCTGAACACACTATGGTTTAACACCTGCACTGACTTTAAAATTGTTTATGTGCCTTTGGCCAAAACACGTGAAACTGCAGTGGTGCTTTTTTCTCTGTTGAGGTGATGTTCTGTGTCACTGCTGGGGCACTTTTTAAAATTGTGGCAAGAGTAATGTGTAATGTATTGAAATAATAAGGCAAAGTGAATTTGGCGTATGTCTTTAATGGAAAAAAAAAACCAAAACAAAACAAAACACCAACAATGTGAAGGACACCTCCCGGAAATATGCTTCAAATAGCAAGTCTAATTGGGTGTAGTAATACCTATCGCTACATGTTGGTGGATTTTTTTTGTAAAACTTTTGTTTAACAGATCTTAAATATGTGTTCTTCTATAGCACTTTTCTTAGTATATGCCAAGTAGAAGTTATGCCTTGTTGCAAGTCTGTAGGATCATTGAGAATAAAAAGGAGAAAAGGGAGAAGAGTACTGCTTGGTCTCTTAGCTTCACAATTTGTGATTAGATTATTAACTTTAATATTGCCAGTTGAACACATAGTCAAATTTTAGTAGCTGGAATGCTAATATATTAAATAAAACTAACATGTTCTCCTCAGCAACCGCTTGGAAGATATGAAAGACAGTTATGAAGAAAAACTGGAGAGCAAATTTGAAATGTATAAAGAGGCCATCAAGAAACATGCATATATGTGTGCGATGGAACAAATTGAAGACCATTATGTTCCCATAGAAGAATTTTTAGCTGAACAAGAGAAAGTTGAGGTATGACTTGACTGCAGTTAAAAAATGTATGCTAGCCTTTTAACTGTAAATTTTGCTTTTTCTTAACAGAATCATTCAGGAATCCTAAGTGTAATAACTAGCAGTTCAGTCTAGCTGTTCTGGTGTCCAATGCTAACCATAAGGATAGAGTTGTCTTCTGTCTAACACTACCTGTCGTGTATACCTAAACTTCCTGATCTTTGAGGGCACACTTCAAATAAATCCAAGTCATCTTTGTCTCTGTAGTGCAATGATTGGAACACCTAGGGGGATGGTGTAGACAGCAGTCTGGCTTTGTGGAGATCCTTGGGATTGTAGGGTGTAGAGTAAAAAGCTAGTCTGAGAGGGCTCGTGGAGAATTTAGTATAGGGGTAGCTATTTGAACTATAATGGATCTCTGCTCTGAAGGTCTAGAGGGAGGATAAGAAACTGTGATGAGAAATTGAACTTTATGCAGGAGAGAACTTAATCTCCTGAATGTACTTATACCTAGAACTGCTCAGAGTTGGCATCAGTAAGTTGCTATTTCTTCTGCAACTGAGCCATGTTAGCCATGTGCAACTCTATTAGCATTACTTCTAGCCTCTGCACAGATAGCTGAGCATATCCAGGCAACAGATGAGACCTGTGGGTCTCAGTCTTTTCAGATGGTCTGTAGCGGAAGAATAGAACAACCAGAGGTGCTTTCTCACTGCACTCTCCTCTGCAGGAACTAATAAGATATCTCACTCCACTGGTAGGCCGGTTCCTTTCAAGACATGAGGGAAGTGTGTTTCTGTTGTAGATTGTGATATATAAACATTTCTGCTTTTACAGCTCTCCATTCAGGTGCTGACAAGCACCACTCTTGTGTAATGACCTCTTTTTTTCCAGCTCCTTCACACTTGTCTCTTTTCCCCACTTAGACTCTGTTTTTAGGTTCACTTAAGCCCTAGCTATACACTATGTTGGGGTAGAGGAAAAGTGTTTTAATAGTGCTCTCTGTGTTTGTAGCTGCCTCTTACACTGGCCACAGGCTGCATAAGGGAAGATTCAAAGAACAAGATGGTCTTGGTAGCAAGTCAGATAAGAAACTGATTAAAGCCCTAAGATGTGAATGTCTTAATTGACAAGGAAGAGTACAGCATGAAATCTGAGCAGGCAGCTTCAGGGAACCAGAATTAGATTAATAACTTTTCTTGATGGTGACACTTGTTTGATTTCTCACTCTGAAATACCACCCTAGCAATCTGACAGGTACTGAGATTGAGATTAAAACTTAGTTCTATGAAATATGTTGTTCTGTATTTAGCAAGGTAACTGGCAACAGTGTTTAACACAGATGCACTAAAGTTTCCTTTCTGCCATATGGTTTCTTTTAATACAGTTTGGAAATCTTCAGACTGGAAGAGTTGACTCCTGTGTAAAGTAACTTATTCCTAGAAGGTCTCGTGATCTGAGTCTTACTCTTTACTGTGATTTCTCAACCATAACCATCGCAACTTCCACCTGAAATGATTTTAAAACTGCATGTACATGTGTATTATAATCGAAGGACGTGCAGTAGTGCATCAGGTTAAGCAGAAATTTAGACAAATTCTACCATGTGCCCTTCTTTTTTCAGGATAGAGAGAGTAAAATACTGCAATTGGAAAGGCAACTTGATGAACAGTCAGGGAGGCTATTGGCTCTGGGAAGTCCGAATTCAGATATACTGACTACTGAAAATAACATGGAACTAGGTAGGAATCTAGTCTGGATATTCAACGTTCAATTTACTTTTGGTATTGTGTATAAACAAGCAAACTTTTCTTTTGCCTATAGATCTTATGAACAAGATGATGAAGAGAGCCAATGAAGGACTGCAGAAACAATGCAAAGAGAAAGAAGAGGTAGCTCTTGCTTAGTAGTTAACAAATCTGGAGATAATGGTCCTAAACTCTGTCATGGTTCAACGTTTAAAGTTCTGCACTGTAGACAAAAGCATGAAGATTCCTGCAAATAGGCGTCAAGTTTACAGAAAAGCCCTTGCCCAATTGTGGATGACTTTTGCCAGAGGTTGGCCGTGCTCTGGCTTTACTCTAGTTTGTAAAGGCATCTCCTACTATAATAAGTCACATGGTGAACATGGTGCGAGTTGGAAGTAGGGAAGTATATATAGCCTTGTATTGGAAATTGTTGTAAACATTGCTGCCATGGCCTCAGTGCTTTCCTTCCTGAAGTGCTGCCTGCTCATGCACAGGGGAACAGTTACAGAATCTGGTAACTGTTTAGATCTAGAGCCAAAACAGTGCCTTAAACCAGTCTTTTGTGTAAGGACTAAACTCCACTATCCCATTGAACTTATGTAAAGGGTAATGTCTCTGTTGTTCAGACAAACAAGATCTCTATGTTCTGAATAGCATATAGAGGTGGAAATTATGAGCTTCAGGCTGTGATATGGAAAACAAATACTAATTATTTTTAGGTATGCATTTTTAGTCTATAACTTGAATGAACTTCTTATAAGGCTACAGTTAGTTTCCCTTGTTTAAAGAGGACGGGGAGGAGGGAAGAGACAAGCCTTGCTCATTTCACTAATAACAAATAGGAGTAGTGGTTGGAGAAATAGTTCCAGCTGGTTCTAATAAACCATGTAAACAGAAAGTGAACTTAAATCCCTTTCTATTGAGAAAGTGTACTCCAAAAATAATTTTTTCCTTACCAAGTTTAATGTCTCGTGTTATGGCCCTGGCCTTTGTTTTCCACTCCTGTTCTTGAGAGCTCTACATGATTTTCCATTTCCTATGTCAATTTCAAATTTTGATGCTAGAAAGAAAGTTTGGCTTCTATGCTTGATATGGGGATACAGTATTGATTGGTTTGTGTGGCTAGAAAGTGTTAGAATGATGGGATTGCTGCCTGGCGATAACTGAAGTCAGAGCAGTTTAAAGCAGTTGGTTCCATCAGTGCCCTTCTGCTGCTTTGCCTTACATATCTGTGCATGTGTGATGAGCAATTCACTGCTTTTTTTCTTCCCGTTCAGCCATTTTTTTAACAACCTAGATATTTTCCCTCCAACCTTGTAGAAGTAAATTAATGATATAACATTAGTTTTGCTGGTTCAGAGTTCTCTTCCCTCTCAGGACTCAATCCATCAATATTCCCATCAGAAAGGTGAGGTCTTCTGTTGTAACTGTGCTCCAGTTCCTTGTATGAATAGTGTTAATGAGACAAGAGCTGTCTTTTTAACTACCCTTACTGAAAAGGAGCAGACTGTTACAGAAGTAGCTTAGTCTGTGCTGCTGTTCTGTGATTGACAGGTCTGTGTAAATCTAGTAGCTTCAGCACAATAGCCCTTGAATGCTCCAGCTGTATTTTATCACAAGAAATGATGGGTTGGGACATAGGAGGCTGAGTGAAACAGACTTCATCTTCATTGCTTTGATCTTGCCGTTTGCACTGTTCAATATTAATCAGAAATGCTTACAGTATCTGTATGAGTTCTAGTCATAAACAAAATTAACGTAAAACATGCTTTCTTGAACTTTGGTGTGTATGGATTTTATTTTCAGCTTATAAAATCTCTGAAGTTTAAAATACAGAAATTAAATGAAACCCTACTAGAAGCTAATGAAGGCTACAGAAAAATGGCAGAAGAGAACAGTCAACTGAAGCATACAATCATGCTCAAGGTTTGTCAACAGTTTAAAAGCAACTTTAATATGGACTGTATCTATAGTTGTACTGGATGTTTCTGCATCTTTGTACATGTAAAAACACCATGAAGTCTTATTAATTTGTTTTGATGTTAGCATTTTTTCCATCCCTAACTTCCTGAATTATGAGCTCAGAGCCCTTGTGTTTCACTCCTTGACTTTGTATCTTATAAGACAAGACTCATTTTTCAGTTTAAGTGACAGACTTTGTCAATAGGATAACTATGTGCTGACAGCTCTTGCTAATCTAAAGATGCCACAAATTATTGTCAAGCAAAGAAAATGCTACTCAGAACTCTAGTCATGAAGTGTTTTGTTGAGGGCAAGCAAGCTGTTAGTGTACAAATGTTAGTGCAACAGGACTAAGGATCTATGGCTTTAAAGCTATACTGACACTCCTGCAGAGGTGGCCAAGATGGATAAGAGAGATAAGGAGGTAAACTACTTAATAATGAAATAGAAGAAATCTTTCCTTCAAAAGCAGGGACTTCATAAAGTTGATGGCATCTGAGGTCAGATATCGACTAGATTCCTAAATAAAAAAAAAGTTAAAAGTTTGAACTCTTAACACTTTGCATCTATGCCTCATTTGTAATCTGAAGCAAGGCAAGTATAAGCCTGTTTAGTGATGGGGGTTTTTTTTGAACATTAAATTACCTTCTACATGCATCTTAGTCTAAGTCTGAGACTGAAAATTATTCATCTTGAACTTTGTTTCTTAATTGGTTCTAAGACTTAGGAAGGTGACTTTTTGTTAACCACAAGGATTAGAGAGCATCTGTAATTACAGACTGTATTCTGCCCACTCAAAGCATTTATTCAGTCCTGGTTAGCAGACTTATGACTATGATAAGAGGTTTGATTTTGACCAGTTTTGCTTTCAGTAATTTCAGATTAAGACAGGAAAGCCTTCTTTATTTGATTCCTAGAACAACAGCAATTCTTTGCATAGTGTGGCTAAGCATTTTTGCATCAGCTTCTTAGTCAGACTTTGTCTCTAACTAGATCTGATGGCTCTGTAGTATGCTGTTCTCTAAGTTACATAGAATTAATTGATAAGAAATGGGTACTGAATGGCCATTTGGTATAGTAATAACAAGGGAGTTTACTGGTATAGTAAAATAATCTGAAACGGAAAATTAACTACATGAAAAAGACCTTGGAGTGTTCACATACCTAACAGCCTTATCCTCATAGGATCAAGAAATGAGTAATCTTCACAACTGGGCTAAACGTGTTCTTGAGCTTGAAGAAACAGTGTCTTCCCTGCAAAAAGAACTTGATGAACAGAAAAAGCATTTCTCTACAGAGGAGCCAAAACAACAAAAACCCAGGAGAGGTTTGTTGGCTAACCTGAAATCCACAGTAGCAGCCACTGCTAGTACGCCTCTTGGAAAAGCCTGGGGGAAGTATGAAGATGCTTCATCCTCTTCAAGAAAACAAGTACTGTTGGCTCATAAAGCAAAAGAATAATATTTGATTAATCTAAATGTGCAATTACTGGGCTTCTTTATCCATCTTAAACTGCTGGTAGCTTTTTCTCACTCTTAGATGCCATCTTCACTGTCATGTTAACTGACAGAAAAATGTTTAATACAGAACTTTTTTAATTGAATCAGGGTTGAATTTAGAGCTATGTAAGTATAGACCTAAACATGTGCTTTTACTGTTGATATAGGGATGTGATTTGAGAAATATACATATATATATAATTTTAATTCTTGAGTAACTGCTATCATGGTCTTATATACTGATAAATGTGGGATTCATGCAAAGTGGGATGCTCCTCATCTGCTGCTCTTGTTACCTTTTAAATTAAGTATTCCATTTCACTGTTGATTCCTAGAAATCAGATGGCTTGTAAGCTTAATATCAGGTAATTAAAATAGCTTGGTTCTTCAGTTAATATTCTGGCTTTGACCTGGAGACTGCGATCTTGGGACCAAACTAAGCAAATTGCGAAGAGGCAACAAAATGAGGACTTATCTGGCTCCTTGCTATTTTCCAGCTAACTTGGCTGTGTAAAGGCTGTGATATTATTTCAATATCATTTTAATTTCCACTAAAATATGCACTAAACTTTAAAAATCTATTTATAATAAAATTTTCCATTGCTAAATTAAGCTCTGTCTGTTCATTGTATAAAGATGAGAAAATAAGTGAAATCAAGATAAGGAAAGATCATAAACTTAGAGGCCAAATGATCATAGTGATTGACATGTGATGATCTTGACTTGAAAGAGTCATAGCCCTGATTATATTACTTACCTTTATCTAGGAACTCAAGGAAGGAAGACTGGAGCATAATAAAATTTGAAATAGCTTTCTTAGAGCCGTTCAGTCAGTGAGGGTGAGAGTTTTTTCAAACTCCTGTGAAAGTACCATGCCTGTAAGTGCTGGTGAGTTGCTTTAGAACAAGGTGGAATCCATAAGTAAATTGGATTGATCAGTCCTGTAATGCTGTTTCTCATAGTGGAAGGAGAGCCAGTTCAGAGCAAGAACCTCACCCTCCCTGCCGAGACACTAGGTGGTGCAGCTTTCCTGTGTGACACACAACAGCCCTTCTCTGGTGTTAATGTTCTTGCCAGGACTTCTGAGCTTTGGTTTGGTCTGTGCAAATGAGGTGACAAGTAATCACTCTGACATATCTTTAACCAGGCTGGAGATGTAGCACTTGAGCCAGTGCTGTTCTCGTGTTTTGAGCTGTTTCTGTTAAATATAGGTTATCTGGCTCCACTAGTTCTAAAGGCCTATCATCCCTCCAGGGTAGAATTTCTGAAATATTATTCTACTCCCACACAAACTATTCCAGCTATTAAAAAATATTTTGGTGTAGTGATACAATACACTGAGTGTTGATCCCTTGAATAATAAAGCTATTATGTACAAATTGTGCTAAGAACAGCAATATTCAAACAGACGTTAAAAATAAATCATCAAAACAGGCTAATGCTAGAAACTTTCTGTAATGCCATTTCAAACAAGCTAGTGCTACACCTTGACAGTCTGTCACTTGTCTGAGAGTGTATGTTAGTAAGTTTATGTAACACTAACTGTAACATCTTACTGCCTGAGCAAGTGTTGCTCCCATGTTCCCTTCTACTTCCCAGAGCTCTTTGGTTAGCTACAGGAAATGGTTTGAAATACAAGGTTACCTTATCTTAAGCTATTTTTTTTTCCTTAAAATAAAATGAAGCCTGTAGTGAAGTACTGACCAATTCTTAACTGTAATGTTTTCCAAAGAGCTGCAACGGAATGTATTGCTATTATGTTAAAGACTTTGGGAAGCTGTTTTAAAGGACAGCTGAGGACTGACTTCCTCTCTTTCTGTCCGCCAGGCCAAAAAAGGAACCCTAACAAGGATGCAGAAATGGCTGGTTTGGTGCTTTTCAGCTTCTCAAAGCTGAATAGGTATACGGAAAGCCGAATCCATTCTTCTTGTTAGTGGTAATAAACAGATGTTCCCCTGTTCCACATGAAACTACCACACTGGATAGAACATCAAATATTTGTTTTATCTCAAATTGCTACCATACAACTTGTTTCAGATTAAGTGTTTATTAAAATTAAAAATCACCATACAATAGAAACTATTTACATATTTAACTGATAGTCTGCTTAAACTGCACAGTTTGACTGAAGGAAGCCAATGGAAGAGAAAAGCAATGAATATTTATGCTGTTGAACTTCAACTGCAGGCACAATGAAGCTTTATCAAAAGAGTTTTAAGCTTCTGCAAAGTACCATTGCCTAAATAATTGGGCTGAGGGGTGGCAAAGATATACGGGGTTTCAGTTGTAAGAACCAGTGTCGCTTTGGGAAGAAAAAAAAACCAAACAAATGTAATCTATGCTGTAGTTACATTGCAATTGCACTAGCTCAGCTGTCTTGGTAAGTACTGTGGTAGAACAATTCATTATGTAGAGTTTGGCAAACTGCATTCCGTTTTATGAATTAGATTTCTATACTGAGCAACAAACCTATAGTGTCACTGCAATGTAACTTGATACCCTATTGCATGTTTCCACAAATTGTTTTTGATAGTGCTAGGGCTAGTTTTAAAACAGATTTGAGGTTAGTTGGTTAAAGCAGGAAAAATAAAAGGAATATTCTTGAATAATCACAGAGGATTAAAAATTAAGATTAAAATATTTTCACTGGTAACAGTCTCAGTGACTGCAATGAAAGTATTAACTTCCTTCAAAATCCTGTGCTTGCCCATGGACCTCTGGTGATGACTTTGGCCTTGTGGGAAAGTGAAGGCTGAATATAGAGTAGGTGTGCTGCTGCTTCTGCCATCATGTGTGTTTGTATTGCACCTCTGCATCTGTGAGGGCTGGGCGATGCTTTGAAAATGATTATAAATTTAATATGAGCAATACAGCGGTAAAACAGAATCTTCTTCAGTGTAAATAATTACATATGTATAACCCTTCCTTAAAGGAAATCATGACACCATTTGAAAAGTCTTACAAGAGGTGACAGCACTCCAACTACTAATGTGAAATAACAAGGATATAAAAATAATTTTCACAATATGCTGTATTTCAAAAAACATGATTTAAGAACATGACCATGTCTTAAATCTGTAAGTTCTCCTTCATGACTTTTTCTTTTGAAAACAGCTGTTCATGCATCTTCTCACCCCTTTTATAAAGGTCTCCTTGTAATGTATTCCACAACTCAGATCCTAAAAAGGTGTTGTCAAACTGTACTGGTGCATGATCGCTTTCCTTCCTTCTCCCTCCCCACCCCAAAAAGCGTGCTTGGTTTGGGATGTTTCTGCAGGTGCAAAACACAGAGCATTTAAGGAGAAATTCAATCTTTAGAGGAACTATTTTAACCAAATAAAAACATTATTATTTCTCTGCAGAATTACTCTTTCCTTCAGCATTTCAGCTTCCACACTCAGTTAAGACATCCAAACTTGTGAAGTAATAGGTTTGAGCAGTCTGTCCAAATAATAAGTCTGTGCTGATGCTCCATGTCAATAGAAAAAAAAATGTTCTTTGTTCTAGGGCTGTTGTTGATACTGCCCTTCTGTTGCTGTGTAGAAGTCATCAAGCACACTCTGTAGATAATCAAATGTTGGCCTCTCTTCTGCTTTGTCTTTCCAGCATGTTTTCATGATATCGTAAAGCTCAGCTGGACAGGTTTCCATGCGTGGCATTCGGTACCCGCGCTGAAGAGCAACCATCACATCTGAATTGCTCATACCTTCAACAGAAAAAGAAAGTTTTGATCAAATCATCTCAATTCCTAAAGAAATGTGTTTTTTTTCTTTTTTATTTACTTCACTCTAAAGATCTTCACCCAATAATACGAGACTCTTATTACTTATTAAAGGTAGGTACATAATATGAGTTCAATAAACAAGGCTGTGGTGTATTCTGGAACCGAGGGCCTTGCTTTGAAAATCCTGGGGGAAGATTTCTCTTTCCCCAGTGGAGTGAAGCAACCTCTTTAGTGCCAAGTCTAACACGACTGTGGGAGAGATCATAATTCTTGTCTCCAGAACCAGCTCCGTTCTGTTCCTTTGACCAGTCCTGCCACTGTTTGTTCTGCTTCCAGCGGTGGTGACATTCACAGCAAAAGCCCATCCCGGCATCAGCCTTTGTCTCTTCACTGCAGAGCTTCTAACCTACTCCCTGTAGACCCCATCTGTACTGAGACGGAGGGCAGCCCACGTGTTTGACCATGCTCCCTGTCACCCTGCCCAATGTAGTAACACCCTTCCAGATTTTCTTCTACATCAGCTTTTGTGTAAGTGCTGCTGATCGCAAGATACTGAATGTTGTCACTCGTGATATTGTTACTTGTAACAGGCAAGTTCCCCTCCCTTCCTCCTCGTCCTATTCCTTTTATGCAAAACCATCTTGCCAGCTGTGCTGAGCTTTGCTTTGTTTCCCCATTATGGTTTTCTTTCAGAGGATGAAAACTAACTACCAGAAGTGCATCCTAAGCCTCATATGCCAACTAACGCACCTTCCTCCTTTCGTCCTGCCCCCCCCCCCCCGCCCCACCCCTTTTTAAATCCTTGAGAGATTGGTTCACAGAATGATTTCAACACCTACTCTCGGAAGGTCAGCTATGACAGGGCCAACAAAAAAGGCTCATCACTTCCTACCCAGAAACCTGCCTTTCAGCTTGTCCCATCCTCTGCAAATCTTATGCAACCCAGTGGAGTGATTGTGCCAGGATTGCCTTCTCCAAGACACAGACTCTAAGCTTTCTGTACTCCAGTGAAGGCTGTTTCTTCTGATGACTGGGCATGCAGGAAGCACCTGTGTTTCAGCCTAGATATTTGCTACCACTAGTGAAGACTTTCCCTTTTGAGAAGGGTATTCCAGACCCCACAGCTGCTTGGCTGCTCTTCAGGCTAAATGCTCCATGTGGCACAGTTCTGGTCAGGTGCGTGCGTGACATTCACTGCTCCTGCTTACGCCAGTTCTCCAGAGGTGCAGGGAGAGCAGCTACACTCTGCTGAGAGGAGGCAGGACAGGTCCTGCTCCGAGCAAGGTCAGCAGTGGAGACGCAGATGTAGTGCTCCCGCGAGTACTTGGTGACTGTACAGCTCTGTTGCTGCAGAGTGCATAGATCTTTTTGTACATGGTACCTGACTACTAAAGCTATGATTTAAGCCACTTGTCAGGTAAGGACACATTTGAATTACAACCAAATGAAAACTTTATCCAGTATAACTACTTTGATTATTAAAGATGACTGTAGTTCACATAGTTGACTTCAGTTCAAGCCTTTTGGCTTTAACCTATTCTAGAAATACTGTCAGCCATGAAATCAGTCTGGGTCAGAGTGCTGACTTTAGGCACATCTTTTGTATTTTCAGTTCTGCTTTGGAAGAAGGAGAGAAGTTTTTCTGAGCTAACATTGCATGTGTGTAGAAAAACAGTATTTTGAAGGTAGCAGTGGAATGGCATGTTGTCACCGAATAAGGAATTACTGCTATATAAAAAAAATAAATATAGGAAGAAAGTCAATAAAGCATTTTATAGAGAACAGTGATCAGAAATGGATTGTATGTAATGTATGCAGTAAAACAGTTACTCGTATTATGCAAAGTCTTAGTTAACTGTGTGTAACTAAGGACTGGTGCTATTGGGTTTTGCACAGAACAGGGCTGATTCTGTGGGTTTAAGTACTTTATAGGATTGTTCTTAGATCTAGTGTCTGCAGGACCGATTGTTACATTCTGAATGCCAAGGACAAGGCCTGTGTTTCAGCTAACTTACAGGAAAACTATCATCTGTTAAATAACCATTTAAGTTCACAAGACAAAAATGAAAATACTTTTATTAGTATTCCATAGTAGATACAATGTCATGAACATACTTGCATATGTTTCAGGTTTTATTTAAAACAAAAAGGCTTACCTGTCTACCCCACAGTCCATGCAGTATTCTCAACATAGCTACTTGTTTAACTTTTCCTTTTTTTTTTTTTATTTTTTTGTGGCTAGAGAACTACCTGTCTCATCAAAACTACATCCTAATCAGTAAAAGAAATATATCCCACGTGCATGTTTTTTAACCTACACCCTCTTAAATTCTAGCTCTAAACGTTTGGTACATGTCTCTTAATTTCCACTGTGGTACCTGTTAAGTGTCACACAAAAAGACATATTTGCTTATGTTAGAGCCTGGGAAATTATGTGAATCCAGTTGGTATGGAGGAATAATTCCACCATATAGAAAGTGGCACATCTTGTGGAGAGCAGCTGACATAACTGGAATGCAAGTATGGATGTTGCCAGTATTTGACATACTATATAATCACCTGAAAATTAGTTTTAACAACCAATGCAATTTATTTGCCCAGAGATTCAGATACTTGTTTCATATTTCAGAGGTAGTTGCTGAAACTGTAGTCCCACTCATTGCTTTGAGTTTCCCAGGAAGAGAAGCAGCTGTTGGAATTTAAGAACGAAAGTCACAAAAGCCCCAAGTTTCTTGGCTGGAAATGCTTCCTACTAAATCGCCTGCCTAGATTTTCTTCACGCATTAACTACTTGCCAGTTTCCACTCAAACTGTTTCATATGCAGCTTTATGCTGAATGCCGTCTAGTTGCTGGAGCTGATTAATTATTGAAAATAATATTTTGAAGCATTCCCATTAGAACTGAAAAATCAATTTACTGTCTCTCTCCAGTGGCTGCTGGTTACAACCTATCACTAGGTTACTCTGGCCATGCTGGGGTAATTTGCCCAAACCTGTCACATCTCTTCACGTGAAGTAAAGTGGTCACCCATTTATTTTGCTGTCCTTCTGATTCTTCAGTATCAACTTTCAGCCTAACAAACAGGCTATTTCAATTTATACTTCTGTTTAAAATAGACATATATCCCTCTTCCAGTTTAATGCAAGCAATGCCTGCAAACTATTCAAACCTTCCAGTATGCAGTCAAGAGGCTTCCGCTTCGAATTGCTGGTTGACAAGTGAATCTGCAGCGTATGCCTTATTTATGGTGCTCATAAAAATGCTCCCATATTAAAAAAAAATACTGCCCAGACTTCCCCTAGAAGAGATATTTTCCCACAGTAGTGCAGCAGTACAGTGTCTGCTCTACAGATTAATTTTTTCCTTAAAATAAAAATGTTATGTGTTATGGAGGCAAAGAGAGAGCAGAATTAGCTGCAGAATTAAGTACTGGATTGGGTTTTGTATTTTTGTAGTGCTGGTTTCCAGGTGAGCTCATAGGTTTGCTCAGGGAAGGACAATTTTCAAGGCACCCAGAAATAACTTTGGGAGCCCAGCTCAGCGTAGGCAACTGTCTGGATACATAGGCATGTGCTGACAGGAAAAAAGGCATCTCGACTGTGGGAAGAACTGTGCGTTACCCGGCTGCATACAACTCCCATCTGATCCTTCCTGGGGACATAAGCAGTGTTTAGAATAGCTTTGGGAGGACCTGCTACTCAGTCACATATTTTATAGCACTTACCTAAAAACCAACCCGGAGCCTATGTTTAAACACTTAGCTGTGCAAGCAGCCCTATCACCTCTTGAAGTTTAAGGGGGCTACCCTTGAGCTTAAGTGCTTTCCTGGACTGGAGCCTTACCTAGCAATGAGAATGTCTGGTTTGGCTCTGCCTCTTGTATGGAAAGTTGATATGTTCTTCCAGAACATAGTGTAAAGTTGGCCGCCATCACCCCTTCCCCGCTGCTTGAGTCTCGCGGGAGGCCCTGTCTCCCTGTGCCCAGAGGTGTTGAGCCTACTGTCATTTCAGGACCTGGGACTTGGGTCACCCAGGTCTGCCCCTTTGACATCTCTGGCAGTTCAGGATGCAGAATTCCAGATGCTCGGGAAGTGCTCGTGAAAATGTTTTCACTGTTTAAACAGCAAGAGCTGCTGCACTAGAAGCGCTGGGGAAGCTTTGCTTGCATGAAATATCTGCTCTCCCTTTACCGCCTGTAAACTGCAGGATCCTAAGGGTTCTTCTCATAAGTGACTCCAGCTATGAGATGTGCAGTACAGGTGAATACGGCTGTACTTTTCCCATTTGCCCACAAGATAAGAGAATTTACGTTAATTTTCCATAACCTCAGTAAGCTTAAATGAATGCTGTCTGCTGCCCAGAGTTAATCAGCTATGCCTGAGATGCGACAATTTTGTGCGCAAAAATATCCTTCATACAAGATGTTTCTGTGTGCTGGAAACAGTAATACTTATTTCATTTAACAGAAAGAAAATCAAAACACAAAGCATGTAACCCTTTCACAGCTACTTAATGCAGCTATGGTTGATGTACTCCTCTGTGGTCTCCTACCTGAACCCTACGGAACGATGAAGAGTAAATATTCCCAGCGGTACATCAATGCTGCTTTAGGGTCTGCTTTCACATTTGTTTAGATTAGCTAACACTGACAAATTATTACAGCCTATTTGCTTGTGCAAATGCACTTCCTTAGTACTTTCACATATTACGAAATTAAAAAACCCCAGCAGCTTATACAGCACCATCAGAGACTGTGCCGCTGACCGTAAAGCTGGGCTCTGTGACCATTCAGCACTTGCTGCAGTTCTAACACCTTCTGAAGATATAAAAATGACTACGTGTTCCTGGTGCCTTTAGTCTGTTTGCTAAAATTTACCCCAGCGAGGCACGGGGTTTACACATACAGTGACTATAAGTTTTCAAAGCGATAACATTAGCTACAAGACATTTTTCAAATCACTGCTGTCGCTACTGTCAGATGCCAGCTCTTTCCCTGGGTATCGTCTTTGCTTTTTAACACTGAAGTATAAATACAGAGTAATGGTATAAACACACGCCCATACCTGGATAAGGAATCTTTCCATATGTAATGATTTCATACAGGAGAATCCCAAATGACCACACATCAGACTTAATAGTGAAAGATCCATAGTTAATCGCCTCTGGTGCTGTCCATTTAATAGGGAATTTTGCACCTAAAAAAACCATACAGTCTCAATCAATCAAAGGCAAATTTAAACACTTGATGTCAAGACATTAAAAGGTCTTAAGCAACTTGTCTATGATACCACTAGATTAGCAAAGTCACCAGCAACTCCTTCTGTTCCCAGCAGAGATGTGCTGCAAGGACACAGCGCACTGCATGTCCTGTGTCAGAGGTGCAAATAAGATGCCAAAAGTTACATAGCACCTTTTGACCCTTCGGTATGGTGAATTTCTGCTAAAATTATGGTCACCATTTTCCCTTCTGCCCAGTGGTCAGGCAACAATCTTGTAATTCCCTTCAGCTGGAACTTCGCAAGATTTTAACTGACTTCCATTTTAAAGAAAGTCAGTCCAGCTTCAACATATACTTTAATGCATTTCACATTCAGCCACAGATGCAAAAGCAGTAGCAAGTCATATCTTAAAAAGTCATATCTTAAAATACTGTCTTTTGTGTCTAATTAACTGATTCCAGAAAATCCCATATAAAAGCAAACTCCTTCCAGTTAAATAAGAAAAGTTTAAGCAGCCTTTGTTGGGGAATATTACACTAGCTCTTGAGACAGTGACGCAATACAAGCAGACTCTCTCTATGCCCTTTTTAGCCTGCTCTATCATTCTGGCACAACATACCAGGTAAGCTAGGAAACTTCTGAATGGCAGAAAACACATCGAACAAACTTGGCATAAAGAGTTCAGAACCTGAAACGTTCATTTAATCAATATACGATGTCCAGAGCTAGCTGAAAAACACAGATCTGGGTTCTGTACCTCTGAAAACTGCTTAATCAGACCCTTCCCTCTGATCTATTGATTACTGTTACTCAGTGACTGCTGAAGAGCTCATCTTCCTTTAATCTAAACATTGTTCTCTTCCTTCCTCATACCTTTGTTCTTCCCCTCTCGTCCTACATTACCACAGTTTCCAGCAGACTGTGTGAAAATATGAGGTAGTGTCTTTAAAAGGAGAGGGGGAAAGCCAGCCAACAGACCTGCTCAGAAAAGTTGCCCTAATGCCATCTGTGCATGGAAGCATGAATAAAAACTTTTCACTACAACAAACTGACTACGCACTTCTTGAAAGGATCCTTGACCACATTAGCAAAACACACATGGCAAAACCTAGACAAATACCTTTAACAGCATCATTTCCCCTCTTGCCACTCCTGACCCTGCTGCGATGTTACCTCCCATCCGTGCGCTGAACAGGGACGTGACCCAGCCTTCCAGTGTCCCTACACGTAGCAGCAATGCTGCTGAACACACAAATCAATGCTGCAGCTCCTAAAGCAGCTTCAAAAGATAACCAGTTCTGCTAAAGGTTTTCTTGTTACCTGCTAGAGCTCCTTCCTTTCTCTAAGTGAAAGGAGGTGCATACGGCTCTTAAGGATGTGAAGAGAAAATAAGATCATATTTTCTTGGCATTTAATTCAGTGAGATGGAAGCTGTGGCTGTGTAATTGATCTGTTCAATTTAGAAAAACTTGTGTGCAGTTAAGCACTTTCAATTTTCTTTGTTTTTCAAATATATTCATTTAAAATAAACTTTTCAAAAAAGCCTGGGGAGCACAGAAAGATTATTTGTTTCCTTATTCTTTTTAAAAGTTGCTGGCATCAGAATGCTGCCTCTAGGAAGTTAGCATGGCATTTTCTGTCCTTGCTGACCATATTATTGTTAGATGCAGCCTCAAAGCCTCCCAGAGGCTGAAGTTTTAAAGACAGAAAAAGGCATACCTTCCCTTGCTGTATATTCATTGTCTTCGATGACTCTTGCTAGTCCAAAATCAGCAATTTTGCACATCAGTAAGTCTGAAACCAGAACATTCGCTGCTCTCAAATCTCGATGGATATAATTTTTTCTTTCTATGTATGCCATCCCTTCTGCAATCTGTGACAAAAGAAACAACTATTTTAATATTTCAACACCACACAGCACCGTCAGCAGGTCTGACCTCTCTGTTCTTTCAGCGTATCAGCAAAGCTGTGTCCATTTATTCATTACCAGTATCTCTGGAGCATAAGCAAGGAGAGGGTGATTGCCGTGGAAAACTTCCAGTCCTGCAAAACTGTACTTCCAGTATCAGCTTCAAAAGAATTGTTTGGGTGAATAACAGCTGGCAGGATTAGAGATATGCATTAGAGACATTTCCCAAAACAACATCTTAGTTAAAATGTTCCTAAGATTGCTACTAAAATATTCTCTTTGTCAAATTATTAACCAGTTTATTTTCCAAATACTAAGAAAATGGAAGGAATTAATAAGTTAAACGAGACATGGATGTTCTTTTAAGGGGTGATGAAGCAACAGTGCAGACAGAGTTTAAAAAAACCCAGCAATTTTTTATTTACCCACTATAGGCCTGGACAATCAGGAAGCAATTACTAAGATAGGGCAAACAACTTTATTTTCTTCTACAACAACGTGTACATGTTCATACTTGAGGAGTGTTTGGCAACAGTCAGCTCTCAGATACCATCATAAGTAAATTTGATTTGTATTTCAGCAGCCCAAATTAATTTCCAAACCAAATTAAAGATGATTAATGTCCTCAAAATATGCACTGGGGATGAGTTTGTTCAGTATTTACCCAGACTAATTTTTTTTTTCCCCCTGAAGAAAAACATTTTACTTTTCAGAAAAAAAAGAAACTGAAATAATAGTTTCTAAACTCAGAGCAACAAAATTGATGTGTAGATCGTATGCTGTCCAAAAGTCTAAGAGGAGCTAGGAAAAAAGAAAAATAAACCCAGTGCTTGTGAGCTGCCAATTCTTCTCTCCCTTATGAGACTCCAGTGATGCGTCATTCCCAGGCAAGGCCAACGGTCCGACCTGTGCCACAGGTACCTCTCCAGGATGTCTGCGGGTGGGTGACAGACAGCACATTCTCAGCCACGTGGTTTGGGGAACCCACAAGCTCTCAGATTTGCTAATGAAGCAGCAGTAAAGCAGTAAGGGTCCTTCTCCAGTGCCAGTCCCCAGCGCACTCATACACGGGCTCTTTCCTCTCCACCTCAGGAGAAGACAAGTGCACGGATCCCTTCTCAGCACCAGAGGTGCTCGTTTCAGCCGTGCAGTAAAGCAGGCAGGAGCACCTGACCAAATTTTAAGAAAACATTAACATCACTTCTGCTTATCCATTTTTAAAAAGTCCCCGAGGGGCACTGTGAAGGCACACACTGCCACCACTTACAACGCAAAACCACACGGTCTTCGTTCCTCTTTTCTGTTTAGGCAACGGAAAAATAGAGCCACTTGCCCTCCTACCTCCTTCCACTGCAAACCTCTTCTTACAGACCGATATATTCTTTAGAGCAGAACGTTACATTGCCCTTGTACAACACAAGGGGGTACTGACACTAAACCAGAAAGAAACTCTGATGATGAAGAGTATAAAGAACACCTGCATTTCGCATTTTCTAGAAACAAGTAAGACATTTTATAACGAAGGAAGAAGCTGCTACTGAATGATTGCCACAGAGAGTCTTACTAGAGACTTACTTATAGACAAAATAGAAGAGTAGTATTTGATTGGAGCCCACTCTGCCTCTCTCTCCTGCCTGTGTGATTACTTGGGTTTGGGGAGGAAGCTGAGATGAAAGGGAAGGTTGGTTTTGCTGTAAGATCAATGCTGAGATTGGACTGGCCAGCTAGGCAGATACGGCCAAAATGCAGGCAGGTCCCCCAATGTCACAAAAAATACATCAGCCATCACGAAGGAAGCAACTTTCCTCCTACTTCCCTGCACAGATTTAACATTTGGGTGAACTGCTGGCTGGGGAATGAAGAACCACTTCACAGAGGAGACATTCGTCACCATTTTATTTCCTCTTATTTGTGCCAGACTCACTGAAGCCATCATCTGATTAGTCACAAAAGAAGAATGTGACATCAAACAATCCATTATGTTTTCAGCAAATACAAATGACATTTCCGTGAAATTCCAGGACAATGGTTTTGACTGCATTGAATCAGAGAAATTCAAAGCAGCCACGTATGTGCAAGCATTTGGGCGTGCAAAAAATACCCAAGTAGGAAAAGAATAATGGGCAAGGAATTTTGAACGGGAGAGGGAGGGGAAACACAGCAACTGGACAACTGAATTCACACATCTGGTCACGTTAAACCTTTGCTTGTGGGAAAAGAAAAAAAAAAGAGGATTTTTTTTTTATCAAGGGTGCCAGAGTCCATGTGATAACTTTTTATGATAATTGTTGGGTTTTCATTGCCAGATGATATATTAAATGTAGAGAAATTGATGGGAACAAAAGAAAATTAAAGCCCTTTTCGCCTTTTTTTAATGATCATTGGTACCTGGCAAGACTGCTCAGTTACACGTAACTACTGCCCAGGAGCAGGACAGAAAAGCTAATTTTTTGTGGCCTTTAAGAGAGGATTCTACCTACATAACTGTTACCACCGAGAAGGGTGCAGTTTCCCCTTCACCTTTAATGAACTACTGACACACTTCTAGAAATACCCAAGTTAAATCCTTTTAAAAACAAGCAACCAACACATCTCTAAATACTAGGAACTACGCACCCATGGTAAGAGCAGAAGAAAAGTGTTCTCCTGGAAGAAATAAATCACTCCACAAGCCAGCCTCTGTACTTCAAAGCTTCAGCTAAAAGTCATGCAATAAATGAATGACTTGGAGCCACAGTTCTGCAGTCAGCTCTGTCACCCATTTGGGGCATGATTTCAGCTGGCAGTGCCCTTTCCTCCCTGTTTCTGCTCTTTCTACATGTAAAACAGGGTAATTACTTAACTTCCTGGAACGCTTCTGGGTCATTTCACAAATAGGTATAAAAGAAAAAAAATATTGAGAAAAAAATATATTGAGAAAAACTAGGCTAAGCACCTTCCCAATCCTCTCCTGTTCTATTTTAAACCAAAATCATGTAGAAATGAGTACTTGGAGATGGTTTACGTATACTTTTATAAGATGCGAAGCACTATGGTGGGAGGCAACATCCTGCTGGTGAATTTTAAGCAGAGGAAATAATGGAGCATGTCCTGAGGTTCACACTGCCTTAAATTTGGTAATTCTCAGTTCCTAGGGAGGAGCCCCACTGAAAACAGTCTGCAGGTTTGAAAGATTTGAAGGAAACATGTGCTATTGACGTGGACAAGATTGTCTTTGGTCTGGGATTAACCAGAACCAGGTTCCTTTCAATAATATCCAGACATGTAATAAAATAAAATACACTTCTTGATCACAGAGTTTTCAAAAATAGAGTTCATCTTCACGTGACTCTTTGTCCATGAAGAAGGTGTAGACCCTTTATATCCGGCAATTGAAAACTGTTGAGAAAAAGTCACATTTTAATCCTCAAGTGATATATTAGTGTAATATCAATTTTCAGTTTGCAGCAGTGCTTATCCTAAAGGTGAAGTCGGGAAAGGCTGCAAAAACATATTCCTCTTGCTCCAGTCAAGCAGCTATGCAGTCAAAGCAGAGCCACGAGGGGAAAAAATGGATTATTAAAGTTACATGCAATTATGCACTGGAACATTAGAGGGTATCATTAAAAATGAAAGAAACCTGACAAGGAATATGGTGAGACTGCAGTGGAAATCTCCCAATGCCAAATAAGAGTTAAAATTAATTCTGATTTAGGACTTTCCCCTCTCCTCTTAAAAAAGAGTGGAGAGAGAGATTAAAACACCACATCAAAAATCTCTAATAATTTTATTTTATGTTTATTATTATTTTAATTTGTAGCCTTAGAAGGCAGAAAGAAGAGGGTAAGAGTTGCCAGTGAAGCTGTAGATCATAGGAGAATTAATGAAAGTATCAGTGCTGCACGGGAAAGAAGACAGACTGGTTTTGTGACAAAGCTTTGACCAATTTTAAAGGTATGACGTGAGTGTGGGCAGTAACAACGGATACCATTTTCCTAACCACAGCCACCATGCATGTGTGCGCTACACAGTAGATAACGGACTTGCATAAGAAGCAGGAAGAGTTTGCACATGCAAAAGGTTCACTGGATTTGCATCGTACGTTTTCAGCAGCTCTCATCAAAGAGAAGCAAGTACGATTTCAAGAACTGTGAAACAAAGAATCGGGAGCTCTTTGGGTAAATTACCTCTGGGGCAAGACAAAAACCAACTAGCAAAATCCAGAGTTTGCCAGTCGCTTTAGTGCTGAAGGAGCTCTGCTGTTGCCTGTAGATGACCAAGGGGAACATGGGCAGTGTCCATGTGGACTGTCTTGGCCTGCCGCATTAGGAAGATTTGGCAGTCCAGGTTGTGGACAAAGCGACGACATTGACTTACCTTACAACTCGTAACTGGGAACCAACAGCACCTTTGGGTTCCCCGAGCCCGCTGGCTGAGCTGAAGGGCAGAAGCCGCAGGAAGAGGAACTGCATGTCAACCATGTCAGCTAATGCCTGCCAGACGCACGGCAGCTGCGAGAGCAGCCGATGAGGTTGCCGTGCTGCTGACGCACGCACCAGCAGCGGTCACACAGGCAGGGAAGCAGGCTCAGGTTTTGCTGTCTCCGTATTCCCGGCTGTTTCTGGCATGTCTGACATACTGACAATTCTGCTGACTTCCACGGGAGATGCCACGGCTCTGCTTGGTACTAAAGCACGTAGCATGTGCTTGAAGATTACGTTTGCAAAACTCAGCTTCCTTTAAAGCACACTCCTTTCAGAGACTTATAGCATTCATCTCTAGTGGCCAAAATAATCTTTGCCAGGGCATAGCTAACACTAGAGTTCCCCAGCCCCTACTCATATGCACTAACTAAAACACAAAAGAGAAACTTCAGCTCTTTCAGAGGGCAGATTGCTTTAGAAACTGAGCTGGACCACCTTCCTAGCAAGCATTTTCTTGCCATATTTTCCACAAGCCTAATTTCATAAATTGTGATTGTTAACACACCGAAAATCCCATAAAAATCCTGAATCCACAGCTGTATGCTAAAGTAGACACTACATGTAAGTGTAACTATGTAGAATCACAGAATCGTAGAATGGTTTGGGTTGGAAGTGACCTTTAAACGTCATCTAGTCCAACCCACCCTGCAATGAGCAGGGACATCTTCAACTAGATCAGGTTGCTCAGAGCCCCGTCCAACCTGACCTTGAATGTTTCCAGGGATGGGGCATCTACCACCTCTCTGGGCAACCTGTTCCAGTGTTTCACCACCCTCATTGTAAAAAATTTCTTATTTATATCTAGTCTAAATCTACCCTCTTTTAGTTTAAAACCATGTCCCCTTGTCCTATCACTAGAGGCCCTGCTAAAAAGTCTGTCCCCAGTACTCAGCCATCGCTGTCAAAAATGGCAGTCAGTGAGTGTGGATGTTAAGCTAACAAAACAGCAAAATGAGTACAGCAGAGTGGGAGTATATTTGATTACTTGCTTGAAAAATGCTATCTTTTTAAAAGGTGTTTAATTCACCTGGGGAAGCAGTCCTTACTTTCCTTTTTGCAAAAACAGAACGTTTCACCCCTTGTAAATGCAGATTTCTTTCTAGACTGTTCAAGGCAAAGGCGCTATGAAGTCAGTGAGCACGAACAGCAGTCTGGCAATGGGAACACCACAGCGCTCTTCAACACCTCTTGGAAAATCGGCTTCAGCTGGGGGTTCATGTTCAACTACCTGCACTACATTCTTCAGCTATCTGATAGTCACAGAGACTACATCCTCCCCTCCCTTTCTCCCATTCTCAGTCCCTCCTTAGCTGCCAAGGTCACTGTAAGGTGGCAAAGGCCATTCCTCTGGATAAGAAGGCAACATACCAAGTGGAACCTCTTCTTGTCCATTTTCTTCCTGCTGTATCACAAGTCCATTGCTAATGTACCCTTCTGCAATGGGTTGGGTTCTTACAGCAATTTTTGTTGCAACAGACATCTTGTGTGCACACATGTGGACTAGCTGTGTAGCACGGTTGGGAGCAGGCCAGCCTCGTGCAACACTGCAGATGCACGGGGGGAAAAATAAGCCAATCCTCAGCTAACATTTGTTGCATTTGCAGTCTTTCTGAGAAGCTGGGATAGTCTTGTAAACTGCCTTGCCAGAATAGTGTGATTAGACAGTCATGAAGAGTTCAAGTGTGTGTAAACCAAAGTGCCTGATCTTATTTAAGTAGCTCACCATGAGCTTCCTCTTCCATGTTTGTTTTTTTTTTAAATCTCTTCTGAAACATAGCTCTCCAAGTTTCTTTCCCCTTAGGCTGTACAGAGAGGTTAACATCACTGCTGTAAGAATAAATTAGTGTTCCATTTGTACAAACCAGAGTCATACCAAAAATACTAGACACATTTTATGTTCTCCTTTATATACAGCCTACATTCTGGGAAAGTGTGATCCACAGGGCTGCAGTAAAATTACCATTACCTTAGCAGCAGGCCAACAGAGTTTGAAAATATTTTTGTTTCTCTTTTGCCTTAAAGACCCATGAATTAACGTTCAGACTGTCAGAGTTAGAGAAGACCAGTGAAACATCTTTGTTGGTCAGAGTGAAATCTCTAGTCTGAGAACCACACCCAGCCTGCAAGTCTATTACACACAGTCCTGTTATCACCTAGTGACAATAAGGGCTCTTTACAAATGTGCTCAAAAACCCAACAGATTCTTTCCATAAGAAAAATCCCAGTATCTCTGTTCTAAAGTTTTGTTTGGGCTGCAGCTAGAAATTCTCAGAGAGGCCTTCCTGAACATCCCTTTAAGATCACTCTGCAACTCCATGCATGGCTCGCTCTCAGGAATTTCTCTTGATAGACTACATCGTAGGTGAAAAGAGGGACATCTCATATCAGCTGTGCTGCACAACGTCCTGGCCTCTGAGGCCAAGTGCAGGAACCGGCTCTGAGAGGTTGCTGTTAGATCGGGGTGACAGATGATGTCCATTTCAAACTACCCGACCTTCAAAGCTTTGTAAATGACAGTCCCTGCCCCTGGCATCTTGGAAGTGATTTACCCAAGTTGTACACAGTTAGAGTTGCTCTCTAATTCATTAAGCTTTTTAAGCCTTAAATTTCTGAAAACAAAATATTCATTTAAAATGAACACAACATCCCCAACTCCAATAAAAAGGTCTGCTATAAAACCACATGTGCTTTCCTCTCCTTATCCTGAGTCTCCTTTCATATCACTTCTCACAGATGTTCTTCTCTCCTTGAATTTTACACACTATTTTCAAAGCTACTTTTTTTTTTTTTTTTCCTGCATAGTGTTATTCATCTCTCCAGATCACGACCTGGGATCCAGCAAGTTTTCCACATCTAAAAAGCTTTTGCCCCACTAAATTCTCAAGGACAAGTTATCCAAAGAGTTCAGAAAACTTTGAAAGCTTATAGCTACACTGAACCCACAATTATAGCAAAAATACCTCCTGCATTGAATATATGTGAAATAAAAATCTATATTTGATATATTGAACATCTATATAACAATACGTGATATATAATATACCATAGAATAGAATAGTTCCAGTTGAAAAGGACCTCCAAGGGTCATCTAGTCCAACTGATTGACCACTTCAGGCCACTTTAACCAAAAATTAAAGCACATTGTTAAGGGCGTTGTTCAAATGCCTCTTAAACACTGACAGGCTTGGGGCATCGACCAC
The DNA here is from genome assembly GCF_013368605.1 of Nyctibius grandis. Taxonomy (NCBI): domain Eukaryota; kingdom Metazoa; phylum Chordata; class Aves; order Nyctibiiformes; family Nyctibiidae; genus Nyctibius; species Nyctibius grandis. Next base: position 69,688,185 of record NC_090660.1, on the reverse strand, counting down.
CGCTCTAGGAAGCCTGTTCTAGTGTTTCACCACCCTCTCAGTAAAGAAATGCTTCCTAACATCCAGTCTGATATTTATTTATATAGCAATAGTTATATAAAACCGTTATATAATATTTTCATAGTGAATTGTTGGTATAAATCACTAATGTTTTATTACATCTTTTTAAAGCTTTCTTGTCTCTGTAACCTCTGTAAGTTCGCAGGTGACACCAAGTTAGGCGGGAGTGCTGATCTGATGAGGGTAGGAAGGCTCTGCAGAGGGATCTGGACAGGCTGGATTGATGGGCCAAGGCCAATTGTATGAGGTTCAACAAGGCCAAGTGTCAGGTCCTACACCTAGGTCACAACCACCCCATGCACTGCTACAGGCTTGGGCAAGAGTGGCTGGAAAGCTACCTGGAGGAAAAGGACCTGAGGGTGTTGATCGATGGCCAGCTGAACATGAGCCAGCAGTGTGCCCAGGTGGCCAAGAAAACCACCAGCATCCTGGCTTGTGGAATAGTGTGGCCAGCAGGACTAGGGAAGGGATCGTCTCTCTGTACTCAGCACTGGTGAGGCCGCACATCGAATCCTGTGTTCACTTTTGGGCCCCTCACTACAAGAAAGACACTGAGGTGCTGGAGCGAGTCCAAAGAAGGGCAACGAAGCTGGTGAAGGGTCTAGAGCATAAGTCTTATCAGGAGTGGCTGAAGGAACTGGGGTTGTTTAATCTGGAGATAAGGAGGCTGAGGGGAGACCTTATCGCTCTCTACAACTACCTGAAAGGAGGTTGTAGTGAGGTGGGTGTTGGTCTCTTCTCCCAGGTAACAAAAGATAGGGACGAGAGGCAATGGCCTCAAGTTGTGCCAGGGGAGGTTTAGATTGGATATCAGGAAAAATTTCTTCACCGAAAGGGTTATCAAGCATTGAAACAGGCTGCCCAGGGAAGTGGTGGAGTCACCATCCTTGGTGAGTCACCTGGAGTGTGACCCTGGAGTCACCATCTCTGGAGTTATTTAAGGGTGCTTAGGGACATGGTTTAGTGCTGGACTTGGCAATATTAGGTTAACGGTTGGACTTGATGATCTTAAAGGTCCTTTCCAACCAAAACGATTCTATGATTCTATTCTATGATTCTATGAACTGTAACAAGTTAGGATAATAGAGTACACTGGTCTGCAAACTCTCATGCATATTGAAAACCCGGAAAGGTTGGTGAAACAATAACCTATCAGAAATGCCTTCATTACCTATTAGTAACATGAATTACAACTTGCAAAAGCACACTTTTTACTCTATTTTCTATATGCCTCCCTGGACTTCTAATGCTGGTAACTGACTGAGGTGAAACACTGGGCTCCGGGCACCTTAGACCTGGGCTTTGACACACAAATCACCCTGGAGTCTCTCTCTAGAGATTTCATTTATGACATTGGATAACTTGTATATTTTGAAACAATCATCTCTGTTCATAAATCAGATACTAGTACCTGAAACATCATTTGATTAGATTTCATTGATTTCACAGTAATTTACATAAGAATTTGAAACCAACAATAGTCCCTTGAGGTTAAGAAAAGTTTGACCAATTGACCCAACTTAAGAAATAAAAATCACAGAATCACAGAATCACAGAATCACAGAATGTTAGGGATTGGAAGGGACCTCGAAAGATCATCTAGTCCAATCCCCCTGCCGGGGCAGGATTGCCTAGACCATATCACACAGGAACACGTCCAGGCGGGTTTTGAATGTCTCCAGAGAAGGAGACTCCACAACCTCTCTGGGCAGCCTGTTCCAGTGTTCAGTCACCCTTACAGTAAAGAAGTTTTTCCTCAAATTTAAGTGGAACCTCCTGTGTTCCAGCTTGCACCCATTGCCCCTTGTCCTGTCAAGGGATGTCACTGAGAAGAGCCTGGCTCCATCCTCTTGACACTTGCCCTTTACATATTTATAAACATTCATGAGGTCACCCCTCAGTCTCCTCTTCTCTGAGCTAAAGAGACCCAGCTCCCTCAGCCTCTCCTCATAAGGGAGATGTTCCACTCCCTTAATCATCTTCGTGGCTCTGCGCTGGACTCTCTCTAGCACTTCCCTGTCCTTCTTGAACTGAGGGGCCCAGAACTGGACACAATACTCCAGATGCGGCCTCACCAGGGCAGAGTAGAGGGGGAGGAGAACCTCTCTCGACCTGCTGACCACACCCCTTCTAATACACCCCAGGATGCCATTGGCCTTCTTGGCCACAAGGGCACACTGCTGGCTCATGGTCATCCTGTTGTCCACTAGGACCCCCAGGTCCCTTTCCCCTACGCTGCTCTCCAACAGCTCTGTCCCCAACTTGTACTGGTACATGGGGTTGTTCTTGCCCAGATGCAGGACTCTACACTTGCCCTTGTTATATTTTATTAAATTTCTCCCCGCCCAACTCTCCAGCCTGTCCAGGTCTCTCTGAATGGCTGCGCAGCCTTCCGGCATCTCAGCCACTCCTCCCAGTTTTGTGTCATCAGCGAACTTGCTGACAGCGCACTCTAATCCCTCATCCAAGTCATTAATGAATATATTGAATAGAACTGGTCCCAGAACCGACCCTTGCGGAACTCCGCTAGACACAGACCTCCAACTGGACTCTGTCCCGCTGACCACTACTCTCTGGCTTCTTTCCTTCAGCCAGTTCACAATCCACCTCACTACCCGATCATCCAGACCACACTTCCTCAGTTTAGCTGCGAGGATGCTGTGGGAGACCGTGTCAAACGCTTTACTGAAATCGAGATAGACCACATCCACAGCTTTACCATCATCTATCCACTGGGTAACATCCTCATAAAAGGCTATCAAGTTGGTTGAGCAAGACTTCCCGTTGGTGAAGCCATGCTGAGTGCCCCTAATGATCCCCCTATCCTTGATGTGCCTAGAGACAGCACCAAGAACAAGTTGCTCCATCACCTTTCCAGGGATGGAGGTGAGGCTGACTGGTCTATAGTTACCCGGGTCCTCCTTCCTGCCCTTTTTGAAGACTGGAGTGACATTCGCTTTCCTCCAGTCCTCAGGCACCTCTCCCGTTGCCCACGACTTAGCAAAGATGATGGAGAGTGGCCTAGCAATGACTTCCGCCAGCTCCCTCAGCACCCGCGGGTGCATCCCATCAGGGCCCATGGATTTATGGACGTCCAGGTTGCTTAATTGGTCCCTGACCCAGCCCTCATCAACCAAGACAGATTCCTCCTCTATCCTGATGACTTCTGAGGCCGCAGGGGTCCAGGGCTCCTCAGGACAGCCTCCAACAGTATAGACAGAGGCAAAGAAGGCATTCAGTAACTCCACCTTCTTTTTATCCTCTGTCTCCAGGACCCCCACCTCATTCATCAGTGGGCCTACATTGCCTCTAGTGTTGGCTTTACCTGCAATGTATTTGAAGAAGCCCTTTCTGTTGTCCTTGACCTCTCTTGCAAGGTTTAATTCCAAGGAGGCCTTAGCTTTCCTAGTTGCCTCCCTACATCCTCTGACAACAGACTTATATTCCTCCCAAGTGGCCAGCCCCTCCTTCCACGATCTGTACACCTTCTTCTTCCACTTGAGTTTGCCCAGAAGTTCCCTGTTCAACCATGCAGGTCTCCTGGTACCCTTCCTTGACTTCCTACCTGTTGGGATGCTCTGATCTTGAGCTCGGAAGAAGCAGTCCTTGAACGCTAACCAACTATCTTGGGCCCCCTTACCTTCTAGTACCCTGTCCCATGGGATTTCCCCTAGCAATTGCTTGAAAAGGCCAAAGTCGGCCCTCCTGAAGTTCAGGGTTGTGATTCTGCTAGCTATTCTGTTCCTGCCACATGAGATCCTGAACTCTACCATCTCATGGTCGCTACAACCAAGGCTGCCCTCAACCTTCACCTCTTCAACCAGACCCTCCTTGTTAGTGAGGATCAGATCCAGCAGCGCTCCTCTCCTAGTTGGCTCATCCACCATTTGCATCAGAAAGTTATCATCAATGCACTGGAGGAACCTCCTGGACTGGGGATGGCTGGCTGAGTAGGCCTCCCAGCAAATATCAGGGTAGTTGAAATCCCCCATGACAACCAGGCCCTGTAATTGCGAGACTGCTCTCAGCTGCCTGTAGAAGGCCTCATCACCCTCCTCATCCTGATCCAGTGGCCTGTAATAGACACCCACAACAGTATCACTCCTGCCAGCCTGCCCCTTAATTCGCACCCACAAACTCTCAACTCGCTCCTGATCTGCCTCTGGACAGAACTCAATACATTCTAGCTGCTCACTCACATAAAGAGCAACTCCACCACCTCTCCTTAGCGGCCTGTCTTTCCTGAACAGGACATAGCCATCCATGACCACATTCCAGTCATGCAAGGCGTCCCACCAAGTCTCTGTAATTGCCACTAGATCATAGCCCCCCGACCGAACACGGATTTCTAACTCCTCCTGCTTATTCCCCATGCTGCGTGCATTGGTGTACAGGCATTTCAGGGAGCGAGCTGGGCACACCGATTTCATCCCAGATTCACCCCCTGATTTCACCCCAGGGGGATGGGGGGCCTCCTGGTCTACCTCAACACTAGAGCATTGCCCCAGTGGTGCAAGCCCAGCTACCACCTCATCCCCCTTCGAATCTAGTTTAAAGCTCCCCGAATGAGCCCTGCTAATTCCTGTCCCAGAACCCTTTTGCCCCTACGACATAAACCTTTCCCATGTATCACTGTCACGCCTGTTGTCTTATAAAACCAGCCATTATCAAAGAACCCAAAGCCCTGCCTGTAGCACCAGTCTCGTAGCCAGGCGTTAATAGAGAGAATCCTACTATTCCATCCCACGTCATCACCTGAAAATGGAAGGAGGGAGGAGAAAACAACTTGTGCCCCAGACTCTTTCACCAACCGTCCTAGGGCCTTGTAGTCTTTCTTCATCCCCCTCAGACTACGGGATGCAGCTTCTTCCCCACCTGTCTGGAAGATCAGCAGGGGGTAGTAGTCTGTGGCCTTCACCAGGCTGGGGAGTTGCCTGGTGATATCCCTGATTCGGGCTCCAGGCAGGCTGCAGACCTCCCTGTGATGGGGGTCAGCTCTGCATATTGGGCCCTCAGATCCCTTTAGAAAGGAGTCTCCAACCACCAGTCTCTCCTCTTCTCTTCTTCCTTGTGGAGGAGGTAGCTATACGCCCGTCAGGTTTTTCTGACTGTGGTGGGACCTCTGATATAGGTTGCCTCTCCACCACATCCCCATTGGACCGGCTGTATTCCACTAGGGCTTCATATCTATTGCTCAGAGGCACCTGTGGAGGCAAGGTAGGCAAGGAGGGCACTCGCCTTTTGCCACGGCCATAGACTTGTCTCCACTCACTCTTCTCCTCTAGGTTATTGTTTTCCACCTGAGAGGGGCAGAGTACAGGGGTCCCTCGATCCTGGGAGCTCTCCGGCAGGTGCTCCCATTTTTGTTGCAGGGAGGGCAGAGCCTGGCTCCACCAGTCTATCTCCATTTCAGCCTCCCGAATGCTCCTAAGCCTTTCTACTTCGGCTTGAAGCCTTTCAACCTGGCTTTGCAGCTGTGCCGCTCAGCCAAGCAGATCATCTACTTGCTCACAGCGCACACAGCCCCCTGACACCACAGAGACGGTGTAGCATTCCCTGCAGCCTTTATGACGCATTTAAGAACACTGAAGGAATCTCATAAGCACAAACTCACAAACTTGTACTTACACTTTCACCTCACAGCTGCTCAAATTGAAAGCAGCCTTTCCGCAAAGGAAAGCGGCTCTGTACCACTGCCAACTAAGCAGGATACCACTGCCACCTAAGCAGGTCACCAGCAGTATCTAAGAGTTAAGCCTAACTTCACATATTCCCTTTGAAACCTCTTTTATCTATTCCCTCCTTTCAAGTAACCTTATTTACTCAGACCAAAACTTATTTGAAAAGCAAATTCTTTTTTTAATGCAAAAAAACTCAGGATAATGTTGCCCAGAATGAGTTTCAGACTGAGAGAGAAATAAACCTCCTTAATTTTGAGCATATTTCTTAAAATTTACCTGAGCAGAGAAGTCGATGAGCTTTGGAAGCAACAATTTACTTCCTTCATCACTCTTCAGAAAATCCAGCAAACTTCCTGTTACAACAGAGAAAGATTAGGTCAATGCAGCTTATTACCAAAATAAAGGTCACGCCAGGACCTCAACTTTCTGGATCACAAAATTTTTGCAGTGAAGTGTTTTGACGTATTTTCAAGCTGACTACAGTAAGGCAGTCTCTTTACATGATTTAACAACAGTAACATCCAAGTCAGCATGTCAGGCATCCACGTTGTGCCACTTTCCTGTGTAGAAAACTCCCATCAGACCATACCTTAGTTCAGTGGTGTTGAGTTTGATAAGTACCCTAGTCTACAGACTATCAGGAAAGCTGTCTAGGAGAATCACACATATCAATCCTTTCCACATCATAAAGAATAAATGGCTCAACACTTGTTTATAAAGTTATCAGCAGAATTGCTTGAAAACAGAACAAACCAAGAAAAACTACCACCCAAGACAATCTGAGAAGGAAACCTCACTTATTTTGTATAGTAATGCTCTAGTAAAGGTTGTCCTTTTCTAGTACTGCAGCCATCCTTGCAAGAGCACTCATCACTCACCTTATTACACATGTATTTATCAATTCAAGGGCCACATAGGGCAATTTCTAAGGTTTAAGTGCCTTGCTATGACACCAGACACAGAAGTTAGGTAGGGAGCCCAAAGGAGCCAGAGCTATTTTGGAGGTTATGCTCTGCATCTGAAACAATTAAAAATGCTACATTCAAGAAAACTGTAAAAATAGTTTATTTCACAAATGCAGCAATGAATCATAAAATTAAAACCTCAGTCCTCTTCTAGGATAGGTCCTCCCTCACTTTATACCAGAGCATTCAAGATAATAATGCTAAAATCCCATGTTTTCATTTTTTATTCCTTCCTTTTTAAAGAAAGGGGACTAATTTAGGAGAAGCAGAAGAGTTTACTGTAACATTGCTTGCAGACCCAATGTTGTTCTCACCTTTAGCCATGAATTCTGTTATAATATAAATAGGTTCTTCTTTGGTCACTACAGCATAAAGCCTAACAAGCTTATCATGCTGAAGTGTTTTCATGAGGTTGGCTTCCTCCAGGAAGGCTTGCACAGACATCGTTCCAGGCTTCAGAGTCTTCACGGCCACTTTTGTACTGTTATGATAGTAACCTAAAAGGGGGGAATACGATCAGGGCACTTCAAGTCACTCTGAGCCGCACCGTGCCCCGACTAGTAGGAATTTGTAAAGCATGTGAGGTTGGATTCCAGTAACAGCTAAGAGCCTGAGAGCAAGTGCCAGATGTAGCACAAATATTTACGCTAGAATTCCTTTTTATTTTGCAACTGATACACCATTGCAGTAATCCATTCCCTATTTTTAGAAATCAGTTATCTGAAAAAAAAAATAAAGCAAGCAAATTACCCTATTCCATACCAGGTTTTCATTTACAAGTAGCCCATAAAATATTCAAACAGTCAAGAGATATTTTAATGAATGTCCACATAAATTGTCTCAGAATCTAACAGAGTCCATGGATTGCTTGCAAGATTCTGGAGCATCTTTAAATACCATGATTATAACCATTTTATGCATGCCAGTCTCATGCTTATAATCCTTTCTGTAACCCTCAGTGCTCAAACCGGAGCATTACAGGGAAGTGCAATCAAATGAGGATTCTCATGACCAACAAAGATACGCTGCCAGGACAGCAATTCTCCAGCGTTCAGAGCAAGATTTAAAACGTGATAACTTCTTATCACATAGCCCATGCCAGGAGTGGAAAAGACTGTGGCTGTTTCACTTCTCTGTTTATCAAACCTTCTAACATAATATTCTAATTATATAAAAAGCAACTATCAGGAAAGAGAAAAGCAGTGAACTATTTTCTGCTTTAATGTTTTTCAAACATAAAATAAATGTTAAAATAGCATTAAAAAAAAATAGTAGCAAGCACTGATCCTAAAGTTTATCTTGTGAAGTCATTTAATTTGAAAAATAAAAGAAATGAAAGAAAAAAAGAGAGAGACAGAAAGAGAGAGGGATATAAATGCAACTCTTTCCCCCACCATACCCATTTCAACATTGCAAAAATAGTTCTCGGAAGACGTAGAACTTTCATGACTCAATGAAATAGCCTCATTTCCTTATTCAGCAACAATCCAGATAGTATTACCACAATGGATACGCCTCTAAATTGGAGTCCACAATTTCCTTATACTATTTATCATCCTAACATAAGCAATCAGTGGCAAAGCAAGGAACTAACTTCCAGATCTTAAGGGATTGCTCTAACCACTGCATCTTCTATCACTTTTTTTTAAAGAAGGATCATCACCTGAGAAAAGTCACTATGTCTATCACAAAATATTCACCTGCATGATTATTAAATGTATTTCTCCAAACACAGTGAGGTCAAAGCTTAACAAAGATATGCCTCTAAATGATCTAATAATAAGAAATGGCAACTACAGGTCAAATCTGCTGTTAAAGCTCAGGTATACAATTTATATCTATGAGAAAAACAGATGTTAAATATATTTCTTTCTGCTTAAGAAGAGAAAGCTTATTTGTATCGTTTCTACTATTCAATCCAATACCCTAAAGCGGCGCACTAGTTCCACTCCAAATTTGTTGAATGATCTACTGAACATACTAATATAATTATTTCTGTGAAGTAATTGTGACCAACACACTTAACATTAACAATGTAACAGTATTTTACATTCACCAAAGAGATCCATCAAACCAGGGCTCTACTTACAGAAAGTTTACGTTACTACAACACCTCACTCATACTGATGGCTTCTGCAGGAGAACGGTCTACCCTGACCCTCTGGTGGTAACACAGGAAGCAAATTAACTGATGAGAGCACTAGAGATAATTGATACTGATCTCTCTCACGTTCATGTATTTCATCAGGTATTGGGAGGGATGGGACACCAAACACTGAGGAAAGGTGGTCATGAACTCTATTAGCACACACAATGGCGTCTGTAAAAATGGACCCTTGACAGTTTGGCAAAACTGGAGTTTGTCACTTCTCTTGCCCACCCATTATCAGCAAAACCAGTGTTAACTTGGTTTGGGCTGAGGACCACCTCAGACCTGGAGTAGGCAGTACCTTTTTAGTATGTGTCTGTACCACCCCAGTTTAACAAAGTCCTAGTCCTCATGTCAGGTCACTTATCATTACCATGAGAACCTCTGTGGTAGTTTCCACAAAGACCGTCTGCTTTGCAGGCACACTCTGACTGTACAGGTAAGAAACTGCAGCCTTTGTGCAGGCAGAGGGAAAACTGGTGACCTCAAAGCGCGTCAGCGACAGCAAATGTAATGTTCAATCTGCATCACAGAAGGATTCCAGTGACGCCCAGGGAGATGTGGGAAGGGGTGGCTACAGCACGGCATCACCTCCACTTCTACAGTACCTGCAGCTCTGAACCCTTCGCTAACATCTGCCTTGGCTGAACTGAACCTGGCTCCAGGTGTAAACCCAGCATTTGCTCTGTCACAGTATTCCTTGCCATATGATATGAATGAACACATGGTCAGTTTGCTGCCTAAACATGAATTCAAAAAGATAGGTAAGCAATAAAATTCTTGCTTAGATCTAGAACACCTGACATAAAATTCAGGTTCTTTGCAACTAACATTCAGCTCATGTATGTACTGTAAAAATCCATTTCTGATACTGATGAGATGTACCAGCAAGTTTTCTTGGTTCATTTTAGATGCCTTTTATTTTAATAACAGTTATTTCTGTGGTATGATTCTGATTTTTCTAACAGCTGCATAAGAAATTACACATTCAAAATGCATATTACTTATATTCTAATTTAGGGTTACCAAATGAGAGAATCCTTCACACCTGAGATGAAAGCAAAATGTGTCTCATTAATAAAATACACTATAATGGCTCCATTTGCCTTGTTAACTTTTCTCTTAGCCTTGCTTGAGAATTCTCTTCATGGATTATTAATACCACAGAGCATTATGGTTCACATCATATCAGTGCACACTAGGAACAAAAATGCATAAAACATAGACCCTGCTCTTGCAGTGCTCCTCTGGTTCATCACATCACTAAAGAAGCTGCCCAGATGCACTGAACTCCACAGTCAAAAAACCTTTCATACCATGGGATGAAGCAGGTCTCTCTGCAGTTTAGACTTCTGTTAAAAATCAAATATGATGCAAGCAATGGTACGCAAGTCTGAGGAATGTGATGATACCTTACAGACAGCCATGTTCTTCCCTACATGTTAGAATAGAATCCTCCAAAAATTGTTAGCTTCACGTATTTATTTTGGAGCTGATTATGATTATTTTGACAGAGTAGTATCTTGGACAGGCAAGTCACCCCCATATTCTTGCATGGGCTTAATCAGGCCAAGTTGTGATATGAATTACAGACAATAATGAAGCTGAGCCTACCATTTCTGACCAGATCTCCAGGACTGAAGATGAACAGCTTTGTGAACAAGCCTACAAGATGCAGCTTTTTCCTTCCTCTGCTTTTACAGTTATTCTCTGTAAGGTTATACTGGGAACAATTTGTTTTGTGCTATGGAGGTATGACACTGTTAGAAGCCAGGTAATGTCTCAGGCCATTACGACTGCAGGAGGTACTGGGGAAGAGACTGAGGAACAGCAGCTTCTCTGCATCCTATCACATGTCAGCACATCACTCCTCCTTCACCAACTACAGCCATGACTCAGCTGAAGAGCAGAAGAATGCAACAGTAGCTCCATCTCTAGCTCATCTCCATACAGCCCACTAAATGTGAAGGCAGAAAGTCACAGGCTGCAGTTCTAACCGCTCCATGGTGCAGTGCATAAAATGTGAACGCAACCCTGCCATGCTGTTTTCATCTATCATGTCAGCACAGCTGATGCCCAAAACACACACATAAACACTAACTTGCTAGCCTAAAACTAGAAAGTCTTTATAAAATGTATAAAATTACACAGACCTGTAACGAAGAAAGAAATTAAACACACTTGCAGTGATAGACAAAACTGGGAAATTGATGGTCCTTTATAGCAAGTTTTCTCTGTGTAAAAGAAAACTCTTCAGAGTTGGAGGAGATTCACCTGCCCCATTTCGTAAGTGACGAAGATTCTCTGCTAGGTCACACAGAAGCACAGCTGAGTGCTTGGGGGATATGGGGGTCTGCTTTTGTTCCTAGGGTTTTCTTAGTCCTCCCATAACATAAGCTAACTCCCTCCAAAATGTGCCAGAGGAAGATGTCAACTTGGAAGCCCAAAGAGTACTTATGGACAAACTAAAAAGAAAAAGACTATAGAAGATACACTGGCATATCTTCACATTGCAGTAATAGTATTATCTCTGTCTTCCCATATATCACAGAATCACAGAAGGGTTGAGGTTGGAAGGAACCTCTGGACGGCATATGGTCCAACCCCCCTGATCAAGCAAGGCCACCTAGAGCTCTTTGTCCAGGGCTGTGTCCAGTTGGCTTTTGAATATCTCCAAGGATGGAGACTCCACAACCTCTCTGTGCAACCTGTGCCAGTGCTTGGTCACTGACACAGTGAAAAAGGGTTTCCCGATGCTCAGAGGGAACCTCTTGTGTTTTGGTTTGTGTCCATTGCCTCTGGTCCTGTCACTGGGCACTGAGAAGTGCCTGGCTCCAACCTCTTTTTCACCCTCTCTTCAGGTATTTACATACATGATGAGATTCCCCCGAAGCCTTCTCTTCTCCAGGCTGAACAGTCCCCAGTTCTCTCAGCCTTTCTTCACAGGAGAGATGCTCCAGTCCCTTCATCATATTTGTGGTCCTTCACTGGACTCTCTCCAGTAGCTCTGTACCTCTCTTTACTGGGGACCCCAGTGCTTCTGAATGGGACACTGTTCCCTCTGAAACCACAATTCTAAGTACCCTTTATCAAGAAGAAATTTATCTAGCAATTAAACCATGGAACAATATTTCTTTCTAATTCACACTATGGCTGAAAAATAATTTTGTTCTATATGAGCAGAGAGTGTAACAACTAGGTTATTTCTCAGTACCTCTACGTAACCCCGATGCCCCTGGCTGATCATTACAATACACAGTGTTTGTTGACATCCTGCACCACACAGCTGACCTAATAGGTCTTTTCCAGCTTGAACTTCCTTGGTTCTAAGATTAACCACGCTCCTGATTCGAGAGGACCCTGCGCCACTGCAAATCAGCTTCTCTGCACTTCAGAAAGAAGCTGAGAAGAGGAAACACAGCCCATCGCTTTCACAGTACATTAATTTTTTCTCACAGTGCAGCAATTCAGTTGCAGGGGTTAGGCCCAATTTAGATGTTAAAATAATGACACAAACAAGAGGAAACATCTTGAAGCAGAAACACTCGTTTAAAGTTTTATGCCTTTGTGTGTGTGTGTGCAGAAGTAGTCACTTCCCAAAACGATCTACATTCTCAAGCAGGTGATTACCTTCTGCCACAGACTTTCATAGTGTTTCAGTGTCAGTTAAACGTTTCTTGCCCTGGTTTATTAGACAGAAAAAAACCTGCACAATGGCTGAAGCTTGTCTTAATTAGTATGTAAATTGTCACTCACGTATATCATAGCTAGAGGTTTTCTTAAGCCTTTTCTCGTGAAGGCAGATAAAGGGCTGAATTTGGCTATATTATATTATAGAGATGCATTGCTTGCATTTTTTACATGATTTATATCAAAAGATTGCACTTATGACTGAATTAGAGCTTTCTGATTGACACTGTAGTTGTGTGTGGAATTTGCAGCTCAAACAGCACCATTCTGTGCTTCACTTTTCTAAATAAGAGCATCTCTTCAAAGCAATGACATTCCCATTAGCCTGCCACACTCCCGTGGGTCATCAGAGACCCCTCCATAGCTTTCCATCTTCTAAGAAGTTTTGGGATACACTTTAAGTTGCTCAGAAATGCTCTGCCTATAGAATCTTGTTACTAAATAATAATAATAATAATAATAATAATAATAATAATAATAATAATATATTCTATTATTATAGTAACAATTTTGTTACTATTTAAACATAACCTCCAAACAGGAGATTCAGGAAAGGGTTGAGACAATGATCTGGCCTGAAAAAACACCATCATGAAGACTTTGGGAGGAAAGCATAGTTACCTCAAATAAGATGGTAACCAGTAGCAAGGGTGTAAGTAATGAATAGCACACAGAACATGCAACATGGAACCCAAAAGAATACTCAGATCCCTGAACAGACAGCATTTCAAAAGCAAGAAGATTAAATATTTTTGCAGAATGTGATTAGACAGTGGTCATAGCCCCTTGACACAGGAAGTCACTGAGGCCTGAGAAAATAAGATTGTTTATAAGAAAAGCTAATTATGATTGTAATAATTAATGCTATCATTTTTTGCTCGGTATATATTAACATTTACAACTGTAAGTCTTATGACACTTTCATTACTGGGGACCTGCATGATAGTTCAAGTAGGGGGTGATCAACGTTTAATCTTCTTACTACGTAAGTTACCCTACTTCTCAGCAGCAATCTGGGAGGCAATAATCTTGGATTAAGTGTCCCCATTTTTCAGCCAATATGGCAGTCCCGTGCATTATATAGCAGCTTCTTATTTACCAAGAGACAATGAAGACTCTATACGTAATTCACTAAAAGACATGATTTCTTCTTATTTCAGGTTCTTTACTACTGATTTGAAACAAAGTTCTGAGATGCCCACTGATTTTGAGAATCAGGAGACACATCTTACTGTAAACTATTTCCCTCACAACACAACCAAAAAACCCCTATTGTCTTCAGCCCTCTAAATTACAGTGCTTACTCACTACTTTTTTTCCCTTTAAAAGACACCAAAGGATTTGTTCTATGATATCAGATATCTTCTCCCATCGCAAGTCCTGTCTCCTCACAAGAAGGTATATTCTGGGCCTGACTGTGCTGTTTTATAAGTATATCGGACCAGGTTCACATCCACTATTATTCTGATTGACTTTGAAATGACACTTCTTTCAGCAGATTTAAATACTCTTTCTAAAGGAATAAACTTACCCATCCAGACTTCTCCAAACTGACCAGCTCCCAGTTTCTTCACTAACTTAATTGATTCCCGTGGAATTTCCCACGCATCTTTATCCCATGGTTTTTGAGGCTTGGGACTAATACAAGCTTTTTCCAACTTTCTGCATAAGCCATCCGATTGCTCTGGTTTTCAAAGGAAAAAGAACACACAAAATCCATTACACTCTTGTGCCTCACAACTTGAGACACACGTTACTTAACTGCAGGTGTGCACTAACCAGCTCAAAATAATGTTCAAAATAATCAGATGCTTTGATGAAAATGTAACCTTTCTGGTGCTTTCACATAACTTTAAGCACCTCTGAACTGAAATTTGGTATTCAGGGACAAATTTGATAAAGAAGTGTCACGTGCATCTGGATACCACCAGATTATTAAGGGGTTTTAGTGCAATTTGTACCAAATAAATACAATATAAGATCTGATTACTGACAGTATGTTGATGAAGATACACACTGGAGTCAGGCTTGAGACCTGTCTTCTGAATTTGTCATTAAATATTCTTGCAGCATGGTTTCAGACACATGTGCATGCAAGCATAAGTAGGTCACCATTATTTTTTCTCCAGACACTGACCAGCTATAACTTTAATACAGCTGTTGAATAACTCTCAGGTTTTCCACCTGTGCCAAAGATTTACCACACATGTCTAACAACTCAGAGAAATCTCATGGCCAAGTCCTCACTGTGGCTTTGAAAAATCACTATGTGATTTTCTGTTCTACATTTTTCATCTTCTCTGTCTTCCCCGTTACAAGACTAAAAAAAACCATATTTGGAGCTATCCACTAGGAGGTTATGGAGAATGAAAAGTCACTTTTGTAGCTAAAACACAGGTAGTAACTTGTCTCTTCCCCAACCCCACTTTTTTTTTTTAATAATAAATGCATACGTTCTACGTGGGTGTAATTTTCTTTCTTTGAAGTCAATGGAATTTTACTTCCTTCAAAATGTCATTAAAAATAAATAAATAAATAAATAAATTAATAGGAAATACAAAAAAGAATTCCACACTCAACACCAGACACAAGAAGACATTCACAAGTCTATACGTATTTCTGCTAATTGTGAATACAAATTTACTCTCAAATACAGAATTAATTTATTTACAATGCTGGCAACTCTTACTATAGCTTCACAACATCATAACTTTGATGAGGTGTTTTATAAAGCTATTCTTTATTTCACAATGGTATGCCACAGAGTGATTATGATAATAACATTACTTGGGTTCCGACCAGTTTTACTTTATCTTTGATAACATGCATGCCTGGGCTATTTAGGAAAAAACAAAGATGAAAAGGTTTGAAACAAAACAAGAAAGCATTTCTTTTCCTTCACAGGAAATAATGGCTGTATTCTATTAAGTAATTCACTAACTGATTTAACTTACTTTGATAATGTTTGATCATATCATTGATGTTGGGAAAAGTTATTCTTGGAGAAATGTAAAATCCTCCATTGTCTAGACTCCTAATTTTGTAGTGCTTAATAACATCGCCATGCTGTGGATCATAGTCTCTTATGGAGAGAGAATAGCTGCCTGGGGATAAAGAAAGAACGATCATTAACAGATAGCAAAAGTCTACAGTGTTCACGCATACAGTTGAGCCTAACAAAATCACCTTTTTGTCTGGTTTTCTTTTGTACTCCCTTATTTCCTCAAAAAGCATTTTGCAATCAGCAGGAGGAAGTTAGCCAATAGCCGGTCCTGAAACTGTCACCAAAATGCTTACAGTCATACTTTCTTTCTCAATCTTATTCAACAAACTCAGGAGTTCCATAATCCAGGCAGCTCCACGTCCAACACCCACTTCTACAGAAAGTCCCCCCAGCTCAGGTGGAACTGGCTGGGAAAACAAGGCCAGAGCTGTCACACTCCTCAGGCAGAAGCTCAAATTTGGAGATCAGCGTTTCGGAAAAGGAACATGCTGGATGTCATGGGCCATCTAGCAAAAGGATAGTTTGGAGATGGCTTGGGACATACAGGAGGGAGAACAGATCTGTTAGTCCTAGGGAGCCTAACCTCAGCTGGGATTTAAGATGGGCCAGCAGAGCATCTACCCTTAACTACAGAGCTCTTCGTTTCTTCTACTCGTACAATTCTTCTTGTCCATTTTCAAAGGATAAGAAACCAGCTCACCCCTTCTCTCTCCCCACACACAGATGCAGTGACAGAAGGGGACAGAAAGAAATATTCTGGGGTTACCTTGCCTTATTTTCAGCAGCCTATGTTGAATTTAGGAGTCTTCCTTTGAGAACTTTATTTAGGAGTCTTCATCTGAGAGCACAGAAACAACGATATGGGCCCATTAGAGAGAGCTATCTACTCAAGAATCTGCAGTGTTAGGGCCAGAAAAGCCACCCTGTGGAGAGGACAGATGTATGATCTGCTAAAGGGATTCATGCATCTTCCTCTGGAGGATGCAGTGTTAGAGCATCCAGCTGCAGTACCCAGTCAGGCTGCTGTCAGAGTCCAGGCGCTGGAGCAGAACCTCCTGCGTTCTTCTCAAAGTCCCAAAAAGTCTGGAGACTTCACTAAGCTTTTCAGTACGAAGAGCTCTGTCTACAGCACAAAACTTTACCAAAAAGCTTTTTGAAAAAAATCACACTACAGCACAGACATGTAAACCCTCATTATGCACTAACTACATTTTAAAACTTGTAGCAATGGATACAGACCCAATAATGGAAGACTATAAAATGCAGCATCTGCTGTATACAGTGAAAAGTGTCCTTCAATAAATGAATGATAAATGTTAGGACAAGATCTCTCACTTCATTCATTCCTGCTCCTTGTCAGTGGAATCACACACACACATAAACATACACCCCACCTCCCCCCACACTTTTTTTTAACCTATCTCAACTTTGGGAGTTAACCTGTAACTCTCTTCTCCCTTTTCCTGGTGATTTTCTCATCCTTCTCACTCCTACAGAACTGCAGAAAATTCACACACTGGGACTCACTGGGACTACTCCACACCCAGTGCCACCTGATGCCAATTTTTGTGAAGACAGTCTGTATGTTTTTAACTCTACTATCAAATCCAAAGCAACCCACCCCAAAGCCTACCTTTTAATGTTTCACTTTCTCTGATAAGGAAAGCTCCAGGACTATTTCCAGGAGCCAGGAGTTGTCTTTCGGCATCTTTTCGGGTTATGTCTTTGAAGAACCATCTGAAAAGTATTTCAAAGAGTTAGAACCATTTCTCCCCTCCACCAACAAAGGATACACCACCAGGGTGAAGTAGTAGTTTGCCAGTATTTAGAGCCTGGAGAACTTACTCTTCTGTTTCCAGGGTGTTTACTTTTGCTACGTAGTTGCTGGGAATGAAGCCTTCCTTCCTCGTCGTGAGAGATTTTGCTCTCCACCATTCTCCCAACCTGAAAAGCAGAAACAACAATAGTATTCACAGGAAAGGAAAATGATAAAGTGTTATTTGGGTTCTACAGTGCTGAGAGCTTTGCCCATGCTGGAGAGAGAAGCAGCCCCTTTCCTTTGAACTCAAGGGCCCTGAGAAGCCATTGGCTCTGTCGGATCAATGTTTGGTTGCTGTTACTGAGGGCAGCTGCCAAGTCCTACCAACAGCTCCACATGTGTTTGTATTTTCACATAAAAGGGAGCTCTCTTACCGTTAATACACTCATGTCATAAGTAGGATACAAAAAAATTATAAAGGGATTTAGACGAGTCCAAAGAAAAACTACAATACAATCAGTACTGTCATACTTACTCCTCAATAACTTTCAATTTTTCTCCTTTTTTGAAGGACAAGTCATCTTCATGAAGGCCGTCATAGGGATACAAAGCCACCACAATGAGTCCATGCTCCTCTGTTTCTACAAAGGTAGAAAGCCAAAGGCACGTTCACATTATTTCGCAGGCTGACATGGGCATAGCACACAGCAGTAAGATTCCTATGAAAACGTACCTGCATTGACAAACCTCTGTCCTGGCAAGAGCTGTGCTTCTGGATTTGCCTACAATAAAATATATCTTTAATTAAGCAGTTTTAGATCTTTGTGACAATCTTACATTACAATTGCATATTATTCAGTTCCTTTGGTATCATCTTATACGTCTTAAAAGGAAATGCTTCAATCTTTTCCCAACATTCTTCAAAAGCAAATTCCAACATAAAAATATAGTAAGTCCCCACTAGATTTTGAATTGAGCAGCTCAGTCCTCAGGAAAGTGTGCCACAAGCTGTGGGGAGGAAGTTCACAGCTTAGTGACTTCTGCTGAAGAGGCTTTAGGCAGGGCACTGTAACACGTCATGCTAATGAACTACAAGCACAGTTACGTTGCTAAGATTCTGCAAGACAAAAAAGTAATTAAAAAAAAATGTAGATGGTAGTTTGTGATGCACGTACGTTGACTGAGAGCACGCTGAGTCCACCGTGTCAGCTGGTGAGAGGGGAGAGAAGGGTGTCCTTCACCCCCGTAGAGAGCACGGCCCCTGAGTAAGGGTAGTCAGGAAACACGGTTTCCTCAGCACAGTAGTGAGGGTGGGGAAAAAAGGTACCAGTCAATCTGCCAAATAGCAAACCCACTCGGTACCTGACGGGATTGCCCTTCCCAGCATCCTGCCTTTCTAACACCAGGCAGCACACACAGAACTGCCATTAGCTTGTTCCTCCTGCAGCTCAGAGCTGCTCCCTCCACCGCTGTGCCCGCCGCTCCCCTGTCCTTACCTAAGCCCCTCCTGCAAGGTCGAGTAGTGGCCTTCAGTGGGTAAAAGGAAAGTTGACTAGAGCTGGTAAAGAATCTCCCATGATTACCTCAGCCTTTTAAAACAGAATAATCAACACCTGGATCCCATAGCTATTAAAAACCCAACACCAATGCTTTTAAAAATGGTTCTAAACTACTTCAGGTTTTCTAAAGTTACCTAGCATTCTTCTACAGACGTAGCTGTATCTAGATCAAGCGTCACCAAGGATTACTGTTTTCATGCAGAAAACTATGACAAACATAATTAAGTAACAAACTGCCAATTTTCATTTTTTATTTCTTTAAGTACTTATTCATTGAGGGTGAACTGCACAACACTGAAAGTACAATTGTGGACTAACGATCATTTGAATTTCTTCATTCACGTGCTTTGGATTGAGATTTAAGTTATGCCAGTCATGCTTTGATCTCGCTACTGGAATTCTCCCCTGAGACTATCTACTTACTGGCCTTTGCTGTTTATTGGACGTTGGATCCCTCACATAAATAGTTCGTTCAGTTTTACGTACTGGTTGATTCTTCAAATCTAGCCCATCTCCATGCAGATTCTCTTTCCTTTTTGATTTTATACATCCCATATTTCCTGTTGGAATAAAAAAGGTATTAAACAAAAACATTATGCCATAAACCAAGCTGTTTCCCATGCAATCATCTGGGCTATGCAGCATAAACATGCTTCCTTTTCATACACACTAGTTCACGGGGAGAACAACTGAAGGTTAGGAACACACGCTGAAAGCTCTTTTCTGCTGCAAAGAAAAGAAATGAATTCTTGTCTCAATCCACAGATGAAGTAAATATTTCAAAATAGTTATTTACCGTTTCAACATTTTCAGATTTATCATCTTTTCTCCCCAATCCCCCACCCCTCCGAAACCCCTTACATCCTTCTGATACTTCTGTGAGCTTCAGAATAGATATAAGAAAAATAAAATTGCTGTAGTGACTATGTATTTCTGTATGTTTTAGAGAAAAGGCTGCTTTGGAAGATGTAGGAAAGAATTCCAGTCCAAATGATGCAGCTGGAGTTAGCAACACCTGTATGTCCCCACTTCATTTTGCATAAGCCAGTCCAACCAGGAGCTCAGTTTGATTCAAATCCCTGTCTCACATGAAGCTGATGACTTGTCCCAGCTCCATGGCAGATACGCTGCTACTGTGACCTTCAGTAATGAATCTCCTTGTTCAAACAGGCCTATTATAGAAGTCTAAAATAGCCGATGTGTGTATCAGTGACAGCAAATCACCGCACAGGTATTTCTTCTTCAATACAATTTCGAAGGATAATCCTTCTGTGAGGGTGTGCATCCACGCTAAATCAGATGAGATAGAGCTGTTAGCATCTACATGACTGGAACCTGACTGCTAATCCCATGATGTAATTACACAGTATTTCAGCAAGCACGTATACAACATTATCTCTATATTCCTCCCTCAGAGGAGAGTAATTATACTTACTCTTAAAGAATCCACTAGCAATGCTTTCCAAACCTCTCCTTTCTTCCTGTCTCCCTCTGTTCAGGTCAGTGCTCTAATGCTAGGTTCACAGTCACATTTTCCCTTGCAGGCACACACTCTTGCTCCCCTGCTGCCCTAATTAACCTTTAAAGCCAGTTCTTTGAAGAACAATGTAAAACCTAAAATAAGAGCTCAGTGCATATACAAGCTCAAGTAAACCAGCACTGACTACAACACAGTTGGAGAGGCTAATACGGATTTTAACACCCTATACTACATCTCCCTTTTACCTTCATCTCTGGGATAGAAAAGGTCATCATAGTAAACACTTAATGTAGCAGAGGTATCCCACGTGCAGACACAACTGTTTCAGTGGGATGACACCTTACACACCCTATCCCTGTAAGGAGGAAAGTTAGCCAGACTGGTCTGGATCCATGTTAAGACTTGTACTTTTATAACAATACTGATAACAATCATAATCTTAACTGACTATAACACTAAGCCAAGGCCACAAGCACTCCCACATGGCAGGTCTCAACTTCCCACATCGCCTTCATTTAATCTCCTGTCCTACTGCTGAGGAAGCACCACATAATGACAGATGCACTGTCCTACCCCCAGGCTGAACATTTTCTTCTAAACATCAGAGGAGGGTATCTCCCCTCCTACCATTTCTGCAAATCATCTGTCACCTATTGCCAAAAAATCTTGGGTGTCCATAAGATTTCAGCAGTGACGCAGTGAACTGTGATACTGGTTTTAAAAGCAGCATGAGAACTCCCCTTCTCCAAAATGATTCTATGATTCTCATCTTCTCTTGAATTAAAAGGAAAGCGAATCACACAGAAAATAAATAGGCACTGACCAGGCATCACCATCCCATGGAGGCACAGAATACAGTTTCCTCCTTTTGTGTGTCAACGTTTCAATGTTCCCATACTCGTTTGAAGGCACTGGGGGCACCTTCAGCCAGGATCTCCCCTTAGAAGCAAATATCTTTAATGCTTAATTTTAGTTTGTGAGAACACCCATTGGGAGATTTTTCCAAATTCTCAGCTCTACATGGGTTACACACTGGTTGTTTTGAAATACTGGGAAGGATTTTAAAAATTATTTATTTATTTATTTATTTATAATTGTGGAGATACAGATGACCCTTATTCTGTAGCTAAAGGGTTCATAGGAATTTTCTGTACACCCACAGGCAGGCTCGTGTTTGCATGCTCACCCTAGACAACAGGAAGGCCAGTGTTTAATTACCTGCTCTATCTGCAAGATCAGGTATTTAGCCACTTAAGTTCTAACCTTTTTGCTCTTGAATAATTCTGCTTCTAGAGAACAAACAGCTGAGGTGGAGGACATAAGGTAATTTGATCTAAGTTGTCAGCCAAAAAACCCTTTCCCTATTGCTGTAAGAAAGCTGAAGATATCTTTAGAGACTGCAGTTTGCCCAGTGCCAGTGTAAACTCACAGAAAAGCATTTTTACTCACTTTTTTTTCTGCAGTTTAAAACACATGAACAGCTGTAATGTAAGCCTGCTGTGAGGTTGTGCTGGCAAGCTCAAGGTTAGCATTTGTTTGTGACAGTAACAACAAGGGATCAGTAATGCCAGTGTGCAGGTGCTCCATAATCCCACGAAGCCTACTCGATGGCGTGTGAAATCACACAAATACAGTATGTGAGACAACACATGTGATGGCACCAAACAAAGAGAAGATCCTGAGCCTCATCATGAAGCACTGTTTTTTTTGTCTTTTTTTACCTCATGGAGATGAGAGCCCGTAGTCCTCACAGGACTTACGTAGGTCTACATTAGCAAATAGCCCCAACAGTTGGTGCTGAAGCCCATACCTGCTTCAAGGGGGGTTATTGCCCCCTTCCCTCTGGTATAGCCCCAAGAACTGAACATCCAGTAGGAGCAAGACCACAGCAAGGGTTTATTTAAAGGTAAGCCCCGCACTGCATCTTCCTAAAGCAGTCCCGTTCTTGCACTCTCAGTCTGCTCCACAACACGAACTACAGCCTAGCAAGTGGGGGGAACTGCTTCAGGAGTGGGATCCTGATCTAACTAAAATGCTAACATAGACACATCCTGAGACTTTTAGCTTCTTTATAAAACAAGCCTCTTAAATGTTGCAAAAGAAACATATGAAAAATATGCAATAAAAGAAAAACATAGTTAAGTATATGATACATAACGTAACATTTAATTTCCAACCTTATGTTATTTCTAAACAAATATAGGCAGATGATGGAGAAAAAGCATAAACAAAGTTAAAAAATTGTTTTTAAGCACTAGAAACTGGATCAATGAGCACATGTTCTTTTGATACTGTGAAATGAAAGATTTTTGAACTCTTCAAAGGCCACAAGACCTTATATTTCTATACTTGCTAGCCCTCTGTAAAATTGTGTGCACTGGGTTCCAGACTGCACACTTAAAATTCCATAAGATCAGTCCTACACTCAGAGAAAACATAACTGTCTTGGTTTCAAAAGCTTCTGCTCAGTGACTGCTCAGTTCATCTGCAATGCCAGATGTATTTGTTTCCAGCACAGTATTATATATTTTTACTGCAATCTGATCTGGGTCTTTCCCAGGGTTTTGAGAGTGGTATCAAAGTAAAGATTCAGAGGGCCAGCAGGCACTGATGTGTGACTTTCAAACAACATGCATTAAATAATGGATTTCAAAATGCAAAATGCTAATTAATTATCAAAGTTAACTTCACAAACATCCAACCCATACAAAAAAGAAGTTCTGAAATACAAAACGTGCATGTAGCGTACATCTTTCTTAGTTTATAGAGTAGTCATAAGGAAAATCTGAAGGGGGGAAGTTCATTCAGGCATAAATAAAACATTTCACTCGGTGTAAAATGTTTATTTGCATAGGTCTCTGTTGCCGTATCACAATGAGCATCAAGGAAGTGTCTTGTGCAGATATAAAGAGAAAGAGAACATGGTAAGCAAAGAGCAATCCAGAGAGCGCAGCATCCTTACAAATGAAACTATGTTATTGTTCGTCAGAGATAAAAACAATTTAGAGACCAGAGGAAATGCTGTCAGTCCCTATTCAGATGTTTCCCACTCTAACAGCTTTGCAATACAGGAGATACTACTTTTCATCCGTGCTTTT
This sequence comes from Nyctibius grandis, assembly GCF_013368605.1. Lineage (NCBI taxonomy): Eukaryota > Metazoa > Chordata > Aves > Nyctibiiformes > Nyctibiidae > Nyctibius > Nyctibius grandis. The sequence continues at coordinate 69,664,740 of NC_090660.1, read as the reverse complement.
CATTTGTTGTCCTGTCCACACCTCTAGACATGAAAGATAAACATTTAATTAAAAGAAGCTCTGTATAACGTAGCTGCAAACTTTTATAAACAGATATCTAAAAAAGCATCAGCTTCTCTTTTAACAAAGAGCATATTGTATTTCACGGCTAAAAGGCAAAGACAGGTACTTGAGTTAGCATCTGCAGTGTGGTGACAAGAACCGAAGTTCAGACACCCTTCGAAAAGCCACAGGAGTGTCCATAAGAACCATCACACAGAACCTCTGCAGCAGGTTCTTCCACAGACACTGATTTTGATGTCTACAGAGGCATTTGCCTTGAATTTTCCCTCTGAATCTCCTACTTCATCTTGCTACAGAAGCACTTGGGTCTTAATTTCAAAACAGATTCCACGGCCTAGTGCAACACTTTTTCCAGGGTTAAAAGCTGCTGTCTATCCCCAAAACTCTGTTGCTTTATCTGCCTTTTGATATATTACCAGCAGTGTGTCTAAAGCCACAATACTTCCTACTGCACGCATTCAAGTTTCATGTGACCATTGCCTGTCCATCCACAATCAGCAGCGTTTGAGGTTTCATTTCCTCCCAGCACTTACCCTTTGCATCATCTACAAAGCTGATCTCAGTTTTCATTTTGCTCATGGTGACAACTGTTCTCCTCCTTGTGACTCTGTTACAGACAATACTTACGGTGCACATTAGAAACCATTTCCTAAAAATCCACCTGACATGTCTGGACTTTTCTTGAGCTAACTCATGTCTTCATGAAAATGATTCTCAAATCCTCACAAATTTTTCAACCGTTTAGAGTGGCTTAGAACCACAGAATCACAGAATGGTTTGGGTTGGAAGGGACCTTAAAGATCATCTAGTTCCAACACCCCTGCCACAGGCAGGGACACCTTTCCTCTAGACCAGGTTGCTCAAAGCCCCATCCAACCGGGCCTTGAACACTGCCAGGGAGGGGGCATCCACAGCTTCTCTGGGCAACCTGTGCCAGTGTCTCATCACCCTCACAGGAAAGAATTTCTTCCCAATATCCAACCTAAATCTACCCTCTTTCAGTTTGAAACCGTTCCCCCTCGTCCTATCACTACATGCCCTTGTAAAAAGCCCCTCTCCAGCCTTCCTGTAGGCCCCCTTCAGGTACTGGAAGGCTGCTAGAAGGTCTCCCCGGAGCCTCCTCTTCTCCAGGCTGAACAGCCCCAACTCTCTCAGCCTGTCTTCATAGGAGAGGTGCTCCAGCCCTCTGATCATCTTTGTGGCCCTGCTCTGGACTTGCTCCAACAGCTCCATGTCCTTCTTATGTTGGGGGCCCCAGAGCTGCTTCATTCAAATCTTTGCAGAAAATGCGAACTTTTAAAAAACAACTAAAATAGATTATACTTTGGCTTTTCCAATAATAAAGTAACTTTAAAAAGAATTAGAACTACAACATTGAGTACACAAGCAACTCTATTGTATCATATAAATATCTGTTGTTCAAAAAGTCAGTAATCGTGTATATAAACACCAATTCTGTGGGTGGCTTAGGCTTTTAACAGACATATATATATGCATTTTAAAAGGTACATAAATAAAATAATTTTTTGTTCAGTTACAAGGTTTATGAGCAGTAAACTCTTCATTTAAGCCACAAAATTTCTTATGCATATATATATAAGATGTTCCTTAGCAGTACAAATAAGACACAGTGCATTAAGAAGTATAAAGAAAAAAAAAATGAAAGAAATCAAGACCTCTAAATTATTCTGAGTCTTGAACGTCGCTCTATATTTAAGTTTCTGAATCAAAGAACAGGAAGCAATCGTTTACACCTATATATAAAAAAAGAAACCAACTGGTTTTAAACCTGGAGCTTTAAAGCAGCTTAGCGAGCAGAGGGGTAAATAATTTTATTTTTTAACATCTCTTTCAAAAATTGAAAAGAATATATTTTCCCTCCTCTGTTTTAGCTGTTTCCCAGTTTCATTCTACTTTATCTGAGTGTGGCCCTTAATGCCAGCTGGTTTGCTGCTGCTTCTTAAGTTATAAAGCCAGAGGTAACATAGTGATGCCTTCATCAGATCTGAATAACTGAGAATGTGAGACTTCTCTGCATTATCCTCAAGGTCAAGGCAGATATGTCTCGAAAAACAAACTAACTCAGAGTGATCAACTTAGATCTAAAACTGCTGGAGAGGAAGAATCATAAGCCCATTCTGCTCCAGGACACAAACACCTGCTTTCTCAGTACCTTCACCCAACTTTCTACATCACTTCAATCAACTGCTCAAGTTTCCCATTCAGTGAAAAAAATGGGGAAAATCTTAAATTTAAGGAATTAATTTATCTTAACATTTATGGCTGACTTCCACTCTATGTTATCTGCTTCCACATCATTTGTGGTACCTGAGCATTGCAACAATCTTCTATACCTCTGTTATTGGGACTATGAAGAGGAACATCTCTGAGCAGCCTGGGAAACCTGGGTTCATTTCTGACCCATCGTCACACGGTGCAGAATGGCAAAGCAACCTCCAAAGAAGATAGAGGAGGAGTTTAATTTGAGGTGGTAGGGCTCAGCGAAGCCTCATCAGCACTGCTCTATACATATTTGTACCAGTGAAGATGTGCTACTAGACTAGAGTGAGAATGAGTGTGACAAAAATAAATTATCTGTGGTTGGGAGTAATGTGGAAGAATTAAACAGGAGAGCAACTGAACAGAAGTGGATTCCTATTCCTTGCTTGTCTCAAAAATTATTAGTTTTGGTTTTGTTCAGCCTTGTTCTTATACCTGCAATTAATTACATACATAAAAATATATAAAATATGTATACATATATTTAATAATGTAAAATATATAATATAATATTATACATACATATACACACATTTAAATTTTACTGTAAGTCCTCACTGCCTGGTAACTTCTATCAAACTAGGCTCTTGCAAACACAGAAATCCTGGGTCAGCTTTCATCTTGGCCTTGTTTCACTTCCTACATCTTGTTTTTGCACTGGAGACCAACTAGGGGAACTTAAGCAGTTTGTTCTTCCCTTGCCTTTCTGCTGAAATGGTTTTGTATGTCACAGTCACTCCTCACCTCATGTATTTTAATCTCTTTTTAGATTTATCTTATTTCTATAGGTCCGGATTACATAATCTCTATGCCTCTCAAACTGATTCTATGCCTTATATGATACATATATACATGGGCACATATATATATATAAATATACACATGGGCACAAAGCACCATGTGCTCCCTGCAAGGCATATGAAAAGGAGCATGGATAGCCTAAATCTAATCAGTGTTTAACTACGACAGACTTGCCCAGTGTAGAGTCTCTTTGTTCCTGGCAAAGCAGAAAAATATTGGGGAATTCTTTAGCTGCTTCAGTCTTTTTTTGGGAAAAGGTAAGACAAAGTTAAAATAATATTCTGGCATACATATCTATATAAACAGGCAAAGAAGACAAGTCAACCCCCATTGTAACCATCGAAATCCAAATATTACTGTAGTGTAAAAGTATGCAACAAGCATGTTACTGTGAGATTTCCTCAAACTTATTCTCATTTAAGTCAAACCCTCAAATTTTCCAAGGGTGCACTTCCATCAGAGCAAGATAACAGAGATATCTAGTTTATCACCCATGATTAGAGCACAGACTAAAAATTACTTTCTGGGAAAAGCAGACGAGTTCTGAGCAGCACAATCGCATCGTACAAGCTCAGAAGCGAGTTTGCAATGCTGCATTTTTAGAGGGGTTAATGGGTGGTGGTGGAGAAGGACAAAATATTATTGCTGAATGGTTTCAGAACCTCACTCCACTTGGCTTAGAAGCTGTCTTGTAATTCCCAGTCTTAAGCATGTTTTGGGGACAATAATGGCATTTAGCCCTTCATCCTCTTGGGCGATTAGGAAGAAGACACATCTCTCTCAGCCTGTTTCCTAGGCTTTAAAGACCAAGCTCTCTCAGTCGTTTCCATTTTCACTGCTTATCCTAGGAGCCCTTCTCCACATCTGTTTCAGTTTGAACTCATCTCCCTAAAGGGCAGGAGGCTGGAGTTTATGTGTTCCAAGATGACTTTCAGCAATGCCTTGCAAGAAACAGTATTTCTATTTCTTCCATCTACAGAAACACATCGTCCAATAAATTCCAGCAAACAATGTATTATTTTCACAGTCATCAATCACAGTAGCCTTTATAATCCTCTTGTGATCAGTTAAGGCACTCAAGTTTGTTTCATTTTTCATAATGATAAACTGTTGTCACAGCAGACTTCCTCTCATACCTCCAGTGGCATGACCTTGCACCCTGATATTAAATTTCTCCCCATTATTTTGCCAGACCATTATTTCTGCATGATATTTTCAGCTGCCCGTGTGTTTCTAATACCTCCTAATATCACAAGGGGACTCCTACTTTTTCATCGCAAATGAAAGTATCAAAAAAAGTCTCAGTGTAATGCTAATGTGACATCAGGCAACAGAGAGTGGTATTGCCAAGAGTTTGGGGAAGTGCAGGAGACAGGCACCACTACCCCGTTCAGCTTCTTTCACAATTCCTTCCTCAGCAATTGCGACCAAGACAAATTCTATTTTGCTCATGCTATCTCAGATTATTTTTTGTGGTCCTCCTATATCAGTTACAAAAAATGTCACGTTATCACCTTCATGCTCTCCAACCTTTCTCTTCTTCACCGAAAGGGTTATCAAGCATTGGAACAGGCTGCCCAGGGAAGTGGTGGAGTCACCGTCCCTGGAGGAATTTAACAGACAAGTAGATGTGGTGCTTAAGGACATGGTTTAGTGGTGGACTTGGCAGTGTTAGATTTCTGGTTGGACTTGATGATCTTAAAGTTCCTTTCCAACCCAAATGATTCTATGAACACTTATGTTCCTACTACAGTTATAAATCCGTCATATTTCTACTTCTTCTGCAACATTAGTTTTAAGCCCTGCACCAGTATTTCTGCTCCTGCTCTTCAGAGCCCAGACTCCCGACATTAGCACACAAATATCTCAGTCCGATCAAACCAATCTGGGCTGGGAGAAACCTTTTCTTGAACTTATTATGAAGCTGACTACTGTCCTCGTTAACAATTTTGACACCCGTTCTTCCACTCTTTGGCGTCCTGTTTTCCTTTCCCACATTGGCCTGCATATTGAAATCAGGGATAGGGCTATGCAACATTCATAATTCAACTCCACTTCCTAATTTAAAGATCTTTTAAATCAAAATTTGAGTTTGAACAGGGGAAAAAAGGTGTGCTGCCATCTGACTGCAGTGGAAGTGCCCTGTGTATTACATCATACAGCAAAAATCCCCCAACAGCTGACAGAACAGGAAACTTCTGGTGAGATAAAATACCTGGTGTTGCTGTATTGATGTTGTATTGATGTGTTTCATTGTACACATGGGAGAGACCTTTTCTCCTATACCCCCCCCTTTTTTTTAGCTATGTAATAACCAACATTAATTAACACATTGCTATACTAAATGGAAAATAAGTGACTTAAGTAATCTCACCTCAAACTTCCAAGTATGAAGTGATCCAATACAGTTACATAGAAATCAGGTGTGGTCAGGAGAGATTTGAGGATTATGTACTCACTTCTGCAGCCTTTGAAATAGGAGTGTGTTGGTAAAACTAACTGTATCAGTTCAGGTAAATAGTTTTCTATATTCAAATGATACTAATCCACAGTCCGACCTTTGTCTGTTTATCCTTTAAGTCTCTGGGGAGAGGATGAGTTTATTCAGTGCTCAGGTAAATGATACATGATCTTAGTTGGAACTCATAAATGATAGCATAACACATGTAATAAATATAATCTTCGTTGATGACATGAAAGGTAGCTCTAACAGGGGTGGAGGACCTTGACCAAGAAAGAAGCATCTTATATTTTTTTGTAAATCCATCACACTTTTTGCCTAGATTTCTTAAAAGCTTTGTTTCCTGAGGGAGTTTTGGCAGTGGTAAAAAAAAAAATTACAATAAAAAACTCAAGAAGAAACACTGAAAATAACTAATGTTATCGTGATAGTATAATAATGTTATAATGCTTGTAAAAGGATGAAAATAAAATTCTGAAACAAAACATTACATTGACATGAAGCAGATTATAATTTATACAAACTACTGATCCTTTTCCTTGTTTATTCAATTGACGAAAAATACCAAAACACAAGAAAGTTAATCCACACAAGACTGTAATTTTGTTAACATTGCATAATAGACTTTATATATTTATGAAAATGTTCCAGATTCATGTAGTCAGTATTTTTGGCATGGATTTTAAACTGAGTCTTACATTAAGCTAACATCTGTTTTCTGACCTTATAACACTTGCTTCATTTTATTACAATCATTTGCCTCAACTTCATCCTCCAGAATTCTGAATCAATATCAACAATGAATTAATTCACTTTGCCAGCCTTCAGGCAACCGCATCTTCCATTTCCTCAACTTTTTTCCACTGTACTATATCTTTTGAAGATAGAGGAAAAGGTTAAATAACATCTTAATTTGTCATAACAGAATAAATACTTCTATCAAATTCTTCAAAAGGATCATATGAAATGGAACAGAGAAAAACTGTACCAACATGTTAACCAACTTAAAGGGAAGGTTCCCAAAATACTTTACAGACTTAAAAGTGTCATGCAAGCTATAAGTAAAAATGTCATTTTCTTTACTGACAAAAAACCTTGTAATTACAAACAGCAGCTCCATATAACCAAATCTCCATTTCCAGATGAAAATTTGGCCAAACCACTACATTGAAGAGGATCGACATTTATCCTAAATATTAGGAAGTGTCCCACTCCAGTTTGCAAGCCCCAAGGACTACGTCTACATTCCAAGCTGAGTGTATCTATGACTCACAATTTTTTCAGCTTTAAATTGACCACTTTGGCCAATAACAGCAGTATGCTAAAGTTTCAGTAGTCTAATCATAGAATCATAGAATGGTTTGGGTTGGAAGGGACCTTAAAAATCATCTAGTTCCAATCCCCCTGCCATGGGCAGGGACTCCTTTCCACTAGACCAGGTTGCTCAAAGCCCCATCCAACCTGGCCTTGAACACGTCCAGGGAGGGGGCATCCACAGCTTCTCTGGGCAACCTGTTCCAGTGTCTCACCACCCTCAGTGTAAAGGGTGAGGTAAATGATTCTTCTCTCCTTCCTTTTTAATGATGAGTGCAATCACTGTGGCATAGGAAAATGAGAAACTACTCATAAAAACAATAAGGTTGTGGAGGGAGGTCCAGTAGTACACATATGAAGTCATCCTTGTAACAACTGATGTGACAGAAGGGCAGTAGGACAAGCTTCACAAAGTTTCTTTTGAGAGCACAAATCTGGGACCTATCCTTCTTCACTCTCAACAGTACTTACCTAGCTCCTTGCTCTTCCCTTCTCCACACACACACACTCTGCCTCCCAAAACAAGGTGTAGTTGAGAGGTGCGCAACAAGGGTTTCTATGTCAGTCCAAAAGGCCCAGTTCATACACACGGTGGTTCTACTCAGGTGTTGATTTCAACGCATCCATCAATGTACTTGAAACCAAAGGCACAGCCACACAAACAAATTACACTGAGTAACAAGTGGCCCTGCATGAGCTACTGTGCAGTACCCAATGTCTGCATTTACTAGTGATACATGGAAGAGATGTGAGAGTCAGCTTCTCCCTGTTTCACTGAGCCTCAGAAGACAACATGGGACAAAGTGAGCAGCTTGCTAATGTTTAGTGAGTTTGGGGAAAATTAAGGTGTCTCTTTAATATCATCACCAGGCTTGTATTCCAACTAGCTCTTCAACTGAAATTTGTCACTCTGTCCACCCCCCCCAGAAGGCTCATAGGAAGGTATATTTGCAGGTAGCAGCTGATACTTGAAACCTTCATCTCATTCAGGTAAGGCAGCCTAATGCTCAACCTCCACATGCCCAGACTAATGTATTGACAGGACATTTGTTAGGGACAATCATTAATAGCTATTATGACTAAGGGGAGAAGATGGTTATTTATGAATGTGGCCTTCAACTAGTTAAAGCTGTTGTTGGCAATAGTCTTCGGCAGATGTGATCTCTTGCTTTGAGATGTGCCTGCAATTCAAATCCATTGCTATACTGTAAACAGAACTCAAAGATCATGAGATTATCACAACATGTCAATGAAAACATGATGCAGGACAGCAAATTCACAGCCAACAAGACTTGATGAAGGTTTTGAAGGTGGCCTCATAGAAAGTATACCACTTTCTCCTTTGGATTTATCTTCTCTTTTCAGTGTGTTTAATAAAAGGGGGAAAGCGGGAGCAGATCATTAGTGCATAAAGCTTTTGTTCTCTCAAATTCCAGTAACCATATCCCCATGGAATAAATCAATTATTATAAACCTTACCTGGTTTTATGCATTCAACAACCCGCTTTCAACACGGATTAAGATAGTTATGACTAAATTAGTGCAGAATGACTTCAGTGTCAATGGATCCTAACTCTGTACTAGCCTGGTCATTTTGTAACTCATATTCCTTTGCACCATGCTGCATTTACAATCCTGCTCCATTGGTCAGAGGGCTTCTTCATCTGTTGTCACCTTCACGTTTAAATGCTAACACGTACTGATGACCAAACTTGCAACTTAAACACAGCGTTCTTCTTGTAACAGCATCATATTATGCCTTGGGCACCTATCTAAAGCACTGAATTTCATGAAAGAAAATCAGATGTTTTTTTCACCCTCTTCAAACATCAACATATAGTTCAGTTGCAAAAGAGTTATTTCTCCAGCAGACTGTTTTGTGTTTCATTAGCTGTACAACATTAGATATACACGGAGGAACCCTCCTGAAACACAAGCCATTGTACTGGGGTATATAATATGGATTTAAGAATGAACTCTAAGCTCAGATGAAAATTTGGGGTTAAATCATTCATGCTGATGTGGGCTAACTCAGAGTCCAGTTCCTCCTGGAAGTTTGCAAGCCTTGGACAAGTTTTCTTAAGTCACAAGAGGAAGTTGCAAGAGTTCTCAAAAAAAAAAATCAGACAGTGTCAAATCCAGTGCCAGTAAATTCACTAGCAGAAATGAAGTTTTGTGCTATTTAATCTTTACAGGGATACTATAGGAACATTCAGCACTAACTGTGCAGGTATTCCTGCTAGGAACCACCTCATCTTGTTCTCACTGATGTAAGTAGCAGAACCTCCCTTAACTTCAAGGGTGGAAGACTGTACTCCAGGTTCTAGCGCTTCACAGAGGTCTATTTATAACTCATTTATTTTACTTAATTTTAAACTCTGTGTTAATTATATTCTTTTGAGGGCATGTATCTAAAACAGGCATGTTCCAGTTGATTTCTCACCCAGTTTAGTAAACTGTTCTAAGCAACTGTTGCAATCTGGGATACATGCAGGGGCACCAAAGGTACTGTCTGAACCAACAGTTTGCTGCAAATATGATAAATAGAAATAAAAGAGCTGTATCATGAGGAAATTTTGGAGGTTTTTAGATGAAGTCCTTGAGATCAGGGTTTTTTGAATACATACGAGTACACTCTGTGTAAGCCTACCAAGCATATCCTGAAGGACTGCAAATTGCCACTGAGTCAGGTCTGAAAGCCTGGCATGTGAAGACAGAAGCACATTTTAACTAAAGTCTTGTGAAACTACATGCTTAAACTGGGGTGACAGTAAGAGTGTAAAAGGAAATACGTCACTGGATGAACATGGAGTAAGAATTCACATCCAAGTTTCTAAGCATGCTTTTCACATTTGTTGCACACATAAGCATGAATAAGAAGTTTCTCTAAAGTTAATAAAAATGAAAAATATTTGACATTCTTTCAATTTTCAGAGAGGAGTCAGAGTGAACAGAGGAATCTGGAAAGTCTCTTTTGAGGGAGGGTTGTGAATCACTGGTGTGACGCTTCACTTGATTGTTCCTGCTTCAAACATTCTTAGGAAGGACTGGAGACCTTGGATTTTAAACACATGTATGTCTTTGCAGATGGTCTTTCTCAAGGGCAAGAATGAACACAGAGTTCCCCAAATCACCAGGACAACAGCTATGCAAGAATATAACTTAATTAAAGTTCTTTTATATTTGAGAGAATTTATTCTACACTAATACTAATACCGATTAATACTTTGCTGCTACTATTTTGACTTTGCCTTGACATTTCTTGTTTTCTCTCTCTGAAAACAACCAACATTGCTGTATTCACAACGTATCATTACTGGATTGCGCATTTAGTATTTTCTGTTGTTTCTAGTCCTGCTTAACCATCAAGAGCCTTGCAATTGATTGCAGATGAAGACCTAGCAGTTACAATCATAGCCAGTTCCACTGAACCAGGCTCTGATCCTGAGAGTGTCTGCACAAAACTTGCAGGAACTCTACAGACTTTGAGAGACTCAGGCCAGGACTTTCTAAACAAACTTCAGGACACGGACCTTAATGAGTAGGACAGCATGCATGAAAATTTTGTCAGATTTAGACTCACAGTAAACTGGAGGTCCATGACAAGAATTATTTTCACATTCATACTGCAGACTGCAAGAATTTCACAGCACTATTATTATGACCATACTGGCTGCTTATTAAAGTTTATAACTTTTGTAACTTCAAGTATCAAATACATAGCTCATAGACAGGCCACGTGATTACACTGTACCTAATAAAAACACCGTAGATAGTGCACAAGCCCCATTGTTTATATGTGACTTTAGCACTCTCAGCCCATGCAGCTAACTTTCCAAGCAAGAACTAAGAATAAATCAGTGTTCAATGATGGTTACTCGAATTTGTTTCAGGAGAACTCTAGCACACAATGAACTTACATTTGAATCCCCTAGAATTAAGCGTTGTGCAAAGAAGACGCTTTAAAAACCAGTGCTTTAAAACCCAGTAAGACTGCTTCATTGTTGGGCACACACGGGAAGTTCTCAGGACAACACAAACCATATGAGAAAAGGTGTAGGAGAGGAGGCTGAAATCCCTGAGAAGTCAGAATTGGGGTTGATGTTAAGAAACAAATGAAGAGGGAAGACTGCAGAAGCAGAGAGATAAAAGGAGAAAAACCAATCAAATAAGAATGCAAAGGATGATAACTAATGGGGTAGAGACAATTACAGTTCCTCAGAAAGCACATTTTCTCAATCAGTATGACATGATACAGAACACATAATAAACATAATATAGTCACATCACTGAAATTGTATTCTGTGCTCAAAGGAGAAATTACTTTCCTGTGTCATACCATACCAAGCATGCTGATATTTTTACTTTTATTGCAAAAGCAAGGAAAAGGACTTTTCACCCACCTAAATGTAGCCGGAGAAGACTGCCATTGTACATAGTCAAATACATTACAGAAGAGAATACTGTTCTGGTCTCTGATTCAAATAAGCTATTCAAATGCTGAATTTTGCATTTTCTGACACTTGTATCCAATGCCCTCAGACTTGCTTAAATGCTCCATCAAGAGCAGAAACATCTCACCTGAAGCACCTTTCTCCCACTTGTTCACTCCACCAGCCAAATCTCTTTTCTGCTGGTGCCGGCTCCGCTGAAGTTGGTTCTTCAAAACTTGCACTGCCTTCTCAAAGCTAAATTTCTTAAGTTTCACTTTCTGTGGGGACAGAGTGTATGGGGCATGTCGACACCGAGGAGCACAGCACGGAAATCCTGGAACAAGAGCTGTTGCTTTAGCAGCACACCCCCACAATACCAAGCCTTGGTTTCTTCTTCACAGGCCACAGGCCAGCACACATGCCAGTAAGTCCACACTCTGCTTCACTGAACCAGATGAATTTACAAGGAGGGTCAATGCTGGCTCAAAAATCTTTTACATGTGTCACTACACACCACAGAACAACCTCCTGCATACAACAGCAATAAAACTTGACCAGAAAAAGTCAAAGCAACATCGCAGAATGGCAGACAAAGGGGTAGCAGACAATCCACGCTGACCGTTTTCAAGATAGCAACTAAACTGTTTCAAGTTAGGTGGAGGTCACCATTTTAAATCAGTTGTGGTAAATTGTGGTAGTTGGCTCTAAAGATAGATTACACCTACACATAATCTATACTCTAGATAGAAGAGTCTTGCTGGCCATCTATAGAAGTACAAAGCTGCCCTTTAAGGAGGCACAGGCTTCTTAAAACACTGTGAAGACCACATCAGTACTGCCAGGTTGGTACTCCATTGGACTTCACACCTCTTCAAGAGGCTGGGGGTACATATTTCCAGGTGCATATTCCCTGATAAGGTAGCACAAGTAGGTTACAAATTATAATTAGATTATGAAAGGTGCTGAGACTTATTTTTCTGGAACGGGAAAAAGAGAAGTTGCTGCACAGACATCTAAATCAAGAGGTGAAATAAACAGCTTATACCACTGACAGTCCTGAAGACAAAGCTGGAGAGAAAGAAACAACAGAATGATGTTGGGGAACTAAAAGAACGATGGGAGAAGGAAAAAGGGAAACAGCGGTAGGAAGGGAGTACTGCTACAGCAGGATAAAGACTGAAACATGGCTTTTTCCAGGAAACTGGGGAGAAAAAGCCCCCAAACAAACAGCACATTATTACTAATGAAGACATTTGAAGTAGTGTGACTCTAAGACCTTTTCACATACACTGACTGGTCAGCGTCATGGCAGAGGGATGGAAACTGCTACCAAGGAAATTTAGTGGAAGATTTTCAGAAGAGGCAAGCTCTCCTGGTCTGGCCTAGTGGGAGTACTGCTGTCACCGCCTGCCTAGCAGAAACCATCAATCAGGCTATCCACATCCCAAAAGAAATGGGCTTAACATTCACCTCAATATGGCCCGGTGCTTCTCCACTGGTGCCAGGACAGCTGCTGCAATCTTTCTCGCAGACAATGCAAATACAGCCGGAGAGCAGTGACAGAGCAAAGACCTCGCAAGACAGAAAAAGGAAGACAAAGTGCCACACCAGCAATACAGCAGGAGAGTTGCTTAAAAGGCAAGTTCTCCTACACCCCTCACGGGCTGCAATGCTTCTCTCTAGCCTTTGCATAGTTTAGCAGATCTTTTGCAATGGTAGGTCTGTAGTTACAAAAATGTACTTTGAATCCCATTTGCACGCTCTGCTACGCCATAACAGCACATTCAAATGACTCTTGCAATGTATTTTGAACAAGTTGAACCCAGAACATCCAACATAGGATTTCCTCTTTCTCCTGCCCATCCCCTTCCTGTGTGTTTACCAAAAACTTTCACTTCCCCAGTGGCACTGACACCAGCTCGGGCGATCACTTAACCCTGTTCTTCAGCTCTTGGCCGCTCACGCCTGAATCACAGCTATCCTTGGGCATTCAGCACTTACCAAAGGGTTTTAGAAATCCCATCAAGACACATGGTAAGGCAGAGGTTGCCCTGGAAAAAAACATTTTGTGTCCACTGGATCTAATGAATGGAAGCCTCATGATGCTGGCAAGGGATACTCGAGCAGGCAATTTCAATAAAAGCAATAGATGCACTACTATCCTGATCTTTTCCTACTCAGTTGATACTACCGGGAAATATTTTCTGTGTCTCAGTAGAGTAAAACTTAGTCATAGGTCAGACCTACTGATTTACAAATACATTGTCATTATATAGGAATTCACTCAAACATACTCTTTACCTTTTAATATTAATTTTGTTCTAAGCCCCTAGTACAGTCATACATGGAAAGAATAAACCTGATGCCAAATATACTTCTGCACTAACTCCTGTAATACCATATTGTTTCAGTTTATGCCCAAGAAAAAGCTTGAACAAGATTTCATCAAAAATTGATCAAATAGGTTTGTATGCACCTATCTGTACAAACTAATGAAGGAAACATGAAAAGCAAAGCAACATATTATAGATGCCACATTAGAAAACCCACTTAACAGACTGTTTTTGTTGATGAACTTCCTGAAACGGCTTTCTGTTAAACCAACAAAGGAGTAGTTAAGAACACATCCCAGAGGGGAGTCCATGCCCTCCAAACTTTCATCACGTCCAGACATTCAGTGGCCCTCTAAACCAGAGAAAACTGCATAAAAGGCCATGCCAGAAGAATAGCTGCATCCCATACTTCAACCCCTGTGGTGAGCTATCACATTTTCCAGTTTAAGATTGCACAATTTGCTATCACAGGCACTTTCAAGAAATGGCTTGGTCACAAGAACATGCACAGTAAAAAGCAGGCCTTTGCAAATTAAAGGATCAAATTCTACAGCATACCAACCGCAATTCAGACAGGAAGAAGTAGCCTCATGCTACACGCAGCAGAGACCATAGAGGAAGAAGGACACATTGTTCAGACTGTTTATCGTTTGAGTCCTTTGAACTGAAGAAGTAAGATAGTATGCTGTGCAAACACAGGAACCAATTGTAGATACTTAAGATGCCAGCAGTTTGAAAAAGATAGGCAATGGTGAACTAAGGGATGGAAAATACTGGCCTGAACGGTGCTAGTCTACCATTTTTCCCCCAGAGAAATGAGATCTACCCACTCCTCCCTTCTCCTTTCCCTGGTCTCCTCCTCCTTCTCTCCCCAGCAAAGTGTTACTGTCAAAATACCGTCTCTCTTCTGACATTCGGCTGACAAAAATAACTAATCTATTTACCTCTATGAGTAGTTCTTCAGGGCATGCAACAAGTATCTCATAAATATTTGGAGGAAATGCTTCAAACACAAGAGGAATTCTGCCTTTGCATTTTGTTTCATGAACCCACATTTTCAGGAAAGATGCCGAACACCACCGTCAATGATTCAGCCTCGGAAATTACAGCATTTAATGAAAATGTCAACAGGAAATGTATTTGAATCAGGCAAAAATAAATATGAAAGCACAGACCTTTCCATCCTTCCCTGAAGGACAATTAAGTTTAAACTAGGAACTGTCACCTAAGGACAGTTACATTGTATTTGCCTTTTATTAGTAGAAGCTGATTTCTTTGAGAAGTACCATTACTGTTTACAGCATGGCAGTCTCCTTCTTGTATGCTTCGCTAACGACTGTTTTTATACTAATGCAATTTTACATAGTTTCCTGTGGCATGGCTTGGCAAGCCTGGAAGCCTTTCTCTCTGTACCATCTCTAGCGCTCCTACACTCTCATGAAAGAAGGGACACAAATAAATGGGAGAAATAGGAATATGATCAGCAGGAGAAAAATCCTAATTCTCAGCTGGGCAACTGGTTCTTCTACAGAATGAAGCTGTTCTTCTTACAGATAGAAATCCTATAGGGGTAAAATAACAATAAATACTGCTTAACAGAGTCACGTGATTTGGTGTAATTATTTACACACCCAGCTCCATAGCTTCAGAAGGAAGTATCATCTACTGCATACAAAGCTCAAACAAGCCTCAGGACCCCCTGGCAACGGATTCTCGTCCCATCCCTTGCATCAGCACATGACAGCTCACATCCTTCAGGGATCACTGGTGCTGCAGAAATACACCTCTGTGTACAGCCATGCCACCAGGGCACAGTGCCAGGAATCCTAGTCTACACCTAACGCCCACCCCATGTCTGTATTTATTTATTTATTTATTTATTCCTCATCTGCTTGTTCTCTGTGTTCATTCAGTTTTGCAAAGGGCTCCCTGAACCCTAAGAGTAGAACTGGCTCTACAATTCCCTGAACACAAGAAATAAAGTCACTCAGAATATGCACGTATGGAAAGAAGGAAAGATCTTGTTCCCCTCCCCAGTTCACCTAGTCCTTTGAGAAAAATAAAAGTTTGTTCACGGTCAACATGTTTCGATCCAAAAACCTCAAAGATGCCCATTAAGATTCCAAATAACGTGCAAAGTACAGGTAGGAAAACACCTCCTTTTTGTGACAGAAATGGAATCACATCTGAGGTTAAATACTTCAGTTCTTAAACTTTCCTAAATAGCTACGGAGAGGTCAAATGCTGCTCTCTGATGTGCAGCACAAGAAGGGCCAGATACAGCTTCTCTGGTCTTATGAGCCACCCCACTGAAGATCAGATACTACAGTGAGCCAGGAGGACCTTGGACCTTCTTCGTTGCCTGTTTTAGGCATTGCTTCCCACAACACTTGCTGTTCTGTGATGTCATTTATCTTACAAGAGCCAACAAGGCCATAGGATGATAGGTCACTTCACTTATATAGATAAAAGGGGGAGGGGGGAAGTGTTACTTATACATATTCATAAATACATGCAAGAAAGAATTTCACATTTATGGAAACTCTCTTGAAAGGGTAACATTAAAAACCAGAACATTAAACATCTTAAAGGCAATGAGGTTTAACTTCGTATGTGAAAGTTTCATAATTTATTGCATTGTCAAAAAAAGTCATTGCGCAACTCCACTGGTCAACGAACTTATAAGGAAAGACTTAAGCCTTACCTTGTCCTCTGTAGATCTATATAGGGAAAAATCCCTTATTTACTCAAAAAACTACAGGAGAAAAGCAGAACCACTTCAAGTCAGCCAGCTACTGTGCAAAGGTGATCATTCTGCACCATTACGGTTAAAAAACAATATATCTCAACAGCACACAATTAAAATAGATCTTTATGTTGTTAAATCAAGAATTCTTTTCTAACTAGTCTGTAGCTCACAAAGCTGGAATGAAGAAAGAAAAAAGCTATAAATCTCAGAAGAGCTCCATAGAATGAGACACCTTTTGATCTCAGAGTTCATTAACTTTAATCCTTGCCCAAGATTTCATAACGTCCTATTAACAGTATCTGATTTCTAGCCTGTTGATACTTTTTCAGAAAAAAACTATTTCATTTTTTCTCATCCATACTTTCAGTGTTGTTGATGGTACCTATTATAAAGATACAAAGTCCCAACACATAAAAGATAAGTAACACTTAATCTGCATTCAGTACTGGGTTGGAAACAATTTTTACAAACACAATTTGACTATCCCTTCAGTAAAACTGAGCTACATTTTCCCATCATTGCTTTGCAATTTCCCAACAAAAATCTTCCTTTTTTTTTTTTTTTTTTAAAAAAAAAAAATAACCCTTTAGTGATACTATGACGAATGCAGACTTACCTACCTGGCACTCATACTTTACAGATACTTGCAACTAACATTAAAATTTCTAAATTACAAAAGTCTTCCAGGTACTTTATGGTAACAAGCTAAAAAATGTAATTTCTAATTTGTATTATGATGTGCTAAAATACATTATGGTTGGTCAGACTTTCTTTTTTTCAAAGGTGGGAATGAAAGGCAATAGATGAAATACTGGGGTTTCAGGTGAAACAACAGAGTAAGAACTCTACCTTCGTGCTCCCTATGGACATCCACAGTAATATGATCTGGTTAAACAAGTTTTAAGGGTTAATCTCTTTTGTCTTTAGTGGCCAGTGAAGCAGCGAGATGAGTTCTTGCAAACCCATTCACTGCAAACACATAAAAGACGCAATTTCAACAGAAACTCTTCACTGCTTTAATGAAGATACGGCACCAACTAGGGAGATCTAGCTTGACTTTCAGACCCTAAATCAAAACTGGAAGGAGAAAACCCCTCAAGACCATTCCTTAGGCATACAGTACTGTTACAATAGTAGTCAGCAAGAAACACTGTGCACCAAACACCACAATACCATTTTCTCAGCCTTTCTTTTAAGCTAAAGCACATTTGAACATACAGTTAAGAGGAAGCAGCTTTAACATGGAAGAGGCTCCAGGAATCGTTCTCCTAACAAAAAGCAGTGTTAAGAAGGAATACGCACAGGCCACATTGTCTCCCCTAAGTCAATGCTGTCGCCTCGGCTTGAAACACCGACTGCAGACTTTGACCAGCTACTTTTACACGCTTTCCAGCACGAAACAGCCAGAAGGCACCCGAGCCCTCGAGATCATAGCAGAAGCCGGGCAAAGCGTCAAGAGGTAAATCATACTTTTGAGAATTAGTATTTTTTTTTCAAATGCCATATTTCCTCTAAGACCCCATCCAGTCCTACCGGGAAGGTCAGGCGGCTGCGGCACCTCCTCCGGGAGGCAGAAGCCTGGGCAAGCCGCCCCGGAAAGCACCTTGTACCCGCCGTGCCGTGCCGTGCCGTGCCGTGCCGGGGCGGGAGCACGGAGGCGGCCCGGCCGGGCACCCCCCCCGCCCTCGCCCGCCGCGCCCCCGCGGGAGAAGCCGGCAGAGCCGGGGCTGCCGCCCGGCGGGGCGAGGGCACTTACTTTCCCGGGTGCGAAAGTCGAGCGGCAGCGAGCGAACTCCACGGTGACGGCCGGGGCACCGAGAGGGGTGTCCCGGGGCAGTGGGGCCGGTTTCGGTGTGCGTGCGGGGCGCGGCCCTGCTGTCCCGCCGGCCGGGAGAGGGGGGCGGCCGGCGGAGGAGCCTGGCCCGGCCGCGGCGGTTGGCTCGCAGCCGGCCGTGACTTCCTGGTGCTGGGTTAGATTTGCATGCGGGGCTGCGAGGGGAGAGAGCGGGGCGAGACGGGCAAAGGCCGGCGGCGGGGAGCGGGCGGCCCCTTGCCCGCGGCGCCCGGCGGGGAGGCGCAGCTCCTCCGGCTGAACCACGGGACACCGAGCTGTGACAGGGACGAGGAGGAGCTGTGGAAGGGGTGTAGGGGGTTTGTCTGTGCCGGGCTCCCTCAGGGCCGGCAGAGCTGCTGCGCTCCGGGAGGGAGTGCTCCTGTGCCCCGGAGCAAACTTCGTGCCGGGGACTGGCCTCCGGCAAAGGTTATAGCTAAATAAACCAGCGTTAGTCCGGGAGGCAAAACAGAAAAGGCTGGCTTGTGCCACCAACGGCCTAAAAAATCATCATGAACATCTCCAAAACTCAACTATGGCAACTTCTAAGGTCTATGGGAAGCTGGGTTGGAAGAAAACAAAGAACGACTAAGGTTCTCTTTTAATTTTTCTTTTTATTTTTTTAAGAATGATTTACTAACCTGTTGAAAAGTGAAATAAAATCTCATAGGTCAGCAAAACAGGAAATATGAATGTGTGGACCTAACACCCAGAGGATGCAGCTGAAAAGCTCTACAAGAACTGGAGTCAAGGTGTTGTATGTGTACTGCCAGACCACCTGGATGAGTCCAGGTCATGGAGATTTCAAAGGCAGAATTTCAAAAGAAAAGCGTTTATGCTTTCCATACAAAGTGTTGAAGACAGTGGAACAAGGCTGGGAAACAGTCAAAGTGGTACTAGGTACAAGATGCTCAAAGGTATCTCTGTACCCTTTCTTGAAGTCCACCAATAAGGTCTAACTGAGTTGGAGCACGCTGGGGAGCTGGCAAGGCCTTCCAGCAGGGCATCCAAATAGCTGAAAATGGCTCAGTGCAGCTCAGACCCCATGGGTTTAAGAGAAGGACCTGAATCATGTCCAGGAAAGCAAACTCTGACAGCAGGACTTACAGATCTTTTGCACTGATGTGAAGGCCTGCCACATGTGGTCATGTGCAACTGGCACAATCACTTCACTGCAGTACGTGCTGCAGTCTTTTCTCAAGGCTGTGATTCCAGCACACAGGCCACTACCTTGATACAGTAGAAGACTCAGTTCATAGAAGCAGTCATAGCATAATCTGTCACATTTCTAAACGAGTCCCAGATGTCACTGGGCATCTGTAGAGCTCTGAAAAGTGGAGGGCAATAGTTGCTTGCCTTCTTTGAATTATATTAGCAATGTTTAAAATAATGTCATGTAGATACTCGTACTAAGACCAGCCTCTAAAAATATTGTAGAGTGAGACAGTAAGGAATTCTTTCAAGTTCTATTAAAAAGTTGGCAAATGTTTTCTCCCTTCCCCCAACTTATTTAAAGGTGTTTTAAAAAGAAGAAAAAAAAAAACCCACAAAGCAACACTTTTCCCTATGATAAGTTTATACAAAAAGGAAAGATCTGATTTAATTTATATTGTCTTGGGTTTGGGGATTTTTTGTGGTTGGAAATTGGGATTCTAAAAGTTTATGTAAAGTGAGCTATTTCTGTTTGGAAGTACTATAACAGAGGCTCAAGAGAATGTACTGTTAGTCTCTCATGTTTTCATTTTCCTCTATAGGGTAAGTATGTTGATCTTGTATCTTTCTTCTTGGAGAGGAGAAATGGTGCACAGAGCCCCCATCTGTCTTGGCCTCCCTCCTTTCCTCCCTATTTCTTCTTTTAATTATCAATTATTCCACCAGCTTAAAATTCACCTTCTCATATCAAAGCATTAGTGTAAATAAAACAAAATTTAGTTTTATAAATGCATAACAGAGTCTAGCAGTCTAGTAAAATACAATCTTACCTATAATGTGAATAATTTGGAAAAATAGAAAAGTGCTGAATTTCCCTTAATAAGCTGCTGTGCAATATTAGATTGAGGAGGCATGGCACAAACTCATCAGTTCTGCCTCGGAAGAACTAATATGAAGAAGAGTTGGAGTAGAATAAATACACTGTGCTTTATAAGAAGAAAAAACAAAGACAGGTTGTTAGAATAATTTGAAATAAGCCACGGTGTTATGTATCCTTGTTCCTGATAAGAATATGTACAAAATCTACCTTGGAAAGTGTAAGCAGGAAAGGAACTCTCTCTCTTATTATATATTGACCAAGAGGAAAAAAAAAAAGCTGGTTCCAGCCTCTCTAAATCTGTAGATCTGCTGTTAGTCACATGTTTTAAAATGTCTTTGTGTATAGATCAAGAAAGTTGGGGGAGGGTGTAAAATGGGGCAAGAAAGAAACTTGAAGCCTGTCACTGAAGTGGGAGTCCCTGTACGCGGGACTGTGAGTCGCATTAGCCAGCTAGCGTTCATGCTCAGCAATTGATTTTCCGCTGTGGGCCAGCATGACTCCCAGACTATGTCTCTACTGCTGAGTGAAACGTGGCTGCAAGACACTGCTCCAGTACCGAGGCCAGCTGGCGCTGTAAGAGTCCATGTCTTTGCTCTTGGCATCCAGAACACAGGGACTACACCAAGCTGGTGGTTGAATAGTCCCTGGCCCAAGTTAACTCCCAGATCAGCTCTGGGAATTTTTTGAGTGTGGTAAGTGGCCTGGGCCAGGGATCGATCCCACAATTTGTCAGTAGACTCAGAGGAATGTCCAGGAAAGATTCCTTGGGCACCATTAAATACTGGCCTATACGTAGCCCTATAGACTCCAGACCAATTTAGTACGCACCCGTGTAGGTAGCTGCTGATCATTGTTTGGGTTGCATCCGGGACTATGAGGCGACACAAACTGTAGGGGACAGTGGCTCTGGACAGTAAATCAAACTTTGTCATGGACAATGAAAATAGACAGCAGGCTTCACTCTCTGTTTTTATATATTCCTTAATCTCATCGTTGCTGAGCACTTTCTACAGTATACTTGAACCTAAAAGCAGAGCAGTAATAGAAGAATACTAGTTAGTGATGAAAGCATAAGGGGCACAGCCAGAGCAGTAATTTGAGAGAGATCCCAAGGAACACCTGGGTTCATTCAATAAAAAAAGAAGCAGGGAAAAGATCACTTTGTTCAAAAATAGCTTTACAAGGATTTAAGTTCTTCATAGAAGAACACGGAAAGAGAGAGCAAAGACACATGTAAAACTAAAACATTGAGACATCTGGCCTTTTTTCATGAGCCAGAGTTTTGGAAACTCGTTCTCAATTTGTTGACACAGTAAAATGTCTTTTCTCTAGAAATTCCAGCGTTTACGTGGTCATTGCTTGCATTGTTTTTCTGTATTTTATTTCTTCCTTGAGGGATCATCGTTAAGTAGTTAAAGATCAAATTGTTAACCTGCTTTCTAACAATGTAGCAATTTTTAAATAAGTAGTGAAGAGTGGATTATAAAAAATGAGAACCAAATCACATGCTCATTCTTCGCACAATGATGTTGGAGAAAAAAAAAACAAAACCCCCAGAAAATAAAAGCAGTATGTTTTGGCATTAATTTTGCATCGCTTCATTTCTTATTGTAACCTACAGTTTTAGAGAAAGCCATATTGACCTATGTAAGAAGAATATTTATAAATTTTATTCGAAGAAATGTGCTTTTCGTGTCATAAAGATGGTTTGCTTTTGTTTGTTTGTTCAAAGAAAAAGAATATAGGAAAGAAATGTTACTTTCAAGCATGAAGCAACAAGTTAATACACTCTTATGTGTGGATATTCATCAGTTCCTGTTCCTGTTTCCAGTTTGGAGCCTGGGAAAATAAGTTTTGCGACACTAAAGAGAAATGAAACCAAAAAAAAATCTTAATTTTTAATTGTAGTTTCATTGTGATTATTTGAAATGTATCACACATTAATTTACAATCTTGACTGATTTTATGGCTAAAATTTTGGAAATTATTTAAAAACACTTTGGGGAATAATGCACAGATCCCTATATTGACTCAACCTGTGTTCAACCTGCCATGTAGACTAACACTACACATACTCAGCAAGTTAAATTAGGGAAAGCTGGCATCTTTCCTGTAGACAGTGGTCTGCCTAATGCACAGACACTTACATATTGTTACATGGACATTTTCTGGCCATAAATCCTAACTTCACCTTTCTTTATTTCATCTTGTTAATTCTAATTCCCATGATTGAGCCATAATAATACAGGACAGGTACTGTGCTCTAATTCAAAAGGTGCTCTAATTCTGAAAGTTAATAAAAGCTGCTTCTTCTGTGTCTTTGCTGATTTTAAATATTTTATTCACCTGCCATTACCCTTTTTTATCCACAGGAATCTTTCCCATTTTGTTTCCACTTGTTTCATGGCTGAAATTTAGAAAAATTGCTAGTTAGCAAATCAAAACATGTCCAACACTGGAAGCCAGTTTGTGAACCGGTTGCAATGAGCTGGGTTGTGTTGGTGGCACGGCACTGGTGAGTATTCTGATGGAGACTGAAAATGGCCTATGTGCACTATACAGAATACCCCGATTGCCTTTCTGTAGAAATGACAGCTCAAATAAAGGGTCATCTTTATTTGATATCATTCTCATGAATATCATCTTACTATCAGAGCCAAGAAAAGCAGCTGGACCAATGGATTCTTCACAGCTCATTTGGGCAGTCAATGATAAGGGTGAGCTGACAACAAGTGGTTCAGGAGCCTTCTCTTTTGTAAGACTTGTGGCCATTTGCAGATATTCTTATTGGTCTGCAGAGGCAGCCCACACTATTAAAGTATGTGTTTAATTTAAGCTTAATTTAGTGCACAGTTCTGTGACCACTAATATTTAATTACCTGAAAGAACAGATTTGAGCTAATTCAGGAGCAGGTGTATGATCATTTCAAATTAGCAAGACTACACAATGGTGATATATTTGTTTGTTTTCTGCCTTGTGCTCTGGGCATTACGCCTATTATCACCAGTCTGGATGGGGGTCCAGCCTGCATCTTGCCTGTCCTGCACCACAGGAATTGATAGTTCAGAAGCAACATGGTGTTTCTGGAGGCAGCTTCCAGAGTGGGCTGCTGTCGATGTGTAGCTTTCCCTTTCCAAGACCAGCCAGTTGCTATGGAAAATTTCCTCACAGAGAGGCACTGGACCATCATTAGCATCTGCGCTGTGCAAGAGCAATGCAGTGTTCAAGATGCTCTTGAACAGCGGCAGTAGCAGTAGAAAGGCAGTCCTGTTCCTGGTCACAGTCATACGGCAGTATGAGGCATCCCTGCACCAAGTGCAGCTTTCATTTTCCTCTGGGACAGCGCAGAGCATCAGGCAACATATGTGGACATCGAGTTAATGAAGTCAGAGCTGGTAGCATTGACGAAAATGTTTGGTACCAATTAAAGTTATCAACCCCCTCCCCTTGTTGCACAGGGTTTGTGAGAAGTAGCCCTTATCTGAGACAGAAGATAATTATCACCAGAGTGCCACTAAGCATCAAGAAGAAGGTTGCCTCGGTTATATGAAACCTGGAAACACCTAATTTTTGCTGGTTCATTACCCATCAGCCTGGGCTTGCGAAGGTGACAGCTACCTGTGTGAGTTAGGAGGTGACACCTGCCACCCATGAAGTTCTCAGCCTGCAGCCTCTGTGGGCACGGAGGACGTGTTGGAAGGCTGTGCTACCTGTAATGGCAACATGATAGGGTGATCTCTTTATTCCTTGTCTCCTGACCGGGCACAATTTTCCATCAGCAGGAATCCCCAGAGGAGCCATCATGGGTCATTAAAGATACTTTACTGCTGTCAGCTCAGGCTGGCTGGTCTGGCAAGGCATATGGCACTCACATCTTTCATATCTCCTGCCTATCTATCTGATGCTGTGCAGCCATGCCAAGTATAAAACTGCTGCTGAGCTCATTTGGAGCGATGTAGTTGCTGAATCACCCTAATACTGGACGAGCCTGCTTACCTCTGCTTGCATTTAGCAGCAACCTAGCTGTTTCTAGAACCTCAAGCATTACCATCTCAGGTAGGGCTCCAAAATGGCTGTGCAACCTGTCTAAAAGGATGCTGGAGGGCTACTAAGCTGCCCTCTGAACCAGGCTCCTGTTTGCATGCTGTCCTCCACAAAAACCCAGCAAGCCAAAAAAGCAGATGGTGGCAGGGTAGGAGTATAACAAGTGGAACTACAGCCAGTGCCTCCACCAGCTGCAGCTCACTCGTTTCCTGTGAAAACTGGGAGGGTCACATTGTCAGGGACAACCTGACTAAGTGTTTTCTGCTGAGTGTTTGACAGCTTTTTGCTGTAACTTGAAATCATGCATGTCGGACATGAGCAGTAAATCAACTTTTCTCTCACTTTCCTGTTCCCAGTTGCTGTTTCCCCTGAAGCCCTTTGTATCCCGTTCTTGGAGCCAGGCCCTACTGGCTTTGAAATCCCAGCTGTGCCGTCCCATCCGTTGCAGCTCTGCAGCACTTTGCCCCAGGCTTTGAAATAGTTGAAATGTCAACCCTTAACATCTCTGATGCCATCCAGCCCTGCTGTGAAAGCCTCCAAATAAGGCTCTCATCTGGAAACAAATGAAAAGTAGGAAGTGACTGAAAAACAAAAGCAAAAAGAAAATAAAAATCTTGAACAAAACTGGACACAGCAGCTATTTCCAGACTTACTTAAAGTGTGGAAGATGGGCACTGCCTGAGTTCTTGTCCGGGATCAGGTTGTAGCAAGAATGTCACACAGTGTCTCCTACTAGCAATGCCTGTTCTATTGGAAGTTGTTCCTTAGCAGCTGCTGAACCCTGGGTATGTTTTCTGGTGTGGAGGTGTTTAGGATAGGATATGAAGGGGTCAGGAAGGCTAAGTCTGAGGTAGCAGTAGCTTCTGAGGGAGTAGGAATTACTGATGTTCATTATGGCCACTACCAACCTCCTCTGAGTCTATACTAGTGCTTGTGATCTCAACAGCAGCTGTGTTTGTCACATGGCTCCTCTTTTTGGATGTCTTAGGATACTTTATTTAGTCTGGGACAGAGTCTGTTCTTTCTTATCATCACAACCACCTCTTTCCTGTATCTACACATTTGCTGCCACAGAACTGCCCAGCCTCTTGGCTGTTGTGCACACCCTGTACTTGCTGTTCTGTTTTCTGCCACAGTCAGCAGAATTGGTTTATTAAGAGAATAAAAGTAATCCTTGTTCTTTCCTTAGCTAGACAGGTTGTTAACATTTCCAAAGGTTATTTGAAGGTCTACACCAACAGCTTCTGCCCTGCCTGGATCAGCTCAACCATTGGCAGCTTCCACATGCATTTCTTTGGATAGGTTGCTCTTAAGCTATGAAGGGCTGCGGATTGGAGTCAGTGAGGGATGGCAAATCTATGTTAGTGTTAGACGTGGGGGAAAGGAGACCTCCTAGGATGAGTGGAAGCATATACATTTCTGAAGGATGCATGGCGTGATCTACTGCCTTTGACATAGAAAATATGTGAACATGCAACAAGGTTGAGGGCAGTGAAGGCAGATTTCTTCACTGGTGAAACCTCTTCTTTATAGACAACCCTGTCTCTTGATAATGCGTCAAGTGGCTCTTTCCAAGGGAGGGGACTGCTGGGGATAAGAGAGCTATACTGGGACATACTGGGCTCATAGACCTGGAAGGCTTGCAGGGGTATGACATACAATTCAATCTGACACAAAATATGGTGGTGTAGGGGTCAGAGGGACACCCTAGGTGGTAATGGAGAGGTACCATATGGCACAAGCCTGGGACAAACAAAGGCAGAAGCCTCTGGCACAAACCGAGGGGCATGGAAGAGTTAGGGAGAAGCATTCCTCATATACTAGTTAGTTTGTTAGTAAAGCACTTGGGGCCAGCATGAATGCCAAAAAAATGCTAAGATAACCCAGGAAAAGAAAAAAAAAAGCCTTCTTAGAGCGTTTAGGATAGATGGTGCTTTTGGCTACCAAGAGTATTTGATTTCTTCTTGGCTGTCTTTTCCATGTGGGCAGGTTTTTGTGCTCAAGCTTGTCCTCTACCTTAAAGGGAGTGACCTTAAGTACAACAAAGGGAAACCCTAGATTCTTTGCCATGGAGTCCCTTTTCTTCTCTGAAAGTATGTGTATGTCCTCACTCAGGATATGGTCCACCACTGTAATGGCAGTAAACTTGTCTCACCTGTCCCTTCCTTTCCACTGTTGCCCCTAACCACCTTGCAGAACTTTTCAGACATGTGTCTTTTGCTCTCAACTTTCCCAAGTCTCTTTGATGTCACCATTTCTGTGGGAAATGGTGAACTGTATCTCGATATGTACTGCCCACAAAGGTCTGCAGCATGGTGCAGCATAAGGGGTGTTTTCTGAGGAACATTAGCTATATTTATGGCTTGCATAGATTTATGGCTTGACTTCAGTTAGCTTGGCTGTGGGTCAGTGACAGTGCTGTATTGGCAGACTAGTTGTGCTGAACACTGAGGCAAAGGCAAGGGTTAAGGAAAAGATCTTATGAAGAGATCTGATACAAGGCAGGAATCTAGGATAAGATCTATGACAAAGAAGCCTGACTGGGGAATGTCCATTAGAGATGACCAACACACGTAAGATTGCAAGCTTGCAGGTGACAACCAAGGATTGTTAACTTTGAATAGAACTAGGAATAGAACTAGGGGGGCAGAGGCAAGAAGACATTGGGGCAGTCTCTTGGGATGGTACTAGCTGTGAGAGAGCCACTGAATTTATCCTACAGCAAAGCCAGCTTAAAATTCATTTATATGAATGTAATCCATCAAAACTTTCTGCTATATGTA
Source organism: Nyctibius grandis (assembly GCF_013368605.1). Taxonomy (NCBI): domain Eukaryota; kingdom Metazoa; phylum Chordata; class Aves; order Nyctibiiformes; family Nyctibiidae; genus Nyctibius; species Nyctibius grandis. The sequence continues at coordinate 69,637,615 of NC_090660.1, read as the reverse complement.
TCAGGTCAGTGCTTTGTATTAGACGGCCACTGCAATTTTGGTCCAGTAGTATTTAAAATAAGGTTTACTGTTGTATTGGACAACAGACTTAAAGGCAAGGGTGGCACTATAAATACAAGTCAAATGTCAAAAGCAATTTAAGACTGAGCTCTGGGTGGATTAGGCTAATCTTGTAGATGGCATGCATGTTAAGAGATGTCTGATTAACTAAGTTAATTTGCATCCATATGAAGTAAAATGGCAAGCATATGGACATTTTTTCCTGTGGTCTGTCCTGTAACATAAAACTTTATTAAACAGCTTCCATGAACAAGTGAAACAGTTCACACTACTGACACGAGATTATTAGTGCTACCTGCAACTAGGTTCCACCTGTGCACACATTGTTGTCACTAAGGCAGCCCTCTTGCTCACAAAGGGTTAAATTTAAGTGAGCTGGTACTCGGAATTGAATCACATTTGCTCACAAAAAGAAACACAGAAGTGCACTGTATAGTCTCCCGATGCATAGTAATGCATACATTACATTAGGCATGCAAATTGCCTAATGATAAGTCTGGCTAATTTCCTACTTGTGTGTGTATGTATATATCAGCATTTCTTCAGGTGCAGCTGTGAGGGTGCTTGTGAAATGTGCAAGCTCAGAGATAAACTGAATGAACCCAATCTTTAACGTTCTTAACTAAAATATGTGATATGCGGTAGATTCTAATCGAATTCTAATCTACTACCTAAATTACTGTAGAGACATTTTTTCCAACCTTATGATTTGTGCTAAATAAAGCTGGTGAAAGTAGATAGAAAAAATATTATTTGGGGCCTGAATGTCTCTTACATGATGATAAATCAAAAGGATGATACATCTTTTCCAAGTCTTTCACCTCTCAGGAAGGCCATCAAAGAGGGAGCTACAAGAAGAGTGGAGGAAATCTGAACCATCCAGAATAAGGTAAGGGACTCCCAGCACCTTGGATATCATCACCAAAAGAGCTCAACAGGATTCCGTCTTTTTCAGGCTCTTAAATGGGCTCAAATGGGACACAGCTGACCATATCTGACTCTGCATGTTCTCCTACTTCTCTGACTTCTGATTTCCTCTTCAATTTGGCATTTAGACTTAATAAAAGTATATAGAGCTATGGAGATTTTAGCTCTTTCTGTAAATTTTCTAATGCTTTCTATTGATAGCATTATTATTTCAGTATACATCACAGTTTTGGATAACAGTTCACATTTATTTAGATGATTAAGCAGATTGATTGGTCATAAAAAAAGATTTTAAAAGTGGAAGAAACCCCACCCACAGCAGAGATAGGTATATGCTTCATAATTTGCAGGTATAGCTGAAAATGTAAAATATCTACTGAACTGAGTAATACACTAAATGAGAAAAAACCATCAGACAATCCCTAAAACCATATACTGGATTAGGTTTATAGGAAATTACACAAATATTTTTATCTAAAAAGGCAAATGTACTTTTTTTTAGAATGAATAATATACACACATTTTAAAACATGGTAGCTGTTGTCCCATTGCTCGGTGACATTCAAACCATCACTCTGCTTTGCCATTACCTCTGCAGGAATGTAGTACATGGCCAGGGACTGACCATTACCAGAACTCCAAAGTAGCTGCCTACCCTGATGTGTCAAATCAATGTCTGCCAACTATGGTGATGGGGTCATTGAGCAACAGCCAGTTGATCTGTCAAGCTCATGATCAGAGGAATGGTTCACAGCAGTCCCAAAGCAGTAGAAGAAATTTCTATTAGTGACAGCTACAGCCCTGATGTCCCTTTTGAGCAAAAACTGCCACAGGACTCCTATGCCACTAAGTGGGAGAGCAGCTTCCAGAAGATAAGGATGCTTCAAAACAAACAGGAATGTGGCTGCACAGCAAGCTTATGGCCACGTCTGCTGCAATAAAGAAAATCAAAGCATCAGAGCCTCAGCATCACTATCTGCCACCCCCACATCTCTGTCTCAGAGTTGTCTTACTTAGACACCCATGGTCATGGGAGAATAAGCCTAACGCAAAAGCCAGTATCACTCACTTTTCCTGATAAGTACCTTGTGCGAATAACCTCCCTTTTCATACTCTCCATAATTCATGAACACTACTGCAAAATTAATTAGATTTTTAGTAAGACATTTTTTAAAGAAATCCGTGTCAACGCTAACCTTTAAAATGATTCAGTGGAACAACAGCTCGCTCAGATAAAAACTTTTTGGGCCAAATTCTTGAGATGCTCTAGTAAGGGAGCTACTACAGGGCACAGCTGGAACTATGTGACCACTTTCCTCTTGCTATTTTTTTACCTTCCCACCTTCCATTTTCTTTTGCATAGTGTCCTAATTGCTCTGGGCTTTGCTTTTTGAAGTTTTCCTCCCTGTTCTCTTTTGCCTCCTACAGTTTCTCCTATCCTATTATCTTTTACCTCTTCCTCGTCAGGGATCAATGTGCAAAGTGGAGAAGGTTCAGCGGAGGGCCACAAAGATGATTAGAGGACTGGACTGCATGACGTATGAGGAGAAGCTGAGACCTGTGTTCATCATGGAGAAGAGATGGCTCGGTGGAGGTCTAATTATAGCCTTAAGCTACTTGAAGGTGTGTTATAGAGATGAAGGTGCCAGGTTCTTGGAAGTGCAGAGTGAAATGACAAGAGGCAATGGCCAAAGTTACAGCAATAAAAATTCCAGCTGGATCTAAGGAAAAATGTTCTCACAATCAGACTGGTTAAACCTGCAACAGGTACCTAGAGAGCCTGTAGGATCCCCATCCTTGGAGATACACAAAACTACCAGACAGGGCCCTTGGCAACCTGATCTAACTTTGAAGCTAGCCCTGATTTGAGCGGGAAGTTGGACTCCAACCTAAATTATTCTATGTTTCTGTCTTCAAATCGCTTTGGTCTGATAATCTCAGTTTTCTTTAACCCACCCCACTCAAGCCTCCTGCCCTACCTGGTCAGCCATTAGCAACACTGGCCCCAAAGTGAGACCATGCTTTTCATTCATGTGCACACTTTCCACTCTGCAATTTTTCATCATGCTCTCCCATACCCAGTTGTCTTTGGACTGGAAGAAGTTACTTTAGCCCTCATTGCTCTGCAGGTAGTGGCAGGAAGAACAATACTGAACAACAAGAAAACTGCTGAGAGACTCACAGCCAGCTTGTTGCGTACAAGGTTGGGCCCATCCACCCAGATTGCATCCAGATGCTGTATCTAGTGTTTGCATAGGACAGCACCATCTTACACTGTGTGCAGCTATTTCACTGCTTGGTATTTGAAAGCCAGATTTAGAAATATGGCTCTTAACATCCAATTTAGCATAATGACAAGAACAGCAAAATCCTGATGAAAAAACATAAAAACATACCAAAGATATTAAAATACATTTGCTCTCATCCAAGTATATCACTAAGGCAAAGTGTAGGAAAAAAAAAACTATTAATTAATTTCATGGGTTTAACCTTGCCTGCCAGAGCAAAATTTCTGTGCTCCATTTAAAGACTGAATGGCATTTAAAAATCAAAAATCAAAGTAGCAAATATCTGAGAAGTGCATGGTAGCTGTAGTCAGTAGTATATTGTTTCTTGAAAAGTGAGTTATGAATAACAGTTTTGGCATGAGTCTGGTTTTGGCTACCAACAACAATATTAACTTGCTATTATGGCATGCAGGGCAAAGTTAAGGCTACTTGCTAATTGCAAGCACACAGAAACTTAACAAGCTGATGCTTCCTGAAAGAATTAGCCCAGAATAGAAACTGTTTAGAATGATAAAAATATTAAATTATAGCACTTAGAATGTTGTTGGTCAGACAGGTCCCTCAGGCATGGCAGATAAAGTCTTCAAGGACTAAGCAGTCCATTTACTTTTGACCTTGTGGCTTCCCCCTCATCTATGTGGTGGAGAATACGAACAAAGATAAACATGAACCACTGTGGGCTACTTCTTTAAAAAGAGAAACACTGAAAATCTCTGTGAAGGAGTCCCACGAGACTTCCACTGCTCAAAGAAACTGTTGGGTTGAATGAGACAGCCAGAGGAAAGAGGGACTCAGTGGTGTAGAGGACTTCTCCACTGAGCAGCCACACTTTGGTGGCATGTGCCAGGAGGGAGCTGACAAGGATCTCCCAAGACTTTGTGGACCCTCAGATGGAGAGTATGTGAATGTGATGAGGTCTGAGGGGATGCCAGAGCCCCCAGCTATGGAGGGAAGCTTCAGCCAGGTTCCCAGGACCACAGAATCCCAGAATGGTTGGGGTTGGAAGGGACCTCTGGAGATTGTCTAGTCCAACCCCCTGCCAAAGCAGGTTCACCTAGAGCATGTTGCACAGGGTCGCATTCAGGTGGGTTTTGAATATCTCCAGAGAAGGAGACTCCACAACCTCCCTGGGCAGCCTGTTCCAGTGCTCTGTCACTCTCAAAGTAAAGAAGTTTTTCCTCATATTCAGAGGGAACTTCCCATGTTTCAGTTTGTGCCCATTGCCCCTTGCTCTGTCACTGGGCACCACTGAGAAGAGTCTGGCCCCATCCTCTTGACACCCGCCCCTAAGGTATTTGTAAGTATTGATAAGATCCTCTCTCAGTCTTCTCCAGGCTAAACAGACCACTTTCCTGGGTATCACACTCGTGAGGAGGAGTATGTCTGCCACACTGTACTGTGGCAGGCCGTGAAAGCAAAGAAAGGCAGAGGCAGATGATCGCAAGGCACAAAGACGTCTGTAGGACAGTCTGATGATTATCGTTCAGCCGGCTATTGCGGGGAACGGAAAGCTATGCAGAGGAGGGGTGTTCAACCCAGCCTTGGCTCCAAGACAGTCAGGAAGCACCTGCACAGGACAGCCACAGTGTGCACCTTACCTCTGCCAGCAGCTGCCTACAGCCTTCTGAGGCTGAGCGCATCAGCCGGGATCAAACTCCCATGCAGAGTAGTCGTGCAACGTCTGCCAGAGCAGCTCGGGGCAGGCACAGGCCATGGCTGCTGGGAGGCAACACCACATCACCTCCCTAAATGTTGCCACTCTGCAGCTCTAGGCTCCCTCACCAGGACCGTCCAACCCCAGGAGACTGGGGCAAAGCCCAGCCATGAAAGGCATTTCCTTTGTTTCCTTATCATTCTCCTGCATTGTTTGTAAGCAGCAACGTGAACCCTGAGGATGGTTTGTGCTGTATTTGAGGAAGGGGACAGTGATGACCTCCATATTAGCTATCCATCAGTTCTCTGATGGTGATGCATTTTGGCTAGACTGAAGTAGGCTAGATATGGACAGCTGGCAGAGAATTACGCACTCTCTCGTGCAAAAACGAGCATGCCACCTCTGAACACGCTGTTGCATAGGCTTTGTGAGTATTACGCTTCTTGATATTGGAACATCCATTACAAAATAAACAAACACAGTGCTAAATGTAAAAACTAACAGCAGCGTAACACAAGCTCTCTTTCCCTTCCCAGCTTCACTATTTTCTGTGACAATTTAGAACAACTTTTCAATTAACTACTCAGAAAATGCTCTCTACTTTTGTGAACTGGCTCAACTGTGTCAGTCATCAAAGATAAAGGAAACAAGTACAACCCTAAACTGTTGTATTAGGTGTGCTCTGATGTATGTAGAGAAGTAAAGGATTACAGTGATTACACCAGACTAGGTGATGAGAATGTAACAGAAAACTGATACCACAATCACCACCAACAAACACTGAAAGCAGGTTAGTAGGTAAACTAAAGAGAGTTCCCAGCTGTTACAGAAATAAAAATACCATCTGGAACAAAGCAACACTTTCTTTCCTGTGGCACTTTTCATAGCACGTTTTACTAAGCCAACTAAATCAAAGGTTTTAGAAAACAATTGTGTGAGAACAATTAGGAGAGGAAGATAAGGTTCAGGTAATATTTGAAGAAAAGCAAGGAAAACCAAGTTATTCAGGAAGGCTATCACAATGAAAAGGGAGAGAAAGAAAAGGCTCTACACTACTAGTGCTGAACAGCCTCAACAGAGGCTGCAGAGCCTGAAGCTGGACGAAAGAAGAGCTCAAGGGTTAGGAGGACCATGAAGAAATTGATAGTAAGCTTTACCTTTTGGTCAAGGCTAGAAAGTAGTGTTTTGAGTAGTTCCTGGAATTAAGAGGTTAAAGCTTTTTCACCTACACCAGCATTAGTTATTGTAATAGGACTTTGAGGTTTGGAGCTGAGGCTTTTTGAGGATAAGTAAACATACATACATGTCAATCCAGAGACAGTCCCTGCCCCAGAGACTTCCTAGTCTAGACTTAAGGCATGAAACCTGATGTGGAAAGCAGATAGGGAATGGAAGATGTTTTGTTGACAAGAACAGCTGTGAAATAGATGGCACTGGAAGAGGACAGGAGAATCAGTGATTGAAAAGTGGAAAAAAAAAAAGGTTTGCCAATATAAAGAACAAAATGCCTGCTGCTAATACACCTGTGACCAGATCAGGAAAAGACTCAAAGAATGAGGGAGTGGGAGAAGTGCAGATGAGAGGTGTGTAAAAGAACTACAGGGAACTTCTCACCCTGGAGAAAATGTTGATGTAAATAGCAAACGAAACCAAGGAGCCTCATCTTTATTGTTCTGCCTCCTGAGGCTGTGCGTGTATGGGAGAAAGAGGAAGAACAGTGCCAGAATTAAACCTGCATAATAGCAGTTAGACATGACTTTTCCTCATTTCACTGTCAGACCATGAAGTTATGAGACTTATTTAGTGACATATTTGGTTCCTGGTAATTATTAATGGGGTTTATTGAAACCACCACCACAACTGAAGACCACTGTGCTACATACTATGTAAACATGGAAAGGCATTTCCTGACTCTAAGTAAAGGGCAATAATAATAATAAATATAATAAGTGGGGGAATGGAAAATGAAATAAAATCCTCTGTACCTCAGTAACACATCACCATTCAAGTTTCATCAGCCAACTGCTTCTGAGTCTCACAGTGGGGACAAGTATTGAAAAGGGATTTTGAGAACGAAGATGAATTTCAGAGATTCCAGTTATTTCATGTGAAGTCATGCCTCTGAAATTCTGTCAGGAATTATTACTGAGAGTTAGGCTTTATTCATTTGCTATGTCTCCACTAATTCCCTTTCACTTGGTGTGTCATCAAAAAGCTGTTTAATTTTTGGTGATTATATATGTGTATACACACACATGCACACACACACGCAAACTGTCTCTCAGGCTTACTCTAAGATTTCTAACTGGATATTTATCTACCTGATATCAGATTTTTTTTTTCCAGTGCCTTTGGGTAAGATCAGATCAACTTTTGATAAATCTAAGGTTCAGAGCTCTGTTTATACTTGCAGATAGAGTAGAAAAAGGAAAGCATTTTTTTTGCCAGTTTTTCCACTTATCTTTCTTTCTGTTACCTTTAATTATGCCAACTCTATGAGCAGAATTACTATGTTCTGATTTATTGTTTTCTTTTGTTAGGAGTAGGATTTGTTTGACTTCAGTTATGCCACTCTTACTTGTATTCTGGTCAGCTATATCCTGTTATCAGCATCCAAAAGAAAGAGGAGAAATCTCTTAGAAATTCTTCTACTGGCATGCAAGAGCTAAAAAATGGTTGAGGGAAGATTAGTCTCGAAATTGTGAGTGAGAGAAAGGACTGCTGGCAGGGAAGCCCCCATTCCAGGTCTTTCCCAGGAAAGCTCTGGTGAAGACTCATAGCTACACTCTCCCTCTGATGCTAGTAACTCCTGAAACTCCTCCACGAGGCAAAAGGCTCAGGAAAATAACATCAGCTTCTCTAACCTCCCTCAGGAGGCTTTGCCTTTGAATTCCCTCCTGCTGGCCAGGAGGAGACCACAATCTGTCTGTATATCTCAGTAACATGGTGGGTAGTCACCCAAGAGGTGACTTGTGACTTCTCTATCCTGATGCGGGACAGGATCTAAGCATAGAGGAGTGCCCAGACAGGACTCCACTGCCACTTTCTTCCCTACTTCACTATTTATGTTGTAGGGAAAAAAAGAAGTTAAAGAAACTGCACAACGGTTACAGGATGTCCTGTTGTATTTATCTAGTGATGCAGGCGAATGACTCACACAAAATATTTGATGATCGGAAACTATTATGTTTTTCTTTCTTTCTCACATTTCTTCCTGAAAATATCAAGCATTCAAACTCTGAAACATGGTTAAAGGCGACATCTTAAAGCCATATGAATTCAAGGAAAGAATAAGGAAACTGAAAGCTTATCATAGTCCAGAAAAAATCACGTGATAAAAATGTGCCTGCTCATCTCTGAAAGCTGTGTTACAAGAAAGCAAATGGTATCATCCAGATCACTGGAAAAAGTCCTGCCCAGAGCATATTCTTTGACATGTATTATATACTGACTTTATCTTCCTGATCTTTTTTTTTTTTAATAAAGAGATGTCTATGAGTGGTTAGTCATGCCAGCCACAATTCACACCAGCATTAACAACCTTAAACTGTTCCCAGTTCATGTTTTATGGAACCCAGTGCAAGGTTACTCACCTGTGAGTGTCCAGGCTGTAGATTGCTGTGCCTGTGCACAGCTGTGGGGACCCTTGGTGTCTGTTTCCTCCCTTTGTCACATCTCCTCTGGACCGGCCTGGAAGGGGGGAAACCTGAATCCCAGTCCCTGCTCCAAGGGACATATAAAGTAAATGGAGATCAGTTATAAAGCCTGGTTATGCATGGCCCTGTACATACCTGTCCAAAAGAGTCGGCAGTCCAACACAGACCAGGAGAGGAAATACAATTATCCTCATTTCATACATGAAAAAACGGAGGAACTGTTACGGTGACTTTCCCAAAGCCATGCTGGAAGTCTGTGAGAATGGAGCCTATTTCCACTGAGTACCAGTGTGACAGCCTGAGCACTCAGCATTTGAGGAAGAAGAAGATCCTACGAGCCCTTTATTAAAGGTACAGAGAGAACAAGCTGTGTGTTAGTTGTGAGACTATCCAACACACATTGCTCTAGGCTGACTATCAGCACACACTTTTGGACCTGTAAAGGAAAAAAAAATCATAAACGTGGCTGACTGGGGACGAGAGCAAAGACTGTTAGAGGATATTTCACTAGGAACCAACGTCTTGTGTAGTCATGTCTAAGAAGCAGCCAAGAAACATTAAGCATGTTAACCCAGGAGGAGTGAATAAAGGGTCAGAACGACCATCAGATGATTTTATTTACCTTCAGGATTTAAGACTGTCTTGCTTCATATTTTCTCAGAACCACAAAGCTAGAAATTTACATGTGATGTTTTCATTGTGTTAATGAAGTCAAAATTATCATGTGGTTCCTCGTTTACAAATAGCTGGAGAATTAAGAATACATCAGATCCCGTGACATTCACAAGATAGATTGTGAGAGTTGGTAGGACTGGCTCTAAGCACAGAGAATTATCTCTACATGCTAAGCTTATTTTTGGTACTGAGCGGTCAGCTATTTCTGGGTAAACTTTCTACCTCTCTCTTTTGCTTATAAGAAGGAATTTTTCAGCGCTATGCAATAGAGAAACAGATAGGAAATCGCAGTTCCTGTCCCAGGGACAAGGCAGAAAAAAAGGTGGGAGTCAGAAGAACAATTTAAGCAGCTCAACAGCTTGGCCAGACACCGAGCTCTGTTCTGACTTTCAGTTCAGAGGTTTGGACCCCAGCACCATTTACATAGAAGATATAGTTTTATAAAAGTCCACTGGGTTATGCAAACCAAGTCATAACTAAAGGCAGTCTAAGAATATCATACTTAAAACTCACAAAGTCTGTGTCTTAAAAAGTCCTTTTATGGGCCTTTTCCAAAATAATAGCTCCCTCAGGCTCAAATGCCTCATACCCAAGTAAAGATTTTGTTTAATTCATAAAGAAGTTGATTTGTCTGTGAGATTGTTTCCCATGGATCAGCCTTTTCGCAAACACAAAACATACCGACATCCAGCTGGGTGTTACTGCTGCCAATTTCAAGACAATAAATGGTTCAGTACAGAGCAAAATTCAAAACTTTTATTCCACAGAGCAATAAAAGCAGTAGACATTGCCTACTGACACACTGCCAGAGTAAATACTACCTACTGTATAAGTTTCCATTCAGAGCTTTCATCACATTGAAGTACAATGACAGACATTATCAAGCTCTACAGTGCATTAAAAGAGTTTTCATGAATGACTGAAAAACATTTTAATTATATTTTCAAACATATTACTCATTGCATCTTAATGAGTTACAATCTCCATCAACAGCAGTGTATAATGGGCTGGCACTGTTCTCCTGAAAGCAGGGTGTTTTTTGGGGATGAAGCCTTCAGGGAAGAGTTAAATGGCTTCCATGGCATTTCTGGCACCCCAGGACAGGTGTCCTCAGTACACAAAAACAAGGTGAAGTGTCTGAGTTCGGGACATCTAAAATGTGGCCCCTGGAAGCAGCCAAGCCAGGAGCAAGGTTTTGAGCTCACTGGTATTATTTGGTTGTTGTTTGCTTTATTAATACACCCAACGACCACAGAGAGGATGTGTTGGTTGTACGCAGTAAGTGGACCATTGGTAGGTTAGGTTAGGGAGCTGTCTCCTAGTGTTGGTGGAAACACTCACTATAAATAGACCTCCTAGAAATCAAATAAATGTGCTAGAAATAGGTGCATTTGTATATTTTTTCCTTAAAACCAAACCCAGTATGTTCTAACCTTGTCACATTTAACAAAAAGTCAGTTTGGCTCTTCTGCGCCTCCAGTAAAGCCACGTACCAGTTCACAGCTTCATGTTGCAGTCAGAGTGAGATGTCCTGTGTGCAAATACATCCAGGCATCGATTAACAGACCTGGCTCTGTCCTGAGCTCCAGTATGGCCATTTCATCTCTCCCCACGCTGGCAGTTAAATGGAGGATGCATTTGCTGTTTGAGCAATTTGAGCTATTGCATGGATAGAAAACCCCATATCAGCTGTGAGAAAAAAGCAGGCTTTGTAGTGGGCCTGAAAGGTAAAGGGACTTGGCTGATGGCAAACCCAAGGTGTGAAGTGAGTTTCAAACCTGATGACTTGTCATAATGAATATCTGCCAGCAGTTCTTTTACATTCATACTGTGCAGAAACCAGCTGAGATGCTTCATCTGGCAATAGGAGAGCACCAAACTTCTGGGTAGGTAACAAGGTAAACAGACTTTAGCTTCTGAATGATATGCGTGTGTAGTCTGGTGAGGAGGACAACAGTTTACCTAATGAAATACAGTTAACTGTACCACAGTTTGAGGGCTCTAAATGCCAATCATTAGAAAGGCAGTTTTTGATTCTCTAATAGATAATCCAGTCTCTTCTCCTTGGTTCAATGCAAGTCCTCGTGGTCCATCTTCCAAGGTTTCAGCTGGTCTGGATTTTTTTCTTTCTTTCATTTGTTTTTCCTTTGAAATGTCCCTTTAGATCTTTCTCTAAATTTTTCAGGAAAACATTTTTCTGGTTGAATAACACACCTTAAGCTGTTGTTGCATCCAGCAGTGCCACACTATTGAATCCTCCCCTCTCTGTGCTTTTATTGACTTGCTCTGCTACTTTGCTTCTTTTTAGGTCAGGCTCAGATTTTTTTTTAAGGCAGTTTTTAAAAGCAAGACTTTTCTCCTCTACCCACTGCTCACCAGCTCTGTTTTCAGCTAGACGGGCACATGAAGCATTTTCAGGCTGCTCCATGCTGTAGCCTGGCAAGGATCTGGAGCGTCCACTCCTGGGGCTGGGGAATGCGTGCCCAATTGGTAGGAAATGTAAGAGAGGCCCGGGAGAGGATAATATGGAAGCTGTTCATCAGGGCTGCTTCAAGTAAATGTGCTCTACAGCAACATGCCAAGGGATGGGAATTGCTTAGGGACTACTTTTATATTTCAGTCAACAAGAGGCACTCCTTTGCAAGACATATCATTTGGTGGGGGAGAAACTCTGAAGAAATGTCAACAATAAGCCAAGGAAAAGCCAAAGGAAGGAAGGATGGTCTTTGGGGCATCAGGAGTTAAAACTGGGAGGTAGTAATCTATTTATGGAAAAGAGCTAAGACCTTTGTGTATGTGGTCCCAGCTCTTGGAATCATCGAGGTGGCAAAATCAAACTCAGAATGCTAATTACTGTAACTGAAGAACAAGCATAGCTATTATCTGATATAAAGCAATTTTAGAAACACCTACAGTTTTAAAATAATAGCAGTAACAGTAATTGAAAACATGAACTGACAAGTCACTAACAACCCCATATATCACAGGAGCGTGGAAGAGCCTCGTATCTTTACCAAGCACCCTCTTGTCAATCTTTGACAAATACACATACCCCAATATTGTCTAAAGAGCTGCTGCACAGAAGATGTTAAAATATGTCGCAGTCCACCACCCAAATCATGGTGTTTCTGCTAGGTCTGTTTGTTACTGGAGTAAGGCAGAACTCAAAAAAATGTATTAGTAGCTGGCTTCAAAAAGATGTACTGGTTTGTCCAAACAGGTTTGTCCCTTGGTGTAAATCAAACTAATTTTTCTGAGCTACCTGTTTTCACTTGGACCCAGACAGAGGTCTCAGACTTCTTTTACTTGGGCTCATATGGGGAAAGAATAAAACTTAAGGACACCAGGAGCTAGAAGACTGGCACTGTTTATCACACAAAGGAGTGATTCAGAAAGTGTGTTCCACAGAGACCCGTCGCTTGAGCCAGAAGTCTCAGGTAAGCACCCTCTTCCCTGGGAGCTGCAGCTTGTCCTTGCCTGCATGTCTCCTGAGTCAAGGCAGGCGAGGCGAGGGAGGAGGACACGAGTCCCATGTCGTGCTCTGTTTCCTCAGCCTGCCTTGAAAGGGAAAAAAAACAGAGAGCTTTGCAAAGAAGCAAGAAACAGTCAAATACAGACTGAATGCGGTAGGAGGGAAAAAAAAGCTTTCTTTTCTTCCAGCCATTCTTGTCTTCATTTCATGGAAGGAAATTTCATTTTTGGAAGTAGTAGCATAATGCAACTGGGAAAACAGCTACCTGAAAATTCCCCCTCCCTATTCCACATTGGCATTCAGCAGCTCTAGGATACCTTATCCTGTGGCTGCCCACGGAGAGTGACAAGCAAAGGAAGCAGGAGGAGGAAAAGAGAACATATTTGCATTCCTTCTACTTTCTGATTTTGGAATTTTAATCTGATATAAACTACAGGATGATCCAGTCTCTAATTAGCCCCATAGCTAATGAGCTGCAAGACCATTGTAAGTCAGTTTGTTTTCCTACGGCCCTTCTATGTGCCCTGCACCAAGAGCAGCTCAGCCACATCCAGGCTTGCCGTTTCCTCCAGATCTGTGCAACCTTAGAAGATGAGATCGATCCAGGCCCTCATTATGATTTTTCAGTTATGCAGAGGAGGCTGGGGAGTTGGGGTCTGACTTTGTCAGCGTTGTCCCATGAGCTGGCACCGGGCCTGTGATTTGCACATCTCCATCTGTGGACAGACCCAGCCTGCTTGCTGCCACGCACAGCGCAGTTACGCTTTGCTCTCCCCTCGTGTCTTTCCGGATGTCTGCCGTCTGGCAGGCCCCGCTCACATTTACAGCACTCTCTGAAGAGGGTGACGGATTTGCTTGCCACCAGCCACACAAACGCACACATTGTACAGGGCTGGCTGTGTGCCTGGGTTCTCCCAGCCATAGCGTCGCCCACCCATTCTGTACATCTCAACCCAGATGCATTATCAGCTTAGCATACAACAATAATTCATTCTGATTTCAAAACAATCTTGCCCTACTTGCTACCACTTCATTAATTTCTTAGACAAAGTTGCATCATTTCTTTTCGCAGTTACACCCTGCAGCTCCACTTCCGCATCGCAGCTCCAGAGCTGCACTGTCCCAAGAACCCGCAGGCGTAAGGACAGACGGCATATGTGCACACTTGGTGCCTCACAAGATCGAGATGAATGGGAAAGAGGTGGAGGTAGTGTGTGAGAGAACCTGTCTAGATAACCGTGGTGTTTACATAGCAGCATTGGATATTTTAGGAAAACCCATGGTAGATATATAATTAACAGAATAATATTTATTATTAAATTAATCTCTGAGCCAACACCTATAAGGGCAGCTCTCACATGAGGTGACATACAGTTTTAGGCCATAGAAAATGCCATGGGAGGGTAAGAATGATTGTTTCGGAGAGGCAGCCAGCATTTGGGTGTTCCCTGTCCTGTGCTATTCCAGTGATACTCCAGTTCCCAACTGCCTTTTGTCCACCCTCACAGCTTGGTGGAGGAGGAGCCCTGTGCCCCCGCATTCACAGGGACCTTGCCTGCAGCTGGTGGGCACTGCTTGCACAATCCCAGCTGGGACTGCAGTTCCCTTGAGAATGAGATACTGGTAGCTGAAATCACTCAGCTCAAACTGAAATGAATTTTAAGTGAAGGCAAAGTGAAAATTTATTGACATGCAAAGTAGAAGCGTTCAGTTGGTGTCTGTAGAGACAGACAGACATAGAAATAAAGAGAAGAATCACAGATGGCTAGCAGTGATTTTTTTTTTTTAGCTCCAGTTGGCCCTCCAGATCTTCCAGATGATAGAGAGCATTGGGATGCTGAGCTGGAGTTCAGTCCCTGGGTAAGGCACTCATTATCTCTAGGTATCTCTAGACTGGTAGTTTAATTTGGATCAAGAACACATTTCTTAAATTAATTTCATGGTTGCTCCCCTTACTGTGGCTCACACTGCAGTGGCATCTTGGAGGGTGCAAACTGCATTCCTGCCAGAGGAAACACAGTCAGAAGATCACTTTGACCACTAATGTGCACCCAGCCCACAGGACCGGATTAGAGCTGCTCTGTGATAAAATCCCAGCGACGTGGGCTGCACGGGGCCTCTGCCCTGGCTGTGTTCCTCTGTAGCTCCCTTCCTAGGGTGCTGCATTGCCCATGTGGACCTAGCTGTAGTAACCTCTCCTGGAGGGCTGGGCACTGATTTGGGGATTGGAATCTGGGTTGCCCTGGTAGGAAGATTACACGACAGAAAGAAACCTGAGAATCTCTCTTCAGCTTCATGGAAGGGATTTGTGGCTCATGCCATCTGTGGTACCAAGTAAGTGTTCAGCTAGAATAACCAGGCATCAGCAAGAAGTCATGACTTCAAAACTTCTACTGTATACTCCTACATATATTGCTTATTCACAGCTCTTTGTGTTAACCCCCAATGGTCTTAGCAAATTCATTTTATAGTGCAAGCAGCAAACTGCAGCATTGCTATTCTCTCTTGTGACCAGAAAACTAACAGTTATCACACCTCAGCAGCTAAGTGTCACCGCCTCAGGCCACTGACTCGTTTTGACCTGTTTTTAAAGAAAAACTAACCAGAAAAGGACAGCATAGGTCCTAGCCTGCCTAGATGGGGACTGGCTGCCGGCTGCACTGCCTTCTTCCCCTGGCTCTCTGCAGAGACCCATGAGGAGCTTGAAGTGTTTCAGGTGCTGTGAAGAGGGTACCTGGTACCACCCTGCTGCCTATTCGTGTCATGTTGGCCAGTTATTCTTTACCTCCAGCACAGGACAGCTGGCTCCCAGGCCTGCCAGCAGAAGCATCTGTGGTATTTTTCCCTAAAACGCAGTTTGCCTGGTGTGCTGCAGTGCTTGGGAGTCCTGCTGTGGCCAGCACGGAGCAGCTCATGGATTCACTTCCTCTGCCATAAGCTGTAGAAAATGATACTGCTGGTGGGGATCCTAGCATTGCCGCTCGGCGTGTAGTCTGAAAAACACGACTTGCCACCTGTCACCAAGGTCATCTGATCGCTCTTCTCGTGGAAATGAAAAATAAAGTTCCCTGCATGGCCCAAAAGGCAATACAAAACTCATACTGCAGACGAAGAGAGGAAAGGAAAAGGCAGTGTTTGCTTAATGCAACCGGGACTCCAGTAGGAATTTGATCTTTTCTTAATATTTCTTTATTTAAGTTATTGCAAGTTGCTATGGACTTTGCCATTCCTCTTTGTTTACCATGGTCCTGCTGGGCAAGGCAGCAGCATCTTGAGCATCAGCAAACCTGTGCAGTAACCCAGGTCTGCTCCCAGGCATGCCCTCAAACACCTGCACTAGCCTGGGCACGACGCTCTGCTTTTTCTTTCTCTCTTAAAACTCATGAACTTTCTACAAGGCTGGATACATACTAACTGTGATCCATAAATTCTGGCTCTTTTTATTTCTCATCCAAGCAGTTGACTTCCAAGCTGGGACCCACTGCTCCTTGGAATTTCTTCTCCTGGCAGTTTTCCCAGGTCCCTAATCCCCACCGCTGATCGTGTCTGTCCCACGTGCTCTGAGCTGGCCAAATACTCAGGTTCACTTCTCTCATGGTTCATAGCTGTCTTAACAGCTGCTCATAGCTGGTTCCTCCTCAGGGCTGAGTTGAGATCATGAATCTTCTAGGGTTTTCTGAGACTTCTGTACTAGCATTGCTCATTTTTTTTAGCTAAGTGGACAGTGTTAATTTCGCCAAAGCAGCCAAATTGGATTTCTTCTTGGTGAACCTTGATTCTGCAGCCACTGCACCCATTTGTGAACTGGTTTTCTACTTGCAAAGAGATACAGAATGAGTTCAGCACTTCGAATTTTTATAACAAGTGACAATAATTTTGGATAAGGTCATTCTGCTCAGTAACAAAGAAAATAAGCGTGCAAGAAGTCAGACTGTTTCATACTTCAACTTATTTATAATAAATGCCCCCAGTTCTTTAAACAAAGCTGATAAATCAGAGCAGCAGCAGAAACAAGCAGCATGGTCGACCCCAACTGCTGAAAAATCATCTCAGCCTCTCTTCATCTCTGTGCCTCAGGCCAAAACATGAGGTGGATCTGCCTACAAAGCAATTGCAAAATAGTTACATTTTGGACATTCTTATCTAATTTCTGAACTATTATAATGCATCCAGGTCTTGTTTTCGTGTCAGCTGTTTTTGTTTTGTTTTGTTTTGTTTTTTTTAACTGCAAGGGCTACAGATTTATTTTTAGATGAAAGCTCGTGGGTTTTTCTTTTCCTAGACAACGCTCTTTACAAGCTGCATTAAAAAAATCAAAAGACTGTCAGAAAAGTCACAAAACTTGGCAGCAAGAAGCAAAAATGGACACAGAGTGTCTCTCGCAGAAGCTACAGTCCGGGCTCCATGGCATTCAGCTCGGCAGCCTGAGCGTGGCTCCTCTAGCCCTGCGCTCTGTCCTGCTCCCAGTACTTGTCTCGTTCCTGAGCCATCAGGAGCACTTGCTTGTAGGAGATGTCCCATGACCACACAGGTTGTTTTCAAACCTGACTCCTAACAGCATCTCTTCTAGACAGGGTCAATGAATACCCTGGGTGGTAGTTTCTGTATTAGGTAAAGAACCTCCACGAGTCTTGCTTTTCTTGGGAGAACTTGGCTTCTCGGTGTCAAAACCTGTCACTAAAAGCACTTCCCCAAGCGCGGTTTCTCCCGCAGCAGGAGCCGCAGCCCGGGGCTCCCCACCCAGCCGCTTCCTGGGGAACCCCAGCTTCCCGTTTGGGTACGGTCGCTTTCCAGAAGCACAGGCCTGAGCCTGAGCTGCAGATAACATTGCTTCTGCTAGCAACATCCAAATGCTCTGAGGTCCAAGGGAACCCCTTGGATAAGCCCAGCTGCAACTTCCACTACCACTGGAAACCGTTCCTGCACCGGTGCAGGCGTTTGGCACGGGCGGTCCCCCCCGAGCGACCTTCTGGGGCGATAGGCTGTGCCAGTTTGGAGTTTTCTTGGGCAAAGCTGTCCACATTTTACCTTCCCCGGCAGACTTTCAGACTAAGCTGGTGTATACCTGAAAAGCAGAGCGTACGGTTTGCTCCCGTTTGACATAATCATAGGCTGTCCTGGCACCGGAACAATTTAATGAATACCTTGGGATGGGTTTTGCTGTCAGATTGCGATACCGCCTTTCACAAAAGCTCTTGCCACTGTCACCATCGCTGTGTCTGACACTGTGACGATGTGATGAACCCCCAGAGCTCTAGGTAGTGGTGCACTGGTATGATAAATGTATTTATTCAACCTGCAATAACTATGCAGAGGAATATCAGCTCTGATGCCTATTCTTTGGCCACTTTTTTAGGATAACAGATTGGGGAGAGGTATTTCATTACTCCCAACACAACAAAGGCACACTGTGAGCCTCTTTACTCATGTTTATGCAGTGCTAAAGCTCTGGTGATGCCATTGCACCCCCCTAATAAACCACAGGGGTTTCACGAGAAGGTTGCAGCACAGCCTTGAGAAAAGGGAAGAAAATGAGTTGAGCCAGAGAGAGAGACAGGAAGGATCGTGCTGTCGTCAAACCCAGACTGCCTCCAAGAGCGCTTTTTCTTCCTCAGCGGTCTGAGAACCCAGAAACACAGAGTGACCTTTAGGGTTTTCAGTGAAGCCGGTGCTGCTGGGAAGCGCTTTGAAACTTGCTCTGGTTCTGGGACATAGTGAGGTGACGGGCCAAGACCTCAGAGATGTGCCAAAAGGAAGAGCTCAGAAAACGCATTTGCATGAGACTTGAAGAAGAGTGCACAAGGGGCTGCTGGCAGAACCACACTCCCTGACACCCAGAGATACCCTTCGTGACACGTGCTAAAAAGACACCAATCCTTGGGTCTTTATATGGAGAAATCCGGGGCTGACTCAGGTTGGAAGGAGAAGGTAAATGGTGAGACCCTGCTGTATGTTGCAGGGGGTGTTTTGCAGAGCTGTGTGCGCAGCCTGGCTGGGGAAACCCTCGAGCAGAGCCCAGACACTGTCATGGCTCCCAGGCGGGCAGCTGCCCTCCCCACCTCTGCCCTGTGCTATAGCCCTGCTCACAGCATCGCTCAGGCACTACCAAAGCCTCGGGCATCTTTAAGAGACACCACAGGACCATGCTGAGTAGAGGTGGAAACCAAATCCTGGGGTGGAGGAGCCCTGTTTGCAGACTCAGCCTTTTCTCCTGCCTCCTCCCGTCATGGTCGCAGACAGGATTTTCACTGTGTGGGTCAATATCCAGCCTCCCTAGATTCAATTACTCCAGCTGGTTTTAGCTGTTCCTGTTGCTTTCTTTCAGCTACTGATCCCTTCTGCAGCCTCCAAAGTAACAAGCTGCTTTTTTTTTTTTTAATTAATTACTTTGGGCATTTGGGGGACTTCACTTAACTGAATCAACACAGCATCATTTTTACAAGTACTTCCCTGCAGTGTGTGAATGGGTGATACACTGATGGAGCAGGCTGGACCACTTGACAGCTTCACCGTCTGACAGCTGAAACAAGAGAGGGTCTGAATCGATTTAAAGTCCAGTTTTAAGAGCATTTATTCCTTCACCACTGCACCACACAGTTGCAAAAATATCTCTGTTCTGTTTTCATACAGACATCTAAAACTTCCTTGCCAAAGAAAATCAACTTTTTTTAAGTACTCTGGATACCACTGAGATATTCCAGTGGCAGGAATACCAACAGTTTTTGTGTTGGAAAGGCTAAACTAGCAATGCTAAATTCATTCATGCTAGGACTACCCTCCTTCCTTGGTATTTGGAGGTGGGAAGATTCGTGGCGGGGGTGGAAGGACAGTTAAAGCAAACAGCGAGTACGAGGCATATGAAAGCAGAAAGAGCAAACCGAGTGAAAATGACCCAATTTTCTACTGATCTGTTCAATGAGTTGCTGCAAGTAATTTTTTCCTTGGTGCTATTTATGGGGTTTCCCTCTTCTAAATGTTACCATGGTCACTGTGGTGTAACATTAATTTGCTTATATAACCCCGGAGCTGTACGTGTAGACCCAGATGTTACTTCAGAATCACTACACTTGGGGGAGATAGTCTAAAACCTTCACATTAAAACTTCATGCAACAGCGAATTTTTACCATAACACTAACGGGGCCTCCTTCAGAGAAGGCCACACCACTGTCCTGCCATGAAGAGACGGTTGCTCAGCCCCGCTGATGCTCTGCTCCCCTTGAATCTGCAATTAGGCTTCAAACTTGTAACGTGCTTGTTTTAACCGTATGTTCCATCACTTTTCATACCGTGCACCAGGAAAAGAAACGGATGGGTTTGGTTTAATATTGGATTTAATTAAGATAAACATAAGAGATTATGAGCTCAAGAGCACAGTGGACAGTACAAAAAAGTATGTGTGTATTGCATAGTCCAAATATTAGTTAACTTCCAAAAAAAAAAAAAATCTGCATTTTTCCTACAGCTTATTTTGTGGCTTAAAAATTGGTAAAAGACCAAACCTCTACGAGTATTTACAGTAGCAACGTAACTTCTTTGTAGCCTAATGTATCATATGCAAAATACTACTCGAATCCCAAAAGGGTATTAAAACTCTGGGCATGAGACGTCCGCAAATTTAACTGCGTCTCAGCCCATGTTAACTTTTTCCTACAATATAAAGCAGAATAACATTTTACAGAAACTCGTATCATGAATGAAGCTGTCCTCCATGAAGTGCTGAAATTTCTAACAATGAAGTAAAAATACTCATAGACGTATTTTAGGCTTAACAGGTTGACTGATTCACAGCCTTGGGGAACTTCACCTGTTCTGTCCGACTGGGAAGCTGAGGGCAAACATTTATCATAACCCAGCAGAGTGTATTCTGACTTCAAGTTGTATTTAAACAAAAAAATGAAAAAAAGACCTTTTGTACTTGTTGGTTACAGAGAGGAACAGCCATGAACAAGGATATTCCTCCACTTTTGGTTCTTCATGTGCTTGCAAAGCTCAGCAGAGACCTTTGATAAATTGTTCCTTTTTACCAGTAAGTTCATTATATTGGAAGTAACCATTAAAACAGTGAATGTCATAGATTTTAGGTCGTATTTCAGCTTCCACCTTTTACATACTAGGCATTGAACAAAATCTGACTACATTCCTGAAGGTAAAAGTAAATTCACTGGTATTTCCCCCATAGAGCTTCCTTTTACAGGAGCAGCATCAGTTAGATCTCAAAATGCTTCCAAAGCTACTCCTTAACTTTAGCGAGGAAAAGAGGACCAAAGAATAAGACAACAGTATTTCTGTAAGCAGCAATAAGCCCAATATAATAAAATTTTAGCGTACAGAATACTGTGACGTACACAGTATAAATTAATTTATTCTTCATTTGGCCTCATGACTCTTTCTTGTGTTTTTTTTGTAGCTTGTAGTGAAGATTTAACAGCATAATTACATTCACATGCCACTGCTACAGTAGGTTTGGACCTCCTGTAATACTGGCACTTGTGCCAACCTCCCCTGCCTCCTAGTAGCAAACACCTAAGGAATATTGAAGAGCAAGTAATTTCTTTCTTCCCTTTAATTATTGACACAGACGCTGGCACTATCACAGGAATTCTTCTTCGCTGTAGTACAGTGGCAAAATGCAGTGATGCAAATTAGTCAAATTATCTTCAAAGTAATCTAAAATACCTTACATGAAGCATGGATGTAACGGTCATTAGTAGTTTAGCACTCATCTGGTACTGGATGGACAGTAAAGTTAGAAAAAAATGATGTCCCAAGTGCTATTTCACTGCACTGCGAACTTGCACTGAGTAAGGTTGTATACATGTTTTTTAACATCCCATACGCACACAAACATTTTGGTCTCCTAACTGATTTGAAGAGTTGGATTTCATTCCTTATGGGGAAAAAAAAATTCCTCTTACTTGGTTATTCTACACTGTTATAGAATTTTGTTTGTCAGCACTAATGCATGGTTTAGTGCTCAGTCTCTGCTGCCTTCAGTGTCCTGCTGCACTCCCAAGTACAGAAGCAGCACTAATTTATTGTCTTAGGAACTATATTCGTACACTCTTACCTCAAGAACAGGCTCAAAATTGATCTTGGGTACTTCCTGTAAGTGCATTTCAGTGAGAGTGCCATATCCATACCCTATGCACTTCTTGCTTGCCTCCTCTTCTGCTTAGAGAAGCGCCCAAAAGCAACTCTATCCCCTCAACCCCGAGTGGAAGTGGAGAGCCCCCACCAGGGAGAACTGGTCTCCCTCTGCCCTCCCTGAAGCCTGTGCAAGGATCCAAAAGGCCTCAAAAAGAGGGGGACACATACCCCTCTGGTTACTGAGACAAATCTCCAGTCAGAATGTTTCTTCAAAATATCTTTGTAACAAAGAGGGCTGGCAAGGACGAAAAAAATAAAATAAAAAACAGAGGGTAGAGACCTGCCACCAGCCACAAACACACCCTGCTCTCTCCCTGTGCTGCAACAAGCTGGAGTAACCACTGCAAGAAATGCATGGACCTTCATCCTACAAAGAAAAGCTGAAAAGGTTTCCCAGCGAGCAGGGAGCCAGTGAGGTGAACTGGGGTTAACTTCTGGTGGTATATGAGACCTTCTGGTTCCACCTGATGTTCAGATGCTTTTGTTTTTCAAGCACAGACAGCAGTTCTTGACACATGGCGGCTTTTCAGGCTGTTCTTTTTGACCCTCTGAATGCACAAAACCAGAGCAAGTACAGAAGTAGCACACGTGAGAGTTGCAAAGAAATCCTGAACTCCCCTTCACCTGGCTGGACTTGAACCTTGCAAGACTGCATTTTATAAAGATCTTTTTTCCTACATTCACAGCTCCTCTACGTTTACAATTTTGTCAGAATTATTATAAAACATTTATTGACCGTAGCAATAAACAGAACAAATTTCCGTAAAGAGAAATTAAAGCGGAAAATGGCTTTAAGTCATTTTTGACGAGCCAGCTGTACAAAAGCTTAAGCAAAGCAGCAGTCAGGGAGGCTGGGTTTGGACGAATCCACACTGAAGTCAGGAGATGTCATGCCTTATTAGATCACCAAAATAAGCTGTTATTGTCTTCAGTTTGTTATTGAGAAAATTTTGTTCTATTTCAACTTTCCCTCCTGGCCCTGCTAAGGAAGCCACCTGAAAAACAAAAGAACAAAAATCACATCTATTAATGCAATTTTTTTTGGGGGGGGAAAACCCCAAACCTTTTATTCACATGAAATATCACATAAAACAGATCTTTGGCTCTGTTAATACTGCTGACAATGTTCCTTGGCACCTAATGCCTCTGGTCCCCTGTCTCCTTTTACTCACAAAAGTGGTTTGTGGCTTTCTTGTGACTGAAAAATCCCCCTTACCCCGAGCCATGAAAATAAGAGGACTTCAGAACTAGAGATAAATAGTCATCGTTTCACACGCCGTGCTGGGGCAAGAGATGCCAGACTCTGGTTTGCAGGGTACTTGGCATTTGAGACACCCAGTTGTGGCAAAAGCAAGCTGTAAACTGTGATTGGCAGGTGTCAAAAGCCCAAGTTTTGGGGGAAGGGTAAAAAAAATTCCTGAAATTAGGAAGCATAAAGGTTGCACTGAAGGGGGGTGGGGAAACCTAAAACCCAAACAGGCAGAGAAGTTCACAAAAACCAGTTACAGTTCTTTGTTGTTGCTATTGCAACCAATAGAAATGCCGTTGTGTGCGCTGGAGCCTCAGGCAGCGTTGGGGGTAAGGCTGCTGGCAGACAGTAACTGCAGGCAGGGAGAGCCCGTCAGGCAGCGCTGGTCCCAGCTCTCATGTTTACGATCACTGGAGTGAGAATTTTGCTGTTCATGCTCTGTTGCCTGAGCCCAGTGCACACCTTTAATGCTTAATGAATACAGACAGACAATGTTTTGCAGCAGCGGACTTTGCATTTTGGACTGGAGCACACAATCCTCTCTCCTCTCCTGTTCCTACTCATGATGCCTAGGACCACACCTTCGAGGGATGACAGCCATACAGGCTATCCATTTCTCACCAGGGCAGACTGCACAGACAGAAGGAAGAGAAGAACACCAAAACGGAGTGTTGACTGCTTTTTTTCCCCCTCATCGTGGACCCCAAGGACCTGTGCTGTGGTGGGCGTCTGGGCTCCACAGCCAGTTCTGCTCCGTGCTGCTGCCTTCCCTGCCTGCTGCAGGAAAACTACTTCTGCAGTTCCCTATGCAGGGAAACTGCCCTGGCAGACAAAGTGATCGAGGTCTACAAGCCTGCAGTAGATTTTAACTGATCTTTAAACCAAGAAGTCCGTGATAATAGCAGCTGAAACTTAAAGTTCAGGTTGCATTAACACTTCTGAACTCCTTTGAGACTTGACTCTGTAGCATAGGTTTAAATAGAAACATGCTGAACTTCCTCTATTTTACTGTAAGTAAAAAAAACAGCCTACTATCAAGAGGAAATAACAGATTAATCTGAATTATACTTTGAACTTTTATTGACTTGCCCAGAAAATTACCACACTTATCTAAACCAAGCATTTACTTTTCTGTTTTGGTTTCTTTTTTTTCCCTTTTCATTATTTTTTGTTTCTGCAGACAAAAACAGAAGCACGAGCAGTTTCTTCATCCTTCAATTTAATGGTAATAGGGAAAAAATCTCCACATTCTTGTCAAAGAGGAACCTGCCACTTAAGTAAAAAAGCAGAAGCTGGCTGACTTATAAATAGCACAAGAATCTGAAATTGGCAAGTGATCAGGAATGTTAATTTTACAACTTATCTTTCCTTACTTGAAATCCTAAGAGCAGTTAACATTGTGGGGCGATCAGTATTTTTTTCTAGGAAGACGTTAAGTTTGTACTTTTAATTTATTATGAACAAAAGCTGGAATGTCCCTTCCAAAAAGCATTAAAGGCTTTGTACTTTGCAGCTGATGTTTTTTAAGTATTCTAAAATATTAATTACATTCCTCAACTTCTTACAAGAACACTGAAATTACTATCTTGGGGTTACGTCCTCCCACTTTCAGGGCACAATTTGTGACACTAGCGTATCTAAGTATGACTAATGCATTGATAGTAAACACAAGTGTTTACTAAATATTTCTCTTAGAAGACCAAGTAAAGCAAAATGCTTCGTCTGTAACACAGACAAAAGCTGCTTCTCTGCTGAGGTGTGGCATCTGCCGAAGGACACCTGAGAAGTTACATACACTGCATCTAGCTGTCAAGTCTCTTAAGTGTTAAATCCAGGATACCGAAGACTAATTTCAAACAACTACCAAAGTATTTGATAAACCCGATGGCGACAAAAATCTAATGAGCACACAGGTGTAAGCTCCACAGGGACGGATCCGGCACTGCACACCCCTTAACGCCCTCCAATATTCAGAAATGCAAATCCCCTGCGATGATGCTTATTTGTAAATTGCTGGAGGTTGCAAATTTAATTACGCAGGAGTTGCCATGTTTTCCTCGGAAGGGCTCAGTCAACCCCGACAGCGTAACGAGGGAGAGCTGCCACACACCAAGCTCCAGAAAGGTGCCAGCTTGGTGGAGGGATGCGCTCTGAAAATACCAGCAGATTGAGGAACGATGCTTTGAGAAAAATAAAGGTGCTCACCTATTTTTAGAAATACCAACACGTGTCTCCTGGTTTTGCAGTGAACTACAACTGTGAGTACAGAAAGGCTTCTTAAATTCTTAAAAAAAACTGGACTAGTCCAAAATTTGTTTATTTTGCATTTTCCTGTGCAAATATGTTGATTCCCTGCTGGCAAATCTCTTCATCCTGGTTTGTTCTTTAGCCCAAACCCACGTACTCGGGGGGCGGGCAGATGTTGCCTCCTTTGCTGCGCTGGGTAATTCTTCACGTGCCACACACCTCCCTGGGATGAGGCAAAGGATGCAGCTTCAGTTAATGCCTCCCCACATCCCTCTCACCTACATGCTTCATCCGTCAGTTCAGTGACTGCTGATGGACCTAATCCACAGCCACAGAGCATTAACAACGCAGCCAGCAGGTCTGGTCTCAGAGTTTAAAATAGGGGACATCAGAAGAGAAATATAAAAAGGGAAATGAACGTGGAAGATTATCTTAGGAGCACAAGCTGCTTAAGGTGCAAACTTGCTTAATATTGTCCAGGTGTATTTCTGAACTCAAAGGTTTTCCTGCTGGCCTTGCAGGGTTTTTTTATCATACTGGTATTCCTTTAGTAAAATAACTTCTTATCTTTTCCAGCCACCAACTAAAGTTACTGTGGATAAAAAGGTCTAACGTTATTTTTTTCCCCTCCAAAACCTTTTCTGGGTTATGAGACATATGAGCTTTTTGCCTTAATAACCAGTCACACAAGGACACTGTGACTCATTTCATTTTACACAACACTAGTAAAAGCAGGGGAAAAAAAAACCCAACCCAAAGGCTAGGGAAAAAAAAATAATCCCAATTTACTTGAAAAAAAGGCAATGACATTCATTACACTGACTGTTATAAACCAAAATGCTCTCAGGCAGCATTTTTTAAAAAATTGTACAGGTCTGCAGGTGAATTATGCCACTGCCACACAGCTGCTGCCATCCTTTGACAGGCTAGAGATTTATTTATTTTTTAAACTTGAGGGGGGCAACCTACAATTCAGTATTCAAGCACATGAACTTTAGGAAGACTGAAATCCAGAAGTGCTGCTCTGGCTTGGTGTATTCTGGGGTATCTTCTGGGTTTATCTTTCACCAAGGACAGGGAGCATACGTGAGTTTAAAGCAGGCTGCCTACAAGCTGCTGTTATTAACACGATAGTTACAGCTGAAGTGTACGCAATTATGATCACTTAAAAATGATCAGCCTGCAAAAATACATCAACCCACAGTCTTCTACTTGCCAACTCCCATAAAACCCAAGCATCTTAAAAATACAAATCAAAGTAACCCAAGATCATCTCCTGGCCTCCCACTCCCTGCTTTGCTCATTGTTATATTTACTCCTAAATAAATGAGACCTTGCTCGACAGGTTACATTTGGCTAGGTCTCCAGTCATCAACCTTGTCTAAAATCACAGCTAAATGAAAGGGGACAGGGGTAGTTTTACTAGTCAGCCTCCCATCAAATTTCTTAATTCACAGAGGTTACCATACATTCTTTTGTTAAACTGATCTCTCTGGTGTGATTTTTTGTTCTGGGAATGACACCAGATAGTATTAAAATAAAATAATGACAACAATAATAAAGTTTTACCCATCTTTACACTCTCTTCATTGCCCAGTCATTTGTAACAACCAGGGATGAGACTTGCAGACAGAACAAGGCTTCGGTGTCTAACTCTAGATTCTCTCAAAACCAACTATGAAGATGAGATGGGACCAAAGGCAAGGGAAAAAAAAGGCACCTGCATGATGTGTACTCTTTGTATGACTACCAGGGTCAAGGGCACTTTGCTTAATTCTGGGCTCAGGGAACCACTCTAAAGCACTAGATGAGGAACAAAAGGTAATTCCTATCTTCTGGCAGTGGTTGGAACATACTCCAGGTCTGCAAGACCAACATTTAGAACAGCAAAAGATCCAGCAACAGTGAAATGATTTCACTCAATTGGGCATAGCTATCACACACAACAAAAACACAAACACCTCCCTCCAAAACCCAAAAAACCCCAAACCCAGGAATCTACCCAATTTATAGTTTTGCACCAGTCATCAAATCTGCAAATAGTAAAGATGCACACAAAGGTTTCAATACAGAAACAGCAAGAGGTCTGAAAAGTAACTGGTTTAAAAAAAAAAACAACAAACTTTTCAACAGTGCGCAGAGACTAACGTAAACCTTTCCCTGCCTCCCTGCCTCCCATTCTGCTTATGTTTTTTAAAAACACTGTATCTTGAGTGAATAAATGCAGCCCGTAAGATCTTCCTAGCAGGGACTGTGCTACAAACCTATGCGACACGAAGCAGACTGCTGGTAGTTCAGCTCGTGATGGACAGAATTACAACTAGCTGGTAACAATTAAATCACTAGCTAGTTTAAGTGGAGAGAGGCAGACAATTTGCATTACGCTCCCAGTTTATATAGGTCCAGTGAACCACTAGGAATCAGGTGGGAGAATACCACAAATAATAGAGATAGACGAGCATATGCCTGTGAACACCTTGCTAGTGTGCAGTATTTATCACTTCCCACCACCAGACCTCCCACACATCTGTGATATGTCGCACCACGTCCACCACACAGCTGCTCTGACGCAGCGCATCCTCCTAATGCCGCTGCTGTTGCATCCCCAAGTAGTACACCCACTGTCCCGTGCTCCTGCAACGGACCCATGCTCCTCAAGCTGCATCAGCTCCCCCTCTCAGCAAGGTTCAAAGAACAGACATTTTTGAAAACTTCCATCCATCACAGTGATGCGTTCATGGAGAACGTAGGCTGCAGTGCTACAGTCTTGACTAATGCTCGGAAAAAAACAGTCTTGACTGAAAGTTAAAAGACAGAACTGGATTTTCCTTTGCACAGGCTTAAGTTAAAAGCCTTGAGGTGGTCTCTAAAGTTTTAAGGACAGGGAAAAACTCCTCCTGCAGGTACTGAGCTGTAAGTTATCTGCAGCCATCTAAAAAAAACCATCAACCTGACAAGGTTTTGCCTGTCAGACCATTCTGCTCGACATTTCAAACACAGGTATCTTGTGTGGTCTGTCACATTTACAGAATTATGGTCGACGTGTGCCGCAGTCAACAATTAACAGTTCTCTGAACCATAAAGTTTATGTTAGGAATCTACTCCAATACTTTATGAAGTGTAAAACTTCGCACATGGTTTGATGAAGAAATAGTACTCAAAAATGGTTAAAAGAAAGAAGAATATTATTCTTTGAAATATATTACCGAAGAAACAGCATTGCTCCTCTTCCTCTGTTACCCTACACTGTTACAAGGGTCAAAAATAGCTGGCTGCAAAAGGGGACATTTTGCAGAAGTTTAATAGCAGCTCTAACAGGAAAAGGCATTATTTTCAATAAAACAATTGTTTATGAAACTGGAACTATATTAACATTGGAATGTGAAGTAGACTCAAATTTTGAAGAGGGGCTGTTTTTTCAGTCATTCCACTTTCGAAAAGTTCTTGACGCTTTTTTTTTTTAATTAGGTCTTTTCTCATACGCCATGCCACCATGAAACCCACTAGTGCAAAAACTGTGTAGCAAGTTAAAAAGGTCCACGATGTGACTTCACAAATGGTGACTACAGCCCTCAGAGCAGAGTGTGCATATATCCTCTCTAGGGATCTATATTTATGCTTCAACTCTCTTACACAGAGACAAAGGCTTCTGGGCAGCAAATCTCTCCTCAAATTGTGGGTTGTTTTTTTTTTCTTTTGCCCCAGGTTGGAGCTTGGACAGACCAAAACTTTCTAACTCAAAAAGGTAGCTCTCAAGGTGAGTAAGAAGCAGGTATTTTACCCTCAAAATCATCTTCGGTTCGCAAAATCACTATTATTCTGTCTTAAGCATAGATCGATACTATTGTAATAGATTTGCTTGCTCTGCTATAAGGGTCATGAAGATTGAAACGTTATCTGAAAATTGGCCTCAATTATCCTGCTGTTTTTACATACTAACATGCTACCCAAAATTAAAACTTGCATAACTGTATCTTTGAGATGTTTAACATACATTTCCAGTAGCTAAAAATCAAAGACACTTAAAGATAATCCCATGGCAAACAGACATATTTAGAAGATTGTGTTTTTGCTAGAAGAAAAAAATCTGTTTCTTAAATTAAACCACCATCTGTAAATTTGTGCAGTATGACTGTCTTCAAAGAACTGTGAAGAAGTTTAGGATAATCGCTAGGGCACAATACAGTAATTAACCATCCATGGTCAGGATAAGCAATAAACTCTTGATTCCTCAGTACCGTCTCTCAAACTTGGCCAGGCTGGTAAAGATGCTGATGTGGTAATGTCTCACAACATACCAAGATTTTAGGCTCATCAGTTTATCGAAGGGACCCATCATGCAGCCTGACTCCATTCTGACCACCAGTGAGAGACCAAACACCTCAAAAGCTGCACTCACACAGCTTACAAGAAGACTCAGGAGCATCACTACTTTAGTATGTGAACACTTGTGAGGGTGTGATATTGTATCTTAGAGAGCTGAGCATGCCTTCTGCAACGAAGTGAAAAGAAGCTATCTCACCATTAGGAAGAAGATCTTGCAACAACAAATCCCAAGTTCCTTCTTTGCTGCAAATATTAAGATACAGAATTATTATCTGGTACAGAACATGGAGATCAGGCTACTTGGGATGAGTCCTGGTCTCCAAGGTGAACACACACTTTCTGCTCTGCACAATGAGGCAGAGCACAGCTTGCTAAACACTTCACAGACAATATTAAATAATTCTGTCTCAACAAGCTTGCTTCTCAGGTAACTCGTGGAGGTCTTGGTTACATTTTGCTGGACTATTAAGACCTAAATGTAGGATCTCCTGCAGATACCACCTTTCTTCCCCTTGATCAGGAGGAAATGAACCAACCGGGAATGGAAAGGATGCTGGGGAAGGTTGAGCATCCCCTGACTGCAGATCCCCTGCTACCACTAGAGTCAATCAAAGGCAGAGCAAGGGGAAGAAATTTATTTTCATGCAAATTTTGCCAAGGCATGCATATTCTTTTTTAAATTTAAAATAATATCAGCTTAAATGAGCACCATTAATTCTTCTCATAGAAGGCAAGAACAGCTTTCAACTACCCAAGCGTTTTCACTACATTTTGCTGGGGCATAAATTTGATTTAAATATGCAAGTCTATTTGAAACAGTGATTCCTAATTCTTGCCTACTTTGTGGGAATTCTAAGTAGGTCAGACTTCTGGGGCTGTTTTTCAAAAACACCACTGGCAGCCAAATACAAGTTTAGCCCCCCAGAACTGAAGCACTATTAATATGCTTCTGACTGGCAGTTTCCACAACTCCCTCTCTTTTTTTCTTTTTTTTTTTTTTTTTTTTAAGGTATGTGAAAAAAAACTTAAAGAAAATACTCAGATGTAAAGATGCGGCAAAGATGCATATCAACAACGGTGTCACACATATGGCCTCAAGTTGCACCAGGAAGGTTTAGATTGGATATCAGGAAAAATGTGTTCACCGAAAGGGTTATCAAGCATTGGAACAAGCTGCCCAGGGAAGTGGTAGAGTCACCATCCCTGAAGGTATTTTAACAGACGTGTAGATGTGGTGCTTAGGGACATGGTTTAGTGGTGGACTTGGCAGTGTTAGGTTAACGACTGGACTTTACGATCTTAAAGGTCCTTTCCAACCAAAACGATTCTATGATTCCATGATACGAGCTGCATAAAAGGCACTATTAATAAAAACATGTATTTTTATGTACCCCACCCAAATGGTTCCTGGTTATTTCTTAACTAGAAAGAACATTTCTGAAAGATTGATTCAACCTAAAAATGGACCTGTACACATTACAAATTTTGTAACAAGTACGTGCTTGTAAACAAGGAGAATGGATGCAATTAAGGGAAATGTTTTGTGTTTCTTGTAAACGCACCAACCATTTTCCACTGGTTCACTGCTCCCTCTCGAGGCAGAAGTACAGAAGTTCATTTCACCTCTTCCACCTAAACCCAGTGAATTTTGGAAGGGAATTCAGCCCAAGAGCCCCTCCCCTCTCTAGGAGACTAACTTGCAGCCAAAAAGGCTTGCAGATAGAGTAAGTACTGTTTTTGCAATAAAATCATGCGGATCAAGGTTAGATGTCTACCAATAAGGCAACGGACACAGTCCTCCAACAACACAGCTAGGTCAAGGTCAGCTACCACCTGCTTTCCTAGCAGCAGGATCCCTATTGTATGTTAGCTATCTAACTGTTAAAAGAAGCATGTGTTTTCCACTAAATCCACACCACCGTAACTAAAGGTTAAACAGTATATTTATAGTAAGGTTGCTTCTAACTGCTGGGCGTTTATTTTCATTTGTGCTTGAGATTCACTGTCAGACAAGCAAACTTGCACTGATGCACTGGCTTCCAGTCAGTATAAACACCTTCATGGAGGTTTGCAATGGCATTTAAGGAAGCTTCCAAATCAATTTTAATTGACAAAGCTCACAAGCACAACTTGGTTGTAGAATCAAGCCAGTCAATGATAGGCAAGAGGCAGAGTACTTAAGTTTTAAGAACTGTCACCTTACACGTTAAGCACATTAGATCACCTATTCTAGGAGCTGAGTGATCTCCGAAAGCCTTACATATGCATGTGAGCATACAGAGCTATTGAGGACACTGAAGAGGCAAATCTTAACACGCCTCAGTAATGTTATCACAAATCAAACCTAAAACCCTAAGTTTCCATTCAAAACTAAGGCATCAGATAATTTGTTCTACAAATATTGCCTTATCCAAGTTATTCTGTTTCAGGTATTAATGTCCTGCAAAAAAACATTTAAGATTTACTTCATCAAGCTTTTATAGCCTCCTAGAGTTTAAGGACTACATTCACAAGAATAGATACATCACTACACACTAGCAGTGGCATCCACAGACCCTTGCCAAGGCAGTTGTCAGGGCAGAAGCCACCCTATCTGGTCCATGAGAAGAGTAAGATGGATCACAACTGTGGGCAAAACCATGAGCAAACTGAGAAGAATACTGTCCACACTAATCATTAAGGAACTTCAACGATAAATCTTCATTTTCTCTGGAGATTCAAAGCCCTGGAAGCGTAGTGGCAGTAAATTCAGAAACTTCATTCTTAAATACAGCCAGAAATGATGGCAGCCAAACCCATAACCTGTCTTCTATGGACCAGAGTATCCACTAAGGTCATATTTGGGACAATCACATTCAACCCACCTTTGTTCACACAGGATTAAGAGTACACTTTCCTAAACAGCAGGCTAGATTCATGTTCTCTTCCCGTTTTCAGATCATGAACCTTTAGTTCGGTTTTTTCTTATACTGGCACAATCCCTAGAGGAAGGCATAAGGAGATAATTTCTCGTAGCCTGGATGACTGAACTGAACCCTGGCCACAAGCCATGTGCTTTTAACAGCTCAGCTGTGACCACAAAGCTGTGTTTTTGAGCAACAGCGGTTACTCTTCAGCCATTTGTGTAAAGGCAAAGCCATGGATGTACATAAGAAACACTTAGAGCGTGCCAACAACATTCAGGGCCAACCGGACCAAGACGTGGAGATGGCAAGACACCTAACCCTACCACATAGAGGTGCTGAGCTCTTCAGTAGGAATGGGTGCAGGCCTGTGGACAGTACTCTTAGATACCTTTGTGGAAAAGTAAGTGAAATATAGATGCTTTTGCCCACTTGTAAATCCAGTAACAAGTGTTCATGAGCAGAGCAGAAACCTGGTAAGGTCGTTCTTCATTGTGGGAAGGAAACACTTGATAAAATGCAGTGATTAGAAGCTGAAACTAGAGAAACTCTGCCTAAAATTGAGGTCCCTGTTCAAAGATTCACAAACCACTTTGACATTTCACCACCCTGAAATGCAAGATGCAACTGAATCATCACCTGCCATAAAAATGGTGCTGTGCGTAGCATAGCACAGGTTCATAGTGCGCTAATGCTCAGGCCATGTGAATTTCACCCTGTTTCTTGAGTCAGCTGTTTGTCACAAACAATTCCACAAACCAGATGTGGCTTGAGACCTTGCCTGCTCTACATCAGACACAGCTTTTGGAAAAGGCAGAAAATAATCCTGGGAAGTTCTGCAGCATGATGCAGGTGAGAAGAACATCTCACTGCTCCCTTCTTTGCAAAAAAACTACAAGACATAATTAGC
Organism: Nyctibius grandis; assembly: GCF_013368605.1. Classification (NCBI taxonomy): domain Eukaryota; kingdom Metazoa; phylum Chordata; class Aves; order Nyctibiiformes; family Nyctibiidae; genus Nyctibius; species Nyctibius grandis. The sequence goes on along the minus strand of NC_090660.1, from coordinate 69,604,100 downwards.
ATAGGAGATATACAGAGGAAACTAAACCAGACACTCAGGGGAATTGTTACAGTCATCTAATTACTTAAAAAAAAAAAAGTCGAACAAAAATCTCTAATACAAAAAACCCCACACTGGTGAAACAAATTGTGTGTTTATCAAGTCAGTGATGCATCTAACTATCTAATCACTGCAATGCAAGCAGCTCACGTGGAACCATGCACTTGTGTGGACAGCATCAGTACCACCTCTGGTGGCACAACAATTGTCTCTCATCTATTAACCAGTGACAGTAGTGACTGCAGGCTGTACAGTGATTTCCTGGAACTCCTTCATGAACTGAAAACCACGAAAGTTCAGGACTCAGCAACTCACCAGATGGTAAGAGCTGGTTAATTTTTTTTTCTTTTATAATGATGTATCTGTCTGGCATTCAAGAAATCTATTGGCTTTGGATCTTCTGTAAGAACCTCCGATCTGTTGCGTTATGAAGGAACAGTATCAAAATCGTGGAAATAATCTACAACTCCCATTTCTAAATACATATACTGCAAACACAGAAATCACTTAACATAAAGTTCACATGTAAACAAAAAAAACCCCTCCACATTCAGCTGAACAGACTTAAAAGTCTTAAGTTTGTGCTTATATTATGTATGTTTCAAGCCAGCTGAGCTTTTTTGTAATTACCAAGCCCTTATCCAGCAACACACCTGGTCAATGTCAGCATTCCGAGGTAGAAAATACACGATATTGTTGGTGATCTTCTTGGAGAGCCTGAAAATTTCAAACGTAGAAGCCAGTAAAGGAAAAAACAAGAATGGGAAGGGAGAAGTCGCTTTATATTCATTCTTTTTGAAAGCATGACCCAAATTCAATTATTATGCAATTAAGTGCTAGTTAGTGTCCTGGGTATGCGAGTTAGATACTGTTCTGAAACGCAGAAATGAGTATTCTCTAAACATGGAAACTCTTTATTTCACAATTAGTTCCTCAGAAACCAGAAAAAAAAGTTACTCATCTTTTTAGAAAATTTAACTGAACTGCAGAGAAGTATTTGAGAAATTTGAATATAGTTTATTGCTAGTACACTGGTTTGATACTTGTTTTCTAATCCATTTTGCAGTATCTCTCACACATGCATACAAAGATTTCTTTACCCTTACAAATATGGCTACCTTTTAGCCAAAAAGGAGACCACTAAAGTTATTTTGGAAAAAAAACCCCAAACTATACTTCCTATTTAATGAAACTATTATGCTAATACCTTTCCATCTGAATGAGTGCTCACTACCACTGTTAATAAGTTAGCATGGAATTTTATACGTTAATTAAAAGGGTTAATATTTTGCTTGCATTCTTCTGTGATTTCCCAAGTAACAGGCAGGCGCTATGACTGAGAATAGTTAGAGTAAGATATGTTAAATAAAATTTACCTTTTGTGAATGAATTAAGAAGTGGAATTAATGACAAAATCATAGCTCATGTAACTAATTATTGCCTATATACACACAGCACATGGCTATTTGATTACTTCAGGATTTTTAAATAAAATAATATAAAGGACTTAAAACTGCTGAATTAATGCTTTAAGTTAAGAAACTACTACAATTCTCTAAAGAATTTTTTACTTTTACAAATAACTCTTATGACCATTTTTTTTAAAATAAAACATTATAATAAAAATATGTAATTTTATGTGGTCAAAGTCATATAGCAGAGGTTGGGGGAGGAGGCCTAAACAAATGCGACACATCTGGGACTTTAGCTGCTGGTCCCCAGCCAGCCAACTGGGCATGCAAACCTCATGTCACGAGAGGGAGGAGAACAAAGAGAGAAAACTGCTAGTAAACGACTTAAAATCACAACGATGTGTAACTTTGAAAGGATATCCGTCTGGGCAAATCATGGTTTGGATATTGAAGATTTCGGCAGTCGCGTAGTCAGGCCCTCCCCAGGGCGGGCTGAGGAACACAACATCTGCTTGCAGATCAGCAGCCAGCACCATGAAGTCTCCGCACACGAATTCTATCTGATCCGCCACGCCGTACACCTCGGCGTTGTTGCGTGCAAGACTGAGCTTCTCAGGATCGATATCAATAGCGATCACTGCAAACGAAAGAAAGCGCAAACGCACAGGTTAACGTGAACTGCGAATGCCACCCGACCACCAAAAGGACATTTCAGAAGGAAGGTGTTCTTCTGCAACCACCAGATACAAGCCACATCTATAATCTACTGTTGTGCAGTTAAGCAATGACTTCAGGTTTGTAGGTCATGGTAGACATGAAGCTACGGTTCCTCAGCACGGAAGGACCTGCCCTTGCGTGGCAGGAGCAGAGGTTCCACCAAGAGCAGAACCGCTGCATTTACAAACCAGCAAGGGAAGCCACGCAGCTAAGACTGTGAAGGCTCAGCTGTTGTTGCAAACCTGTGAAGCTTTAGCTTTTGGGTGTCATACATCTAATACCACGACAATCCTCCATCTCAGCTCAAGTAGCAGACAGGTAAGGCTGTCCTCACTTCGTTATTGGCAGGAGCCTGACAGCTTAAACGGTGTCCATTAGAAACTTAGTCTTCTCTTTTGTTAAACATTTATCTGTGGCTGATCACATTGCACTGAAAATTGAGTTTAAAAAAACTACCCAGAACAGCCCAAGAAAGATGATACAAGGGCAGCACATAATCATAGAAATAAAAATTTAGCCAGCAAATACAAAAAGCTAAGTGAAATTTAGAAAATAGTTATAGAATGGAACATAGCCTACCAAATTTAATGCAGTAGAAACTATCACTCGTCTTGCTCAGAAATTACTCAGAAGCGTTAGATGAACTGGTATTTTACCAAAGTGACAAGTAGAAGAATATCAAGTAGTCGATGTTTTTACAGAAAGCACCCTCATGATTCATTGCAGTGTCATCAGCTGGCAACAGGAACTTACACTAATATTAAGTTATCACCACTTTTCTGTATTTGGTTCTGGTGCACCTGCAGGTGATCCCATTCAAGTGTTTTAAGTACTATTCATACGTAACCTGCTTTTGAGTACACAGACTTTGTGTAACAGTTGGGAAAATCAGTAGCTTTGTGGTGTCTCTGAAGGCTGGTACTGCAAACAGAACTCAAACTTCCCTTACCAGCAATCTTCAGAGCATCTGACAGACTAGCTACTATGCCATGTAAAAATAACTTTGACTAGTACAACACAAATCCAACTCTGACTTAAAATAGAAAAGCAGTTTTACAGGTCCTTTTTAAAAGCAAAAAACTCATATTGTGAGTCTGATGAAGCAAAAAAGCTTCTGTTGCTTCAGAAGCACTAAAAAAAAAAAAAAAAAAAAATCCAGGAACAAAGTCGATACTCAAATCTTTAGACAAGAAGATCGAAGAAACAAAATAATGCGCTCTATACCACACATGCTTACCTCTTTTTGAGGTCAATGCAAACTGAATAGAGTTTCCTCCAACCCCGCAGAACGCATCCACTATGATATCGCAGTTGAATGACTGACTGACGCGGACAGCAATATGCTCAGCTATTTTCTCAGGAGTAACGGAAAACCAACCCTCTGCAAAGGAAAGGGAAGAAGTGTATTTTTGCCTTTTATTTCAAGGTCACCTAAATTAAAAACAAACATGTGACACCCCCCACAACTGAAGGTTCAGCGTTAATCCCAACAATTTTGGATTAACGCATTCGACCAGGAAATACAGGCTTTGAAGCTGATAAACTCTGGTCAGTCCAGCGATTTGCTACGCAAACAAAATCTCACTGAAGCAAACAGATATGCCTGAATCTCGGTGATTGTTTGTTGAACTTAGTGCTGAGGATTCTGGCTTATCAAGGACAAGTCCACTGAGGTATCTACAAAAAGCTTTATACATCACAATTACGCTCCGTAACAAATAAAACCAGAAACATACTCTCTCCTATCCAACACGTTATTTTCTTTACAGCAATGTCTGGCCTGCCAAATAATCTATGTGTTTATGTGCAACAGTATTAGAAGTGAAAGGCTTACAAAACCAACAAACCCAAGTTTCAAAAAAGCAGTAATGCTAATTGCTCATTTACTTATGAATTTATGATTTGGAAGTGGTTTCCATGCAAACATGGAAAAAAGTACCCTTGAAAGCGACTGCTGACAGTGAGAAAAAAAAAACAGAACAAAACTAGATCCATCAGCATATTTTGAAGTTTCATAATATTATTTTATAAGATACAGAAATAGAAAAATGTCACCGAGTTTTTGAAAAAGTCCTGAACAAGCATAATTTGCGTACAACGTGATCTTCGGCAAACATCAGGACTAATGCAAACAGAGGTGTCCAATGCTAGAAGCTCTACTGAAGTCCAAGACTTCTGTTCGTCTGCCTGCTGAGGGATGGAATCTATCCAGAGGTGCAAATACACACTCAGTAATGCTCCCCTTATAAGAAAATAAGTAATAAACTGCAAGAAGTGCTACAGGTTTGGATACGTCTTACACCACCAAATGAGTGCACTTTGTACTAAACACACCTCTGTCTAGTTTAATTCCCTCATCAAACCGAGAGAACAGCCGGTAGCGCTGTGCCCAGTACTTGGCCAGCTCTGGATCAGCAGCAATTTCAGCAGGTATAGCTCCCAGTGCAATTTTATTCCTTCTCCTCCTTTTTTTCTCCTTCTTCTTTGCAGTAATTTTTTCATCTACAACTGGAAGACACTGAAAAAGTTAACAATTACTGTTCTTGGAGGCTAGGAATGTAATCGGCAGAGTTAACATATAAAATGCTCAAGTTTAACAACACTCCTAAATGTCCTTTATTACCATTTGCCAGATTATGAAGATTACTGCTTTAAGTTAAAAAAGAGCATCCTAGATACATATATATATCAAGGGAATAGTGTTACCTGTCAGGTATCTGTCGAAGTCCTAAAAAGCGTAAGACTTTACCCATTATATAAGAATCTTAACAGGCTAGCCATCATCTTCAACTGATGACAATAAACTCTACATAGTGAGCTAACAAGTAGATCCTACACTAATTTAATGCCCATATATAAATAAGGAATAAAAACCAATCTATGCATGAGTTTTACAGTAGAAATATAACATAACTAAGTTACCGTGGGAAGGATTAAACTATATGCAGAAACCTGAATAATCCTCCAGTTTCCTTTGTTTACAGCGTTATAGAAAGGTTCATACTATAGATGATTTTATTTTTCCTAGAAAGTAATTTTAACATCACGTGCTCCCCAAAGCTCAGCAATGTGCATCTGAGAACCTAAAACCTGATGGTTCGTGCACCTACCTAAAGTTAATCAGTCTCATTCTTACAGGGGGAAAAGGGTGTGAATCGGAGACCTGTTAGATCACATCTAGGATCAACAATGATTGTTTATCTATAAAGAAATACTGCCAATATTAAAGACAAGACCTGGGATTCTGGTGCCCCAGGAATAAGCTACTTCCATTAGCACTGCTCTCAATCGGCCTCATTACCCCTTGTACCTAACGAGTCTCTTTGAATAAACAGAATAAATAAATACCACACAACACTGTAATTTGGGAAGGCAGTATTAAGTCCACTGCCAATTCATTTCCAGTTTGTAGGAAGCAGATGTACCTTGGCTGACATCCTCTGTCTCTGCCTGGAGATAATCAGGAATATCCAGAGAGACCAGCTGCCGCCCGCAGCCACGCTCCTGCCTCCCCGCACCCTGGCCAGAGCCGCTCGCTGCCGCCTCCTGTGCTTCCTCCTCAAGGTTACTCCTTCCAGGCTCACAACCAGCTGCACTGGAAGACAGTGGCTTTTGGTTTTCAGCATTCAGTGCCACAGTATGTGGGGCAGCAACGCCTTCCTGATCCTCCGAGTCGCTGCTCGCGGATGATGCCTCCTCTTTACCCTGAGGGGAGGCTGTCTGGGATGTGGCTTCTTCCCCAGGTTTATTAACCTGCTTTAGGAACTCTTCCACCTGAAATTGTCAAATATCATAGATGATTAGACTGCTAACCAGCTTACTTCTGAACTGTAAGGCTAGTTTAAAAGCATTAGAGTTCAAAAGCACCTGCCATGCATGCACTCTCAACCACATATATTTTGAAAATAAAATATCCACAGTCAAAATATTAAGGACAATACACAAGTCCTTAACTCTGCTCCTTTTTACAACATTTAGGAAAAAGTTGTCTTTGGGAACTAGATACCAGCTACCTGCAAAAGAGAAACTCCACAAAAACAACTGATAAATGCAGTAAATCACTCTCACGTAATATCTGAAACATAAATAGCCAGACTGACCAAGACTACTGCTTTTTTAATTAACTATCTTGTCTCTGATCAGCATTCAAAGAAGCTGTACACTGTCTTCCAGGTTTGGATAAACAGGTAAAATTAACTTCATACATGAGTTGCATCAGCTTCAAGATGTACCACGTGGCGCACGTGCTAAAGCGTTCTGCTGCACAGTAGAAAACTCAACATTACATTCTAACCAACATGCAGATGCTAGTCCTAACTCTTCACAGGCATACGCAGATGCTCACTTTTATGTTAGAGTTGCTCCGAGTGGCACTAGGCCTGGGGCAGGTCCTTACCAGAAAGTCTGAGGAAATTTATAACTCTTTTTTTTCTACACATAATTAAAGTTGCCCTTGAACTATACTGGCTTCAGGTACAAGATGGTCAAGTCTTTGATCAAAAATTATAGCAATGGGACTAGAGCTCAATTCAGTATGTACCATCACTACCAGAAAAGAGTTTTTTGCACTTCGATGTTAAGGAATGCCAAGCATCCCAGAAGGCGGCAAAGTAGCACTTAAAATCTGAAGTAAAAGATTTTTAAGAGACTCAACTAAGAAAAATCTACAGTGAACAAGTTATTCTCCTCATTACTGATTTCTGAGTTACAAAAAAAAATATTTAAGCATAAGGTTATAGGTGAAAATAAATGCAGGTAGGGGTAGAAGCAAAAATGTTGATACAAATTAATAAGAACATGGAGTTGCATAAAATACACTAAACTACATGAACATTTTTCCCTCACTGCTGAAATGGCAGCACTAACAAATGTCCTCACGTGCATTTTAAAACCAGAGATACTTTTAGTAACTACAAAAACCTACACACACCTCTAAAGGAATGATGCACCCGGATGTTAGGAACAGCTTTCACATAACTTCGCCATTAAGCTCACACTCCTCTTGATAGATTGCCAAGAGTCCACCAAGGCCTTTCCATATCCACCCTAACCTAACTACTCTTCACCTAAGCAGGAAAAAAAAAAAAAAAAAAAAAAAAAAAGAGCAGTGGACTGACACTTAAGAAATGCCACCTACTTTTTTTTTTTCATAATTCAACAACAGCTAAGTGAGCAGATAAATCTACGAATTACAGCAACACTAACAATTAAACCTACCTTCTTCAAAGTTTTATTTTTTTTGCTAGACATTTCAGATTCCTCTGTAAAGAAGATGTGTGTGTTTTTGCTCTTCCTTGGTTTACGCATATCCAAGAATTTGTACTTGATTTTTGCTTTTTTCTCCAAGTACTGCACACTTCGGTGGGTAAAATCTGGAATTCCACCATACCTGAAATTAAAAAAAAAAAAAAAAAAAAAAAGAAAAAAAAAAGAAAAAAGGACTTAGTTGGTTAATTTCCAATCTGGAAGCTTTAACAAGAATGTTGATGTCTACAGAAGATGATTTAGACTAAGCCATTTCTTTATGAGACATTTGCTCCACTTTTAAAATACATGTTAGCGGATGTAGTTGCAAAACAATGTACCTTCACGAAAACTTACAAATATTTTTATTTGAAAGTGTTTACCCGAATTGGTTTTAGATTTTTTACATTTTTTTTTTCTAATAGGTGTAGAACTTTAGGTGGAAACAATTTCCCAGATGAGCCTGAAGAATAGGAAATGAAAAAATAGCTTGATTACTAGAATATAACATCTTTTTGGTGTTTTAAAGAACTTCCAAAAGAGCTACTTTTGTCTCCTGGCAAATGCGATTTACAAAAAAAAAAAAGAAAAAGAAATACAGGCAATTCACTTAAATAGTTTTTATAAAGTAGAACAGAGACTGTCAACTACAAACCACACCCTTCTTTGAAACATATACATATATGTACTAAAAAACTTGCACCTTGCAGAAGCGCTAGACCTAAGCTACAATCCACCTGTGCCCTATGATGTTACTTATACACCACTGGCCACCATATCTTTAGGTCATACCACCAAAAAAGAGATTTCATTGGTCAATACCCTGGCAACACTTCATTGGTATAGCAACATTTTACTAGTATAAAGCAACCTCATTCCAATATAAAACAGCTATAAAGCATGATCTAAGCTCATACGACTCCAAATTGAGAGGGCCATTCATTGTCAGAGCCTTTAAACATCCCTAATTTAAGTAGCTGACCAGCCATTTAATGTTTACACAACTGGAAGCACCTTACGACTTACACTTCTGTTTCAAAGCAATTTTCTTGTTCTTTAATTAGTCTCTGTAACTTTGCATCTCCCTCTCTCTCTAACCAAAGGATGACAGTTTTATTAAGAGCAGAGACTAACTTTGGAAATCATCTTCAAAAGTTTAACAAAATGGGAATGGAGATGAATGGTCTATTTGAATAATGACAAGAGAGCTGACTTGCTACGAAGAAACTCTCATCTCCTCATAAGCAATTACTTTTGTCCTGCACCACACTTGAAACCCAAAACAGAGCAGGTTTCCTCAGGATCTTCCACTGGGTTCTCATCCACATCCAGTTCATGGCTAGGAAAAAATGCAGATGACAAAGTTACTTACTGTAAAAAACACTCTTATTTTACAGATATACCACTAAGAAATGCATGTATTGAAAACATTTAAATGTGGGCTTCAGTAAGTTCTTCCTCACACTGCTGAAACCAAGCAAGGCAGATAACAGCAGCCTATTCATATGCACAAGCACGTATTTTTTTTTTCCCCAACTCTAGGTACACATGTTCTTCTGTTGGGGTTATAATATTCCAACTATTCCAAAGGACCTCTGAAAATATTTAATATCAAGCCCTACATGGAACTGATGAAGACAGTGTTTGTTCACCCTATTTCCAAATTACCTTCATCATCTATTATGTTGTCTATATTATTATCTATTATTAATGCTATGGCAACAGCAAAATATTAGAACAAAACCAAAGCTACATCATTAGCAGATAATAATTCCATCCACCCCTTCACCTTTGAGTTTGTAAAATTATTAAAACAAGCCATCTCATCATCTTTGAGGCTATAAATTTTTAGAAAAGAAAGAAAAAGACTGTGACAAGGCAGAGATTAGCTATTTTATGATTGCCATAGCACTGAGCACTTTACTGGCAACATAGAATTCAGTTAAAAACCACAAATTATTTACTATTATTCTTGTATCATCTACACTAATTAGACCTAGTTAAGAAAGTTGTCCTATCCAATTTAACACTCTTGTATACTTCAGTGGCACAAGAAGAGTACCATCACCTTGCACAGTCATCGAGGCCAGACATTGTTTTCGTAAAGCAACAGAAGAGAAGAAATATCTACCGCTTGTTGCCAGGCAAAGTGATAAGCAGTGATGGAAGACTATGTGGTTTTGTACTAAAGGTTGAACTCACAATCTCAATCAAACAAATAGTTAACTGTAAATCAGAAGGCTTCTGGACCTGGGCTTCTTGAGAAAAAAGCTCGTCTAAATTTCATGACTTGCCTTCTTTTGACTTTGGCATGTCTGTATTCAGGAGGCTCTTCATCCTCATCTTCATCTCTGTCACAAAGAAGCAACTGTTCTTTGTCATTTGAATTTGAGCTACACGACCCCTGTGAACCTAAAAAAGATAGATGAGATCATATTTTCCTTCTGCAAAAATTAATTCCTTATGTTCCTGTCCCCAAAGTACATCTGCAGCTACAGTTAGGTTGTGTAACATATCTGAATCTGACAAATAAGGCACAAGTGCGAAACACACATATCTATCTTTGTTTGAGGGACAACATAACAACACAAGCTTCCAGTATTAGTTACACTGTAGAGTTAATAATCTTCAGCAGGACCAACTTCAAATTATCTCAGCTCTCCAAGAAAAATAAAACACCTACAGGTACAAATTCAAAACAGTTTCTTCCTTGTTCATAAATTTTGTTTCCATTTCATCAGCTATGCAAAGATATTCACATACATTTACTAAGAGAAAATTCCAACACTCCTTTCATTTCTTGCTGGAAAGGAGATTTTCCTTCCACCTCTCCTGTTCCAACTCTACTATAGGATCAAGACAGGACCACATCTGCTTCTTCCTTTCTTAGAAAGTCGCTAGCAGCGGACTCAGAGGTTTCCCACCAAACTAAAGTCCCAAGCTGCTGACACTTAACTCGGGTGCTTTATCCCTCCTCTTCAGCAGGAGAAACAACAGTCAGGAAAGATGTCACCCTGCTGCTTACAGCTGGCAGGAAGAACTGGCAGGCAAACGAGATGGCTCTCTCCTTTCTCTGCACGTGGAACTGGCTGTCAAAAAAGTCTCCAGCCCAGTCTTGTACCTCCCTCACAGAAGCTCTTCCAGTGGTGTAAGGCACAGCCACTGGCTTTCACCATACTACTGCATTATCTAGCACTTTCACTTGTTAGCACTAGCTGTGAACGTATGAATTTGGAGTTGTAATGATGACTGCACCTCACTGCCTAATTGATAACTTAATGCTGGAAAGGACCTCTGGAAGACGTCTGGTCCACAGTAACACAGTAAAACAAAAAAAGAGATTAATTTCAAGTATGGCATTTTTAGACAGAAGGCAAAAAAAAAACCCCAACCCCAGAACCACAGAACTATTTTTTTTTCCCTCAAAAAAGCTGTTCTTAAAATTTGTCAGATTCATGAGATCATCAACCTGAGTTTTCATTCATTTTAGACAATCACTGAGACGACACATCAGCTGAATGACACAGCTGCAATACCAATACTATGATAAATAAATAAATATGCACTAACTCTGCTCTCTCACCCCTTTCTGTAGCACATTTGAAGATTTATGAAGTACCTGTTCTGTTAAAATCACTTCCAGCTGAAGAACATATTCAATATACAGGTTAGAGAGGAGAGAAATCACTCGGAGAAGCAGAAGGAAGAAAAAGGAATCAAGTACGCAGTCATTCCACAAAATACTTGATCAACTTTTTAAAACTGGCATAATACAGACATGCCCTTGTTTCTTACATATAACCACCTACCGAAATTCTAGTGGAATCAGTTTTAGCTGATTTTGTATTACCTGACTGGTTAATACTTTTATTTTCACAAGATGCATTCCTTTTCCTGGTTCCTCCATCACAGGGCTCCTTCTGGCTTTCACTGTCAGACGAACTACGCTCTTGAGGACTTTGCTGGGCTACTGTTAGAGCTGCACTGCTCCGCTCTGCTTCCTCCAAATTCAGATTTAAATTACAAATCCCAGAGATTATTTCACTGTGGGGGTCAGCACTTGAAGGGAGTGTTTCCTCACTTCTGGTGTTAGAGGGAGACAGCTCCAGGCTCAGCACTTCACTGTGTTCAGCCCCTGGACTAATCAAGTCAATTTTTCCTGAAAGACCCGTCTCCTGGGTAACCCCATCAGCTTCCACGTTGTCACCATGTGAGCTCTCAGTAGTCCATCCTTGACTTGTCCAGTACTGAAACTGTTCCCAGTAATACCAATACAGTTCGCTATAATGCTGCTCCCACTCTTCCCTGGTGTCTGGAATATTCCAAGGCTCCGAGGCTGTTGTGGTCTCACGTGATGAGACCTCTTGATGCTTCTCCAGCCAGCTCTGCCAAAGAAGGCCCTCTCCATACTCGCTCCAGTACTTCTCCCATTTTTCTTTAAGTTTGCTGGGTGAAGTCTTATTTGCAAGACTTTCTGAACTTTCACGGTTGCCTTCACTTACAACCTGAGCTTTGCTGCTGCGCTCACGTTGCTCTGTAGCTAAGGCCAGCTCACCAGAAACGGACTGGGTAGGACCACCACAAGCTCGATCCTGGCATTCCTGTCCCATTTTGTCCTTACGTTTTTGCTGTAACTCTTTTTTCTTCTTTTTCTTTTTCATAATCTTCATGTTACTTCTCTTTCTATAATTTTCTGGTGCCTAAATATAACGGAAAAGCATAATTGTAAGTCCACAACGTATATGCAGTCTTTTCTTGTCCTCTCTCCAAGCACATTTCTGTTTTTGTTGTAACCCTCCCTCTCACTGCAATCCCGCTGTTAGCTTTCTCCCCACAAAAAGTTGTGCGGTTATGGGTCTGATAGGGCCCTGCTGGCATAACCTTGGCTCACACTTCTGAGGAAATTGTGAGAAAGATCTGTGAAAAAGTTTGCAGAAAAATGCACAAGAAAAGGCAGAACTGCAGACAGAAGTGACTGCCGAGAGGGAAGTCATTAGTAGCTCCAAGATTCAAGAGGAAAGACATCAACATGAAACGCTATAAAATCCTAAAGGGAGGTTAGTCAGGAATTGAGGGGTCACTGGGTTGAGCTCAGCAGTACAACAGTATCTCAGTAACATCAAGGACCTGTTCTGGGGGGCTGTGGAGGACAACCCTTACCATCACCTAGTATCTGCCTGGCCAGCAAATGCTCTTCAAGTGCCTTATTAGGACAGTGAACATGCAATGCTCAGCCTAACATTGTTAAATCCTTGCTATCTTTGAGTGCTTTAAACAAAAAAGCATCACTTTATGCTTAAAAGTTCTGTAAATCCTGCAGCTGAATCTCTGTATGCCTGGCTAAGGATGCCTGAAGACTCTGACCCAAAAGAGGGGTGTAATGCTCCTCCCATCTCAAACTGATCTCCAAGTTGGCTAACAGAAACACGAGCAAACTGCCTCTTCTCCAAATGGGTGGCCCTTTCATTTGTGCAATGCATCCATTTCACTTGTTAGAACAAACTCAACCTACTACAGTTTTCTGGTGGAACAGAAGACAGAAACCTGTTACTGAAAGGAACCACTAAGGTAACTTGTTGGTGTCATCAAATACAACTCCACTTGTTTCAGTGAGGCTTCCTGTGCTTACAGATACAAACAAGATAAAAACATCCAAGAAAAAACAGTTGTTCTATCAGATAAATCTTCCAATTTTTTTCATAAACTGCCAAATTAAGTTTGGCAGGTAAAAAGGTGGAGATGATGAGGGACTATAACTCACATGGGCAAAAGACTGCAAACGGACAGATATTACTGACAATGTCTCATCAGCTGCAATCCCTAGATTTGCTGCATTGGCAAATGCATCTGATGGACTATAAAGAAGTTCGGTTCAGAGAACTGTCATGAATCTTTCACCCACATCCCTCGTAATGTCATGTTAGTACAGACAGTGCAAAGCACAATGCTTAGTAGTAATCTAGTAAAAACAGACGTTATCTTCTCATTCAACTTATTTGCAGTATTACTACAAAAGAACAAAAATTTCATGTCTACTTTGGGCTTGAAGCTGGATGCCTGTAAGGTCTATTTACGTGCCATCAATTAAAATCATGTACAAGTTTCTCCTATTTATTTACAAATTAATCAGGTCAGCACCACAGAGTGCTCTGCACAAAAGTACTCTGTCACTGCCAGGGAGGTCTGTATTCCATAAAGTGGACAATGTGGATATCCCACTGTCTTTTTCTCATCTGTGAAGAACTTTAGTCTTCCTCTAAAGCCCAAATGCTCCCTATGGGAAGCAGAGCACCCAAGCCTCTCTCTTGCCCTTTGGAACAGCCTGGCTTTACCAGTGGCAAGGGGGATCTGAGAAACTAGCTTTTTATATTAGTATCTAAAGCTGAATGGTTAAAGTAGACAGTGTGAACACATATGCTCAGATTGGAGTGTACCAGTTGTCCTGATGCAGAACATCAGTGTTACCACGGCTGTTCTAAACTCTCTCTCTCTAGTAGCAAAAGCAATATAGATATGGAAGCATAAAGCACAGCCTGACCCTGTTTAGTCAAATTGGCAGGTGGACTTTACGAACTGCACAGACCACGGTGCCGCACTTCAAGAAAGATGTTGAAGTGTTGGAGCGAGTCCAGAGGAGGGCGACCAAGCTGGTGAAGGGTCTGGAGGGTCTGACCTACGAGGAACAGCTGAGGGAGCTGGGGTTGTTTAGCCTGGAGAAGAGGAGGCTCCGAGGTGACCTTAGTGCAGTCTACAACTACCTGAAGGGAGGTTGTAGTGACGTGGGCGTCGGCCTCTTCTCCCGGGCAACTAGCGATAGGACAAGAGGACACAGCCTCAAGCTTCGCCAGGGGAGGTTCAGGTTGGACATCAGGAAGAATTTCTTTTCAGAAAGGGTTATTAGACATTGGAATGGGCTGCCCAGGGAGGTGGTGGAGTCACCATCTCTGGCTGTGTTTAAGAAAAAACTGGACATGGCACTTAGTGCCATGGTCTAGTTGACAGGGTGATGTAAGGGCAACGGTTGGACTCGATGATCCCTGAGGTCTCTTCCAACCTGATTGATTCTGTGATTCTGTGATTCTGTGTGTGTTGCTAGGAGTACCCAAGGCTGGCAGCTTAAAGCCAGCTCGGATATATTTCCATGAACTGCAGTCCCCAAAATAACTGAGGGGTAGACATGCCCTTACATTTGGAAACACAAAGTAAACAAAACAAATAAAGCAAATAAAGATTTACCACAAAGTCCCCGTGGGCAGACTGCCCACCAAACTGAAGAGGCAATCCCATACTCTTCATAAGCTCGGCCTCCGAGTCTAGTTCAACTTCTTCCACGTTGACAGCATGATTAGTATCCACCTTTAATATCGCATTGGGACAACAGTTCTCCTCCTCAGATGCTTGTTCCTCCCCTATTAACAAATTGTATTAAGTGAATACAATCTGGTTCTGATACTTCAATGCATCAGCATGGCCTACAAAACTTAGTAGAACTGCCTCTTAAGCTTCCTTTCCCATTTAAAATTTTCCTCAGAAATACCTCAGTTTCTGAATAACTATCAGTAGGAACCAAAATCTAACTTCAACAGCCAAAACATTGCACTGGGTCGCGCTGAGATGGAGTTTACTTTCTTCAGAGAAGCCTCTATGGTGCCGTGTTTGGGATTTGTGGCTAAAACAGCATGGATGGCACATCAATGTCTTGGTTATTGCTGAACAGTGCTTGCACAACATCGTAACTTATTCTTTTCCCCACTCTTGCCCTCCTCAGCAAGAAGGCTGGGGTGGGCAAGAGATCAGGAGGGGACACAGCTGGGACTGCTGACCCAAACTGGCCGAAAGGATAGTCCATACTATATAATGTGATGTGCAGCAATAAGGACTGGGGCAGAGGGTGCCGGTGGCTTGGGGTCAACCCACCACAAACATTCACCTCAATAACTTGCAGAGCAAACTACAATAATGCCCAGCAAACAACAGAAGAGTTAGTATTATGCAAAGAAAATTCTTTACAGGAGTTTTTTTGGCATGTATCACAGCAAACTTAAAAGAAACTGACGGTTTTGTTACAAATCTTTCAAACACACTAACAAAGATAATACAATTTTACAAAAGTGTAATATGTGAACTACGGAATCTAATAATCTCAGAAATAACTGATCAACTATTGAATCACTTCTTGCACATCCATCAAATTTTTAAGCAACATCATATGTGTATAAAATGAGAAATACCACCGAGAAAGTAGGAACAGTATATTGATGAAAACTATGAAACCCATGAAACCCGAAAGCTCTTGAAACAGTTTTTTTTTCAGGACATATTTACTACCAAATTATCACACAGCACAAGACTCTTCTGTTTTTAACTGATGACTCTCATCACAATTCAGTCACATACGCACAAAAACACAGTTTACATTCTCCTTCTTCACCCCACTCACATTGCCTCCATCTAACCTGTGCTAATAATTCCCAGCTTCTATGGACACTCCTTTCTGTTCAGGCATCTTCCTTTCAAATCAAGCTATTATATGATGCTGGAGCTAGCAAGACAGCAACGGAAAAATCAGATACCAAAGGAATTATGTTCAGATAGGCCTATGAGGGGAATTTGGGAGGATGGAGCAAAGAAATGGCATTGAATTTGCCAAAGCATCTACCATGATTATTCCTAAAATACAAGAAAGTAGGGAGAGACTTACTCCTCCATTCCTCCTCATAGGATTCCTCGCGTGCGTGCAAATCATGATTTCCCCCATCAGGGCTATTGCTTCTTCTCTACTTCTGGCCCAGCAGATTAATCAGCAACAGTTAATGTCCTAGGCTGTGGCAGAGGCAGTAGGACAGTATTGCTCCCAAGCAAACATCTAGGATCTGCAGACCCTCCGTTATATAATTAATTTTGAGTTAGCTGAAATTATGATTTGAGAGTAGGTCAGGGGCCTGTGAGCTAATCTGCTCTGTGCAGCAGGTGGAGATTATGTGATCTGGTAAATCTGCCTGGACAAGAATAAGCATCTCACCTGGTTTGACACAAAATTCCACATCAAGATTATGGTAACTTGAGAGCTATGCAAGTGCTAAATTATTATTCACATCTATCCCCATATCAAAAGTACTGAAAAACAAGCTAGAAATAAGAACAAAAGTATAGGTTAGTAGTTATACAGTCCTACTGTATGTACCTTAAATAACCACAGATAACTCACTTTAAGTATGACTGCATATCATATCGCACAGTACATTTTATTTCCTTACCTGTACTGTCATTGTCGTCTTTGACGTAAAATCCTTTTAATCCCAATTTATATAATTTTCGATCTCTGTAAAAATGAAGACAGTAATTGATGCAGGAGGTCATCATTAAAGCAACTTTTTTTACAGTAAAAACAATCGTTCACTGGAAAAAACCTCCCCAGGGATGTGGTAAAGTCTTAATTGCTGGAGGTTTCAAGACGCAACTGGATGGGGTGCTAAATAACCTCATCTAGGCTCCCTTTCCCACAGAAGGCTGCACCAGATGATCTTTTGAGGTCCCTTCCGACCTGGGCTGCTCTATGACTCTAAATATACAAACCAAAGAAAGATCCGAAAAAGGCAACACTTTAAAGCCTGATGGGAAAGCCTACACAAGAGATGTTCACGAAATGCTGCTGCTATGCAGAATACTCCGGAATTAAATTTTAGGCCAACAAAAGATTCTGCTTAAGTAGAATTGAATGTCTTCAGCCCAAAACTGCAAATATCTCAGCCAGAACTGCAAATATCTCAGCCATCACGTAAAGCTGAAGGCACCTCATCTCTGCAAACGCCGGCATTAAACACGGAGTGTATTTAACATCAACAGCTCCGGCAACGGGCACGACCCCTTCTCCCAAATCAGAGGAGAGACCAAGACGAGAAGAGGTCTCCCAAAAGGAGAAGAGGTCTTCTCCCAAACCACGGCTCTGGCACGGACAGCCGGCGAGCAGCACCTCTCCCCCTCGTTCACAAACCCGCTCCTCTTCTCCGGCTCGGGGAGGCTCCAGGCCCCCCCGCGCCCGCCTTGGGAAGGGGAGGAGGGCGCGGGGCGCCCGCCAGAGCCCCGGCCGCGGCAGGGAGGGAGCGCTGCGGGCTGGGCCCCGCACGGCCCCTACCCCAGTCGGGGGCACGGCAGCGCTGCCCGCGCCCCCCCGAGCGGGAGCGGGCTCCGACGGGGCGGGATCGCTGCTGCCCGCCGCGCCGCCCCCGAGCCCGCTCCGGCAAGGGCCCCCGCGGGAACCCGCGTTCGGGCGGGCTCCCTCCGCCCCCGCTTTCTCCCCCCCCCGTCCCCCCATAACTGGTATCGTTTGGTAAACACAACCTACAGGGACCCTTTTGCGCACCTCGCCCCGCACGCAGCCGCCACAGCCGCAGCAGCACGGCCCTGCCCCGCGCACCCCCCAGCGCAAACCCCGCCCCCGGCCAGGGGGGACGCGGCCCCGCGGGGCCCACCCGCCCGGTGCCGGCGGCCAGGCCGCTACTCACTCGACGAAGGCGCGGGAGCAGAGGCAGAGGATGCTCCGCGCCGCCCCGGCCCGCAGCAGCAGCTCCGCCACCAGCCGCCCCCCCGGGTCCTGCACCATCCCTGCGGGCAGACGCACGCCGCGGCACGGCACGGCCCCGCCGCTGCCTTCCGCCGGAACTGCCGTGAGCGCCGAGCCCGCCCTGAACCCGGCCGGCTGCGGCCGAGAGGGCGGCCCGAGCGGAGCCGAGCCGAGCCGAGCTGAGCCGAGCCGAGCGGAGCCGAGCCCAGCCGCCGGGGGGCAATTTTGTCGGGGGCAATTTTGACGATTAGATATGAGTGATCTGGCACGTGAGAAAGTAATTTTATGTGGCAACATCGTCTCAGTGAGAATTAAACTCTTATAGTCCCCAAAACCTTGCACTTCTAGTCCTTGTTCAGCATACAACTTTTTTTTTTGCTTTTATTTTGAAATACATGAAGCTGTCCCACCTAGATTCGATATTTTCTTTAAATGGGTGATAAGCCAAACAAAAGTTTAAAAGGACATAAAGAAAACATGATATCCAGGTGTGTTATTTACGTCTGTTGCTTACTATATGGTGCATTTTAGATCTCCTAATTGCCGCTTTAAAGACACAATTCTCAACCTTCTAGTAACGGGCAGAATCCTCTAATTATGCTGTAGCTGTACTCAGATTATGTCCTTAGACAAATCTGTGAGAGATGCAGGTTCTTGTGATCATTGTGGTTGCCTTAGCTGTGATGGTTTGTTTGGTATTTTTGCAGTTACAGTGAAATAATGTGCCCTTTTGATCAAGAAGGCCAATGGTATCCTGGGGGGCATGAGGAAGAGTGTGGCCAGCAGGTCGAGGGAGGTTATCTTCCCCCTCTACACTGCCCTAGTGAGGCCACACCTGGAGTGCCATGTCCAGTTCTGGGCTCCTCCGTTCAAGAAAGACAAGGAACTACTGGAGAGAGTCCAGCGGAGGGCTATGATAGGTGATCAAAGGACTGGAGCATCTCTCTTCTGAAGGAGGCTGAAGGAGCTGGGTCTGTTTAGCCCGGAGAAGACTGAGGGGGGATCTTATCAATACTTACAAATACTTTAAGGGTGGGTGTCAAGAGGATGGGGCCAGACTCTTCTCAGTGGTGCCCAGTGACAGGACAAGGGGAAACGGGCACACACTGAAACATGGGAAGTTCCATGTGAATATGAGGAAAAACTTCTTTACTTTGAGGGTGACAGACCACTGGAACAGGCTGCCCAGGGAGGTTGTGGAGTCTCCTTCTCTGGAGATATTCAAAACCCACCTGGACGCGACCCTGTGCAGCATGCTCTAGGGGAACCTGCTTTGGCAGGGGGTTGGACTAGATGATCTCCAGAGGTCCCTTCCAGCCCCAACCATTCTGTGATTCTGTAATAACACTGTTAAGAAGTAATTACTTCACTTTCACAGAAGCGAAGCAAAAGTGTTCAAGAGAAAGTCTATTGAAAAACAAGAAATAAAGAGGTGCTTCAGTCACAGCTCCATGTCCTTTGATTCCAGGACAGAATATGAATTTTAATTTCTCTTATTTTTATACAGTGAAGGGCTCTGGGTTCTTTGTTGTTGTTGTTTTGTTTTCTTTTGGTTTGGTTGGGGGTTTTGGGGGACTGCGTGTATTTTTGTGGGTTTTTTTTGGGGGTGGTGGCATCTTTTCTGTATAAACCAGGCCAAATAAGCATATGTGACATTTCACTAGAGGGGAGAAATTCCCACAGAACAGATAACTGTTTTGTTGCACCACTGGAGAGTCCCATCAGTTATTGCTGGTACCTTTAATTCCTACATAAAGAATCTCCCAGCTCACACTTGGAGGCAAAAGCCAGAAAGACTAGAAAGGTAACAGATAACTTTAATAATGCTTGTACAGTGGATCCAATTGTTCCCTGGTTCCATATGTCTTCACAGCCCAAACGAATACTGTCAGTGCCTGCTGTCTCCAAAGCACCTTTGAATCCCATGGGAACCATAATTAATTGGAACAGTACCTCTTTGGTCTTGCCAGTTATCAGACACTGTTAACCTAATATGTCTGTTTCTCCCCATTGTAGTCTTTGGTTTAACATTTTATATTCCTTTTTTTGTACAGTAGTACACGCAGTTAAATCCTATCCAGTTATACAGGCCTAGTTAATGGACCAGACCATTCATTTTACAAGCGACCGCTATTAATTTGCACTTTTGGAAGTGCTACTGATGTAGTTTAAGCCAGAGGAGACCACATCCTGAGACATGAACACATCGGGGACATCTCAAAAAATTAATTTAAAGATGTGTAGCTTTAATTTTTCTTTACTGTAAAGAATATTTCTCTTTGAATTGGGCTAGTTTTTATAGGTGCAGCCTTCTGTGGCTGTTCCTATAAGGAAGTTTTATAGTGCTCTATTACAGCTCTGTTTTTCAATGCAGCTCTGAAAAGAATAACTGTATGTTTCTCTGTTGCTTATTTTTGCTTGTAAGTTTGTGGAACTTTTGGCATGGTATAAGAGCCCTAGTCATAGATCATTATACTAAGTAGTATGTACATACTGAGTAAAAAGATTGTTTCTAATCTAAAGAGTGGGTAGCAACTCTGTGTAAAGAATGCAAGACTTGTGTGGGGATTTATTATGCTTTCAGGCCAGAAAGTTATGTCAAAGAAAGACAAATCCAAGGTCATGGCCATAGGCAAGATCTTATAGAAGCAATTAATTTTTCACCTCAACAGCCTCCACTGACCACAAAACAAGACCATACTGGTTGAATTAACTGCAGGGTAACAAAACTAATCTAACGGATCTAGCCTCCTAAGAAACAGGGTGGCAAATTAGGGACATGTCCTTGCCTTAAGCATTAACTAAGCTTAATGTTAGTGCTTCCTTAATAAAAAGGAGGTCTTCTATACAGAGGTTCTCCTCTGACACTGAACTTGTTCCTGTTGAGGTCCTGACCTGCAGATGGAAGGATGCCCTCGCTTGCAATCTAATGTCTGAACCTGGGGCAAGCTGTAGCAGTAGTAGGCTGGCCACTTGCTAGAGATTCTTTTAATATTAAAACTTTAAATGACTGGTAACATTTTTTTCTGTTAAGTTCATAACAATTATATATGTATTTCTTTCATGGTACCTTTGGATTATATGGTTTTAAATTTATTTGCTGTGTTTCGTGATTAGAATTTTCAGTAAAATTCTAGGGGATACATCGTTTCTCTGGAACTAATCATTGAACCATCTTGCTTCCCAGTTCACATTTGAGGATCCAAAAGATTTAGCTGCATTTTTCTTTTCAATGTTTTTGCTGAATGGGAAACTTTTATTTCATTCTTCTCTTTCTGCACTCTCTTAACCCATCAAGTATTTTTAATTTCCTTAGTTATAGCATATGACTATGAGAAACTATAGACAATTTGTTCATCTGGGAGGTATTTCCCCAAGTTCAATGGTTTGTCTGCAAATAACACTGACAGATGTGAGGAGAGACTACCTACTGAAATATAATTTACAAATAAGAAATTTCCTTTCTCTATTACAAGCTCATATTAAAGGGTGACCACATATAAAGAGGAATGGCATAGGAATGCACCAAGCCAGCAACTTTCTTTGAGATGAAGAGCGGTATAATTAGAGGATCAAGAAGCAGCTTGTTAGTTTCTAACTACATTTACGCTAGGAAATGCGATAGTCAATCATCTGAGTTAAAGACCTATTGTAACTTGAGTGTGATTCAGGGGTACTTAAGCTAATTGCTTACTGTTTTTTTAGTAGTATATGACTTTTTTAACACAAACGACTGTGGCAGGGAAGACTTGCTCAACCTACATGGTTTAACTCAAATCAAGATCAAAGTGGTTTAGTGATTTATTATCGACATATGATTAGCCTGCAGTCAAGTGAACTTCACATTCTGTATCAATATCAGCAGGCCAACAGATAAACCAGAGTACAAAACACTTGCAAGATGTTAAAAAGCACCTACGAGTCTCTAAAGACCCTAATCCCCACCATTTCTAATCCCACAGAAGCATGTTCATATGTCTAGTTGACAGGGTGGTGTAAGGGCAACGGTTGGACTCGATGATCCCTGAGGTCTCTTCCAACCTGGTTGATTCTGTGATTCTGTGATTCTGTGTGCACCCCTCTCATAGGACAGGGGTGACAAGCGCTCCCCCCTCTTTTGGCCATATGTGTTCCCCCGCTGGAGATGGGGCTGCTCTGTCTGTGTGTAGCAGTGCAGCTCCCTGCCGCCTGCTAGTCCGTGCGCTGGCGAGAGGGCACCACATGGGCTCCTGCACGTACCCCCAGCTGTGGGTCCCTCTGCTGCTGCACCCTGTCCTGTCAGCCCTCAGCCCTGCTCTCCCCGTGGGATGTCTCTCCCCCTCGGCCCCCCTCCCCCCCCTTTCTCCTCAATGATTGCTACCCCTGGAGTGACTTGCCAGCACTCTGTGGGCTAAGTATAGTTTTGTGTGTTTTGTGTTAGCATTGATATTGGTTTCCTTATTTTATTATATCTGTTTAAATTTTAACCCATGAGTCTCCTTCCTTTTCCCAATTCCCTTTCTCAGTTGGAGAAGGGACATGGGGTGATGGAACAACTGCTTACTGTTTAGCCCTGGGTGCAGGCTAAATGAAGACAACATCCTAGAAATAATGCAAGTTGAATAATGTAATGTTAAATTGTTTTTCTTCTTGGCTTTCCAAGCTCTAAAATAAAGCTCTTCTAGCCATGGCTAGGTGATGGCTTAGCATGGAGACAAGGCAGTGAGAGATGCTATTGTGCTCACTGGTTTAGCAATGCTCCTCTGCTGGGAATTACCATCCCACAGCTCTGCTCAGGAGGGAGAGTGTTTGTGACCATTAGGTTCACCAGAGACAAAATAAACTGGATTAGTCTAATATGTGATTAAGCAGGGTGAACCAAACAGGCTGATTTAGTTTGAAACATGAGCTGTTTGATGGGCTGGTGTGTGAAAACAGCAGCTTCTGGCAGAAAGGCAGCAATAGTCGCAGAGCAGAAGGTTTTCCTTTGGGCCCTTGGGATGTAGGAAAGCCTTCAAAAGAAATCACTTGTGTTCAGCATGATAAAATACTTGCTGTGTATGTATAAAAGTATAAACTATGAAGGATTTAGTTTTCCTTTCTGCAAGACCTCTTGCCTTCAGTACAAAGCCAGCAAAGAGGTAGAGTTGAAATATTTGATGAAAATAAATTTTTCATTCATACATTCAAAGGAAAAAATCTCATTATCAATAAACAGATATGCTGTTATGGTCTGGTGTGCATCAGACTGTTCATGCTGTGAAACAGCCTCTAACTGTTTTTTGCCTGCAAACACAAAAGTGCAGAACATTCTGTATGTTATATACAGCTCAACACTTTGGAGAGGTATTCCTCCCTCTTTAGGTTTTCCTTCCTTGTCTCCTGGTACTTCATGTTTGCTTCATTTCCAATATCTCCTAATTATTTATTCCCTATCTCTTGCTGCTTTTATGATACAGAGAAGATTTCATGTACATGACCATCATTGAGAATGAACTGGATATAAACACCAGTCCTACTCAAGCTCCATATTGGCAAACTTCTTTGGAGGAATTAAGCTCTTGTCAAACATACGGTAACATGTTTGTAGCTAGAAGTGAAATTCTTCAAAATGAGTTTCTTAGGGAGAGTTTCCTCCAAACGTTGCCTATGTAACTGCATTTCCAGATTAGAAAATAAATCCTAAAGCCTTTTAGATGATGCATTTTACCCAAGAATGTCATGAATATAAAGACTGAAGTTCCTGTAACTACCAGATGTGTTTGTTTTTATTTTTTCATTTCTTAACAGGCAAAAATTGCAGTTCAAACTCTGAGAGACAGACATGAACAACCATCAGGAAAAATGCTAAGAGCTTTATTAGAAAGATTTCATGAACATCAGAAAGTGGACTAATATGTTTTAATATGTTGAAATACTTTATCCTGTATTCAAATTAACGAATTGCTAGAGCTTGTGATATTTTAAGGGAGAAGTTTTAATTCTTTAATAGATTTATTTAACTGTATTTGTTTTTAAAGTCAAAGTGACTGTACTCATAGTTAATTTTCCTTTTTCTATAAAATGTCTGAGGTATATTCTGTATTCCAGATAAGCTCGTACCTTCCTTGATTTCTTGTTGCCACAGACTTTAACTAGCAGGTGCAACCATTTGGTCTGGGTCTTGAGAAATTCTATTCCTCCTTATTTTTATTTCTTTTGGCAGCCTCTATCTGATGCTGCTTCTAGACAGGACAAGAGATGAGATAAACTTCTTATGGGGTGGGAATGTAACAGTAAAATCACAGGGAGTGAAATTTTGATGTTTTTTGTTGAACTGTTTTTCCATTTAACATCACAAGGCTAAAATAGACAGTTTCTGCCTATTTTAGCTAAACATCAAAAGACTTATTACCTGTTTTCCAAACAAGAGACAGATACAGAATCAGGCAATCCGAATCACACTCCAAACTGTGTTTACTGTCTGTTTCAAAAAAAAAAAATAGTAACTTTAGGAAGAGAGTTTGAGGCAGCATTTGGTACACCATTACTCTTATCCCTCTATTTTTCCATTAGTATTATTTTAATGTCTGTTATTACTACATTGTTGTTTTTGTTATCAACATTTTTACCTTAGAATGAATTTATATTTCATAATGTGCTTATTTTTAGCAGTGGTTTTAGCAAAAGGTACCTATATAATACAGTAACATGGGGAGAAATTACCCTTTATGTTGATACTATATGGGGATTAACAAAAAAAAGCATAGTGTTTTTTCACTAGTTTCGTATGTACTTTTTTTTTAATGAGACAAACTCAATGGATTTGTTCTGTTTAATGGAGTTTGGGGTTTTGCTTTTTTTTTTTTAATCCTCAGTAGCATAATAAATACCCGTTTTATATGAGGTTTAATGTATATATTTTGGGCTTTTGTTAATTGAAAGGTTGGGATGCTCTTTTGATACTTCTTTACACAAGTCCAAATAAAACTCATCAGCTTGCCATGTCAGGTTTTTAATTAGTGTGACTGTGGCAGTATCAGACAGTAGTGAAATTTTGACATGTGCCCTATAGGATGCCCTGTAAACCTGTATCTGGTCTGGATCAAGTACAATCACACATTTCTTCTGAATTAGAAAGAGGGAGAGGAGGGGAGGACAGAGGAAGAAGCCTTAGTCCTTTTTCCTGGGCCATTTCTCTAAAGCCTTTAAAACTTCTAGGACTTTTTCTTGACTCTGAGAGTGGTGAGACATTGGAACAGGTTGCCCAGAGAAGCTGTGGCTGCCCCCTCCCTGGAAGTGTTCAAGGCCAGGTCGGATGGGGCCTTGAGCAACCTGGTCTAGTGGAAAGGTGTCCCTGCCCATGGCAGAGGGTTGGAACTGGATGATCTTTAAGGTCCCTTCCAACCCAAACCATTCTGTGATTCTGTGATTCTACGACTTTGGCACATGAATGCAATTCAAGACACAAGACAGAGCTCACTGGGCAGTCTGGACAGAGTGTCATGTCAGGTCCTACCACAGTGATTAGAAAAGCTGTTTCTACTGGAAACT
This sequence comes from Nyctibius grandis, assembly GCF_013368605.1. NCBI lineage: Eukaryota > Metazoa > Chordata > Aves > Nyctibiiformes > Nyctibiidae > Nyctibius > Nyctibius grandis. Next base: position 69,578,612 of record NC_090660.1, on the reverse strand, counting down.
CACACTGATGATTTGTCTGTTCTAACTCTGTTATGTTACATCTTACTTAAGTGGTAGCTTTATTCTCTGCTTTTCATTTAAGATGAAATACTATATCCCCCAAAACAAGGGTATATGCAAAACCATAATGAGTCCGACTGCTTTGAGGGGCAGTACTTTATTTGAGAAGTGGCTTGTGGGGATGGATGAGATGTGCCATTCAAGAGAGAGAAGAGTGTTTCAGTATCTCCAAGCAGCAGTGGCTTATTACCCTGAGAGAGGCCTGGGGGAATGTGGTTTTGGAACATGGTGCTGGCAGAAAAAGGTTTTGAATTGTGAGTAGAGAAGAATTCCCTAGTTGTTTGAGTCTTCCAGTGTTTGGAAAAGTGAAACCTGTACTGTACGATAAAAATATTCACAATTGTGTGATTTTTACCAGCAGTTTCTTTTAACCTACAAGTCCCTAAACATTTGGCCTAAACCAAGTCTATGAAAAGAAAAACCATTAGAAGTCCAAGGCAGAGATTTTAGATCTGAAGAAAATTCCCGTTTTCAGTCTCTCATCAGCTCCACACCAGGGTAATAACCTGTCCTGGTTATGCTAGAGCAAATATACTGTAGCTGTAGAAAGAGGGATAGGATTTCGTATTAAAACATGATTAGAATATGAAATGTATTATGTTTTTTTTTTTCCTAGGTTGGAAAGTCCACAGAAACCAGAAAAACAGATCAAAAAGAAAAGAGTGACTGACCAGGCAGCTGCCATCTGTGTTGCTGCTGGTTGCTGGGGTTGTCTCAGTGCTGGCCCTGCTGTGGCTCTGTTGTTTTTTTCATGTCACTGATGTATAAGGTTGGGGTCTCGAACACTTTGCAAAACCAAAGGGAAGAGACTTCAGTGTTCAGACTTGTTTTTATGGTGGTTCGTTTCAGTGGCTACATTCTTCCAGGTTTACTACAAACCATAACAGCCAAAACACATTTGGCCTAATGATAAGCAAATCAGGAGTTAAGATATACTTTCTTGTAGCAAGGACGTCTGCATAAAGCCTGAAGGTGTCCCCTATGGCCATCAATCATCTCTCAGTCTTTATCCTCTTTTATAGTGATCAGAAACAGCACAGCTTGCAAATTTTATCCTATCCCTATCCATTATCAAACCTGCGTATGAACAGTGTACATTACCCAATGATCCAGGGAGCTCAGCAATACCTACTGAAACCTTCTCTTGCTCTCAGAAGGAGGAACAGTATAGGGGAGATTGATGTAGGTAGAGTTTCACAAATGTATATTGTGGCTCTTACATACAATCATTAAAGCATTACGCATAGACTTGTGAAAGGGTTGAGATACGAGGACCAGTATCTGCAAAATAAACTGAAAGATAGTAGCTAAAATGTGATTACGGGTGATCAGAAGAGAGACAGTGTGATTCAGAGCATTAGCAAGTGGAATACAGAATATGGCACATCTTGTTTTCAATTTCATGCTTGACTAATGGTTGAAAGCTATTGCCATCTTCATATAAACTGTTTGCCTGATGTGAAATAAGTTTGCGATTAGCTTGGTTAGCCATGAGCACAACAAACATCAGCGTACTTGGTGGTGGTTATCCTTACGGATGGCCTCAGGTGCTAGCTATGCCAGGAAATCGAGCAGGACTGGGAAGGGTCAGATGCTGAGATGCAATCACCCTTTCTGTTCAATTGCCAGCATAACCCTTGGGGCAGTTTTGGCCCAAGCCATCTAGCAGCCTCCCAGACAGTTCCCGGGCACAGTCTGGGGGACAGAATTAGCCACTGTCTGTTTCCATCAGGCAGAACAGATGAAGCTACCCCCCTTTGGGGGAAGGAGGAGAAAGGAGTTCAGTCCCGTGGACTTAAGGACCCCTTGTCCTCAAGGCCAAGGAACAGCCATTGTCCTGTTTGATTTGCTAAGGTAGGTACAAGCAAGGAGACTGAATTACGTGGCCCTTAAGGTGGATCCTACAGATCAGTGTTAAAGTACCAGCACAGAGAAGTTTGTGCTCCCACTCTATTTGCTGCACACGTTGTGTGGCTTGAAGAGAAAAAAAAGCTTCAATTTCCAGTGTGCCAGTCTGTATCCTACTCCCACACATAACAGAGAACCCTTAGATGTCCTACGGAAGCAATATGACAATCCCATATGTGTGTGGGTATGTTTTATATACATTCATACATATGTGTGTGTGAAGTTCATAGGTATTTGCCATGGCCTCACTAAAACCTATGAAAAATCTTCCACTGATTTCAAAAGGAAAAAGTACAAGTTGTAAGTATTAATTACTTTTTTTACCCACAAGGTGAGGTCCTTGTTTGTCAGAGCAATTAATTGTGTTGTCAGAGGACCTAAGAAAGAGGAATAAATAAGACTGATAAATAATAACAAAAGGTAGCACAGTTAGCACAAAGAAAAGAATTTACAGTCAAACAAAAAGACTATTCCTGATAATAAAACATAAATATAGAAAAATAAAGTGGTTTAATGCATGAAATAAAATACTTATTTTATTAGATGATATCTGGAGGTAACAGTCACAGATCAGAAAAGACATATAACTGAAACTTCTGCCATGCTTCATGTTTGGGAAGAAATATCAGAAGAAAGCTCTGGAAGAAAACTCATTAAAGAAGAAATAAATCAATTTAGTGATGGTTTGCACTGACAATGTAAAGAAATCAGGTTTGTACCTCTGATGTGATAAGGATATAGAAAGTAGTGTAATGGTGAATCATATTTATTCAACCAGTCTCTGTTGTCATGCTGATACCTCTGTGGTTAGCAAGTGTAGACAATACCAGGCCCCAAATAAACAAGATGTAAGCCTAACTACAGAGATTTTTATCTTTTCTGTATTAAATGTCTCAGCTACAGCTTGAAGTCCAGGGCCCCAAGACTAAGTGCATTATTTGATAGGGACTCCCAGAAATATCACCCTGCAGCCATGCACGGTGGTTCCTGGGCAGCTCTGCCTCCTGGTGTTGTCACCTCTGCTGTGGGGCACCCTGCCTGCTGGGGTGACATAGGATGCAGAAGCCGATTTTCCTTTCCCCTGGGCTGCCTGTTCCACAGACAGGCACTTTTCTCAGGATGTTCACAGAACAAAATACATAATGAATTAAAGTAGAAAAACTCCAAACCCTGCGGTAAAGCAAAATACAAAATGTTTCTGCTGACAAGCACACAGAAACTCGGAAGAGAGGTCAGAGCACATTTACAATACAGTGAAAATACAAGTATAAACCAGAGTGATATACCAGCCAGGAGGAATAAGGCAATGCTGGATATAGGTATCAAATATGGATGGAGATACAGATATATAAAAGGGAGAAACAGACATTACAGTTTTTGTCAGACTACAGAAAAGGTAAGTACTAGAAATAATATTATGGGATTTTTTTAGGAAAGAGGAGAAGGGGTACTCTGATTAAGCTGTGGTATTTAATTATTCTGGAACCTCAAAAGTAGAACAAAGAATGATAAATTATGTTTAAATAATAGAACTTATTCCTGTAGAGATATATGATGTATAAACAGTTTTTAAAGGAACTAAGAAAGCATGACAGTCATTTTCAGAGTCATTTCAAGTCATTCTTTGGGGGATCAGGAGAGTTTATGAGTAGGTGATACTAAATACAGAATTATGAAACTAAGCAAGAAACTTCAAACCTCTTGCTTTTAAATTAATTTGTCAACAACATCTTAAAGAAATCAGTTTAAAAATGCATATCCCTTTCTTTTGCTTATTCTTTCCATATTTAGGCAAGGTGATTCTGGAAAATAGAAGGATGCGTGGATGGTGCACTTTTAAGATGATCAGAAGTAGTCCCCACCAGAGCACAGGAAATGAAAGGAAATTAGCTGGCTGCGCTTTGCTTTCAGTTCGTGGCTGTGATGGAAACAAAACAGCGGTTGAAGAGTCAAATATGAAGAGTCAAATAGGAGACGATATTTATCCTAATGTGAGATGCTCTTTAACTGAATGAAGTAACGGTTCATTGAGTAACCAATGTACCAAGTCAGTACTGACCCCCCTGGCAGGCTTCTTTTATAGCTCAGGACACCAGAGTTAATGCAAACAAAAAAACTGTTTCTCTGAGCAGCGTCTGTATGCCCTATGAAAGTAGGAGGAAGCCCATCGTGAGTGCGGCACTTCATCATTTCACAATGAATTATGTTAAAATTAGCTATTGGTTTCACTTTATCCAATGCTAGGCTCAGCATAAACTGATAATGTATCTATAAAGCTATATAAGACATCAAAAATCAGTCCTCTCATACTCAGTTCAGCCGCAGGCGTTCTGGGAAGATAGGTCTTGTAGGAGGTCTGGTGAGCTACCAGAGCCAGGCATTTCAGTCCAGCCTGCCCTGTTGAAGATGCTGTGGTAAATGTTCAACCATACCCTGACTGTGACTGACACCCTAGTGTCTGTTACAGTGGTCTGAGCTTTCCACCCACCTGACATTTCCCCTGGGAACAGTGAGCAGTAAGATAGCAACTACTGCCACGTGAAGTGTTAGGAGGCTTCAGAGCAGGCATCATGTTTGGGGAAAGCAGGCTGGCTGGGGCTCAGAAGGCCTGCCACACCAGCGGACATTCAGTTCACGCTTTGAATGTGAATCCAATAGCATTAAGTATTGGGGCCTTTTGATGGCTCCATAGGTTGTGCAGAAGAACTGTGCAGGAATACATGCTGATTAGCTGTACAGTGGCTTTTAGTCCAGTCTAATCTTCATTTCAAAAAAGGGTGGGATTCTGCAGGACCATTAAAAGGACAGTCTAGGTAGCTCAGTACCCTCCCTTACCACTTCTTCAGCCCCCTGGCTGAGGAGCAGGAGCCTGAGGGAATGGATGGAAGTACAAGAGGGTAGTGTTGATGAGGAAGAACAGTTAGTACAGAGGCAAGGAAGATGATGAACCAGAGCTGGGTGTGAAGATGGGCACAGCCAGCTGCCCAGACCTTGCTCCATCCTGCCTCTCCTTTAGAGCCCCGTCTGTCAACACTAAGCTGCTGATGGCACCCGTTCAGCATGTTGCTCGGGTGGCATTAGATGTTAGTTTGCAGGTCTACTCCTGGGAGAGGAAGGATGGTAGTGTGAAACTTGGGCCCAGGAGGGAGGTGGCTGTGCTGGAGCTGAAAGCAGGCCACCACCAGAGAGACAGGCTGGGCAGGGAGGTCCCAGAAGTCTCCCTGTCAGTGCTTCATGTGATGCTGCTCCCCTGAGCTTTGGGGTAGTGATGGAAGATGGTGGAATAGGCCAGAGTGGAGGCTGGAAGGATCTGAGCAGAAATACCCTCAATGCAGGTAATACCAGCCTTGAAGGGGGAGCAGCTTCTCCTGCCTAAGAGCTGGCCTCTTGGCCTTTCCCTTCTGAGGCTTGGTTTGGAGGTACAAGAAGGCTCTGATACAGTGATGAGCACAGGGGGACTTTTTGTTGGTTGAGTAGAAAGGAAGCTGTTGGAGCAGCTGGTGGAAAAAAGAGGGGCCATGGCACTTGGGCACACAACAGACAGCCTCAAAGGCATAAATAAGGGTCTTCAACCTAGAGAAAAGATCTGAGATAAAAGCAGGATCTTTCACACACTGTGCAAGTACTGTGGGATGCTCTGGGCAAGACATCGTTTGAACCTGTGGTATCAGATAAAGCGAGTGACATCTTTATGAATCTGGGAAATGCGGGCTGTGCAATAGCTGATAAAAAAGCCTGCAAGTGACATCCTGCTAATCTTCAGGGATGCACATGTAAGTGATGAGAGATTAGACTACCAAACTGATTTTTAGAATGAAAATAAATCAGACGTGAGCAGACTATTCTGGAAACACCATCCTTATGGCATTTCAATAGAATTTGCAAGAAGTCCTGTTGTGTTCAGGCCAGAATAAGAGGAGATATAAACCCAGACATTAGATGCGCAGCATAGCAGTTCGCAAATTTATTTTTCCTTTCAATGCAGTTCTGTGCATACAGGTGCTTCACTTTCAGCACTTAAAGAAAAAACCTAGTAAATGATTTTTCACTGTGGAGTTCACTCAACTCCCTTGCTGTTGTCGGTGGGATTAGGGTTGTCCGTACCACAGCACGGGGAGCTCGTGAGTCTCTGCAAGCAGGAGGTGTTTTGCCAATGGCTTTCAAAGGTCTTTGCTGATAGCGGCATAATATCGGGTGCTACTAGAGTGTCTGCAGGGAAATGATTATAGTTTCTGCTGCTTATCTGTTTCCAGTAGGATTCATTTACCCCATCTCCTTTTACCTGTCAAAGCCTCAGCCATGTTCTTTTATTACCTCTTGCTTTCTTTTTTCCTCTAACATGTCTTCATCCCTGTGCCTTAGCACAGTAAATCCTACTATTTGTTAATGACACTCTTACTTGTAATCTCTCTCTGTTTAGCAGTCCTGGGCTCCTTCCCAGGCTACTTTTGGTCTCACTCATTTTGGAAAAGCACTTGCAGGAGAACTGTGCAGCTTTGAACTTGGTGTTCAGAAGTTAAAAGCAAAGAGCTTACAGTCTACTGGGCTGTAACCTGCTTCCATGAGAAACTGCTTCAGAACAACTTTTAAAGTAATTTTGACTTGAAATTTCCAAATGAATATTATGGCAGGTTTATAGTGACATATGTATTCTGCTACTTATTTTAAACTGCAGCTAGTCAGAAAATAGGCTTTCATTTCTACCACTTATTCTTAATTTTATTTTCATTTTACATTTTTTTTCTCTTGATTTGGGGACAAACATTTAAAAAGCACAGTCTTTTGCTGAAAAGGAAATCTGTGGTATGTCATTTCAAAAACTCAAATAGACGAAAATGTTTCCAAAGCCAAATATACTTCCAAACTCTCTAGCAGCCCAGATTAATGAAAAGCTTGTCTAACAATGTGTCCAAAACAAAAAAAGAAAAAGAAGAAAAAAAAAGGTTTGCTGGAATCTAGGAGACAAGGAAGATTTCTTCTAAAATTTTCTCAAATTTCCAAGAGAATACTCTTGTCTTTTGGAACCTGCATTTTCTGAAGAACAACATTGGAAATGTTCTTCAAATCACTATTTAAAATGTGAAGCAATATGTAATGAGTGACTACAACTTCTTTTAAAATAACTTTGTTTATTTAAAAATAAAAATATTTCCTGATCTTTACAGTTGCTTTTTATTAGGAATTCGATATGAAGAGATGTTCTCTGGCAACAGATTTTTTTTGTACAGAAGGGACTGTCCAGTATCATCTAGTTATTATATCTCATTCCAAGGGAAACATATTTCAGGTATTCTTCTGGAAAAGGTATTACTTTGAGCTGCCAAAAGCCTCTGCATCTGCTGAGTATTGCTAAAATGTCACCAATCCAAGAGAATGTAAAGCCTGTAACTATTCAGACTTCTTTGTACACTTCAGAAGATGCTGCAGGAAGTTGGTGAGGATTCTTGATTTTTGAGCTGAAAATGGAAGGGCAATCTCACACGAGGCTTTCAGACTGCAGGAAATGAAAGTCCTGGTGCTACCTAGAAAACAAACGAAAGGACTGTCCATAGACAGATTGCCTGCCTCTACCAATTTTGTTTTTTTTTAAAAAGAATTTTGAAATTGTGTGTGTGTGTTGTGTTTTGCTTTTAGAATTGCCCTTTGTATTAGTCATATTCTTTTGCTTTGACGTTTCTGAATTAAGTGTAAATTTCTTTGGTCACCTTCCTCATTGGATCTGCATGTGCAATGCTTTTTAATCACAATGACAAGGGAAGTAAAACATGAATTTTCATATCTCTAATAGGAAGTAGCTACCTGCTCTCGATTGTATTGTATGCGCAAATACCATGTTGTGCATAGGCCAAGAGACAAAGAAAATCTCAGGTTTCTTAAGCAGCTTCTTTGCAAAGGTAATGATCACAAAGGTTTGATCACAAAAATGGGTGACTTTATCATTAGGACAATCTCGTGTGCTGAGTCATGTGATGATTTCATATTTGTCTTGTCAATTTTCTAACTTCACAATTATTCTTACTACCCTCATGTACTCATTTATTTTGGTGTTATTTTTATGTGTAAATTTAAATTCCAAATGATAACATGGTACATCTATTCATGTATTCATAAGTTATACAAACTGGTGCTAAAGAAGCTGTTATTGAATTGGCTTGTAATAACTACACAAGTGTCACAGAAGCAATATAGTCAAGCAATTTTAGACCTCTGTAATAAAATGAACGCTACACAAGCAAAGCATGCCATATGCTATGCTCTTGGTTTGTATTCACAGCATTTTGACCACACTGGCATTTTGAAAATATTTGACTGCCAAGACTCAGTGATAATTGCTGAAATATTTAATTTTTGACTGCCCAGTGAATATTGACTAATGAGTACTTTCATTTACTGTGTCCTCAGCATGTTGTAAGGAGTTAAATTGTAGGATGCCTTGTCTAAAGGTATTACTGGAAGTACAGCATTCTGAGCACCTGACCGTTTATGAACAGTGTGATGGAGAAATCACACTGGAAGGACCCTTGCTTATTGCTTATTACCACGATGCTGTTCTTATAGATTACAGTTGATTTCTGCATTAACACAGGCTGGTTCTGCCACTCAGCAACTAATCACTTTATCAGCAGGATGCCAGGTAAATACTTCTGTGGTAAGAAAGATGTTTAGAGCCTAAATTTGTAATCTAAATTCAGACACCAGCCTCTATACCACAATATGCAGAATGGATTTTCCATTGTTCAGACACAACTACTGTTGGCTGGGAGAATTAATTACTTAATTATTTTTACAATCATTTGATGTCAGAGTTGCAAGCAAAAATATGAATAATTTTAAATAACCTTTTACATCAGCATAACAAATGGACTTCATATACAGTAATTAAATCATGCCACGCTGCCATGTACAAGTAGAAAAGGCAAATACAGGTTTTAAGAACCGTGCAAAAGAAAAAGGGGACAGCACAGCTTTGGCAGAAGCAAGAAGAGTCCAGAGCCAACTTACTCAAAGAATAATCCAGACAAGAGATGTAATTCAGCCCCAGGATTCAGATTCAGCTCTTTGTGAACGAGAATTCAGTTTGGTGCATCACATCTGTGGTTTAATGTTTCAAGGAGATTGTTTTTGAGCTGCAATACAGTACATGAGCTATAGCCACACAAGACAGGAAAAGTAAAACTACAGGTGATTATTGCTAGTAACGGAAGGAGAGAAATTAGCAAGAAAAAAACTCAGAGAACTGGAAGACAAGGGTGAGCATATTAATGCTTAGCTTAGTTACATGTTAGTCCCAGCTCTTTATCCTTTGTGTTAGCCAATAAATAATTGCTGAGCACTCTTGATCTGTGTACTGTTTGTAAAATCTCTCTGTGAATGATGAATTATGACCAAACTTGTAGAGTGAGAGTTACTGAGGGTGCCTCTGTAATCTGCTGTACGTATATGAGACTGTCTGTCATCCATCCAAGCGGCTGGATCAGTTAGAAAGCTGCATGGGTTCTGCCTTCTGTCTTGTGATTCCTTGAGAGAGCAAAATAGGCTTCTCTTTTACAGCATGAGCATATTTCTGTTTGATATATGTATTTGCCCTTTGCAAACAGGTGCCAGCTTAGAAACATGCCCCGCTCGTCCATGAAATAACGTGTGGATTTAAGATCCTGTGATTCTACTTTTCTGTGGAATTACAGGGACTTTTTTCTTTTTTGCAGGGGAACCAAGTTCATATTGCACACGCTTGGCACCATGCTACTAATCTGTGTATATTTTGTATGTTTGATCCTTCTGTCAGTCTGCTTATCAGGTATGTGACTGTATTGCTATTTCAGGATGAGGCATAGACAATCTAGTAATAATTAATTTTGTATGCATCTTCATCTTGGGTTGCTAGAACTGACACGTCCATCATTTCTACAGTTCTGCCTTAGGACTTGTTTTTATTTGAGCCTTTATCCCTTCTTTATCCATTCTTCTATGAATATATCACAAGTAATTTAATATATTATGCTTATAGTATATAACCATTAAGTGTAGATCGTATACTTATATAATATTATGTTATAAATTCACTCAGTTTCAGTCCATATTGGTAAAAAGTAGACCAATGAATTTATACTACCTTAAACAGAAAGATGTCTTTTAATACCAGGAAGGGGAATTGTATTTATTAACATCAAGGAGGTGCCTCTAGAATAGGGCACAAACAAAAGTTTTTTTCTTAAGAATATAAGACATGCCATACTACAACAGACCAGTGATTCCAGTTAGCCCAATATGCTCTGAGAGAGCAATAGGAGATGATATTCAAGAAGACCATTTGAGCCTGGCTGTTTTCTGCAGTTCTCCACCTGTGTATTTCCCCAGCATGCAGAAATGTATTAGGAGAATTAGAGGGTACGTTTCTGCCTGTTCTTTTTTATCCCTCTTTAAGGAGCAGTTATTCATGGCTTTGCCTCATCCCTTTTTGAACCTATTGACACCCTCTGCCTTTATGAGCTTCTTTGGTTGCCTCATCCCTTTTTGAACCTATTGACACCCTCTGCCTTTATGAGCTTCTTTGGTTGCCTCATCCCTTTTTGAACCTATTGACACCCTCTGCCTTTATGAGCTTCTTTGGTAGCAAATTCCAGAAGTCCACTGTCTGCTGTGTAATCAAGTATTTCCTTTTATCTTTATTTAACCAATCTCCTACTAGTTTCATTGAGTGTGCCTTAGTTCTAGCACCGTGGGAACTGATGCACCGTTCTCTGTTCGCCTTTTCTGCTGCCTTCACGACAGGATAAACCCCAACCTCTCAGCCTTCTCCTCTGGAAACTGAGGACTCTTGGGCTCCTCAAATGGCAGCTGTTTCATTTTCTTGATCATTTCAGTTGCCTTTCTCTATACCCTTTCTAACTTGACTATGCCCTTGTGAGATATAGCTACCTGAACTACGCAAATTACTCAAGGTTTGGGAGTACCATATTTTTGTGTGGTCACAAAATGACACACTCTGTCTTGTTTTTTGATTGCCACTAAACATTCAGCTAATGATTTCAAAAAACCATCAATGATAACACCAGGATCTCTTTTTTGAGTTGTAACTCAAATGTAACTTTCTTCAAAAAGCACTTTGCAATAATCCCAAACAAACAGCTTTCAATCTTTGTAATTTATCAGTAAAATGAGCTGTGCGGTTACTCAAGCTCTGTGAATTATTCAAGGAACCAGCTCTAGAACTGATATTGAACTACTTTTATTGAAAATATTCATCACTTAATACAGGGAATGAATTAAAACAGTACAAATGTTACCGGAAAGAAAAGCATCTCCCTAATAACTTTTCAAAATTTGATTGACAGATAGGAACATTATTGCTGAAAATTTATGCTTTCTAAGTTGTTAGGAAACATATACAGGAGGCCAGTCTCTTGGGGATAAACATTGCCTAAACTTCAAGATATTAGGGTGCAAAGTGAAGGTCTCATTGCACCTCGAGGTGGGAGTACCAGGCTAAACACAGGCTCAGGATAGGTCTCATTGCACCTCGAGGTGGGAGTATCAGGATAAACACCAGAGAGCTGCACCTCGAACACAAAAGCCCTTCCTTTATAATCTTACTACCAAGATGAAACGGCATTAAAAGTAGAGGAGGAAGATATATGTAACTGGTCATATCCTATCTTGGCAATCAGATCTAACTTTAACCGAATTGTGTTACTCTGTGGTTATCTAAACCAGTCGAACTTTACACCCTGTAGTCAGTTCAGCCAGAGGTAAGTAGTCCACCATTTCTACAGTTCTTGCTAAAATTCAGAGTTTGAATAGAGAATGTTACAGTGCTAAGATCTGGGGCTGTAAAAGAGATATCCACTCTGGACTAGCTGCATTTCCAAGAGAGGTGTAAGATCGGTGTAAGATCGGTGCATGAGTTGCTCTTTATCAAGAACCTTGCTTGAGAAACTGCCACAATCTCAGGATGACCAAAAAAAAACCAAACTCAAAAATCTTTTAAGCGATCATGAATGAAATGTTATATTACAGCCCTCCACAAAATATATTTGGAGATCTATATTCGGAGAGTATGTTGTCCCTTTTGTAGAGGCTAATGCTACTAACCTTCTGGAGTAATTATATTTTCTAGGAATGCAGGAACTGAGACCAGTGTCTTGTCACTTAGTGGAGCTGCATAAAGATCCATGAAAGCAGCCATGAAGGTTACATGAACACATATCTCAAGAACTGAATACAATCGATCTCAAATAACTTAGGAAAAACACACAGTTATAAAATGCAAAGAAGACTTAAAAAAAAGTCCCCAAAACCAGACATCAGTAAGACACATTTTGGGGAAGAGAAGGAAGCAAAACAACTCTGTGTATTATGGCTATACAATTAATCAGGAAATTGCAGATATATTTAAATTCACTTGTCAGAAAAATCTGTGAACCCATCACAGAAGCGGTGGTCAAAGAGCAACTTTAACAATGCACTTGTACTAATTCAAGCTTAGATAGGTTTAGACAGGGAAGATTTTGCCAGCCAAGGTGCTGCGATTGTCTGAAGAATGACAAATGTTTTCTTGAAAGCAAGAAAATATGAAGGATAGGAAATATATTAATAGGAAAATACTCCCAGTTAATGGGTTCTAGTGGCAGACCCTAAGTCTTACAGTAAGGGGATTGAATCCTGATCCCTCCAGACTGCAGAGCTGCCCACTTTCTCATTTAAAATGTGACATTACTGTCAGTCAGAGATAATCAGAGATGGCTGAACTTCCTTTAGAGCAGGGATGGACAAGATGACTTCTCAGGGTCTCTGCATTGTATTTTTTTTGATTTTACACTATTCTCAGTTTTTTTTTTCACAGGAATTCCACTGAATTTTATGTGAACCTGCTTAGAATTTGGATATGGTGTGATAATTTGGGAGGATGATAATAGGGTGGATATTCTGAGATCAGGACGCTACAAGTCTCAGCCGTTAATGCTTTTGAATGTTTCAGACCACTCTTGCGATACCTGGCTATTTTTTTTCAAAGTCTTGATCATCTTTTTGTGGCCGTATGGCATACAATGTCAGAGATGAAAAAGACATTTTACCCTCCAAACCTAAGATCTCTTTTCATAACCAATTGGGATAAGTGTCAGTTATCATCACACATATAATTTTTAGAAATGCCCGAGGGATTTAAACTTTACGTAGTAATAGTAACATGTCAATAGAACAGGAGTTTCTAACTTACTAGATGTCCAATTGTTGTACTCTAATGAATTTTGTCAGAAACTGCCTAAAACCTCCCCCAAAGGCTCCATTTATGCTGGGAGTAACCATCTTACTAGCTTTCTCCAGCTTTAAACATAAGGCAGGCTCCCTCTTCTGAATCTGGTGCCAGGCCTTTAACTCTAAGCAATTAATGTCCTTTTTAAAGGATTAAGAATAAATTTGTGTAGGATGAGAAAAAGAAAATCTTCATTAACAAATAGAAGGAGTGGAATATGAAGTGGTAACCTTGTACTAAAATGCATCTAGTCCTGTGTAATTTTGACAGATTATTTCAACAGACAATGCAACTCCCACTATTACATGGAGGGAACTACATCTGTAATGCATGTAAAACACTTAGGACCTCTTAATCTGGTTTTGTATCATCTACAGTAATTTATACAAACAACCACTAAATAGAAAGGACATTAAGATTTGCTAATTTGCCAGTCTTAGGCTCACTACTGCAACATTAGCTGATCTCTTGTAGATGAAGACGGCATAATTTTCCTCTCATAGGACACACATATTAGTTTGTTCAAGTGGGTGCAGGTGCATCAATGCACTAAAGGTACTAAAAATCCTTTTGTTTTTAACAACACTGTTGTTATTCTAAAAACTTATTAATAAATAGAGTTTTTTATGAAACTCTTCTTAGAAAAAGAACAAAACCCAAAAGCTCAGTCTGTATCTAGATATATATATAAAATATATAAAGAAAAAGAAAAATATTGATGCAGAAAGACTCTATATGTCAACTGTTACGCAACTTTATTTACTGGCACTCCTCTACCCAGGATGATTAATAAGATTATTTCCACATCTGGGTGGAGTTAAGGGAAGAGTTACAACTTTGACTAAGCTGTTTATGAAGTATGACTTTAACATCAGCTCTACAACTTACAGTGTCTAGGTAAATTGACAATCCTATTGATTTCAAAGATGGTCTTCACCTACAGATGTGAAATCAATTAATGGTTTGTTCCCTCACTTTTACTTTAATGATCCTGGTAAGTTCTGACCGGGATACAAAAGGAGCTTGAATCTTGAAGAAGTCCTTGACTTTAAACAGCTTCTCATACTGGTCACATTTGTGATGGTTAGGAGATGCTTTTTCGCTGAGACATCATCACACAGGGGCACAGAACCGAGGCAAGGAAACTAAGAAAATAAAAATCTACTCTTTTTTTTTTTTTTTTTATCGACTACTCTCAGCTGCACATTTAGCAGAACAAAGACACTGTTCTGATAACCCTACAGGCTATAGGAGACAAGTGCTTTGTCAGGGGTCTTTGGACTATATTACTGTAAGGCAGAACTGAAACTCCTGTTAACTGAGTGGGCTATCTAGCAATCTACCTATAAATGTCATTGTAATGACAGCTGCACTTAACTGTAGACAATTCTCAGCAAATATCCTCTATTTTTTAGAGTACCTTAAGAAATGTATTTTAAGAATATAAAGAAAATGAATACATTGGACTAGATGATATTTCGAGGTCCCTTCCAATCCCTAACATTCTGTGATTCTGTGATTCTGTGAAGAAAATGAAAAGAACGTAAGAAAATGTATTTTTAGTTTATTTGTCCTGATTCAGGGAATTAAAAAGGACTTCTTTTTTCAGGTACTCTTTAATTCATTAATTCAACTATGTGTTCCCAAATATAAATGGTAAAAATTTCAGTAGCTTCCTACCTGCAGAAGACAGGAGTAAGGACATCCTATAATCATGGAATCATAGAATCTACCAGGAGCAATGGTACTTTGTTTGCAATTTCAATTGTTAGGTTTGGAGTTATGTGGACAACCAGTACCCTCGACAGCTGGAAACAAGAATGACCTCAGCGGTGGGACTGAGTCACGGAGGAGACAGGCACTCACAAGTCCTAGGGCAGCAGTTGAAAGAGGACATCAATTCAAGATGAAGTCTGTAATACCATGACCAAATCATCAGAGAGTACGCTCTTTAGGACTCATCCTTTACCTAACAATTATCGGTAACAAGGGAACATTTAAAAACATATAGATATTTTTATAATCTTCCAGCAGAAATATTTAACTCCTTAGGGATTAAGAAACTTTTCCTTGTCTGTTGAAGGTCAGTAAGCTAGGACTGCTCTGACATGAGACAGTCTTGGGCCTGTATCCTGTATCAAAACTGCTACTGCATTAAAAACTAGCCAGATTATGCCAACTGTTAGGTATTCTCAACAGCAAAGTAACTGGAGCCTTGAAAGTGTGCTATCCATGTGCAGGTTTGCACGCTGGTGTGCCTGGTCTTCAGAGCTTGAAGAGTTTTCAGTCTTACAGTGAATGTGTAGGTCATGATCCCTCCTGCTTTCTTCGCTGCATGGGTACATGGGATGGAAAATGTCTGGTGTCAGTCAGACTCTCTCCTGATGACAAAACCCTAGATTCCATATTCTTAGCAGATTCTGGAGGAGAAAGGAAAAATGGCAAGAGGCAAATATCCATAAAGACAATACATTTCAAAGGACCGCAGCTGGAGGAAGTCACTTTCTTTTTCACTTTCAAGTAGCTGTTTATACGCATGTTAACTTCATGGGAGACCTTCAGGAGCTGTTCACAGTTACTGAGCGATGAGTTTCATAATCCTTGAAGCAAACAAGATCTGTAAGCCTTTACCGCTAGTGGAAGTTCTCCTGGAGGGCTCAGTGGGGGCAGGGTGGTCGGAAGCAGTATGGATGCAGTTACAGATGGGATGTGGGCAATGGCAGTACACATCCCTTTCTCACTGAGGACACAGATACAGCTTGAACTCTAGTGGTGTAGGCTGTGGTGACAGAGGACGCTTCCATCCACCTTTGCCGTATCATAACAAGCCTCAATGCAATCTGCTCTGTAGTTACGTTTTCTCAGTGTGGAGATGACTGTACCTCTGGATTTCTTGGCTGATAATGTGATCAGCTTCCCAGGCCATCTGAAAAAAATAGCATTGAGAAGCTAAAAAGAGATGGCCTTCTTGATATCTGCAGCATACACCTCAGCCTCAGAGTTGCAAGGTTTAGGAAAGAGCACAGGTAACTTAATTCTCTGATTAAATTTTAACATCTGGGAAAAATTTATCTCAGAGGTGTCCAACCAAAAAAGAATATTACATTTGAAGAAGCAGCCACACTGGTCTTGATCTCTTCTGGCCTCATGGCAGCTGTTATCATTGCGAAAAACACCTTCCTGAATACATGTAATGATGAATAAATTTCCAGGGGCTTAAAAGGGGGATCCAGGAAGGCTGCAAATACTGACGTCAGGCCTTACTAAGTGATGGTCTTTTACAGATGGGAACAAGTTGGCCAATCCCTTAAAAAAGTTGTGCAAAATTAGATATTAAAATATTGAAAAATATATATCTGTGGAAATATTGAAATACAGAAATGCCATGCAGTGGGCTAAGTTAACTACCAGCTGAGCTACCAGATGTTTTAGTTCTTGACTGACCTAAAAAAATGATAGGCTGCTTCAATTCTAACCGAGAGTTCAGGATGATTAAGCTAATTTGAGCAGATAGAAAGAAACAAGAACACATTAGACTGATAATCTGGTGTATTTTGTCAAAAGAGTTTCATGGATCCATTTTTATAGTTAGTAAGCACTTCTTTCACA
Source organism: Nyctibius grandis (assembly GCF_013368605.1). Taxonomy (NCBI): domain Eukaryota; kingdom Metazoa; phylum Chordata; class Aves; order Nyctibiiformes; family Nyctibiidae; genus Nyctibius; species Nyctibius grandis. The sequence continues at coordinate 69,561,781 of NC_090660.1, read as the reverse complement.
AGGAAACAAGCATTCTTCAAGTACAGATCAGCAGCCATTTGAGCCATTACATTAGGCATCCATGGGTTGGGATGGAAGTGCATCACAGAGTACTGTGCTAGTAAAGTGGGGAGAAAAAGTCACTCCTGGGTTTTCTCACTGAAAAAGACAGTGAAATTTCATTTGAAAACCGCTTGCTTAATTCTTCTTTCTGTTTAATCCAGAATAAAGTCTCTGGGAATATGCACGCTAAATTATCAAGTACAAGTTTAACCATGATATGCAAGAACATATTGGCTTGACCAAGATTCCATAATTTTGTCAAAGGCAAAGCTGGCAACTGGTGATGAGGATACCTCTGGCTAATACTTGTTACCTCCTATCTATCTTACTGTGACCAGGGACAAAAAAACAGAACTCCCTCAACGTGCTTTGTCCACATCAAGGCTAGCATCCTTAACTGAAAACATCTTAACTCATGCTGGTCGACAACTTCAATTGAATTATTCTGTGGCTCAGACTCCTTATCCAGAAATATCTTCCAGGAAATGAACTTCATGAACTCTAGAAAAAAACCCCTCTAGTTATCCAGACAGGAAAAGGAAATGAGTTCAATCCTCAAACAGGTGGAAGCAGTACTTATTACAGAATACCATCAGAAGAAAATACAAGAAGGATGATTTTTGTGATTCAAGTTATTTGATTCCAGGTGGCTGAGCACAGGCACATTCACATGGTGGGCACGGGAATCAATATGTGTGAAAATACAATACATGTTTTAAAAATGAACTGCATCTTAAATGAATTGCATTTTCATTAAATGGGCTGCATTTTCATTAAATGAACTGCATTTTAAATATGAACGGCATATTTTTATACAATCCCTAATTTACACCCGTCTCTAACACTGTGAAGAAGCTCTAGAGATATATGAATAGTAAGCAGCTTTTCAGGTGTCCTCACACTGCTAGAGCAGTGTAAAATGAGCTCAAATGTGGATGAGAACCAAGGATCTTGCTCTGTTGAATCAGCAGTGTCATTAGAAAGATCTGTGGCACAATGAGTGAAATAAAATTAATGCAGTTTAACACATTGCAGCGTGTCTACTAAATTCAGATTCTATTCTGAAACATGGCTATGCAGAAGATTGTACTTTTTCCTTCATGGATGGCTCTATTTTAGAAACATATTGAGTTAATTTAAAAAAAAGTGTTTTTATTAGTAGCGATTGCAGCTATAAATGTAACCTTAGATATCAGTAAATCTAAGATAGAATAAAGTCACTGTGTTGTAAATCAGCAATTTAATTCCTTACTAGTCAGTGAGGTCTTGAAAAATCCTAGTTTGATCAGGTACAAAGTGAAAATCTAGACTGAAAATCTAGAAATTGAAAATCTAGAAAAAAACCCCTAAGTTCAAGAAGCACTTTGACACTTTTTCTGAAAGGAAAAGGGGATTGAAAGACATGCAGGGGAGAAAAATGGCTTAAAGCAGTCTAATTAAGAAAGTATGATGGTTTGGATTCACTTTCTTATTACTAAAATATAAGCTTTTTTTTTTTCCCCATTATTCAGATTCCTGTCAGTTAATAGCATTGCTTTCACGAAATTACTTGAAATCATGATTAATTATTGTTTTATTGCAAAGGTTACTTCATTTTACATACTCCTGAAGAGCTCCTAATTTTTTTCACGTGCCAGGAATTGAACACCTAAAATTGCAACAAAGAAAACGGATGTGTATCTGTGATTGCTAATAATTTTAATGGAATATTAAAGTGCTTTAATTCATCATCTTTCAATCCCTCCCAAAAGACCAATTCTCTATCTTCTGAAATATGTTTGCTTTAGATAAGACTCATAACAAAATAATAATAATAATCTTGTAGTGTTGTGAGGTAATCATCTCTATCACTAGATATTTTTAGACTGATACAGACAAACATCTGTGAAGACACAGACACAGAAGGCACTGCCTTAAGCAAGGGGATGGACCTGATCACCTCTTGAGGTGACATGATCCCTGCCAGTCCTGCTCTGGCCATAGAGGTTTGCCCCTCTACTTCCTTGAACAGAAGAATTGGGCAACATTTTTGTCTGTGGAGTAATACCAGAGATCATTGTCACTGCCCTTCTATAGTTAAGCCCATCAGGTGTGGCTGAATTCAGTTCATCATGTTACCAGGACTACAGACAGAGTCTGGCCTACCAGTGATGGTAAAACCAAATATATGAAAATATAAAATAGTCCAAATGTTTTGCCATTATCTATGTGAAAGGGTGGCTTACTGAACAAACGGTTCAAATGTCTTGGTGACACTGGCCCAAGCATGTTGTGCAGGCAATAATCTGTTGTTCTTTATACCCTAAGAAAACATGCTCTCGCAAGAAACTCCACTACAGCTTCTGACTTCTCATCAATCTACAAGTGAGGGTTGTCACATTTCTGCTTGTTTTTCTGGTTTTATTTAAGAATGAAACACTCTTGCAACCTGAAATATAGTTACAATATTTTCTCATTTCTCTTTAAATATACTCCCCTATGAAAAGAAGTGTGTTCTCTAACGTTCAGATTCTCAACAAACTCAAACGGGCTTTAAGCTTTTCTTTCTGCTGTGGTTTAGTCAAGATTATAATTTGTATAGCCCTTTCTTAATGATGAAGAAGAAAACATTTATAAAATTTTCATTTTAGGTGGAGTGTTTGAAGTTCCATTTTCATAAATGTCTAAATGAAAATAATTACTTGATAGTGCATAAGAAGATGTTAGGCATATAAACTCCACAAAACCAAAGAATGTCTTGTTAAGCACTGTTCTCTTAAATTCCTGAAACATAAATTATCCTACACAGATCCATTCAGCAAAACCCATGCTCCTGTAAGGTTTTGTGACCCTTCAGCCCCTCAGAAGGCTGCCTTGTTTGTCTATACATCCTGCATGGGCAGGCTGAAAGGTTGTATAAAGGGGCATGTCACCCACACTTGATATTACAGCTCATCTACTTCATATTCATCTGTGCAAATTCTATGCACTTAAGCAATTGCTACATATACACCCACTCAACTGCTTGCAATAGAAAGAATGCTATTATTACAGTATTTAACTGCAGTAATAACTACAGCAAGGCCGCCTAACCTCTTGACAAAGAGGATATGAATTCTATTACAATGTTTATTTTGGAATACGATGGTGCATATGGTTTACAATGCTTGTAGTGGTGCAAAATCATTCAGAAGCAATGGGACCATAAATTAGACTTCTCTGAAGTAGCGACCTCAGTCCTAACTGTAGTCCAGCCATGGTACGAGCTGTAAAACCCTACGTAAAGTGTCTAATGAGATCCCAGAGGTCTCTTCCAACCTGATTAATTGATTGATTGATTACTGTGTCTATATGTACATAAGTTTAGAAAATAACCATGTATTCAGGTGCACATAATAGTTAATTGCCACGTAATTTGCATACATGTCTATCAGTAACATCACCACAGGGCAAGTACATTAAATACACTTCAATCCTGCTACAAGATGTACACTTATGGTCACCACTAGTATTTTGACTGCTCACACCAGCACTGGGCTTGGTCTGTGCTGCCCAGAATGACGCTGAGTTATCAGAGAAACCATGTATGTGTGTTTTTGCTGAGGTACCACACGAGTGTTGCAACCCAGAAAACAGTGTGTAACTCCTGCAAACATTTCTTAACCTCTGTGTATATTTGGGATTAATTGTTTTTTCCTCCCTCTTCTCTGAACTTTCTGACAGCAGGTTGTGAGATGACTGTCATGGTCTAGGGGCAAAATTTAAGTATTTCTATCCTACGAGCCATACACAGCTCTTGGTTGACTTTACCAACTGCTTATTGAGCTTTCATCCACTGATGTGAAGGCTAAACAGTCCATTGTGAAGCTGGAGTGAATGGAGGGAAATCACCAGATATATTTCTGATCTGCATCTAGGCTGACCTACTATGAAACATAAAAAATGCAGTGTGCTTGTGTTCAAAAAGAGCATCACATTTTAATATCTGCAAAGACTCTGTCCTCTCTGTATACTATAATTTCTCACAATATATAGCATTGATCAAACTGCAACTAAGAAGAACAACTCATCCCATTTCCCCTACCTCTAGATGCAAAAATAGCTGAAGGCTATCAGTGCAGGCAATGAAATCTTATGGCAACTGCTGAATTCCAGGAGACTGGAGGGAGAGAGGAGTGCAAGGGACTAGTGGAGGTTGTGGGAAGGAAGGGTGGGCGGTTGTGAAACATCAGTGGGGTTTAATAGATATGAATGTGGGTAAGAAGGGTGGGGAGCAGTCTTTTTTTAAAAGGAGACATGGTATGTACAAGAGCTGGGAATGGACAGTGGCATTTCCAGATAATGAGGCTGAGGAGAGTCAATAGGGTTTTGGGTCAATGAAGGGATGTTGGGAAGGGTGCACCTAATCAGAGAGGGACACTTTCATTGGTGACATTGTGATAAACTGGGCAAAGAAAGTAGGAACCAAAGTGATGGAGACAAGGTGGAGCTTATTCAAGTGAGATGGATTAATGTTGAGAACAGAAAGAGAGAGATGTGGAAAGGAGAGAGAGACTCTCAGCCTAAGAACTAGTGCTGGGAAAAAAGAATAGGGAGTAAGAATAATGCAGACGGAGGTTAGATAAGAAAGATAGGGAGGGAAGGAAAATTATATGAATGTCAGGAGAGTAGAGATAGGTTGGAAAAGAATGCAGAGGACACTTGCAAAATATTAAGGTATAGAGAAAAGAGAGAGAACAATACCTGCTAGAGACCATGTTTCTTTATAAATTGGAAGAGATCCAAAAATTCCTCACAACTTGTCACATCTCTGCTATCAGAAAATGACCTGCTGAAAACCATTAGTAAAGTATGCATGACAAGAAGCCAGAATGAAAACCTATTGTATAGTGAAGGGTTACACTTCTGTCAAGTGGCAAACTCCAGCTGCAGTGGTTAGAAGGTCTCCAGCCTTGCAGGCCGAGAACCACTGTCCCTGCCAGTAGTTAGATGCTGAATCTGGAGCCAGCTGGCGTACACTGACAGCTGTGAAAGGGAAGAATAATGAGACTGAGGATATGAAAAAGAAATGGGGAGACTTGAGTAGCAAAGCAGCCTTGGCTCTCATGGTCTTGTGTATATGAGAGGAATGGCTTACAGAGAGTATTGCATCTGGACCAATGAGCTCTTCCTGGAGCTGGGAGTAAATACTCTGTTGCTGCTCAGCACAACCCCTTCTGCTTCAGGGCAAATGAACTGAGTTAGTTTTTAGACTACTAAATCTTAATGTCAAGTGATTTTCTGTTTTCCTCTAGGTCAGCAACGATATTTACAAGACCAGGCTAAGGCTGAGCCCTCAGCCTTAGCAGAGCTTTGCTCGACACTGCCCAGTTTACGTAGGCAAAAAGAGAACAAGCTTTCATATGTAATGTCCATATTCCCCTGCCTGGGCAATACAGCTCCTCACACCATCTACAGACAGCAAATTCAACCCATCTAACAGCTTTCCAAGAATGTTATTGGGGGATATCCCCTTCAGGATCTAAGGAAAAAGCAGTATCCTTTTCTTTATCTGCTACTTTTTCTTCATCAGTAAAGCACCTCTCCTAGAAAATAAAAAATAATTATTCTTTGTCTCAGCTCCCACCTCTACGGCTCCCAAGCCTGCCTTCAAGCAATCCCACAGCTGTGATATTATCCCAATTCCCACATTTTAGCATCAAATATTGATATCTCTAGAATATCAGTTCTGAAGGAAAAAAAAAAGATGGGTTCAGGTTCAGATTGTTGAGACTTGAGACCTCCAAGACAGCTATCTCTTCCCATCACTCTACATTACTGGCTGAAATAAGATCCAGTCCTAAGGACCCATGAAGGCCACCACTTGCTCCAGAACAGGGTCAGTAGCAATTGCTAACCCTGCCTAGATCCTGGTGTTCATGCACAAGCAAGTATTAAGAGACAGGAGGCAAGACTGAGCCATTTTTTTTGAACCAGCATCAAGTAATGAGTTTCTCTTAGGTAGGAAACTTTCCAGCTTTCAAACCCAAACAGTCACTTTATGTTAAGCATCAATCATTCCACATTCTGCTGGAACCGTCCTTGGCAAAAGGGAGCCAGCTCTGAGGACAACTCACTTGCAATGTCATGCAAGCAACGCCAGACTAGGACTGCCAACTTCCTGTAACCTATTTATTTCAATTCCCAAATAGCAACAGAAACTCTATTACTTCTCTTGTAACTTGATTCAGAACGTCTTTTTGCTAGAAATCTTATCTGAATATAAAACATGCTAAAGTTGTAGCCTGGACAGAACACTCATTTATTCTGTGCTTTGACTGACTTTTAACTGAGTTACTTTTCTCTCTACTTAACCCCAAAATTGTTTAACAGCGACAGTTATACCCCATTTGAAATTTCATTTGCTAAGCTGAAAAAAAAGCCACATGCCTCTGTGTTACTCTCCTGAAACAAGCTTCTGCACCTCTGTCATCCTTGGGACTCTTTTATGTTCTTGTTTCAATCTAAATTAATCTCTGTAAACAAGAAGGAAATAGAATTAAGTACAACATTTCAAAGAAGATCTCAGTAATCCTTTCCATGCTGGCTGTAACACTTCAATAATCCTAACAGGAATTTTTGTCAGATAAACCCTAAGGTTATACTTACCCCTTCCATAGCTTCATCCCATTGGCAGGATTGCCTGGCAGGATTTACAATTAGAAAGCGAAACATGAGTTTACCATTTTTCCCCATCTTGAACTACCGTTTTCTTAACACCTATTGATCTGGAACACACTGGGCAGTGCAGAGTACAGGAGACTCCTAATTGTTCTTACTGTCTCAAATATAGGTGCTGAATTTGCTATTCTTCAGTTATCTGGTATTCTTAACTTCATGAAGGTACTAAAAAATCCTTTCTACTGGGCCTGCAACTACATCTGCTAGACATTGTTCATGTATAGACTGAGAAAACTAACCGGTTCTACCCTTACAATTTCTGAGCCTTGATTTTTCATTCAACTTTGTAATGTCTGCTCCTTCGTATTTATTATCAATATGCCAATGCTGCATCTCATTGCCTTTATTCAAAACCAGAGCAAAGTACTTTTTCAGCCCTATTAAATTTTTATTTCTCTCTCACCTTCATTGGTTGCTACTTTTGTTTTTATCTGAAGGTAGAAAATCTTGACTGTTATTTTTCCCACCTTCCCACACCCTTTAACATATGCTTCTGATTCACAAGACACAGTTTATTATACCAATCAGTTTCTTTTTCTCCATTGCTCATAGAATCTTTATATTAATGATAATACACATTGTACACTAGATATTTGTACAATTATTTTGGGATGTTCTTTCTAAAATTTTTGCCCATAATTTTATCTAAAAATTCCAGACTGTTGAAATTTTGCATCTCTAACATCTTTTCCCACTCCCCGAGATTCAAATGCCTGAATTCCAATTTCATGTAATGACATGAATTCATCAGAGTAGTTTTGTCCATCATTAGAGATCTCCCTCCGTATCCAAATCTGCTGCTGGAGGCCCATACCAGATTCCCAAAAATACTCTGAAAAAGCCTCATACTGCTCTTCTTCAAGATGAATGTAAAAAAAAAAAAATGAGAAGGAAAAGCAAAGATAGCAATGCAATTCTTTGTTATCATACAATGCTATTCAATATTCTTTATTCTAATGCATCTTTCAATATCCATGTTATCATGATTGTTATTTCATTATAGTTCTGTTTTTCAATAGTAGTTTTAGTTCTTTCATTTCTATCCAGATTCTTTGCATGATAGTACACCATCATGCAAATACAAAGAAACAAAATGCATGCAAACAAACCAAAATACTTTATTTCAGCTACATTTGGTGTTGGCCAGTAAGCATTATGTACAACTCTTTTTCTATCTGCACTGATCATCTAAATCTACTTTTGCACTTTAAGTCTTTATATCTGCATTCTATTGACCTCTCTAGTAGCAAAAACACTTTCCCAATGACTTTGCTGCTTCATGTTAGGCAAGAAATATCAAGTTTTCCCTAAATGTCTTGCCTCACAAGAAAAGCTGTTATTGAACAAGTCTTCCTTGAGCCATAAAAGCCCGAAGCCAGCAGAAAAGCATCATGAGTGGATGCTTTTTTTCAGGTTTGTGACTACTTCCCCTGAACCACAGCTACAGGACAACATATGTGTGGGAAGAAATGTACTGCAGCCATGCATTTTATTTCATGGGAGCCATGCAAGGGCTGCAACTGGGATGAATCATAGAATCATAGGAATGTGGATTGAAGAGAAGGTGCTCAGATTGCAGCACTGCTTTCTGTCCTCTGCATCTTCTGAAGAGCAGGTGGCAAGTCAACCTGCTTGTGTCAGCTGAATCAAGACTCTCAAAAATTTGGAGGGGGTCTAGCTATTGAAGCATCCTCTTTGGGAATAAATCCTACTAGACAATCATTGCAAATCCCCTTTACAGTGTTATTGAACATGCTTACTTAGTCCCCTGAGCATTTTCAACTTTGGGTGAATTTTTCTTAAAGCAGTGTCACACTGTGAACAGCAGTTGGTGGACAATTCTGCCTTCCTTCAGGACCTGTTTCAGTCCCGAATCAGTATGTTGTATCCTGGAAGAGACAAACTCCAAGTTCTCTCTCATAAGCTTTTTCATTCTTAAGAAGTTGACTCTGATTATATATACATATTTTTTTGGTGTTCACCTGGGAAACTAGATTCTAGGTTCCTCTCCTCTTAATTTGCAAATCACTGTTATTCCTCTTCTTCCGTATCAAATCAAATCAATGAAATTCTATCAATCACCTGTCTTAAACAGGTCAGATTAATCCTTTTTTGAACGTAAAAATTGGTACTTATTGGTCTTACCAGTCTAAATATGACCTCTGTAGTATTAGCCATAGAGTGAACAACAGTACAACATAAGGGTATTTTATTTCAAGTTTCCTCCACTTAATTTAGCCGTAGTAGCATGGTCTAGATGCCTTCTATTTAATTATACCCCACATTTGTGTGACACACAGTTTTCCTAAGCTTTTTAAAGAGATTCTTTCCTTTGCAAAACCATTGCGCATTCTCAACTCAGTAGCCAACGCTGCTGTCTGAAAAGTTCCTTAATCAACGCACACACAAATTGTTCCGGGAAGGCTTCTTTTTTCCAAGCAGCGAGGTACAGAGAGGTACAGAGCAGGTACTCCTGACATATGACACGGATGGATTTCATATGGGAAGTCGTGCAAATACTGAAATCCACTACCTGCAGCTGTTTTAAATCCCATCTACCTGTAGGATATATTGGCTGAACCATATACAGTCACCATCCCTGGAGGTATTTAAAAGACGTATAGACGTGGTGCTTAGGGATATGGTTTAGTGGTGGACTTGGTAGTGTTAGGGTAACGGTTGGACTCAATGATCTAAAAGGCCCTTTCCAACCTAAATGATTCTATGAACTGCCTGGAATTTCGAAGTAGCTGGGTAGGAAACACCGCTTCATCACTTCGGGCTAAGCCCCAGACTTTCACCCCCATCTGCAGCCACAGCTGGAGTAGCCCAGTGTTCTTGTGCCAGAGCCTCCTCACAGGCTTGTTCGTGGGCAACTCTCCCCCGGCACCCACGAGCGAGTAGGAAGGGGCGTCCTGGCCGCCGCCTCGGACGGGGAGACCTCGGGGCGGGAGCGGCCCACGGGGGTGCTGGGGAGAGCCGGGGGGCAGAGGGGGGCTGAGGGCGCTGAGGGTGCGATGCCGCCGAAGGCTCCGCGCGTCCCCTGTCCCCGTCCCCTTGCCGCGGGACGCGGGGCCACCGGCGCCCGTCCGGGGTTTTTTGTCGTTGAAGAATTAAAAATGGAGATTTGGGCGCGGAACTCACTGGGGCTGCCAGGCCCAGCCCCGCCTCCTCGGGCCGGGGTGCGGGGGCGGTGGCGCGCTTATCCCGGGACGGGGCCCCGTCTGCGGCATCCTTGTGCGGGCCGCCGCGGGCAGGTGAGCGGGGGGCGCGAGGGCGGCGTGACGTCACACCGGCGGCGGGCGCGGGGAGCCGGTGCCGGTGCGGGGCGGGGGGGAAGGCGGCGGGGGCTCTTCTCACCGAGGGGGCCGGCGGCGGCCGAGGGGCCGGCGGCGTGGCTGTACCCGTGTGCTCGAGCAACGATCCTTTCTCAGGGCCCCTGAGCACCAGGAATCGAGGGAACCCCCCCGACTTTTCGCGGGTTAATGACGTTTGCAAACGTTAATGACGTTTGCAGGCGAAGAAAAGGGGTAAATGGAGGTGTCGGGCACTTGCTGTATTTTCCTTGTGCCCGGGTACCCCCACTGAAAGCAGACCCTGCTCTTCATACGCTCTCTTGCAGCTCTCACCTGCCACGTTTGTGGAAGCTGAGCTGAGCGCTGATGCCCGGCCAGGGACCGCTCCTCATTCCCACGGGGTGAATCAAGCCCCAGCGCGAATTTAATTAATCGTATCTGCTGAGGCTGTAAGAGAGTAAGTGGGAAACGATACTCCGGGTTAGGTACCCTCGGTGTGTGCGAAAGGGGGAGTAGCCATGCAAAGCGGGGGACTGGGCACTGGAATTGGTGATAGTTGCTATTTTGAGGGGATAAACCCTTCAGTTTTGGGGTGGGTGGGCTGATAATCCACGAAGGCAGGGAAAGCTGTGGAAACATAGCAGTGTACAAGATGGGTGGATTTACAGAGACAAATAAAGTGAGTGGTGACTGTGAGAGCAGCAAGAGAGTTATTTTCCATGGAACTGCCACAAAAAAATATGGGAAACCTAAATTGGAGTCTGATTTCCATTGAAAGGCAAGGTGCAGAGTTGTAACTGTTAGATCGCTCCCCTTGTGAAACAGAGCAGTTGAATTTGACAGAAGAGAAAGGAGGAGCCTGCCACAAGAAAGCAGATGTCAAAAAGTTCTCTATAGAAGAGAAGCCTATCTATAGAAGAGTCTAATCTATAGCAGAGTCTCCAGCTACTTCACTGCCAAGAACAAACTGGTGATCAGCAAGACGGAGATTATCTACTCTTTAGTCATGGTTAAAAGCCAGCTACAAGGTTTTAATTTTGATGCCACAAGTCTCTTGTGACAGCTTTGTTGCTGCACTTCTGTTCCCTGGGATTAGAGTGTTGACAAGATTATCCTTATTGAGAAATGATGCTTCAGTAAGAGCTCAGGATCTGAATGACTTGTAGTAGAGGAGGCTTTTGTTGGAAGGGGAGCTCCCCTTTAAGTAGGGAGACATTAGTTCTGTGTCCCTCTGACATCACCTGTAATTTTACATTGTAGGTACGGCTATTACTCTGGAATTTGATATGCTTTATAGGTGGAGCACAAACAAACATCTCACGTGTCAACACAAGATGTTATTCTCTAGGAGAACAATTAAATCACTCAGAACAGTAACGCTTCAAATACATCACTAGAGGAGAAAAATATAGACAATTTAAAAAATGTTCACAAAACACTATACCCACTTGTTAACCTTTTATGGGACATTCAGTATTGAAGAACACGGGAGCTGCTCATGGTTCAGATTTGATAAAAGCAGAAGAGAAATTTCTGTCTTAAATTTTGAGTCTGGGGGCAAACCAGAGCAGTTATAGAATCACAGAATCATAGAATGGTTTGGGTTGGAAGGGACCTTAAAGATCATCTAGTTCCAACCCCCCTTGCCATGGGCAGGGACTCCTTTCCACTAGACCAGGTTGCTCAAAGCCGCATCCAGTCTGGCCTTAAACACTGCCAGGGAGTGGGCAGCCACAACTTCTCTGGGCAACCTGTTCCACTGTCTCACTATTATCACAGTAAAGAATTTCTTCCCAATATCTAATCTAAATCTACCCTCTTTCAGTTTAAAACCATTACCCCTCGTCCTGTCACTACTTGCCCTTGTGAAAAGCGCCTCTCCCTCTTTCCTGTAGGCTCCCTTCAGGTACTGGAAAGCTGCTATAAGGTCTCCCCGGAACCTTCTCTTCTCCAGGCTGAACAGCCCCAACTCTCTCAGCCTGTCTTCATAGGAGAGGTGCTTCAGCCCTCTGATCACCTTCGTGGCCCTCCTCTGGACTTGCTCCAACAGCTCCATGTCCTTCTTATGTTGGGGCCCCCAGAGCTGAATGTAGTACTCCAAGTGGGGTCTCACGAGAGCAGAGTAGAGGGACAGAATCACCTCCCTCGACCTCCTGGCCACGCTTCTTTTGATGCAGCCCAGGATATGGTTGGCCTTCTGGGCTGCAAGCGCACACTGTCGGCTCATGTTGAGCTTCTCATCAACCATCACCCCCAAGTCCTTCTCCTCAGGGCTGCTCTCAGTCCATTCTCCACCCAGCCTGTATTTGTGCTTGGGATTGCCCCGACCCACATGCAAGACCTTGCACTTGGCCTTGTTGAATTTCATGCAGTTTGCATAGGCCCAGCTCTCAAGCCTGTCAAGGTCCCTCTGGATGGCATCCCTTCCCTCCAGAGTGTCGACCACACGGCACAGCTTGGTGTCGGCGGCAGACTTGCTGAGGGCACACTCAATCCCACTGTCCATGTCGCCGACAAAGATGTTAAACAGGACTGGTCCCAATACTGACCCCTGAGGAACGCCACTCGTCACTGGTGTCCACTTGGACATTGAGCCATTGACCACAACTCTTCGAGTGTGACCATTCAGCCAGTTTTTTATCCACCGAGTGGTCCATCCGTCAAGTCCATGTCTCTCCAGTTTTGAGACAAGGATGTCATGCGGGACAGTGTCAAATGCTTTGCACAAGTCCAGGTAGATGACATCAGTTACTCTTCCCCTATCCACAAGCGCTGTAACACCATCGTAGAAGGCCACCAAATTTGTCAGGCAAATGTGTTCGTGAGTAAACACATTGCAGTAACACTCTTGCATTTTCTTCCAGTGCATAATCAAGCAGGTCTTTAGTAATAGCCTTGCAACAGGCACTCAAATAATTACGTAATAATTTCCTATTTGGTGTTTGATAGAAATTCTTCAAAATTGTGTGTGTGGACTCAACAAGGGGCTGGTGAGAGATAGCTAGTAGAACATGGAAAAAAATAGAAGTTCTGTCCTGTTGTAGTCCTTTGATGTTATACTGGCAGTACAGAGGGATGCATTTACCATGTTGGACTCACATCATCTGGTCCAAAAACCAGGGTCAGGGTTCAGTGATCAGGGTTCATTCTTTCCTTATGAAATGTTGGAGGTAGTGTACAACTGAACTGTGGGAGCAGGAACTGAAACCTGGTTGAGCACACAACCTCCAGAAAAAGCCATGCTGCTTCTAGTTTTTCCTCAATCGGTCAATCATTTATTCTTTCTCCACTTATGCTGAATTAGCTTGTATCCCACCCACCCAGCCAGCTGGTGTAAAGTGAACTCACTCCATGTGTACCCAACTACTTTCATATGTTCTCAGTCAAATCTGTGCTGTTAATACCTGCTTTATAGGTTTTTAAAAAATACTTTTGCGCATTTAAGTATTTTAATTTCGTTCTAAAGCTGTTTTTTAGTGTCTGCATTGAACTTAAAATCAGAAATTAATAAGTTACTATGTTCATTTATACTGTAGTCTATAAGCAACCAAGATTAAATGTAGTGGTCTTCCAGCCAGCAAATAATTTTCTGTTACATAAAAATTGGGGCGGAGGAAGAGGAATCAGTGGGATGTTACATTGTTTACATTGATCAGTGTAAACATCCTATTAATACGAGGAAAAAATTCTGAAAATGCTGAAGAATGTAGGACATCATAGACTCAGTTCCCATTTGATAGGGATCCCACCACTGATGGATACTTTTTGTCATGTCAGTTGATGACATCATTCATTTCATATGTGTTAAATTTAAAGAGCTTTATTTTTTTAATCAAAATGTCAAGTGGCATTGGTAATATACTTTCATAATCCCTGTAGGCCAACTTCAGTTTGGGCTGTTCCCAAGAGTGATTTTGCTCGTGCCAGCATTTTCACAGTCATCCTGTTTAGCAGCGAGGCAGCTGATCCTGTTGGGAGACCAGGCTGGTGGTGAGAACATACAGTGAGGGGCTTGTGGAAGGGCGAGTTCCAAGCAGCAGCTCACATGGGGCTTAAAGTGACTCTTTGACAATGCATGACACCTGCACAAGCTATTAAACCTCTCATTTCCTCAAAGAATGGAGGTGCACTTGTTTACAAGGTGCATTTCTCACAAAATTATAATGAGTGGCATTAGTTACCTCCATCACATACCAGCTTTTCAGTAATCTTGCCAGCGATTTATCTGGCTGCTGGCTCTGTGGTTACTTGTGTTTGGGGACTTTGGCATAATCTTAAATTTCTTCCAGTCCTCTGGATTTTCCCTAGTCTTTCAAGAGTTACTAAAAATGAGTATCAGGAGGCCAGAGGGAATTTTAGGTGGTTTCTAAAGGAAAGTTAGGTACAAGAAGATACCTGGACTTGTTAATCTTAGGCCAGAAGGAATTTCAGGTGTTTTTTAAAAGAAAGTTAGGTACAAGAAGATAACTCGATTTGTTAATCTTAAAATGTTGGTAGATTATATAATCTCATGATCACCAGGTTCCTGTCGGTGATCAATATATCCAAATTAATCCCCATATCATGTAGGGGTTATTATTGGTACATTTACTATGGATATGGACATTTTATCTGCAGTTTAAAGCCAGTTTTGCTACTGGCTGTAGTAGTGTGTGTTCCCAGTCTGAAGCCCCCACAACAATGCAAAATCTGCTCGCTTTCTTCACCCTATGTTGCAGGCTGAACGAGTTATTCCAAGTGCTGCTCAGTATTTCTGATTCAGTAGCCTGAGGCAAGCCCTTAGCATGGCCTTCTCCTGGGCCCTGTCAGCACAGCATGCTTCGCAGGCATTGAGGATTTGTAGTCCTTGCTCTTATCAGCAACTGTAAACAATTAATAACTTCTTTACTGTAGAGTAGCACCACACCATCAGCTTTATTCTTCTTAAAAATAATAAATCACCTTCTAGGCAGAGATTTTAATATCTGAATCATGCAGACTATTCCTTTTATTTCTTTCATGTTATCAATAAAATCTCTTTTCAGTGACAATTTCCAGATCTTCCTATATCTTAGTCAGGCATCAGTCATGAGGATATAAACAATTCTATATTAATTCTCGTGATGTTCTTTGTCACATTGGTTTCGTTTGTTTGTGCCATGCTGAGTATCATTTAATACAGTGCTTGCTTCCTTTGAGCTCCTAGTTTACTATCCTTCCAGCTTGTGCTCTACCTATGAAACTGTCTTTATGTCAGCTCACGAGTTTTTGCACTTTTACCCTTCTGATTCTCTCCCCCATTCTACTCCGGGGCGGGGTGTGAGCGAGTGGCTGTGGGGTGCTCAGCTGCCTACTGGGGTTAAACCACGACAGTCCTTTTTGGTGCCCAATGTGGAGTTCGACGGGTTTGAGATAAGGACAGATATGACTGGAGTGTGCAAGACCAAATTTATAGCTGTTACAGGTACTCATCAGCAGGGCTTGCCATGAGGCTTGCTTGCCTTACTGCATGTTAGAGTCTAGTGCTTGTTTGTGGCCGCTTTTTGCTTTTGCTGTTTGCTTTATTCCTTGTCACCCATAATTCTGAATGGAGCTGTGCTTTACATCAGTCCACCCCTATATTCTACCCAGGGCTTCAAAGAAGAAAACCAAAAGTGGAGTGGGTAGTGTGTAACAGGTTTGCTCATCTAAGTACGCAACTGAAGACATAAAGTCAGAAAAGTCTGGACTTGCTGTACTTTATGATCTTGACACTTACTGTGGCTTTTATGATTTGTTTCTTGTAGGTACTTGTTCTGGTGTTGGAGCAGAAAAGTTTACTTGTTAAACAAGTAGGAACCTGACTGAGGCAAATAAAAGCTGTATTCAGTTATGGATTACTGAACCAGATTGCAATATTTAAATCTCAGCTAATGCTCAAGAATTTTAAAATCAGCCAGCGATGCTGGAGTGTTCTTGCATTCCAGAGAAACCACTACCTGCTGTCAGGCAGGCAGGGTCATCTGCAGGAACAGACTAACTAGGGAGCCAACGTATCACTAGGGCCATGGAGCCCACTTGGCCTTTGCCAGGGCTGGAAAATCTGAAAGAAGGGTATGTTGGCATGGTTTTGTGGATGGGGGGCAAAGAGCTGTTTTTCCCAGTGCTACCAGCAGTACCAAATGCTGTCCCAGGCACCAGGCACCTCCAGGCCTCGGGAAGGAGCCATGGCTGCCCAGGTTTTGCTCACTCCACTGTTTGTTCCCCTCACTGCTGGCTGCTGCCAAACTGAGAGGGACCAGAAGCCCAGGCTGGACCCTCTGCATAGGACTGGGAGAGCCCAGGCCACTGGTAGCAGTCTTCTTGGCTAACGCTGCTGAAATACTTACCACTTACCTTCTTTTGAGCTTCTAAAAGGTAAAGCATACTTATACAGAGAACTCATCTGATCAGCCATGTTGCATGGATCCTGAGGCTTCCTTGGACTCCAGCCCTCATCCTTTCAGCCTCTGTTATCTGGCTGTATAAAAAAGATCCATGAATACATAGGATAATCTCATCACCCTTTACAGGGAGTAGTGATTGGCAATTGCCAGCAGCTATCGTAGCATAACAGAGAGACAAAATGTTTGACTCTGTGCTATACCAATATAGGCATCAGGTATATCTACAGAAAACTTTTTCCTAAGTTGAGAAACTTCCATGATTAGAGAAATTATTAGAGCTGTTTTTTTTTCTCCCCCATGCAGGACATGATAGGTAGAAAAGAATCCTGCGCTTCAGGACAGATAGCGATGACTGACCTGAGCTGCCTTGCCTATGTACTGGAAGAATGGACTGTTGTGGAGTACCTGAAGAAATACTTTTTTCATGTAGTCATCATCTCACTGACAATAAGTGCAATATTATTTTTTTTTATAGTTCCTTTAACAATCCTCTTTTTCATGTACCTTACTAATATTTTTCTTTTAATATATCAGAAGAATGGTGAGGTAAAAGCAGATCCCTTGAGTGAGGTTTGGGATGCTGCAAGGAAAACTATAGCAAGCTTTTGGGATATATATGCAAGAATATGGCATGGTAAGTATGACATGACTTGTCTGAACTTTGAATTACAATAAATAGTAAATACACGTAAGTTTTAATTTTTTTTTATTTCTTCCAAATGGATGCAAAGAAATGATGTTTGTTATACTTTGTATGGCATCTAACCCAAAAGTTTCTGCCTCAGAGACTGACTGCAATACAGAATAAACAGAATGAAAGGGAGAAATTAGTTTACATAGGGTAAATTTCTCTTAAGTGGGTAGGCAGGTTCACTTCTCTGTATGTGGTATCAGAGTGAAGCGCAGAGTTAATGTTAGTTCTAGTAACGTAACTGCAAGAGATGTGTGATTTATTTTTACCTTAGTAGCTGCTTAAAACCCACTTCATAAATTATCAAAACACAACAACTAGTTGGAAATGTAATTAGTGTGTTTTTAGTTGGCGAAAACTACTTTGTGTTATGACAATTGAAAATAATTTTAAAAGCTGTATGGACAAAGAAGTAATTAGATACCACATTTAAGTTTGTAGTGTGGCAGAATTTAAAAGTAACCTGATTTTCAGTTTCATTACACTCAATGTTCAGATACTTTCAACACACCCTGCTCCCTAGGAAAATCCTCATCAGCATGCTAGGCTCTTGTTCTTCCCACAGATGTAGTTTTAAGAATATTAGCAAGACTTAACGTTGCTGCCCTAAGGATGAAGAGTAACAGGTTGTTACCTATGCTGCTATCCTTCCTCACAGCTTTTTCCCTTAATCTCTGAACATCCTGCAGTACAAAAGTTTCTCCCCCTCTTCCTAGGACTGATAGGAGCTGTAGCAGGGATGGAGATGAAGGCAGACATGGTGGAACAGAGCTCTTAGTTGGCAGAAGCTGTGGCTTTCCCAAGCCTTTGTATACATTAGCCTCCTAGTCGGGCTCCACCTAAAACCTAAATCAAACATAGGAAGAGGCAGGAGCGGGATTTACAGAAGTCCATGTCTGTGAGGAAATTCCCTTCCACTGTGAATACATTTAATTCCCATGGAGAGAACTTCTCTTTGGGATTCTTACAGATTCTGGTTTGGACTTAAACATCACAACCAGAGAAACTTTTTATTACGTAAAAACCCAAACTTTTCATTTTGACTGACACAGAATGGAGATTCATACTTCCTATTTCAGGTAAGCATCCTGACTGCTTTTTTGCATCTCATTCTGCCAATGAAGTGGTTTCACACCAGTACAGTAATTTTTTTTTAATTGTTGTGCTTTGGACTGGGAAGGGTTCCTAATGGGAAATAATTAATTGAGCTCCCTCACCGCGGAAAATGTCAGGTTCAGGTATGATCTAGTGATTAAACTGACCAACAAATTAGTCCACCAATAACCTGTGGTGTTTGAGGGGCTTTCTCTTTGCTATTGACCAAAAGTTCCGTCCAGAACTTAATTCTTTTAAAAGTTACTGCAGAGGGTCTCACAACTCTCTGAAGGTCATTTAACACAGGACAGTAAACAGTTTTCTTTAAATTGCCAGTGATTTACAGCTATCATTGTCAGTGTATTGCTTTCCATCCCAAACAGGTTATGAGCTTCATGGTGTGGAAAACCTACCAGAAGGACCGGGCATTCTTGTGTATTACCATGGAGCTATTCCTATAGACTACCTTTACTTTTTGTCTAGGCTGTTTCTTTGGAAGAAAAGACTTTGTCTGTCAGTAGCTGATCATTTTGTCTTTCGTTTACCAGGTAAGAACACGTTCTCTTGTATTTAAGCATCCTGGATTCACTCAACTTGTTGCTGTTTTGGTTTACATTGATTACAGTTTCAAGAGAGCTTTTAAACTAAAAGACTGCTTTTAGACTTTTAAACTAAAAGCTGGTAGATGCAGAAGGGCAAACAGAGTAGCATATCTTGTCTTTTAAGCAAAAGGTTATAAATCCACTGGCAGACCCTCCAAAGCCAACAAATAGACATCATATAATCCCCTTGGGATGAAACGCCGTGCCTCAGTAGAAAGTGTAGGATAGACTATATTATTGACCTAGTGCAGGCTGGTCAGCAATGGGCTATGAGTGCAGAAGAGCCCAGTAAATGATAGGATATCAATTACCTACTTGCCCTCTACACTGGGTAGCCATTGAAGTGGGGTATGACATCAAATCTATCTTTTGATCAAAGCCTGGAGTAGGACACAAAACTTCTTTGAAGATTTTACTGTTGAAGAGAGCTCTGTAATGCTGACTACCACAATATATTCAACACATTGTAGATGGAGAAAGAAAGAAATAATTCCATTGTGAAAAGGAGAAGATACAGAAAAGCAAACCTCATTCATTTTTAGAAAAACAAGGCATAAAGAAGGAGCATCCAGAAGGAATAGCGGGGAGATTATGTAAAAGCACCTGTATACCACTTATATTAAAAATTATAATAATAATAAAGAGTAAAGGAAGCTATTTAAAAGTAGAAGGACATTCTTCAGAAAAAGAAGTTGTGTCCAAACACTGAAAACAACGAGCATAAACTCAAGGAAGTTTGATGCAAGAACATATTAAGGCACCCGTAGAAAGATGATGAGGAAGAATTTTCTAAAGGCATACTTAGTAAATACTGTGTAGTACTAAACGCATCAGAAGCATGAAGTCATCAAGAGATTATTGGCTTTTAAGAGGATCCCTAAAGGAAGATAAAGCTTAGCAGAATGTTGCAAAGGAGACTTCTTTTTTTAAGGCATAAATGAGAGGGTACTGTTTCAAATTGAAGTACCCGTAGCACAGATTTTTATTACAAATTATAGTAACTATTGTCAGGACCAAGCAACACTCTCAGCTGTGCAATTTCCAGACTACTGATGTGTACATAACATATTGCTTGAATTATCTTTATGCTAGAGGAACAGAAGGTGGCAAATATGGTGTCAACCTATAGAAAGGCTACCAAAAAGGCATCTGGTATAACAGACCACAAATAATGGAGATTAGGCCTCCCCATTTGCTGCCTTAGTAGAAAATGTGGCTAACAGTAATAGACTGAGTGAAACTTCTCCCTAACCTTCTATTGCTCTGCCGTACTTACCTGCTTTGTGCAGAGAAATATTGCACTTCACAGATTGTTTTTTTAAAGAATGCTCATGAGCATATGCTGAACATCAGTCTGTTGCATTAATTACAGTTATGGTAGAAGTCTTCTTGTGAATGAATAACTGGTTAAAAGGTAGGAAGTAAAGGGTAGAAATAAATAGCTCATTTTCACAAAGACACAGAATTCACCAGGTGTACTGATGAAGATCAGTGCTGGCACCTATATTGTTCAAATAATCATTATCTAGATCAGTAGTGAGGTGACAAAGCTTTATACTGGCCATTTTTTTTTCAAGGCATTAAAAGCCCACACAGAGAGTATGGTTATCTACGAACAGTGAATTAAATGGCTGATGAAATGGTGGATGAAAATCAGTGTGAGTTATAATGGAGTGCAGAAGGAAAGAAAAACAAGTCTAAACACATACACATGTAATTAGGCTTTAAATTTTCTATATGACTTTAAGAATATGTCAGCTTCAGTCTCAGCAATCGCCAAAAGACAAACAAAATTTTAGGCTTATCATGAAAAAGAAGAAACAGCAAATACCATTATGTACTCACGCATATGGTGCCCACATCCTGAGTACCACATGGAATTCTGGTCTCCCCATCTCAGAAAAGCTGCAAAGTATAAAAGATATAAAAAAGGACAAGGATGATGAGAGGCCTGGCATGGATTTCTTTGGAGAGCTAGTACATAGGACAGAAGTCTTGCATGACTGAGGGTTATAAAATTCTGTGTGATCTGGAAAAGGGGAATAAGAAGTGATAATATGTTCATATGAAGATACATCGTAATTCTTAACAGGCAAAAGTTTTAAAGCCAAGCAAAGGAAGTACCTATTCACTTAATAAGGAGTTGGCATTTCTGGCTGCAGGGTAAAACAGGAATACATGTGAGTTCACAAAGGGATTAAACAAAGTCAGCATCTGTCTTTGACAGAAAGATTTATCAAACATGATGTCTTGAATAAGATTAAATACAATGCAATTACAAGATGCAGCACTGTTTTCCACTGCCTTCCAAAGTTTCTGTTGCGAACCTTTGTCAAAGTTGCAGTGCTAGACACCCATTCTGGCAGTCCATAGTTGTCATTTACATTTATTAATATAAACAATTTTTTTTTCAAACCATGATGTTGGAATAATGAATTTCAAGACTGGGGAAGCCCTTGTTTGCTGAAGCTCTCTATGGGAGTTCCAAACTGATAGATTTAAAATGTGAAGATAATATAAGAAAGCATAGAGTGCGTCTATGGTTCTCAATCTGTCTTTTGGAGAAATCCCAGTTATGGAAACAAAGGAAGGAGATTCACTGACCTGTTCATGCAGTGCTGAAACTGCCCTGCTAACTTCTGCCATTCATGCATCTTAGGAGTCATACAGCAGTCCAATTTGATCCACGTAGTTTGCAATTTAACCACAAAATACTCAATTTAACAAGTCAAAACCTCAACGTTTAAAATGTTAAACATCACATTTTAAAAGAACACTAAAAATGGTGTCTTGTCAGGTATTTATTTTTGTAGTAATCTTTATTGTACTGAAAATTTACATTTTTTCTGTATTAAAATATTTAAAAAGGAGGGAGGAATAGATGTTTAGATTTCTAGTTAAGATGCACAAGTTTTGGTTGCACAGCTGGTGTTTTGATAATTATGGAAAATAGCATGTAGAGGCGTTAGTTTATTGAGATGCTCCTGATAAGCTGGTTCATCTTCATAACATTTGGGCAAAGACACTCTCATGTATTTGTCATTTTGCCAATATTTACTCTGTAGGTGTTTTGCTTCCTTCGTACAAATTTGCCTTGGTCTAAATACATAGCTATTAGATTTTCATTTAGCTGTGATCTTGTTCCTACATGCAAGCAGTATTTGTGATATGTTGTTACAATAATATGTATTTGCCACTTATGTATTGCAGGACTTAAATTATTATTGGAAGTGGCAGGTGTTATGCCAGGTACAAGGGAGGAGTGTCTCATGGCATTGAAGAATGGACACTTGGTGTCCATCTCACCAGGTGGAGTTAGAGAAGCGCTATTCAGTGACGAAAGTTATCAGCTTGTGTGGGGAAATCGAAAAGGCTTTGCTCAGGTCGCTCTAGATGCAAAAGTGGTGAGTATTATACGTTACCAATCCCAGTTTATGCTTATTGCATGTATGCTTCATTATAAAATGCAGCTTAGGAGTGTCTGTTGGAAAATCTTCCAGACAGAAGAAAAGGTTTGGGAGTAAGGATTTCTTTTCCTTTTCCCACCACTTTCCTCAAGCACATCAATCCATACGGAGCAAGAGTTTTATAGAACTGCATAGCTTTTTCTTGACTGTTGCAAGGCATCCATCTCTGCAGTTCCATGTCTACAGTTCCATCATGCAGGCATCCAGTTTCTTGTCTTGACTCTATTTCAGGAATCTTCACTGTGGTCCTTCTCCATATTGCCATAAAGTTTCATTCTTTTTTCTCATTTATTCTGGGAGAGTCCTGGATTTTGTTCTTACCCTTATTTTCCTTCATGTTTGTGAAAGATTGTATCAACTAACAGAAGGTATGACTACATCAGTGTTTGAGTTTGAATTACATGTGCACTTTTGAAGTAGTTTTTCCATCTCCCTCACTTACCATGCTTTCATTCACATCATGGAACATGTTAGAATACCCAAGCTGCGTTCCTTTTGGCTGAAACTAAACCAGAAGTGGGACCTAATACCCTCCAGTTGTAAATGGGCATTCAGTCAATGGTACCAGACAAGAAGTAGTTCTGCATAAAAACAGAGCACTGAAATGTGTTCTTTGTTGATGTCAGATGCTCAGCATCCTCTAGAGATGTGCTTCTATTGGTTTGCACTCTGCTAATGTATACACGGCCACAGTTTCGGTTATATTTGCCATATTGATGATGATATCTACAAATACAGACTTCTACCACTGGCTCTGAGTTCTTCCGTCTAATTTCACATGTGAGGCTGTTTCTTTGATATAGTCTCTGGGAAATAATTTTCTTTGGGATGGCACAGAGCTGAAAGAGCAGCAACCCTGTCTTTTTCCTAACTGCCACATGAGAAGTGGCATTGTCACCACTAGAGGTGAGTTTTCTGTCTTACTTTAGACTTAGCATACCTAGTGCTCTTTGTGTCCAACAATACTGGTAGACATCCAGGCTTCATCTGTTCTGCTATGAGCTTTCTGCTGCTTTCTCATGAATTTCATATGGGCATTCTGAATTCCCTTATAGTCTTTCCTCTTAAGTGTTAATTTAATAATAAGCTCAGTCAGAAAGAGGTGTGACTTTAACAACTTGAGTGATTTCTAATAATTTTGCTTTCACATCTGTCTTTCAAGCTATTTCAAACATTTGAACAATCTTTTCCCAGATGTTTTCACTTCACTTGTAACCTTGTAGTGTAATTGTACAATGTAATAAGTTTTTTTTTTAAATAAAAATTGAATTCAGAAACTCTGAGCACCCTTAATATAAAGTGCCACCCTGATCAAAACACATCACAAAAATCCTTGCTAGTAATCCTCTTAATCCTTCCAGTCTTCCATAATTTAGAAGCACATGGAAATAGCTGAATAGTAGCACCTAAAATTACTAGCACCTTCTATTGACAGAGTTTGTGGTTTTTTTTTTATTTAATAAATTGGGTATTCATTGAGGATAATATTCTTGCAGTGCAAAAGTTTCTTGTGGTCATTTGTATAACATGTTTGGTAAAACAGACACTATGTAGGATTATCTGTTACCTGGAGGGCAGAGAGAGTATTTTCTCCTTTGACACCTACTAGCCTGAGCTTGCCTTTTCAGTGCTGCTGGCTCTTGGATCGCTTATTATTTCACTCATTCAGTTTTTTTTTTTTTTTTTATGATCAGGAAGTTTGACTGGATCCCAGAATGGTGGGCATCACTGTAAGCAGCTTGCAGGCTCCACTGAATTTTGGGGACCTTTGATATTTCTCTGGAAATCTGTGATCAGACACACGTTAGATAACTAAACACTTGAAAAAAAAAAGAAGTGCTCTGCATTAACAGTAGAGGGGGCAATATTAACCTTACATGCTATTTTTTACATAAAGTTAGGCCCATAGTAGTAACTGGATTCCTACGTATGTGCAAGGGGTTTGCATTAGATGATCTCCAGAGGTCCCTTCCAACCTCAACTACCCTGTGATTCTGTGATTTTCAAGCTGGCTGGGTGTGATCCAGCTCAGTTCCAGCACAGCAGGTCTAAATCTGTGGGTTACTGCAGATCTGATCGTGCTGCTTTACAGACAAAAGCTTTCATGTGCGTACCTGTTTTTGTCAGCTTAGGGACTGAATGTTGCTGCCCACTGTGTACTTCATTGGCTGATCATTGTATGTGAGTAACTTTCATGGTTGCCAGATTTCTTTATATCCTAAGATCTGACTCTCTTGCACTATGTCTAAAATTTAAAGTGTTTTGTCCGTATGATAGGTAGGTTTCAAACATTTTAAATGTTAGACATACAGTATTCAATTAATAGCTGAAGCTAAGCGTGGTATTTTTAATATCCAGTAGTTAATATGCTTTCAAAAGACATCACTGATTATTTTTAAGGGTTTATTTCTAATAATTTCTCATAATTTCTCATTCTGAAGGATTTACTATTACAACTTTATGTTTGTTTGATATTTTTGTTACCTGTCAGGGTTTTTTTCCTTTAAATGGCTTCCATCACTTTGAGTTCTTTGTTAGGCTCTAGTTAGGACTTTTTCTTGCTTTTTTTTTTTCTCGTCCTGTGGTTTCTGTTCTGTGGTAGTGATTCTTAACAGCATAAAGGTGTTCTTTCATTACCTTCTGGACAAGTAATTCCAACAACATGCTCAAAATACGGTTTCAAAAAAATGAGAAGGGATAATAGAGGGGAAAAAAGTCATTGTATGTATGGATACATTCACTGTTAGTTTGTCTACAAACTATGAAGTCTTACCTCAGGCTGTAAGACATGGCTGTTTCAAGTTCAGGTATCTCAAGAGTCTTTCTTTTTAGTCACAATAATGAAGCAAACTTGTTCTGTAACTGCCTGAGGATCTGCCCCCCAGAAGGCGTGTAGTCCAGGTCAATGAGGACATACAATTGCCTTATTTGTCCAAGGGGTCTGCGGAAGTTTTTTCCAGTGGGGTATTATCCAAACGTTACTGCTTCAGTGAGACCTTACTTTGAGATGCAGATGAGATGAGCCAAATGTGAACGTCTACTTGCTTTCTGCAAGACTTCACGAACTGAATACTTTCCCATTCACCACACATGATGTAAACTTTAGACAGAGAAACTGCAAAACTTCATTATATGTTTCAGTCAGTGATACTGCAATAAATCTATAATATACAAGTTATTTTTTTAGAATCTCAGTTAACTTTTATAAGTACATTCAAAATGAAAGGTATAAACTTCTAATACCATGTTAGTCATTTTCCTTACAGATGGTAACTTTAAAACAGCAATGTTTGTGGGAGCTGAGAAATAGAATTTTATTTCTGTTCCGGAGTTTATTTTTTTTAACAAGATTCCTTGTTTGCTGCTTAATTGACTGATAATTATCCTCTGTATTCAAGTGTTTTTCTTAGCTGCATTAACAGGCACTAAAGCATAAATTCAAACCTGGTATAACATTTCCACCTTTTCGGGGTTTTTTTGTGATTCCTTAGCCCATCATTCCAATGTATACTCAAAATGTCCGGGAAGGATATAGGATGTTTAAAGAAAGAAGTAAGAACTTTAAAATATATTTTAAGTATTTGGAATGTTTTCTTCACTTTTCTCTCAGATTTCTCTCACTTTTCTCTTAGATTTTGCTTTTCAGACTTCTGCTTACTTTGGATTCTCTTAACACACTTGCTGTGGGTCAGAGGTATCTCAGATATGGAAATAACTTGCGTATAACTGGGTTGTGCTGTGTGATTTGGTTCTTTAATGCAGTCTTATTTCAGTGATCCATGAAGTCTATTGAGCTTTGTTTTGGTGGACAGTTACCTAAATCCTGTAATTTCTTCTTGACTGTCAGATAAAGCATGCATTTTTAAGAAGCCTTCCATATTAATCAGATTTCAAGTTTGGATTGTGTTTTCTGTGACTGTAATCACACTTTTTCCTCCCTTAAACTATTTCAGGACTTTTTAGACAGTTGTATGAAAGTACTCGATTGCCGTTTACTCCTCCGTACGGAGGACTTCCCGTTAAATTCCGCACATACATTGGGGAGCCAATCCCTTATGATCCAAATATAACTACAGAGGAATTAGTTGAAAAGGTAAGTTAGCTCTCCTTGCATTATTGAACTACATACTTTGCCCTCTATTATGTATGCACTTGAAACTAGTTTTTTGTATGCTTCAATAAAGCCAAATACACTTTTCCTAGCTTGTTAAAGCAACGGGCAGTTGAGCTCTAGGATTATTTAATGTACAGATACCTGCAAGTAAGTATTGACATAGTAATAGTTGATTGGGATGCCCTCATCCTTTCAGAATGTGTGAGCTCTGTTTTCTTGGGATGCTAACTTTGTTTCTCCCATGCCTTTGATAACTGAAATGATGTAAACTATGTTTTCAGTAACTAGGAAAATAAATTTCATATATAACAAATAACTTTGAGAATCTTCTCTAAATAACATAGGGCTCTAGAAACGAAGTTCCACAAGAGCTTCAGTCTCATCGTCAGAAGGAAAATGTTAAAAAAAAAAAATTAATCCAAAATATAAAAATATTTTGAGAACCTACAACTTGGTGAAATCAGCGGTGCCCAGGAGCATAAAAACGTTTATAGATCCAGGGTTTAGGCATTTTTCAAAATACTAATCTATACAGGAAATGTATTTTTAAAAATTTTTCATAGAAGATGAAAGGAGGGCTTTATGTAAAAAAAAAAATCTGCTATGGCCTAGGAATACACAGATCAAAACACTTGTTAGGAAAAAACACCTTGCTACCCGCAAAAAGATGCCAGAAGGCTAGCTTTTCTTTTCTTTTTTTTTTTTTTTTGTTTTAAGGATCTACTGCAGATTGTTCTGGGCTTCACAGCAGTGAAACCAGAAAGACAGGTTTGGTGTCTTACAAGGGAACTGCCCCAGCAACCAGGAGTGGAGTTTGGTCTTAGCAGGTATAGGAGGCTGGAAGCAATATTAGTGCTAAGACTGCCCTCATGGTTATCCATATTGTACTTTAGGGGAATAGTATTTTGTGTACTTGTAAAACTGAAATTGAAATTTCCCATGACATCGATTTTCTTTACTAAAAGTCAAGCCTTTGACCACCCACTGCAGCAGGAGTACGGTTAGGTCTTCCGTGGCTCATATTAGTTAAAAAACAACTCAGATGGGGTTTGAGATGAGCAGTGGCCTGACCGACCTCAATCTGATCCTCTCCTGGAAAGGAGTCAGGACATGAATCTGTCAGGAAAGGCTTGGCTACTCTTTTCTTATATTCCCAGTGATATTCTACCATCACTCTGGGGTAGATCACTGCAGTATGTAGCTACCCTTATTTCAAGTTTAAATACATGAGGAAAAATTAAAGGAGATTCTTTCTTATCCCTAGTAGAAATACAGAATATTTTATGCATTCTCTTCACAAACTTGCATTTGAACCTCACGCAGAGTAAAAACAAACAAAATTTAGATATGAATTATCTTATTATGGGCATGCTCTATATGATACAATTACAGAAGAATTCACATTGGGAAGGACAGGTGGAGGTCTCTACTCCAAATTCCTGGTCCTAGCAAGGTCAGCTATGAGATCAGACGAGGTTAGTCAGGCTTTATCCAGCACTTTTGATGAAAACCTTCAGGGAGGGAGATCGCACAAACTCAATGCTTGCCTGTGTTAAAAGCTACTTTGACTTAGTAATGCCCGGGTTTGATAAATCTCAATAATTTGAGCCTATCCAACCTGAAATCGATGTTTTTATTCCTTTCCTTTCCAAGGAAAGTGTTTTTAGGACAACTAGCTAATATAAAAGACTTTTTTCTTAAAGTAGATCTTATGTGTGAATTTCCTCTTGAACCTCTGAGAAGAAGTCAGTGATTATACTGTTCTTCCTTGCATAAGCAGGTCTGTAAAGGCAACTTTCTCTTCTCTTTTCAGACAAAGACTGCTGTCCAGACTCTCATAAGGAAGCACCAAACAATCCCAGGCAGCATATGGAAGGCTTTACTGGAGCGATTTGATAAACGTCGTAAAAGTGATTAGAATGCTTATGTTTATTTCATTGTTTTTACAGCATACAGTAAAAAACAATGTCCTATGGCAATGATGACTAATAACTGGTGTTACCAGTTTAATTTACAAGTTTCTACAGATTCAACAGAAGAAAACAATTAAACTCTTGAAGGTTCCCCTGTGTCTTTGAGGATATTCTGAAGTCAGAAAGACTGAAGAAGAAAACCTATGTATAATGCAATAGCTAAATTCCCTGAAAGGAAATCATGTAGCCAGGATTTGCCTGGTTCCTAAAACAAGTACTTACATACATCTGAGAGCCTCAGAAGTTTTGTGTCGATCGGTGGGTTTATGTTATGAGCAGTTCATGGTCCAGTCTCAGAGCAGAATCTCAGAGTCGGTGTTGTCCCACCAGAGTCCACCCCTCGGTGGGCACGTTCCCTGTTGGACCCCGCGCAAGGCAGTGTTAGAAGAGGAACTGTCTCGCTTTGGCTAAAGACCTGCTGCTTAGGCCATTTTTCTAGAGAGACTATACAAAGAGAAATAATCCCATTAAACCAGATATTAGATTCCTACAAACATATCAGCTTAGTGATTCAGTACCCTAGAAAGTAGGAATGCTACATCCAAGACTTTGCCCCAACAGAAAAAGAAAAGTCTCTTAAAGAGAGAAAAAAAGCTTTAGTTAAGTGTAGCACTGTGCGAATACATGTAGAAAGTAGTTTCAAGTCTGAGCTGGTACATTCATGCACGATTGCACCATACAGTACTGGTTTAGTGGCTACCCCCAGCATGAGAATCCCTGCATCATAGTGTGTTTGCAGTACAGATGTGCTGTACTCACCCAGATCTCCCAGTGAGCAGGGAGTGGGCTGGGGGGAGCGAACTTAGGGAATGCAGCCCTGAGGTTTATCATCACTGGTGGTTTGCCTAAAAATGCAGTACTGCAACAGTGCTGTCCCCGTATGGATTGAACCTAAATGCCTGTTTGGAAAGGTGGACACAGGCAGCGTTGTCTTCCTAATACAGCTTGCAGAATACTGAAACTTGCTACAAAGCAGAACGTGTTTTTACAAGCGGTGGGATTTTCTTACTGGTGGGAGCGGAGGAACTTTGTGTAATCTATCCAATATGCCATTAAATTCAACCAAGTCTGTTAACTTCAGACACCAAGAAAGGTAATTTTTGTGCTTTGTTTTCCCTTCTTGTACTTCTAATACCTATATAATCTTTCCCCTCAACTTCCTAAAACTTTTTGTAGCATCTAAGGAAATATATAAAACATTTGCCCGTTTTCACTAGAAAACTAAATCTACTCTTTGGATTAAAATAAATCCATTCTCATCCCATGCTGCTTCTCCACAAATATTTCTTGCACATCTGGAAAAGGGTACAGGATAGACAGGTGAGTTATTTCCCTGTGTCCTGGTTTGGCTCAAACCAGGCCAATTTTCCTTTCAGTGATTTTTACTTTCATCTAAGTCTCTTCTCAGTAACTGCACTTTCTGAAAGTAACTGCATGTTTTGCAGACAGTGTCTCCTTCTAGGACTGATAACACTCGAAGTTTGTAGTTATCGCTGAGGCACCGGTAGGGATGTTATGCAGAAAGGCTCTTGCTGTACTTGTTCTTAGAGAAACCAAGGTCACTGCTAAATTCCTCACTGCTTACGAGTGAAGAGCCGAAGGGGGGTCGCACCTGCAGGGAGGAGCGGACAAGGCAGGTGACCCAGAATTGACCAACGAAGGTATTCCATCCCATACACGTCATTCTCAGTATAAAGCGGGGGGATCACGAGGGTCTCGGCCCTTCTTCTTCCCCTTCCCTGGCTTCTTCTGCTGTGTTTGGGTGCTGTTGCTGCTTCGGGCTGCTTCTGCGGCTTGAGCCTTTGGCCAGTGTCCAGGGAGGACTCTGTCCGTTTTCCTGCTGCCCCCGATCCCGATCTGTGCATCCCTGAATCCAGTTCTCGACCATCGCTGGGCCCAGCCTGGGCCTTCCCGGAGCCTGCCCTGCAGTGCCGGTGGTGACGTGGCCGACATCGGGGGAGCTCGATCTTGGTTTTGTATATATTTGTATATATTTGATTATTTCTATTATTACTATTATAGTCTTTTTGATTATTATAGTTTATTAAAACTGTTTTAACTTTCCAACCCATAAGTCTCTCTCCTTTTCCCTTTCCCTTTCCCTTTGGGTGGGGGGGGGAGGGTTAACAGAGAGCGTCTGCCACAGGTTTAATAGCCGGCCCAGCTTTAAACCGTGACACCCTGGAGCAAAAAGACAAGAACCCTGTCCTGAAAAAAAATCTCAAATCTATCCTAAGACATAGGAGTGTTTACTCGAACATCTTAACTATAATTGCTGTATACAGGCAGAAAGATTTTTCTCCCAGCAGAGACTCGACATGCATAGGAGATGATAAACTAAAGCAAATCAAGATGCTGACTGATTTGCCTGGACATGAACAGGAATTCAAACCATGCAGTCTTACATAGTGCACTCCAACAACATAAGCTAAGATTCAGAGCCTGAGCTTAAGCTGAGTGAGGAAAGGAACTAAAAGAAAGGGCTATCAAATACTAAAATGGACACAGATGAAGCAGCAAGAGGAATTAAGAGTAACCAGAATCTGAAAGCATTCCTTGTATTGCACACACTATGCAGAAGGACTAGACAGCACCCTTCTCTGACTATCCTATTTTTCAAGTGCATTAGCATCATCAATCAATACACTTCAGTCACTCAATTTGCACAACCTTTCAAACTCCATGCCCTCTGATAGCTGATGCTAGGGGCTGTGCTGCAACTCAAGAGCAGAGCACTAGCCTTGGACAGGGGATACATAATCAGAGCACTGATTACCTGTCAAAGTGGGGATTTGAGCCTACATCTCCCCTATCTCAGACAGCTGTTAACAGTTTGCTAACAAAGTTCAAGTTTTTCTTGGGCTGTTTCATCTTACAGCAGCATCCCTGTATTATCTGCAGCTTAGCTGAAGTGAGCTGGAGTAAAAATTAATTTCTATAAGTTGACTTCCGTCACAGTTGCCTTAAGAGTATTTTCTGGGGTCTCAAGGTGACAGACAAAACTATTATTCAGAGATATGACTGGTTTTGAATGATGTATAAGACTGATTTTTCTAATAAAATTTAAACCATTTTTTTCCAGAAACATTATAATACTGCTCTAATGAAAAGCAGTTATTATAATAATATTTTAGAGGCCCCCCTCTAAATTTTTACTTTTTAGAGCAGTATTATAGAAACTAGACTAGAGATTGGTATTATAGAAACACGCAGAAAACAGAGTTTCCTTTCATACAAATACAATTGTAATTGGGTTAGATGAGTGGACAGTGAGGTGGATTGAGAACTGGCTGAATGGCAGAGCTCAGAGGGTTGTGATCAGCGGTGCTGAGTCTAGTTGGAGGCCTGTAGCCAGTGATGTTCCCCAGGGGTCAGTACTGGGTCTGGTCCTGTTTAACTTATTCATCAGTGATCTGGATGAAGGGACTGAGTGTACCCTCAGCAAGTTTGCTGATGACACAAAACTGGGAGGAGTAGCCGATACACCAGAAGGCTGTGCTGCAATTCAGTGAGACCTGGACAAGCTAGAGAGCTGGGCAGAGAGGAACCACATGAAGTTCAACAAAGACAAACATAGGGTCCTGCACTTAGGGAGGAATAACCCACGCACCAGTACAGGTTGGGGGTTGACCTGTTGGAAAGCAGCTCTGCAGAGTTCTGGTGGACAAGAAGTTCACCATGAGCCAGCAATGTGCCCTTGTGGCCAGGAAGGCCAATGCTATCCTGGGGTGCATGAGGAAGAGTGTGGCCAGCAGGTCGAGGGAGGTTCTCCTACCCCTCTACACTGCCCTAGTGAGGCCACACCTGGAGTACTGTGTCCAGTTCTGGGCCCTCCAGTTCAAGAAAGACAAGGAACTACTGGAGAGAGTCCAGCAGAGGGCTACAAAGATGATCAGAGGACTGGAGCATCTCTCTTAGGGAGGAGAGGCTGAGGGAGCTGTGTCTGTTTAGTCTGGAGAAGAGAAGACTGAGGGGGGATCTTATCAACGCTTACAAATACCTTAAGGGTGGGTGTCAAGAGGATGGGGCCAGACTCTTCTCAGTGGTGCCCAGTGACAGGACAAGGGGAAACGGGCACAAACTGAAACATGGGAAGTTCCATCTGAATATGAGGAAAAACTTCTTTGAGGGTGACAGAGCACTGGAACAGGCTGCCCAGGGAGGTTGTGGAGTCTCCTTCTCTGGAGATATTCAAAACCTGCCTGGATGCGACCCTGTGCAATGTGCTCTAGGGGAACCTGCTTTGGCAGGGGGTTGGACTAGATGATCTCCAGAGGTCCCTTCCAACCCCAACCATTCTGTGATTCTGTAATTGCAGATCAAATAACTCCCCTACTACATGTATTTTCTAGCCTCTCTGTCATACAACAAAAAAGAAATTAAAAATAGCAAATGCAAATGACCTGTTTCTGCCTCAAAATGTAAGCAGCATTTATGACTCTCTTTGGGTATATCTTGCCTAATGAACAATGCAAGGAAATCCCGTTTCTGCCCAGAGAGGTTGTGGCTGCCCAGAGAGGTTGTGGAGTCTCCTTCTCTGGAGACATTCAAAACCCGCCTGGACGCGTTCCTGTGTGATATGGTCTAGGCAATCCTGCCCCGGCAGGGGGATTGGACTAGATGATCTTTCGAGGTCCCTTCCAATCCCTAACATTCTGTGATTCTGTGATTCTGTGATTCTTAAACTTTTCATATATAAGGTTTATCCAGCTCAAACTACAAGATTTTGCATTGAGGAAAAATATCCTGCTGGTAACACCGGAAAAATAAATTAATTGGACAACAGTGGAAGTACAGTTATACAAATGCACAACTGAACAACCACCGAAGTTGAACAGGCAGATTATGTACATGTAAAAGAGCCAGTTAGAAAAGCGTGACAGGCAAAGAGCTGAAAGAGCTTGCAGCCGACTGTGGCTAAACTGACCTCACCTGCAGCGATGGCAGAGCTCATAGCAGTGTTAGATTTCAGTGTGGTTGGCAGGGCAGCTACATCAACCTGTGTGTCTGGAGCTGCGCCTGGTGTAACTGGAACAGCCCCTTATTTCTTATAGAATCATAGAATCGTTTAGGTTGGAAAGGACCTTTAACATCATTAAGTCCAACTGTTAACCTAGCGCTGCCAAGTCCACCACTAAACCACGTCCCTAAGCACCACATCTACACGTCTTTTAAATACGTCCAGGGATGGTGGCTCCATGACTTCTCTGGGCAGCCTGTTCCAATGTTTGATAACCCTTTTAGTGAAGAAATTTTTCCTGATGTCCAATCCAAACCTCCCCTGGTACAACTTGAGGCCTTTTCCTCTCATCCTGTCACCTGTTACTTTGGAGAAGAGACTGACATCCGCCTTGTTACAACCTCCTTTCAGGTAGTTGTAGAGAGCGATAAGGTCTCCCCTCAGCCTCCTTTTCTCCAGGCTAAACAACCCCAGTTCCCTCAGCTGCTCCTCGTAAGACTTGTGCTCCAGACCCTTCACCAGCTTCGTTGCCCTTCTTTGGACTCTCTCCAGCACCTCAATGTCTTTCTTGGAGTGAGGGGCCCAAAACTGAACACCGTATACAAGGTGTGGCCTCACCACACCCTGGTGTGATACAGAGGGACGATCCCTTCCCTAGTCCTGCTGGCCACACTATTCCTGATACAAACCAGGATGCCGTTGGCCTTCTTGGCCACCTGGGCACACTGCTGGCTCATGTTCAGCCGGCCATCGATCATTGATCTTTTTTTTTTGTTGTTTATACACAGAAGGTAGATCCCGGAATCCCATCCCAGGCTGCAGGGCAGGCAGAAATGCCGTCACAGCGGTGAGAACGCCACGTCCCAACCGCAGAGCGCCAGGATGAGCCGCTGCGGGCGGGAGCCGCGCCGGTGCCGTGCGGGGCCCCGGGAGCAGAGCGGTACGGCTGGCGCTGCGCTTACGGGCATAGTGGGGCGCTGGGAAGGGGGGTTAAACCCGGGCTGCGGCGCTTGCAGCTGTCAGGGAGGCGGCTCGGAGGCCGCCCGGCCCCAGGAGCAGCTGGGTGAACGTGCGGAACCCCTGTTTTTACAGCAGAACGGCGGAACATCGGCCGTGAGACACGCAGCAGCAGCGGAAGCCTGAGGCCGGCACCGGAGGGAGACACACCGAGCAGCGCAGCCAGAGCCCCAGCCCAGCCCGCTGCGGCCCGCGCGGGACCCGGCCACGCCGGCCATCGCCCCCCGCCCGCCCGGCGCCGGCCACTGCCGGCCTCCCGCCCCGCCCCGCCCCGCCCCGCCCCGCCCCGCCCGCTGGCGGGGAACGCGCGCCCCCTAGCGGCGCCCGCTCCTCTCCCGCCGGAAGCGCCGGGCGGTGCGTGCCGGACGGGGTCCGGGCGGCTCCCGCGCCCCCGCCGGCGCGGAGTTCCCCCTTCTCCCCGCTCCGCCGCTACCCTCGTTCCCTCCGCGCCTCCCGCCGCCTCCTCCGCGCCCGCCCGCCGGCGGCACGGTGCCCTCCCGCCTCCTCCCCGCCGCGGGGAGCCGCCCTACCCTGGCCGCCCCGCGGGCACCCGGCCTCCGCGGGGGCGGCGGGCGGAGAAGTAAAACCGGGCCCTGGCAGGGACGTGGGGCTGGAGCCGGAGCCGAAGCCGTCGCCGCCAGGGGAAGGTGAGCGGGCGCTGCCGGGCGGGCCGGAGGGTCCCCGTCCCGCGCCTGGACCCCGCGGCGGTCCCGCAGGTCCCCGGGCGGGAGGTGGCTCGCCTTGGTCACCGCCGAGCTTGGGGCCTTGCTTTAACGGTGGTGGGGAGAGGGACTGCGGCCAGAGCGCGGTGCGGGGGGGGCCGGGGGCGCTGAAGGGGGCAGCCGGGCCGGCGTTGTGTCCTTGTGGTCAGGTGAAAGCAGCTCGGCCCCCCTCCAGCCTCCTGCAGAAGGAACCACGGCCCTGCTATCACAGGAGCAAGAAGCAGGCCAGTCCTCGTTTCAAAACAAGGCCAAGGCCACCCTCTGACTGCCGGGATGTCTCCAGTGGTGGATGCCATTAGCAGGATTATCGGGATCTTCTGGGTTTTTTTGTGTTTGTTGTGTCATTGCTAGTTCTGGTAGAAATGCTCTCCGTAACCACCTGATGCAGTGCAAAGCGGTGTATTTCTGTTGGCAGGGGCACGTCGTGGCTGTCGCTTTTCAGTATCTTTCTGGTTTGGAGATACTGGGATGTTCTCCAGAGGTTCCCCTTACACACTTAATATACATGCTGAAATCACCCTGTGCATGGTTTACAGCAGTATACCTTGATTTCCATAATTGCTTTTTCTAGCATGGTAATAGGCTCTCAGTTAACCCAGTGTCTGCTGACTACAGCTGAAGACCACTGTTGTAGTTTCAGTAACGACTTTTCTGGGTCATATGCTAGAAGTCAGTGAAAGGAATTGTATGTTAGCCTTGTTTCCACTTGACTGCCAGTGCAAAGCCTTAAGTGTGAGTATAAGTCAGTGTGCACTATCATTAGTCAAATGAGGAATTGCATCTTATTCATCTAGTGAAAACGTATGTAAGCTGCTCTATTAGGAAGTTAGAACTTAAATTAAAAAGACTTAGTTTGAACTGCTTAACAGGAAATGTGTTAGTGATGTCAGTTAAAATAAGACGTTCTTTAAGGGTATGCTCGTATTACAGAGAGATTCTGCCTGTACTTTGGCTAAGGATGAGACTTAGTTGTACTGCCCCCCCATTGTAGTTTTTAGCTTTGGTTGTTGACGGATGTCAGAAAACCTCTGACAAGGAGGGCAGGATAGTCTCTCTTTGCTTGGATGAGGTCCTAATCAGAGTGACATTGCCAGTGTTTCTAGAAGACAGTGTGCTTTATCTTGTAACTTTAACTGCTCTGGGCAGTCATAGAGTAGACAGCTGTAAAGTTGGAACAGACCAAAATGATGTTATCTGTTAGTAGCATATATGAACTATGTTGGGATATTTATTCAGTGTGTAGCATCCTGTGGTTTTTATGATCAGGGAGACAGGGTTTGTCTTCCCTTCTTCACTGCCATTGCCTTTGGTAGGGTGTTCAGTGTGGCAGTAACATAAATCACACTTGGGCTTATATTTTTGTGGATGTACCATGGGTGATCAGAACAAATGCTGGACTTGATATAGGGGGAGCAAAATTACAGGAGATAAAGGCCTGGAGAAGGCCTTTGTCTGGTGGACAGTAAGTCGAATATGAGTGAGGATGGCTATCTACATTTTGGGCTATGTTAACAAGGAAGTATTTATTCCCCTCTTTTCGGCACTTCTGAGACCACAAGTCCAGTTCAGAGCCCCGCAATACAAGAGAGATACGGACAAACTGGAAGGGGTGCAGAGAAGGGCCACCAACATTGTTAGCTGGCTGGAGCATGAGAGGCTGAGGGAGCTGTATGTGTTTAGCCTGCTCTTAGTGAGTGGTAATAGAGAGGAGGGTGTTAGACTCTTCTCAGCAAAGGGACAGAAGGCAACAGGCGCAAATTGCAGTGAGGGGGATTCTAACTAGGATAAGGAAAAACATTTTCACCATGAGGGCGGTCAAGCATTGGATTAGGGGCCCAGGGAAGCAGTGGGATCTCCATCTATGGAGATAGTACAAACTGGACTGGACATGGCCCTGAGCAACCTGATCTAACTCCTTAGCAAGAGGTTGGACAAGTGCTGTCCAATAAGTCTTTCCGATATAAATTATTCTATGATTTTTCTTAAAAAGGAGGAAACAACATTGTTCAGAGTAGAGTTGACTGTCCCTAAGAGAAGGCAGTACTTTAGATGGTACCCCTGGGCTGGCAGCAGAGAAGATGTTGGATTTTAGTTTCTTTTACAGGTTAGTGCATAGATATGCAAGTAAACTTATAAAACAGTAATGATTGCATTTGAGGTATTGCATCTAACATTACAGGCAAAAGGGTAAGTAATATTTTGCAAGGCTGACATTTGTGGGCAGGACTTTAAAATTGATGAGGATTTTGTGTTTGGAGAAAGCCATAAACAATTAAAAAATGTAATCAGTAGGAGAATATAACTTTTAAGTAATCTTTAAAGCTATATAATGACCTCTGAGTTTTGAAAAATGTTCCTGTGCCATAACCCATGCTCCATATTGTTCTCTAGCTAGTAGGTGGAACCACTGGAAAAGTCCAGGCATAACAATCTGATAAATATTGTAGTGTTGAATGCTACTCCTAAATCCTGCTTGGTCTCACAAGTTGTGTTTCTTGTATTTGCTGTGGGTGTTTGCTGCCTGACAGGTTCTGGAGTTCAGCTCTGGCAACTGGAATGAGAAAGAGCTTTCTCTTGCTCTCCCACACTCTTGCTCTCTCCCATCCTTTCCCCCTAATAGACACCCCCAAACACACATTGCATGAAATCAGTGAAGTGCATGTTCACTAATGCTACGTGCTTATACATTGCTGAAGATAAACCAGCTGCTCGTCACATTGTCCTCATTAACATGCTGAGGAGCAAAATGTTGTAAGCCTGAATTAGTGGAACAGGTATGGATTGTGGGAGCAAAGTCATCGTCACGAGATCGGTGTTCTTCTAGTTAATAGGAGTTATCTTGAGTAATGTGGGTAGAGGCCGATTTCAAAACAGAAGGAAAAGGAACATACGTGCTCTATCAGAATGGGAGGAAAAATCGAGACTGGGAAATAAGTGAGATGAGTTCTGCTCTAGTACATGCTTCAACATTTCATAGCAAATGTGGAGTAAAACTGATCTGCTACATAGTTTTTATTGCCGTTGGGGTTCTGATAGTATTAACAAAATTATCTTCTGAATTTCAGTCACTTGCTGCTTGCAAAAAACAGAGCGATAGTAAAGGAGTGATAAACATATGTCTGTTTAGGGATAGGAACTCTGCAATCATACATGCTGCAAGTGACATTTTAATAAAACACAACAACCCCAAGCTTAGGTTCTTTCAGAAGTTATTGTTCTTAATCTGTTTCCCTATACAAGCCTGCATTATAGTTGCAAAATGTTTTTCTTTTTGGTCCTGACTAACTGTTACTTCAAGTCTTGACCAAAACTTTTCTAGACTAGGATAATTTTTTTCCCCCAAGGTATTATTTATGTTGTTCTAGAACTGTAGCTAAGATACCCAAGCATACAGGTTGTCACATGTTTGTAAGATGAAGTGAAGAGCAAGTTTTCCCCTAAATTGTACAAAGCTAAGAAAAAAGTGTCGCTCCAGAATTATAGAAAGCCTGAAATATCAGCCCAGAGACGTCTAGCCCTGAAGCTTCTTAGGAGCTGGCATTGGAGAAGAGAGATTCTTATACGTAGACACAGTAAAGCCAGCGCAGTTAAAACTTTAGAGGACTTTTTGTGATCTTTTTTCCTTGTCCTTTCTGCTGCCTCTCTGTTGTGCTCTGGGACTTGGCGTTTCACTATCTGTAAATTTCCAGGTACATTTAAAGGGCTGTACAGGAGTGAAACTTGCTTATTTGCGACCATCTTCTTCCTGAGTCATCGTATGCTTGTGGTTAGTGGAAGTGTTCAGTAGGTTTTTTATAGCACTGGATTTGAGATTGTGCTGTTTCCTGTTGTAGTAAGTGCTTTGGAGAAGGTTTTGAGTGTGTGTATTGTGTAGAACAATAAATTAGACTAATCAATACAGCTTTCTGAAAATCGAAAATATGATATAAATTGGTATTGGTAACAGTATAAATGTTCCGGATCTGTGTTAAGTTGAACAGTTTTTAATGAGATAAAAATCTTAGCCTGAGATTAAACAATTGCACTGTCTTTCTCAATTAGAATTGTCATCATTTCCACTACACAGAAGAAAAGGACTGGAAAAAATCAAGTAAAAGTTTTGCTGTATGAACCATTATGTTTCTAATAGGTGCTGCTGGGGTGTGGGGTAAATGATATATGAATAAAATGCATCAGAGAGGTTTTTTGTATGATTAAACAGTATAGGCAGGTCTATCTTTTTTGAGGATTTATTCATCTGCCCTTTTTTTTTTTTAATTAAACAGGAGATGATAGGTGGAAATGAATCCTGTACTGCAGGACCGATACCTATGTCCTACTTAACATGCCTGACTTACATTCTGGGAGAATGGACTGGCGTCGAGCATATTGAAGATTATCTGAGTTATGCAGTCTACCTTTTATGGCTGCTTTTTCCACTTGCAGTAGTTTTTCTTCTTCCGGGAGTTGTCATCATCCTCTTCTACACTTCCATTCTCCTTCTTCACATTTATAAAAGGAAGAATGAACTAAAGGAAGCTTATTCCAATGATTTTTGGGATGGTGCAAAACAAATGTTGGCTACCCTATGGGATGGACATGGAAGAATATGGCATGGTAAGTGAGATCTGACTTTTCATTAAAAAGTGCTGAAGCTCTTATTCCTGGTTTACTTTTCAGGATTATCAATGTATATCTGATTGTTGCTGCTGTTGCATGAAATCTAAAATTCAGGCCAATTTTTTTTTCCATTTTATCAATGACTGCCAGTGGTGCTTGGGAGGAAAAAAGCCATTGAGACTTTTTTGGATGTAAAATTTTTTGTCTTATGCATTTATTTCTTTGCTGCTACAAAATGAGGTCTTTCATCCAGTTGAATATATATGCAATTCTTTTTTATTGTCTTAATTTTTTTTTCTTTTTTACTTTTTATAACTACTCCTGGATTTCCTCATTCCAGGAGGACCTGAAATGTTTGCTATGTTAAAAATTATATACAATTAGTTATATTATTTCAGAGTCATTATATGAACACTGGAAGTTAAATGCCAGTTCCCTGATAGCTTGTATGTCAGCACATGTTAGCATAATTTAATTTAATTGCGCTTAACCAGTCTTTTACATATAATGCGAAATGTTGGCTAAAAGGAGCACTTAGTGTCAGTTCACTCACTAGTTGCTACTTCAAATTGACTTTAGAGCCCAAAACTTTACAGAACCCTACTTTTTTTAAAAATTTTCTTTCTGTCTATGTATTTTTGACAACTTTCTCTTCTAGAATGTCAAAACTAAGGGCTCTGTTCCTTTTCCTTCTACTATTATTTCTTTTATCGAGACAGACTTAATAAATGATTTGGCTTTTCTTTCTAAGGAAATCATAAGCCTCTTTCAGAACCATTCAGTCTAGATGCAGCTAAAGGAGAAAGAGATGTTTAAGAGCAATTTACATAAAGAACAAATCCTTCTTGAAAATCATCTCTATTTGTTCTCTAGTGAAAGGGAAGTGGGTTTTCAAGGCATTGATACCAGATGGTGCAGCGGCTGTATCAGATAGGCTTTGTAAGACTAAGATGTAACTTTCAAATCTAGGAAAGTATGCTAGATCAAAATCGACAGCTACATCAAAGAGCTTAAAATGCTTACTTCACAATAAAAAGCTATTTACTTTTTTTCATAAGAAAATGATTTTTTAAGGCCTTGGCTCTTCTCATCCTTAGCAACTTTTTCTTTTTATAAGGTCTAACTTTTTATTTGTGCAGAAAAGGTTCTTACCCAGTCCCTCATTGACAATTGTGACTCTTTTCTGCCCTGCCAGCTGCTTCCATGTTCTCTGTATGCTTCTCTTGCTAAAGAATGAAATGTTTAGCAATTTTTTTCCCCCCACTTGATTAATCAATATAAGAAGAACTTTTCATCCTGAAATCTCACAGCATCGGGAGACCCGCGCCCCGCCCCCCCCCCCCCCCCCCCCCGCAAAAAACAACCCCACAACCAAAAAGCCCAAAACCAAACCCCAAAACTGGTGTGTAATACCTGTAACTTCATATATATTATGCAAATGCTGGAGGTAAGTATCATTCTTTTTATGACTGGCTGGCATGGCGCACAGTTAATGGTCACTTGGGATGGTACAGACGATATGCTTGCAATGTATTGCAGCTCCACAGGTATAGAAGGTAAAATAGAGGGAGAAAAGCCAAGAGTGCCTTCAGAATTAAAAAAAAAAATAGTGTAATGGAAATGGCAGAACTGATTAACTCTGGAAGAAGTGACAGGGTTTGGTTTTTTTTGTTGTTGTTGTTTTTTGTTTATTTAAAAAAAACCCCACAAACAAGATACTGTAGCAATACTGCTCAATATTAACTATGTTCTATACTGATGCATTTTGATATTTTGTGTTAAGTGAATATATTCTGCACTGTTAACTTAATTAGAAATGTAGGTTCAGTAAGAAACTTGTGTTTATGTGTGTTTCAATTAAGCATATAAAGCCCCAAATAGCTTTTAGTACTTAGTGATGGAAAAATTGAGTAAGTTTAACCCTGAGAGAAATAACAAAGCTAA
Source organism: Nyctibius grandis (assembly GCF_013368605.1). Classification (NCBI taxonomy): domain Eukaryota; kingdom Metazoa; phylum Chordata; class Aves; order Nyctibiiformes; family Nyctibiidae; genus Nyctibius; species Nyctibius grandis. Next base: position 69,520,156 of record NC_090660.1, on the reverse strand, counting down.
GCATCATACCCTGGAGTAAAAGGAGACATGTAAATGGATGTTGTCACGTCAAATCTTCTTCAACAGTTACTGGTGGCAATGAACTTTGAAAGGTAAATAATAGCTTGAAATAGTTGTTTTCACCACTCCTATCCACTCCTTATTGTGATTCCTCTTGAATTATTGATTCAGAGGACTCTGCAGCCTTGAAGACAGTGAACTGAAAAAATAAGGAAAAATTATATAGTTCAAGACAGTGAGACTGAGTGTTTTGTTTTTCAGGGTTTTTTTTGTTGTTCTTTCTTTAAATGTGGCTCTTCTGCTTTAAATGAAACTTGTATCTCCTGTGAAAGCAACTTAGTAAATGCTGCAAGTCACCTCTTGATTTTTTAGCAGTCATTTTGCTCTTACCACCTCTCAACAGCTATGGGTTTCAGTTTGCCAACTTGCCACAAGTTAGTTTCTTTGTAGTAGAATTGTATTAAACTTTGACATCTGTTATGCGTTTGCCTCCTAACAGGTTATGAGCTTCATGGTGTAAAAAATATTCCCGAAGGACCAGGACTTATTGTGTTTTATCATGGAGCTACTCCTACTGACTGTATCTATTTCATAGCTAGACTTCTTATAGAAAGGAAGAGAATATGCCACGTAGTAGCTGATCATTTCGTCTTTAGATTACCAGGTAATATACTTCATTATAAACAATCAGTTTGAGAACTCTAATTTTTTTTTTTTAAGCTGCAATTAATAAAAATTGTGCCATGAGAGCACAGCTCTCAGAACAGACATTCAGACAAATTTAGTGAAAGTGTTGAAGTACAGCTGTCTCTAACATGTTCTTTACAAACAAGAATGAGTTTACAGGACTGGCCCATGCAAGGATGGGTTATACTCCTGGCTGGGCAGCACCTTCCAACAACTCTAGGCTGTTTAGAAACAAAGAGGTCATGAGAGAAACAGTTGTCTCTGTATTAATTGGTAGCAGAGACTTCAATAAGATGTTTCTTTTTTTTATTAATATAGGCAGAATGAGTGGTGTAACTTGATCAAGAAATAAACTGTTTGGAAGCAGTGCCCTTTAAGTGGACAATATTAGTCTGGGGAGATGATGTATTTTCATATCCCACCCAGCTGAGTATGGTGGGCAGTGGAACGTGTCCCCAAGAAGACTGTTCCAAGTAGAATCTTTTTTGGAGGAAAGCTGTAGAAGTGTTCAGCAAGTTTGTGCGAAACTTGAGGTGCAGCATGAAGAAAATGAAAAATATGTTTAGGGCAAAATTTTGGCTGGACAGCCTAGTGAAAAATGCTGCTGACGGGTGAGATTAATTATGTGAGGGGTTTGGTTTTTGTGTGTGTGAAATACAGTAGTACCCAGTTCTTTTCCCAAGTTCATTTTGTGACTAAAAACCTCGTAATTCATTTTGTGAATTTACAGGAGTGTTCTGTAGTGGACTGATGCTTTTATTGGAAACAAGTCGTATCAGAAAACTGTCCTTTTGCCGGTATAGTTTTATTTCAGCCTTAATCACTGAAAACGGAACTTTTTCATACTGATAACAGCATGGCTTTGCCTCTACAACTGCTTTTGCCAGCAGACTAGAATTTGTCAGTTGATTATCACATCTTATGCATACAGCTGACTAATGTAACCTATTTTGTAATTTAGATTTGGCTCCATATTATATCTATTAATACTTATGCACAGTTATCAAATGGGAGATTATTTTGTTTTTCTCCATTTCTTCTTTAAAATAAGGTTCTAAGTGTGAGTAAACTTATGAGTCCCCCAGGTGTCATTTAGTAGCATTGCAGAGACATCTGGCTGAATGGCTGCTCTTGAAGAATTGGGTTCAGCAGTACAACGTCTAGCTAACAGCTGGTTTCTCCAGGTATTCCTCAGGGAATGATACTGGAACCAGCGCTGCTTAATGTTTTTATTGCACATCTGGATGAGGGGTTGGAGTGTGCTTGCAGGAAGTTCACTGGTGATACCAAACTGGGGGAGCAGTCGATACACTGAGGGTTAGAGCTAGTATTCAGAGTGCCTTCACAGAAATGAACTGGCAGAAACATCATAAAGTTCAGCAAAAGCAAACGTGAAGTTGTGCATCTGGGATGGAGCAATCCGATGTGACAGTACCCTGGGGAGAAGGTGGCTTTATAGGAAAGGACTTTGGCATTCTAGTGGACAACAAGTTGAAAGAGAGTGAGAAGCGTGCCCTAGCAGCAAAGAAGGTGAACTGCACGTTGAGCTTTTTTTAGCATGAGTGTAGCCAGCAGGTTGAGTGAAGAGGTTTTTTCTCTTGGCTTGGCACCTCTGCAAGCACATCTCACAATATGGTGTCCAGTGCTAGACAGTACAACACACTAGAGCGTGTTCAGTGGATGATGGGGGGCTGGAACACACAATGTATGAGGAGAGGCTGAGAACTGGATTTGTTTGGTCTGTACCAGATAAGGGTGGGGGAAGATGTTATTGCTGTCTTCAGCGACCTAACGGAAGGGTGCAGAGAAGAGGGAGTCGGAGTCTTCTCACAGCGATAGAATGAGAAGCAACAGAGTCAAGTTGCAACACAGGAAATTTTGATTAGACATGTGGAAAGGTATTTTACCGTGAGAGTGATCAGACACTTGAACAGATTGCCTAGACAAGTTGGGGAATCTCCATCCCTGGAGACTTTCAAAACTCCACTGGGTGAGGCCCTGAGCAGCCTGATCTAGTTGGACCCGCTTTGAGTGGGAGGTTGGACTAGATGACCTTCAGAGGTCCCTTCCAACCTACATAATTCTCTGGTTCTGTGAATGAATTAAGGCTATTCAGGGAAGACAAGCCCAAAGAGCCCAGACAATGTTCTGGATTGTGTTTCAAAATCGGCACAATAATCTGTGACTGGCAACCCAGATAGATGCTACCTCTCTTGTGAATCGAACCAGAAAGACTGCCATAATTTTATTCTAGTACTAAGACTGCCTGATCTTGATTAAGTCTTCAGATTAAATTGGATGCCTTTTCAGAAGATATTTTAGTTAATCAAGTTATTATGCTCAATGCAGGAGAAATGGGGGAGTGGGGTGACTGGTGGGTTTGAGGAGTCTATAGACTGTTAGACACATTGGATTAGATGATTTAATGATCCTTCTGTTTTTATCTACTATGAGTAGTTGTGAGGAATGGCTTGTCCCATAAATCTGAATCTCAGGTCCATGCCAGTATGCAATTGCCAATATGCAGTCTCATTGCATCCTCTGCATTGGGCGCTGCTGTCCTGAATTAACTGCAATTAAGTGGAGTGTGTTTGTAAAATGTTGCTGTGCCTCCTAAAGGATGCTGAGCCTGCAAGGGATCAAACATGCCTCTCCCTATGCTTAGTCTTGAAAGATACAGCTTGATAACTTATGGAGGTGAATCTAACCTAATAGGAGACCTCCTATAGATATCTGGAGGTTCCTATTAAACATTGCCTAATGCGTCTGTCTTTCACATAGGAGCAAAAGGAAATGATTTCATTGTCTCAATTTATACTGTATCAATACTATGTGTGCTTCTGTTGCTTGTGTTTTGGGGCAGAAGAATATGAAATATGGTCCTGCGTCTTCTTTTTTTTCCTTTTTCTTTTAAATACTGGACGTTAGTCACAGAAAAACAAAACATTCCAGTGGTTTCTGGTTCTTTTAGGTTCTTAGCTGTGTAATGCTCAGGAGGACATGGATTTCTCTAAGGCTGAGTTAAGAAAAAATCTTTTCCCAAAGAGTGCAGTGAGGACTGAGATTTCACTCATGTTCTTCTCTGTCACCCTCTCCTATAGTAGGGCCCATGTTTGCTTCCTAGAGTCATCTGGGAGCCCTCTTTAAAAGGTTCCCTGTTATTTTAGGGATCTAAGATAGTCCCTGTCCTGTAATGTCCTGGAGGAAGGAGCTGTGGCTTCTTGTCTGTTTCACGTACAAGGTGTTGCAAAGTGTCTTGTGGACTAGATGTTCTGCAGATGTACATGCATGGTTACCTATGGTTGTGGAAGGTTGGATTCAATGGTCTAAATGATTCCTCTCTTATCTGTCGTCCTAAAGATCAACCACAGAAAAAAGGCGACATCCTTGCCATCTTGCTACCAGGTAGCTGACAGTCCCTATGTTACATTCACTGGGGCTAAGTTAGAGAAATGTATATAGTGCACTTACTGAGATAAGTGGTAAATGCATTCCTGGGTATGCTCCAAAGGGTTTTCAAACATCAGTGTAGACACGATGTTGTGGAGAATAGGAGAAGAGTGTGCTGGGGCAAAGGGCAGAGTCCAGGTTGAACTGTGGAATAAATTCAAGTTTGGACTTCTTGATATTTGAAAAAATTAATATCCCTTCATGCTCTGGAGGGCTAAAAAACTGTGCTTAAGATAATTTTGAGAGTTGTTTTTTTGTTTAAACTGGAAAAATAGATTCTTGGTCACTTAACAGCCAGGTACTACCCCAGTGTTTCTTCTGACTCCATGATGGTCTTTGCCTTTGGCACAGAGTACCCTGGCTGTCCCTTCAGGGCCGCTGCACTAGTTCCTGTCTCTCTGCTGCCCTAACAGAGCCAGGTTCTTCTTCTTTGCTACTGGAGCAGACATACAGATGGTAATGTATGATCTGCTGGCTAGGCTATGAGGTACAGCTCAGAATACAAAGTTTATACTAAAAGTAAAGGGGGGAAATATGACTGAGAAATGTTGTGAAGACTTGAAACCCCACCACTATTCTGTTCTTTTTTTTTTTTTTTTCCTGACCTGTGAACTAGACAGACTCATATGGTGTTTCTCTGTCACCCCCGGCCCTTCCCCAGCATGTCCAATGCAGAAAGAAAAACTATCTTCACAGCTTCTGCTTCCTTGGAGTCTGTCTTCCTGCTTGGCTCAACCCTTCTCATTACTGTTTTGTATCTCTCCTGAACTCACTGATAGGAAGGGCTGAGAGACATGCAGCTTCCTACCACCAGGTATATTCTAGAAAGCTTTAATTAGTTTGGGTATGTAAAACCTTGTAAAAACCAGCTATTTCAGACTCCACGAACAAAGCACCTGAGAGAAATTAAATTACTTTAGGAAAACTCTATTCCAGGAGCCCTGTGTGCAAATGCTACTAGATGAAGACTGCTGCTGTCAACCTGCAGTGTGTGAGACAGGCACAGCACAGCCGTGATGGAGCATGTGTTCTGTTGTCATGTTTTCAGATAGATCCCAACTGTGTATAGATATAAATCAGGAGTAATTATACTCACACCAACTACAAAGACTAGTTAGAGATCAGAGTTTAGTTAAGAATAAACTAATGATGTGCTGCCTTATGCTCTCCTTCCCAAGCCCTTATTTTATGCGGGCTATAAGAGAAGACAGATCTCTGTCTTCTTAACTATATTTGAACTCTTCTTCAGTGTGTGTGTTCATAGTAACAGCTATTCATTTGTTAACGTGAGGTTAAAAAATGAAGATGTGTTATTGAGGGGCAAACTTGACTAGATCAGATCTGTGTCCTTGTCTATGGCTGATAAGGTTGTTTGCCTCAGTGGGAAACTTCAAGAAAGAGAAGTAGTCTTTCCCATACTGCTCAGTCATCTAAAGTTCCCTTTTTGGCATGCAAATTGGGATATATACTGATAAATACTATATAAATTTAAAATTTATTGAGCCAAGTGAACAGGATTGATCTCCTGCAAACAGAGGTTTATGCTAGTTATGTTCTTTCACATTAGACTAGTTGTCTAAATTGATCAGGTATGTGCCCATTTGATGCTTGTAAGCAAATTTTTGATGTTCTGCTGTTTCTTGAAGAGTAGGGTCAGTATGACATTTTAAATTCAAGATGATATGAGGAGTTTGTGTAACTTAACAGTTAAAAACTTCAGTAAATTAAAAATCATTACCTAAGATGAATATACGCAATCCAGACTTGCCAGATACCTCTTTGTGTAAAAGGCGGTCCGGGTACTCACAGACTGAACCAGGGAGTTAATTCCTCCAGTGATCTGTAACACAGAGAATGCTGCATTTTCTTTGTCATTCTTCTTGCGCACAAACTGCACTTTGTTTGCCAAAGTTAACAAAACAAAAAAAACACAACAATTTGCTGGTATTTTCTCTTGTTGCACTTTATTAGGACTGTGCTACATTTGAAAAGTAGAGCTTGGGCGAGGAGCCAGTGCCCTGGAGCCGACTTAACAACTCCTTTGAAGGGACATATGAAAGATGGCACAGAGTGCTTGCCACTTTTTTCCAGTTTAGTGCTCGTTGTGAGATAGCACCTGACTTTACTATGACAAAAAGCCACTGAAAACTATAAATCTTCAACTTTTTACACCAAAATTTATAAGGAGGACTCAATGCTTCAGTCCCTCTAGAAACATCTTTGATTTGGGGTTACAGATTATTAGACAAGTAAGTTTTAGCCATTGTATTCTGTGTTGGGAATCTGTACTCAATGATAGCATGAATTAACATTTTCTGAATTAATATTATCTTACCCTACAGGTTTTAAAATATTACTTGATGTACATGGTGTTATGCATGGACCAAAAGAAGAATGTGTCAGTGCTCTGAAGAAGGGCTGTCTGCTAGCCATTGCCCCAGGTGGAGTTCGGGAAGCACTCTTTAGTGATGAAATGTATACTATTATCTGGGGTAATCGGAAGGGCTTTGCTCAGGTGGCCATTGATGCAAAAGTGGTGAGTAGTATGGCAGATCACAGAAGAGAAGCAAAGAATGCTAACTTATTAGTACTTTCTTCCAGGGAAAGCTGTTTTGATTGTCTTCTATTTGGTGTTACATTGCTGAGTGTCATGAATGTGGTCTACTTGCTCTCGTAACTACATCTCAAGACTCTTTTTTGTTGCTTTTGCTAAGAAGGCTTTGGAGTTAGCTAAGAATAGTGTGGTCAGGAAATCCAGAGTTTAAAAGAATGGGAGATGAAGTCCAGGGTGGTTTCTACATTACAAGCTTGTGCTGTTTTACACATGTGATGGCTCCACCTCTGACCAGAATGGTTGGGAAGCAATCATACATCAACATTTCTATTTCCCCTATCGCTGAAGTATACTGTGACCCAGCACAGTATAGACTTACTGGCACTATGTACTGTATTGGCATTTTTATGGTAGTAAGGGATGTCTAGGGCAGCAGGAGACGCTATTCACTAGTGTGAACTGTTTCTCAGTTCTAATATATAGCATTGTGCTTGGTCAGCAGGCAGATAATTATTCATATGGGACCAACTGTGAAAGGCACATAGGTGTATGATATATTTGAATTGCAACTATTTTAATAATCCTTTTAGAGTTCCTCTCATTCTGTATTTGTACTTGAAAGATGTGTGCATATGTCCTTAGGTCTGCATGTGCCTAATTTGAAAGTAAGTCTCACACCAAGAGTTATATATTTAGGTACTGTCACAGAGAGACTAGTTAAATCTCTGGATTTTATACAGAAATAGAATACTTTTAAGACCCAATTTTAAGTGTGTGTCACTTTTCTCAGGAGGAAAATAACACAGTTGAAACAGGATATTTTCAACAGATTTAGATTTTACTAATGTATTGTAATAGCATATGAAAAGTCATTCTTGGGATTCAACTATGGTTGTACTAGTTGTATTTATTTTATTTAATGTATGTTCAGTTCCCTTTGTGCACTCACAAAGATCTTGAAGCTTCAGCCCCCCCTAAAAAAACCCCTGAGAGATGCAGTAGAATAGGAATAGTGTCGGAGGCAGGCTGAAAGTGGGGAAAATATCTTTATTTTGATTAAAGGTGAACTCTAAGTCACCCTTAATCATGAGCATAACTCCTTATGGAAAGAAAAATATGTCTAAAACATCAGAAAAATGTATCTAAAACTGGGACCTTCAACTTCTTGAAGTTGTCTCATTTCAGCAGTTTGCCAGAATATTTGTCATATAAGCCACCTTGGTACATGCAAAAATCTCTACCTATGTGTCAAAAAGAAAATGTTCCAAGTAAGATGGTTCTAGAATAAAGAAGTTTGTTACCATTCAGTTTAGGCAACTGCACTTCTTTTTATTCTCTATAGTTGCATTGGATTATTTACAGACTACCCCCTTCCCCCAAATAAACCCAACTTGATACCTCTCTGAAAAGTTTCATTTACTAGCTCATCTCCATGCTTGTTTAAAAAAGTGTGAAAGAACCTGAACATCTGAAAATCCCATAAAGAGTTCTGTATTTCTGATGATGCTATGTACAGTGACTACATATTATAAAATAATGTTAAAAAACTTCAGGTACTAGTCGACCCCATCCCGGTTCTTGTAAATCTTGACAAGCTCAAAACCAGCAATAAAACCTTGAAATATTCAAGAGCATTCCAAATAGTCATCAACAGAAGTAAATCATGGACGTGTATTGAATATGGCATACCATGTGTGAAGCAATACAATCAACATAGCAGAGATGAATCAGACAAGTTTAGGGTCCCAGTCCTGTGAATTCTTCCCTTTGAGCATAAGTAGAAATTAGGTAAGAGGTTTAACTACTTAAGTCACAACTTTGCAAACACTGCTAGACAAGAGGAGGCCTAAATGCTCCGTAGGTTCTGAAATCTTGGACTGCTTTGAAAAAATGTATTTGCTGAAACAGTGACTCACTTGAAATCTCATGCTATGCTCCAGCTTGAAACCTCATGGCAGAAGGTTGCAGAAGAACTTAAGAATACCTGTTTTGCTCTCTATATGTCCTTGTCTGAAAACACTTCTGAAATTAATTTGCTTGTTGGGTTTAAGTGACGTAGAAGTTTTTTAGATAGTGCTATCTTCATTAAATTCTTAATTATTTTTTTTTCCCTCCTAGCCCATCATTCCTATGTTTACACAAAATGTTCGAGAAGGCGTTAGGACATTAGGAGGAATAAGTAAGATATTTTCTATTTTTTTGTAGTTTATTTTTCCATATATGTTTAGCCTATCTCTGTAGAAATAATCCCCATATAAATTTGAAATTTAACACAGCCTTGTTTCTGGAGGTTTGCTCTCCGGTAGAGTGCAGAGATTATTAGGATTTAATATCAGCATTAGATAATACGGTATTGGGTCATCTAAGTTACTCTCCAGATAACAGTGTGCCTTCACAGAAGCAGCAGAAGAAAGGAAAAACGAGCCGGAAAAAGGCAAATAGATTTAGAACACTTTTTTTCTCTGCTTATTCTGCTAGGCCAACTCTAGATTTTCTGCTGTCTGTTAAGAAGCAAAGCAAACAGGGGTTTGCAACTGACACGTAATTTCTTTAAACGTCCTTCTAAAGCTCTGTGCTTACGCCTCTACCTGTACTTAAACTTTGAATGGTTTGAAATATGTTTGATCTGTTGTTGTTTTACTATTCAGCAATAGACCTGTGATTCCTCACAAAACCTTGCATTTGCCTGCTGTCTTTCCTCATCTATATGGGAGTTCCAGCCAGCACACCAATAGATGGGTATATGTCTGAAGGGTCGACCTCTGGGATGATTAGATGCCCACATCTCTGCTGATGTGCTAGTGTTAAACTCCCTTTTTTTTTATATTCTCCTTCACACCCCATGTTCTGCCTCAAGTATGGCATTGTCATCTTCATCAGAGGACTGCAGAGCGAAACAGTTCTGTTGCTTTCCCCCTCTAATTAAAAGCTATATATTGCATGGAGAAAGCCAAGGCATCAGATGTAGACGTGCAGAATAATTCACACGTTTTTCAGGTTGTACAAAAATAAACAGCAATTAACTGTTGCTGTGTTCAGGAGAATCTTCCCAAACAAGCAGAAATTGAAACCAAAATCATTCATGCTACTTGTATTCTACAGCAGAGGTGCTAGAGGAATTGAATTCTGTTGATCACTGGAGGTGTTACTCCAGTTTCAGTAGTTTTTGAATTTTCTTTGTTCTTCTCAGTTGTGTACAGAAAATTCCACATTTTGGTAAGAATTTTTTTATGCCAACACCTCAGTTAAAGGAATTTCTTGTCTAAAATTGAGAGAGAGAATATTAGCACCTTCAAGGAAGCATTAGCATTCTTCAAGGAATCTGTTCTGGGTGCATTTGGGCTAGATGCTTAGAAGGTGGCATGTGGGGAAGAAGATGTGTCCTCCTACCACTGGTTGAAATACCTGTTTTTTCTCTCTTTTTATATTGCACTGCAACCAGTGTGTGATCTGCAAGAGCAATTAAGTGTTTTAGCATGACTTGTCTTTAAGCAGATAAGACTATTTATGATCCTCTAGACCTCAGTGGGACTGAACAAAACAGTCTTCCAGTACTAGTTTCTTATGCTAACCTGTAAAATTATCTGAACTGTAACCCGTATTGTGTAGCATTCCCTCCCTCTCCAGAGAGGCAGCTACCGGATTTTTCTCCTCTTCTTCCTTTTCTTTGCGTCTACTCTTTGGAGGAGAGATTTCACACCAAGTTAAGCTGGAAACAAGTCTAATGTTAGCATTAACACAGCTTTTAGGAAATGAAAGTCAAGGGTAGAATAGCACTTGAGATGACACGTTGTTTGAGAATCTGGGTCAGGGGCTGGATTACTTGACAAGCCAGTTTCAGTTTTAAGACTTACTGGGGAAAAGAAAATTTACAGAATAATCTCAGTGTGTCTCTCTCTCTTCCCCCACTCCCTGCCTCTCCTCCCCACCCTTGCTTGTCCTTCTTCTGCTTTCCTCCTTCCCCCTAAATTTTTTCACATTAGAAATACTGAGGTCACTATATGAACGTATTAGATTGCCAGTAGTTCCTCTGTACGGTGGGTTTCCAGTCAAGCTTCGTACATTTATTGGAGAACCCATTCCATACGAACCAAATGTAACTGCTGAGGAACTAACTGCAAAGGTAAGATAGATGTGCATATATATATTTATAATATTGACTGTTTTGATAGAAAACACTGGAATATTTTTGTGAAGTGATTTCTGCCTTGAAGCTAGTTATAGAAGTTGATGGAATCATGTTAAGCTTTGGTCTTGCTTAATTCTGAACGCCATTCTTAAATGCTACCTTTTTATTACTACACCTTGCAGATGTTCTAGGCCTTTTAAAATCAAAACTGCACCCTATATTTACTTCAAGAAACAACTTGCTTTAGGGACTGAAGAAGTTCAGTCAGATAAGACTGCTCTGGTTTGATAAAGACATAAGCACTTCACCCAGAGGACGTGTTCTGGTTCTTGGTCTTTTCAGAAAATCATGAAGCCTTTCAAATACAGCAAATCTGTGTTCATAAACTATTGAAATTCCATACAATAAAAAAACCAAGGTATATTATTTCACTGCTTTATACAGTGTGTTTTCATTTCTATTTTCTCTAACTTCTCACACAACAAATTAACTTTTGAATGTTCCCCTAGTTCAGATTAAGTGGTTTATAGAGAGGTTTGTCAGGTCTTCATGTTCATTCAGTTTATTAATAAGACTTCACAGTGCGGAGATATAAAACAGTTAAGTGATGGAGCAGTCGGAGGGGGCTGAAATAGCCTTTTTTGAAAGCTCCACAAATGGTCACTTTGAGCATTCTGGAAACTTCACTTGAGAGGAAGAGATTTCTTTCTTCTTGACCTTGCAGGTGTCAGTTCAGTTGTCTCTCCTCATCTGTTTACCCTCTGATTAGATCTCTGCAAAATGACGTCTTAAAATGTTTGTCTGCATTATCTTATGCCCTGGTTATGGAAAACTGATTGGGTTTTTGGGGGGTTCAGTCTGACAGGACTTCAGAACTGTTGGCTTTCAGGAGAGAATGTGTGTTTAAGTGACTCAAATGTGCTTTGGCATCTTACATTTGAGCCAGCCCTCACTTGCTTCTGACTTAAGTGCAAATTCTGCTAGATAAGACCTCTAGAATGTGTATCCCCTAGAATCCTAGTTAGTTAGTGATTTCAAAGTTGTATCTCATGTTTCAGGCTATGGCACAGTATGCATTTTCCCATTATATATAGAAAAGATTAAGCTCAAATTTTTTACCTGATAGAAATTTTAGATCTGTAGAGACACTTAGGATCAGATCTATAACGAAATGTGGGCAGGACTTAACAGTTGATCACATACTTCATATAAACAGTGGGATCTTGTGCCAAGAATCAGTTTTCCCCTTGCTGACCACTGGTTTACAAAGGCAAATAGTTCTCTCTTTTGTCTCTGGCCTTAAGAATTCAGGAGTCTCTGCTTGTCTAGGCAGAAGAGGAAGCTTACAGCATGTCCTCACCGTAGCTTTTGCATATTGCTCTCATTTTGAATGTTCTCCATAGAGCTTTTATATAATAAGAATGGCTGCTATTAACTTCTTGGCCTGCTATGTTTTTGAATGAAAGTGAATGCTGCTGTCTTATACAGTATTTTAGGTGTGGTCTAAGCATGCTTTACAGGACCAGCTCCTTTAGGGTTCTTGGGTGCAGGGAGAATTACTTTGTGCAAGCCAAATGTGCTGAGACACAATTGTGTTTCCAGTGCTACTTCTGAGCATGTGTAGAAGCAAAGTTCTTCCATACTGGAAGAGTGTTACTGATTCAAACCTGAGCATAGGCAGAAGTTTTTGAGTTGCAGTACAGCACACAGGCACTAACATGCTTTATAGATCTAAGTCTCTTCATTAATTTACTCCATCATCATTTTACTGTTGCATGTCACTAATAGAGCTTGTGAACACAGCTACCAGAGATAAAAGATACTAGTTTGTTGGTCTGTTTCTTGGCAGTGATCACACGATCACATCCTGTGGGCTTAAATATGGAAAAATAGTATTTTGAACTTGCAGTAGTTCTGTGATATTTGAAAGGATGAAAAAGAGGCTAGAAATTGTGTTAATGTATGACCAATATAAAGATGACTTAATCTGACCAAAAACTTTTCTCTTTCCCTACAGACAAAAGCAGCACTCCAAGCTCTAATAGAAAAACATCAGAAAATACCAGGAAATATATTTAGGGCTTTAATGGAACGATTTCAAACACAAAAGAAAGACGATTAAGGTCTTCTGAATAAACTACTGTTTAGATATAATATTCTTAAAGTCATATTTGTAACTTATTCTTTCTTCTAATAATAAGTTTTAAATACTGTCCTGATGGTACTGATGTATAACTTAAGATGTAAGACACTTTCCCTTGCCCTTCTTCCTGTCCAGTATCAAGCTCAGGAACCCAAACTTCAAATCATTCGTAATGGGGCAAAGCTTAATTTTTGATATATGCATTCCTACCTTGAAAGTGTGTTTTTTTAAAAAAATGACACTGCAAGTCTTATGCACATGTTCTCTTGTCTTTTTTTTTTTTTGTCCCTCCCCCCCATATGGTTGCCCTTTAACCTGAATGTTAGACCTGCTGTAGAGCTGGAGTCTTACTGTCTTGATCATCAACACTCTGACTAGGTTTTGCAGGCCAGATTAATGATGTACAGCATTTATGAAAACTTTCTTTAGGTTGTTACTCTTTGCTGCTGGAAAACAGTCTTCTGTGGCCTGCAGCACCTCCAGCTATGCCTACTGTGAAAAGTGTTTAGTTTTACTGCGGCAAGCTCAGAAAGTCTGCAGGAGTGAAAATTGATTAGAGAACTGCAGTGAACCAAGGAAGGTTGTAACAGAAACCATCCATATTCTTCAAACACAGTTATTATGTAAGTTATTAAATCAGGGTTGAGAGGGAAATCTATATACTTTCCTTAAGTGAAAACAATTGAATTAACAGGAAAGAGCTGCAGGATTGGGGTTTTGTGCATTTACAGTAAATTATATTACATTTTTGTCTGAACTAAAGCCTATGCTTTTGTTGTCCAAATAGGAAATATCTAAAATATTTCTTCTGATTGCCAGCAAGTTTAATCTACAGTTCTTAAATTAACATCTGGGAACTCTTTAGTTTTGGGATGAGGACGAATTCCTTAAGGAAAGAAGAGAGGTTTTTGCTATATTACGTGGTCTCCTTTCAATGATGTTGGGGTTTGACCTTTTCTTAAAAACAAACAAGCAAGCAAACAAACAAAAAAAACAAACAACCCCCTGAACTTTTGAAAGAGCAGCTGTATTCAATTTAGTATCCATTCCTCCCACCATTTAAGTACATGCTTTGCTTTATGTTATTTTAAATGTGTAAATTAGTGATATTACATTAAGTGAATGTGGATGATGCCCTATGTTAGAAAAATATCACTTTATGGGAAAGAGTCTATAAATTACAGTTTTGCAAAAAGCTTACTTATTTTATGATGTCATTTTATATGATGTTGAATTAATTTTTTTAAACTTGGGGAAGAATCTTGTTATATAAAAGCAAATGTCCATTCTGAAGTTTTTTTAAATGACTTGGGTTTTATTTGAAGGCAAGATTGTGTTCTTTTGAATTTTAATTATGTTAACACAGTATGTCATTAAAAATGATGATGCCAAATTCCTGCATCGGAGTATAACTTAAGTATGTCTTTATTTTTACTGTCCATCTTGAGGAAAATGTACATCAGTCTGTAGTGTGGAATTCTCAAAGGCAGCTGAACATGCTTTGTGTTGAGGTTGCGTATGTGTAAAAGAAAACTCAGTCTAAAAGTTTCTGTTAGACATGAACAGACTTTTGTGATCTGAGATTTTTGTAAAATTTATTTTACTAAATATGTGGGTTGTTTGATGCAGTTTTGTCCCTTTAAGTATTGAAAGATAGGTGTAAAAAATGAAGGGCAGTATTGGTACTCTTTAAGTGTTCATATTTGTATAGGCCTTTTGTATTTATTTCTATATAGAAAATAATGTATAGAAGACACCTTTCGAATAAAATTGACAACTGGAACAGGCTTCTGAAGTTTTGTGTTGTGTTTGACCTAAATGAAATGATACATGGCCTGCCCTGCTGAACCTTCAGGGCTCTTCAGCAGCGCGTAATACCCTAGAGAAGCTCTTCTTGCCTAGTGTCTGAATAAGGGGTGGAAGGATCAAAGGCTCAGAAGGAATGAATTAAAGGACAAATAATTCAGACAACAGTGGAATAAAGGGCTAAAGTCACAAAAGCACTAAGGTCCAAGTTTTAATAGTTGTAGTCAGTGCTGCAGGAGGCCTTAACAGGCACGGCAGTACCACTGTAGTTACATTTAAGATTCCACAACAGAA
Source organism: Nyctibius grandis (assembly GCF_013368605.1). NCBI lineage: Eukaryota > Metazoa > Chordata > Aves > Nyctibiiformes > Nyctibiidae > Nyctibius > Nyctibius grandis. Next base: position 69,505,093 of record NC_090660.1, on the reverse strand, counting down.
AATCTGTCATAAATTCTGACTAGTAAGGTTATTTGTACATATTTGGTATGTGAATGATTACACAGAATCACAGAATGTTAGGGATTGGAAGGGACCTTGAAAGATCATCTAGTCCAATCCCCCTGCCGGAGCAGGATTACCTAGATCATATCACACAGGAACGCGTCCAGGCGGGTTTTGAATGTCTCCAGAGAAGGAGACTCCACAACCTCTGTGGGCAGCCTGTTCCAGTGTTCGGTCACCCTCACTGTAAAGAAGTTTTTCCTCATATTTATGTGGAACCTCCTGTGTTCCAGCTTGCACCCATTGCCCCTTGTCCTGTCAAGGGATGTCACTGAGAAGAGCCTGGCTCCATCCTCATGACACTTGCCCTTTACATATTTAAAAACATTAATGAGGTCACCCCTCAGTCTCCTCTTCTCCAAGCTAAAGAGACCCAGCTCCCTCAGCCTCTCCTCATAAGGGAGATGTTCCACCCCCTTAATCATCTTCATGGCTCTGCGCTGGACTCTCTCTAGCAGTTCCCTGTCCTTCTTGAACTGAGGGGCCCAGAACTGGACACAATATTCCAGATGCGGCCCCACCAGGGCAGAGTAGAGGGGGAGGAGAACCTCTCTTGACCTGCTAACCACACCCCTTCTAATACACCCCAGGATGCCATTGGCCTTCTTGGCCACAAGGACACACTGCTGGCTCATGGTCATCCTGCTGTCCACTAGGACCCCCAGGTCCCTTTCCCCTACACTGCTCTCCAACAGGTCTGTCCCCAACTTGTACTGGTACATGGGGTTGTTCTTGCCCAGATGCAGGACTCTACACTTGCCCTTGTTATATTTCATTAAATTTCTCCCCACCCAACTCTCCAGCCTGTCTAGGTCTCTCTGAATGGCTGCGCAGCCTTCCGGTGTGTCAGCCACTCCTCCCAGTTTGGTGTCATCAGCGAACTTGCTGACAGTGCACTCTATTCCCTCATCCAAGTCATTAATGAATATATTGAATAGTCCCAGTACCGACCCTTGAGGGACTCCGCTAGACACAGGCCTCCAACTGGACTCTGTCCCATTGACAACCACTCTCTGGCTTCTTTCCTTCAGCCAGTTCACAATCCACCTCACTACCTGATCATCCAGACCACACTTCCTCAGTTTAGCTGCGAGGATGCTGTGTGAGACCGTGTCAAACGCTTTACTGAAATCGAGATAGACCACATCCACTGCTTTACCATCATCTATCCACTGGGTTTTGTCCTCATAAAAGGCTATCAAGTTGGTTACCTATTGTATTTCATTGAAAAAGGGGGCAAATCTGGAGAGAGACTCTTACAAGTAATGCTACAGAGCAAGCTTCCTTTTAGCTGATTTGGTTTACTGTGTGTTAGGCAGAAGTATTTAAAGGAAATTTTAGCAGTATTAGACTAGACTGCTGTTTGCCTGGTTAGCCTTTGGATACACTGAAGGTGTTCCAGGTTTCTCAGTGTGAACAGCATAACCAGGATGTGCATTTTTAAGTTGTTTGGAAGTAGAAATTGACTGACTGCTGTACTGATGGGTATTTGTCATCTCTCAGCAAGACTCAGATCTCCTACTAGCCAATTTACTGTCCTGTTGTGTAATAGCAGAGCTCAGTCTGAACATCTATTATTAGAATGCTTTCATATGAAATTAACCACTGCAAATGCAAGGTAGAGCAGTTAATCAGCATTGTCAACACAATTGTGTGGTTCATCTGGTATTGGGTTTGCTGTACAAGTATACCATTATGTTGCTTCATCCTATTAGTCTGTAGAGAAAGATACAGCTATCGTGACACTTGATCTGTTAGCTCTGCAGTGCTTAATCCCGATTAAGCCCGTCATAGATGCTAGACTACTTATTTTGTGTTGGTTTTGCACCCAAAAATTACGGTACCAAAAGTAAACATGGAAGTGCATGGAGTTGCTACATGAGTGTAGTAGCACAGAAAATACATATTAAGTAAGATAATCCTCCAAACCATGTCTGCTGAAACTTCATGAGACAATCTGATGTCACTTACTTTCTTAGTTCCATTCACTTCACTTCATGTCTATGAAGGTCCTTGCCAGCAACAAAGATAATGTGTTTCTACAATACAGACCGATGATGCTAATGCTTTTATATATATTTTTTTTTTTTTTTTTAATTCAGAACTAGACAAAATGAATGGTAGTCTCAACACAAATGACTTTTCTCATCATGGGTTATTTGCAGTATTTGCTTGTCCGCTTTTTCATTTTGCACAGAGGGTTGTAAATTTACCACTTACTACCTTTCATTTTGTCACAGCATACATTGAGTGCATACCATATGTTGCTTTCTGAAACATTTTTAAATTGTTACAATGATCTCTTCATGTCAGAAAACTGGCCACAAAAGTGTAATAAACGTTTGAACTATAGGGAGAATATTTTTTTTAGAAACACAAGTGTTTGCTCACACTTCTCGCTTTTGTGTGTGTGTGTGTGTCTGAAACATTACAAGAAGACGCCATTTGGAATTAACATCAGGCTGCATATCTAAGGCAGACCCAGTATTTTTTTCCCCACCATGGAGCTGAGTTGGCTGTTGTAGAGCAGATCCTGTTTCATAGGCCTTGTGTTGCAGCCATCATATGAGAGCAAGCCCATCGCTCCCTCCTGTCCATACTAGTTACTATATAAAAGAGCGCAGCATGATTCTTCACCTTTGGCTCCTGTTTTCTAGCTAAAACCACTGCATGCTCTGGAAACATGAGATGCCAAAGTTCTAACAAAATACAGAGGGGAGTATTGTGTTATTCAGGGAAGATCTTAAAAGTTAAAAAAAAAATAAAAGGCAAGAAATGGAACCATTTTTACCTAATTCCTTTTAATGGGAAACAGAATGTGCCAAACATCATGGAGGGTAGGAATTTACAGTTTTCTGTCATCTTTACAGTGCATTTGTGGCAGATGAATTAGGATGAGTCCTGTTGCAGATGTGACTGATCCTCATACATTCCAGACTGGGATTTGGTTTTCTTTTGCTTCCAATAGTGTTTTCTTATGGTCAGGTCTACACTGTGCTCAGAGCAGCTCCAGTCTTCCTTCAGTTACTTCATAAGTGGGAACAGAAATGGAGACCCCTATGAAGATTTGTTCTCTTTGATCTATTTGAAGTCTACCAAAGGTACTTAGAAACATGTCTGAGCTCCTATTTCAACTGCTGTGATGGAGCTGCCAGCTCTCCAGACACTTCTTTAATGATCAGATTTCTCCTTACCATATAAAGACCACCCTCCTGACAGATCCACTGAAGATTTTTTAAGTGTCCTGTCCATTCAGAAATGGATTAGTTTTCCTTTGCCCATCATATAGTGGATTAATTTTCTTAGCTAGCTAGGTGGCACAGCAGTTGCAGGCTTGCTTGGTTGATTTTTTTTTTTGCCATAGATTTCCACGTTCCAGACAGACTTTTTGGTATCTTGATCTTACTTTGTGAGAACAAGCTCGAGGGAAAAGGCTGATTGCAACTTGGCTCAGTCCTGAAGGCTTTAATGAAAATATAAACCAAGCCCCACAACTGAAACAAGCGCATCCAAGCCCCAAACCAGTTTTGGAATCCTAGTTCTGAATAATCTTGAGTCGCATCTATAGAAACACAAAACTTCTGGCTCCTTTTTGTCCTTACAAAGACCTGGCACCAGTGCAGAAGCCTAGCAGCTCTGACAGTGTTTCCAGGACCACAGTTACTGTCTGAGTTGAGCAGTGGCGGGGGTGCTCGTTTGGGAGGAGCAGCCTCAGGAGAATGTCTCAGCAGCCCTCACAGCCTGTCTGGAGCAAATTATAAGCTGGTAGACTAGTGGAAGGTATCTAGTAGTCAACTCTGTATTACACTTGCTCATCAGGTGGCAGCACATCAAGGGTTGCTGTCTCCCCTTGAAAACAAGCTAGCAGTCACGCTTGCTACCCAGTTCCTTTCTCCGTCGCTAGTCTTAGTCTGTGTTCTTTCCTGCAGACCCTCCTGCTTCCCATGATGATACCCAGGATCGTTCAGGACAAGGCCTGACTCATGCTAAAGCTTTGCCTTTGCAGGGGAATGAAGCAGGCTCGAGCACCTGCAGATGCAGCGTGGAGGTTCGCCTCACAGCGGGGGCAGCGCACAGGGCTGCACCGCGGCAGGGCTGCCTTTGCAAAGCAGCCAGGCTGGCCCGGCCACCCTGTTTTCAGTGCCTCAAGTGCCCTGAAATATCTTGCTCAGCCCAGGGCTGGCTCAGGTGTGGCCAAACAGACACAAGAAGTTACAGCTGAGGAGCTAATGTGGTTAAGTTCTGGTCTTTGGGCACATCCCACCACCACCTTTCAGATCCCCCATAGAGAGCAAACCTTATAGGGGAAGAATGCTGTTCTAGCAGGTGAGAAAGCTTTATATAAAGAGCCTCTGGTATTTTTCTGTCATAAGTACAGTACCCACAAATACCATTTTTGGGAGGCAATAAGCTTTCTGCATAGCAGCTGTAATAAATGAACCAACAGGCAGTCATACACTATGCAATTTATTCCACCCTTCTGGTGCAGCAGCCAGATCGTACACAGATCTGAAGTTGTGCTGAACACACCATTTTCAAGCATCTCATTTACAAAGCTCTCCTTATGAGCCAGTGGATGTACAGTTTGACAAGCTTTTAAATTGGACAATGGCTTTTGTTGCTGTCTGCAGCAAGGTGAGTCAGGAGACACCCATGAGTGCCCAAAAACACACTTCAAGGAGCAATGGGAGTAGAGAGCTGACCTAAAAAGGCAGCCAGAAAATCTCAGCCATTGGAACGCATTAATCTACCTTTCTTTAGTTTCTTAACTGTTAACATCTTCTGACCATTAATGGCTACAGGACCAGATACTTTCTGACATTATTATCTACACAGCAGCGTAGATATGTATACATGTGCATATGCATGATGCCCTGTTTCTTTGGTATAAACAGGAGCATGGAACCTACTTCAGCTGCTGTTGCAAGGCAAATAGCAGACCATTATTATTCAATCCACCTGTAGCTTTGCAAATGTCAAGATGATATCTTTCATGCTTGCTTTACCATTATTATGCTTAATAATTTTTTATTATCTGGTGAACTAAGTAGTTTCTGTAGATGTGCTGATTTCTAACAGATTGTCTCTTCAAACCATGCAGCAAAACAGATAACATACAAACAATGATTTCCGGAGCCCAAGCTCCTGATTATTAATGCAGATTTCTGTATGTGTAGGAACTAAGTCTATAGGAACATTTTCATCAATGAGGAATTTGCCCACCTCTGAGGATTTGGGCCTCATTTCTAATGTCTTAAAATAGGAGACAGCATCCATGTTAGCAGCATGCTCACATCAGGACAAATAAAGCCAGAAACACTCACGTTCTAGAATAGCATTGCCACCTCAACAAATATTTGCAATACCAACATCCCTGAGCTCCAGAGTAAAACACAGAGGACTAGCAGGTTTGGCAATGGGGGAAACCGATACACTCAAATATAAAGGTGCAATTTCATCTGCAGAGAAGGACCTCCTGAAAAAGACTGAAATTTTTATATTGGGGCTGTCCTTCAGAAAGAGCTTTATTTCTTTGGCAAGCTCTCCTGTTTCGACAGTCCCTCCATCTTTTCAGGCAGTATGCCAGGCAAGAGACAGCAGCAGAGACAGGCAGTTGAAGGAAAACACGTGATCCTGTAGTATCGGCTCTTTTGGGACAGAATGAGGACCTACTTCCATCAAATCTAATCAGATTTAATACTCAGCTGATGGGAACAGCTACTATTTTGCAACTGGGGAGAGGAAAAGACGTTTGGCTGAGCGCAGGCAGGCTGCGTAGGGAGAAGGTGGTGGTGATTCATCCCAATATAAATGTGCCACTGCTGGGGTGGAGCAAAGTGAATTTTAAGAGGTGCAGCACGTGTTGGCAGCTCTGTGAAATAAATGAATAAATCAAATGAAGAAAACATGACTCGTTCCAGGTAATTCATATGCACGTGACCCACGTTTACCTTCATGGGATCCCATACTGTTCTGTGCCTGTGCTGGTTTACCTGATATTTCAGCAGAAAAAGCTGAAGGTTTCTTTCTCCCAAGAATCCACTTGTTTTACAACAGCCCATCTGGAATGTGATCCTGCACAGGGTGCTGGGCTGTTTTCTTCTTTTTTTCCTTTCTATTGCATACATTTTGCCCCTTTGTTTAGTGAGCAGTGCTGCCCCGCTACAACCATCCTAATAAAAAATGACCAATTCCAGCTGCTGCCAGCACAGAGATGGGTTAATATTTAGCAAGGCAGGTTATCTTAAGTTAGAAAACCTGTCAAAATGCAAGATGACTCAGGGTGGCTCAGACAGTACAGTTATGTCCCTTTTTAAGATGGAAGGAAAACTTTTTTTATATGTCTGATCCCTAAAGATGCTTGCCCTCGCAAGCCTGAAAGCAGCCCTGCCTGCCCACCTCTTGAAGTTATCTCTGCTTCTTTCCACACTTACAGATGCCGTAACAGATAGCATGGAAAAACCCAAACATTGTGTCGCCTCTGCAGGCATCTGAGGGCGAGTGAAAGAAGGATCTTTGCATGAGGCAGTTTACAGCATGAAAAGGGATGGTTTACTAACATTTTGGCCCATGTTTTTTCATTTTTTCCCCCCAGGCATATTGGCTGGAAGTTTGCAGCCAGTGTTTCTGATGTCAGAAACAGTAAGGGCACGGGGAAATTAAAAGGATTGCTGCCTTGGCACAAGTGGAAAAGCACATTGCTGAAGCAGAGGTTATTCCTTTGAACACTTCAGCTGAGCATCACACCAAATCCTGCATCCGCGTCCTGACAGCTTGCAGGAAGAGCTCAGCCCAGCGCTGCGTACTTCCTCAGACAGCAGCAATTCAAACTGGCACATAGGGAGTGAGTTATTCACACAGACTGATGTGGTCTGAAAAAGCCAGGATGAAAAAGTCCTCTTTGCAGCCTCTGCTTAAAAAAATGGATGGATGAGACCTGGAAAGTGCCAGGACATGGTGTGGTGCCCTGCCATGGATAAAAGCTCAGCTCTGGCAAGGCAGCAGGCGACGGTGCCCAGCTCCAGTACTCACCCTCCCCACCACGTCTGACTGGCTGTATCTCCTCGCTGGCTCTGCCTGCTCCTGCTACACGATCTGATTGGTACGCTTACACTTTGACACCTAGGCACAAAGTCATCGTATGTTTGTCCCATGCAGTTGCAAGATAAATAACAGAGAGATCCTGAGCCCAGAAGCTTCTCTGCTTTCTTCACGCTACACCAGCTGCCTTCATAAGAGGCAGAGCATCTCCCTTGAGATCTGGCTTCCTGTATGAATTCGAATGGCACCTCTTTAGTACTCCTTTTGAGTCAAGGTAATAGATAATGCAGAGTAAATTACTGCTTCTGATAACTCAGGTTTCAGAGAAACGTCAAATAAAGTCTTCAAGGCAAACTGTAATGAACACAAGACTTTTATGTTCTTCCAAGATTTTTTGTTTTTCTCTAAGGCTGCCCTGTTTTTTCTTCCTCTTCCTTTAGGAAATATGAGAGCTGTGATCTCAAAAAGTGTTGCACATGTGCACAAAAGAAAAAGTACTCGAAAGGATAAAAGTGCAACCAAACACCTATCTTAATTCTGCTTCAGGCACAAATAGAAAGAGAGTATATTATCTCTATGCACAGTCAGAAGCATCCTGTGGCATAGGCTGCTGGCAAAATGAATTGTCTATGCAAGGAAAGTTAATTAAAGAAAAGGTTTTATGAGATCTGTATTCAAAACAATGTTGAAAGAAGTTATATTTAAAATTGAGGTTTCTCATGTCCTACTTGCATGCACTACCAGGGGAATGGCATACCTGATTGATTGGAAATACAGTGCAGTGGCTTCTCAGCCACCACTCAGGGAGGGGATGTGCCATACTGGATCAGGACATTAGCCCATATCGCTATCTAAACCAAGATATGCACTGATGAGGCCAGCAAATTCCCGCCAGACAGCTTGCCCTTGTCCAATTCCCTAGGGCTGTGCGACGGGTGAGATGAATCCAGAACAAGCAGCAATGTCCGTGTGCCAAGCAGGAGGCACAAGAACCTTTTAAACTGGCAGAAGCCACAGGTAACACCATGTAGGTGGCTGGGTAACAGGATCAGGCAGGAGCAGAAATGGTCCTTTCAGTTACCTGCTCCCCAGCCCGCATTTTAAAGTCTCACCGTGATGAGGAAAAGCAAACAGTGTGTCAGAGGTCCAACTGAGCACTGAGAATGTATCCCAAGGACTGCACTCTTTGGATCCCCAAATTTCCAAGAACATTTCTCATTTAATTGCATATTTTCTGAAGATGTCTGGTTCTAGCAACCCATACATGGAAATCAAAGACAGAAGTTTCATTCTGTAATTCTTTCTGCAACAAAGCCTCACAGAGGTGCTCTACAGGCAAGGTAAATTAATTTTATATGACAGATAATGTACCACTTTAATGAAATCCTGTTCCATTAGGGTGTTGAAGAAGCTGCTATCACTGAAACCTCATGTCTTACCAGCACAGAGTAACATTTTGGGATAAGGTGATATGCCAAAATGTAAAAAACTGCTAACTACATAAATAGAATAGAGTTGGATAATTATAACTTTAAAGATCAGATGAATCCGATATAGAAGCAAAAGCCCATCTAAAGGCTCAACTTGATTCATTATTAGTTACAAGTCGCACGTAGGAGTTCATATCACTTTAAAGTAAAGGTATAACCATGAGGCATATTTATTCTTAATTGCCAATAATGTCCTTCCTGCTATCGGTTGGGGCAGAGAGGGGAGAGCTGTAACCACTGTGTGAGCACCAGTTCTTCTCACAGCAGGCAAACCACCCCATTTCTGCCTTTATACCACAACATGGAACTTAAGCTTCAACCTCGTGTTTCATTTACAAACACAGAATATGCTGCACTGTGCATGCTACTTACATGGGTATGATATTTGGAGACGCTCATTAAGGGATATCATTAAGGCATGTTATATGCTTTATGCTATAGCAGAGTTTAAACACATGGCAATTTTTTGCATTCCTTGGAAATGGTGAGTGCTCTAGGACATTATGGCCCAGCTAAGGCAGGATCTTGTTATTCTGGGGTTTATTTTTTAGATTTTAAAATATGGGCTAGGTAGAGTCACACACAGAAGTCAAAGAGATTCCAAGTCAGCACAACAGATCCTTGGGTGAAACTGTGGGCAGAAGATGGCACAGGGCACCTAACATAACACTGACCAGTCAGAGAAGTTGAGAGATGCATTAATTTTCCTGCTTTTATCAGGACATTGTTAGGACATTCCTCAAGACATCAGACCTCTGATGAAACACCACATACCTGTAATGTAACCACACAACTCCTCTCCCACTGCTGCACATACACGGTCGGCTGGAATCCAAATCGGCATGAAAAGGTGGCAGCATTTGAAATGCAGACTCAAACATAACAGATGGCAAGCACAGCCCAAAGCAAAAACAAATCCCCAAAGGAAAACACAAAAACAAATATCAGAGACAAATGGGCATTTAAAATAAATGAACAAACAAACACAAAAAGAATATGCCTTAAAGGGAGAATCTTGGAAGAGTTACAAAATTATCAGACATGAGACAAAAAAGATCAGTAGGGACAAACGTGCAATGAAGAAGGGCTGAGTTGCATAAAGCTGCTTGCTCAGTCAAGGAGCTTCCAGATGTTCCCTCTTACTCTCATGTAACTACAAGTTGTGAAATAACTGGTTTGCAGAGAGCAGCTAAGCTGAGGCTGGTCATGGTGTCTCTTTTCTCACACTGGCCCAGGGAAGAGAAACTACTTTGATTTCACTCTAATGGTGGATCTACTGGCATGGCAGAAGAGTGCACGAAGCTAACAGACAGAATAAAGTAGGGCCAATGCTAGTGAAGATATAGAGGAACTACTAACAGTGACTATTGCCAGAGCCCCACTAATCACGAATGTTAAAAATGAAGTTAGGTGAATATCTAAATGACCTTTGGAGTTTAACGAATTGATCAAATTCCAAATTTGGACTGCTATAGCCTTTACAGACACAGGAAATTTAAAATTAGTATAAGATTAACTTGCTTAAAACTATGAGATATTTTAGAGATGAACTGCAGCAGCCAACAATATCAGTAATAATCCATGACCTTAATTCTAATGTTTATAAAGGTAACATACTTAAGCTTATCCTTCCATATTTTGGGACATTATCAGGGATCTTGCCTTCCATAAACTGGTCTCCTTGGTTAATAATGTAAGTCCTATGAGCACACGTAGCAGTCACATAGGAGCAGGAAACACCATGTATTTGGATGTGATCATGACAGTACAGATTATGCTCACAGCAGTTAACAAGAGCCCGATTAAAAATAAACTACTTGGTTACTGGAAGACACAGTAAGAAAGAGCATCCCTTTGTCCTCATTTTTTTTTTTTGTGTAGCCTCCTGTGAATGAGAAATCTTTCCATCTCGGAAAAATGTACTGCTTAAGAACAGACATGAAGCCTACGGTATGGATGGCCCGGTGTGCTAGGTGTCAGCAAACACAGCTAAAGCCACCCCTCCAGTTAGCCTGGCTCTACATCCTCTGGAGCTATGCTTTTGTCAGCAAATGGAGGTCTCCTCTCCTTGCCCAGTGAAAAGAAGTGCAGATGAGCACATGAGAATAACGTTGAGGTAAACTGGTTAAAATATGCATTATTCTGTGGACCACATACTTCAGAGCGTAGTGTACCTTAGAATTCACTCAGACCAAAAACATGCCAGAGAGCAGGTTTCCAGCCCATCTTCACCTCAAATTCACCTGTGGTTCTGTGCTTGACCATGGGTCTGAAATGCTCCCACAGCAAAAGTGCTATACAATATCAGTACTTTCCTACTTTCCACTTTCATTTCTGAAGCCACTGAACAAATGCATTTTATACCTGTGCCATATTCAGGAGAAGAAGAGTAACTTCCCATCTCCAATGTCCCTTTCCAAGTTTCCCGTTGCTGTGGTAGGAAGACACTGCTCCTTCTCAAGCACACAGGTCTCTAGGTGCATTACTAGCAGTATTAAGTCAAGCCTCTTACTAGCTCCCAAGCTAAGAAAATTAGGAGAAAAACACTGCTGGAATAATTTTGCCAAGACACTTAGGGCTTTTATTACCAAATCACTGTATTTAGTTTTTCAGCATGTTTTTTACCGGAAATATAGATATTTCTGTCTTCTTTTAAGAAGGAGAGACAAGAAGTGCTCTGAATAAGCCCTTTTCAAGCCACTTGCAAAAAAATTCTCTCATTCCTTTGTTAATCAGAATCATAGAATGGTTTGGGCTGGAAGTGACCTTAAAGATCATCTAGTTCCAACACCCCTGCTATGGGCAGGGACACCTTCCACTAGACCAGGTTGCTCAAAGCCCCATCCAAACTGGCCTTGAACATGTCCATGGAGGGGGCATCCACAGCTTCTCTGGGCAACCTGTGCCAGTGTCTCACTACCCTCACAGGAAAGAATTTCTTCCTAAAATCTAATCTACCCTCCTCCAGTTTAAAACTGTTCCCCCTCGTCCTGTCACTCCATGCCCTTGTAAAAAGTCCTTCTCCAGCTTTCCTGTAGGTCCCTTTCAGGTACTGGAAGACTGCTATAAGGTCTCCCTGGAGCCTTTTCTTCTCCAGGCTGAAGAGCCCTAACTCTCTCAGACTGTCTTCATGGGAGAGGTGCTCCAGCCCTCTGATCATCTTTGTGGCCCTCCTCTGGACTTGCTCCAACAGGTCCATGACATTCTGATATTGGGGGCTCCAGAACTGAATGAAGTACTTCAGGCAGGACCTTGCGAGAGCAGAGTAGAGTGGGAGAATTACCTCCCTCGACCTGCTGGTCATGCTTCTTTTGATGCAGCCCAGGATACAGTTGACTTTCTGGGCTGGAAGTGCACATGGCCAGCTCATGTTAGGCTTCTCATCAACCAACACTCCCCAAGACTTTCTCCTCAGGGCTGCTCTCAGTCCATTCTCTGCCCAGCCTGTATTTGTGCTTGGGGTTGCTCTGACCCATGTGCAGGACCTTGCACTTGGCCTTAAGAATCTATTTAAACTCTCTGCTACCTTTGTTCAGCCTAAAAAGAAACTGCTTTGTTTCTTTCATGCAGAAGGTTTACGTTAAAAGTCCCCTGATGAAAGCTTTTGCTGTAGAGGTTAATAATTTGGCTAGAAACATGCAAAGCAAATCCCTTTTACCCCAAGCTAACTAGTCCCATGCCATGGCAGCTACGCATCTAGTTAATGTGTCCCATGAAGCCCCACACTTGGGGAGGGGAGTAGGAAGCCGTGTTAGGGGTAGTGGTTGGGCGGTGGGGTAGCGTCGTATGTTAGGGAGTGCTTGGACTGTGTCAAAATTGAGGAAGATGATGAGGATGACAAGGTTGAACGTCTATGGGTAAAGATCAGGGGGAAGGTCGGCAGGGCGGACATTACGGTGGGAGTCTGTTATAGACCACCCAACCAGGATGAGCAGGCGGACGAGGCGTTTTACAAGCGGCTGTCAGAAGCCGCCCAGTCGCCGGCCCTTGTACTCGTGGGTGACTTCAACTTGCCGGATGTCTGCTGGAAATACAACATGGCAGAGAGGAAGCAATCTAGGAGGTTCCTCGAATGTGTGGAGGACAACTTCCTTATGCAAGTGGTAAATGAGCCCACTAGAGGAGGGGCCCTGCTTGACCTGTTGTTTGTGAACAGAGAAGGACTAGTGGGAGATGTGAGGGTCAGTGGCCGTCTTGGGAGTAGCGACCACAAAATGTTAGAGTTTTCGATAGTGGGGGAAGTAAGGAGGGGCAAGAGTAGAACTTCTGCCTTAGATTTCTGGTGGGCTGACTTTAGCCTGTTTAAGAGGTTGGTGGACCGAGTCCCTTGGGAGTTGGTCCTGAAGGGCAAAGGAATGCAGGAAGGCTGGACGTGCTTTAAAAAGGAATTGCTAAATATTCAGGAGCAGGCTGTCCCAGTCTGTAGGAAGACAAGCCGTCGGGGAAAAAGACCAGCCTGGTTAAACAGAGAACTTAGGCTAGAACTTAAGGAAAAAAAGAGAGCCTATTTGCTCTGAAAGAAGAGTCGGGTAACTTGGGAAATCTATAGAGATGTTGCCAGGTCGTGTAGGGAGAAGATTAGAAGGGCCAAAGCTCAATTAGAGCTTGATTTGGCTGCTACGGTCAAAGATAACAAAAAAAGTCTCTACAAATACATCAACAGCAAAAGGAGAGTCAAGGAGAGCCTCCACCACTTGCTGAATGAGGAGGGTAGTGTAGTGTAAGGGGATGAGGAAAAGGCAGAGGTGCTCAATGCCTTCTTTGCCTCGGTCTTTAATGTCAAGACAGGTTGTCCTCAGGAGACTCGGCCCCCAGAGCCTGAAGTTAGGGACGGGGGGCTGTGTGAACGCCCTGTAATCTAGGAGGATATGGTTAGTGACCTGCTGTGCCAGTTGGACACCCACAAGGCTATGGGCCCGGATGGGATTCACCCCAGAGTAATGAAGGAACGGGCAAATGAACTTGCCAAACCACTCTCTATTATCTACCAGCAGTCCTGGTTAACTGGAGAAGTTCCAGCTGACTGGAAATTAGCAAATGTAACGCCCATCTACAAGAAGGGTCAGAAGGATGATCCAGGGAACTATAGGCCTGTCAGCCTGACCTCGGTGCCAGGCAAGGTGATGGAACAGATCATCCTGAGTGCCATCACACGGCACATGCAGGACAATCGGGGCATCGGGGCCAGCCAACATAGATTCATGAAAGGCAGGTCCTGCTTGACCAACCTGGTCTCCTTCTATGACCAAGTGACCCGCTTAGTAGATGAGGGCAGGGCTGTGGATGTAGTCTATCTAGACTTCAGTAAGGCATTTGACACTGTCTCCCACAGCATCCTCCTGGACAAACTGGCTGCCCAGCGCTTGGATGGGTGGACTCTTCAATGGGTTAAAAACTGGCTGGATGGCTGAGCCCAGAGAGTGGTGGTGAATGGGGCAAAGTCCAACTGGCGGCCGGTCACTAGCGGTGTTCCCCAGGGCTCAGTTCTGGGGCCGGTGCTGTTCAATATCTTTATAGATGATCTAGACGTAGGGATTGAGTGCACCCTCGGCAAATTTGCAAATGACACCAAGCTGGGTGGGAGTGTTGATCTGCTGGAGGGTAGGAAGGCCCTACAGAGGGATCTGGACAGGTTAGATAGATGGGCCGAGACCAACGGCATGAGGTTCAACAAGACCAAGTGCCGGGTCTTACACTTGGGCCACAACAACCCCATGCAGCTCTACAGGCTGGGGGAAGAGTGGTTAGAAAGCGGCCTGGTGGAAAGAGACCTGGGGGTGCTGATCGACAGCCAGCTAAACATGAGCCAGCAGTGTGCCCAGGTGGCCAAGAAGGCCAATGGCATCCTGGCCTCTATTAGGAATAGTGTAGCCAGCCGGTCTAGGGAAGTGATCGTCCCTCTGTACTCGGCACTGGTGAGGCCACACCTTGAATACTGTGTCCAGTTCTGGGTCCCGCACTTCAAGAAAGATGTTGAGGTGCTGGAGCGAGTCCAGAGGAGGGCAAGCAAGGTGGTCGCTGGGGTGAGGCTCAGCTCTTCCTCCCCCACTACTCAATGAGGCTTACTGAACGGAGATGCTTTCAGGAGTCTGAAGGGGGAATAAAAGCAACAAAGCAGCTTCTTCTGTCCCTTGTGAGCAGGGCCCTTCTCAGGTGATGAAGGAGTCCTGGCTTTCTGTGCTCCCCCGACAGCCCTGAGAGCAGAGCCCAGAAATCCCCCTTTCTGGTGGCAGGGTCCTTTCGCTTCTCCCCTCCGCAGTGCTGTGGACCAGCCGGGAGGTAGCTGGGGAGTGGGGCCCCATGTTGGAGAGCACTTTGGCTCTGAGGGGCCAAGGCGCGGGGATGACCTGTTGGCCTGCTCCCTGGGCAAGGATAGCTTTTTTGGAGATCTTCCATTCAAGACAGCACTCAGGGCCCTGACCACGATGGCCAGAGCACCCTGTTCTGCTGCTCTGGACGAGATGCCTGTTGGGGTATCTGGTGGTTTCCTGGGGGTTCCTGCTGGGACAACACTGGTAAGATTGTCCAAGTCCCAAGTCGAGTCTTCTCCCGGTCACAGAGGTAGTCTGGGAGCCACTTGCATCACTTCTGCACTCAGGGATGGGAGCTCCTGTGATAATACTGCCTAGAATCACAGAATAATTAATGCTGGAAAGGATCTCTGGAGAACATGTCCCAAACCGTTGTCCAAGCTGGGCCAACTTTTGTCATGTTTGGTAATAATTTCAGAAGCTCAAAAGTTAGCATCCTTTTGCCAATCCATCAGTAAAAGAGAGTTTTAAAAAAGATGCTAGAGCCATGGTAAAATGACCACAGTGTACTTTATTTAATGATTTTGGTACTTTGTGTTGCAATAAAATAAAAAAAATCTACAAAATCCAAATATATAAAATTTTCAAGTTTTCCTTTTAAGTTTTACAAGAAAAATCAAGTTGTAACCAAGGAAATTTGTTAGTATGAAGCACTACTTTCAACTGCATTTCATCACAAATTGCAACTTACTTAACAGACCAAAAGAACTATGGTACTGCAGTACATCAAATACTTCACACACTGTGTTCTTTACTATAGCACATTTAACCTCTGCCACGAGAGGCAGCGGTCTCTAGCCAATAAAGACACTCTTCACAATCTGAACTCTAAAGGAATGTTTGTATACATGGATTCAGAATATATATATTTACAGGAAGTTTTCTTTTTTTTTTTTAATAACTATTTTGATTCTTCATTTCAAATAAAATACCAAATACATTTTTACAATGTTTACAAGTCAAAGCACAAGTTCTGCAATGATTATCATTCACCTCAAGTCACTGTGCTTGTACTGGGGGGATATCTACACTGTTCCATAAACACAAAGGTGATCTTCCATCACTTTATTTCCGCAATGGTGACTAAGGAGTATAAGCACAGTAACGATTATTTTAGCACAATCAGTGTATAATGCAACAGTTTACAACAGAGAACTGAGAAAATATTGGTCCATTCTGTTCAATTTGCTGTTTATCTGCCAACTGTTAACGTTAGTCTTTGTCACATAAATTGTGTACAAGAGAAGAGTTAAATAACGCAACTTGAATAGGAAAGAGCACAGATTTTTTAAGGCAAATTAATAAGCAGCTTATGGTGTTTTTTTGTTAAGCTATACCCCAACAGAACCTAAAAATAAAATGTATGTTCTGCAACTGTCAATAATTATGTCTTGTTAAACTGATTTCCTCTATAAATTGATCAACATGGCTTTGAACCTGGTTATTCAAAATGGAAAGAACTCCACCCCCCAAATCCCCAAATATAGAAAGTGCATGACTTCATATGTGCCAACACAAAACAAAAGGCAGCTGAGGTAGTTAGATGTAAAATGTATTTATGAAAAATAACTGAAAAACTAAACCCAGGACAGTAAAAATCCACTCATTTGGAATTAATTTTATATCATGCAACAACTTAAAGCAGGAAACTATGATTTCTGAAAAAAAAAGAAAATTATTTTTGTAACAATGACATAAGAATGAACACAGAATATACTATTGGAATTTGGATTTCAAGTATTTGAGTCTATTTGCATGTGCATTTTTTTACAGGCTTTTAATAATATTAGGAAGTCATTTACTTTTTATCAGGCATCACATGAGATCTGGTCTACCTCTGGGACTGCAGCTCCTGGAAGGCAGAAATATACTGCGAGTGCCTGAAGACGTGCCACCATGTGTGCCCAGAGGCACCACCATCTCAGCTTGGGTGAACTTCTACACACCCATCCTCCACCAAGGCCACCTGAGAGTCACAGGGCCAGGGATCCTGTGCCTACGTCTCCCGGGGACTGATCGGATAGATGTCCTGGGAGCCTGCCTCGGATGTACCCGCACATCTGGATCCATGTGGGATGTGCCCGTGCGGTGGGGATCCCCCATGTGATGTTCCTGCAGAGCCTGTGTGTACACACCCAGCCCAGGCAGAGGCCCCACGCACTGAGCAGTCCCCAAAGAGAGGATAAAACTCCACCTCGGACCACGAAGTCACAGCTCCTCTTGGGCCTTCCTGCCTGCGCCCAGCACCATTGCATTTCAGCCCTCACAGTGACCTTTTCTCATCTGGAGAGAGGGACGGTGTTCCACCTCCTTCAGATAGGACAGTCTCCAAGAAAGTGTTGTCTTGAGTCCACTCAGGATGAGCAGGTATTTGGGCTCGCATCATGGTCCCAGAGCTCCAGCTAACAGCCCCTGGCACAGAGGCAGCCCCAGCTTTCCCTTCCATTCCTGCCTAGGAAGAGGAGCAGGCAGTTTTCTCTACCAAAATGCACAACTTGAGTGTGCAGGTGCAAAAGAAGACTTCAGGCTCCGGGAATGAATTTCACAAAAAAAAAGCCTACTTCTAGGAGACAGACAAATTTGGAGATGTGTTCCTGTCTTCAGTAGCAACAACTTAATATATCCCATTACTGAATGTGCAGTGTGCTGGCTCTTGAGCTCCTCTGTTAGATCCCACTGCTGATGGTCACAATATGGGTACATGCAATTTGGCATCATGAATTCTGCACTAGTCATCTGGCTTGAAGAAATCACAGCAGGGAGCATCACAAACTGATATTATTTTGGTGAGTTTTTTTTTGATTGGCCCGTGAAAACACAGGGTTTGTATTTCTGAAGTGTGTGCATGTGGTTTACATATATATTATGAAAGAGAAAAATGTATTTATGCCCTCTTTCAATTTTATTTTCTATTAAACAAGGAAATCCTGAAACTTTTTTTTTTTGCTTAATTTTACCTTTCTAAGCTCCCTGTATTTTGATTATGATTTTCAAAAGTGGTGTGTGGTTTTGACCAGCTTCATCTCTGGCAGCCCAAAATAAGGAGTCACTGATGTTCACAGTGTGCTGAACCCACGTACTACGGTGGCAGAGCCACTGGTAATTGCCAATTACACTTGCACATCCTGCATGTCGTGGCGTTTAATTTTTCCTACTCTTGCCACAGAACTAAATGGAAAACTGGAAAACTGGAGTGTGAGATTTCTTGGCATGGCACAGTATTGCAGCTTTCCCCAAAATGTTTGTCAGGAGTTCCTGCTCAGTTGCCCAGAATTTTTCTGGGGAGGAGGGAGGGGGGCTGTGAGAATCCCAGGTTCTCAGAGAAGTCAAGGCTTTATAGTTTAAGCCTAAGCAGAAAAAGATAATCTGATTTTGAAGGGGAGAGAAGTGTTTTTCAGGCCTTATTTCATAAAACATAAAAGATGCTAAAAGGCACGCCTTTGAAACAGATGTAAAAATCTTTTTCTTTATGTGAAACAACAGTAAAGGCAATCCTTTGTTTTTCCCAATGCATATCAGTTTGCAAAGGACAGAAAACTACAAACTGCATTTTTGAGGACTGCATTGCACCAGCTAATAAACTTGTTTGTGTTCTTAGCACTAACCAACCTCTACAGACTAGGCATCCAGCTTGATGTTTCAGTGTTTGGGCATTGTAAGTATTTGACGTACATAGGCGTCCTCTTCACTACGTCATAACTTTTATTCACTGCCTTTCCTTTTCACAGAGGCATGCTACAAATAATATTCCCAAGTCTCAGTGCTCACAGGCAACATCTGCCCCAAGAAGCAGTCCCCCTCCCCATCACCAGTTCAGCTGTTGGAGAAACTGTAACAAAAGAGGATCTACCTGCACCTGCCTGATCCTACCCTCATGCCATCGGAGTGCCTCTGTCCCTTCTCTGTGTGACCCAGCACTAAAGACTGAGATGAGGTTTGTCAGGGTCCAAATCCTAGATCCATTTTCAGGGGTTTCAGTGGTGAAAGCATGACAGGCAAGTATCGTGGAGGGCTGGGGTGGCAGGCTGGCAGGGAAAGCAGGGAGACTCTTGCATGGGCTGAGGATAAAATTTCACCACCCCAACTTGTCCACTTTTTCCTCTGCTGCCTTAGCAACCAGTGACTTAGGCTTTAAAGAGAGAATATTCTTGAAATTGAAACGTATAGCTTAAAGGATTCTTTTTTCATAGAAAATATCAAACTATTATTAATATATTAATAAGCCATCTGAAAATTTAAACAGCTATTTTAATTTATCCTGGAATCCAGCCAGGTGTCTTGGCCTCATCCAGTGAGTAGCAGAATTGGAAGACCTAGAAATCCTTTAGTGTTATTTCCAGTGGACTGTTTTTTAGTACAAAACCTGATATTCCTTCCTCAGACATTTTCATTGACTCCGCCTAATCAGTATTGGGTGCACAATGACTGACAGTTTCACTTGATAGTAAAGTTCAAGTGAGCTGTAAAATAGTTATTAAAGAGATTCCTTAAAAATAAATTTCACTTAGAGAGGCATTGTGAAATTTAAAAGCAAAATGCCCACGTGCTTACTCCTGGGGCTTATTGGACTCCATAAAAGTCAAAAGAAAGTCATCCATTTGGTACAGTGGACCTTCAGAGAAGCTCTTTATGATTATAAACTGCCTGTAATCAAAGCAAATCCCAGTATAATAAATGCTCCTGTCCAAAGTGCTGGTGTAAGTATGATTTATTGACGTGTTCACGAGGCAGAATTTCTCTGTCAGTCCTTTAATAGTGTCTTTTGGTTTGTTTTTATTTTTGCTTAGCTGTAGATCATTCAAGAAGGTTTTATAAGCACAACTGTTATCAAGTCTGTCTTTTAGGATCATTTGCCTCACATGAAATTGCTTTGCAAGGCTCACCTGTTTTACTAATAGCCTAGAAACACTTTTGTGCACATTTCTCCAAAATAAATCAAATTCACCAGTCAATCTGAAAACAAACTTTGAGTTCTGTATCTTAAGAGATGAAGGGTGGAAGCACGCACAAATTAGTTAGCCTTATCTGAGTATACATTTTGCTGTAATGATTGGAGAATATGCTCTTTTTAATTACTACCAGGTATATTAATAGTTTTTGTAGGAACCCATTTGGAACATACACTGTGAATTAATTGACATGCTCCTTGCACATCACAAATTTCAAGAGAACAATGTATACTGAGGAAGAACGATTAAAGTTGGTTTTACTTTCTTTTTTCTTTCTTTCTCTTTTTTTTTTTTTTAAACAAGAACATTACAGAGAGCTGCACAAAGTTTTAAAGCACAGCTGTACTCTGGAAAGTTCCTATAAAATCAACATGGTAAGGAACCATGTTTATTGTGTCCCAGTGGGTACCATTTCCAATGCACCTGGCTTACAGTGAGAAGATGACTCTCCCATTTGCTAATGCCATGGGTCAAATCCAGAAGTCAAACTGGGTTTTGCATGGCTCTGCAGCATGAGAAATAACAACTGTTAAGTTAGCATTTGATTAAATATGCAAGTAAGCAAGCATGGGAAGAAGAGTAGAGCCAGCTTCTACTGTTGAGACAGCCTTAAACACGGAATGGTACCTGCAGGAAAATATAGTGATACTCATTTGTTAGAAAAAACATTAGCTTGTTGATAATACACAATCAAAGAATAGACAGCAAAATATCCATCCCCTCAAGCAGAACAAATTACACAGGAGACAGTTTCTGCCCTTGAGAATCAATGGGAATTGATTTAAAGGAACTGCAGTCCTGTTACAGAAGAACCACAGCGGGATAGAGGATCTGTGCTTGCTAATCCAACACGACCTCCAGTTAGTGGCTGTTCTGTGAGTCAGAAAAGATCTCAGAAAGAAAAGATTTACTTCTAGGTTGCTATGGGCATATACCAAGGGTTTTCAATGATAAAGTAAGATCAGCTGAGCAGCAAAACGTGACAGCTATCTTTAAAAATGTTTCTGTTTTGCACTTGATAAAATTACTTCAGTATTTGCATCTTTGACTTGCTTTTCCTTCTCTAACTCCAGAGGTTATCTCAATAGCCAGGTGTTATGCAGAGGAATTTTTGAGTTTTGTTCTATGACATGAGGAAAAAAAAGTGTTAGATAACCTGAGCGTTGTCTTCTCTCATCGGTGGGGTTTGCACATGAGACTCATAAGCATATGAGAAAAACGTAAGCAAGTAAAAAAATCAGAAGTTTCTAGTAAATTTTGCAGACTTGTTTGAGTAAATCTTTGAAGAAAACAGACCTGTCATGACATTATACACTTACAGATCATGCACGAGGCTCTGGATGCCTCCATAGTGATTTCTGCTGAAATCAAGGTGATACTGTTCCTGCTCCTAAACAAGCAAAAATTGGTAACTGATAATATGGTTGAAAGTCCTTCAGCAGTGGTTTCCATGATGAGCTGAGTGACAGAATACCTGAGCATGAACAAATACTATGAGGGCTCACCTACTCTAAAGATTCACAGCTGTTCCCTTATTATAATAAGGCTTTTACCACATTCTCTACTGATCTCTTTTTTTTTCCTGCTCTACACCTTTACAAGTGTACTCACCCACCAAGTATGTGCTTCTCAGCTGTGCAGGAACAAGTTGATGTGAGGAATATCAGCGCTAAAGGAACATGGACTTGCAAATCCACTACTTGCTTATGGACGTATTGCATGAGAAATTGAGAGCATGAGAAAATGCACAAGCACTTGAACAACACCAAGCCTGTAATATACAATATACAGAAAAGCCCATCTTCTGAGCCTATTTTAAACCTTATGTTTTTTTGTGGAAGCCATCTAAGATTTATCCTCTAAAGAAAATAATAATAAAAAACATTCTTTGACCTATAATCTATTATAGAGATCTACGATTTCTAAATTTAACAATCACTGGCATAACAGCCATATAAAATCTTTGTCTCCCAGACCTTAGTTTGAGACGCCTTTATATCTTATTGCTAATAAACAACTCCTGTCAATAGCAACGAAGTTATACCTAAAAAAGTATCTTTCACTGTCTCCCTGTATGTTCCAGTTAGTTTGTAATGTATCTAGAACTTTCTTACTCAACATCTTTCCTAGAGGAGAGAGTAATTGCACCATAAATAGTATTTTGGCATTAAGGTTTTTTGGGTTTGTTTTTTTTTTGCTGTTAAAAGACTCTGCTCCTCCCTTTATTCACTGAAACATCAAGGGCAGCTTTTCCACAGTGTTTCACAAACACCTCTTAATCCTGACTGGAGGAATCATTTCTTTGCTTTTGTGTCTTTTTGATCTCTGGCCTCCCTGCTAAGGTTACCAGTGGAGATGCTTCCGCAATAAAATGTATGTACAGGTTACCCATTGACGTACATACACGTGCATCCTGTGCAGACGGACTGGAGGCGGCTGTGGCAGCACCCCACTTGAAAACTCTGTACCAGGAGGGGGTACAGCCAAGATGTGAGCTCTTGCCAACTCCTGTGTTGCTGCAACTGTGTTCCTCCAAGTACCAAAGTTAGGTAAAATATTAAACCACCCACTTGATCCTAATGATTTTTATAAACTGCAAGTGTACTAACCTACATCCTTCCTGCTTATGAAAGTACTTAAATGCTTTGATGATCAAAAGCCTTCCTTTATTCAGAGATCAGGTTTGGTATAGGCAACATTAGATTTTTTTTTCCCTTCTGCTTCACGTCAAAGTAGCTAAAATCCACCTGTGTGTTAAAAGCACTGAATAAAATATTTTCTCCACTCATTCACCCAATTCTTAGTGCTGTTGCTAAATGTGTTATGTGTTTTGTTACAGTCAGTTCTCCAGGATAAACTGTTCCACAACCAGCACAGACTTTTGTTGATAAGGATGTCGATGACCAGAAGGAAATTTGGCCAGTTCCCCATTGATGGTAACTAGAGCTGGCTCAATCCCAGCAATCCTCTTTTAAATACAAGTTCTGGCATGTACAAAACAAATCAAATGGATGAATGATTCATAAGATGAATGATGAAAGCTTAGCTAGGATGAACTTACTAACATTGCATTTCTTCTAGATCTCTCTTTTCGGCGTGGGCACCATGCTGAACCCAGCTAACAATGGCTTTCTTTTTTTTTTTCCCCCCTGATTAATGTTTGCTCACAGGAGCTTGATTACTGTATTACAAGTCACAAATTTGCAAGATTAAAAATGTCTGTTGAATTAATTAGCTGCAAATCAACCTAAGCAAAGCTTGACAAGTTCTAAGCTGTTCCAATAAAATAAAAAAGGAGGAATCGATAGCAGCCACAAATACATGACAATATGCTGGCACTTTGCGACTATAAATAGTGGTAGCTGCCCTCTCTGCTGACAAAGGAAGATTTTTCGTTGTCCATACAGTGCTGTCTAGAGGCTAAATCCTGCCCAGGTTGGTGTGGCAATCTCACCAATGGCTAAAGTGTTCTCAGTGAAATATCTCCTGTGGGCCAGCCCAATAATCCCCAGGGAACTGGAGCTGGAAGCGAGATGCCCACTTTGTCTTCCCTTTCAGCAAGCGCCAACACCCGTGGTCCGGCACCGGGACCTATCACAGCACGTGCAGACGCCGGCTGACAGTAAGGCTACGTGTGTCCCAAAATGGGAATGCAGGGTATGGCGTTGGGAGTCGTTAGTGATTACTTTTGAACCTTCCCTCTGTAGCTACTGCCGTTGCCTGACCCAGTCACTGCGACAATTTTAGATATATCTGTCCATAAATCAGATCCTGTTGGAAAGTTACTATCTTTTTCAAACACTGTCCTTACTGCTGAATGGTGACTCAGGTCAGGAACTCATGACATATACTTGAGCTTCAATGCAAGTGCCTTCACCAGCTAGTAATCTTTTCCTCAGCTTGATAAAATTTAAAATAAATTCTTATCAAACATTGTCTAAGAAACAATCTGGGATATACAGATAATAATGCAGAACACATACTGAAAAAATCATGAGTAATTAAAATTCCAGAAATAGCTACTGTGTATTCATGGTACATTTAAATTGACAGGGATATTGTTTTCAAATACATGCATTTGAAATTTATCTTCAGTACATAATCCATGAGCTAGCAAATCTTAGAATTATAGAATCATAGAATGCTCATCATCCATGGGTTGCAAGGGACCTTCTGACAGCATGTATCAGGCAACTGCATATTTGTTGGGTAACAAGCACTCTTCGGAGTTCTTCAGAGAAAATTCAAGTAAACCATCCTAACTATTGCAGGTTACTTCCTTCACAAACTACTGACATTGATAACTGATATTCAGTGAAACAAATACAACCAACATTAAATGAAATAAAAGGTTTAATTGGTCCCTTTGCCATTTGCCTATATGCTTTTTTTTCCTTGATTAACTAAATGTGATAAATCCTTATTTATTTTGTCCAAATCTTTTTTATGTCCCACTCTATTCTCTTACCAAAATATTTAAGATGATGAAATATAGCATGAGACATATTTCTTCCACAACTCTTCATTAAAGTACTAGCATAATATATTGCAAAGCTGTCTCCAATAATGACTGGAATGTATTTTCCAATAATGTTCTTTTCTTTTTGCAGTTATCACTTGATTACCCTTAATGACGATGCTCTTGATGCTTTTTTTTAGGCTTAGAATTTAAATGAACTCTAAGATTGAATCCTAATAGAATCTCATGACTCACTGTCATGTATATACACACACACACACATATATATATACTTGTATATACATAGGAATTCATTTGATACTGTAAATTTTCTTGCAAGTATGAGACATGATCCTATTATTTTTATTATGAGAAGAACAAACACTTTTGCAAGGAGTACTCTTTATAGCATGTTCCAAACTGTGGGCACTGAACTTACTTCTTGCATTCACCATAACCTGGGCAATTTGCACACAACCATGGTTCAAACGTACCGTCCAGAGAAACCACGTCTGCTCCACATGCTTCACTAGACAGCATAAAGCCTGTTTGCCCTTTGCTCAGCCCAAACTGATCTTTGTTTGGCAAAAGAACTGGTATCGCTAAAGGAGTGCACCTCAGGCTCAGGGAACTATGGATAAGCTACACAGTGTAGCTCTGGTGCACACACAAAGTCTGCCTGAGCTGCAACGAGAAACCAAGTGAATGAGGCCAGAGTGCACACAGTGCATTAGTAGACCTGATTCAAGGCAGTGTGTAGAGATTCAGGCTTTGTCACAGTGCTAACCATGTTCATACAGCTTTTGGTCAGGTTGGAAGGTGAGCAGAGTGATTTTGCATCTGCTCCAATTTTTTATTGTAGACTTCACCCTAGCTGGACGCAGGCAATGGCACTGGATGTGTGCAACAACTTCAGAGTCCTCAGCACTAAAGGGATCGAATACATCAAAATACTAAAAGTATGTCTACATTGCACAGGATGACCTTTCAGTTTTGCACAAAGAGGAAGAACAGCCTCAAAATAAGAAGGAGGGAGCATGCCCTTCTCCTCAGTAGCGTGCAGCCCTATAGCCTTCCCCTGAGAGACGGTAGCTAGAGATATGAATCATTGCTAGCTGAAGAGATAACTGAGCTTGGCTCTCCCCTTGGTCTCTGCTTACCACAAATCTACTGCTGGTAAAGCAGTCATGAGTATTTCTGTGCAAAGCTCTGTCTGATAGCACCCCAGAGGACATGAGTCCTTCAGGTAAGATGGACAGAAGAATACCTGCTCATGGGATTCTGGCAGGCTTACGTGGGAGATAGGAGATGAGCTACTCTGTGCTGTGAAGACGGAGGCGTTTCTGACCAAGTTCAGGAGCCAAATTTTAGATGCTTGAATCTATGCTTAGCATAAAAAGTTCAGGAGCTCCTGGTTAGTGCAGTTTGGAGGATCACAGTATTAGCCTGAGGCCCCTGATGTGCCTGCACTGACCTCTGCGTGTGTGCTGTAGCATGCCAGGTATCTGGTCCCCGTGTGTTGTGGCTTTCGTCCAGCCCATGCACGTGGTTTTCCTCTCTGTGGGCTCTTTGGTGCATGAGGTGGGGGAGAGAGTGTTGGACTATGCCCAGGCCTTGCCCCGAGTGGGCTCGTAGCACCCAAACACAGCCTACATCTTCTCTTAGCACTGTTATGTCTCTGAAGGCTCTTCTAGAGATTCAGCTAGCAGCTTTTTTAGCTCGAGGAAATCACTCATGAACTTCAGTTTTGCAGTACCTTTTACACACTAGATGGCTCAGTGGACGCACCTATTTCACACTAGAAATGATTCTGTGAGGTTTAGTTCAGTGCAAAAAAACCTCAAACACAGTGCTTTGTTAAAAGGATGTGAACTTTCCTACAGTAGAACAGATCTCGTGTAGAAACGCTGCTAGCATGCCTAGGGCTACAGCATGCCCAGAAGCAAGATCCAGAAGCAATTGCTTGCAAAGTTATCTGAAAGAAGAAGCTGAAATCTACAGATACAGAAAATGTTTGTATCCATAGCAGTCATGTCTTTGTTTGTATGAATGTAGCATCTAGTTACATTGACAAATCCATTACATTTTTAAGTTTATCCCAACCATTCCTGGAAATGAGATTTTTGGTTATGCTTTAAAGTTTCTTGGCTGTTTTTATTTTACAGTGTCTTTCATGTAGAAGTTTAGATTTGATCTTTCTATTAGTTGGCCATATCTCACAATTTCTTGTAAATCTCTATCAATGAATACAGCATCTATAATTCTGTTGTAATTACACAGAAGCTTCTCTCTTAACTCTCTAGCTCATGCAAATCACCCCAGAAATATGCTGAAAAGGACTTTTTCCCCTGCGTCTTGCATATCTGTCCTCTTTGCTCCAGGATTCAGAGTAGGCACATGGCTTACTAATGGGTGTATAAGATCCTCTGCATATGAATTAGATGCTAAGCATATGAATTAGATGCTAAGCATTCAGAACAAAATGTAAGTACAGGAGCCAAGCTTACATGTTTAGAAAAAGTTCCTTTTAATGAATGCGTTGGTCAGCAATTGGCTTTTGTAAGGATCACTGGAAATGACTGGTTTCAGAGACATTTTTCAAAGTCTTCTTAAAAGGATCACAAAATGTCATCTCGGTCAAGATGGATATATTCTTAAATGTTTGAACTAAAAAGGAAAGAAAAAGAAATGTTTTGATTCATGCTGAGTTAGCACTAAGTTTAGAGTATGTATTTCGATTTGAGCCGAGTGACATTCAGGCTTCTTGGTAGGAAGCAGATCTCCAGCTGACTTCAGTTAGGAGCTAGGAAGTGAAGACTTCCACTATCGTGGTCTGATTTCATGGAGTTATTCACTCAACGCCAGGAGCCTGATTTTCTCATATTCATACCAGTGTAACTGTGAAGAAATCCCACCAAACACCTGCAGTGAGGTCACTGCGGTAAAACAAATGGTGCCAGGGGACCCCTCATGCGTTAAAAATCTTTGCAAATGATCTGTAGATCAGTGACCCTCTTCCCCTAACCTTGCATGAGCAAGGCTTTACAAGGTCATCTGTCTCTCTTGTAATGAAGTCTGCTCATACCAGATGTGAGAAATCATCTCAGAAGCAGATCACTCAGCAATTTGCAGCCAAGTGAAAATGATGATGGAATTTGTTTCACAAAATCACTATATGTGAATTGCAGTAGCATGTTGTGGGTTTTTTAATTCCCGGATTTAAAAGAATCTGTTCTCATTTTGCATTTTATCTTTTTTTTATCAGAATAAAGAGGAATGGATTCAATGCTGTTATGAAAAGACATAGTTCTATAAAAAATCAAGGGAGGGTTTAATAACATAATGTCTCTGGTATATAAATAGCTGTTTGCCGCTTACTACATTTGGCTTTCTGCTGAGAGCATGGGCTTCATGCAAGCTAGTCTAATTGCTACAATTAGCAAAATTAAATGGCTTATTGTGTATTTAGACAATCCTTCCCACATACTACATTGTTATACTACAGAATTAGTAATTACAGTGTTGGGCATGTAAATTCATGGATGTGTGTTGTGATTATTTTCATCATGCACCTCTTGTAGGGACTCAACCTAAATAAGCTTGTTTAGATGGATGCACAAATGCAATTTACTCTGCTTTCCACTATGCACAGGAGCAAGAGAGGCAGCAGTAGGACCCCAGCAATCTGCTGAAGTCTTTTCCTTGGCATTGTGTCGGCAGTGCAGGGGGTGCAGAGTAAATCACAGCATCTCAGTCACTCCAGATTGCATGACTTCAGGGACAGAGCAGAGAAAGGGCAGTGGCTTTGGGAGCTGAATCACCAGCAGAGCCAACTAAAACTCAGTACAGCACCACTTTTAAGGCTCTTAAGGAGTTGTGTGATCAAATTACAAACACTTCAAAATTGTTTGATTTGTGTTCTAAAAAACCCAACACGCTAGTTATAAACATTTGCTGGCCAATAAAAAGTAAATGAATATATTGTGTCATTGGGTTGGGAGTCCCTTTCCAAATAAAGCAGCACTCGTACTTTTAGTATCACTCATGAATTGCTCTTCTCGGGACATAATGATATATTGGCTAGACTATCATGTATTTTAGACAAATTTGGGTTTAATAGCTATTCACCACACATTAAAAATTGCAGCTCCAATAAAATTTTAATTTACCTCCTCTGCTTAAAAGTTTACAAAATCAGGAAAATGAGGCCTAGCTTTTAATTTTGGAAGGAAAATTTTCTCAAATGTTATAGAAATTAATTAATAGAAAATTTGTTGATTTGCCAATGAAAATAGTGTTTATATGCTATCAAGCCCACATAACCCAAGCACAGACACATTGTTCTAGCACAGGAAGCATATTTAAACTGACATAAACTAAAGTGGAAATGAGTTTTTTCATTATTAAATCTGCACGAAAAAAGTATTGCACATATTTTCAAAGAATTCATTTTTTTAAAAAAGTTTATCTTATTATAGAACAAATTTCTTTTAAAATAAGACAAAAGGTTTATCTTACATTTTCTTAAATGTTTTCTGAATGAACATGGGTACGTTTTACCTCTCCTTTATCTGATTAGAGTCATGAATGCCAATTAAATTGTTTTTTCTGTAACATACAAATTCAAAACTCTTAAAATTGTAGGACCAAGTCTTTAACCAGATAAGTTACTGTTAAATCTGATGGCAAATTTGTTTGATTCATTAGAACAATGCTTACATGACTCTTACTTCTAACAAAGAGATGTGATTGCTTTTCTTTACCAGAATATAATTATGAACTTTTTCATTTTCATGTTATTCTGGAATGAAATTTAAAAGACCTGATTTTTTTCATTATTTCAAAAGCAGAAGTTAAATTTTTTTCAATACTTTTTTTTGCTATTGCTGTCTTAATCGAACTTTATTGATAGATCTTAAAACTGTCTGTGGTAAAAAGAATAGTGCATATTGATTATTAATTGTCTGTAAGGCCATCATGGGATTTCAACGTGGACAATGTTTAATCTTGACAACTTCTGTAAAAAATTCTTACAGCTTTTAATGAGACTGTTCACAGCAAAGCAAATTAAGAAACTGTCCATGTAGTCATCTGAGTGTAAAGATTTCAATGGCCACCGTGGTCTCAGTGCAATATCACTGACATTACGACCATAATAGAAAAAGATTTTGGAGAGTAAATTTTGACTTGGTATAAAATGACTTCTCCCCCTTCCTCAAACAGCCGGACTGAATCCTGAAGACAAGCCGTGTATACGTACTGCCACATATGGCGCTGCGCACTCAGACCCTGCAGTAGTTTGCTCAAGATAAATTTACAAGCATTATTAAAGAAAATAAAAAATGCTGGGAGAGTAAAGAAAGTAAATGCTAGCTATTAAAAAACACATGGATAAATAATGCCTCTGTGTCCTTCCTTCCAAAACCAAACAAGAGCAAATCAAACTCACTCCAAACCTTCTTCAGAAAACTTGCAATGCAAGCACTGGTCCAGACCGTAACCCTTTAAATTCTGTATGAAGCAACGTTTCTTCAATTCTGTAAGCCCCGACCAAAGAGCTAGAGAGCACTGCCTGCTGTGCCTCACTCATGTTAAAATTTCTGTTAACTGTTAAAACAGCAGCAAACACATCGAACTGTTTCCAAAAGAAACTCTCACATCTTGGATTACAAAGCTTACCATTTGCCTTGTTTGTAAAGAAAAGCAGCAATTTCCTTGGGCGAGGGAGCATTTGATTCTGGAGTGAAGGCTCTACTGAATTTGACAGGACAAAGGACTTGCTCCCAAAATCTTTTTATAGCACTTCTTCCAGTGGTATATTTTCCGACAAAATATGAGTGCTCTTCTCTGAATAATCAGCTATATCTCCATGCAGGGAAGGGCAATCACTTTGTACAAAGCTTCAGGTTTGGACTATCAAAGAATTATTTTATTTAAAAAATTATTATAGAGGCAGTTGGCCACTGCTTAATTTGAAAATACCTAAGAAACCCTTGAAGCACGGGTATTTTCTGATCTGTGTAAAGTTCCCTCTGACTTGCAGATTCCTGCACTTCCACAGATGTTTTGTTTTGAGGAACTCGCCCCAACAAAGAACAACAGATATCAACATTTCACTAATAAAAAAAGTCAACATTAAAAATGGCTAATTGAACACATACAAATAAACATAGGCTGTGTAACCTCGGTCATTTCATAGTACAAATATTAATAACAGGAAAGACTGAAATTTACCCAGCAGCATATACAGCAGTGACTACACTGGATGTACCTGATGGTGAAGGTTACAATACCAATCATCAGGTCTTCTCCATCCTGACAATGCCATTTACAACAGTAACTCTTCAGTTCTGCTTCGCTCTCCTAAAACGGATGGAAATAGTTATAGCAAATTGTTTCTTATGGAATCACTTGGTGTCTTTACAAGCTACTTACATTTGAAGCAGGATCCATGGTTTATAGAGTATTCTAAAAGTACCCATGTAGGCTTTCATATGGCATTACACTGCAAAACAAATCCATAACGTGTGAAACGAGGTTTATATCAACCTGGAGAAGCCAGGTGATAAAATTCATGGACCAATTCTTAAAATCTAAGCTATAAAGAGAATGAAATGTATTAAAAGATTTGAGGTTTATAAAAAGTAACCTTTTTATATCATATTTTTACTTTACAAAAATATTGAAATAATTCATGAGTTTTTCACTCTGCACCAGCTTTAAAAAAAATACTATCAAATTTTGACTTGCACCTTTAATGCATCTGAAAGCACCATCAGGGGATACTTTTAACATAAAGGAGGATACCATTGACTAGATTTAGGGAGGTATTTAAAACCCAAAAGCTTGCAGCAAAAGCACTCTTTTACAAGAGATTCAGTGTAATTTTTAGATGTATCTGGACACAAGTCTTGAACAGGCAGAAGAGGGTCTTCCACATAACTTGCTTATATTATACTTCGGTGAATATACTTACTGAGAGGTGGCTGAAAGCCTGTAAGAGACATCACTTACACCTTGGGTGGGAAAAATCAGAGCTGTCTCTACACGTTGAGAACTTGCTTGGTCTTTCCTGCTTCTTGCTCTGGTAGGGCTCGTGCCGCTCATTATCTGTCCCTCAGGCAATATCAACCTTGCAGTTATACAATGTTTGGCACTAGAAGGGTATGGCATGTCATGGTCTCTTGTCACCCCTGCATACATTCACACACTGAATCATGCATTCTCAGTCCTGAAACAGAGAAGTTTCAGTATGTTCATCTCCTTGTAGTTTCTTCCGAAATATCTGAATGGGGTCCTCCAAAAAGTTTAGAATACGAAAACTATACTTCCCTGTTCTTTTACATATATATTTTTTTTTTGCAAATTGAACACTGGATCATGATTATCATTTAATTTACATCACTACGTGCTAGAGCTCCTTATTTCTCCTGAAAACCAGAAGTGAGCTGCATAGGATTTCTGTTGAAAGTAACACATAGAACTTAAATTGCATTTAAAAAGACTTTGAAATTCCACAGAAAACAAACAGTTCTGGTAGTATTAATGTTTATGACTTAATTAATCAGAATTTAGTTTATTTTCCAGACAGCCTTACAAACATGACGATGTATGTTTTCAATTAAGAACTATTTTGCAAACCTATTCTAACCTGAATGGTTGATTTATGGGAGTGTTGAAGATTACTATGCTCCTATTTTTTCCCCAGAAAACAGTTTTCATAACAGCAACATTGAGTGCTACAGTTTTGTTATTTTTGAAAAGGATTTTTTTTTGTTTCTTTTTGCCATTGATTATGCAAATATCAATCATTCATTTCTAAAATAAAATGCACTACTGGCTAAAGTTGAAAGCTCTGATCAGAGCCTTCCTATTGGTTTGATTGTTAAGTACTGTGCAGTCAGAGTTTCATAGCAGCAAGGAGTCGTGGGTGAGTTTCCCCAGCTGAAGTAACTGATCTGTATGTGTGGGTCAGGGTTTGGGGCTTTTTGAGGCTTTCAGGTGATGCTGCTGTATCAGTGTCCTGCAGACAGACTGCACACAGTGGATCAAATGATAATCATGATGATAGCCAGACTAAGAACACTACAGCTTGCTGCTCTACTTGTAGTATGCAGTTTAGTTATTACTACAGCCCTACTGTCAACCCTTAATTTGGGACTGTAATGTTGGAGCTTCTTCAAGCTGTGTTTTTGTTTTGTTTACAACGTAGTTTCATATTCCAAGCGCTCCTGGATAAGGGTATCATCTTTATACTGTAGCCGTGGAGGAGCAGGGGAACATTCAAATGCTAAGATTGCCTTCCTCAGGCTCCTGTCCAACACGTGTCTCTCCCACGCTGGGTACCTGTTCCTGAACAGATCAATTTTAATGACAGACTCCTCAATCCTTGGTGGCCGGGATGAAGGTGTGGATGGTGCGGTGGGTCTCACCTGAAACACAGGCACACACCCATCCCTCTCCGCGAATTTTTGATCCCGCTCGCTCGTGACACTCCGGTTGTTGGAGATGGACCGTAGAGTGTTTGTTGCCACTTCTGAGGGCAGGGTGAAGGCAGCGGCAGGGTCCTCACAAGCACAGCTTGGCGACTGCCCAAACCTTGGTCCGTTGGGGTGAAAGAAGGCATAGTACATTAGCATAAAAACAATGCCTGTTAAAAAGCTGCTGAACACTACACACAGTGCTGGTATGGCAAATGCATCAGAGATTGGTGGGGCCTTGTACAGATACCAGAGAGCACTCAAGGCGGTGTTTTCTAGAAGGATCACAAAATAGTAAATGAAAAGCCTACAGCGTGTCCTTCCTTCCTTGACATTGAACCAGCTGAAGATATAGATTATACCAACAACCATGTCGAAAACTATTTCCTCCCATTTAGTGATGCAAAACTCTGTCTCGCAGTGGACGATCCAGAAGGTCATGATGCACCAGTGTAGCACAATGAAGATCCCAAAGTACAGCTGGAAAACCGAGGCAAACAGAGCAAAAGTAATAACCCTTGCTGCAATTGTGAAGAAATGCCAGCAGAACTGGATTATAACAGCCATATAACTGATGGGTTTCTTGTCATCACGGGAGTCACGGAGGGCCTTTTGGTAGGAAGCCAAAGCCCAAGCCAGTGATACAAGAGATGCTGCAGCAGTAAGACCTAGAAGGAAACAGGAGATGCAGTTAAGGCATAATTAGTATATCAGCACTTAGTCGAAACTGATAAGATCCTCGCTGCTTTAAATGCACTCTTCACCACTCATATAATAAAATCTCTTACTTCTCCTTTAGCTCAGCCAGCACTGAGAAATGGACCTCTGCTGCTGAGATTTCATTCCCCTTATGAGCACACTGGCGTGCTGGACACACATGAACAAGAGTGGGTAGCAAACTACGCTCTGAAATGCTTCTCTAGCAATTTTGTGTTTGAAACAAATTCATTAATTCACAACTTTGAGCAAGTTGGGAACAGGTGTTTCTGTCAGCTGTGTGATTGAATAGGACACATTGCTATTCACTTTTGAAAAAAAAAAGTTTATTTTAAAACAGAAAAATGTAGGTTATAGATATAATACCTGATTCTGAAGGAAAAAAAAATCTGTTTAAGCAATCCACCTGGCTTAACTCACTAATATTTTGCTCAGTAAGTAGTACAGAGGGATTCATTCCTTTCAGGAGGGATTGTGTTTGCCAGTGTTTCTCCCTCAGTCACGGGTAGGGTGCTAATTATGTTGTGAGCTCCCATGAATCCATGAATTTAAAAACCCTTTGTTTTAAAAACAAAAATAATAGTAAACAATCAATCATCAGAAATATAGAACAAACTTAACATTTCAGGAAGAATTTTTAGTAAAACTTCATATTTTTCTTCCCATGCAGATTCCTGGATGCCAAAACACTATTACTTCTGGAATCCTCCTTCGCGGAGGGAATAAACTATCAGTGATGATGACAGGAAGAAGACATGGTATAAATTGTTCTTTTCATTTCCGACAAGTATATTTGCTTTTCATGCTGGGCTGCCTTTCAGTGACCATTATCTCTGGAGACAACATTAACAGTTGAAAACGTAAGTTCTCGTTTTCCTGTAAGAAAGTTTTAATTATTGAAAAACCACAGTTCATTTGCCTTATGAAACGAAAAGTTTGGAAACGTGGATGAATAGTATAAAGGATAAGAGAATCTTTCAATACAAATGAGCCACTCTGAGCAAGAGCTCAAAAATAGCATTATCAGCACGGGAAAGAATAATGTGAGAGAGAAATCCATGTCTTTTCTTTGCAAATCTAACTTTAATGACCTCACACTCCCTCAGAGGTTTGTAGAGATACCATCAGGTTTGCATTAGGAGGTTTAAAATCATTCAATAATGCACACAGACTGTTCCAAATAAAACGTTAAAATTCACAGGAAGTTCCAATGTTCTAATGCTAATTAATTCATAGTCATTGTCTGGGGCAGAAAGAAGCAAGTACAATAGCAATGTAATTCTGTTATTTAAATAGTCATTAATACAGAAACATCCTTTGCTTTTACAGAACAAACTCAGGGATACTGGCATACAGGAGAGAAAAGGAGACAAGGGAATGCACGAAATGGAAGAACTGTCAGTTAAAGTATTATGTATCTATTCTTGCGCTATTGGCAATGGTGTTAGGGATATAGAATTAAGATAAGGCTAAATGCTTCATGGGCACCATCCATTTTTCTTTATTGATGAAAACAAGCACTAAAGAATTATTAAAACTATAATGAATAATGAGAGCAATAATGTAAAAGTGATGCAAATGGCAGTTTGCTAATAAAGGAACGTCACTATATAAGTAATTCACTGGGAATGGTTAGAGATAAAGTGAATTATTGTAGCACTCTATGGCTAATTCATTAATTAGAACATATCAATGCATTTGCTGAGTGTGTGTTCGCAGAAACATCTTTATCCATACTTCAGAAGAAGAACTAAGATAAATTTCTATTACTAGTAAAACAAAACTTTAAAGGCACTAACACAGCACCAGGAAAAAGGAATAAAATGTCTTATAGACCTGACGGAAAACAAATAACTTGTAACAATGCAGGTGGTTTAACTTCTGCAGTCAGGAAGGCTTATTTGCCATTCCAAATTGAATAGAGAAGATTGCACTGTGATTTGTGGAGCTGCCGTTCATAGAATCATAGAACCATAGCATGGTTTGGGTCGGAAGGGACCTTAAAGATCATCTAGTTCCAACCCCCCTGCCATGGGCAGGGACACCTTTCCACTAGACCAGGTTGCTCAAAGCCCCATCCAACCCGGCCTTGAACACTTCCAAGGAGGGGGCATCCACAACTTCTCTGGGCAATGAACGTGAAGAACAAGCACCAGCTTTCCGGCTTGCTCAGCTGCAGCCTCCACTCTGACTCTTCAGGCACCACAGCAGCTTTCTGGTGTATTTGAGTGTCTTGTATATCAGAGTCTTATACTTAGGGTCTTGATCTTGGAAATTAAGATTAACTAGCCTGTCTCAGTGAATATATGCTCAAGGAACTAACTACATGCTCATCTGTTTACAGACTATTAAAAAGTCCAGGAAAGCAGGAATTCTGTAAAATGGCCTTGGGAAACATGAAAGCATATTCCTGTTTCTTCCTTTTCTAAAGCTGATCCTTCAAATTTTTTCCATAGTATGTGATTTGGTTTCTAAAGTTCTGTCTTGAAGAAGAAAGAAGTATAGGCTTTGCACAGGAAAAAGATCACTTCACATATTGCATCAGGCAAATGATGCTTTAGTTTATTTCTAAAATGGACACCTGAAAACCTCTGAATAGCAATTAGTCAGGAGTGTACCTACCCACCTCCAGCTTTCATGGCTTAGCCTATTGACAATAGTCTCAATAATGAGACTAGCCAATAATGCATTGTATTAGGACAACTTTCTGTCAGGAACTAATTAGAATCTGTTCTGACTGAAAACAAACAATTTTAACCTCTTTTATTCTGTTAATGGTTTGATTACTTAATTATTATTTGTATAAAGGAATGACAAACTTTGTAATTTCAGATGAGATTCAGATGTCCTTAAGATAGAGCAGTTCCTGTCCAAGAACAAAGAACAGAATTGCCTTGATTGAATTATAATTTTAACTTCCTTCCCTGGAAATGATTCATTTCTCTATATACAAGAGATGTTCTATGCATTTTATAGAGCATGGCATATTCTGTACTGGTACTTTCAACATATTACATAATACAATGCAATAGCTACAGCTTATTAAAGACAAGGTAAAAAACCATGAACATGACTTTCACAAGTGAAAGGAAACATGAGGGAAAAGAGAATGTATATAGAGATGGACACATTCACAAATGTAATATTATTTCAGGGAAGCAAGCTCAAATAGCTACAGGACAGACAATGAAGTTCTCAACTGTATTTTTGCGAAATCTGACTGAAATGTTCATGAGTAATCCAAATAGAATTGCTCACAACAGATAAGGGTTTTCCATATTACATCTCTGCTTGGCAATTCACAACTTAATTGTATCCTGTTGACACCTCTGCCTTTGCATTATGGTTCTCCAAAAACATGCACAATTTATTTACTTTGAGGAAAGCAATTCAATGTCTAAGCAGCATGTATGATTTACTAGTTTTGTGTATTTCTCTCACTGCCACAATATAATCTTTAGACTGGGTTTGCAACTGAAAAAAGAGGGTCTCATTCTCACATTAATTTTATCTTACTCCTGAATTTGTATTTGAGAGAGGCATATTCAGGTCCATAAACTACTTTTTTTCTAATCACATCAGTCCATAAATCCTATATAGAATAAGTACAGAACACCTCTGGTCCAGCTGGAAACCCAAAAATGAATGAACTGATCAGGTGAAAGTACTCCTTGACATTCAACCTGATTTCAGAAATCAAACTCCTTCCAAGGCATCTGTCTCTGCTTCATTCTCCTTTTTAAACTTGTACTCTCAGGAGTAAATTCACGTAAAAGCAGGAATACCAAACGCAACAGGACATTTGGGCATGACAACATTGCCTGGGATCTAGGACCATGAAACATTTTTTAAGAAAGCGTATTTTTACGAGCTTCCTACTCAGCTGGAGAATTGCCATTATCTGTATCCAAGCTTCCAGGTGCTTCTCTGAACCAAAGCCAAAGATCTCTAACATTCATAGTTCCCCTTAAGGCCTTAATCCTGTAGGAAACAGTGCATCATGACTGCATCCCTCCAGCTTCAGAAAATGGCTTGCTATATTTACACAGCTTTTGCCATGCTGCTCTGCAAGTATAGCCACAAGCTTGATGTTCACGTGGAGGCCTTGCAGGCAACTTGACAATAGTCTATGGGTTTCTGCACGAATTCTTTTATTCTCATACACTAGTACGGCAATGTACAACAATGTACAACATACCGTGCTTCCACACATGGTTTAGTACACAGGACACTTTGCACGCTTCAGGGGCAGCTTTTGATCCTTTCGGGGGTGGTGTGTCCAGGTTCTCAGTATGTGTTTCATGCTCATGGGTCTCATTCCTTGACCAATACTGTAAGATGAAACCTAAAGATGAAGCTTACTTTTTTTATGCTTTCCAGTTATCTAAAGGGATGACAATATAAACTCTTGCCCTCGCCTTTTGCCTCGTCATTTCCTTCCTCGACGACTGCAGATGCAGACTGCTGGGGTAAGCTGTAGCACTGTACTGAACTATCCATACCGGAATCCATCCTTACAGCCTTAAGCGTCTGTCATCAGGTTTCACAGTCAGGGACATTTCATGTACAAGGATCCTTGCTGACACAGTCTTTGCTGGCACATTTGTTTTTTCAGAAGAGGGAAGCACTGCTAACTTAATGTCTGCAGCCAGGTCCAACCCCCTAAAATATGCTGTGCACTAATCTTAACATATCTCTCTGTACTCCAAGGTTTGTGGCCTTGTTGCCCAGGGTCATTCTCCATAAGCATGTTGCCAAAATAATCCTATTACTTTCCTACATCAGCAAGTTTGTCTTACATTAGCTGTCCTAAATCACGGTCAAAGGCTTTCTGTGCAAATGAAACAAGCTGCTTGAGGTCAGAAAGGGACTTTTTTTCTTCATTCATAGGGGCCATTAGATCTGATTAGATAGAAAAGGCACCTTACTGAAATATTCCACTTCCGTAGATTTGCTTAGACTTGTTTGTTACCCACAGACATGGGAGTGATATTGTCTGAGGATGCGTCTCTAGTAGTTTACATTTCCAGTGTTTGCCACACGCTGCATTCACAACTGGGGATATTCAAGGCAATGTAGATGGTTTCATCAGCTCGTTTGCCAACATTCGACTTAACTTTCTCCCACTGCTCACTGGGGTGGGGTAACACAGCATAGGGGATGACAGGAGATCTTCCTTGTTGAAATGTCAGATTTATGCCTGATATTACTTCTCCTAAGTGTTATGTAATGCTTAGAGAACATGCTAGCATATATAGGAATAATTTCTCCCATGATTCCTTTCAGCTGCTTTCTACAGATACTTCTGGTGAGACAACTTCCAGCTGTTTCTTTAGTTTGGCTCCCCACAACTTACCTTTGCCCTGGGAGTCTAGAAACATTATATATATATAAAATGTTACTTTCAACCTTACTCATCTTACCTACTCCTAAATTTTTTCCAATGGTGTTTTGGACTCAGAGGACTGGTCAACTGATAAAAGTTTGGCTTATTGTACTTACCTTTAGCAGATTCTTAGAGTCTGTACCAGACACCTGCCTAATGATTTGCCTCTTGCCGCACTCAAGGTCATATCCACCTTAGCAAATGTAACTGTTAGACATACTGTTGAGATGCTTCTGCTGAGCAGCAATCCTGGTCATAGCTTTAAACAAGTCTACAGCTGAATGATGGTCATAATTTTATTTCAAGCTAACATCAAGAACAGTTTCCCTTTGCCTTTCCTCCAAATCCAAACTAAATCTTTTTTACCCAAATTTTGTTGTTAGTATCTCAGGAGTTCTTTTGGAAATTATGAATAAAATCTACTACAGATAAAGAAAGCCAACTTAGCATGCAGGGAGCACAAGAACCATGAAAGCTGGACCTCTCCTGTCTTTTTTTTTTTTTACTTTTAATTACTACCACAGTCAGTAATTCAGGCCTCTCTTTCTTCACACACAGCTAACGATGAAAGGGTTTTGGGGCACAATGACCAAAAGCTCTGCTACCTTCTCATCAATCTGTAAAAGTAAGACTCTTTCTTTAAGATACTTGAACTGAAGTCACACTGCCAGAATATGCTAGCTAAGGCCAGTTACTAGCTGAGTGAGCAACCTGGCTGATCTCTTCTCCTCCCATACAAGTACAATTTCCTAATATTGTTAGTTTCTTGTTCTACTAAAGATGTGTTATATTTGTAAGTTACAATGCAGGAGTCCTTATTAGCCACTAATCAAGTCCAGTCCTTCATGGGCAGTGACAACTGTCAAGTACTCATGTATATCATGCAGTCTGTATGCTGCCAGGCTTGGCAAGACAGCATGAGATCATTTCGCCTGTTAGGAAACTAAACTTAGACTTCTGTACTTTCACAGCTAGACTTTTTTCCTGTTAGGTAATTTGGAATCTTTATATTCCAGTGAAGTATATGCAGCATAAACATACCCACTGACATCAGGCTTATTTCCATGATTTGTACATTTCTTTTTGGCAAAAAGTGCTTTTGATGTCTTGAGGTTGCTGCAAGTAGCTTATAGCAATCAAGGGATTATCTGGAGACTGCAGCAACCTCAAGCAGAACAAAACCCCTGCCATTACCTCTTGAGGAGAAACAACATCATGATAACCTAATGCTAAGCTAAAGATAGGGCACCATCTACGGGAGAAGGCTCCACCTGCACTGCTCGGTCCAACACACTGCGCGTGTGGACACTTTCCATAAAATCAATGGCAGAAGGAGTAGAACCTCTTGCTGCCATACAGGAGAAAGAGAAAAAGATCTAGTCTACTAGACACATAAAAAAACCTGTTAAAACATAACAGGCCCAGAAGGCCAACCATATCCTGGGCTGCATCAAAAGCAACGTGGCCAGCAGGTTGAGGGAGGTGATTCTCCTGCTCTACTCTAGTCTCATGAGACCCCACCTGGAGTACCGCATCCAGCTCTGGGGCCCCCAACATAAGAAGGACATGGAGCTGTTGGAGCGAGTCCAGAGGAGGGCCACGAAGATGATGAGAGGGCTGGAGCACCTCTCCTATGAAGACAGGCTGTTACAGTTGGGGCTCTTCAGCCTGGAGAACAGAGGCTCCAGGGAGATCTTATAGCAGCCTTCCAGTATCTGAAGGGGGCCTACAGGAAAGTGAGAGAGGGACTTTTGACAAGGGCATGTAGTGATTAGGATGAGGGTAATGGTTTTAAACTGAAAGAGGGTAGATTTAGATCAGATATTAGGAAGAAGTTCTTTCCTGTGAGGGTGGTGAGACACTGGAACAGGTTGCCCAGAGAAGTTGTGGATACCCCCTCCCTGGCAGTGTTAAAGGCCAGGTTGGATGGGGCTTTGAGCAACCTGGTTTAGAGGAAAGGTGTCCCTGCCTGTGGCAGGGGAGTTGGAACTAGATGATCTTTAAGATCCCTTCCAACCCAAACCATCCTATGATTCTGTGATTCTATATGGGGAGCACATCGGGCTGCCTTACTCAGCTCCAGCTCTCTCCTGATGCGATGGGTCTTTTCAGTCTGCAGAGTGGTGAAGTGGTTCTGCAAGGGCACCTTGGGCTTCAAGACCTTCTGCTGGTCCTTGCCATTGTAACCTTCCATTCTTCCACAGTATTGGTCCCCTTCGCTTCTGTGTGTGCCGCTGGAGGAATTTTTGGCTGTTTAGCCATGGGCTGTGGGTCCACTGCAGACTGTGCTTGGACCTAGTCCTTCTCAGCCTCCCTGACGTTACACAGCCTCCTCACCACCTCCTGCAGCTCAGCCACCTGCTGTAGTAGGTCCTCCACTTGGGCATACCTTTTGCAGGCAGGTCTGCCGCCTGTCCCTGCCCCAGGAGAAAGGTCTGGGTCTGTTTTGCCCATGATGGTAACTGGTAAGAGATCTCCCTGTCTTTGCCCCAACCCACATAGTTTTTTACTCTATTTTCTCCCCTTGTGCTGTTGAGGAGGGGGAGTAAGTGAGCAGCTGGGTAGGTGTCTGGCTGCAATCAGAAAGCTTGGTTAATAGTACCAATTAGTAACCATTCTATGATTCTATGATAAGCCTTCCTTCCTTCCTTCCTTCCTTCCTTCCTTCCTTCCTTCCCTCCTTCCTTCCTTCCTTCCGGGGGGAGGATATCACCTTCCCTTCTCAATATGCAATGATACTATAGAGATCAGAGTATAATCTACAAAGAAGACTTGATGGTTAGTGGCATTTCCAAGCAGTTGTTTTTAAATTAATAGAGCATACGTGTGTCCAGTTATGTAAAGACTAAATGTTGGAAGAGAAGGACATATGGACTTTAAAAGTCCCATCATATATAGCCCTCAGAATGAGGGCTTAAAGCATTATTCCTGATAGCTCTAAGGCTCTTAATCATCTCTGTGGCTAAATTAATATCCATAGAAATGTCAAGAGCATGGACAAAGCAACTTTAAAACAAATTTTAAATATCTGAAGACAATTTTCTTAAGCCTGAAATGAGCTTGTGAAAGATACATGTTCTTACTACTAACGAAGATTTCTGATGTGTTTTCCACTGGAATCCCAGAAGCAAAACAGCTTGAAATGACCACACTGGCTGCAATATGGTGGAACATATCAGAAACTGTGTCTGACCGACCTAAACTCTCTCTTCTAAGTACTTTTTTCAAGAGATACTGAATATCATAAAATACACATAGCAGTATCATATTGGCTCTAGAAATGTCTGTTGAGGATTTGGAAGAAAAAGGGCTAAATCAGTATTTCAAATGCATCAGAGATTTGTTTTTTTTTTTAATATACTGCACTAGCAGTGGCCAGCATCCAACACAGAGAAGACTAGACGCCAAGACATGTTTTGGCATGAAATATATCCCAAATACCTTATACTAAGTCTTATTACAAATCAATAGCATGGGACCAGGCCACTGGCAACGAAACACT
This sequence comes from Nyctibius grandis, assembly GCF_013368605.1. Classification (NCBI taxonomy): domain Eukaryota; kingdom Metazoa; phylum Chordata; class Aves; order Nyctibiiformes; family Nyctibiidae; genus Nyctibius; species Nyctibius grandis. The sequence goes on along the minus strand of NC_090660.1, from coordinate 69,462,695 downwards.
GACTCCATGCAGAAAGATAGCATGAGGCCATTACTCCCCTTAAATCTACTTAAGCCATAGGTTTAGAATTGGCTTTCAGTGGTTCATAGGCTCATATTGGCTTTCTAAAAGGGGATAAATTTCAGCCTCATTAAGCAATTGATATTTCTCCCACTTGCACATTAAAGTCATTCTGAGGTTAGTACCTTATTTGACACAATTTGTCTAAGAAATATTTTATATATATAGCATTTTTCTGTGTTTGCCTTTTAAGCTTCTCTAAGCTTTTCAGCTCTGAAGAGATGCTGAGGATAATGCCTGACATGGTGCTTAGGGACAAAAGGCAATTAGTATCACTCTGAAAAGGAAATCGATTTAGCATTTGTGCAATTCCTCTTAGCAGCGGGAAAACTGGAGCTGTTAGCTTTGTCTGGTACATGATGCTATTTAAGTTTCCCCTGGATCAAACTGAAATATAACAGTTCTCACTCTTTGTTATGTTTCTTTCACTTTGGAAAACTTCAAATACATTTTCACAATAATTAATTAAATAGACTTATTTTTCTGTTAGTGGAAAAGCAATTATCACTAACCTCCTCTCCCCCCTCCCAAAAGAAAATCCATATTTTCACCTACTGTGCAGATAATGTAAATTGAAGCAAAGTCTAGGTAACCAATTTGAAGAATATTCAGCAAATTCTGGGAAGTCTGGAGATTAATTCTGGTTCTACCTCATGCCCAGCTTTGGATTATCTAGATCTCGTGTTTTATATCTTTGTCTTCATATTATTTATAAAGCCATTCGTTATCAGTAAGGAAGCTCTACAACTATCTCTCACCTGTCTCTGATATATCTAGAATATGTCCACATGACATACATAGGTAAATATTGTGTATCTGTCTACACTTTATATGTACAGCATATTTAGATTTATATACTACATACAGACAAATAAATTGGCACAATTTGAAGACTCCAAGAAAAATAATGGCTCAACATTTTCTCTGAAAAGCTTTTTCAATATTTATATGTGATTTGTGCCAAAAAATTGCACCTCATTGCAAGATTAAATTAATCTAATTTCAATTTCTGGTGCTTGTCTAGAAAATAGAAAAAGCTTCCCTGGTTCCTGCTATCAAACTTTTTTTTTCATGTACAAGTACCCATGTACAAGTACCCATGGAGGATGATCAAATTCTTCAACCTTTTCCCAACATTCTGGGCTGATCAGTCCCTTAAAGTGTTATATCCAAATGGTTGATCGATGGTCTCTGGGACCATTTTGTTCCTCTCCTTTGAATTTTCTTCAGTAGCTCCATCCTCCAGGAGGTGTGAGTCACAGAACAGGGCACAGGCTTTTAACAGTGGTCTTATTGGTGGTGTTCACAGTGGTATGCATCTATTGCTTATCTTCCTTCTACACTCATGGATCAAAATAAAGCTCAAAGCCACAACTTGACACTGAGATCTCACAAAAAAGCCCTTCCCTCTGCTGACTGCTGTGCCATCTTCTGAATTTTTGTTTTTTAAGACAGAGATTTTCTCATCCCATGGGTGTAGCCTGTGTTCCTGATTCCCAAATACACTTTTTTTGTATTAAAACATAATTAGCTGATAATTTTGACCAAATGATTCAGAACAATCTGTGATTGTAACCTGTCCTACAGTCTATTAGCTACCCTCACATCTCTATGCAAAGCCTGGGAAAACTTAACCAGTCACTGGAAACCCAGCCAGCAAATATTACGTATCGTCATTCATAACACTATCAAACAAGATGAGAGCAAGGACAAGTGTTTGGTAGGTGCTGCTAGGCATTCCTCACTCATTCTTTCCTAATTTTCATATCTATCTAGAAGACAGCTTTTAGTTCACTGAATGTGAGCCCTACTCATTCCTACCTCAAGATCTCATATGATTTTAAGTCCCATGAACTTAAAAAAAATAAATACATTATTCATTATAGTTGCTGTTATCATTCTAACTTGTAAGCTTGTCAATGAAAGATAACAGGTCTGGGTAACAAGACCTAACAGTCATGAAACAACTGTTTGCAGAATTCTGCTATCTATCTAGCCTCTAATTCTTCATTAGCTGAGTATGCAGTTAACCTTTCTGTTATACTGATTAATGTCAGGCTAATCTATAATTATTTTTTAGCTCTGTGCACCTTTTCTCTTATAATTTTAAGACTGGTTTCTTTACGCATCTGCACAACAGACTGCTCCATGGCAATTTTAAAGAATGATCAAGTGATTTCAAGAGAATTTGACACAGAAATAAATGTCTCAAAGATACCAAGTTCTGCAAAGCTCAGGGAAAACGGCAGCTAGAGAAGAGTGCAGAGAAATGTTCCCAGTGAAAGGAAAGCAGACTTCAGGCATTTTTATGCCTGAATTTCAGGCATTTTTATGCCTGAATTTCAGGCATTTTTATGCCTTCAGGCATTTTTATTCTAAGAGCCAGGGACCAATTAGTAAGTGAATAAATATGTTCCTGGCAGCTGGCAAATCCATATAGACACAACTTTGATCTAAGCCCAGCAGATATGGCCTCTTACCCATCCAACTCCAGAGTCATGAAAGAGAACTGGGAGCATTGCAGGGCGTGAGCAGTACAGTGTGGCAATCCAAGGGATCTGAGGAAAAACTAGACATATTTTGAGGGCAATGGTAAAGGGCAGGGTAGGAGTAGGAGACGCTTTATGAGAAGCCTATGAGGACATTATGTGTTTATTCCTACAGCAGGGATAGAAAGAAGCCAGTAGGAAATAAGTCTTCATTATTTTTGCTGCTTGAAGAACCTATGAAATTATATTAATAGGCATCCTGCTTTTCTGGAATTCACCTGCTTCTCCAATATTTTGTTAAAAATGAATGTTCCAGTGTCTATAGACATCTGCAACAGGGTCCTCCAAGCTGGAGATAGTATAGTTCAGGCTGGAAATAGAACACAAAGAGGGCCCCGTAACTGGAACTCAAAGACCCAGATTATGTTTTAGAGATTACTGAGCATCTGCTTCAAAGAGCAAAGAAATGGGTATAAGTTTTACAGCAGTGTGACTTTAAATCAGGCTCTCTGCTGACACAAAGGGGGAAGTGGCAGTCACCTGCATATGTAATATTTATTTGATTTATTGGTTTGTTGATGTGGTGTGACAGCAGATTAGGAAGGCATTTTTTTCTGACACTGAAGATGATCAGAAGTTATCAGTTCCCATCACTGGCACATTTTTACAAACCGAGTAACAATAACCAAGCATTCAACCTACAGTGGTAACTTAACAACATTAAACATTTTGATATAAAAATCCAGTCTTTTCTCAACAACAGCAGCAGTAGCAACAACTGATAAAAGCTCAGAAGCAATAGCTCTAAACCTATTGGTGAATACACCACACCAACAAAATGCCTCCACTCTGGTCCACCTTAATTGTCCTGATGTGGAGGAGAAACAGGATAGAGCATGTGCCCACGACCTGGGGGAGGGGAGTGAGGATATGCTATTTCCCTTCACCTTTGGTAGTTGTTTGGATGTGCAACAGTGAATGACCCTTCATTCAGCCTGCAGAAAAAAACTTATGCTTGCTACTACTACATTTAGATAATTTGTCCTACTCAGTCAATTAAAAACATAGGTATACCTTCGAAAGCAGCATTCATAAAAAACCCTCCGAGCCATGCCACAAACACACTGCCAAACAAAGAATCAAAACCAATACCGTGACAAACAAACATCACATTTCAAGATTTGAGGCATTGAGACCATAGCTGTCTGGTTTGGGAATGCACCATGGTCCACCATAAAACCTAGACAGCTACCATCTCATGCACACTTCTTTCAGCAGCGGGCTGGCCCAGCAGCTCACTGCTCTGGTGTCCAGCCATATGCAGTTACAGACAGGTTGTACATATTTGTTGTTCTTCGTGCCTTCACCCCAGGTCAGCTCTTCTGCTCTCTTTATACAGCCAGTTCTTTCAAAATCCTGTTAAACAACTGTGGTGTGTTGTTTTGGTTTTTTTTAAAGATCTTCCTACAGCAATGAATTCCATAGGAAACTAATATTCTTGTTAATTGTAAAGAAAGTCTTAGTTTTATTAACTGCTTCATACTTTAATATGAGATGTCATACTGAGGACAAAGGTCTGCTTGTGTGAGTAACTACCAAGTGAGCAAGAGTATTCACTGCTTCTTACCTTTTCCAAAGCAGCTCTCATTACCTAGGGCATTTCAATTCACTTTATTCTGTTCTGACTAACGCTCCTACTTGCTGAATTGTGTTATCAGAATAACCCCTGCCCTGTGCCTCTATTCATTTTTATTACCTCTTTTTCTCATAATGAGGTGAGAAAAACCTGAATACAATAGTCAAGTAATCAAAGTAAAGTTCCATAGAATGCAGGAAAATATTTGTAATTATTTGCTGTCACATTGTATTTCTGTCTGCATTAAAATAATTTATGCTATTCACAGAGTATCTAGATCCATAAATTCATAATTTAACATTAAAATAGATAAAGTTATAGCCATGATCTCAACACACACTGTTGTCAGTGCAATTGCAAGCGTTCATAAACTGCGCATCTCAGAGGATTATAGGAAATGTGAGTGATGTTCGTGCAGAAGACGTGTCTGCCAATATTCAGTTAGTAAAACACATTATTTCTGTCCCCAGTATAAAATTTCCTCTCCTTTATCTGAGCTGAAAAGGTGACAAAATTTCCCCTTATAGCTCCATTGTATTCCTCTAAGCTATTCAATCTGAGCAACATATTAGCTCTCAGAATGTGTGTATTCCTGTGAATGGGATATTTTAACAATGCTTTGCAGATCTAACACCTTTTCTTAAAATATTTTAGTATTCTCTATAGTCATTACATTACATTCTTAGAATAGCTCATGAAGAATGTCAGTATGTCATCCATTTTCCTGACAGATGAACCAGGGAAAGAGGAACTGAATGATTTGCCTGAAATATCAGCGTACAAAGCCTTTTCAAGAGAAGGAACCCAGTAGTTTTAAAGCAGACTCTATTACCCTAGCCACAAGGAATATGCCTTCAGTGGCACCTCAGTACCACTTTGCAGCAGACTCCTTGGCCAAACTTTCAAACAACAAATTAGCTGTCTGCATTTGGTACTGTGCTTATCAGTGGACTTGACCACAATGGTCCATGAGCCAGCATCACAACCTGTGCCTGCACAGCAAAGGTAGCCTATCAGCACAGAGCTGGATCTTTGGAAAGTTGTTTTCTGAGTGATCAGGTTACCAAAAAGATTAACAACTTGTATATTTGGGAAGCCAGTCGAGTTCCATTCAATCTAACAAGAGCAAACAGGCTTTGAAAACAGGGCAAAGCAGCAAGGAGAAAATGTTTTCAAATTGCCCTTCAACAGTACTGGGCAGTGACAGGGATTTCATTCTTACAAGCACATGGCTAGAATAATTACAATTCAGAACAACCATGAATAGCTTTTCTCAAAAGCTGTATAAATAAAACCATTTTATCAACTTACCAGCTTTCTACATCCTAGATCACGAAGTGCTTAGTTTATCTTCTTAGAACTGCAGGTGAAGTTCTGTGCCTGTGCTGACCCAAGGCAGTGTTTAACCACTATGTTTTGAGCATGCTGACAATGCCTGCCACAGACACTGGCACGCCTTTGGGTGAGCTTCTTGGAGCTTTTCCAACACTAGATGCCATTACAAGATTATCACAGCGGTGATAGATTTGTTTAAGACTTCACATTCATGCAAACAAACTTCTAATGGGTTTCATGCTAATTCACTGGCAATAACCATTAGATGAACTAATTCTTCTTAGATTAGTTTTTATGGAAGTGTAAAATTTCAACAGTTTTCCTCATCTGAAAGAGACTTGAGGACCAGGTATTTATGAGCATAAATTCTATGGATCATTAGTGGAATTTGGTTTTCTAAATCCTTATGGGCCTTTTGAAAAATGTCTTCTCTGATCTACTTAGTACAATTATCCAATCAAACACTGTGACTTGAATTTATTATTTCTGGCCAATGGCACATTCCAGCACAGTCACATCTGGTACTTCTGTACTTGTTGCCATAAGGTATATACTCTGTTGTTTAAATAGCAATTTAATAGCAGCACTGGCTAAATAAAGATATTGGCTTAAATCCATATTTTCTGTATTATTCAGTTCAAGATGAATGGAGGCAAAGATTTGCTACTTGTCTTTAAAAAACTCTTTTGTGTATTTAGAACAGAAATCAAGCAGTAATTTTATTGGCACATTTGTAAGCAGAATATTAACAAATTTCCCTAATCTATAAAAGCTGATGTACACCAGGTATCACCAACCTGAACAGAATTATTACTGCATGGTAATAATGTCCTCAAAATAGAAGTCTATAATGTGAGCGCTTAAGCTCACATAATGAATGCCAGGCTATCATACAATTATTTCTCTGCACAGTATATAATTACAGAAACTGGAGAATATTCTGGGCTTGCAGTTTCTCTATTGTTGGACTGTTTGGTAAACTTGACTGGCAGCTTCTCTGTTAATTTTTTTTTAACCAGAAGGGAATCAAGTCGCGCAGTCACTTTGAGTGACAGCTAAAGAAAACTGACTAATAAGCGAACACCCAACACTGAATTTTAAAAATGCAAACACCATCCAGAAAAGGGAATTGAAATAGCCAATTTGTATAATAAATGACTTTATAAGACATGCATAATAACAGAACTGAGGAAAAATGGGATGCCAGTCCAGGTAGGCTGCATGCAGCAGGCATCCACAGCACAGTACAGGATGCCTTTACATCCCGAAAGGTACATCGTCACATGGGAGCAAAAGGGTACTGCAAAGGAACATAAAGAGCTGTTTCTTAATACAGTTCTCTTTCTTGTGCTGACCGTACTTGCCAACTTTTCACCCTACGGGTAAAACTTTTACTTCTTTTCACTGAATGGTGACCCATAGTACAACCAGGTGCAAAGGTCATGTTAAATTCATCATAAGAAAGATTTTAGTTGAGATTTTTGAAAAGTCCTGGTTCCAGTTTCAAAAGTAACTTAAACTTGGATCTTTGGCAGTATTTAGGTACTTAACCCCCCTGATGTCAGTGGGAATCAGACATTAAAGCACTTCAGATGAAATCCTATGGGCCAAGATCTCCACATTTAAAAATAACATCGACATTAAATTTGCTATAAGACCCCTACTACAGCTCAAAATGAACATGTTAAATCCTCAGTGCCAGTCCCAATTCAAGTTGGAAAGCTCTTTTGAACTTCAGAGTATAACATTGACCATCACCAGTCACTCTTCCTCCTCTTGCAGTGTGGTTAGGGATTACACAGTTATGCACATCTCAGGCTTAGGATGTCCAGAACCACCAGCCTCACAGCTCTTTCTCCTTGATATCCAAGTCTTTATACTTTCTTTGTGGAAGTGCTCTGCACGGCAAATATGAAGTACTTGTGCAGCCCACTACGTGAAGCAAGTGGAAAAGGCTATCTCAACATTGCTTGGTCTGATTAAAGGTGGGCTGATGGTTGCTGCTGATATCAGGGTTGATATTTTCTAGAGAAGTCTAACTGGCATATCCTAAATGCCTTATTTACCTAGGATTTAGGAGCTTCTAATTTTTTCATGTTTTTTACCATAAATAGCATAACTGGGCCTTAAAATGCAATTATTGTTCCAAGGCTAGCATCTAGCAACGATGTCCTAATGTAACACTAACTTCTATCCCTGCTTTATACCACTTCACAATTAGCAATTGGCACTTTAGAAGCAGATGCTGCTGTGGCTTGTGCAGAGACAAAACCAGATTAAATGTCTCAAGCATTTCCTGCCAAAGAAGGCTGACTACAGTTGTTGAACTGTGAAGACTAAAAAGTTTTGGTAATGTAACCTGAGGGCATGTTGACCTAGTCCCTTGCTGAGGACATATTCATTGCCTGTCCTGGGAAAATTACACTTTCCCCAAGACTTGAGCTATGTTTTCAAGAGTAGTTTTCTTCTGCTAACTTTTAAAATGTTCAGCCTTGCTCTGCTGTTTCCAGAGGCAGACACAGAGAGTCTATCTAGTTAAGACACTTGTATATCCTTTTCTGCCTTTGGTCAGTCATGCTCCCATGGACTTGCTTTTCCCCTTTGCTGAAGCTCCTACTTCAACAACAAAAGAAATAAATGAAAAATCCAAGATAAGGTAAAAGCACCATTAGAACAACCTCCCAGGAGGGGAGAATACATTGTTCTTCAGAAGCAAATATATTTCTAGAGCAAGAGTCCTTTCACAAATTGCTAATTCCTTGTAGGAGTCCACTGTTTTCACTAAACCCTGCAAACTGAGTGTGAATGGATGTAAGGACCCTTTCCGACTACTGAAGACCGAGCACAGTCACACAAGAATTTGCTCTATTTGCCATCAAGTGCACAGTGCTGCACGTTAACTAACAATAGGCATAGACAGGTAGAACTATCTACTATGAAAATCCAGGCCAATGCAAAGAGGACTCACACACCGTGTATTCAAAGTACAGCATAGGTAACATTCTGGCATATCCTCCAGGGTCATTTGCCAAAAACACAGCACAATCCCCCATATGACCATCACAGAATCACAGAATCACAGAATGTTAGGGATTGGAAGGGACCTCGAAAGATCATCTAGTCCAATCCCCCTGCCGGAGCAGGATTACCTAGATCATATCACACAGGAACACGTCCAGGCGCGTTTTGAATGTCTCCAGAGAAGGAGACTCCACAACCTCTCTGCGCAGCCTGTTCCAGTGTTTGGTCACCCTCACCGTAAAGAAGTTTTTCCTCATATTTATGTGGAACCTCCTGTGTTCCAGCTTGCACCCATTGCCCCTTGTCCTGTCAAGGGATGTCACTGAGAAAGAGCCTGGCTCCATCCTCATGACACTTGCGCTTTACATATTTAAAAAACATTAATGAGGTCACCCCTCAGTCTCCTCTTCTCCAAGCTAAAGAGACCCAGCTCCCTCAGCCTCTCCTCATAAGGGAGATGTTCCACCCTCTTAATCATCTTTGTGGCTCTGCGCTGGACTCTCTCTAGCAGTTCCCTGTCCTTCTTGAACTGAGGGGCCCAGAACGGGACACAATATTCCAGATGCAGCCTCACCAGGGCAGAGTAGAGGGGGAGGAGAACCTCTCTTGACCTACTAACCACACCCCTTCGAATACACCCCAGGATGCCATTGGCCTTTTTGGCCACAAGGGCACATTGCTGGCTCATGGTCATCCTGCTGTCCACTAGGACCCCCAGGTCCCTTTCCCCTACACTGCTCTCCAACAGGTCTGTCCCCAACTTGTACTCATACATGGGGCTGTTCTTGCCCAGATGCAGGACTCTACACTTGCCCTTGTTATATTTCATTAAATTTCTCCCTGACCAACTCTCCAGCCTGTCTAGGTCTCTCTGAATGGCTGCGCAGCCTTACGGTGTGTCAGCCACTCCTCCCAGTTTTGTGTCATCAGCAAACTTGCTGACAGTGCACTCTATTCCCTCATCCAAGTCATTAATGAATATATTGAATAGTACTGGTCCCAGTACCGACCCTTGAGGGACTCCGCTAGACACAGGCCGCCAACTGGACTCTGTCCCATTGACCACCACTCTCTGGCTTCTTTCCTTCAGCCAGTTCACAATCCACCTCACTACCCAATCATCCAGACCACACTTCCTCAGTTTAGCTGCGAGGATGCTGTGGGAGACCGTGTCAAACGCCTTACTGAAATCGAGATAGACCACATCCACAGCTTTACCATTATCTGTCCACCGGGTTACGTCCTCATAAAAGGCTATCAAGTTGGTTAAGCATGACTTCCCCTTGGTGAAGCCATGCTGAGTGCCCCTAATGATCCCCCTATCCTTGATGTGCTTAGAGACAGCACCAAGGACAAGTTGTTCCATTACCTTTCCGGGGATGGAGGTGAGGCTGACCGGCCTACAGTTACCCGGGTTCTCCTTCTTGCCCTTTTTGAAGACTGGAGTGACATTCGCTTTCCTCCAGTCCTCAGGCACCTCTCCCGTTGCCCACGACTTAGGAAAGATGATGGAGAGTGGCCTAGCAATGACTTCCGCCAGCTCCCTCAGCACCCACGGGTGCATCCCATCAGGGCCCATGGATTTATGGATGTCCAGATTGCTTAATTGGTCCCTGACCCAGCCCTCATCAACCAAGACAGACTCCTCCTCTATCCTGACTTCCTCTGGGGCCTCAGGGGTCCGGGGCTCCTCAAGACAGCCTCCAGCAGTACAGACAGAGGCAAAGAAGGCATTCAGTAACTCTGCCTTCTTTTTATCCTCTGTCTCCAGGGCCCCCACCTCATTCATCAGTGGGCCTACATTGCCTCTAGTGTTGGTTTTACCTGCAATGTATTTGAAGAAGCCCTTTCTGTTGTCCTTGACCTCTCTTGCAAGGTTTAATTCCAAGGAGGCCTTAGCTTTCCTAGTTGCCTCCCTACATCCTCTGACAACAGACTTATATTCCTCCCAAGTGGCCAGCCCCTCCTTCCATGATCTGTACACCCTCTTCTTCCACTTGAGTTCGCCCAGCAGTTCCCTGTTTAACCATGCAGGTCTCCTGCTACCCTTCCTTGACTTCCTACCTGCTGGGATGCTCTGATCTTGAGCTCGGAAGAAGCAGTCCTTGAATGCTAACCAACTATCTTGGGCCCCCTTACATTCTAGTACCCTGTCCCATGGGATTTCCCCTAGTAATTGCTTGAAAAGGCCAAAGTTGGCCCTACTGAAGTCCAGGGTTGTGATTCTGCTAGCTATTCTGTTCCTGCCACATGAGATCCTGAACTCTACCATCTCGTGGTCACTGCAACCAAGGCTGCCCTCAACCTTTACTGCTTCAACCAGACCCTCCTTGTTAGCGAGAACAAGATCCAGCAGCGCTCCTCTCCTAGTTGGCTCATCCACCATTTGCATCAGAAAGCTATCATCAATGCACTGGAGGAACCTCCTGGACTGGGGATGGCTGGCTGAGTAGGCCTCCTAGCAAATATCAGGGTAGTTGAAATCCCCCACAACAACCAGGCCCTGTAATTGAGAGACTGCTCTCAGCTGCCTGTAGAAGGCCTCATCACCCTCCTCATCCTGATCCAGTGGCCTGTAATAGACACCCACAACAGTATCACCCCTGCCAGCCTGCCCCTTAATTCGCACCCACAAACTCTCAACTCGCTCCTGATCCGCCCCTGGACAGAACTCAATACATTCTAGCTGCTCACTCACATAAAGAGCAACTCCACCACCTCTCCTTAGCGGCCTGTCTTTCCTGAACAGGACATAGCCATCCATGACCACATTCCAGTCATGTGAGGCATCCCACCAAGTCTCTGTAATTGCCACTAGATCATAGCCCCCCGACCGAACACGGATTTCCAACTCCTCCTGTTTATTCCCCATGCTGCGTGCATTGGTGTACAGGCATATCAGGGAGCGAGCTGAGCACACCGATTTCACCCTAGGGGGATGGGAGGCCTCCTGGTCTGCCTCAACACTAGAGCGTTGCCCCAGTGGTGCAAGCCCAGCTACTACCCCATCCCCCTTCGAATCTAGTTTAAAGCTCTCTGAATGGGCCCTGCTAATTCCTGTCCCAGAACCCTTTTGCCCCTACGACATAAGCCTTTCCCATTTATTAGTGTCAGGTCTGGTGTCTTATAGGTCTGGTGTCTCTTTGACCGTTACTGGCAAAGACACAGTGTATAGAAAAAAACAAGCAGACATGGCCAACTTTTCTTCTCAATTAACTGGATACAGAGGAACAGAAGAAGCAGCAATATATCAAACTGCTTCACTAATGTACAGACAGCTGAAACATCAAATGGCAAACCCAGAAAGCATTTAAAAATCCTACCCTTGATTCTGACAGAGATTAAATTATTATTGCCTGCTTACTGTTTGTGATTATCTTCTGCAATCCAAAGAAACACTGTACCATAAGTGTCTTTTTAAAAAAAATTTGATTTTACTCAGAAAAGTTTCAAAAGATGTTGAACGTACTTCAGGAATTTTCAAGGTTAATTGTCAAATCCTACATGACATCATCTCAGATTCTCTGTGGTAAATATAGGCTTTTGATCAGCAGACTGTCAACTGTATTTATTTATAAGCAAGTGTTCCTAGAAACACATCTAAAGGCTATACTTAGAGGTTGTGCCACAATACTGCAGTGCTGCAAAACCTGGTCATCTATGGAGGTAAACAGTTTTGAAAGGTGAGCCCTCCTCAGCCGTGATGTGCTCTGACATCTGTGGATGCCAACTGGCTGCAGACAACACCAGAGAGAAAGAGCTGTGGGTATGTCAGGAAAGGAGATAGCTGCTTATTTTGTTGAAAATTTATGACTTAAAATGCTAGGATGGAAAATCTGCAGGGTATTGTAGGAAGGTCAGTGACATGGATGTTAAGACCAGGAATAGGCTCACAACAGACTTAATCCTGAGTGAGTTGTATGCCTGAGATCATGAATAGTTATTCTAAAAGTAATCAATTATTTCTGTTAGAAAATATGTAAATGCATTTATTATAAATATATTTTACACACAGTATTAGTTAAAAAATATAAGGCATCTATTACAGTCACCCTAGACAAGCACACAAAAATTCTCCAAAAGATTTCCAAGGTCTAATTTAGTGCAGACTTAAAATAAACACGTCTCACTCTCATCTGTCCTGAGACAATCTCCTAAGCAAATATGAGCTGAGTGTCAGTAAATCCAGCTTGTGATGCACTCCTCTTCCAGCTAATAGAGCCTACACTATCAAACAACCCTTTCAATTAAAGTCTCCTCAATATTTATGGTTGAACCACAAACACCCTTGTAAAGTATTATTATGTCTCTATTCTTATTTTATAAATTAAAAACTGAGACATACACAGACTCCTTTAAGAAATGTAGCTTATTTAAGCCGTTCTTTGACACTTCAGGCACTGATGAACCATCAGTTCACCTCATTCTCTCCATACAGCCAGGTTAGGTATTTTTAGAAATGAAATGCAATCTGGCTCAGGTGTTTGTGCTTAGGTAAAACTTAATTGATAGGGATATACAGACAGTTGGGCCTTAATTTCTATGAAACTGTAACTGTCCAAACCAACAGAATGACTTCTGGGAAAAGTTGCAAGATAAATCAATTTTCCCATGTCTCAGGTCCTTCCTTTTCTACAAAGCTCTATTTTCTCTTGCTAAGAAGTACAGATAATTCCAGGGTCAAGAATATATTACAGAAAGCATCATACTTATTCCCTTAAGCCCATGAATAAGTCTTCAAATGCATGCTGTGCCCTGATATTTCAGAAAGCATATTCCATGGAGACAAAAAGATAAGAATAAAATGAATAAAAAAATCCCACCCAGCAGATATGGTATAACTGATAATATGAACCACATGTAGTCCAAGGTAAAAATACATGGCTTTGTTAATCTCTAGTGAATGAAAGAGAAAAAGCTTTAGGGTAGTGTTTATATATCCTTATTCATGCTAGATAGCATTGTCCTGTTCCCACAGCAGCAGCACTACTCAGGATCATTGTAAGGATACCAGAAGCTGTCCTTAATGACACTTAACATGCTCGAGAATATGCAATATTCTTTTTCACAGAAATGTGTTGTGATGGTCACAAAAGTTCAATTCAGAGAGGCAAAGAGCCTGTCTACGGCATGTTAATTCTCTGCAGAACCAGATCGTTCAACTTGCTTGTTATACAGAAATGTAATAGCAATAGTATCTGATCATTAAAGATATTGTTTTGAAAAAAAACCCCACTGAGGAAAAGCCATTCACTCATGTTCAAATCTACACACTTCATTTCATTGTAAACAGAAGCACCAGCTAATTGCACACAGGCAGATGCAGGCTTACCAGTGATGCTAAGTCACCTCTTGTGTCTTCTTTTCAGACCAGCCAGTGTGGTGTGTGGTCCTATGTTGCAGGATATGACTGAGGCTGTACAGCTCTGCAGCACCGTCTCCCTGTGTATCCCTGTCCCCCTACTCTTCGCCTAATCCTCCTGGCAGGCTATGCTGGCTTACCAGGCTTTACAGGAATGTGACCGACTCCATGGTCGTGTTGAGGGAGCATCCTCAAAAATGATGTTCCTGATGGGACCATTGTTAAGGTTAGGATAACTTTCAGACGGCTGATGTAATCTTTGCAGGAGTCCATACTATCCTTTAGCGGCGGGGGGGATTTAGGGTGATGGAAACCTAGGCCTTGCTCTTGAGAGGCAATAAGCATTGATGAGTCCTGCAGGAGTGGATGTTTGTTTATTTAGTTGATAGAAGTATTAGAAACTGTATAATACTTAGATGGCTGATTCAACATACACAGACACCATCTTGTGATAATTTCCCACTTTGTTAGTCTTTTTAAAGTACCTGATTACCTGCAAAGAACAGTGGTGATGACTCAGTATTTTTTATTAATAGCAAAGCAAAAGAAAAACCACTCTTATACATAAATACCAGTGAAGAAAGATTAAGAAAATAGGAGTTGCCACACTGGCTCAGGCAAAGGTGCAGGGAGCCTCGTATCTCTGGCAATGGCCCAGATCAGTGACCTAGGAAAAAGTACAGAAACCAGACAGCCAAACTCTCCTCTTTCCCCAAATGTGGATTTATGGTTTAGCTACCTTCAATTCTCTTTCTCTTCTATGATTGCTCCCAGCTTCGCTTTGGACTTGTGTAACATGTATCACCCAGAACATCCTCTAGTAAGGAGCTCCGCACCTTAAATATACCCTCTATGAAAAGCCACATCTGTTTATTTATTCTGAACCTACCATCTGCTAACTTTCCTTCTTAGTCATCAGACCTTGTACCAAAAGAAACTGCAAACTACTGTTCGCTCCTCATTGCACTCACACGTTCTTATTTGATATACACATAATTTTAGCTTTCAGTTTTAAGAAAAGACTGAAAACACGGCCCATATGTGCTCAATATCTTCAATGAAATAACACATCTACTTTTGTCCTCCAGAGAAGACACGAGGTGCTGCCACTAGGACAAAGAAGAGACTGCAGAGCTGAATCAGGCACCGTATGATTGACGCATCTCTGGCGGAAGGTGGACAAAAGCCAATGCTAGGTTTTTCCTGCTGCATAGTGGACTGTTCCAATCAGAAAGATGAGGGAGAAAATGATACAGCTTTTCATTAAAATCGCTAAGGATGAGACCAAAACAAAATGTTTGCAAGTATAACACATTTTACTATGTTTCTACTAATCTTCATTTTCATACACTGTAATCAGCAGTGAAATAGTTAACAGAGTGGTCTCAGTTCAATAACTGCCACTAAACACCTGGCAACACATTGACACAAAGCAGATATTTCACAGTGCTCCACATCATTTATTCAGACTTTCTGCAAACACAGGCACACATCACTTTCTTGATCTGGAGTGGTTTTAATTTACTTCATAACTATAGGGATTAGGAAATTCAGAAATAACTAAACTGAGATTCTGGAGAACAAAATGTCAGCCTCAAACAAGAGCAACTTACCTTCCAACTCATCTGAACTAAGCTTCGAACAGGAGCAGCAGAAGCTTTAATGTGAGATTTTTCTTACTTTATTCTCAGTTTCTGAGTCTGTACAATTCCCACAGCATACACTAATACATCAGACACATCCTATTGATGAGGGAAGATACTGGAAGAGAATCAGGTCTATTTAAATCAGCAGACCCTCATGTATTTCTTAAAGACACGAGAAATAAAATTATAAAATGGAAGCCCGAAACATACCAGTTGCTCAGTATTGCTCAGTATCTCTGTTTATGAGCCAATGAAGTTTGAGTCATCAGGCCTGCTGATGCCATTTATAGGAAGAATCAAAGAAGTTAAGAAAACAGTTTAAAAGAAACACATAATTTGAACATGTACCTTTGCAACAGGCTTGCATGGAAGGCAAAAAGAAGCTATTAAGCCTGCTTACCTGAACTTCTTTTATTACTAGATTATCTTTTCCTGCTCCCTCCAGAAAATAAGACCAGAGAACTGAAGCCTGCTTGTAAGAGGAGTGATTACGTTGAATTGTCTGAAGAACACAGAATATGTACAGGACCTGCTGCCCTCAAAGTCCCTAAATGCTGCTTACTTGGACAATTGTCCGAGAACTAATTTTGGCAATTAGGCAATTTTTTTAAAGTGTTGGTCCTAGGGCTGTTATGGTATTATATTCTGAACCAGCAGTTCCAATTTGCTTTGGAAAGTATTGGTGACGTGTACTTTAGCATTAGGGCCCATGCAACCAATTTTTATTTTCCTGTAGCAGTTCCATGCACGTATTTCTATGGGTTGTATTGGAAATTTCCCCACTGGTTTGCAGAGGGGCTAGGTATGTATATGTCATAGGGACTGAAACTGTCACTATTTTCTTGGTAATGATTGCCAGCTTGTGTCTTTCTTGCATTGTTTCGCAGAACTTTATCACAGGTGACATTCTGCAATAAGAGCAATGTACACTGTAGTATACGCTACCAGCTGAAAAAATATATAGAGAATATATATATTCAATACATTGTACTGTTACAGCATGTAGCAATGAACACTAAAAAAAAAACTTTATTTCACTAAGCCTTGTCTGTAACTCAGGACAAAATGAACCCTCAACCTGGAAGAACCTATGTTATTAATTTCCATTTTATGGAGTCTGAATGGTTTGCTATTTGAATAGAATACAATGTTCACCTTAGTTATGGCAGCCACTTGTTCAACACGTCAATTTTATTCTTATAAAGAAATACAATTCTTCAGCAGAGGAAATGGCATGTTTGTGATTGATCTACTTGCACTGCCTGACTGACGTACTAGATGACGTAGTGGGACTTTTCTCCTTCTTTATGGTGACCGAGTGTGGCAATCAGAGCCTTTGTACTAAGGCAGGTTTAGATTCTTTATCAGACAAGTCCTGACACATTTCAATATAATTCCACTGCATGCATCTTGTAGAAAGGTTAGTTTTGTTCTGCTTTCTTGTTTGCCAGCAGTTGATGGACAGGCCAACTCTGATTCATGGGTCATAAATATATCTTTCAGTCAATTGATAGAATATCAAGGATAGGAGGATCATTAGGGGCACTCAGCATGGCTTCACCAAGGGGAAGTCATGCTTAACCAACTTGATAGCCTTTTATGAGGACATAACCTGGTGGATAGATGATGGTAAAGCAGTGGATGTGGTCTATCTCGATTTCAGTAAAGCGTTTGACACGGTCTCCCACAGCATCCTCGCAGCTAAACTGAGGAAGTGTGGTCTGGATGATTGGGTAGTGAGGTGGATTGTGAACTGGCTGAAGGAAAGAAGCCAGAGAGTGGTGGTCAATGGGACAGAGTCCAGTTGGAGGCCTGTATTTAGTGGAGTCCCTCAAGGGTCGGTACTGGGACCAGCACTGTTCAATATATTCATTAATGACTTGGATGAGGGAATAGAGTGTGCACTGTCAGCAAGTTCGCTGATGACACCAAACTGAGAGGAGTGGCTGACACACCAGAAGGCTGCGCAGCCATTCAGAGAGACCTAGACAGGCTGGAGAGTTGGGCGGGGAGAAATTTAATGAAATATAACAAGGGCAAGTGTAGAGTCCTGCATCTGGGCAAGAACAGCCCCATGTACCAGTACAAGTTGGGGACAGACCTGTTGGAGACCAGCGTAGGGGAAAGGGACCTGGGGGTCCTAGTGGACAGCAGGATGACCATGAGCCAGCAATGTGCCCTTGTGGCCAAGAAGGCCAATGGCATCCTGGGGTGTATTCGAAGGGGTGTGGTTAGTAGGTCGAGAGAGGTTCTCCTCCCCCTCTACTCTGCCCTGGTGAGGCCGCATCTGGAATATTGTGTCCAGTTTTGGGCCCCTCAGTTCAAGGACAGGGAACTGCTAGAGAGAGTCCAGCGCAGAGCCACAAAGATGATTAAGAGGGTGGAACATCTCCCTTATGAGGAGAGGCTGAGGGAGCTGGGTCTCTTTAGCTTGGAGAAGAGGAGACTGAGGGGTGACCTCATTAATGTTTTTAAATATGTAAAGGGCAAGTGTCATGAGGATGGAGCCAGGCTCTTCTCAGTGACATCCCTTGACAGGACAAGGGGCAATGGGTGCAAGCTGGAACACAGGAGGTTCCACATAAATATGAGGAAAAACTTCTTTACGGTGAGGGTGACCAAACACTGGAACAGGCTGCGCAGAGAGGTTGTGGAGTCTCCTTCTCTGGAGACATTCAAAACCCGCCTGGACGCGTTCCTGTGTGATATGGTCTAGGTAATCCTGCTCTGGCAGGGGGATTGGACTAGATGATCTTTCGAGGTCCCTTCCAATCCCTAACATTCTGTGATTCTGTGATATGTTCATATCAAAAACATATGTAGGATTCATTGCTTTGTTGTGAAGAATTATTAATTATTGCATTATTTAGGTTTATAGCACAAATAAGTTTCTGCCCATGGTCTGAGTATTTTCATGTCATTTAATTTCACAATCAGTCTAGCCCCTGCCCCCATTAATAAATGCTCTGAGAAATAAGAAATTAAATAAAATCCTAGGCACTACACCTAGCTCCCTCTATAAATACCTTATGGTAAAGATGAGCTTTTCAGAGAGATTGTAAGATAACTAATATAGGCCTTAATGGGTCATGTAGGAGACACAGTCTAGATCTCAGAAGTTCATCATGAAGAGTATTTGGCCGAATGCACCTGCTCATGCCAATGCAGTTGTAGTGCTTCAGCCATACCAGCTGCAACAGTAAGAAATGGGTTGCACCAAATTACTCAGCTTAGAAGGGATAACAGCTGTTGTTCTTGCATGTTACTTGAAAGAGAGAACATGGAAAAGTCTTGTTTCCTGAGTTATTTTGCTATCAGTGCCTGCTGTGTGGTGTGCAAGAAGCTGAGAGACTGAACTCTGCAATGACAGCAGGAGATTGCACTTAACTGGCCACCTAAAAGTGAAAGAAATTGCATTTGGTTATAGGTAGCCAGAGCAGAAGGAGGCCAGTATATACACCTGTGATATAAATCATGTCATACTTGTTTGCTAATATCAGTATGATCCCTTGCTATCTCTACCAGCTTTTCTTCATTTATCACCTGCAATTGATTCATACATCCCTCCTACAGAACACCACACAGCTGGGAGTACATTACATCTACTCATAATCCGTATTAAACAGACCTCATGACAGGAGAGCAATTACCCACAACTACTCATTAGGTCCTGCCAGAGGACAAAACCAGAACAATGTGAGGACTATATCACCTGCCCTGTTAGGACCTGCAATGTCTCTTTCATAATAATAGTTCACAGCTTCTCATATATCTAGAAGAATCTGAGTTTGTAACTTGTTCCTTCTGCTGCCAGGAATGGGTGAACAGGTTGTGCAACTTCTTTTCCATATTTAGGTTCCAATCAGAGAAGCTGATGAAAACCAAAAGCCAAAATTACCTTGGCAACTCCTCTCAAAAACCTCCATAAAAAAGTGGAGGAAGAGCAATTCAGAGAATAGTCAAGAGTTTCATCATGAAGTGTCAAGAGTTTTTTGTGCAAAGCTGAACAGCTTAACCCCTTCACTTTCAGAAGAAGCACTGACACTCTCCAACAACCATGGATACATGGCCTTCACATTCTGGTAGGTGAAAGACAATCTTGACCATGCATTGTTATACTCAAAAGTTGATTCAGTGGCTGGTGTCTTTCCAGTACTGTTTTTAGGACAGTATAGAACTGAGATATTTAATCTACAAAATAACTAAATGAGGAAAACCCAGCTAATGACCACTTGAAGTGGTCTTCTAAGTCAGTTTTTCTGTGAGCAGCAAAAGAAACCATTCTTGATCTTGTGAGCTGCTAATGCACATAATATTTCCTCCAGTCATCTGCAAGTCTATGAAGAAGAATATCAGACAGTAATGAATTGTAGAAATGTTGAAGATAACATAGTACTGCCTACTACTGAAGCAATAGTGATAGAAAAACTGTTCCCATTCACCATTGTAATCATTCGCCAAGAATATGACTTTGATAAACAGATAAACCTGGTAGTGCTGCTCCATGCCCAGCAAACTTGGGATTTTCTGAATTAACTAGATTACAGAAAAAAGCATCATCTCAGAGAACACTCTGCCTCTGGTTGCCCCAAATACTACATACAACTTGGTAGCAGAAGCATGATAGTGTATCTTGATTGTAAACATTATTCATTGGAAATACTAATCAGAAATTGGAGCTGATATTCATCCCAGGGTTGTCCCATCTAAAAGCATCAAAGATATATTAGTGGAAAAAAAATAATATAGTGGCAGCTTGTATTGTTGTTCTTTGTTCTGGATTGATATAGTCTTGTAGTCCTGGTAAATTTTAACAGCCAAATGGCTCCTTAGATAACAACAGTTAAATGCAAAGAGTAATTAAGCATGCAATAACTTTAAGATTCCTCATGAACAGCTGTTGAATTTCTAATTCTGATGTTTCTTTTATTCACAAAACCCCGAGTGTTCTTTGACTACCAGGTACGTATTCAAAAGAAGTAATACAGTGTTTATACGATGTGGATGATCTCTGGTACAGGTGCTTAATTAAACAGTAAGGTTTACACAGGCATTGCCCAAGGCACAAAGCTCTGTTTGATTTAGATCCTGGCTATCAGACAACCATCAGGGTTTGGAAAAAGTATGCTTAAACAGCTCCCTTTTATTAGCTGACAGACATATCTGTGGTAAGGTGTATTCAGCGAGAGACCCTAGAGTCTGAAAACTCATTTTCACTTTTTAGTGAGCAGAATTAGAAAGAATTCACCTAAGGGTTTTCTGCTGGATTTGTGCATAGGTCCTGTTTACATTTTTATGTTGGGTATAGTTTCTGAAGTAAGCATAAGCTGTGCATTTTGTAATGGTAAATTTTATGTAATATCTATCACTGAAGCGCTATGTGGCTGAAGTCTTTTGATACTGCCATAATGATATCCATGCCGGCCAAAACTTGAAAGATTAAACTGGGGACCTCTATAGCTAAAAAAAAAAATGAACATGCTACATCCTGAGCTAAAAAATGCAGATTTGCTAGGTAGCACTGTAAGAAAGTAAGCATTGGTGCAAGATGACCTATGACATACTCCCTAATGGGATGCACAACATATTATTGATCAGTCTTAAGCAAAATCAGATAATACCTTAGACTGATACATTCCTATTGCAAAGGCTTTCAGGACCTTTGGTCCTTATGTAAGAATACTTACATTTTCCAATTAAATAAAAAATATAAATATGAATATTACTTATGTTTGCCAGTGTAAGCTGACACCATAATTATAAAGAAATTTTATTGGAAATTATTTGTTCACAGCCTACTTAGAGATTAGATCTTTCTTTTACTTGCCTCTGAGGATTTTATAAGCTATGGAGGGCCAAACTAGGTCAGATCTAGAAGCAGTTTAAAGGTGCTATGAAAAGTAAGATATTCTACTTGAATGCTTCAGTGCTAAAGTTTTGGTCTCACTTGTATCCAAGTATTTCAATTAAGCTGAAATATGAGTCTATAACAAGACTTCAAAAGGGCTTTTCCTAACTTATGAAAGTTTAGTAGAAAAAATTTGAAATGTAAGCATGATATTTCTGAATATGTATTAAAAGGTTCTGCTAACATTATGCAGTTATAATATTATTCAGTGTAAGTTCAAACAAATGACTTCAGGCTCCTCGAGAAAGCCCAGCTACAACTCAATTGATTTATGTAAGTAGTTAGGGATACAGTGGACACACAGCATGATTTTGGCTCATAAACTTAATGAATACTTGATTAGCTACTGTGGCAATTAACCATTTTCAACTTGCCAGAAACAGAAGATAGCACAACATTGTCTTCTCTTGTCTTGCTCACACCCTTGTCCAGTTTTCTGCAGGCCACTGCAATATTGGGGCAACATGCTGAGTGGCTGGTGTAAGCCTTTGGGCCTTCATCCAGCACCAGAAAGTCCATTTAATAGCAAAGCGTTATGTTAAGGTCATGTCAGGTATTAAATTGGTACAAATGGGTATTGCACTTGAGCTCAGTCAATAAGGCAATAAAGATCAGCCAGTTTACCACGCTTGTGTGTGTGTGCACTGACTAGTTTTCCTCCCTCCTGTTCCTCTGTACTTTGCCCACTGTGGGTTAGCGATGCTGTTGTACAGGAAAGCCTGTTCTTGGCTCTGGAAAGGTAACAAGAGAAGCTGCTTTGATTTTCTCAGACCCTGGTGATGTAAACACAGGTAGCGCATGACCTATGTGCTGTATGAATGTGAAACAGTTCAAATGTGTCTGTTGAGAATGGATCAGATAAGTATGTCATGAATTGATTCATCGCTGCCATTGCAGCTGTTAAGAGGACTTATACAACCAGGTGGAATGCTTGGAATTGCTAAAGAAAAGTTATATCATTCAAAACTAACATTAAATCTATCTAAGTGCATTTTTAAAAGGAATGTCAGACTAACTTCTAAGAGTTTCTTTGATAGTGCTGATAATACTGGATTAACCAGGCTCTTTACAGACAGACTCAACAGTGTGCAGTCACATAAGGGTCACCACAGATATTGTTTCTGATAAAAGCTTAAGTGAGGAATTCATCTATGCCAACAAGTTACTCCTCTAAGGCTATGTCATTTACATTTGTTTTAGGGCAACAGTGTCCTGGTTTTGGCTGGGATAGAGCTAATTTTTCTTCTTAGTAGCTAGAATAGCGCTATGTTTTGGATTTAATATGGGATTTAGTATGAGAAGAACATTGATAATATGCTGATGTTTTCAGTTGTTGCTAAGAAATCAAGGACTTTTCCAACTTCCCGTGCTTTGCTACTGTGCAGGTGCACAAGAAGCTGGAAGGGAGCATAGCCAGAGCAAAGGATCCAAATTGGCCAGTGGGATATTCCATATTATACAATGTAATGCTCAGTATATAGATGAGGGTTGGCCAGGAAGCTGGCTGTCTCTCTTCCAGGATTGCAGTTTTTGGGATTTCTCTCCTCCGGGATCGCTAGCCAGGGACGGGCTCGGCATTGGTCAGCAGGTGGTGAGCAGTTGCATTGTGCACCACTTGTTTGTATATTCTATTATTACCATTATTATCATCATTATTAGAATTCTTATAATTTTTTTTCAATTATTAAATTGTTTTTATTTCAACCTGCGAGTCTCCTTACCTTTACCCCTCCAATTCCCTCCCCCATCCCCTGGGGTGGGGAAGGGTGAGGGAGCAGCTCCGTAGTGTTTGGCTGCCAGCCAGGATAAAACTGTGACACAGTCATCTGCACATGTGAACATTTCAAATGTGGATTTCTTGATACTCTCCACAGCCTGAGAAATTCGTATTTTATGACTACTTTTATCAGGCTACAGCATTGGAAAGGTTACTGGTGGCCTCCTGATGTCAAAAAGGTCTCGTCTTTCCTTTCCTGTCTTGCACTCCTCTTAAAAATGCCATCTTTAAGAATGAACAAGGAGCTTATTAATACTCCCAAGTATTCAAGGGTACAAAAGCCTTTCAAAGAAAAGGTAAGGATCTCCAAAAGACAGTAGCATGCTCACATTTAACATAGGATGAAAAAGAAGAGTGGACAGAAAGAGGGACACTTCATATCTGAATTTTAAACTTGGTGAACATGGATTTTCATTGTTGGTAAAACTAAAGCAGAGGGAGAGCGCTATCTAAGGAAAAAAATCACAGCATAGCCCATATAACCATCAGTTCTATTATTCTCCCAATTTAGAAATATGTTAAGCAGCCATGAAGAAACAGAGGGAAAGACTGGTGATCATTTTAGCCTTATAAAAAAAATTTGCTTATACAGACTAGCGTCATTAGTACAGGCTTTCTCTAAAGACACTTTTTAAATAAAGCAGCTCCAAATCCGTAGCTCTAGGGATTTCCATAGGGCTATAGAAAATCCTTCTTCAGTGACTCAGTAAATCTGTGTCTGAGGTGCTTTGTACTGGATTATATGGCCCAAAGTGCTTAGGCATCTCCCAATACACATCTCTCTAATTCTTCCAAGGTTCCTCTCACCTTTCTTTAGTATCATGACTACTTAAGTAACAGAATAGTCCAGCTCTGGACCACTTTCAATTTTTCTTGCATCTCACTGGATGCCAGCTAATGGTATTTCAGTGAAATAAAACATAAAATTTAAGACCTTAGAAATATTCTAGGTACTGTAGACATTGCCGACCCAGGAACTAGGGACCCTGGGTTTTAGACTTTGTGCTAGATGAAAATGGGATATTCACTTTATTTAGCTGAAATATCTTCCCTGAATGTAAAATGGAGGTAATAAGAAGCAGCTATGCATAGTTACTATGAATGAAAAGCAAATATAGAAAGAGTTCATTCCTAAAATGAAGCAGGTGAAGATATTGTCGTGGATTATGACGACAGGTGTCTGGGGGACCCAAGACTTACACCAGAGCTTTAAAGTCTTGTATAGCTAGAGAAACTCCTAAAAAGCTGGGGAGGGTAGGTGCTGCACGAGCAGCAACATTGTCTTCTCTGAGAGAGAGGGACAGCATGGGACAGCATGTGACAGCATTTACTTCTCCAAGAACAGTGAAGCAGGTGACTTGCCGGGATGTAGAAGCTTATAAGGACCATGATTTAAGTAGGCTCTATTCTCCCTCTGTTTGCTTTGTACCTGAAACAGTAAATAACATTTCAGTTTGAAGAAGCTGCTTGACAGTCATACCAATTAGCCACTACCTCAGCTGACAGACAAAAAAAAAGACTGCAAAGCTCATGCTATTGCCTAAAACATTGGGGGCTGCTGTGTAGAACTAAGATGAAAAGTGGTTAGGCTAGGGAGGGCACCATCCTTTCAAAGAAGGAAATAAGGTCTGTTAGAAACTGGTTAGAAAACATAGCTCACACTATATTGATAACTTCACCCTCAGTGACCACAGACTCAGACCCTGTGATGCTGAGTGTTGCAGTGCAAACCCCAGTGCTGAGATGGGTGCCTTGTTCTTGGCTTAGGTGAGGTACGAAATGAGTCGAGGTAGATGCTTAAGGAATGATCCCTAACAGCCTTCATGCTGGTTGAACCAGTTGGAAATGCTGAGGAAGGAGCTGAGTTACAAAACCTCCTGGGCTTAGGAACTTTGAAGAAACTGGTATTTGCAGCCAGATGAGTCTGAGATGGGTCCATGCAGTCAGGACAGCAAGCACCAGGAGTCTGCAGAGTGCCGAGGGCAACATTGCTGGTTCAGAGGTTTTTTCTTTTTGTTTTGGTGAACTGACCAAGAAAGATGCTTAAACTGTGCCTTACAACTTAACAAATACTTTTAATCTTCAAAGTGCTGTACAAAATAAGTAACCCTTGCTGAGCCTCTGTGAAGTATGTTCAGTTGCTCAGTCACTACTGAGATGATGACTGCACTGTGCAGGTTTTGGTAGGGAAATTTCCTAACAATTTTATCTGAGGTGCAAATAAGGTAGGGAGGAGGTTAGGAAATGAGCACAAGGTCTTGCAGTGACTCAGAGGCTGAAACTACACTGAAGATTAGACATTTTGGAGCTATTATGCTTAACTTTTTGCATTATTCTATTCCCTAGCTGATTCAGGTCACTCAAAATGGGAGTAAAGTAAAAAGGGAACACAGTAAAATGTTTGGACTCAGATTTTAAACATCTAAGCTCAGTGAAACTAAATCATTACCCATTAAGTCTAAAATAAAGACAGACTCCTGTTCAGATCAGACATAGGGTTAGTCTTCAAACAGCATAAAAATATATACTTTTAGCCCAGTTCCTGATTGGCTTTACCAGTCAAAGCCCGCTTTTTGTTAATGAATAGCTCACGTTGTAAATTACGTATGAGTTTTGCATTGAAAACCATTTTTTCTTGTGTGAAAAGACTAGAGGAAAAAATGTAATAAAAGCAATGATTTGATTTTATCTCAGCATCTCCTCTACCCTCTCTAGATATCAGAAGCATAAAACAAGTTTCCATCCTGACCTTGTAAAGAGATGTTGCTGAAGATTCAGTACCTTCTTTTTGTTTTTCATAATGACAGTAAAGTTGGCCAAACCATTTTTAAGACATAAGCATTTGGTTTCATTCATTCAGGCACATTAAAATATTCTCACTATACTTTTACATTTGACCTTCTCAAAGTGAACCTCCAGTTTAACTAACAGCTTTCCTATTAAACAAGGCTTTTTGGGTGGAGAGTGGGAGTTTCTCCTCCAGAAAAACAGGGGTGAGGTCTTCCAGCCCACCTCTCCTCTTCTCCACAGGCCTGCCAGGCTCCTGCTCCATCCTGTTCATTCCCACACATCCCTTGTGCCAGCAGCAGCAGTTGTGCAGCTTTGCAGTTGGTGGTTTGGCAAGATGATCTGGTTGAAAACCAAAACATTTTGTTTGTGCATAGGGTTAGTTTCAGCAGAATCTGCGTGGCCCCAAAAGTCCTACCATTAGACAATGGAAAGGTAGGAAAATTCTGCCAAGAAGAGGGTGCAAGGACTGACCATTTCGTCAGTGATGTGACTTTAAATTGGTGTAAGTGCGTGCCTTGTGATACTGGCCCTAAAAAATTAATTTTAGGTAACAATTGCTTTCGCTTTCCTACTTTGAACAAATACTAAATAGAAAAATGCTTTGAAAAGAATTAATAAGTTGCTGTCTCTGGATCTCAGTGTGAAGCATCTTCTGGGCCTTCAGCTATTTCATTTCAGTGATCAGAGACCACCCTTATCTGAAAGACGTACACAGTCTGCTTTGGCAGGGCTAAAGTTTCTGAACGGCTGTCTTGAAAAATGCCACTTGTACAAGAAAAAATAAGATCTTTTGTTCCATAAGATGTGTTTAAGGACATTTATCAGCTATATATTCCTTAGCAGGGTCTTAGTAACAATTAAGAGGGCCCAGATTCAGCTGAATGCCTAGATGAATGCTTAACTTCAAACAATCAAATACACCCAAATTTAGGAAAGTACTTGAGGTTGAGGTGAATTTTATTTATTTTATTCAGAAACATCTATATGATTAAGGAAGCCTTTGAGAAAAACAGGAGTTTAAAAACTTTGATCACTGAAGTTATCTAGTTTAGAAGGTAATGCCATAAGCAGCTGCACCAGCACAAATGTGAGTGGTCAGCTTCAGGAGGGGACAGGAATAAATACGTTGTTTTGAAACTTATCTTGTGGTTACAGGCTGAATTTGAATGACCGGTTTATGAGTCCAGAAGTTGTCAGCATCATTTAATAGACATAAAAAGTTATGGGTGCCTTTCTACTGCTTAGGTGTGCAAATGATTAGTTTACATGCAAATTAAAGGCTGGCTGTGGATTCCTTTAAAAATGATGCCTTAAGCATGGTTCTTTGCTGAAAAGTTACTGGAAGAACAATATTGCAAGAAAAGAATGGGGCAGGGTTTGTTTCTTTCAAATCCAATCTACTTAATGTACAACTTAAAGGTGTGCTGCTTTTGCTGCCAGTAATGCAAATTCAGGATACTCTTAAAAGTGACACTAATGTCTTACTTCAGCAACTATGAGAATTGTGCACTGGAAATTTAGGGCTAAATCCTGGTTCATAGAAAGGTCTCTTGGTGCTCTTTTGACTAAGTAAGGAGCAGAAACTTCCCTAGGATTGACGCATTGCTGACTGACAGAAGTATGACCATCGTACTCCACATGCATTGAGTTTTGGGGCAAACTAGATGTTTCTCCCAGCTGATTTGAGGGAAGAACAGGAAGAAGTAACCTTTCCTTCCCCAGCAGTGCTAGCTGTTGTTTAGAGGTGCTTGAAGACTGAGATGAGTCATCAATTAGATGATGCACAGCTGAAACTCCAGCACCCTTTGCAAGTTTGTTAGAGGCTTGAGGACCATTTGGGTAAAGGCTGGTATGGTGCTTGGATATTGTGTTCAACTTTGCACAGCTTAAACTGGTTGGTCACAAATGACAGCTGCATGAAACTGCAATAAAGGAAAAGACTAATGGTTTATAGTTAGACTCGGACTGTGTCACCCTGGCTCCTCTGGGAGAATGTTTTGCAGAAGCAAATGGACTATCTATGGAGTACAGTGAAGGAACTTCACAACACAACTTAGAGCATCAAATCTTGTAAAAATTGACATAAGAAGTTGAAAATATTAGTTGTTTCTAAGCATACCCAGAAAACCTCATACAGTTTAAAAATCAGATTAGGTATGCTTGGTTACTTTACATTCCAACATAACCACGTGAGCTTGAATTGCCAAAAAACTGGGGGGGGGGGGGGCGTGCGTGGAAAGAAGCAATTCAAGCTGCATGATGACCAGAAGTATTAGGTTGGCTGTAGTTTTTGTAGGGGTTGCTATTTTCTTCCTTTAGAGGAAGGATTGAGATCAGCTGTGAGCTGTGTCACTATCTACAATTCTTTTAACAGCAGCTTGGAGAAAAGCTGCCAAAGCATTTAAAATTAATTCAATCATCAGGCTAAGAGGAGTATGTCAAACTGACTTCTTTGCCTGCAAATTACAAAATTATCTGTAGTTAAAATTAGTTTCTTAACCATATTGGGGAGGGAGGAGATGAGCTCCTAAAACTACCGTACGATGTGATGAGGCTGTGATGTAGGCTGGGCCCATCAGCAGCACTTGCAAAGTCAGTTGCTGTTGGTAGAGCAGCTGAGGTGCATATGTGGTGCACGTGATAACCACTGCAAGACAAAGGAGATGATAATAATAACTGTAAACTATGAATAGCAGGTTATTATCGTGAAAAAAAGAAAATCATCTAAACACTGAATTATGTTCTCTTTTTCTCTTTAAAAACAGAATAGCATAGCCTACTTAACTCTTGCGTATAGTAAAATTATTTTTTTTACTTATTACTACTAGCTAGAAATGTCAATAAAATTTCCCTTAGCAAATTTGGTTTCAGTCACATCTATCTTCTGATTACTGTCCTTAAGCACAGGGACTATTACAGTCAATTATACTGTTATCTGACTCAAACATGTGGACCCCTCAGTCAGTGACTTTAATTACTTTCTCATCAAAGCCATGTTGGACAGTCTCTGAAATTTCTTCTTTGCCTCCTAGGACATCGTAAAGGACAAATGATTTTTGCATCCCGTTCATCTAACATGACAGGAAATCTTTTAGTTTAGTTACCTCAAGTCAAGTTCTACAAAAAACTGTACGTACGCCTGGACTGGCAATGTGCTCGTATCTCTTGAGATATGACAGGTATTGTATGCCCTGAGCTTCATGGATTGTTTTCAGAAACAACAGGCAAAAATGCACATCTTCACTCAGAGTCAGAAATCAATATGTTAACACAATACTTTTGTTGAATTAGTCCCTTCACAATACATATGGCATATGGCATTCCAGTAGAGACCACAATAAATGGTCTCTACTGGAATGGTGATTAACAAGATCGCGTGCTTACATGCTAATTAATTGTGCTGTGCTTTAGCCTTGCCAGACCTACTGGATGGGGCACATATGTTTTTTCAGACTGAATAGGACTTTCAGTCCTAGCTGTAACTGCCCAGACACCAATCTGCAGGGTTAATTTCTAGTTTGCTCTAGAAATTCGAAGCATCACACCAACAAAAAAAAGCTCAAACTGTTTGTAGATTATTTTGAATGTGCAATGAACTTAATAATACTTAAGTACTTCTCATTGTTACTAAAGTCCATGAACACGTGGATAAAGAGATAAACAGGATGCAATTACTGGATGTTCATGTCATCAACAGAGGGATGTTGCATTATTATTGTAGAAAGCAGGGCAGATACCTATAGCAGATGCATCTCATAAAACACATCTCAGATATACTCAAAAGAATCGCCCCAGGGGGCCATAATTAAAACATTTTTATCAAGAACACTTATTTCCACAGAAGAAAGTGTACTGCAAATGTCATTGATTTCTTTTTGATAGCTGCAGCTGTCAGTCCATGCATCTAAGGGGAGCATTTGAGACAATGTTTGAATAAAAATAATCATGGCCTCAGACAGAATAAAATTCAGTGAAATTATAGTCTAAATACTGTTGGTTTTAGAACAGACAAAACTGCAGCTGTTCATTTCATGAAGAATAGATTTAGACACATGCAATCAGTGTGAGAACTGCTCAGAGACGTGATAGGTCTCTGATTGCAGAAAGGACAATTACTCCTATAGGGTTTCTAGAACCAATGAATCACTGAGGTTGGAAGGACCTGGGTCACCTAGTCAAACTCCTGCTCAAAGCAGGATTAACACTGAATACAAGCCAGGCTGCTCAGGGCTTTTGAGAATCTCCAAGGAGGGAGGGTTCACAACCTCTCTGGACAACTTGTTCCATGATTAATTCTCCTGCTGATTTTTTTCCCCTCATATATACAGTCGGAACATCTCCTGTTTCAATTTATGATCATTGTTTCTCATACTCCTGTTGTGCAACACATAGAAGAACCTGCCAAGAGGAGGGACCAATATTTCCTACACATGTTCCCTAAGTATCTCTCCTACTGGCCACCGTTAGAAATAAATTATTGGTCTAGCAGAACCTTTAGTTTCATCAAGTGCGGTGCCTCATGTTTCTATGTCAGCACCTCCACTACTTTTCTATATAGACAACCAAATAGTAATTACTAGTTTCTTTTTTCCAACACTTCTGCTCAGCAATGACTGATATATAGAAACATGCAGCAAAAAAGGGTCTGATCTACAAAGAGAGAGATTACAAAAGTTGTTTAAAGCATTAAATGCCTTACATGTTGAAATTTAGAAAGTTGAATTTAATTTTTTTGATAAAACAACACATGGGAAACATCTTTTAACAACAGAACCTTGTGAATTATGGAGCAGGGATCAGGAATAGAAACCAGCATTGAGGAGGAGTATGCAAAAAAACAGTGCAGATGCCAAACGTGCATTTATTAGTAAATGTGTCACTATGACTCTGAAATGGAAAGTATCATCTCCCACTGCTCTAGCACTTTTGCACCTCTGCTCTTACATAAACATGCAAGAAGAAGAAACTGTAGGCGGCACGATGGAGGTGGGGATGCACGATTACAACCACCCCCACTCTGGGAGGCACCCAGTCATTGCTGAAAGAAACAGCAGGTTCAGACCTGTAGGAGTGCAGTTTGGAGGTGATGTCAAAGCTGTTGAAACTAGTGACTTGACTGGTTTGTTAACAGATGAGCTGGAAGCATGTGTACATAAAGGCATAAAGGGTTTGAGTAATGCGATAGAGTGCTATCACATAACAAGAAGACTGGTTCAATGGGACTTACTCAAACAGAATTGTTACCAGGGATTAAAGTAGGCTGGTACTGAGTTTATGATCTGAACACACTCTCTTGATTTCTTCACACAGAGTTCACATAGACTAGCAGAGGGAACTCAAATGTACCATTTAAATATGTCAAATTCATTTTGGAGTTTATGTTGCATGTAGAGGCATGTGGGGCACTGGCATTTCTCTACTAAGGCTTAAAGAGAAAGTGCTGCAGTGCCTTTTGTCCACTATTCTTTTGTAACCTCCGCCTTCATCTCCTTTATACTTAGGATTTTTAGCCTGTGCTGCAAAACCTGCTACTTCTTTAAAGACAACAATTTACTTTAGGATAAGTTTGTAGGGAGAAACAATACCTTTTATTACAACAACTTCACTTATATCCCTAGAGCATCTTGGTTACATTATTATTTGCAATTTACTTAGAAAAGAGAAAAGTGGATTGCGTGCCATTTGTGGAACTGGGATCTGCATCAGCTTTGTTGACTCATACCCTAGCAGTCTTCACTTGGTATTTTCAAAAGAAAGAGATTTGAAGTAAATGTTACGCGAAAAAAAGTTTCTGGAACATTTACTCAATTTAAAAGAATGCCCAAATGCACTCCTAAGTCACTGTTTCTTGTAAACACAAAGTAAATTGTAAATATACTTTAGAAGGTTAAAGTAAGCATGGCAGATCTTTTGCTCTTTTTTTAATTTTAATTCCTTAACTTTTAAATTTTAATTTGGTTTATAAAACAAATAGTGGTGTTTTTTTTGTTTGTTTTGGCTTTTATTGAGGTAATGCATGGCAGAACATATGTTTTTGCAATTATAAAAAAGTGTAATCATTAAGGCACTGGAACTAGGATATGGGAAATTTGCACAGATTTCACAGTTGTGCTGTGGGCTTACTTTTTAACTCTGGACAAATATTTAAAAGCCCTAATACCCTTTTTCTCCAAACTTTGTCTGTTCGCATACCATTTTCACTTGAGAAGAGACTATAACCTACCAAATGAAGGCAGAGTACAACATGGACAAAGAGAGTAAGAAAATGCAAATCCTACTCTGTTTACTGTAACTGCATCCACTAAACAGGCAAGGGACGTATTATTTGCTGCAAATATGTCATTTGCCCCCTGAATACGCAACTATTTTGTCTAGGAAGCTGCAGAAAACTTTTACAAGGTCACAGACAAGCAAGTTTCTTATGCATTTGTGCATGGTTTAAGGGATTTCAAGTTTTAGTGTATGCCACTCGTGTATGCATTTAGTGGTGCCACTTAAACTGGTTGAATCAGTCACCAACCTCCCTGCCCTGAACTGGTTCCCACCTCCACACCTCTCCCACTGTTGTCATGGCACATGTGAAAGCATGGCTCTGCAGCAGACTGGATCACAGATGTCATCCAACCAAAACCAAAACTCTTTCTGTCCAGGTTATTGTTCAGCAGAATCAGTTCTGCACAAACAGAGTGAGGTTTATTTACACAAAATCATGGAGTGACTGCTCTTGGAGCACATTCCTGGGCACATGGGGAAGTAAGTGACTGGGGACAGCCAGCATAGATTGACCAAGGGTGAATCATACCTGACCAACTTGATTGCCTCCTATGCTAAAATGGCAATGACACTGGGCAAAGGAGACCAATGGATGTAATTTACTTTGACTCCAGCAAGGCTTTCAGCTCTGTCTGCAACAGTATTCTTGTATTCAAGTACGAATGTTATAGTCTGGAGGGGTGGAAAACTGGGTGGGTAAAGAAATTAGTTGGATGGTTGTGCTCAGAGGGTGGTGGTTAATGGGTTGTACTCAACCTGGAGGCTAGTGAGAAGCAGAGCACCACAGGGGTCTGTCCTGGGACCTTTACAACTTTATCAATAACCTGGAGAATGCAACATTGCACACTCATCAGATGTGCAGATGACACCAACCTGGGGGAATCAGTCAATATGCTCAAAGGCAGGGCTGCTATCCAGAGGGACCTGGACAGGCTGGAGGAATAGGCCAACAGGAAATTTATGAAATTCAGTAAGAACAGCATAGTCCTACCTCTGGAAAGGGAGAACGTCTGGCAGCAATGCAGGCTGGGAACAGACTGGTGGGAAAGTAGCTCTAATGAAGAAGCCTTGGGAGCTGTGGCAAACAGCAAGTGGCACGTGAGCCCCATGTGCCCTGGTGGAATGGCATCCTGAGTGGTATCATTAGCAGCACAGTCTGTAGATTGAGGGATCCCATTTTATGCAGCACTCGTTAGGCCACATGTACATACTTCATCCAGTTTTGGGCCCTCAATACAAGAAATGCATCAATCAGTTGGAGTGAGTTCAGCAGAAGGTCACTGGTCCAGGGCTTGTTCAGCCTGAAGAACCTGCGAGGAGGTCATAAATAAGATGGAGCCAGGCTCTTCATAGAGGTGCAAGGTGGGAGGATGAAGGCAATGGGCTTAAGTTGAAAGAAGGGAGGTTCAAACTGAACATAACAAAAAAACGTTTTTCCCATGAGGACAGTAAGGCAGTGGCACAGGCTGCCCAGAGTGGTTGTACAGTCCTCATCTTTAGAAATTTTCAAGACCTGATTGTTTAAAGCTGTGAGCAGTCTGGGACCCCAGGGACTCTGTGATTCACATCAGAGTCAGGGAATGCTTGAACTGGCTCTGCCATGGACCAAACATATATGAAAATGTGCTATTTATCCCTAGGATCAAGCAGTTGGGACATATTATGTCAGCAAATGAAACACAATACTTTCAGCCCTTAAAAACACATGAAAAAGGAATACTGTGTTATCACGCTCTATACATTAACAACTACTGGATAAGCACCACAAAGAACTTCACTACCAGAGTTGGTGTTTATCCCTCTGTCTCTACAGAGTCTATATTTTTGTGTATTTACATCTGTGAGTATGCAAAGGTATCACTGCCTGAGGGGTTTACCCCAAGCAAAAATTACTCTGCACAGAGGGTTTGTTGCTGTATTGCATACATTTCTTAGCTGTCTCAACAGTGTAGAGAGTTAAATCTTTAAGAAGCTCTTAGAGGGCAAGAACTGGTTATAAGGGTGTGGAGAGGTTCTGATTATGCAGCACTGATTATCAGAAATCAGACAGTCAATGAAGCTGATCTCTACAGACACACTGATGCTGAGTGATTGCAGTGCTACATATGCGTAAGACTATCTTGGATATATTAGGAAATAATTGGCCTGTTGTGCTTGTGTGCATTGTATTTCAAGAGACGGATAAAAAGCTGGATTAAAGAGAAAAAAAATACCCATACTTCGCAATTCTAATGGACCCTCCCATAACGCTTGAGACATGGATTACCGATGTTCCTTTCACATTATTTTGTAAGGCAGGCATGTGTGATCCTCATCTTTTTAGATGAAGAAACAGATGCACTGAGATTGAATGGCTTGCCCGGGATCACATGTTAAATCTGTGATGAAATCACAGAAGAAAACCCATATATTAAGGGCAGCATGTCCTGTGCCTTTCCAAGCTTATCTTTCATCATCTTCTACTGCTAAATTAGAAGGTTACTGGGTCAGATAAACTGTTTTCTTATCTGCCTATGAAGCACCAATTACAATCTACCTTAGTACCAGGGTTATTCCTTAACATGCTCTCTGTGTACAAACGCAGGTATCAGCATTCACCCTGGTAGACAGTATTTGCCATTGGAATGGAGCCACTGTGAAAGACACTGATATCCACCCAGCTCTGCTCTCCTCTCATAATTTAGCCTTGTATGAGAAGAAATGTGTCTCCTAAAGCAAATCCATAAAAAAAAATGCACTCAAAATACTGTATTGCACAATAGGATGGAAAGTGCATCATGAAGCAGATTTATGATACTTTTTTTCTTAGGCTCTTGCAAAATGCCTTTGAACTTCCTTCCAAATTAGATACAGCAACTTTTACAATGTTTACCACCATAGGAACAGCTATTTCTATTTTTATTTAATTAATTTAAACTGTCATAACTTCTTTTCAAGATGCCGTATCTCATTGAGAGTTTAAAACATTTGTAACTTGATTTTTTTAACTTAACAGAGCAATTGGAACATTAATAACAATAAAGAAAGAAATCTGAGATTTACTTTTCTACATTCCCTGTAAGCCTAAGCAAATGAACGTAGAGAATGTATTTTCAAGCGAAACGTAACATCATGTATAGATACTTCTGTATGCAGCTGGAAGTGAAGTATTTGCGTTAAAAGAAGATTCAAATCCACTTGGCAGAAATTTTTTAAATAGACATATTGAGAGGAACAGACACCATTACATTGTGGTATTAAAAAATACCAGCTCAAAATCTGGCAAATTACAGAGAATAGTCGATCAAGAAAAAATGTGAAAGTTTAATTTAATGGAGAAAGATAACTTCATGTAATTATATCTTCCTTGTTTTTTCTTGCTTCTGCAGATATACTTTGCTCGTTCTCTCTCTGTCATTTTTGGAGAGTAAAGCCAGTTCAGCCTGCCTTCTCATGAAAGTCTCTTACATCCTTTCAATAAAGTAACGGGTGAAAAAATCACATCTTTATCCATGCTCAGACAGTGGGTGAGCACTGTGTGCCTTTGCCTTAGGTTCAGTATTTCTTACATACATAGTCCATCTCTAACTTTTCACATTTAGGCATATTGACTACTTTCATACTTCTGAGTGAAGTATTGCCTTTCTTCTTGCAAGGGCAAGGACACTGACATTGATTCTCATCAAGCCTTAATTTAAAGAGGACAATATAATGGAAACATTATGTGCACACTTGTCTGCTCTCAGCTCCACGATTCATCATAATCACAGAACATTTAATACGTGTTTTCAACTGAGAATGACCCTTCTGGTCAAATGACAAGTTTGGATTTTTTTGAGGTTTGCTCTATAGGACATGGTAGACAAGGAAACAGAGATTAAACAAAAATGGAGTTAAGGAAAAATCCGAAGTACATCCGTCTCCTAGAAACTTTATTGTCACTACTTTTCAAAGGTAACCCAACATAAGCCTGCAATGGGGATCAGATGCTTACAAAAGACAGGAATTTCAACCAGTTGATCCTTGTGCCTGCTGTGTGAGGGGAAGGTGTGGGATGGGGAAAATTCTTGGAAAGCAAAAAACAATAACTAAAGTCATAGAAACCCTGTGAAATCCAGTAGCGAGGCATTGCTCCGAGGCTGACATCCAGCTTGATGCTATACATTTCTCCTCAGCTTAAGGTACATAGAGAAGAAATGAGAGAAGCTACTGTACATGACCGGGCACAAAATACTTCTGTGACCCATGCTGACCTCACCTGGCTACTACAAAGGCCAGGAGCAACACAACCTGTTTCTGTGCACCCAGTCTTCAGCTGAGAGTTATTCTCTGTGTTTAGAAGGGGTAGGTGCATCTGAAAGGTGAATTATTCCTTTACTCCACGTCTTGGCACCTGATTTCCTTGTCTGCAGGGAAGAGATCTTATTTTGATCGGGGCCATTTATTCAAGAATAAATGTGAAACGTGGTATTAAGTATCATGATTCCTAGTCCCCCAAAACGAAGTAGTATAATTTTATGTTTTAACCACGCTACTAAAACATCCCAGCCAGGTTTAGACCAGCTCCTTCCAGCCTGCTCAGCAGCAGGGTCCTGTCCGAGAGGTGGGGAGGGGGCTCTGGTAGATACCCCATGCTGGGCTCCCTCCCAGCACCCGCTCACAGCAAGGTCAGAGCTGCTGACAACAAACCCACAGCACCGTCACAAGGGCGACTGAAGCAAGGTCAAACTCATTATCCATGATGGTGGTGTTACCACAGTTGTTAGGAAATGCTTGTGGCACTCAGGTGATGGCTGTTTTGCGAGGGGTCTGTGGCAGGACATGACGAAGACTATTAAAAACCAGTTGCAGTTATTTCTCAGATTGGTCCTAGGACTGTTTTCTCTTTGGTTCACCATCTTCTACCCTCACCCAGGCACCAGTAAAACTGATTTTTAATATGCTCGTAGTTTCAAAGGGACCACATGTTGATATCAGGAAAAAGAGGAAGAATACTTTCTAGATGATATCTCTGAGGGCTCAAGAAGGAGAATGGAAGGATGAGTAAAGAAGAGAAAATTGTTTCAGAGATCAGTGCACGAACATTTCAAGCCATTTGACAAAAGTACATTACCTATTTTGAAAACTAAATCAGAATTTTCAAAAGCAGACTCTGGCCTCAACTTACTTTAAACACTTAAAAATACACCCATCAAGGCCAATTCAGCTTAAGACAAATACAAAACAAATGAACAAATCGCTGTTCCTTGGGGCCTGATTTGGTTAGTCTTGGTCTGATTTTTCAAACTTTACCACACAATGTACACTATTTTCAATTCTGGAAGTGCTTAAGCATTATTTCATAGCTAGGGTACACAGACATAAAGAAATGCAGTTTAAGATTTACAAACATCCATGGCCTGCTCCATTTTCACATTATAAAGGTGGGAAAAGAGTGGATGCCATTTTGATTACAGCTGTGCATGTCAGGAGGAAACTGAGGGTGCATGTCTGGTGAATCACAAGACTGGATAAAAATAGATTTATTTAGTCACTAGTACAAGTAATCATGTGTGTATATATATAAAGTATATAAACTATTTATATATTGAAAATTTTCAGTAGTTATATATACACACAGTTTTGCATGCATGCACTCAAACACAACATACCTGACATTCACAGAACAAAATGGTCACAGTAATTAATAGCCCGAGTGTAAAACCCACTTACTGCCGCCTGGCTGATGACACCACTGAAAAGCCCCTTATCATATATTTCTGGTTTTAGGTGAGAGGCAGAAGCCTGCCGACCTGGCTGGTAAGCAAGGGTGCAAGGGTCACACACAGGCAGGCTCTTTCCCGCAGGAATGACCTGACTCCGGCTCTGCTGGCCCCCCACCATGTGCTCCATCAGTCCCACCACCAGGGAAGCAGGTGAGGGGGATTTATCCCAGTTCCCTTTTCGTCTCCTGGGCTCAGACTCCCCCTCCTGGCCTCTGGCACCACTGCACTCTTGTCCCCCTCCCCCTATTTAATCCTGTCCCAGGGATTAAATGTCGCTTCAGTGTCACCGTTCCCCACATAAATTTGGGGTCAGCTTCCCCGGGCTCCATCACAGCACCTGCTTGTGTCAACGTGGATCTGCCTGTTTGCTGTTTCCCCGTATTTTCGCTCTAGCACACAGCTATCCAACACAGGTGTCACCAGAGCAAGGCGACAGTTCACAGCATAGGGCTCTGAAGGGATGTCACATCCTGGATTTGCCTCTTGTGAGGCGCTTCTCTGGGCATCAGGGTGGCGAGATGAGCTGCCACCTTGCCTGTAGGCACTTGCTGGCAAATGCCCCCGATTAGCAGTGTGGCCAGCTCCGCTGGTTTTACCATGATATGTATTTTAATCTGCCCATTCTTAGTGTCAAACAATATTTCTGTTTCAATCTTGCAAAATTTCCCATTTTCAGAATAGTCCCTGCTCAGAGGAGGTAAGATGCGGGCACCGCTGACTGCGCATGCTGCTGCCCTACTAAAACGAGCATCAGTTCCCACTGTTTCCAGGGAGACAGAAGGGCCTTAGAGAAGAGTTATTTGGGGGTTACACAAACAACTGTAGAGAAGATGGGACTGGATGATGTAAAGGAGCAAGAAAATGGACAGTGAGAATGGCGGTGGGTATAAGGCAGTAAGAAGTAGAAGAAAACTTGCGGACATTACGGTGGGAGTCTGTTATAGACCACCCAACCAGGATGAGCAGGCGGACGAGGCGTTTTACAAGCGGCTGTCAGAAGCCGCCCGGTCGCCGGCCATCAGAAGCCGCCCGGTCGCCGGCCCTTGTACTCGTGGGCGACTTCAACTTGCCGGATGTCTGCTGGAAATACAACATGGCAGAGAGGAAGCAATCTAGGAGATTCCTCGAATGTGTGGAGGACAACTTCCTCATGCAAATGGTAAATGAGCCCACTAGAGGAGGGGCCCTGCTTGACCTGTTGTTTGTGAACAGAGAAGGACTAGTGGGAGATGTGAGGGTCAGTGGCCGTCTTGGGAGTAGCGACCACAAAATGTTAGAGTTTTCGATAGTGGGGGAAGTAAGGAGGGGCAAGAGTAGAACTTCTGCCTTAGACTTCTGGTGGGCTGACTTTAGCCTGTTTAAGAGGCTGGTGGACCGAGTCCCTTGGGAGTCGGTCCTGGAGGGCAAAGGAGTCCAGGAAGGCTGGACATGCTTCAAAAGGGAATTGTTAAATATTCAGGAGCAGGCTATCCCAGTCTGTAGGAAGGCAAGCCGTCGGGGAAAAAGACCGGCCTGGTTAAACAGGGAACTTAGACTAGAACTTAAGGAAAAAAAGAGAGCCTACTTGCTCTGGAAGAAGGGTCGGGTAACTTGGGAGGTCTACAGGGACGTGGCCAGGTCGTGTAGGGAGAAGATTAGAAGGGCCAAAGCTCAGTTAGAGCTTGATTTGGCTGCTACAGTCAAAGACAACAAAAAAAGCTTTTACAAATCCATCAACAGCAAAAGGAGGGTCAAGGAGAGCCTCCACCACTTGCTGAATGAGGAGGGTAGTGTAGTGTCAGGGGATGAGGAAAAGGCAGAGGTGCTCAATGCCTTCTTTGCCTCGGTCTTTAATGTCAAGATCAGTTGTCCTCAGGAGACTCAGCCCCCAGAGCCTGAAGTTAGGGACGGGGGGCTGTGTGAACCTCCCATGATCCAGGAGGAGACGGTTAGTGACCTGCTGTGCCAGTTGGACACACACAAGGCTATGGGCCTGGATGGGATTCACCCCAGAGTAATGAAGGAACTGGCAAATGAACTTGCCAAACCACTCTCTATTATCTACCAGCAGTCCTGGTTAACTGGAGAAGTTCCAGCTGACTGGAAATTAGCAAATGTAACGCCCATCTACAAGAAGGGTCGGAAGGACGATCCAGGGAACTATAGGCCTGTCAGCCTGACCTCGGTGCCAGGCAAGGTGATGGAACAGATCATCCTGAGTGCCATTACACGGCACATGCTGGACAATCGGGGCATCGGGGCCAGCCAACATGGATTCATGAAAGGCAGGTCCTGCTCGACCAACCTGGTCTCCTTCTATGACCAAGTGACCCGCTTAGTAGATGAGGGCAGGGCTGTGGATGTAGTCTATCTAGACTTCAGTAAGGCATTCGACACTGTCTCCCACAGCATCCTCCTAGACAAACTGGCTGCCCGGGGCTTGGATGGATGGACTCTTCAATGGGTTAAAAACTAGCTGGATGGCCGAGCCCAGAGAGTGGTGGTGAATGGGGCAAAGTCCAGCTGGCGGCCGGTCACTAGCGGTGTTCCCCAGGGCTCAGTTCTGGGGCCGGTGCTGTTCAATATCTTTATAGATGATCTAGACGTAGGGATTGAGTGCACCCTCAGCAAATTTGCAGATGACACCAAGCTGGGTGGGAGTGTTGATCTGCTGGAGGGTAGGAAGGCCCTACAGAGGGATTTGGACAGGTTAGATAGATGGGCCGAGACCAACGGCATGAGGTTCAACAAGAACAAGTGCCGGGTCTTACACTTGGGCCACAACAACCCCATGCAGCTCTACAGGCTGGGGGAAGAGTGGTTAGAAAGCGGCCTGGTGGAAAGAGACCTGGGGGTGCTGATTGACAGCCAGCTAAACATGAGCCAGCAGTGTGCCCAGGTGGCCAAGAAGGCCAATGGCATCCTGGCCTCTATTAGGAATAGTGTAGCCAGCCGGTCTAGGGAAGTGATCGTCCCTCTGTACTCGGCACTGGTGAGGCCGCACCTTGAATACTGTGTTCAGTTCTGGGCCCCGCACTTCAAGAAAGATGTTGAGGTGTTGGAGCGAGTCCAGAGGAGGGCGACCAAGCTGGTGAAGGGTCTGGAGTGTCTGACCTACGAGGAACGGCTGAGGGAGCTGGGGTTGTTTAGCCTGGAGAAGAGGAGGCTCCGAGGTGACCTTATTGCAGTCTACAACTACCTGAAGGGAGGTTGTAGTGAAGTGGGAGTTGGCCTCTTCTCCCAGGCAACTAGCGATAGGACAAGAGGGCACAGCCTCAAGCTTCGCCAGGGGAGGTTCAGGTTGGACATCAGGAAGAATTTCTTTACAGAAAGGGTTATTAGACATTGGAATGGGCTGCCCAGGGAGGTGGTGGAGTCACCATCTCTGGATGTGTTTAAGAAAAGACTGGACATGGCACTTAGTGCCATGGTCTAGTTGACAGGGTGGTGTAAGGGCAACGGTTGGACTCGATGATCCCTGAGGTCTCTTCCAACCTGGTTGATTCTGTGATTCTGTGAAAAAGCCTTGATGCAGTGCAGCAAAATGTCTAGACTGGTGAACGAAATGAGCCAGGAGCAGTTCTCTGGCCCTGAGGGCAACTTCACTTGCATCCCTATAGTTATAATCTTCTTTCTGCTCCACCTCCATCTCCCCAAACCCCCAAACCCAGACAAGCAGGGCAGTCCCACCCAAACTGCCCTCTGGAAGCAGACCCTGGGTCTGTGCTAATTCTCCGAGTAGCCTAGCCATTACCTGGGAGAGTACTGGTGGCTTGTGGGTCACTGTATACGAACATCCACCCCACCCTGGTCCTATTTCGTGTACTTGGGTACATACAGAAATTGATACACATACAGAGAATGTGACAACTGACAAAAGAGGGAAATACAGGCCACAAACAGATGTGGAGGACCACAGCAGCCAGGACCAGTGGAGAAGCAGGAAAAAACATTATTTGGACAGCTTTCTGTACAGGCTAATTGCTGTGGGATGCATTAAGGTAGCAAGGCAGATCTCCACCTAAGCAAAGGAAAACAAAACAGCCTTAAATCAATGGACAGGGAAGCTTGACTTATCATTGAAGTTTGAACCTGAGATAACCATAGACAAATTCAAAGTTGTGAGTTTCACTCTAACAGTGAAATTAAAACAAGATAAGCAAAATCAATGCCATTTAAAAACTCTCATGATTTGTAAGCCAATCTCATGATTTTTTTTGAAGTAACACACTCTTCCTTAATACCTTCCTGTGGCACTGGTGAAAGCAGCAAGAAGGACCAAATTGCTCATCTCAGTAGCCTGCTACTATCAGAGAGCAGTGTATGTGATTGTGACATGGTCCAAAAACATCATTCATTGATGAGTGACACAGTTATCAGATCACTAAAACAGAATTTACATACTACAAAGCATTTGAAGTTCATGAAAAATTTCTTTGTGCCTTCTGTGCATGTGTCTGTGCTCCTGCCTACCTCTACTGGTCTTCTTCTTTTCACTGAGGTTATGGATGAGATCAGAAGTGAAGGCTAACTAACTTTTCCATCGTACATTGTAAGTCCAGAGTCATAGTGTCAATTAGAGGTGCAGGTGACTGTGGAAGAGGCAGCAATAATCCTTCCCATTCTCAGATCAGTAAAAGGGGGAGTACTGGGTCTGGATGGGATGGAGTTAACCTTCTTCATATCAGCCTGTATGGTGCTGTGTTTTGGATTTGTGGCTGAAACAGTGTTGAAAACACACCGATGTTTTGGCTTTTGCTGAGGAGTGCTTGCAGAGCAAAAAAGCTTTCTTTTTCCTGTTCTCCTTTTCTACTCTCCCCAGCAAGCAGGCTGGGGGTGAGCAAGAAGCTGGAAGGGGACACAGCCAGGACAGCTGACCTGAACTGGCCAAAATATAGTCCATACCATATAACGTGATGCTCAGCAACAAAACCTGCGTTAGAGGAAGAAGGAAGTTGGGGATTTGGGCTTCCTAGGTGGCTATTGCTTAGAGACTGGCTGGGCATTGATCTGCTTGTGGAAGCTGGTCAGTGATTGCCTTTGTGTCACTAATATATATTTTTTTTTCTTTCCTTCATTTATTAAGCTGTCTTTATCTCAATTGTCAGGAGTTTTCTTGCTTTTGCTTTTCCTATTCTCTCCTCTGTCCTCCTGAAGGAGGGGGGAGGAGTGAGCAAGTGGTTGTGTGGGTGCCTGGCTGCTGGCCAGGCTCTACCCACTACACTAGGATTT
Source organism: Nyctibius grandis (assembly GCF_013368605.1). Lineage (NCBI taxonomy): Eukaryota > Metazoa > Chordata > Aves > Nyctibiiformes > Nyctibiidae > Nyctibius > Nyctibius grandis. The sequence continues at coordinate 69,419,443 of NC_090660.1, read as the reverse complement.
TATCCCAGCCTTGTAAAACTTTTACTAAAGTGGAAGTAATTTCTTATGCATATTTTTCTGTAATGCATAGAAACACGTAAAATATCTATTTAAAATATTATTTTGTTAATAGAAAAAAAAATCAAATAGAGAGGATTTAATGGCCAGCTTGATTGCAAATTTTAATATAATAATATATACCTTTAACCAAAGTTGTCTTCAATTATATCCCAAAATTCAAAATAAGCATACACTGTGGAAAAGCTACATTTCCTAACCAACCTTTTACATTTATGATAGTAACACTAATCAACATAGCCAACTTATTTCAATGTCTGCATAGAAAAATCTTACAGTGACCCATCTGAAATAATTTTTTTCAACAGAGATTGAAAACCTTGGATATCTAAAGGCAGAGATAAATTTTTGCTCGAGTTGCTACTTGCTGTAAGGACTCAAGCATAAAACAGAGAAAAATGAACATCCTTCCTTATCTGGAAATTTTACTTCTCAGAATGAGCGTATTTATTGGACTGGACATAGTGTCTTTATCTTGCAATAATCTTTGTGAAATTAAATTTGTACATACTATATCTTTTGCTCAATTATGTCTTTAATCTACAGCAATTCTATTAATATTATTTTCTGCTTCTAAAGTCCTGTTCTGGTAACGATTTCTGGAACCAGACTGGAGGGCTGCCCCAATCCAGGATGCTGTGGTTGTCAACATGCATGTGGTAGAACAAACAGCCACCATCTGCAAACCATGTCCCAGACAGTGGATTAGGAAAGCTAAAAAATCTTTTGAAGAGGAAATTAATTTTCTCTATTATTGCAATGTAAGATAGTTATGATCTGTGATTTTTTTCTTAAACAAGCTGTGGTGGCATAGGAACCCATCATCCATTTTTCAATTCAGGAAAAATTGCATTGAAAATATGTAAAGAAATGACACATTGCACAGATTCCCATACATTGTATGATAGCCATTATAACAGTACATAGGCTTTTGAAGCTTCCTTTTTTAACAACAAATTTAACTACAAAATTAATTCGTAATAGTCACCCGCACAGAAGTTTTTTTTAATGCAACACTTTCTTTTGGATGTGCCCTTCCATGGAGAACTTCCCCTCCCTAACATGCAAAGTCCAGGTGGTGGCACTGGGTACAGGCTCAGGGGAAATGAGCTGCCTGGGCACCAGCTCATCCAGTACTGGCCCAGCAGTCCTGCTGCTCTCTACCCACAGTGTTGGTAAAACTAGCCTCTGTCTCTTAGGGGTTGTTGGGCTGGAGCATGAATATGCTCCTGTTGAACAGAGCGGGAAGTATTACTGAAGCATGGTTTGCAAAGGCAGACCCCACAGCCAGAGAAGTAAGGAAAGTTTCCTCTCTTGCAGAGGGAAACTCCTACCTCCTCCTATCCTGCTTTACCCATTTTCTGCTCAGAGGTGCAGGAGCAAGGTCTGTCTTAGCAAAGATCTCTTCTTCTCCCCTCTTCTAACCCAACTCTCTTCCCTATCCCCACTCTCTGCCTCTTTTATGAAGAGTTTATGCAGACTTACGGCAACCTCATAGATTTTATACCTCATAAAACCTTTCTGCATAAAGGCTTTTGATAAATAGAAGGCTCAGGGGGGTCTTATTGATGTATCTAAATACCTGAAGGGAAGGTGTAAGGAAAATGGAACCAAACTCTTCTCAGTGATGCCCAATAACAGGAGAAGAGTCAATGGGCACAAACTGAAACGTAGGAAGTTCCCTCTGAACACACCCCCCCACTTTTTTTTTACTGTGAGGGCCACTGAACATCAGAACAGGTTGCCCAGAGAAGCTGTGGTGTCTCCATGCTTGGAGATATTCAAAACCTGACTGGACATGGTCCAGGTCAAGAGACTCTAGGTGATGGCCCTGCTTTGAGTAAGGGCGTTTGACTAGATGATCCCCACAGGTCTCTTCCACCCTCATCTAGTCTGTGATTTTGTGAATTGCTGTTTGTTTCTTCTCCTAACCATTTTGGGAAGGAATTTTAGACCCTTGGTTTTTATTTAGTTTTGCAGCCAGCTATCCAAGGTACACAAGTCTACAAACATAGATTTATAAAACCCGTAAGGGATTCATGCAAGCTTCTATGTAGCTAGATTTGACGTTCCTCTGCTCAGTTCTGGACCCTTTTCTCCTCTCCTGGATGGTGCACTGTAACATAATGCAACACATCATAGCAACAACCACCAGAAATGGCAAAATCCCCCTCTTGACCTGACTTGTGTTCAGTCATTTCTTTCCACTACTCAGAAGGTGTTTTAACTCTATCTGCATGACTGTTATCAGTAGGGATCTTCTACCACCTTGTAGACGGTAGATCCAGTGGTTCAGTGCAGCTGGCTTGTGCCTGGATACAAGGAATGAAATGAAGCTCTTTGGCCAGCAGTGCTCCAACCTCCTGTCACTGTCCAGATGTATTTTCTGTTGTCTTTGTAAGATGGTGTCTGGTCCCAACAGAGCTGGGTCACCTGGAGCTGAACATCTGTACCACTTGGTGTTGTACTAAACAGATCTTTCTGTGTGCACGGTCTGTCTTCCTCTGACCAGCCTCCAGCTTTTCAGACCCTTCAGCCTGGAAGGCTCACCACTATATTGTGCAAAGCCATCAAAAATCCCCTTAGGGTTTTCTTCCTCCTAAATAGTCTTCTGTCATTTGCCTCACTGTCACCACGACAGCTTAAAGCTCATCTTTAATGTTTCTGTCCTATTCATCTCCTACTTTCCAGCTATGAAAAAGTCTTGCTGTTGCTTTCTGTTGACAGATACGTGCCAGACCCTGGCTCTCAAAAACAAATCATTTGGTGATGCTTTAGCCATTTCTTGATTTAGCAATCACATTTTCTGACTTTCTCCCCATGGATGAATTTCTGACCCTCCACATGGATGATCCCAGTCCATACATGTTCCTGTTTCAGACTCAGTTTTTCTCATCCCTGAGCATGACCTGTAGCTTCTCAATGCTTTGCATATCACATTGAAACGTGGTCACCCTGCTGCATTTTTCTTTTCTAAGCTTGCCCCAGTCATCTGGCATTTCCCCACCCCCATTATTAGTGATGCACCCCTGTTCTGCCCATGTTTAGTGTGCAGAGATAGCTCCAGCTTGTCTTCTTCATACCTCCAGCACCATCCTGTACAATTTATAGGCAGCCCAGTGAAAGGGGACAGAGGGTACGAGGCTGTGTATCGGTTGTGAAGTGACCAGAATGGTGCATCTCCAGCCACTGTTTTAGGTAGATGACATGTCATAGGGCATTTCCCGGTCCTTCTCCCCTCCTGTATGCAGGGCAGCAGGGCTTCACACAAAGAAGGTGTAGAGGAGTGCCTCCTGTCAGGCTTACAGCTGCCTGAAACCACAATACCCACATAAGTAGCACAAAGGGAAGATGAGGAACACAAAGAGCAGGATGGATGCTTGCTATAAAGCTGTGCTGCCAGTTAGGTGAATATTGCAGAAATAGCTTCACATCTGTGACCCAACTGTAATGTAGCAACAAACAGCTTCTGTTTCATGGGTGTCTGGATGGGGATGATGTCTTAAGCTCTGCTTACAAAAGCAAAAGTGTTTGTGTTACCAAGGTATGACAAAGGGAAATCTAAGAGTGTTGAGGTTGAATAAATAAATGTAAATCTGGGAGAGCTGCCCTTGTGCCAGTACTCATGCCACAGGGGGAGACACTCCAGGGCACTTGATCTTGCAGTGAGCTCTTCAGCTCTCTCGCAGTGTTGAGTCTCTAAGTGGCTCTTCACTTTTGGTCCTTTATCTGGATCCTCTTAAGCTGTGGTCAAGGGGTCTGCAGTGCTAGCCAGCTCTAGCCACCAGAAAAGACAGCAGGTGGTAGTATGTCTTGGGGCCTTTTTCAGGAAAGCCAGTGTAATTATTACTTATACTAACTGCAAACCCAAAATACTCTGCTCCCTACCCCGATGAACTTACCTTCTTGTTGAGGACAAGACATGTCACACTCCTTCTCATAACTGTCATCAAGATTATCTAATCTACTGTCTTCCATTCCTCTCTCTGCCTCTGCCTTTCCAAAAATACAACTCCTCATTGTCCATCAGCCCACATCTTCTTGGCACTCTTTTGTAGTCTCTCTGGTCTCTTTCACAGCAAGAACTTCAATAAAATACCTGAATTCAGAAAGAAACTATCCTCTTTTCATTCTTCCTCAAATCTCATCTCCATGTGATAGGTAAGGCAGGTGACAACCTGTGAAACTGTTTATTATATTCAGTGGTAGCAAACAGACTGTTTATCCACCCTTTCCATTTTTTATGTTTCTACTTTGTCCTCCCTATGTTTTAACTCACTATGAGTTATTGTTTTCAGTATAAGTAGGGATGGCACATAGCACAATTTGGCAAGCTTGACAAGTACTTACAAATACTACCTCAGTGCAAAATACTAATTAAAGAGAAGTAAATAAATTCTTACAATAATTTCTGTATATTCATATATGTACCTTGACAGAACCCTGCTTGCTTAAATGCTCTTCAGTTTTCTGGTACTTTCCTATAAAGACTGTTACAGTACATCCTCTGATTCCAATTTCTCATCTTTATGTTTTCAAAGCCACACTTTGAATTTCAGCTTCAAAAGGCAAAATCATGAAAGAGACACTGTTGAAATTGTAGCTGTAGTAGACCATTTGTGAGAAGAAAACAGGATGCTTTCATGTATTAACTTATTTTACATAAATGCTCTGTTCTGTTCTGAATTCATACAGTTTGAACTATCCAGGAAACTAGAATTTTGATTTAACAGCATAAATTACTCCAAATTTCCTGGAAAAGTCTGAACAATAGCGATCTTTTAGCTGAACAGTGCTTGAGTCTGGAAAGCAATCAGTATTTGAGTTTGAGTTTGTTATGCAACCAGGAGCAAGAGCAGGCAACTTGAATTTTAAAGTGAACAATTTGCATTGTACTGTAACCACTTTGTTGCTGAATAGTGTAGTGTTCCTGCATACCACTCCTTTCTTCATCACTGGGAGCTTGATTTCTCACTGCTTTGCTTCTCTTGAAGTGATTTATGGCTGTATAAAGTGGGTATTTAAAAAAAAAAAAGAGTTTTGGTTTAATCATATTTCATACCTACTTTGCCCAGGATGCAGAGAACAGACTTTATATGTCACTCCAGCTGTCCATTACCATAGACATCAGGATCTCTTAACTTACTAAATCTGTCATATTTGAAAGCATAAAACCATCTTTTTTTCCCCATACCCATTTTAGGAACCAGTGCTTTGATGCATTTAATGGGCATTTTTAAAGTTGTTAACTTGCTTGACTCTTGCACTCTCATCTTCTTTCCCCAATATTAACATAATAAAGGGAATATAAAGAAGTTTAAATAGGCCAGATGGCACCTCTGGGGCTGAGGGGATACCCTGCCAGCGTGCTCCCAGACCACTTCCTCTCAGCTTGTTATATGGAAGCTGGAGGTTCCTATATTCCAAAATATGTAAACATGGCAGACACCAGCTGGTTCCTGAGGTAGTTATTAGAGAAGACAGGAAATACAGGAGATACTGAATCTCAGTCCATGAAATAATTAACTCACTGAATGCATTTTCATTTTTGCAGTATCTGGACCATTAGATGACAGGACAAGATTAAAAGAAAAAAAAAAAAATATTACTTTAATCAGAGCTTTGTGAAGTCTGTTAATTATCTACAGGAGACAAGATGCTACAATGAAAGGCTGTGGTTTAAACTCCCTTTTCTGAGACTCTGGAGCTTGCATTTGTTCCAAGTGAGCAGCATGTTGGGCAGAGACTCTGGGGTAAACCTAGTGTGGATGTGTTTTGCGATCAGTGGACTGTGTAATGAAATACTGATGCAATATATTTCCCTTTTTCTGCAGGGGAGTCCCTCTGGGATTGAATGTAGCTACAGTTGATATTATAAAGAATTTAAAACTGGTAATAAATGTGTGCATATCTTTTCCTAAAAAAACAGGAATGAATTTTGATGCACTGAATATTTATTATGTGTGAAGTTGTTTTTTTCCAAGCAATATAACAAATCTGCCTTGCTATGCTTTCTTTTAGCAGTTTGGAACTGTATTATATGCACACCATGTATTAGCAGTCCCAGCAAGAAAGCTAAAGAAGCCAGTGGGGATGAGCAAAGCAGCCCAACCACTGCAAGCCTGCATGACTACTCCTTTGCCTTAGCCTCCTGCTTATTCTCTGTATTCAGTTGCTGTCAGCTTCTCCTTCACCCATCTGTACTATGCGTTTCTGGTCGTATATTTACTCAGTGTGGGTTTCTGGTAGTATAGTTACTATCAGAGATGTGAAGTACAAAGTTTGATCTGAATTCCCATTTGGTTTTGTTCAGCTTCATAAACTCTTAGCACCTATTTAACCCCCAGCCATTCTGACAAAAGCCACCAGAGCACTTCCAAGTCTCCTCCTGCAAGAACAAGCCTAACGTTCCCCAGCATCTCTCTCAAGTAGATGCTTAAAACGCCGAAGTCTATGCTTTGAACTGCTAGAGCTGGTCCCCTCCTTCCCCCTCTCCTTCATGCCCTTCAGAGCACACAGCTGCAGCCGCGCTCAGCAGTTGTACGGCTCCAGAGTACCACTGCGCTGCGGGAGTCAGCGAGGAGCTGGGCCACCATCCCGCGGGAGGTTCGACCAAAGCACTGTTCCCTCTACGGGGAACTCCCTAAAACCGCATTTGCAGGACTCTCACGGGTGCGTAACCAGGAGCTGGCCCTGCAGAAGGGAAGCGGGGCCGGCCCCGGGCAGGAACGGCACCCTGGGGCCGCCGCACCGCGCAGCTCCCGCGGCTGCCGGCCGGCTCCCGCTAGGTGGCGCTGCGGTGCTGCCGTGGGGGCAGCGGAGCCGCAGCCCCGCGCCGGGACGCGGCCGGGCCCGCGCGCTCTGAAAGTTTGCCTGGATGAAGCCTAAGCAAGCGACGAAGGATTTTCCCGTACATTCTGACAGCGAAAGTTATCCTCCCCCTCTACGCGGCCCTGGTGAGGCCACACCTGGAGTACTGTGTCCAGTTCTGGGCTCCCCAGTTCAAGAAAGACAAGGAACTACTGGAGAGAGTCCAGCGAAGGGCTACAAAGACGATCAGAGGACTGGAGCATCTCTCTTATGAGGAGAGGCTGAGGGAGCCGGGTCTGTTTAGCCTGGAGAAGAGAAGACTGAGGGGGGATCTTATCAATGCTTAGAAATACCTTAGGGACAGGTGTCAAGAGGATGGGGCCAGACTCTTCTCAGTGGTGCCCAGTGACAGGACAAGGGGCAATGGGCACAAACTGAAACATGGGAGGTTACATCAAAATATGAGGAAAAACTTCTTTACTTTGAGGGTGACAGAGCACTGGAACAGGCTGCCCAGGGAGGTTGTAGAGTCTTGTTCTCCGGAGATATTCAAAACCCACCTGGACATGACCCTGTGCAATGTGCTCTAGGGGAACCTGCTTTGGCAGGGGGTCGGACTAGATGATCTCCAGAAGTCCCTTCCAACCCCAACCATTCTGTGCTTCTGTGAAAGAAGAATGGGATCTGCCAGCTGAATAGTCCTGTTCCCTCTCTCTACAGTGAATAAAGCACTGAGAAGGATTTTTCTGGGCTGTTTCTTCTAGCAGGCACATGGAGACTGGTGGTTTCTCTCACTTAGAAGTCTGTGTGGCCTGCAGGAGTGGCAAATTATGCTATACGGTGCACTTGCCTTAACTTTGAATTGTACAGCAGAGTTATACCAAAGTATTTTAGGAAATTTCTATTGTGCGCGATTTTTAGAGCACAAGTGTTATGAGGAGTGGCTGAGGGAACTGGGGTTGTTTAGTCTGGAGAAAAGGAGGCTGAGGGGAGACCTTATTGCTCTCCACAACTACCCAAAAGGAGGTTGTAGCGAGGTGGGTGTTGGTCTCTTCTCCTAAGTAACAAGTGTTAGGATGAGAAGAAACGCCCTCAAGTTGCGCCAGGGGAGGTTTAGATTGGATATTAGGAAAAATTTCTTCACTGAAAATGTCGTTAAGCACTGGAACAGGCTGCCCAGGGAATTGGTGGAGTCACCATCCCTGAAGGTATTTAAAAGATGTGTAGATGTGGTGCTTAGAGATATGGTTTAGTGGTGGATTTGGCAGTGCTGGGTTAGTGGTTGGACTTGATGATGTTAAAGGTCCTTTCCAACCAAAACAATTCTATGATTCTGTGATCTTTGTGCTCATAAATACGTTGCACCTTTCAAAATTCCTCAAAATAGAACTGACCTGTCATGGAGACCTTGTTCTAGGCTCTGTATATGTGACCTGAGATCCTTGGCCTAGAAGCAGACCTCAGCTTAATGAACCTCCTGGAAAAGCCTTTGTTGTGATAACTAAGAAGCACTCTCTGTGTACGATAAGTAAACAGTTCAATAGTAGAGGTGGATCATATTCTGATGGAATAAGATTTCATTTCTATTGACCTATTTGGCAAAGACTATGAAAAGATGTTTTTAAATCCATACTGCACAGGAAATTAAAACTGCTGTTATTGCAATTTTTGAGGATGTTCTACCTAATTATGGGTCTTCTTTTGAAGGAAAAAAAAAAAACATTGCTCCCAAGAAAACTTCTAGTATTAGGATGATGATTAATATTTACACACACACATGTGCAGATATATGTGTCTTTGTGAGCCTGTGTTGGTAGTATGTCCATGATTTAAATCTGACTTTTTAAGGAGTTTAGTCAGGGTAGAGACATATTCTGGGTTAATATAAGAGAGAGGAAAGATCTTTGGAAAGCATATGGTCATTTCTCACACGTGAGTTGACATGGAATTTCTGGAAGCAGTGGTTGTAGTTGTGATGGGGAAATAGCACTGAGTTTCCTCGCCATAAGACAGATTTTAGCAGAACCTAGAAAGGTCTCGCTGTTTTCTGAACTCTGCTTATTTATCAGAGCTGTCACATCCGTTAAGACGAGTTTTTAAATAAGCTCTTATTATGTAGTCACCTCAACAAATGGCTAAAGAAAGCAATCCTGGGCAACCTTTACAAATGTCTTCCTCTCTACAGCTTTTGTATAATTGCCATCCTAATCAATACCTGAGTAATTGAAATCCTCCAAGATCAAAGTTGTGACCTTCTGACTGCCCTCTTTCCTGATCTACTTTCTCCAACTCCTGAGAGGAGGAGAGCAACATCCAGAGTCAGATGATTGGCTTTGTTGTCCTAAATGCTAACCAGTCTGCCTCTGCTGTGTTAGCCAAAATATATCCCCTCCTTACAAGCTCAATAGCATGCTTTCATTTTCTGCTTCTGAAATCTAGGTACCATTTTACACATTCAAAAATAAAAAAACTACTGCTGTTTCTATATGCAAGATGCATTTTTATTATAATTTGAACATACTTTTTAGGCTCAATAGATATTTTTATAGTTTTGAGAAAAATAAAATCATGTTGCTACCCAACCAGTCTCACTTCTTATCTGGTTTTGCTTCTCCTGGGAGTGAAATCCTGGCCACAATGTGAGCAATGACAAACTTCAGGTGAACCAAATGACTCCAAGATTTTTCCCTGTAAGTTTTTTTATACTATTCCGAATGTATTTATGTGCAATTAGATTATTTTAAAAGCCTTATACTAATAGTTACAGTAATTATTTTTTATTTTAACTTAATAAAATAGAAAGTTTTGAATTATGAGGTTCATTAACAAATCATCAGGAAACTATTATAAAATCAAGGTTTTCTGCAAGCATATTTTTTTCAAATGTTCCAGACTTAGTAGTTTACAGGAGAAAAATATCCTCAGTCCCAAGAACTTGAGTCTTAAAACTTCAATTTTTTAATGGAAGCCAGATCCCTGACTCCACCTGGATCCTCAATGAAATCAGTAGGTCTGTGTGATGTAGGAATCTACACAAATCCCATTTCCAGACTCAATATGCACTCACGACGAAACACTAAAAAGGTGGTATTAGACATTAGCAGCATGAATAGGCTAAAGGGATACAGAAGTAACAAACATTTAGGTATATATTTTAAAGTTCTCTTTGTTTTTTTTTTAACCAGAAATTTAGTCATTGGGCTTTTTTTTAAAAAAACTTATGTGGCTTTTATAGTGTATTTCAGTGCATATAAGGTGGTAGCCTTGGGAATGATTTTTATGCATTAGGAAAGAACTGAAAATAAGGCATGTTGCCACTAAAAAAAATGATGGTGCATCACATCTAGTACTAGAGGAGCACGAAGGACTGCGACAGCCTCTATATATTGAACATTTTCATGGATTTCCATTTTGCAATAGGACAGCTCTAGAGGTATGATAACACAGGACTGATCTGTATTCAACAATCTGCTCTTTCAGATAAGAAATATTTCATTTAGATTTTTGGAAGACTTAATTAGTTTTGTACAAATTCTATCTTAGAATTTTGCAGTTTGCACTTGATCAATTATTTTTCCTAAACTATTCATAAGTATTAAGTGTTGAAATTTTTCCACTTGCTTTGGGGAATTAAGCAGATTGCTAATCATCAGAACTTTTTTTTTTCCAAGACCACTCTTAAATGTGCTTTTTTCCTCCTTTGTCTTTAATTTATTCTTGGTAGTTGAAAAATCAGATCTTTTGATTAATCATCTTGAAGTTGCTGAAGTAAGGGAAGTTAGGCCTCTTCTCTCAGAATTACTTAATGAAGGGTTTTTCCATTATTTGTGTCGCTTGCATAATCTCTCAACAGTAACAACAATATCTATCCAAAACATAAAAGATTCAGCAAGCAAAACTAGCTAGGCATAATCCAGGCTTCCTGGCACCATGTGCCTTCAATTTACTGATTATTTCTATCCCATATACTTCAGAAACAGCTTCACAGCTAAGGCCTCCTTGGCTCTATTAGCCTCCTTTTTATTTGATTTGAAATCACTCTAAAGGTAAGAAATCATGCTAGCTGCTAGATACTATCTGTTAATTGCTCCTGCAGATAATGAGCACCCTAAGGGGTAAAAAAGGTTACAAGGCCTATAGAGACACATCAGAAATGCATAATTTATGCTTCTCCCTGCAGTTAACATTGCAATGTTTTTGTGTGCACAGTCTATCCTATGCTGTTCAGCCTCCAGCTTTTCAGGCATTTTCTGTTTGGATGGTTCACCATTAAACAAACTAGTGAAACCGCCAAAAATGTCCTTAGGGCTTTTTCCTCCTAAATCCTTTTCTGTCATATGCCTCAGTTATTTGATGGTGAAGAAATTTCCATTTCCGTGCTCTTTGTTCTTCTCCTCACTTCCCCGGTTGCAGTCCAAAATAAGTGCCAAGTAGTGAAAAGTGTTTAAAATAATTAACTTGGCATCTTGTACAGCTCGATTGCGAAGCAGGAATTATTAGTACAAATGAGCAATGCCTGTAGGACCTTTGACATAATTGTTGTTTTGTTTATGCTGACAAAGTATAATGTTTGCATTCTGTTATTCAATCGTTATTAAGATCTTTGAGACAGTGAAGATATGTCTTCAGTATACAAGAGGCATTTATAATTATTAGAACAAGAACTGTAAAATGTAGTGCAAGATCTGCACACGTCATGTCTGCCTGTGAGGACCATCTAAACCAGGCTCTATGAATGGGCCAGATATTTCATATTCCATCCCTAGAAAACCAGATTCCTTATGCGTGCCCCTTTGATAAAGTGTTTGCAACACAGGCACTTGCAATCAAGCGGTTTTGGCTGGCCTCTGTACTTCTCTCCTTTGCCCCAACAGTTCTCTGAAGCAGCTGATCGATGCTGGTGGTGCCTGTGTTGGTCTACTTGAATGATCTCGTTGATGAAATTTCATGTATCTCCTGATTCACTGAATTCAGATTGTGTCTGCCAGTATGAATTAGACGAACTAGCTGTACGAGGGTTCTCCCAGTGTACCATATTGGAGCATTTTCTGTACAAGGCTGCAGGGCTGATCTTGTGGCAGGTGGAACAAGTTGTTCCTTCCTCGGAGAGCAGCACTCTGTCATTTTTGAGGGCAGCTTAGATACTATAACTCACTGTATGACCTATCGCAGTATTAAGTCACAAATATTTGCAATGTCTCTCATTGCTGCAGGTTTGACACGCAACTGCCATGAGTTCAACCATGAGTTTTTTAAGTGCAGCATCCTATTTTCATTCTAAACTAACTTTTAGCTTAGTCCCAGGTGATAACGCAGGAGAACTTTTCATGGTGGAGTGCGAGTAGCGGAGGAACAACACGCAGACAACTCATTATGAGTGATAAAGCATGCGTCACTTTATTAGCCCAGACAGCATCTATTTATACAGTGGATTTTAATTATGCCTACTAGTCAACTATTGATTGGCTGAAGCTCTACAAGTTACTTTTGCATATCCCTCCTACTTGCGGTTAGCCAGCTGTGCTTCTTTCTCAGTCTCACGGCTCTCACGCACCCTTTAGTTAGTTGTTTACGATCCCTGTCAAGGTCTCAGTATCCTTGCCGTTCTGCTATCATCAGCATGAATTGCAGTTTCGGCCAGGGCCTGAGGCCTAGTCTTGCTCGCCTCAGGATCTGCTCTGCTCGTACAGTTGTTCCAATGAGCCATGACCTTTGTCATGCAGCCAATCCCCAACAGTGGAGGAATTAAAAATTTCTCAGATTCTAAAGCAATGCAAACTCCTGGCATGTGCATGAAGCCATGTGAAAGCTCTCTATGCAAATTTTTTGAGTAGCTATCTTGCAGTAAAAGATGTAGAAAAAGTGAATGTGTGTCCATCTCCCTTGATTTTAGCTATCTTAAAGTCAGACATTGAAACTAAATTAATTACCTGGGCTCAATTTCTAATCCCTGGAGAGAAGTGAGCATATCTATACGGTAAGTCACCTCACCTATATTAGATGCCCCTCAAGAAAGAAAGCATGTCCTTCAGGTGCCTCTCTCTCTTAATTGGCTATAGAAGTAGCTTAAACAGGACATCTAACTAACTTTTAAACAGAACTATAGTTCGGTGAGATTAATTCCACCCTTAACATGCAGTTTCCTTAGTATCATCTTCACAATTCTGCAAGGTATTTAAATACATGCCCAGCTTTCCACAGCTGAATAACTCTAATCACATGGACTGGCTTAAGTATCTTGTTATACCAGGACTTGATGGTTTCTTGAACTGATCACTTAACACTCTGCATGGCTGCCTCTGTTTGTTAGACTCCAGGCTGCTTGTTTATGACACTAATTCTCTTTAGTTTTCTTGAGCAGCAGTGTCGGTATTTCAGAGGGCAAATGGAAAAAAACTGTTCTAATTTCTTGGTATTTTCAAAAGAAATACATGGCATCATTTACTGCCACGCTCTGTGCTGCATGTCTGACTAAGAGTTTCAATTATTTCTGCTTTTCTTTGCCTAAACCTTTTAAATTTATTTATTCTCTGCTGTTATTTACTGAGACTGTTTTATCTAACTCTGTTAAGTGTTCTGGGACACAGATGGTATGAAATGCTCCACACATAATAAAGACTCATTGTCCAGGCAGCTCCCATGGCAGTTGATGGTAGAGATTACAGTACTGGGCCATAAATTGTATCAGTATTGTGTAAGCAGGATATTGTTGACACTTGATGTTCCCAATTAAAAAAAAATAAAAAAAAACCTTGTCAGTTTTTTGAGCAGCTTCCAATGATTTCTTCACATGAGAATCTAGGGAGCATATACAGACAGCTGACATCTCTCTGTTTGGTGTAACGCTGATTTCAGGCAAATTTTTCCTCTATAACTATCTGAGGAATACCTAGTTTAAGACAGTTTTTCTCTCTTGTTGACCTAACTATACATGTTCTTGCATTAAACTCCCTCTGATGACAAGAACTGGGTATTCAGAGCAGTATCTATAAGAAGGTGTGGATCAAAAGCCCACTGAAAACAATGGAAAACCAAGCCCCCATCCAATCAGACAGCAGAAAGGAGAACATTGCTAAAACAAGCTCATTGGAGAGAGCTTGAATTCTGGCAGAAAGCAAAACAAGCCCAAACAAATGTCAGCGCATTTAATATACAAGTAAGAAGAAGAATCACAGAATCACAGAATCACAGAATGTTAGGGATTGGAAGGGACCTCGAAAGATCATCTAGTCCAATCCCCCTGCCGGAGAAGGATTGCCTAGACCATATCACACAGGAACGCGTCCAGGCGGGTTTTGAATGTCTCCAGAGAAGGAGACTCCACAACCTCTCTGGGCAGCCTGTTCCAGTGTTTGGTCACCCTCACCGTAAAGAAGTTTTTCCTCATATTTATGTGGAACCTCCTGTGTTCCAGCTTGCACCCATTGCCCCTTGTCCTGTCAAGGGATGTCACTGAGAAGAGCCTGGCTCCATCCTCATGACACTTGCCCTTTACATATTTAAAAACATTAATGAGGTCACCCCTCAGTCTCCTCTTCTCCAAGCTAAAGAGACCCAGCTCCCTCAGCCTCTCCTCATAAGGGAGATGTTCCACCCTCTTAATCATCTTCATGGCTCTGCGCTGGACTCTCTCTAGCAGTTCCCTGTCCTTTTTGAACTGAGGGGCCCAGAACTGGACACAATATTCCAGATGCGGCCTCACCAGGGCAGAGTAGAGGGGGAGGAGAACCTCTCTTGACCTGCTAACCACACCCCTTCTAATACACCCCAGGATGCCATTGGCCTTTTTGGCCACAAGGGCACATTGCTGGCTCATGGTCATCCTGCTGTCCACTAGGACCCCCAGGTCCCTTTCCCCTACGCTGCTCTCCAACAGGTCTGTCCCCAACTTGTACTGGTACATGGGGTTGTTCTTGCCCAGATGCAGGACTCTACACTTGCCCTTGTAATATTTCATTAAATTTCTCCCCGCCCAACTCTCCAGCCTGTCTAGGTCTCTCTGAATGGCTGCGCAGCCTTACGGTGTGTCAGGCACTCCTCCCAGTTTGGTGTCATCAGCAAACTTGCTGACAGTGCACTCTATTCCCTCATCCAAGTCATTAATGAATATATTGAATAGTACTGGTCCCAGTACCGACCCTTGAGGGACTCCGCTAGACACAGGCCGCCAACTGGACTCTGTCCCATTGACCACCACTCTCTGGCTTCTTTCCTTCAGCCAGTTCACAATCCACCTCACTACCCGATCATCCAGACCACACTTCCTCAGTTTAGCTGCGAGGATGCTGTGGGAGACCGTGTCAAACGCTTTACTGAAATCGAGATAGACCACATCCACAGCTTTACCATCATCTATCCACCGGGTAACATCCTCATAAAAGGCTATCAAGTTGGTTAAGCATGACTTCCCCTTGGTGAAGCCATGCTGAGTGCCCCTAATGATCCCCCTATCCTTGATGTGCCTAGAGACAGCACCAAGAACAAGTTGTTCCATCACCTTTCTGGGGATGGAGGTGAGGCTGACCGGTCTATAGTTACCCGGGTCCTCCTTCTTGCCCTTTTTGAAGACTGGAGTGACATTCGCTTTCCTCCAGTCCTCAGGCACCTCTCCCGTTGCCCACGACTTAGCAAAGATGATGGAGAGTGGCCTAGCAATGACTTCTGCCAGCTCCCTCAGCACCCGTGAGTGCATCCCATCAGGGCCCATGGATTTATGGGTGTCCAGGTTGCTTAATTGGTCCCTGACCCAGCCCTCATCAACCAAGACAGATTCCTCCTCTATCCTGACTTCTTCTGGGGCCTCAGGGGTCCGTGGCTCCTCAGGACAGCCTCCAGCAGTATAGACAGAGGCAAAGAAGGCATTCAGTAACTCTGCCTTCTTTTTATCCTCTGTCTCCAGGGCCCCCACCTCATTCATCAGTGGGCCTACATTGCCTCTAGTGTTGGTTTTACCTGCAATGTATTTGAAGAAGCCCTTTCTGTTGTCCTTGACCTCTCTTGCAAGGTTTAATTCCAAGGAGGCCTTAGCTTTCCTAGTTGCCTCCCTACATCCTCTGACAACAGACTTATATTCCTCCCAAGTGGCCAGCCCCACCTTCCATGATCTGTACACGCTCTTCTTCCACTTGAGTTTGCCCAGCAGTTCCCTGTTTAACCATGCAGGTCTCCTGGTACCCTTTCTTGACTTCCTACCTGCTGGGATGCTCTGATCTTGAGCTCGGAAGAACCTGAGCCAGATGACCAATGACGTTTGAGAACATTGGCATATTGCACCAGAATCCACCTAAAATAATCACTCACAGTAACCCTGTGACAGAGAATGATGTCTGAGAAGCATAACTCAAGATCACTGAGCTGAACTGAACCCGAACCTGAGCCAAAACCAGAGCAAACCATTGTTTATCAAGAACAAAAGCTGAACCAGAACTGCTAGTGTGAAATCTTTGTAGAATTCTCTTGTGCCCTCCCCAGTGTCAGATGTCTGTGCCGGGGGCCCCGTACCCCAGAGCTTGCTCAGACAGCCCCAGAGTGGTGGGGGAGCAGCCTGCTCCTGAGCCATGCGAGGCTGGCTGTCCTGCATGACGCACACCTACTTGGCATGCTCACCGAGGCTCACAGGAGTATCGCCACTAACATACACGGTAGGAGAGACTTCCCGCAACACCTGCAGGTCTCACAACATGAGTTACACCGGGGGCGGGGGGCGGTCAGCTGGAGGCGACCTGCATGGATGGGACCCCCGAGTGCAATGCTCAGCAGGGGTGAAGGCTGTGCTTCTGCAGGCTGCTGTGAGGGATGGGTACTGCTCATGGTGCCAGTGTTACAATTGTTCTAGAAAGCTATCTTGTCTGGAAGGAAAGATATTGGCCATCTGCTTTTCTTCACCATAATGCTGCAGAAGGACACAGTCCCACAATGTCTTACAATGGCTTTGAGTGAAGCTTGCATAGGGATGAGAATTAAAATGTAAGTTCAAGTTTGGTGGGTCAGTTACGTGCTTGCACTCTGCTGGCCAGTACCTTTAGCTGTTTGCCTCTTTCTTCCCCTCTCAGAACAGCACATTTCTGCTATTTTAGATCTACCTTTTCAGTATCCTTGGGTTATAGCACTTCATGGCAGCAAGAAGGTATAATTTTAGCACATTTTAGTTTTTATGCCATGCTCTCTCGATCTGCCTCCTTACCTCCTTTCGTTCTTTTTCTCTTAAGCAGAAAGGCAACAGAAAGCAGGCACTGCAGAAAATGAATACTGCTCTCTGACAACAAAATCTAGAGCCAACTGTTGCAGTCAGTTTTAATTTGCATTCCCTGGTGAAACCCTGAAGCTTACTGGGACATGGAAACACACAGGCTAGAGCAATTTATGATCATGCACATAACTACTGATTTTTTACTTCTTTTTCCTTGCAATTGTTTAAAGGAAATGTTAGCAGAGATGCAGACTTCTGCCAAACCTATACAGCTTTTAGGATGTCCATGTGGAGGGTAATTTCTCAGTCCTGAGTGAGGAGAGGGGGCACCTTTTCCGTGCCCCAGCTGGAGAACAACAGAGATTTAGTTCCTGTTTGCCTAGAAACATCTAATCTCAGTCCTGAGTCCCTCCACACATAAATACATGAACCACTATGGGCAGTTTGCCTATTCTTGCCTGACTTTGGACACAGTTAGTTGACGTATTGCTAATTTGTGTTGATTATTGTTTTGTGTTTTGCAGCTTAGTATTGTTTCACTAGTTTCTTTATGTTTCATTGCAGGAGAGTGAGTTTGGTGACCCAAATACATCCCTTGCCAACTGACACCCGACATTACTGTAACTATTGGAATAGGTCATGATAAAAACATACAGTGAGTTGTAGCATTACAGCCATTGTAATGGCTTTAAAGGGCTTGGCATATTTTAATGATTGTATGCAAAGATACTCAGCAGCTAAAGCATCTGTTTTTGACAACAGAAATACTGGTTGAAACCTCCCTTTTCTTCAAAATTTATGACGTATTGTCTTTAAAACTAGCACCTTCTGCAAATGACAGAGGGAAAGTATGTTTGGGAGGGGGAACAGAGGGGAGGACAGGAAGGAGGAGGAAATAGGATTTGTCGCTGTGGATTAATAAGCCAGGAAAGGAATGTTTGGGCAGTAGTTCTTAACTGGAACCAGTATCAAATAGTCACTGTGAAAAGCTAATAAACATTTTAGCACTCACTGGTGAGGTGCTAATGAATTCGTATGTATGTTTTTGTGTCCATATGGGGGAAGCAATCAAAAACTAAATATTAGTTAGCTAATTAATACTGTCCTTAAGGAAAGATTTTGTTCCTCTTGGCTGTCTTATCAGTCAGCAAACATGTAGACCTACTTGTGTGTAAGTAAGTTCACAGTCTGATGGGCACAAGATACTTCAATAAAAAAAAGCAAAAATGAAAGGAAATCTAATTGTGTTCCATTCAACCCTATTTTTTAAAGAAATATATATATATTCTAAATCCACTAATGATTTTATGGCGCTTTTTAATGGAGTCAAGACAGCATTATAAGATGCAAAATACCTTGTGACTGAATTATTATCAGTCACAAGACTACAAAATATTAATGATTTCACAGAGTATCATAAAAAGACTCACAAATGTGTTCAGAACTTTCAATGTTGTGTGATTTCAGGTTTTTAATGAGGCAAGCTGTCATTTGGGTCAACAGATATTTAGACAATTCCTCTGCAGCCATAACATATCTACAAACACAAAACTGCAAACTTTTTTAAAGTTACAAATGCTTATCCATTTGCAAAGCAGATTACCTATTTAAGTGCTTAACTATGGATCTTTTTTCCTAACTTTAGATACTCAATTTTTAAAGTGTTTGTCAAAGTAACAGGTTATTGGTGTGTTACAGGAAGAAACTAAAATAGCATCCCAACGACTTGCTGTAAAAGTCTGGTGTTCTCTTCATTATATTCCAGCTTTCCTCAAACTTCAAATCTTTATCTTCTCTCCTTCCAGACTTGGCAGTGGAGACATTTGGCAAAGTTTTCTGTACAGTTCTTGGGACCAGGAATTTGGTATCTGAGAACCATCTTTCCATAGTCTTGCCAGCAGGGCTATTTTATTTCATGGCAGATACGGCTCATATGTAGAAAAATGTGTGAAAGTCTCTAACTGGAATTCTCTCTTAGTTGAGGACGTTGTTCTACAAATTGTTAAGATATTTGTCTAACTGTCTTCTACAACACTTTGCAATTCTTTTAACTTCTATATATTCAGTGATCTGTCTCTTCTGTTCTAAGGCTGCATAAAGAACTCTCTAGTTAGCATCAAATCTGGAAATCAGTTCACAGTGTGTACAGACATCAAGGCTGTCAAAACAGGAGATATTTTTAAAAGTCTGATCTTCCCAATTTGTTCTTCAAAACCAGTTTAAATACTTCTGAATGTATAATCTGAAGAACTTGTTCTCAGTGACTGTTCCCTATTGATGAAACCTTGAGTAGGAGAAAAAAAAAAGCCTATAATGCAGAAGAGTTCCCCAAGTGTAGTGACAGAGGAACATGTCAGCTGCACTGGTCTTGCAGGTCAGGTATTTAATTTGTGTTACTGACAACAACCAGTGCAAGACACTTCACTGAAAGGTATAAGAAATTCTACAATAAACAGTTCAGGAATATCCTGCCATGAAGAAAAGGACTTTTTCTACCTCAGGAAGCTTAGAACTCTGAAAGATACAAGTGTGTAAATACCTCCAGCATGGCTGGATTGTAAGCATTTGCTGTTAGAATTATGATGATGATGATGATTATTATTAAAGTTCTTCAGTCTTTGTTCACCCTTACTGGTTGTTTGGCCTCAGTGATACTTTATGACCAAGGAGTACCTTATACAGGCTAATAGTTTAAACAGAGCACTTTCTCAATACACAAGTTTGACTTTGCCACTGTTCAATTTACTAGTCCTTTAGCTTTCATGTTAGGTGAAATATGGCTGATGTGCTTTCCTAGACATCACTTGAAGCTCTGTACATTTTATCCAGCTGATCTTTTCAGAAGAGCTTTTTTCAAAGCTCTGTTCATTCTCATTGCCTCAATTGCATCTCAGCTTCAGAAACAAACACAGGACCTTATCTGTGGGGAAGCAGATTTTGCTACCCTTTAAGCACTTTCATACTGGGAAGCCTTTCATACAGAGATGAACTGGGATCCCTTTTTAGATTGCTCTGGGTCTTGGCCCATGTCCTTGTTCAAGCCTCAGCTAAAAGTGAATTTTTACAGTTCCTTGAAGTCATTAAGAATCGAAATTTAGAAGTGAAATGCTGACACCACCTTCCCCATTACAGCATTTAGCTGCTTCTGTCATGCTGCAATCAGCCCTGTATTGTAAGTGTCTGTGTTGTGAGCTTCTCTGAACTAAACATTTGTTAGCTTAAAATATCAATTCAATTGCAATCTATTATGCTCTGCTCAGAAAACCCATCTGGCTCCAAAGGCTGCTGCCACACAATGTGCCACTGCTGTGAAGCCAAAGGCCTGATTCTGCCCTTGCTTGCACCAAGGAATGGCACTGCAGTAGTTGAAAGTAAACCAGCCCAAAGCAGGTGTGGGGAATGAGTCAGCCAGGTGTATGGCTACATCATGCACTCTTTTCAACTTGTTTTCACAGTTTTGTTGCTACCCTCATTATTGAGGAAGTGAAATTCAAAGTCTGAAAAGAACCCCATCAAAACCAGAAAACACTTTTGGATTTTTTCTCAAGGAGATGATTGTAACCCCATTTCTATCCTGCTGAATCACCATTCAAGACACTTTCACACGTTTCTGAGACAGCTCTTTAAAACAAAACTGACTCCATAGGAGTGGAAAGTAAAATCATGCTTTTTAAAGGAAATGCCAAGAAAGAGATATAAAATATTCATCACCTAGAAGAATCACTTTTTATTGCAAACCATTTTAGTGTCTATTGTGCTTGCAGGTGAAAATACCTGATTAAAAACCTCTAGATGAGAGTCCTGGTCTCATGGTGTGCCTATGAGATCTGCTGGGACTACAGTGGGACTGAAGAAAAGATACGAGAAGCTGTTTTCATTTTACTGTTGCCTTGGACCCACGTTGCATGCTTTTTGCCTTCTGCTGAGCAAAACCAGCGAAGAGCCCAGTTACCTAGGAAAGCAGTTATGTTTTGTGCTATATATAGGTAATATGGATGAGAAGCTGCTATGAGCACCCAGAGAGTAAATGCTACCGTGCCACTTGGGGTCAGGATGAAGAAAATCACCAGAGCTCAATTTTTTATGGCTTTGAGGCATCTTACTTATTAAGCTTCATTACCAAGAGTGACTAACCTAGGAGTTCTAAATGAGCTCTGAATGCCTTTCTGTGGCATGCGAGACCTGGGAAAGATACGATTTAACTAGATGGTGCACAAACAGCTCTTTCCTATCTATCCACCTTTCCAGTGATAATGAACTACTCAATACATTTTTCCACAGAGCAGGAAGCAGAATATGGGAGCACCAAAGGCACTCGTTAAAACCTGAAAACAGCCTGAAGTTGCATAAGCTTTCCGAGGGCTTTGATGCAGGGGTGGCAGCAGATGGCTGAAGGAGGGGTACACCCTGTCGTTTGCTTGCCCCTGTGACAGGGACGACAGCATGGCTCACGAAGCAGCCCCTCAGCTACTGCAGATTTTAGCACAGCATAAGTGGAGATGGGGGTTAGTTTATTTAATTTCACAGAGTGAAAACTGCAGTGAATCAGGAGTTTTTTTGTGAGTCATTCTGTTGTCCCCACCGTCTGGGACACGGCAGCAGCCTTGCTCAGAGCGATACAGCAGCTGGTAGAAGGGGCTTGCTGCTGCTGATCTCTGCTACATGAGCCCCGAAAGCCCCCAGTGCCCAGGACCTGCAGGATGCTCCCTGGCCACTCTCTGACCCTGCCACAGGGTTGCTGGGTCCTCCCCGTGACACTGAGTGGGTGCTCCAGGATGGTGCCGCTGCCAGAGCTCCTGCAAAACCCTGTGACAGTCCCAGATGGCTGATGGAGGGTGACAGGGAGGACTATTTGTGGCTGTGCCAGGAAAGCCACACCGAGAGAGTATTCAGTTCACGCTTTTGACTCAATTATGTGAGAATGGAAGAATTCCTCTGCACCTTGACATGTCCACAGGGTGGGAAAGAGCATGCAGATGCAGTGCCTGTTAAATGTAATGGACTGGGATCAACAGTGATTCAGTAGCCTCATATCATGAGATTCTGCCTGCCCAGGCTATTTAACTCACGAGAGTACACTGGCCACCCATGCACAAACGATATGCTAAATGCCCCAATCAAAACTAAAACCAGAAATTCTCTTTTCAGCTGTAACAGAAAAGCCATTAATGATTTGTTTTTAAACTATATTCATTATATATAGAGAACAGAATATAGTTTACCACTTTATTAACTGATACACTATGAGAAATAACACCCACAGGGACAAAAAAAACAGAATGTGAAATTTATTTTCATTATAATTTAGTTAGGGAAACGAAAAACTAATAAAATACATTTAATAGGTTTGTCTCCCCATTAGGTTAGGTAGGATGTCAAGCCTAACACAAAAGAGAGCTATTTAATACCTTTTTGTAAAACAATGGTCCTGTAAATCCCAGTCCAGTGAGCAGTCTTTATTCATGAAAGCAGTTCCACTGACTCCAATGAGAAGGTGCCAACAGGGGTGACCCTCCTATTCCTATGCCAGACTGGACCTTTTGTTTGAGTCTCGTTGTAGCACTGGCTATTCATTGATACTTGCAAAACTCTGAGCACAAAGCAAGAATGCAATGGGTTTTGTTTATATTTGCAGTTCGATACTCACCTAGTGATGGCACAACAGAAAAATACTAATAACTTATAAAATAACTTATAGATACTAATTTCCACAGGTGATTTCATCATCTGTAGTATATCCTCTATAGAACTAAACTTGAACTTCATGCAAGACACATTTTAAAACATGCAGTCCCACTTTGACCCGCAACTTCCAGCCAAAACCACTCTCAACAGAAAGGATTACTTTTCTGGTAAATTTTGTGAAAAAAATTAATTTTGCAGATAGGTCAAAAGGTGCAAGATGAATAAGGGAAGGGATATATCATGCAAAGATATATCTTTGCATAACAAAGAAAATGGCTGAGAAAATTCAAATCTATGTATTTGGAGTAAAGCTGGACATGTACATTGGCTCCCTGACTGAAGCTTTAAAGGCCACTGCATGATGAAGAATTCTCATTAATTCTTATCCTTGCAGTACTGTGCAGTCTTTGCGTAAGACACAATCACGACTGAAATTTCTCACTGCTATATAAGACACAAGAAATCTTTTTTCTGTGCCAAGCATGCATCACTTTTTTCCCACCCCTGAACAAAAGTACCTGTCATAGAAAACATAGTAACCCAAAACGAAACTAGGAATTTGTTTTTTGGCAAATGTGCTTTTAGCACAACAAAAAGGGAGCAGAAACCACTAACTTTCTGACATTCCCCAACAGATAAAATTCAGTGTGTAGGCAATATATCACGCTCACAGAAACTAAATGCACTACTTTGTGTCTCAGGCTGTCTTTACCACTACCACATTAGCAGCTTTGTGGAACCACTATTAAATTTAAAAACCTGTAGATAACCTGAAAGTAATTTTGGGTTTTTTTTGGTTTTTTTGCCATTCCTCTCAACAGTAAGGAATTTCTCTTCACAGTACCTCCAGGCTCATAATGATCTTAAAGCCTGGACCCCACAGAGGGGAGCAGCTGATGTGCTGGAGGGCAGGGCTGCCCTGCAGAGAGATCTCAGCAGGCTGAGAGGAGCCACAAAAAGATTTACAAAGACAAAGGAAAACTCTTGCATGTCCATATTGTTTTGGGCAGGAAAGATTTTGACGAACTGGAGCGAGACCAGTGGAGGCCAGAGAGAAGGTTAGGGGCTGGAGCACATGGCATATGAGCTGGGTTTGTGTAGCTGGAGAGAGGGCTGGTAGAGTGGGGTGTGAAGCAAGGGGAGAGATCTAATTGCCATTTTCTCCTCCCTAAAGGCGAATTATAGAGAAAACTCAGATAAGCTTTTCTTAGAGGTGCACAGCAAAAGGACAAGAAGCAACAGTCACAAATTGCAGCAAGAGAAGTTCTGATTTGCTGTAAGAAAAGCAATTTTCACCAGGGTGGTGAGCACTGGTACAGTTCACCCAGAGAGGCTGTGGGATCTCCATCCACAGAAGTACACAAAACTGAAAGAGACATGGCCCTGAGGAACCTGATCTATCTTTGAACATGGCCCTGCTTCAAGGAGAGTTTGGACTAGATGATCTCCTGAAGACTCTCCAACCTAACTTATTCTTTGTTTCTGTGACAAGTTAAGAAATGATATCTCTCAAGCTGTATGAGTTGGAAATGCCACCCACAGGTGAGATTATCAGCTTGGTACTGCAATAAGCTGCATCAAAAAGCCTTGAGAAACCAATCTTGAAATTATATTCATATGCAAACAGAAGTTTATAAAAACACTTACAAATCTTTCCTTTCAGACTGGTGTAATACTTTTAAGGTATTACAAAATATGTGCAGAAAGTTGGGCTCACATATGTAAATATAAGACAAGATTTTTCAAAATTTAGTGAAGGAGGCACCAACCTAATATCTTTGGTGATCAGCTGATTTATTGAGGCCTTTCAATAGGATTTTGAAGCTTAACTGGAGACATTTGTATCTGCAAATGTAGCTAGAATATCTAACGTGGCCAGAAGAAAGAGACAAAAAGAGTAGCAGTAAAATGTATACTAAATCTTCCTAATACTGTTTTTAATTACTTTTTTTCTATTAAAATGACATATGCAGATTTTAAAATGACATACCAGATGTTGGTATGTTATGAAGCCTTCCTGCCATTCATTCAGAATGACCTGCATAGTATATTCATTTTTCTTGTGATCTAATGAGTGGCAAAAAATGGGCAATGAGTGGCCAAGCTCCACAATGTTATTTTTTGCATCATGTCACAAACTCATACTGATATGTCTATAAATTGCTATGTGGTCCTGTGGTCTTTCTATGACTGGTTAATAGGAACTAACCAAGGATAAAGATACCAGCACAAACTCAGTAAAAAAGAGAAACAACAGAACATATTATTTGGGAAAAAGTGTTGGAGGCAGTTCTACTCTTGTTCCTGATGTTGCTAGATGAATTAGGTTTTTTTACTGCATTTAAATAGAAAGAAGAAAAACACTCGCTAATCTCTTCTCTGGCTGACTTTCAGAGTTTGCGGTCCTGTACACTGGGTTTGTTATGGATGTGCTAAGAAACAACACCATCACTCTGCCAACTCCTTATCTTCCTGACAGTACCTGCCACATTACATACATTGCCTCTTTTACATTTACAAGTTGTATTGACGTATCATACCTATAGACAGATGAATGGACAGGGACAGGATGTCTGGAAGTGCAGGAAATAAAGTCATGGGTGCAGGATATCAAGCACTATAAGGTTACAAAAAGAACTATAAGGTTACAGAAAACATCATGGACTCGTAATCACTCCCTGGACATAGGTACTGAAAGGGAGCTGGTATTCAGAAAAGATGGAAATAATGGTAAAAGTGGTGTGTGTGAATGCAGGGACAGACTGATGTTTCAGAAGGGGATCCCTGAAAAAACAGATTCTGTTTGCATACAAAATTACTTTGGGGAAAGATAGTGGGTAGTTGTTAAGAGTCTGCTGTAGAATTCCAGAGTTAAATTTGGATATGGATAGAGATGTTCAAACCGTTATTACAGAGAGAAATTCTGCAGAGAATTGTCTCATTATGGTAGACTCTGATTTCTCAGATATAGACTGGAGAACAAACGCTACTGAAGAAGCCCAGATATTTTGGAGTGTGACAACTGACATTTTCTGACAGAAAGCAGAGAGGCTTCTTTCTAAACTTAGCTACAGAAAGGATTGAGGTTGTTACAGGACAACTAACTGTAAAAAATAGCATTGGATCACATGAATGTTGATTTAATTTAAATAAAATGGAGTGATAAACAAAAATAGATCTGTTAGTAAGTCTGTCTATCAGAATTTTAAAGAAATGAGTGAAGGCAGCAGAAGTTAATTGTTTAGGGACTTCTCTGTGCAGGAGACTTGCATTTTCTTTAAGGCAAAACACGGAAGAATTTCTGGAGCTTTTAAACCCTGAAAAGCAAAAAACTTGTGGAAAAAGCCTCAAAACCTAGCTGTATGCAAACCCACCTCAAAAATGGTGCCTAGATGGAAATGGAAAAAGGATGATCAGCAATAAAGGCTGTGCCTTATAGGTCAATTTTCAATAAGGGCTCTTGAAACGAGGGCTCAAAGACAGCGCCAGCTGACAGGAAATGAGAACAGAAAGGAAATCTGCATTACTGTAGATGGAAGCAAAACTTGAAGCTCCTTGTTTTCATCCAGTGCAACGAGAAAACCTGTTTCAGCACTCAGAAAAAAGCTGGTGTATGAAATCCTGCTGCTGGTGAGAAGCATCTTAAGTAAGTCCCTCCACTCAAAACTGGTGTCATGTGACTGGAAAAGAGGCAATCTGGTGCATTTCACAAGTACCGGGCTAAAACAGGTCTACAACGTAGGCTTCAATACAATAAAAAGCTTTAGAGCAGCTTTTAAAGCAAAAACTAATTGAAATTGAAGGTAAACATAAAAGAAGATGAAAAAATATCAGATATCTGCAAAAAAGCAGATCGTAAGAGAGCCACAGTCTAGGCTAACTTGATATCTTTCTTTTATAAGCCCTTTCTCAACAAAAAAAAATGTGGCAGATCTAATCTATCAGAACTTCTTTGGCAGAATGGAGATTAGCATGCTAATGGGAAAGTACTGGTGAAGCTTGAGAAGATGGGGATTAGAAGATAGCTAAGGCAAGTAAAGGAACCAGTTAAAGAAAGATACTGCAGGATTATGTTGAAATGCTATTGAAAAACTCTTGGGCTGGAGCAGGATTACTATTACTTTTTTTCAGTGCTGATTACCCTTGGAATCAATCTTGTCTGAATATTTCTCTTAATGACCTTAGTTTTAACAAGTAATATACCAATAAGGCTTTGGGAGACATTCTCAATGCAGAAAAGAAGAGTGAAATACAGAAAAATCAGCAGTACCTTGCAGGCTGGAAAAGTAGAAATGAGATGAAATTTCATTACGTGCATTTAATTGCTAATAATTTTTTTTAATGTAATTGAAGCCTCATCAGAGTGTCATGACACCAGAAGAGCCTGTTTGTTTTAAAGGATCATGAAATAACTAGGATTAACCAGTGCAATGCCTGAGTCAACATGGAATTAAAATCCTAGAGCACACCTAGTGAGATATTGCCATGAGAAATATGAGAGCTCTGGAGAAATGTAATCTGGAGTACTCTGCACAGTCTTGGTCATCCATATTCACCAAAGATTAATTCAGACTGGAACTGATGAAGGGAAAGTCTATGAAGATAATCAAGAGAATGTAGAGCCTCTCATGAGATGAGAGAATGAGCCGCAGAAGGAATGATTCTTACTTTCCCATCGAAGTGTTTCTAATTTCCTAATCCCATCTGTCTATCACAATAGTCCCACCAGGCAGAGGAGAGCAGTGCAATGCCTTGTCTGGGAGGATGCATATTTGGACTGGCTGGTGGCTGGTGCCTAACAAAAAGAATAATGGTTGAAGTTCACCTGCTTTTCCCTTTAGTGGAGGCTCTCGTTTGTCTTTCTTTCCTCTGACCTGGCTGCTTTTTTCACAACATTTAAAGAAACATAATTATCTTTGAGATGTTGGCAGTTCTTTCATATTTGATTGAAAGAGTGCAATGGATCAGAAGTTCTTAAAAGTCAAGACTGAAGAAGAGAAATGGACTATATAATCACATGAACCTCATTTCCTTAGGGAACAAGTGTAAAAACAGCGATGGCACAAGAATAAATAGGGACAGACTGCTGATGAAATTAAAAAGGCAGGACAGCAGCAGCAGGTCTCTATCAATCAGAGAATGAAACTTCCAACTGGTATATTAGATACAAAGGGTATAACTAGTTTTAAGATTGTAATCAGGTTACAAAATGGATTATATGACATGATCGCCTTCAGGAAGTCCTCTCCTGTCCTATCAGAAACAAGGCTGTGCTAATATGATGGCTCTATCCTAATGAGTGCAAGATAACATTTTAAGATTTGCAAACAGGCCTACAGATCAGTTTAAAAGTCATTTGCAGAAGACACATTTACTCCATAGTATATCATATTTGTTCATCCTTGTCACTGAAAATCTGTTTTGCCAAGTTGCAGGCAGAATCTGTGACTATTGCTTGCTCTGCTTTCCTTTCTTTCTGGAAAGGCTGGGCGCTGGACTGCAGTGGTGCAGAGCCTTGACAGCACAGAGAAAAGCAGTGGCAGCTTGCCCAGAACTCAAGTGCTGCACCTTATTTCCATAAAAATACATTGAATTGTGTAAGACTTTACATCAGATTTTTTTTTTTTTAATTTAAAGAGCACTGCAAATGTAGGCAGCACTTTACAGAGCAGTTCAAAATTGCCGTGAAGGTCACAAAAAAAGAAAAGCCATGTAAAAGCATAGTGTTGTCCTCACAAAAAACCTGTAAAGACTTAAATGAATTTCAGTTTATTGTGCTGATATGAAAAGAGTTTGAATTCTTGATGCATGAGGATGAGCTTTTCCAGAGGATTTTTTAATGAACTAGCTAACACATAATTTCCTTCTGCCAGATAAAGCTAGGACCTATCAGCCATGTCATAAACAGCTAGCAAGTCTCTGAACTTCTTGTTCAGCTCAGGCAGGAACAGCAATTTGTTTGGAGTAGAAGGACTGGAGAGTGATGCTTGGTGGCACTGTGAACTTTTGTACACTGGCTGCGGTGTCAGCATATGAACAGTGTAGGAGTTTCCAACAGAGCTGGTAGAAAATGGGAAAGTGTTTGGCCAGGGAGATTTCATAGAAATGCAGTTTCAGCAGAATCCAGCAGCTCCATGGGAGTATTGTGACTTCAGTGAAACTTGATGAATTTATAAATTATTCTGAACTTGTCATTTTGCTTCTGCACTACCGTCAGTCTATATCAAGAACTGCAGCTTTGTATGATATAAACTTTGATTAGACTTTGATTAAACTTTGATAGAGACTTTGATTATATGGAGAAGCCAGAACAAACCCCCCAGGGGCTGATGAAGAAAAAAATATCAGGTGCTAACTAGCCAGCATAATATGCAGGAAACTGGAATGAGAAGCTAATCTATAATTTAACCAATGTGTTAATTAATACAGCATAAATAATGAAATCTTTGGTAAATCCAGGGAGTAATCTTGTCTATCTGCTCACCTAGGAGCAGCTAGAACACCATGCCCTTGAGTAAGACAACAGTAACTGTATGCTAACAGATAGGAGTCTCTTTCCAATCAGATGATCAGCAGGATTTTTTGCTTGCTGGTTTTTACTAATTTTAAGACAGGAAGTCTTTCTGAAATCATATTGCATAGTGGGAAAATTGAAGGAAGTAAAAGGAGAGTGCCAAGGGATGACTGCCGGTCTGCGGGCATGATTCCAAAATGAGATGCCACA
Source organism: Nyctibius grandis (assembly GCF_013368605.1). NCBI lineage: Eukaryota > Metazoa > Chordata > Aves > Nyctibiiformes > Nyctibiidae > Nyctibius > Nyctibius grandis. The sequence continues at coordinate 69,389,978 of NC_090660.1, read as the reverse complement.
GAAAGGGACAGCCCTGACCTTCCCTACCCACCCTGACGCTGTGTCCCCCCTGCCTCCCCAGGGATGGCACTACCAGTTGTGTGACACCCGCCTGCCCCCGGGAGTCCAACTGGATTCCACTGACACTCAACCAAATTAGCAATGGGGAAAATAAAAGTGTCAGAGGGACCCAGTGTGCAGCCACAGGAATGCCAGTGATGTGACGGGAACATGCAGCTTGGGTGAGGTGCCAGCAGGACTTTCCATGATTACATCAAAGATTTTCACAGGCAGCCTGCAGGTAGGTTGGCTTCGAGTAACTGTGGAAAACCCCCCCTGAACCAATTTGCCAGTCCAGGTCACTTTGTCAGTCCTAAGACCTGTCAAGCCAGCAGAGCAAATGTAGTGAGATGTGGCTATTATGCTGGATGTCCAGAGACCCAACCAAGGAAGAGTCTTGTAGGCTTCAGACTGACCTTACTGTGTTAGCAAATCTGCCTAATGCTTAGTCTATGGCAGTTTGTTGTGGAAGTGTTTGTTTTTACAGCAAAGACTGTGAAACTACTGCTTATTTACTAAATGGCTTGAAGGGTGGAGGCATTTTTAAGGGAATTACTTGCAGCCTTCTGAATTTATTGGAGTAATCCAAAAACTTTCAACTCTGGTATTTCGGTTCCCTGTGACTCGGAGGTAGATCCAGTGTAGGACCTGGTTGCCTAGCCCTGAGAGCGGAACTGAAAACATGGGACAAAGGGCCCAGGTCCACAAGGAGTTTCAGGCGATTGGTGTATGGAGGCTGGCACTGAGATCCATTAGCCCACCCTGGCCTCCAGGCTGTTGCTGTTAGACTGTTTCTGGTAGCTGAACTAGCTCACCTGCAAATGCTTCAGACAGTTCTGTCCACATATACGCCCTTATGCAAACAGATGGATGCAGGAGGACCATCAGTTGTTTCAGTGGACTTTCTGCCATTGCTCTCCCCACATGCAGAGCTGCCCCATTCCTCATACAGTTGCCACCTAGAACAGGACTAGTGAAGCTAGTGACTCCCACCATGAGGTGGCTTAGGACATGACTTTTCTACAGAGTAACTAAGAGAGAGGAGAATAAAACAAACAAAAGCAATGCAGTTTGGAGGTTCACCTGGCTCAGCAGAGAAGTTGCTGTGGAAGTTCTGTGCTTAGAGCACACAAAGAGAAAGGAAGGGAAACAGATTCCCATGAGGAAAAGATTGAGGAATTATTTATTTTCGAGGCACAGCTGTCTTCTAGAGAGTAGATATTTCTTCAAACTCAAAGGAACCACCAGAGTGGAAAAGGTGGAGGTAACAGGGGATTTAGCACGGATCCAGCTTAGTCCAGCATCATACCAAATTTGTTTGTCTTCTTGAGGAAATAGCACTGAGAAATAATCAGCTTCCCCCATAAGCTGTTTCACTCCTTCCACTCTGGGAGGGACCTGGCTGCTGGTTGTAGGCAGAATAAGAAAGACCGTTGCTCTAACTGTGCCAGTTTTGATGAAATCTTAAAGAAGAATCAGATGTTTAGATAATAATTTAGATACTGTTTTATCAATACTCAGATTTCTCTGGGTGCCAATGCAGAAGAGAGATGCCAGGCCATGATGACTGTCCTTGGCCTCCCGCATAACCAATGTTCTGCTCCAGCAGTCACGATACAGTTGTACACAATCCTTGCTAGAAGTTTATATTGCAGTTTTTTAATTCATGCTTGGGGGGCTCAGGCAAGTGCTAAAGGATCATTGTGGTGCATCCTCTGGGCTTTTGAAGTGGCCCTCACTGCACTGTATGGAAGACTGAGAGGGAAGGTTCTGCACACATTGTGCAATATTTTTCCTGATCTTCATAAGGACATATGTACATGCCTGTATGTATTTCTTACCTTGATTAGCAGGGTTTAAGGACTGAAATAAGAAATAATCCACACCGAGACAACACCCATTACAAAACAGGGAATCTTCAATCACACTGACAGCATTCTGCTGTTGGGGATGATGCTATTTTGGTGCATTTGCAATGGAAAATATACATTTTAATAAATAAAATATTTTACAGTTTTTCTTGCAGTCATTAATGGCTTGATATTAGAAATACCCTGCTTATAGACCAAGACATTTCCAGTATCATTAATTTCCCATGCCAAATTTGTGGTTTGTGATGGAAGTATACTTTTAAGAACATGGACCAGTGATGGCACTTATCAGTTGTCATGATAACTTTGTCCTGGGGGACAGAGAACTAAAAGAACAATAATAAAAACCCAGCAGCATTCTCTAAACAAAGAAAATCAATCAAACACTCTGTTTATTGATCCATGTTAGAAATCTCTGTAACAAGCTCAGTGAGTGGACAGCTAGCTGAAGCATATACCTTATGGCTAGGCCTTTTAAAACATGCAGTTATAGCATGATACCACTGGGAGAAATTATACTCTCCTTATGCAGCCTCACAGCAAATCTACCATCCTATAGTGCAACACATTACCCTTAACATTTCTTTAAAAAAGGAGAGAGAACAGAAAAAGGATTTTCACAGCTTTCATCAGGAGAATATAATGGTACTACAGTTTAAGCAAATGCTACAACCTTGTTTAAATTTCTTAGTTTTTTTTTTAATGGAGCCTTTTCTCCTTGGAAGATGGAAGAAAATGGGGGAAGAGAGGATAAGTAAATATTTTCAGCCTTCTCAGCTGAAATCCATAGTTATAGTTCTATTCTTTTCTGGTTTCTGATACATAGATTTCACAGAGCTGATTGCAGGCTTCAGGAACCATCTTTGCCTTTCAAATTGAAGCATTTCAGGTTTTCTCTAATTAACAACCATTTGCAGAGTACATCACAGGCTTAGTGCCTACTCACCAGCCAGGTTTCTCATAGACAGATCTGTTATTGCACTAAAATGAGGGCGAGAGGCCTTCTGTATTAATAGTTTATGAAGACAGCTAAATTACAGCTGACCATACAGTATTCTGGCTATGTTCTTCTCCTAAGCCTCTCACTGGAGTCTCTTTTTCTGGGTGGACAAAGCTTCTTGAAGTGATAATACCTTCTCCTGGATTATAATAGTTTGGACCGGTTGGTGTGGGGCAGCATCATTTTCAGAAATAGCTGCAGGAAGTGCTCAGGCAACCTTCCTTGTACAGAGCACCAACTTATTAAAATAGAAACTTTATCCTTCTTTTCCCCTTAAGGTGACAGAGTTTTAGATCTAAAGAAACAAAACCAAAAAACACAGGAAGGAGAACAGCTGTTATTAGATGTCAGTTCAAAGGGAAGATAAATGAAAAGCCTCTGATTTATCCACAGGAAACTGCCCAGGATCAAGGTCTTCACAGTTACCCACTTTGTTCCCAGTCCTTTTTCACTCGATCAGTCTCACTGCATGTTACTCATAAGAAGACAACTAGACACACAGCTTCTCTGAGCAAGGTGCTGTCACAGTTTTATCTTGTACAGTGGCAAGCACATGAGTTGTCTCTTAAAAACAAAGGGCAAAACCGCTGCATTTCCTTCCTCCCTCTGCCCCTTTGCTCCTTCTCCCCTCCTCCCTTCACTCCTCGCTGCCTCATGACATTTGTGTCACCTTCTGGATCCCAAGTTCTCATTCACCTCATTCCCTTGCCAATAATTTCTACCCAGGTGCAGCAATAAAGCAAAACGAAGGTGCAATACGAAAGGAAAGCTGTCAGGTAACCAAAAGTAGCATCAAAAAAGCAGTAGAGGAGGAGATAGATACTCTTATATCTGTATTGCTGACTGACAACCCCTATGGCAGGACATATGCATGCATTCACCATTTTAAAGAAGAAATCACTCTTGCTGAAAGCATCGATCTTAAAAGGAAACCCAGATCTTGAAGGAATGAGTATTGTTGTAATTCTCAGAAGCTGACTTGTATTATTTCAGATAAACATGGCTGAGAACTGACGGACATGTATTCCATAGACACTGACATTTTCTTCAGAGAATAGCTGTTTTCTGCTGTGTTGTTTTCTGTTTTGGATAATACCATATGAACTTCATTACTGCGGTTTGGAAGGTTTTGAACATTCACAGAGATAAGCATAGGAAGAAGAGCAATAGTTTGATTGATGCAATTTTCACATTGGCCCAGTGGATAATCAGAAGAGCTCTTCTATTACAAGGACATGCAGAAAGCAAAACATTATAAATCCTACCCACAACACAGGGCCAATAAGAAAGGCCTAAAAAAATTCCAACAACACACACTTTCTTGACAGAGTCACTGTTAACAGCTTAATAGCAGCTAGCAGGCAAGATCTGCTCTTATGCCAGGAGTACTAGGCACACAGCAGTTTGAAAGAAGGATAAATATGTATGTATAGAAATTACATCCTCCTAAAATGATAAAAAACAAATAGATTAAATGAACCCCTACCTTGGAGAGCCTGGAGTGTACGAGTCTGTACAACAATACAGAGCTGCAGGACCAGCTGTGGTGCACTCTCCAGAAACGTGGCTAGCAAATGCAGCATACTCACATCTGCATACTCATACACCATTTTCCAATAAAACCGCCATCTGTCATTCTCTCCACTCCGTCGACTCCGGATACCCAAGTATATCGTGTGGAAATACCTAGAAATAAAAGAGGGAGGTTATAGAAATGCAGAACGATATTTTACAGGTGACGCATCTGCTTCAAAATAACATTTTTTTCAACGCACTTCTAAATAATGAACATTTATTTAAAAGGATTATCGTATTGCAATTTATAACAGTGGATATGATAAGAGTAAACTAAACTGAAGACAAGACTGGCCTTCAAAAAACAATTAAAAAAGCTGAGCATTGTCTTATTTGTTAAATAGTGTTCCTTTCAAGGACCCGGTTTTCTGAACTGAAATATAAAGGGGATGTATTGATTATACGGCCTCCCTCAGCGTTTTTTCAAATAATGGGGGGAAAAAAACACTGATTCTGCAATGACCTCTACTCAGAACCTGCAAAGAACTGATGTCCTTTCTGTGTGGCTCTATGTGGACTTGGAAGACCATCTGCACTGCAAGCCTGGTGTGGTCTTAGCCTGGGGCCCTGCTATGGCTGAGCTCATTGTCCTGGTTTTCACCCATTTAATGCATCGAATATCTTATTTCAGATACTGCCAAATACATAGTGCTTTTTCTCATAGTTTGATTATTTTAGGAGGAGAGAAGATGTAGCTGTGAGTTCCTGTTTTAGGAGGAGTGAAGATCTGTCTGTGGGTTCCCTTGGTGATTAGAAGTGACTCACTACGATAGCTCCCATGCAGCTGCAGCAGTAAGAAGAAGCAGGAGCCAGGAGCCCAACAGGCTGCTGCTGCTGGCAGTAGTAACCAGGAGATGAGAGAAGTAGTGGTTAGAAAGCATGTGTCAGCTCTGGTGGCCTGTGCAAGCAGGGGGAAAAACACTTGGCAACCAGCCAGTTAAACAGGTATCAGCAGGTGCAAAAGCAATGAGTGGTTTTAGAAATCAAGGGATGTCTTCTGATGGCCAAGCCACCCGGCTGCTGTGATACTTTTCATGACCCTTGCAGAGCTTGCAGCAGTCTCCCGTGACACACCTGTGTCACAGCACAGCAACCACTCTGCGTGGACTTTGATCTGCTCTGTTATTCTGATCTCGTCTCTGTTATTCTGTGTCAGAAAGTCTAGGCTCCCACGTTGCTCCTACAATTTTAGTTTATATCTAATTAAGGCTGGCTGAAAAAAAAGCCTCTCTTAATGAAAAATTCTGAAGATTAAGATATTGTCTTCCATCAGGGTGTCTTGTATCCTACCCAAGTGCCCTGTTGGGCTGCTAACTGACACGGATCTCTGTTTCTCTTTTTCTTGCTGTATCTTGCACATCCTGGTCCTGAAAGCATTTCCTCATGATCTTTTTAATATGTTTTCACAGCACTGTTTTTTTTTAGTGAGATTATATTTTTTAATAAGAAAAAATTTAATAAATCTTAACTACTTCCAGTATGAGTTGTTTTAATTGGTTAAGAGAAAACATTTCAGTTTTTCTCCTCCTTTTCACAAGTCCTTATCTTAAAACCCTTTTCATAACTGGTGAATTGTGGGACGACTTTATTACAGGCTGCATGCAACCTTTCATCCCTCTTCTGTTCAGTTGTAACTCCGGCGGTATCTTCTGCTGATGAGAAGATTTTTGGCCTTTGACTGTCAGAACAGCCCAGGACTCTGTTTCCCCCTCAAAGAATGACCGCTGTGCTTGTACCCAATGTACGCTTGTACCCAATGCACACGCCACTGCAGAGCAGCAGCTTTACTCAGGAATATGCATCAAACAAAACCGGGGAGTAGCACAGAGAAACAGCTGAGAGGCCAGATCTGAGCCTGCAGCATTTCTCTTGACAATGCACATCATAGCAATATAAAAGGAAAACACATTAAATTAACATTTAAATTAAAATCACACCGGGTGGCTTTGAATTTTATCAAAGTCCCATGTGGGAGTGAAGCAGCAATGAACCACTCAGAGACTGAGACCACAGAGGTACAGTAAATAAGACACCATCCCTACCTCTCACGCAAAACACTGAGCAAGTCTAGATGGGTTAGAGTATGACGGGATAACAGGGGATCTCTGGTGTCCTCAGGGTTAGGTAAAGTGAAATGGCCTGCTGCCCAGATCTGAAAGAAGCCACTGAGCTGCAAAAGCATCTTTTGCTGTGCAGTTCTTCTAATGGGGTCTGTTGGACCTCCAGGTTCTCAGTCACAATCAGTTTAATTGTTCCTAGACCTCTCATTAGTGTCCTGCAGCACAATAGGGACAGGTTAGACTTGGATTTCCTTGTGCAGTTTGTTTTTTGGGTGGGGTTTGTTTGGCCTGCCTCACACGTCGTCCCAAGGGGCACACCTGGGAACACTGCACATAGCAGGGTAGACAGCATCTTCAGCATCCTTCTTTTGAGATATCACTAACCCTTGCTATAAATACCTAAAGTAGCTTTGACTGCTGAGGGTTGTGCCAGGACACTCTAGCTCTGCCAGTGGAGCCATCTGCAAATTCAGTTCTACAGCATTTGTGCAAAAAAATACTTTTCCTACTATGAAAATGACATGGTGTGCCAGGCAACGTCCCCTAGGGTTCTTTACCTGCTCTGCAGAGTGGTTGTGCATGGCAAATACGTTGTGATTAATGAACCCTTATGGAAATATTTCCTCTCCCATTGCACTTTACCGTGAAACACTGGCAGTGAGTTATTGGGGACTGGGGAATCATTGCTCTTTGTCTACTCAGCTCTCTACAATTTAGACACAAGAAGCAGAGGAGGAAGATACTTTCTCTTTTTACACACTGGGGACCAAATTTCAGCCTAGGGTGGTATTTTTTTCTGTCCTATCAATTTTGGCCAAATTAATTGCAGGCTGAAATGAGCATTTACACACATAATTACTGTCATTGATTTATTGGCACAATCAGGTGATTAGACAGCTAAACATCCTCATTTGCATCCACAATTAATTGCACCAGCAATTGACACTAGGTGTGCAAATTAGCTGTTATTAAAATAAAAAGATGGTCTTATAAAATGCTTCATGTATCAAAAACACTTTTTTTCCCATAGTGAAATAAAAAAAAAAATTAGGAGAAAGTGCTTTTCTTCTTGTGGTTTCCAAATATAGCTTAATACTGCAGAAATGACACATCCCATTTTATGTATATGCATTATGTAATTGCACCTTAGTAGACACCCTCACTGGAGTCCTATTGTCAGCAAATGCTATACAGGCACATTCGGAGGTAGTTCCTGCCCTGAAGAGTTTTCATATTTCGGTCTTCTGGTATCGTTTTGGTGGAAAGTCATATTTTTTGGTGAGCCCACGTTGTGGCTGTTATATACAGCTATTCCAGAAAGATACAGGAAGAAGTAATAACAGCTCTGCATTGGAAAATATCTTAGATTCATTGTAGGGTAAACTGATGCCAATGAACCTGAAAGAGCAGATGGAAATGTTATTATTTTGGTTGTGATTACTTCTAGAGGCCTCAGCTACAGTCTTGTGCAGGTGCTGTACAAATATACAAAAACTGCCTATCCATTTCCCCAAAAAGCATTTAATTGACATGAAAAGAAATTACAAGGAGTGAAGAAGTGAGAGTTAGAGCACTAGAGAAAGAAGGTAAAAAAGGAGGAATGGGAAGTATGATAACAATACTGCCATCTAGTAAAGTAACTACTTCATCTAGTAAATCAAGATAGTCCATTAAAGTTTCTGCTTTCACTAGAAAAGTAAAAAACAATTTCATAGCTCTCATGTTTGTGGAGAAAAGCTTAGAAGTAACTGAGTTTCCTAAAGATCTTACAGTTGGAAGACTATAAAATGTACTATGAGAAAGATATATCAAATCTTATTTTAAAATTGCTCTTTTTTTTTTGAAGCCACTGCTTGGATTGTCAACACTGATATAACAAGCACACTATTCAGAATGAAGGACTAGGAAGCAATACTTCCTATATTGCTGATAATCAGATGGCAACATATATATTGTTATTTGAGACTTAATGACTTTCTACCCTCTGGAGGAAATGGAGAATGCTTCAGCATCTAATTGTTTTAATTTATTTCAGTACATCACACAGTACAGTATACAGACCATTGATAAAGCATAACCCTGAAGGATATAAATCTGAGACAAGATCACAAGTGACATTCTTTTTCCATCATAGTAATGAGGGAAGGCAGCAAAGTAAAAGAAACAAACAGAAAAGCAGGTTAGTCCTTGCACTGCCCACAAGTGTTCAAGATGCAAGACAAATAGATGCAAAAAATTACCTATATTTGTAGTTGTGGAAAAAAATGTATTTCTGTTCTAGGGAAAGAGACATTAATTCTGATCAGACAGTGGGTCTCCAAGGTTTCCAAAATCATGACCCCTCATTTCGCTCCACGTTAACATACCTGGAGGATGGTCTTGAGGAGTCTTGATGATGGTCAGCATAGACTGAGGTGCCTACATTTGAAATACTTCTGGTAACACTTCAATTACATGATTAAAGCATGGCCAATTGTGCATTTAATTGAGATGTGTTAGTGTAATTATATGATAACACCAAATATTTATAGGAGTGCTTTTGAAGTTTAAAGTGCTTTAAAAATGGTAGTTGATTAACTGGGATGAATGTAAATAATCTCTCAGAGTTCATTCCCCAGGAACTGGCAGCAGACCAACCTAATACCTTCCTGCAGGAGCAAGGTATAGCTTTTCCTCAAACCCAGGTGAGATTTCATAAACCCATGATGGGGATGAGTCGCCCTTTCCTTGTGTGCAGAATAATGTCACTCCTTTCTCCCTTATTGTTAAGAATGTGATATTCTGTCCTGAATTTGTAGATAATAAACCTTCTCTTCAGCTCCTGCTCCAGTACAAGGTAGGCAACGAGGGCCCCAAAATACTTTCTAAACAGCAGGCGATTCATCAGAGTCAGATATATTCTGGAAGAGAGAGTTGAGATGCCACTGGCATCAGGGCTAAAGGTTTCCAACCTGACTACAGTTCATCTACTCTTTTCTAAAAGGCCTTTGGTGAATATCCTGGTGTCACTGAAACCGAAGACGCTTTTGGCAGTGATTTAACAGAGCTTGGGTTTTTACCCAGTTTATTTCATAGTAGCAGGGTGTCATTTACGCCCGTTACTTCTCTCTACAAAATGATTTCAGAAGCTGCTCCATTGTGCTTCACAGACACTATTCTTTTTTGTATAGACAGCTGAGGCTTATAACAAGTGGAACAGAGAAACTGAATCCTGATTTCTGGTGGATGTGTTGTTCCCATGCACGTGGGACTGAACTGTTCTTGCTGCACATGATTTGGCTTAATCAACGTCTTTCAGTCTTCCAAGCTCCTCTGGGCTTCCCATCCCAAAGTTTCCCATTTTCCCTTACCTCCTTTCTTCCAGCCCCATGATTTACTGCAAATCCTTAGCTACAAATTGAGATTTTGGAGATTAGGAAGAGTTTTGTTCAGTTGCTTTTCATTTAGACAATGTGCACAAGTATGTGCATGCGCAAGCACAGAGCCATATGCAAGTCCAGTCTGACTATGGCTCTGAGTACTTCTTGCTACAGATTTTCATTTTAATGAAGCTCTAGAAAAAAATCTTCCATTTAGAAGTGTCAAAGACTACATTGCTACCATATGCTTAATCTAAAAAGTCATTAGGATGATACACATGAAAGAGGGACCATTTGCATTCTTCAGAAAAATGAAAGTGTTCTGATTTCGTGCCTCATGTAGTCCATATTTATTACAATTGCCTAAGTCAGTAGAGGACATTTGCTTATGTTACATAATCACTGAAACATTTGCAAGAAGATCAAAAGTCATTCATGGCTAGTCATAGAAGTTCTAGATATTTATTCTGATGTCTAATTTGCCCCCATATCAAACAGCATATTAAACAATTTAGTCATACTATAAACAGTTGTTCTTTCTGTGTTTGGGGTGTGGAGAATAAAAATCACTACTGCAAAGCTAAGAACCAGTAGAATAAACAGCAATTCAGATAAGTGGTATTTTCTTCTGTTGCCTAGTTACCAGAGAAAACTTAACTATATTTGTATCTCAACACTATCTGCCGTGTTAAATAACAACAGATTGTTCTATTTTGCTTCTTATGTGCCTTTGTATTAGGTATGCCTGAATATTTAAAAAAAAAGTTTATTTAGCAAGAATACTTACTTCCTTATCATTATGTGCTAACGCCTATTCTTTTTGTTCTGAAGAAAGGGACAAATCCCTTCAGCTTTAATTCCTTTTTCTAGGAAGGAACAAGCAGCCAATTTTAATTTTCCAATCAAATTATTTTTTGATGGGAGCACTAAGGTTTAATGTGCAAAAGGAAACTGAAATGCATTCTGTAGCACAGCAGTGACCAAAGCTTGTCCAACCAAACTGTTCTGGCAATTTACCAGCAGTCAAAAGTCTGGGCTTAATTTACTTTAAATTATGAGTGCAGCATCCTCATCTGTGTCACTGAGATGAGATCCACGTGATGACAGATCCCACTGGGGAAGATTTCATCATAAGAGATGTTAAAAGACTTATTTCCAGCATATACCTCCATTACAAAGATAAAAAACAAAACCTAGCTTCTTGTATTTAATTTTCTCTTGCAGTATTTAAGATATCAGAGAAGTGTCTCCTTTAGTTTAATACAAAGCTAAGCACTTTATGAGCATAAACAAAATGATTACATCTGTGTCATTATGACCTATAAAGCATCTCCCAGCATCTTCCATGACTGAGTGATACTTCCCAAATGGCCACAAACTGTAGTACAGCAGCACTTTATGGTCATCTAAATTTTTATGACCATCTGAATTTAGCTACTATCTGAATTCCCCAAATGTAACCAGTCATCCCCAGCACTTTCCCTCCTTTCCTGACACGGCCAAACCGCAGACCTCCAGTATTTGAACCACTGGTGTAGGGAGATGGTAGGACTGGGTAGGACTAGGTGCAGGTTTAACGAGGAGATCCCTGGTGCCCCCTGCTCCCCTACTAACCCCCCTCACCTGCGGGGTATGGCTGCTTGACCCCACTGCTCAGGCTACAGTTGGATTCAATCCTGCGTGAGGCAAAGGCCCCCTCCAGGAAACAAATCTTGTATCAGAAGAAAGGTGCAGCTTGCGTGTTTGCATTGAATGGCACGGATGCTGGGCTGTCCCATGCTGGCACCCCTCTGGCTTTACAGGATTTTACTGTGCCTTCCTTCCCTCTGCACCCCGCAGATTTGGGTGAGATGGGCAGCAAACTACCTGCCTATGCACACAGCGAGGTGATACCCCAACACCATACCTGCCACGTGCTGCCACATTGGACAGAAGTACCCCTGAAAGTTTGTCATTTAGTTTAATCATGTCTGTGTTTCTATTTTCAAAACTGGGGTATTCCCAGCATGCACTCGCCTCCCAGTGCTCCCTGTCAGCCCAGCGGCTCTGTGGCATCCCGACCCGTCTGTGACTCCCCGTGCTGCCAGGCTGTCCCTGCCATGTCTGTGGTGCTCATCCTTGCATCAGCTTTCCCCTCTGGAGTGCCAGGGCCCAGGGGTGGATGGAGCTCTGTGGCCGTGGACCCATCGGGCAGGCAGCTGATGGTGTCACCGCTGGTGACAGGGACGGCTTAACCTTGTCATGGGGTGTGATACAGCCATTGGCCACAGCTCCTCAGGATGTTGCCCTGTACTTCTCAGGAGTAAACATTACTGCATTGTCTGGACCATCAACTATGGGCTAGAATTAAAAAAGAAAATGAAGAAGTTAAATGAAAAAAATATTCATAGCATGCTGCAGCTGTTGATGGCTTTGTATCTCAGTTTCTTCAGCCAGGCCTTGCCAGTGGTGCTGCGTAACAGCTGCCTCTCCTGTTTCAATCAGGGGACAAAGCCATTTAGATACGTTCAACAGCACAACTAAAAGTTTTACTGTGCTTTCATTTCCTGTACAGCACTGCACACCTGCGTGCTCTTTAACCACAGCCACTGCTTCATCAAAAGCTGATGAAATAGCTTGGAGCCTCAGAGGCCCCTTGGTTTCTGCCTGTGGGAAACACTGGAGTTTCTTACGTATCGCCAAGTCTGCAGCCCTGGAAGTGATGTCGGTAAGAGACCAGACCCCTGAGGGCAAGCAGCTTCCTGAGAGAGCAGAGATCTGCCATGCTCTGTGTCCTCTGAGAAGCTGAGGGCTTTCCTGCCATGTTGGAAGGGTCCATATAGACTTCTTGAACGAACAACACTCAACTGAAACGGCTAGGGACACCTCTATTGGTAAATGCCAGGACACTCCAAAGAGATAAATTCAAATCCTGATTCTTCTACAGTCTGCTGTGTGATTGTCTCCTTTTGGTTTTTTTTTCCACATCCTTACACCCTTTCAGGGGTGCCCAAGTGGAAGGCTGTCTCTGTCCTCTGAACAAGAGTTGAGATCCCCAGCCAACAGTGGTTTACACTGAATTTCCTTCTCCTCCTCTCCTCCCTCCCTCCCCATGTCATATTTTCATTTCCTTCCAAGCCTGTCTGCCTGTTAGTCATTCCAAAGTACCCTGGGAACTGAATCCTGGTTTGCCTCTGTGTCTCTGTCTGGAGATATCAGGAAGAATCAGGGAGCAGAAAAGCTGAGAATCCCCCAGGGAGCTTCAGGCATTCCCTGGAAAGGCAATTAGTCATGGCCAAGGATCCGTACCATACAACTGTCACAGGAATATCATAGGCATCCTCACTTCACTAGCCCCTGGGGCTGCAGCAGGAGCTGAATTGTTTCCCTGTTCCTTCCCAGCTATGACAGATTTATGATGATAGCCCTTGGAAATGGTCCCGGATGCCCCTCATGAGACTGGCGAGGAAGATGCACCTGTCTCCCAACCACCTATTTGACTGCACTTGAAGAAAGGACCACTTGTAGTGTTAAGAAGTGGGCACAGCTGGAGAACAGTGCCTCTGGCTTCTTCTCAGCTTGGGGTACTAGGTGTATTTCCCAGCTCTCTGAAGAAGCAGCCGGGCAGCATCCCATCACCACATAAGGATAAGACCAGTATAAGGCATCAAGAACCCTTTGCCTTCCTTACCCCCTATTAGTTTTCACAGTAGCAAAGTGTACAATGGCAGACTCTGAAAAACAGAGTCACATGGCTGGAGAACTTGAAGTCTGGGGACAGGCTCTTCTCCTGGGTACCAGTGTTTATTATTCACACTGCACACAGGGAGATGCTCAGGCCCCTCTGGAGGAGCTGAGTCTCTTGCAGAATTAATCTCTCAGACCATTTCCAGAGGGACATGGGCTATTTATTGACCTGAATAGTCCACAGGGGAGAGTTCAACATGGAGGTGGAGCACCAGAGCAGCTAGTGGGGTAAATAACCTTGAACATTCCTGCACCAGTTCAGGGCCAGCTTTGTTAGGGAACCCTTCAGTGGTGAGCTTGCAAACTCATGGCCAAGCTCACAATCTGGAAGAGGGAACACTTTCACTCTGTTATTCACAAGAACTCATGTTGTTTGTTGCTTTCTCTGATGCCTTTGATAAATTAAGTAGATGAATCTGCCTGCAGAACAGCCAGCTTTCCAGTGTCAACTTCCACAGAACAAGAGCAGGCAGCTGTGATTTCCTTGGTCCAGGAAAGGAAAAAATTGCCTTTTTAAAGCAGAGGAGATGCCTGCAGTATCTTTTGCAAAAGTCAAGAGAAGCAACAGTAGTACAAATACTAGAGAATCAGAATGGCTAGTGTAGAGGCTATATTTTATCCCCACAGACAAAATATAATGTGTTTCCTTTCATATACAAATCTTTCTTTCATGACCACCGGTGTGTGCCGGGACGAATCTGGGTTGTGTCACTCTGGGGGCCTAGCATGTAATAGCACACTGTGAAACAGCAGGAGCTAGCTGCCTCCTCTAACCAGTAAAAATGAACTATTGCCAACCTTCCCCTTCCTTCCTCCAAAAACCTTCCAAATTGCTTATAAGAGCTTTTATAGGACCTGCCTGCTCTTTCCAGCTCAGAGAAAACATACAACTGAGAATTCTGTTTGGAAATATCTATGCTGTAAATAACTTTTTATTCATCCTATTTATACAACAGTCTATGCTTCAGCTTTTTTTTTTGAAGTACTCAGGAAAAGCTATTAGCTAATCCTCCGATGTAAAGCTCCTAATAAGTTCAATGCTCATTGTTTGGATGGAGCAATCTATAAGCATTCAGGAAGCAATGTGGGATTAGTCACTCATTAAGATATGGACAGACAGTGCTCGTGTGATCTTTATGTGATATTCAAATGGCTGTCTGTTATTTAACAGGAATTCAGGCTAACTTCCTGTTGGTGCTTATAAGTGGTCCTGACTAATGGAGAATGTGCTTTAAATATTTCCTCCTTGAAGAATTTTATATAAGATTCAATTCAAAACCAAATTTGCCAGCTAATAGTATTAGTAGTGCTGAACAGCATCTCACAAAGAAATGGTCCTGAATACCAAGCTGAACACTGCACCATGCACTATATCTGCGTGCTTTGCAAATGTAGTATTCAGAAATCTTTGGAATAAAGTTTCTGGCTTGGGTTTTGCCTATGGGAAAAGCTCTAGGGCAAATGGCAGCATTTTCATTTCAGACTTTCATCAATTCCCACAGGCCAAATCCAAAGGGCCTCAGTGAGAAAAAGACCCTCAGGAATCTAGTAGGAATTTTGCCAACTTACAGACCTCCTAGTTTGCCCCCTTATCAATATATTATAGAAAAAGATGAAGGAATATAAGAGGTGACATGCTGGCAGCAACACACAAACCAAAGGAGAAAATAACATGAACTGGCAAGACAGCAATTACATTTAGGACTTGAAAGCAAACTATGATCATTAGAGATCTACAGTTTTGATGTAGATCTCAATTCCAGTATTAGTTCCATCTTAAAGTATAGCTCAAAACCCAAGAAGCACTGAAGGATAATAAAATGCCTACAAGAATAAATGCTTCAAGGAATAGTTTGTACCAAAGGACATGAATTTACAACAAATGTGGAGACTGACTGTGAATTCCACAGCCATTTTGTTTGTAAAGTTATCCAGAAAAGAAGGCAGAGATAACACAGGTATGCAACAAGAATGAAGAAAGATTTTTTTGCTGTGGCAGGAATTCCCCGGACAAACAGGAGAAAAGAGACCTGACCACATCAATCTCTTTTGTTTTGAGAAGGACAACCTAAGGGGCAGATGAACACAATGGTCACTGAAAGAGGCAGCACAAAATAGTCAGGGGTGTCAGATCCTTATACACATACTGCGTGTTATCTATTAGCTCAGAAAAGGTTCATTCATGTGCAGCAGGAGCAACTCCAATGAAAAGTCTGTTTAAGAAAAAAATTACTCTGGAAAAATCTGTATGATCCATATGAGCTAGTCTACATGGGCAGTTACCTCCATTTAATTGAAAATATGCATTTAAAATGGTTGATTTAAGCACTTAAACTCTTGACTTACAGGTGGCTTGCTTTGGTTTAGGACTGATTAAGAGCCAGTTCAAGGGAAACTGAAATAAGCCAGTAGCACTGAATTAGGCTCCACCCAAAGGTTCGAAAAAGTTTAGGTAAGGTTTGGCCTGTGAACATTTTTTTAATACAATTTTTGGTTGGGTGTAAGATCAGTAAAGTTTTGCAACAGAAAACACAATTGTATTTGCATACGTATAATCTTGTCATTCCCCTGCAGTATAAGCGTCTTATTCCAGTGGAGAAGGATATAACATCTGATAGAAGGCTTGTAAAACCTGAGAGACCACACCATTGAAATGCTACAAATATAACTAAACAAACACAAAATCTGTGTGCAGCTAAGTCCCAAACTGTTGTACGTATATGTATAAACAAAGAGCAACACTATATGTATCAAGTCTGCATTCATTGCCACTCTGAAAATAAGTATAATTAAGAGCCTGGTGTAGCACAGAAGTGCTTTCAAGAAGGTAAAACTGGACAGAGGGTCGCCAGGAGCCACAGGGCCATCTGCACCTCAGCAGGGTGAGGGGGGAAATGTCAGAGCTGGAAGGCTCATTTGGGACTTGTGAAGGGAACACTTGCTCCCCACAAAGCGTCTGGCACTATCCCTTTGCACCTAGGCAGGAAACATTCCCCAGCGCTGGTTCTCCTAAACACACTGCAGATTAAAAGAGCTCTGAAGGGTATGTCCAAACCCTACTTTGGCCGTGGTATGTCCATTGAGACTGGCAAACTTAGGGTGATCTGCTTCACCCTTCCATAACAATCTTAATCACAGAATAGCTGAGGTTGGAAGGAGCCTCTGGAAGTCATCTGATCCAACCCCCCTGCTCAAGTAGGGCCATCAACTAGAGCCATTTGCCTACAGGCACATCCAGACAGCTTTTGAATATCTCTATGGATGGAGAATCCACAACCTTCCTGAGCAACCTGTGGCAGTGCTCAGTCACTCTCACAGAGAGTATTTCCTGATGTTCAGAGGGAACCTCCTGTGTTTCAGTTTATGCCCATTGCCTCCAGTCCTGCACCACTGAAAAGAGCCTGACTCCATCCTCTTTGCACCCTCCTTTCAGGTATATAAGATCCCCCCTGAGCCATTTCTTCTCTGTGCTAAACAGTCCCAGCTCTCTCAGCCTTTCCTCAAAAGAGGGATGCTCCAGTCCCTTAATCATCTTTGTGGCCCTTCGCTGGACTCTCTCCAGTAGCTCTACATCTCTCTTGTACTGGACAGCCCAGAACAGGACACAGCACTCCAAGTGTGGCCTCACCAATGCTGAGTAGAGGGGCAGGATCACCTCCCTCAACCTGCCAGCAACACTCCTCCTAATGCAGCCCAGGACACCATTACCTTTCTTTGCCGCAGGGGCATGTTGCTGGCTGATGTTCAACTTGGTGTCCACTGGGACCTTCAGGTCCTTTTCTGCCAAGATGCTTTCCAGCTGGGCAGCCCCCAGCATATACTGGTGCATGGGGTTGTTCCTCCCCAGCTGCAGAACTTTGCGCTCTTCTTGTTGAAATTAATGAGGTTCCTGTCAGCCCATTTCTCCAGCCTGTCCAGGTCCTTCTGGATGGCAGCACAACCTGTTGGTGTATCAGCCATTCCTCCCAGGTTTGTGACATTAGCAAACTTGCTGAGGGTACACTCTGCCCCGTCATTCAGACCATGGATATAACATCTTTCAAGATGTTAAACAGGGTCAGAACCAGCACTGACCCCTGGGGTACACTGCTTAGTTACTGGCCTCCAACTAGACTTCATGCCACTGTCACAACCCTCTGAGCTCAACTGTTCAGCCAGTTCTCAATTCACCTCACTGACTGCTTCTCCAGGCCATTCTTCATCAGCTTCTTTATGAGGATCTTATGGGAGACAGTGGTAAAAGCCCTGCTGAAGTCTAGACAATACCCACTGCTCTCCCCTCACGTACCAGGCCAGTCATTTCATTGTGGAAGGTTAATACCAAAAGAGATCAGTATGGCAGGACTTATGGTTGGGTTTATAGGTACAGCACTGGTGAAAAAAATTAAAGCCCACAAGTAAAGTAAATATTAAAAGATGCAATTCTAGCATCTCTATAGCAAGCAGATAGCTCTTTAACTACCCATCCCTGCCACCAAAAAAATCCCTCAGACATATGGCAAATGCCAGAGCTGGAATTCCTTGTTCAGACTGGCACTTCATCTCCAAAATGCCACCTGCTACAAGCCTGATTCTTGGCCTAGACTTCGTAGATTATGACTTCTTCAAGGAATATATGATACATGTCTTCCTAGCTCTTTGCAAAGTGAATAAAAATGCTCTGAAAATCCTAAGTGCAACTGAAGTTCTACATAATGCTAATAATACTACTGTTAATAATAATAATTATAAGGCTGTTTGACATTATTTGCTTAAATTGAAAAACATTTATATTAATCCAGACAGTAAATTGCATGAACTTCCTTTAACCTTTGGAAACCATTATGAAATTCAGTATTTTTGGCTAATTATGGTTGCAATTCATGGGGCCTGCAAGCCTTCTATGTTATCTAGGTGAAATACCCGTGTCCCCATGACATTTCCTTCCTCTGGATCTCAATCACTCAAGCGCAGAACTGGGTTTTCCACGTGTGTGGCAGTTCTGAATTTAAGGAGTATTTGAGGTGAAGGTGGAAAGGGACGCAAGTATGCCTGGTAAAGAAGGTAATAAAAACTATGAACTCTTCTCAGCTTTTTGAGAGCACAATTAAGAACTTGTTCTCTCTGCTGGTATAGCTGAGACCAGAAGCTAAAAGAGCTTGGGGAAGCAGGAAACAGTAATTTTTGCAGGGTGGTTTTTTTTTCTATGGACAAGCTTTCCCTTTTTAGACTTACCAGTATCCTTTCTAACAGCAATCTGTCTGGTTGCTACTAGCTCCCAGGCCACACATATGCCCTCGGTTTTCAGAGGAAATTCAGAAAGAGGGAAAATAACCTGGAAGACTGCTTCTGTACACAGAAATGTGCACACATAGGAGGGGGAAAGCAAACATAGAGGGATAAACTGAACAGCTCCTTCTGGGTGCTCCAAAGAAAATGAGGGACTCGTGGTAGATTAAGAGGGTGGAAGACTATGCAGATCGCTTCCCCACACCCACGGCCATGGTTGGTCCCTGTGTGTTCCTTGGCGCTTACACCATATTCCAGGAATTTTCAGCCTTCCATACTTTTCTGGGAAATAAATTGTTTAGGTCTAGGAGGGATTACTAAACCTAGCTCTACCAAAGACCTACGTATTAATGTTCAAAGATGCACATCATTTCCTACAGCTAGAGGCAGCCATTTACATTTGGCAGATGTTATTCTATTTGTGCAGGCTGAAAGGTCACTATAATTCTGCCAGCTTTATTTTCCATATTTAAAATGTCACCCCAAACAGGTAGCTAAGGTAATGTATTTGCTTTCTACATATCTTCTACCATTTTCCATGTCAGAGAAGGTCTTTTATGTCTTAGGAATGCTAATTAAGTTTGAGAACTGTTCGTTGAAAAAACCACTTGAAGGAAGCGAAGCACCTTTTTAAGATGATTGTCTCAGTTCCAAGGGTGTTCGATTGCATTGTTTTTCTAAGGGCTTTGACATGTTTGCTTCCAGCAGAATTTCTTTGCTCTCTTAAAGCACGTCTCCATGCAAGAAGACAATTATAATGATCTGAAAGTTTTCCTGCTACTGTCCTCCATTTCTGTGCTCCCATTTACTTGTGTCTGCAATTTGCACCTACAGAGATACACGACAAATTTGACCCTGTGCTTAGAAGGCCATTTCAAAAAAAGCAATTAAAGCCATGGCTAAATGGAAGCCTACACTGATCTATCTGTTATTGCCCACCCTCCACGAATCCTGGCTTTGCAAACCCACTCCCTCCTTCATGCCAGCTCCAGCACACACCTGAATCTGTGCTTAGCTGTTTCAACATGCCATGCAGGTCAAAAACTACCCTTGTTTTTCTCATTTAATTTTCATTAGTTTTCTGTCATCTTAGCATGCTAAAATGGCTCCATGAGGATCACAGAGCACCAGAACCACAAGGAGAGGCAAGAGAGTAGGAAGCCATGGGCAGACAAAGGCAGGAGGAAGGTGGGACCACATCACCCAGCACTTGGAGGGAGTCCCACTGCCATGGCAAAGCAGCCTCATCTATTGGAAAGACCTCAGTGGCTCCAAGGATGCAGTTTCACCTTGCCATATTTCCCCAGGGAATACTTTGATTCTTTTTCTAATTAGAAACCCCCTACCTTTTACTGACATTTGAAATGCAGCTATCTAAATGCTTTTCAACTGGCATGCTCGTCAAATATGGCTAACTGTACTCCAGAGAATCCTGTCTGCTTATTAACTAACTTATACCAGGCACATAATGGCAATAAAAATCTCTCTGTGCATTGTTTAATTCAATGTACTGCCTTTTTTTTTGTTTTAAAAAAAACAGAAGAGTTAAAGCTCTTGTTTTGTGTTATAAATTACTTGAAAGGAAGAGAAAAACATTCTACTATTGACGTATATTTCTGAATGGTTTTCTTCGTACATTCTGCTTTTCCATCTTGTCCTTGTCAAAATGGACATGAAAGCAAAAAGACCAAAAAGAATCTCTACAGAAGAATACTTACTTTCCTTGTAAAATACATTAATGATCAACGCTGTCTCTAAGGACCTGTGATTCTTTCTTCCTTATTTCTGTGCATGTTCTAAACCAAACTGCAGACTGGCACGATACACTTGTGAAGCTCTGAAACCCTAGGTCAAGATAAAGACCATAATTCACTCTTTTAATTTGCTTTTGAAATTAAGTTTGAAAAAGTCTGCAGAAAACCTGTTCCTGTGCCAAGGGTTTCCTTTTGTACTGACTATTTAAGTATTTTCACAAATGCAATTTATCTTTTTTTTCCTTCCTGACCGCATGGTTTGAACATACAGGTCGATGTGACCTTACAACTTCCTGGGGGAAAATTAGTTGCAGAGAGATGGCATGCAAAGAAAGAGACACTGGCAAAAAATCAGTGGGTTTTCTGCAAAATACATTTACTGTTTCTTGGCAGTCTCTGCCCTCAACTCCCACCTTTACTTTAGTAGCATCTGCTGTGATTTTCTTATCTTGCACTGAGTGGTCCAACTAGAATTTCATTATTTGGAAAGTGCAATCCATTCACTAATGTGTATCTGATTAAACTTGGCTCCAGATTACCTTAAGTTAGAAGCACATTATAGCTACATCTTCACAGAACGCTGAAACATCCCACTTCCCAGAAAGCATTGGCAGAGGCCCAACTGTTACTGAAATCACCAGGACTGAGACTTCTAGCTTCCTTTAAATATTGGGTCAGATAGATAAAAAGGGACAGGCTGAGGATTTTATATACACGCATACACATATATGCATGCACACACATCTCATATATATGAACTCACTCACTATACCATGCTGTTATACATCTGTTGGACACTCTAGAGAAGTCTGCATGCTTGTGACCTAACTTTTTTTCCCAGATGCAGACCAAGATTCAACAAAACCCTTCTAGGGAAACGAAGGCAAAGAACTGAGGCAATGTCAAGAGAAGCTCTCCCAGCTAAATCCACTGAAATGGTAAATCCAGGAAGTTCAACCAAAGGCTAAGAACAAGCCACAGGTTTCTCCTCGTGCCAACCCATCTTGCGGGATGCAGTTCCCCCTGCAGTTCGCCCTACAGTCCCCAGGTTCGTGTGCTACTTCCTTGGGCTGAACGGCATCCATGGTACCTTCCCCATGCTACAACCCCCCGTCTAGCTGTACATTTGCTACATGTCATTCCCCCGCAGGGGTGAATCAGATGCTTAGCATTAAATTGCCTTAGCTAGGCTTAGACCACTTTGTCTAAAAGAAGAGTGGTTTAAAAAGAAGTGAACTTGGTCTTTGCGATTCAAAATGAAAATGAAACAAATAAGCAAATAAAAAAAAAAATCCCCTGAATGAGCCAGTCCAAATCCCTTCATTTAGCTGGCTTTCAACATTGTTTTTTTCACACTCTTGGATTTCAGTATATCAAGCAGGCCTGGAAGCCAATGAAACAAATTTCAGCACTCTGGGAATCTGGCCTATGTTTGCAACAGGTGGACCTTAACTAGGCACAGGGAGTGCCAGAAGTCGTAAAGAAGACTGATCCTCTTGAGACCTCCAAATTAATTTTAATGAACTGAGGAATTTGACTAAGCTCCTGTTAAGCTTTTCACATTTAAAACTGCTGTTTCAAGGCAAACCTGTGGGGTTTCATCTGTCTCTATCTTCTTGGCTTGATTTGAACCGTATCCCAGTGATGAGGGGAAACACATCAAGCAGGAGGGAGGAAATGCTCTAAAAGATTAGCACCAGGAGTGAGGAAAATTCAGTCCTAATTCTCATTCAGTATACGTCATATAAGCTTGCAGAATCACTTAAGTGGAGATAGGCTAACAACATATTCAGTACAAAAGATAAGACACAGATCCACAAAACCAAGTGTGTACATAGAGTTGAATCCAGCTCAATTTAGGCATCCATAGCCAAGACCGTGATGAAAATCTTAACTGCTCCTCTGAGGAACAACCAACCGGTGGTATCTCCAGTTTCATCCACAAGGAACGCCAGAATTATGGCGATGCCCAGAGCTACCTCCACATGGGCCCCACTGAATGGCTTGGTATTTCCTCCCTGCTCTTGTCTATATGGGCTGTACTAAAATTTACATGCCTACCACTCTTGACATGGACCCAGTCGTGGCTATAACCTCAGTCACACTTGCACACAAAGTGTCCCTTGGTCCCCCATTCTTGGTTGGGGCCTCTTGGCCCAATCACCTTTTGGTGATCAAGAGCAGAGTGTGCTCTTATTGAAAACCTTTCCTGTGGTCTTCTGGCTGACTAACTCCCAAGAGACGTGAGACTGGGGCTTGACACCCCACAGGCTTGGGAGGACCTGCAGGAAGCCCGTGCACTCCCTGTGCAGTGCTCTACCCACCAGATTGCAGGCTGGCCCTGTTACCACTTCTATAGTGGTAAGACAATTACCAAGAACCAGCAGCTAATTTTCAGCATCCAGTAGGTAACCAAAAGTGCATGAGATTTCAGATACCTCCTCAGTATTTCCTCCTAAGTATTCTCCTGTGTCGAAGGTAACATTAGACAGGCCATTAATTCTAATGCAATATAGTAGCTTTATCTCCTTGCACATCTCTCATCATCTCTGTATGGGAATGGTACTGCTCAGTAACATTGTAGGTATATTTGGAGGCTAATTAAATTAAGACCTGCAAATACTAGCTCCCTGGGATGGCAGATGCTATATAAGTGAAAGAGATTATATTTAAAATGTCGTGTTAAGGGAAATTTTTTTCTTCAGAAGATTATCTCACAGAAATCCTCAATGTGTTTTAAAGTTGAAGTTTCATTAACAAGTTGTCAACACCAGACCCTCCTCCCAGAACCCTCTCTTTTCCCTCCCACTCTTTCCCCAAAACACCAGCCATCTCGAAGCATCTAGAATGGCAAAGGAAAACCTGGCATTTAAAAGAGGAAATATTCAAAGTAAGCAACAGGAAAAGTTTATTTCTTCTTAGGGCTTAAAATGCTTCTCTGTATCACACATACAAGGTTACCTTATACACAAACACACATACGAACACACTTGCAGAATGCATATGTAGATATTTGATATAGCTAAATTTAAGCACAGAAATACAATTACATGTTAAATGAAACAATATATTGTTTTAGTATCAAAGAATAAATGTCTGGGGACTTTCACCACCTCGTTCCTCCATTTTCAACTCATTTTAAGCCTCATTTTCTACTATGTTAAATTAATGAGTTAGCAGAGCACTGATTCCAGTTCTTCTAAAATGGTTAGATGCAAGTAAGGACCCTACCAATTCAATTTTGACCAGGAAAATAATTGCTTCACAGTAGATACTGGTTATAAATCAAAATCGTATGATTCCTCTCACATTTCAGGAAATAATAGCACTGTGTCCATTCCAAAAAAGTAATGGCAATCCCAGGTAGTTCCTAATGAAAACTGCTACTCTCCATGTGTATCTTATTGGGCACTATATTCTCTTTGGTGTCCTCTTCTACATTACAATTTCCAATGGTTATTAAACGCATCCTGCCCAGGCATTCTTTTAAAGTGGCATCCCCCATAAGATGCAATATCCTCCTGAATTCCCCCAAGAACCATTGCAGCTGTAATCTGCACTTAATATTGAATTTGCACCAGAGAAATTCATTAGCTATGAACAGTATAAGACTTCCTTTATGCATACTTTCATTTCATTCATCCAAAACCACCATAGTCCTTGGCTGCAGCAAACAAATTTGGCCTCTTCCCAATAAAATCAATTGTTAACGTGTGCACTGAAAAAAGTCCTATGTATTCAAAAAGGATTAGTTACAGCTTGGACCCAGAGATTGTATCCTGCTGAATATCTTTATAGGTTTTGACAATGGCTTATAGGTTGAAAAAATCTGTTTGTTATATACGTATCACAATACTCATTCCACTTATATTTTTAGCGAAATCTGGGAATATGGCACAGAACTGATGTAATAGTTTTAGACAGGATTATAGGCTGCAATTCTAAGATCAGAGCTACGCAGATATTGGACAGATTTCAAATATTTAAATATTCCTTCCTCCAACAGTAATATGAATATTGATGTAGTTGAAGCAGACCTGTTGTGGTTTTATATATGTACAACATACATAGCAAATAACACTCTTTCTATATATACGCATGCACACACATATACACACAAATACAAAAACACACAAATATTCTCTGTGTTTTTTGCAATTTTGTGTTAATACTTGATGTTATGACATGGTCATCCAAAACAGGTAGCAAAACTAATGTCATGCCCTTTAAAAGTCTTGTAAAATTACAACCTCTTTGAGATCCCAACAAATAGGAGAGATCCTGAAAAATTAGTGTTGCAAAGCTTAAACTGAGAAACAGAGAAGGTTAGACTGACTTGAGCACTGCAGCATTCATGAACTAAATAATTTGTCACTGCATGTCTTAAACATAATGAAATCTTGAAAAATTACTTTTCCTTTTACTGCTTTTTCCCGTAAGGAATGTAGCTATATACAGTATAATTATAGTAGCATAACTATATACAGAAATTCTCCAGCCCTCCATTTCAAAGGATACAAAAAATCCTGTAGCCCTATACCGTTCAAGAATGACTGTATATTAACAGAACCACTGAAAGCAATTATCACAGTAATCTAGGACTCTTGATAGTTAAATGACTACATCTGACACAGATGGGGATGGGATGCTTCAACACTTGATGCGCATTTTGGACCGAACAGACTCAGAAAATATATTTTTTCCTCTGTATATTAAAAATGCTTATTTAAAATTGATTCATTAATTTGGATAGGCAAATCCCCACACTTTTCCCTGAATGCAGTACTTTTCTTGCTTCTAATTACTATATTTTATTAAAACTTTTCTTAATATCACATGCAACGAAGGTACAGAACCAAGGAGATCAAGGCTTTTCTGAAATGCGATCACTCATGAAAATTAAGACAATTCAACTACATACCTATAATACGGGGTAGATTTGTCAGGGGTTTGAACAAGCTACATCCTATTTCTGTTCCTCCTTAGGAATGAGTTTCTCCAGGCCATGTAAACCAGACCCAAACTGTACCCTAAAGTTAAGATATATTAATGCACGGTATGACTGCTGCCTTTCTGAAGTAAAGTAGTCTTAAACTGAAATCATCAGGAGCAGTAGAAGCTCAGTGTTTGCTTTAAATCATTTTTGCTCAAGCGCTTTTATTTGAAAAATTTGGATACAGGTATCTACATGCAAAGTAATAGGCCAAAAAATCTCACTCTCCTACTTTACTATACAAAGATATATCAGCACCAGTTCCACCTGTATCAATGCAATTACACATGTATTTGACCTACATTTGCATAAAGCGGGGTGAAAGTAGAATTACATCCCAGATCCAAAACATCCCTCCTATTTTACACTTATTTTATACTCCTGAGTTATTTCTCATGAGTGCAAGCTTGCCTTCTCCTCTTCTTATTACATCCTGTATCACCAGGTCCTAAGATGATGTTACTAAGCCTGAATTAAACAAAAGTTCTATTTTGGAGAGCATTAGCATGCATCCAGGGTCTTTATATCTCAATGGGGAATCAATCTGTTTTCCTAGTTTGTAACCACTATTAATAGCCTGAATTTTCATTCAAATATGATTACAATGATGTGACTTCCTCAAAATGCATCTGATTAGTCTTCCAGTCCACATAAATGTCTACCGCAGTCAATAGGTTAGATGGATATACAGAATCTAAATGGATCATTCAACAGACCAACTTCAATTTTTTATTTTTCAGTTTATAACTGAAATATTTCAGTTATAAAGGCAGTGGCTTAAGGGCATCACTGGAATAGTGCTCTCTTGCTCTCCTCAACCTCCTCCAAGCAATACACAGTCAGAATGAAAATTCAGGTAGCAGTAATAAAAATGTTATTTGAACTAGTATACCTCTATTTTGTTCTGTTATAACCCTGGAGCTTGCACACTTCACCTGCAAGCAAGAAAATACAGTAAAGGGATGTGTTTGGCAGCTGCCTTTTCTATTTAAAATGTCAGCTTCATATTTTCAACAATTGCCACCAATTCTAAGGCAGTAGTTAAATTATTCTAGCTTGTGGGGTGGAAAAAAATGCATCAGGGTCAGTTTTCCATGTTTGATTTACAGGAAGAGCACGAGAAATCCTGCTGGTTTTAGCACTTGTCCATGTCATGTATGCTTTTCTGTGTGTTCAGATTTTAGTGGCACCAGCAGTTAGCTTTATAATTCAGCTTCACCAATTTATTCACCAAGTTCTTAAATTCTTTCTAAACTATACTTTTAGGTGCCTTTCCTCAGAAAAAGTATTTTTAAAGATGATCAGATAATTTTATTAGCTTGCTGATGTTTTATTTTTTGTAGGAAGTTTCATTTGCCCTGCATGTTCCAGACAGACAGAAAACTTGTGTGAGAATAATTATAACTGAACCAAATTTTATTAAAATATTGTTTGTTCTGGAATTATGAGCATGAGTATTTCATTTCACTGATGTGCATTTTGGTTTCTTGCTTCATTTCTTTTTATGATACAAATATTTAAACTGCTAGAGTGCCCAGCTGTTGCACACAGAGCATACACCAAGGACTGTCACACTGGTTAGACTGTCTGATCTGTCTGCCTTGACCGGAATCCGATGATAAACCCGTCCTACTTCAGAGTAAAATCCATGCATGCCGTCAAGTCAGTTTTCTTGACTTGTGCTGAATCTTGAAGGTTGAAGTACTTTGCAAATAAACTTCAGAAACTTCTGTGGTGGTTAATCATTTGCTAAGAAAGTGAAGAACTCTCACACTTGAGTGAGCTGGTACAATTTTCTCTTCCAAAACACATTATTTTCTACAAGTCTATGATGAATTTCAACTGCCACAAATATTCCAATTATGTGCCATATTTACCCAACCAACCGAACCTCATTACTGTCCCCTGTCTCAGAGTGCACCTTGCCAGGGTTTTAGTCTTCATGTCATTGTGCCTTTACCCAAAGTACTACCACTCATATCCAGGTAGTAGCCTTCTGTAGAGCATTTGTGAAAATCTTGACACATACTTGAGTGCAATAGGCTCAAGATGGTTTTTTTTTCCTCCTCCCTCTGGAACAGTGAGAGTGGGAAACTGAAGATGACCCCTTCAATGAAGTTACTTAGAAAACCTTTGGATAACCCGTTTTTCAGAAGGAGAATATCAAAACCATATTGTGTGCATATTTACTTTATCATATTTCTGGAACAAAACAGCCCAGTTCTTCTGTGCTTTCTATGCCAGCTTGTCTCTACAGACAGCTGCTCACACATGCCGACCTCTTACAGCTTTTCAGATTTCCTTTCAACTTTAATTCTCCATTGGTAAAACAAGATTTTCAGCATGTTGAAAATGAGGAACAGGGCCTTTTAAGCTGACAGCTGCTTCCACTGTCTTTGCAATGTATACCAAGATGATCTCATTTGAGAAGCTATTCTGATGTTTGGTATGGATTTAAGATAGACTAATATATTCATCCAGGGAAAAAAATCCTAACGCTACACATTAATTCCATTTTTCTTACATTTGGTGTTGACCTTAGTTAAGTTAAAAAAGAAGACAGAATTTCACTGTCTTTTTTGTTTAGGATTAATCTTATACTTAGTTATTCTCAGGTCTTACAACATCTCATTTCACTCTTAGGTCATTAGTGCACACGTGGATCATCAGTCCTTGTACAATGCCCTGGAGAAAGTTGGTAATTAACCTACTTCCATACTGACTGTAAGCCATCCATAGCTCCTCTTTGTTTCCCTCAGTCAGTTTATAGTCTATAACTGCTTTATTTTGGGCCTGTCTACCTTGAATGCTTGATTTCCTTAAATACCTCTGACAAAGCCACATCTAGACACAGAGGCAAAGCTGAATTTGTCCTCTTTCTTGGTGCAGTAGCACTGTGATGGCAGAGTTGGTTCCTAAGAAGCCTGAAAAGAGTTGGTGGGGTTTGAAAGCTCTGTGGGGAGGAAGGTAATCAAGAAAAGGTTAATTTGGGTTATGGGACACATGGATGGTAGGAAAGACCAATGAAGTTTTGGGCAGGTACGTGAAGGGCTTCCTTTGGTTCCTCTTCAGCACGCCCTCTCTGAGTGATCCTTGTTGCTTATCCCTCCAGTAATACTTACCCTCACCCTACTCAGAGAAACTGTTGACATTTCTCTGCTGACTCCAGCCTGACGCTGACAGTATCACACCATTCTCCTGTGCAGCAGGAGAGAACCCCAGCCATTGCCTGGTGCCTCACACAGGGGCTGGGAAGAGGAGCAGGAGCCGAACTGCAAAAGGAGGCACCTTTTACTGGAACAGTTGATCTAAGCTGCCTTTGTATCTTAGGCAAAGTCATCTGCTGCTCCAAACGGCCTCCTGCCCTAGACAGCCACCTACTATGAAAAATGCCAGACATGGAAACCTGTTAGAGACTTTTGGCAAAGTCTTTTCAAAAGCCTAGATAAAGAACTGGCTGACAAAACGCTTTCTGCTATTTTAACGACAGATTTAAATTCTATGAGATTAGTAAGATTAGATTTTTTTCTTCATGGAAGCCGGGCTGATTTGCATCTATCGTATCATGCTTAATTTAATGTTTTAGGCTTTATCTTGCTTTTTCCAACTAATGTTCCTGATTCTAATTTCAGGTCAGTGCTTTATGTTCCTCAGATCACCCCTAATAGGTTTTTTTTTTAAGAGAAGCATAGTATTTGTTACACTCCAGGGCTGTAGGTAAGTAATTGACTCTAGCATGAAGTTACATTTTTATCAGCAGCTCAGCCACTTCCTTCTCAAACATCCCTGTAATTCCTGCATGAACAGTGGCTAGGCCACTACCTAATTTCAGTTGATTCTACTGCTCCATTTTTGAACATCTCATCTCCCATTATGCCTAGTTCTCACTTGCAAAAACAAGTGTTACATTAGGAGTATAGGCATCATCTTCTATGAGAGGCACTAATGCAAAGTCATAATCAAGCTGCTTTGAAATTACACTTCAGACCTGCCTTCCTCTGACTCAGGGCTTTGACTGCAGGAACTAAGGGAGAAAGAGCTGCACTCTCCTCCCCTCCCCACTGGATGCAGTCATCCTTTGAAGATGCGGCAGCAGCCAAGGCAGGATGCTGGGGTTTTGGGGCAGGAAGTGCAGGTTACCTGGTAGAGCTGAGAAAACTCTCACTTTCTTGTTTTTTCTGACTTGTCTGTGTGTTTAGAGATAAAACACTTGTGACCAGATCTGAGGAGAGGAAGAAGTAAAGGTCAGCCTGTGGACCACTAGTGACACTGTAATTCTGGGAGATTTTTACCAGGAATGCTGGGAAGGAAAGCATTTTGTGGCGGCTGGTATAGCAGACATGGGCTGGCTTTTCCTCTGGTCTCTTCTGGACTATTACATCTATTACATGGTTGGCTGTGTTTGCAGGAACCAGGCTCAATGATCCATGAACTGTCATCCACTCCTGTGGGGAATAATTTGGGATAGCAGGAACAAAATCTCTGCTATTTTAGAGAATTTGGGATTCTTGTTCCTTGTTTCCCCTGTGTGCTGAAAGAGTTGCTGTGAATTCTTTAGCTTATCCCAAGCCTTCAGAGGTGTTAAAAGGTTTGCTGGGCTTGCAGACCTGTCTGGAACCCAGAGATATTAAAAAATAGTAACAGAATGGCTAGATGAAAGAACAAAGGGCTGCAAGCCAGAATCTGTCCTTCGCCAGATGGTCATCTTAATAATACTTTGCATAAATGTAGCATTAGGAATTTCTACTTTGGCCTCTGAAGTGGATATATATCATTAGTACTGTTTTACAAATGGGGAAGCTGGGGATTAAAAAGGTACATTCAGTGGCCACAACATCGCTAAACACATGTGTGAGTAACACCAAGAATTTTTACACATAGGTTATGCAGAAAAGGTCTTAGTAGCTACACTGCATTCATGGACATCCATGGAGTAAACTGCGATGTTCAAAGAAAGCACAATATGTCTTAGCAGCCACATATAAACCTGAGCTAAAGGAGATTCCTGACTTCAGACCTAGAGATCTGTACAGCTGCTTTCGGGTATTAGAGTTTGCTCTGTGGCTTACGATAAAGGATGCTGTAATTCAGTCGAGAGCTACAGCCAAGCAGCATGGCAGAGTTCAGCACTGACACAGAAATCATGAGATGTGCTTCACCCAGTGAGCCTCAACAGGTCAGTAGATTTTTGTGAACGTGTTCAGCTCGCGCACTCTGTGGACAGATATAAGCTTGTTTCTGCCCGTGCTGCAAGCAGACATCAGCTTTTTTTGCCCATACTCCAAAGCAGAAAAAAAAAAAAAGAGGCCATGAACATATAACCTTGGGCTTGGAATTAAGCTAACAAACTCATCTTTCCTTAAATCTCATCACGTAGGTGTAAGCAAGGGATCAATATGGATGTATGATTTTCTCCCCCTCTAGTTATGTGTTGACATCTGCCCTAAAACACAAAGAGTAAGCACATCCTCAATCTCTCTCTTCTACAGTAACCTCTCAGTAGACTTGAGAGTCTCATCCTTCTCATTTGGTAGTGAATATAACTTTGAAAGCATGCAGACCTCTGCCTTTAAAAAGTTACTCAGTAAGGCATCTTGGCAAGAACGCTGCAAAATGTCTAAATCCAAACTGTTCTTCATTTTAGCTCCTTTATGTTCAATGTGATTTGTCTCTCGGCATTCAAGTACAATTTGATACAAAGGATACTTTAATAAGGATTTAGGGCACTGTTTCTAAACCAAAGGGTCACAAATGCAGGACAGTGAAAAGAAATCGGAGTGGCATGAAGTACTGGAAATTTTATTATATTATAAAGCAGAGAGAATGCTGTTTTCCAATTCTACACACATACCCTAGCCATTCCAGGTCAAATAATCTGTTAACCTCTCCAGACAGACACATGAACATAAGCTTACATATCCTTCTTGTTACTATGGATATACTCTTTGTTCTTACTTTTACAGTCAGTGGAAAGAAATCATAAAAAATTGATTAAGACTTTGGCAAGTTGAAAAGCTTGGGACCACTGTTCCAATTTATGTTTTAAGAAGGAAAAAGCTTGGAATATTTGATCTGCAAACAACTGCTGCAAATGTTGAGTTAATAGGAAAGACTTTTATTTTCGTTGAAAAAACAGGCTTAAATAACAATACATAGAAATAATCACTTTTATATTTTGGAAGAAAAACAGCGTAAAAATAGTGATGCCTTAAGTACTGTGGGTATAAAAGTCTCAGTAAGTGCAGCTTAACTGTGACATACTGCTATATAACTCCTATTTACGGTAATGGGTATCTTCTGAATACTTTACTAAGTACAGTGGGAAAAAAAATTATAGTATAAAACAAAGAAAGCAGAAATGATTCTCACATGGTATGTACACCCAGTTGACCCCACTTCAGCTCTGAAGTTCCTGTGCATTTGGAAATGCTGCTTACAGAGAGACCTTCAGGGAGTCAGCTGAAGATCATAATACAAATAATGTTTTCTGTATAGCACCTGTACTTCCAATAAGCCAATTATAAACCAGCTAAGTACCAGTGAAGTACTGGGATATATTTTTATAATCCAAACAAATGAGAAGCAGAGACAGGAGCTTATTGCTTCAGTGTTAGAAATAGTGGCAGAGCAAAGAGGTAAACTTCCCATCATATCACTCCTACATGTAAATAACTTTCTTTTACTGCTGAGTCATAGAGGAGATGGCCTGGGCGTGCAGTGGCAGAGTTGTTTTGTTTAATACAAACTACTTAAGGATTATACACAGAAAAATATGGTATCATACAGAGTTTGGCATCTGTTTTTGCAGCTGTCACACTAGCTCTGCAAGGGAGCATTCGGAGCTGCCAAAGAGGCCAAAGGGGACTATATTCCACACAATCATCAGCAGGAAAACAGGGTGCCAAGTGGGTATTTTGAGTCAAATTTATAAACCAACTTGCTTTAGAACAGTGCTTCTATTCTTAACACACAGGGATGAGCCAGGAAACACTGAAATCACACATTACAGATTACAGAAAGATACGGTATTGCCCTAAGTTTCTCCCCAGTGCTCTTAAATATTTGAGCCTATGTTCAGCTTTGGGGTAAGTAAGTGCAGCTTCATTTAGAAAAGGAATAAATGGAAATTGCTTACAATAATTCAAAATAAGTGCTTTTTAAAAAAGTATCATTCCCTGTCAGAGACTGCTTAGTAATTTATACATTATTTTGGCAGGCAGTAATGATTAAATGAGCTAGGTCTTCACTTAAATAAAATGAGCCATGCGTTTTAGTTCAATGTTTCACATTTTGCATTATGCAAATGTCATAAGAGAGTACTAAACTGATGTTCCTCTCTGCCCAAGACAAGGCAAGACCTGACTTGAGTTCTCCACCTATCTGTTGGATAAATTTTAAAATTCCAGACTGCAGAAACCCAAGTGTTGCTTTTCTGAGGATTTCTTCATTTGGATATTTAATATTTTTTTAAATTTCACATTTTTAGACAAGAAGTCGAAATCTCTAGATTTATACATAGATCATGTTTTTGGCTTCTGATTTAGAAATTCTCAATAACATTCATACAGTTAATACAAAGCCATTGGTATAACTGATTTGGATCAGCCTTTGTTTAATGAGTTTCTCAAGATTTTAAACTATTTACACTAACTTACACTGTGGATTTTGGTTGTGGTTTTCAATAAAACCGAAATATTTGTCTGGTTTAGAGTAAATAAAAAAATCATATAAAACTACCATATAACAATGAGTAGACATATGCAAATTTATCACATTATTTGGCCCAACCTGCAGAGTTCTGATCATCCTTCTCATTTATGACCTTACCCAAAGTTCACTGAAATTTGTGTGGGCCAAGCTGCAGTATCAGTGGAAGATCTTCTTACTAAAACCATGCAGAAATTAGGTAGCTTACTGGTACCATCAGCCTGTGTTACTGCTTGTTGCTTACCACAGCTTCTGGAACATCAGG
Source organism: Nyctibius grandis (assembly GCF_013368605.1). NCBI lineage: Eukaryota > Metazoa > Chordata > Aves > Nyctibiiformes > Nyctibiidae > Nyctibius > Nyctibius grandis. Next base: position 69,356,361 of record NC_090660.1, on the reverse strand, counting down.
TTCAGCAAATCTTTCTTTCCCACAATAGAGAACTTTTTAACAGTGCAACAGGACAGCTTTCAGCATGGGCACAAACACTTGTGACCCCCTCGCACTGATAATTCATGCTCAAAACAGCTATTTGGAAAAGCTAGAGACCTGCTTTCCTCAGTCTGACTCTAAAATCCAGGATTTCACAGAATCACAGAATCACAGAATCAACCAGGTTGGAAGAGACTTCAGGGATCATCAAGTCCAACCGTTGCCCTGACACCACCAGGTCAACTAGACCATGGCACTAAGTGCCATGTCCAGTCTTTTCTTAAACACATCCAGAGATGGTGACTCCACCACCTCCCTGGGCAGCCCATTCCAATGTCTAATAACCCTTTCTGTAAAGAAATTCTTCCTAATGTCCAACCTGAACCTCCCCTGGCAAAGCTTGAGGCTGTGTCCTCTTGTCCTATCGCTAGTTGCCCGGGAGAAGAGGCCAACTCCCACTTCACTACAACCTCCCTTCAGGTAGTTGTAGACTGCAATAAGGTCACCTCGGAGCCTCCTCTTCTCCAGGCTAAACAACCCCAGCTCCCTCAGCCGTTCCTCGTAGGTCAGACCCTCCAGACCCTTCACCAGCTTGGTCGCCCTCCTCTGGACTCGCTCCAGCACCTCAACATCTTTCTTGAAGTGCGGGGCCCAGAACTGAACACAGTACTCAAGGTGCGGCCTCACCAGTGCCGAGTACAGAGGGACGATCACTTCCCTAGACCGGCTGGCTACACTATTCCTAATAGAGGCCAGGATGCCATTGGCCTTCTTGGCCACCTGGGCACACTGCTGGCTCATGTTTAGTCGGCTGTCGATCAGCACCCCCAGGTCTCTTTCTGCCGGGCCACTTTCTAACCACTCTTCCCCCAGCCTGTAGAGCTGCATGGGGTTGTTGTGGCCCAAGTGTAAGACCCGGCATTTGTTCTTGTTGAACCTCATGCCGTTGTTCTCGGCCCATCTATCTAACCTGTCCAGATCCCTCTGTAGGGCCTTCCTACCCTCCAGCAGATCGACACTCCCACCCAGCTTGCTGTCATCTGCAAATTTGCTGAGGGTGCACTCAATCCCTACGTCTAGATCATCTATAAAGATATTGAACAGCACCGGCCCCAGAACTGAGCCCTGGGGAACACCGCTAGTGACCGGCCACCAGCTGGACTTTGCCCCATTCACCACCACTCTCTGGGCTTGGACATCCAGCCAGTTTTTAACCCATCGAAGAGTCCACCCATCCAAGCCCCGGGCAGCCAGTTTGTCTAGGAGGATGCTGTGGAAGACAGTGTCGAATGCCTTACTGAAGTCTAGATAGACTACATCCACAGCCCTGCCCTCATCTACTAAGCAGGTCACTTGGTCATAGAAGGAGACCAGGTTGGTCGAGCAGGACCTGCCTTTCATGAATCCGAACCCTATTTGAACCCTATTCTGGCTTCTGTTTAAGTTTTTAAGTCCCCAGCTTAGACCCTTGCTTTCTTGACCCTTGTTTTTTAAGCATACTATTCCTCCAAGGTCATATTAAGGTCTTCCAAGCACATTAGCAAGGCAAGGGAGCTTGTTTTGGTCTTTATACTCTGAGAACATGATTACCTGTAGCAATTCTATTTCAAGTATCCTCATTCCCAGGTCAGTACAGCCTATTTTTGTTGCGAATTTTCCCTGCATCCCTGCCACACATATTTACCCTTGGACAACACCTAGTTCTCAACCTCACCAGTATTCATCTGCTACTTCGCAAGTTGTCAAATGACTACTCAGGCACTAAAAAACCCAACCAAGTCTCTCTAGAGTCTTAATTTAAGAGTTAGCAGGGAGCTGAAAATTAACAGTAATGTTCCTTCCTGCAGCTACGAAAAAATAGTGAGAAATGACACTTTAATGATTGCTAAGAAAGGCTGGACAGCAAGTTTGCTAGTTGTTCTCCATTCCACCTTCACTGCCAAAGCCAGATGCATAAGCACTGAACCTACATTCCTGCCATTTCTCTCTTGAGGGTGGGAACCTGAGCTACGAATGCAACTTTGGACAGTAAAGGCCCATCTCAAGTAAGCTGGTGAGGCCCAGCAATCTGCTTGGGAATCTCTATAGAATATTCCCCACACTGCTGACTACACTGTGAAAAGTTTTCCATGCTGCTGTTTTTGAATGCACTAGTCCACAAAGCTAGTTCTTAGAAATTTCAGCTCAGTCATCTTCTTCAGCACCTGCTGTTTGTACCTTTTACCTCCCTGATCCACCTGAAACTCTTCTGTACGTTTTCTTAAGCTGATGATCTCTGCTCAGACACTCATTTTTAGGTCCCTTTTCTCAGTCTTTGAGAACTTATTGCCACTTTGATGCTGACATAGCAGCTATATCCCATACAACCATAAACGGTGCTTGCTCTGCTGAATGCTTTTAAATCAGTTGTGCGTGCTTTTCACTTTCAAATCATCTTCCCACTCACACTTGGTGTATACGACTGATTCCCTGTCAGGCCAACAGCTGGTTCACAATCCACAGACAGTGCATCTCAGCATTCGCCTTGATAAGGCTGACTTTCTATGACCATCTGATAAAATTGATTGCCAAAACCAAGACTAGAAATGCTTCAAATGTCAAGTTCACTAATCTGCTGAGGGATCTAACACTCAGACCCTTCTGCTATTGGCCTCATCTGCTATTTGCCACCAGAACACCAGTCAAGGTCCACTTGTGTTACTGCTCAAGGTGCAGTTGTGTGCAACCATGCTGCTCAGATACTATGTGACCCAAATCCTAACTCCGTGCTGTCACCACTGAGCAGCATCACTCTGCTGCACATTCACCATGAAGGTTTTTCATCTCGAGGACCCACACGTCCCCGACTTCCTATTGTAGCTTTCTTCCCCTCCTCTCTCCTTCCAGGCCATCTCAAGTCCCAGGATCCTTGATGATCAGTTTAGCTATGCCATAACTTCCTAGTGGCATAGTAGCATCTTGCCAGCAGGCAGAATGAGTCCCAATCTGCTTCTGTGCTGAAAGCCTATCACTCAGATAACAGATTTTGATAGACTGCATTACCTCTGGTCCCTCCTAAATTGCTGCTGGCCATGGCCAATGCACAGCCAGCACCCACAGCTGGGCTTTCAGGACAATCTGTGTCGGCTACGTGGCCAGGTGCACGTTATGATTAACTGCACAGGGGACGATCTGCTGGCCAGGGAGGCTCTAAACACACTGAACATTGCCAAGATTGTCATGGTTTGTTTTGGCCAGTTGTGCACATGCTAAAAATAAAATGACAGCAGTAAACACTGGGAAAAGCACTCCATTTCAGACAGAAATCTGTAGTGACAAGTATTAAAATCTCATGTCAAAAAATTTAATCTAGGACATCATAGGTCCAGCTGAACTCTGAGCCCAGGAGTGCTTTCCAGCTCCCGGCGCTGGCTATGTACCTTGGCTGCATGTCAGCCCGAGGCTGAGGACGTCGGTGGGATAGGGACAGTCACTGTGTGCCCCGGCAGGTCTGTATGACCGGGGGTTAAGGCTGCAGCGCACAGCACCGAACACATCCCTCCTGCAGTTTAGGCACCGTGTGACGTAAAAGAGAGTGCAGAAAGCAATGAAAGCTGGAGAATTCATATCTTCCATATAAATAACTTTCTCTACATAAAATTTGACATCTTTTAATTACGGTGTGAAGTTTTCAGTAACACAGAAGATACTCGGGATATTGGAGGGATACTGGAGGGATACTAGATGGATACTAGGTTTGGTGGAACATGGGCAACTTTGGAGATAAAATGAGCAACAATCCTTAAAATATGAGGCATTGGAGAGGTATTGGAGTAAGTGCCTACAGCAGTATATGAACAAATTCAGAGATGATGGTTCACAGTTGACCTATAAAACTGTAAACAGTTTTGAGAGAAAGATTAATTTCACAGAACATCTTGGAAATGTACTCTTCAGCTGTGATACTCTCCTAAAAGCTAAATGTATTTGCACTGTGTAATACAAATATATCAAGGGGAAAAAAAACCCCTTTTCACTGGAATGAGTAATCACTACAGTGTTTAGTAGTGCAATTCTCCCTTTAATTGTCTATTCCCTACTACTGGCTGTTTCAGTGATGCAAGAATAAATATCAAAGAATAAATAAAGTGGATGCAAGAGATTTCTTAATACACAATGACGAGGCTGCACTTTATAGATGAAATCTCAGACAATTCAATCATTACATAACCAAGAGTCTCATGGCAATTTGGGAATTGCCGTAGATGAAGGCTGATTTCTCTCTCCCCTACCTAGCCTCACCATAGCTTAATCATATTTTATTTCTGACTTAAGTTACAGCACCTCACTGGCAACATAATGGGCATTGATAGTATCTTGAAGACAAAGGAAAACTTCTCTTCAGCACTGCAAAACTGAGTCATGCATAGTAATGCCCATCTTTAAAATAATTGAAGTAACTCATAATTTACACATGCATTTCAAAGAACAAATTATTACAGTGTCTAAAGAAAACAAAACCTGCCATCTTTCTCTTTGCACAGCTCCCAGGAAGGCAATAGGATTTTGGGTACATGCACATATTAGTCTGATGACTTCCCTCCACACATCATGTAACGTCTGAACATACTGAGCACAGAGGGATAGCTATAACTATAGGGGAGCACTGGCAAGCTCAGCTGTTCTCACCATCCGTCCGGGCTTGTTTCTCTTCAGTTTCCCCTCAGGAGCATTCAGACTGAGCCCTTGTTCTCCCTTCTACCTCCAGATCTGATAGGGGCATCCTTGCCTTTGCTGAGAGTCACCAGAACCAATGTCTCTTTTTTTTTGACACTACAAGTATACCTACAAACGAGGTGAAATTTGCAGCAGTCTGCTAGTGCTTGTACACACCAGCTGGTGGCAGGAGGACTTCTGCTTATTATGATATGCCTTGTAACATTTACCATTTCTATCTGCACCTTAATTCATATATTTAATGGACCCTACTTCCATCACACTTTAAACCTAGCGGTATCATAATTTAAAAGTAAAACTTAGAATTTACCATTCCATAAAAGCCACTGATTACTCATTAGCCTTCCTACAGACATATTTTACAACCTGAAGAGACCAGTCTCCTCATCTAGTTTGAGCTCCTGAATAACAGAAGCTAAGAAGAGTATCACCCAGCAATTAGCTGAGATGCCTCCGTGTTTTCCTTCAGGAACAGTTTTCTCCTAATATGTAAGTACAGACACTGAACTCACACTGAATTCAGTCTCTCATGATTTTTACAAATAGCAGCCGTTGCAGTGCCTCATCATTAACATGTGATTGACATGAAGAACACAGCTCGTCCAGCACGAGGCAACATGAAAACAGTGCAAATGATGCAAGAACACGATGCGCCTGTATCATCCATGGAACTACATCCCGAAACTACACATCCCAAATAATAGCCCAAAGAGCTGGTTTAGCACAGCAATGGGATCAAAGGTAGCATAGCCAGACCTCTACAGATATGACCTGAGAAGATACAGGCCATATACAGGGGCCTTTAAGAGGGCCCAGGTTGTTGATATGAACTGACTATGGACAACAAAAGCCTTCTCTTAGTTTCTGAGGAACACTGTTATCAGTGCTCTAATTACACTCTTAATTTGATTTAAGTCCAAATGAAACCCTGAGCCTTGCTCTCATTAAAGAGCACTTATACTCCTATACTCTTTAGGTAAGCAGCTAATTTTAAATGGCTGGAAGATAAATTAATTGCATTAATTTTAATAACATTTCATTTAGAAGTCTACGAGAAAACCAAATGAGACTAGTTAAATAGATAATGGCGTAAATATTTTCTTCATTCACTGATTTATTAGAGATTCAATGCAAGTCAAGCAGCTCCCCTATTAGAAAGGCTGGATGGCCTTTGGAGCATGATCATGTGTAGCAACAAAACAGGAGGCTTCCTCCCTGAAATGACCCAGCTACAGGGCACTGCCATGGGCACCATGGGGTGAGGTCTGATCATTGCTGAGGCTGCTCTGAGTGGATTTCTCCCACATACCCAGCTGAGACCAATGAGACAAGTACAACAATCTCATTGATGCTACTTCCCTTTTTAACAATACTAATTTAAAAATTATAATTCTTGATTGGGTTTTGGTACTGCCTTTTAGAGCAGTAAATAAACCATAAGTAAACACTGCCTATTTAAAACTGAATTTTTAAGATTAAAAAAATGCTGCTTTTGCATATAGGTTTTCTGAAATACATCTTGATAAAAGAAATTGCAAAAATTTTATAATTTTAGCTCTGAAAACTTTCAGAAACTCAAGATTTGTTTTGCAATTTCAAATTTTTCAAAATTTATTTTATTGAAAGTTTTCTTTTAATTTTCTGAACCTTGCGTCAGGACATGAAATGGACTGACAATGTAAACAAGATCTACTGTGATCTAAAATCAAAGGCTGAGATACGCAGTTAGGGCAGTATATATTAATGGTTTTTATGTTATGTATCGAAAAAAAATAAAAAGAAATTATCAGCTTGGACAAGCTTGAAAGCTTTTTTTTTGCAAAAAGTAAGACCCAAAGCTTTAGTTATATATCAAGTCACGGATATAAATGTTTCCTGGAGCAAAAACTGAAACACAAGCGTCCACCTCCCAGCTGAATGCTCTACCCACCAACCCACTGAATCACAATCTGCATGTCCCTGAATATTTCATTTGTCCATGATAAGGACTCGTTTAGTTGTAATTTCGGTTACTATGGCATTTTCAAATACCACAAAAGAGAAGGCACATGTTTCAGCCAGTCCTGCACCCTATCCCACAATGCTTCTCGTGTTAAAACTGATTTCTCGGTCTCCTGCATAGCAGGATCAGTCTAAGTAGCTTGTCAGATATGGTCTCTGTTGCCTCAATAAAACTTTTCCACCCTAACTTGATTTTTCCTCTCATGGGTGTTGCACATCGACTACTGCAATGATTCCCCTGCAGTTATTTAATTAGAGCCTAATCTTACCTTCTCACACAGAGCAACACTTTCTGCCCCAGTAGTCATAAACTGCAGCCAGCTACTTGGCAGCAGTGCTGTTTCTGCTGGTAAAAACAGTTTTTCCTCTTTAGCACCTCTCTAGGGTGGGATGTGCTATTCCCCACAGCCTCCCTGCTGCTGCTGTGATCAGCTGCCCAGCAAAGGGCATCGGGGCACAGGTAACAAAAAAAGAAGTCCGTGGTCCAGGTCACCTCACGGCCAAGAGCTGCAGCAGGAACTGGGGGCATGGGCAGGAGGATGAGCAGGCAGGTGCTGGTGGTGCAGCATGCACTGAAACACAGGCTCCTGCTCCCTGGTGGGGAAAGGGGTGCCCCTTCGTCAAGAGCCGGGAAAGGAGAATACAGCCAAGAGCAATTACTTTAGGATAGTTACCAGTTTCTGTAACATTAGGGCACTGTGGGGCTGTTAAGTGCTCACCTGGCAACAAGTCTCCAATACAAGTGTTTGACCAGTTAACTCATCATCAACTTGTTCAAATTAAACATGTTTCTGGTGTTTCTAAAGCAAATGAGAAAAAATATATCACAAGCAAAGTCCAGACACTTCCCTCAGGTATGTATGTTTTATAGCATTCAGTGGGAGCAGAATCCATGCACAAAGTGCAGAACAGACTATACTGCTGGTAAATGAGGTTAGAATAACATTGATTTTTTAAAAAGACTACTCTGTAAATTCTTCTACTTAGAGAGAAGAGAAAGTATTATTAGACAGATTCTCCCAAGTGTCTATAAGGCACAGGGGAAAAATATACATTTCCTCACACCACTTTTGTGATTTCCAGTTTTCCTTCTGTTAAAAAGCAGCAAAAAGAGTAATCTCTTTTTAAAAAGTAGATTTACATTATATTAACAGACCTGATCTTCCCTAGCATCTTTGGCAGCCTTTTAGGTTTCATATTTGCGTTCTGTAAGCCCTAAAAAGTATGCAGGTTACTTTACTGGAATGAAAGTGTACGTATTTCCTTGGGACTTTGCCTACTTCTGGTTTGGAGCATGAAGTGTGCAAACTACGTGTAACAGCCAAAAGAGACCTAAGCAAAAGTGCAGGATTATTCAGAAAGCTAATACAGACACAGAACATACATAACCTCCTTTCCACCATGAATGTGCTAAAGGCATCTTCCTGTAAGCAATGTTCGTGGGAACACCTTCAAATATAAAACTGCATGCCAGGTCCGTGCTTACAGGCATCTCTGAAAATGAGGTACAATTATCAGTCAATATTTTGTACTAATGCAACACGGAAGTCACAGCAAAGTGAAATAATCTTCCATCACACGACCACTGCCATCTGATTACTGCTGCTGGGTGGAGGTTTGAGTATCATATATGGGAAAAGAAATATTAACTGTATTACTGATTTGAATTAAATGTGCTGTAATCAGACTATGCACTCTCATGTCATACTGATGCGCTTTCTTTGCAGGAGGAGATGGAGAAATCCACAGCCTGCCCGACTTGACACCTGCTGAAGTATTAGGTTGGGTATATTGTCCCAGCTGCAGATGAAGAAGTGGGGAAAAAAAGTGCAGAAAGATTAGTAAGCTTAGGGTGGATCAAGGGGAAAAGAGTGACTGTCTCAATGAGAAAGGCTGTTGGGGTCCATAATCACAATATATAAAACAATTTGAGGAACACAATCAGCGATCAGGCCAAAACCTGCTCTTCACAAAAGTTCAAATGGGAAAGAAGGTCCCAAAAAAGGAACAGAGTCAGGATAAGCAAGGGTAGGCAGCAACAGAACTATCTTACTGCCTGCAGAAGGCAAGATAAGGAGCCAAGAGAAGGAACGAAGAGGCAGTCAGTGACATTCAGAAGCACCAGGTCAGAGCAGATTCCTAGACAGTCCACAAATTCCGAGAGTGTCTCTTACTACAACAGTGCTTTGGGCACAGCCACTCCCAGAGAGCTCAGAACTCAATAACCTGGAGAGCGATTGCCCTCGGCAAGCAATAGCTAATTACAGAGACCATTCAAGGCATTCATTGACAGATGTACCAAAGTTGTTTTTTTTTTTTTTTGGCTAAGTTGCCTGTAACAACTTTACAATTTTCTCAGACACACCATGAATCTTTTGAAATTCCAAGAAGGAACAGGCACAAAAGACCCCAAAACCCCAGAACCCTATTGCTCCCAAAAGAACTAAGGTATAGTTTTGTCTCCGTTCAGTCTACTGTTTTATCATTTTTATACTGTCCCATACTTTATTGCATAATCCATTTGTGAGTAAGTACAATTCTGAATAGCCTCCAATGAGAAACTGAGTAAATATTTGATTTAATGGTTTCCATAAAAAAGTGCTATAAGCATCCTCCTGTACAATTTGTTATCCATAACTGGGAATTGGTTTTATCACATATTAGCATCCAGTGCAAATTTTTGTGGATGATCTTTTAGTAAAATAGCCTAGACAGCAATAACCTAGTGTTGGACATATTTCCTAGAGCTCTGAATTGGTGGCGAAGAACGTTTACAAGCAATACTTAAATTACAACATGCAAGTGAGAGACTGAAACAAAGCCTCCTCCGCTTCAGCAAAATACTAAATGAAGCCTTTTGGTGAACTAAAGCATTGATCGTCCCATGCTTTTCCCTGACACAGTGCTTTTTTTTTCAGAGCTCTTTTGTCAACTTGCATTCAAAAGTTTTATCTGAGTAAAGCTGGCCTCAAAGTGGTAACACCAGGCAGCCTGAGAGTTTAATGATGGATTCCCATGACTTTCAAAATGTTTTTCATCTTTTCCCTTTCAATCAGCTTGGAAGGAAGAAAAGAGGACAAAAGTCTGTCTTACTTGCTAACACCATTTGTAATCAAGTATTGACTATTTACAGGGCATTTTTGATGCTGTGTACTTGTGCCCTAAGATGACCCAATTTTGTGTTATATCTTGATGGTACTTGGTGTGCTGGGATGATTCAGAACACTGCACTTTTTGGAAGACACCAGCAGGCACTTCTCAGTGTGACTGTTCACAAGCACCCGAATGTACTGCACCACATAACCCTAAGCATGTGCTTTACTGGCAGAAGACCTGCCTACAATTCAGATTTTAAAACCCACATCATCTGCTTGGGGACTTACTGCCTTTCATTGCATGGTTATCTTGGACCTTCATTTTCCACACTCCTACTCTGATACTTAGTCATGGGTAATACTGCTGTTTCAGCAACATTAGTTAATCCATATTTTAATCATTATAACCATCTACGGAATGGGGGCAGGCAGATTTGGATTTGCTGTGTCATCATGCTCTCATGGCTCTGGCTTCTCATACAGAGAAATGTAAGGATAAAAACTACACTTTTGCGAGGGCTGGAGAAGAAAAAGGGTTTCACTAATAGAAATAAAGTAAAAACTGAAAAGTTGCCAAATCCAACTGTGAATCCAAGAAACTTATCCCACGTGTGTTTCTGAAAGATACATTAAGTATTTTTGGGTGCTTACTTCTGTCAGTCCTTGTCATATGTGGATGCACAAACTTCAAAATAATTTTGGAAAGCATAGCATTAAAAGTCTCCATCTCCTTTTAAGATTTGATGGCTAGCTGGAGGCACCTGGAATGAAATATGCTGTGTTGCCTGGAAAGAAGAATCTGTGACTGTGCTTCCCACAGGTTCGAAAGACTAAGTTGATTGTACATAATTTTCCATGTACACTGGCACAACGTAAATTATCTTCATTCCCTATATTTTATGGGATATAATTTTCCTAATCTGCAAACTTAGCAGTTAATCAAACATAAACAATCACATAAATATATTTTATACTCAAATTTAAACAACTTATTTCTACTCTACAGTAACTATTTTCTGATCATGCTATTTCTATGGTTAAGAATGATTAATTTTGTTTTTTTCCCCTACATTCTTCTCCTTCTCAGAAACAGTTGTTTTTTTTTTTAACCTGTGTTTTACAAATAAAATTTTCATTTAAGCAGAAGTCAAGACCAGGAAAATCTCATTTTAAGAAGTTAGCTTGTCCAGAAGGAGCCCTGCCTCTAACCAGAGAACTACTGGCTCATCTCACATGGAAGGCAGATACACACATTTGAATAACATTGTGGGGGGATGCCTTTGGAACAACAGTGCAATGCTAACACTAAATAAAAGAACTGCTGCAGTCCTGAAACATATTGCAGATGGGAGAATCAGCTTCCTGACAAGTCCTTTTTTAAGTGATTCAATGGAAACATTTAAAGAACATTGTGCCACCTTAATTAGAGGGTTTGCCATATGTAGTATGTATCTATTAATTGTAGTAGAACTCTATCTTTCAGTCTCGATCTAGTCTTGTAAGATAAATTTGAGTAATAGGTGTGGTTTTTTAATATTGTATTGTTTTAACATCCACTGATGCTGACAGAAACTGGGATGCATTTTATCAGTTTTTCAAAACCATAATAAGAAAACTATGCTCCGAAAGGGCTTGTATACGTCAGACAGTGCAAAGAGAAAAAGATTCAAACACCCTGACAACAGATCAAATGGCCGGCAGAGTTGGAAATAGACCCCAGGTCTCTGACACCTGAGTTCAGGCTTGTATCACCTGATCTTTCCTGCCTCATTTATTTACACCAGTTTTTATTGTCTGCTGCTTAACTGAATTGCAGAATCCACATCAACAGCTGGGGCTCACAAACTGGATATGTATTTTTAATAAGAAATGTTTAAAATCTTTATTTTAATTGTCAGTGTTCATACCTCTTTCCTTGCTTTCCTTTCTGAACATGAACGTACAATGCTTTCATTATTAAGTTACTGATCATTCATCTAAGGCTAGGGAAGCCTATAATGGCACTCATGATAACGAAAATCAATAGAGCTGTAAATAAGCTTTGCTACAGCTCCTAACAATTGTAGGTCATTCATTAGCTGGAAACATATAATGCCAGCCAAGGAAATACACTGGCTTTCTACCCTAGTTTCTCTACTTTTCCTGTAGTTGTACCCATCACCTTTTACTTACGGGTGACAAGAGAGGATTCTGTGGACACTGTAAAGGCAATGAATGTGTTGCCAACCCTATTACACATAATGTAATGATTTTGCTGAATAGGCAGAGGGATAAAAATAATCAGTGTTTTTCCACACAGACTTCTCTGTTTTCTTTACATTATGCCTTTTGTATCAGACCCCTTTTCCAAACTTCCAGCCCGGTTTTCCAAAGGCCTCCATGAAGAACAGAATAGGTAATTTTAATAAATTCCAATCACATTTTGGCCTATGGAAGGACAGTCAAAACATTCAGGCCATATATAGTTTACACCTCTAATATCAGAAGATGAAAGAGTGTAAAAGCACAAGCCCCCACAAGGGAAAAAGCATTTGGAAACTAGAACTGCTGCTTAAATGTGCTGAAATGGAGACCTTGAATTTGAACTCTTTAAGAAGGGCAGCGAGCAGAAGGGGCATTCGACAAGCTCACTGAGGTATTCCTGAGTAGGAGACTCAAGTACTGTAGAGCTAATAAGGTCAAACACGTTGGCATCGCTTTCCATTTTGCCTTAAGAAAAACAAAGCACGCTATGGAGTAGTGCAACAGTGCCACAAGAGACAAGATAGGAGAGGAAAAGGCATGGCATTTTGGGGTCCTCTTCCAAATCTCTGAGCAAAGTAGCAGTGCAAACCACATCCCATACCATTTAATACATTCAGCTCTTTTGATCAAGAATCAGAACCTTGGAAAGTTTCCACACACATGTTAGCAGGGAATACTTCCTAATTGCCAAAATATATATACTTTAGTTTAAATTGATTTGACTTTTTCTTACTTGCAACAAGAGTTTCCAGCTCATATATTTTTACAGAACAAGTTGGAATCTATGGGGTTCAATAAATACAGTGAAAAAATGTGAGGGACTATAAATCCTGATAATCTTGATATGTTTCTCAGTAGACTATGAAAGAAAGCTGGATTTGATAGCTTGACAAAGAACAGAGAAAAAGGTCTTTAAGCTAAATCTTACTGGATCAAAGATGACATCTGACCACTGAGAAACAAATCCTTTACAGTTTATTAAGTAGCAAAGCCTAAATAACTCCACCAGTGCACCATATATTAACACATATCTGACAATTTTGCCAACAGGAGCTCTCGCTATTTAATCATAGAGGAATTTTGGGCTTAGCCTCCCAGGTAGACATATAAATATTTTTTGAAAAGAAAGAAAACCTAAAATTTCTATGCAGAATGCGCACACACTTTGTTTCTCTGTACCTCTCTATATACAGTGTAAAGTAAAGAGATCTGAACAGAGTCAGGTATTTTTAGCCTGAGATTGAACATAGAAACTCAACTTTCTCACGTAAGGCTCACACCACCTGCATTAATTTAAGCTTGATGTTCACAGTGGCTCAGTTCCCTCAGCTTCATCTAGAATCAAAGGGTTGAACACTCGTACTTAAATAAGCAAGTAAATCAGATCCCCACGGCTGGTCAGTCAGATTTACTACTAGAAATAATAGCAGATACTTTCCCAGTGTAGTTATCCACAAGGAGCAGCTTTTCTCCTAATCTGGGACTCATTTAGGGAGTCATTAAAGGAAGAAGATTTAACTTGAAGAATGCTCTTGTGCTAGATACCTACAAACACATTTATCTTGGAGTCCAGGTGCCCCTGTTAATTGGCACTGACTTTATAAGATCCCATAAGAATATTCATAGAATTGAGAACATATTTCTAAATAATTCATGTTGCCAGTCCTCAATTATCCATTTGCAGCACCATTACCATATTAAATATGTGACGATATGTGCACTCTTCATTATGTTCAATGTCATCCTTTATTCTATTTATAGGCAAAAATCTGAATCTTAAACAGATGTATCAATTTCTGGGAAGCTTTGTCATAATGTTAGTCACTGAAATCTTGATCACAGTTTGAAAGAAAAAAAACAGTTTGTCTGACTGGAAAACCTTCCCATGGGCAAGAAAATGGAAATTCTGATGTAAGTTTACAAACAGATAAACTTTTATTTGAACTGCCAGCATGAAGCACTATCCAGCATCCAAAACCTAGATTTGGGAGACTCTGTATTATTAGAAAATCTCAGGCAAGATTTCACCATAGGCACCACCCTAATACAACAAAATTTAATGTATGCACCATTTCCCAATTCCTCCCACACATGTTAGTGCACATGGCTTATGCAATGTGTTTCACTTACTTCAGAATCACCAAGTTGAAATTGCTGAGCCATATGTGGCTTGAAAATAGCTCCGGTGCGGCTCCAGTTTGGGAGATATAGCTTGTGATTAATAAATGGTGTGCCTGGCAGGATGGCTGCTGGGTAACACTTTATTGCTACAGCACAAGATTGTAGCCTAGTCGTGCCCTATATGCAACCTTTGGAGACTGGCATGACACTCCTGGGACACTCTTATAGGAAGCAGTGTAGGCTGCTTCTCAGCATCCCCGCATCTGCCTTCTGGCCCAGCAGTTGGCTCAGAGAGCACACAAATCTCAGAAGGGCCAGGAAAACTTCTGCTGAAAATTACACTCAGTATGAACAGACTAACTTCAGCAGTGGAACTATTGAGTTCATGAAGAGAGGGGTGAGAATTAGAAAAGGTTGCATGGAAAGTCAAGTAGGAACCAAATGAAAATAAAATAAAGCAAACCCTGCTGAGAGACAAAAGTGATGATGGAGTATACCTATACCTTTTGAGTTTGTGAATATTTTAGTGTATGTGATACAAAAAATTCATATTGCTATATGGTTGGGACCTATTGTGTCGATATTTGAAGAACAACTGAGAGCTAAATGAAGCTTTCATTTGTACAATTCAAAAATTAATGCCTTCAGCTAGCCTGAACAGCTAATTCTCTGAAAAACAAGATGATGAATTCTTGGAACTTATTTTCTGTATCATGCAGCTCTGACAATTTTTTGGTAGGTACTGCTCAAATACAATTCCAAAAAGCAGTTAAAAGGTCAGGCTCAGGAGACCTTGAAAGGCCACAGAGGATCAAGGCTAAGTCAAAGATACTTAACTCTTATGAGAAAAATGGTAGATTTAGGCAAAAAACTTTGCCTTTTTGATCTGTTCCTTCCTGCTTGTTATAATCTAACAGGGAAAAATACTTTCTTTTGAAGAAGCTGTTCTCCATGACATGTTCTCTTTGCAGGCCAGAAGGCCAACTGTATCCTGGTCTGCTTCAAAAGAAGCGTGGGCAGCAGGTCGAGGGAGGTGATTCTGCCCCTTTACTCCACTCTCGTGAGTCCCTATCTGGAGTACTGCGTTCAGCTCTGGGGCCCCCAACATAAGGACATGGAGCTGTTGGAAAGAGTCCAGAGGAAGGCCACGAAGATGATCAGAGGGCTGGAGCACCTCTCCTATGAAGACAGGCTGAGAGAGTTGGGGCTCTTCAGCCTGGAGAAGAGAAGACTCCAGGGAGACCTTCTAGCAGCTTTCCAGTACCTGAAGGGGGCCTACAGGAAAGCTGGAGAGGGCTTTTTACAAGGGCAAGTAGTGAGAGGACGAGGGGTAACAGTTTTAAACTGAAAGAGGGTAGATTTAGATCAGATATTAGGAAGAAATTCTTTCCTGTGAGGGTGGCGAGACACTGGAACAGTTTACCCAGATAAGTTGTGGATACCCCCTCCCTGGCAGTGTTTAAGGCCAGGTTGGATGCGGCTTTGATCAGCCTGATCTAGTGCAAAGGTGTCACTGCCTGTGGCAGGGGGGTTGGAACTAGATGATCTTTAAGGTCCTTTCCAACCCAAACCATTCTATGATTCTATGATACTATGAGTATATTTTAATGGAAATCATAGGTCTGAGAAAAGTCTATAACCAAAATCCTCTTCAATAATACAATTGCTAAACAGGGGAACCCATTATCTATTGACCCATCTAAACAACATAGTGACTCATGTGTTTCCACTCTGTTAGAAGCTTCGGTCAGGCCAATAATACAGAAAGAGGTATTCATAGAAGAAAATCAAAGACACTGCAGAGTCATCTCACTACAGTCAGCTCTGTATCATCACTGCACAGTGTGAGAGCATGGCTGAGTGGTCAGGCTGAAGGACTGGGACATCTAGAAACATTTCCTTATTTCATTTCAGAGAACCTGTGGCTACAACTATAATAGCAAATAATGTGGTCCAAGACCCTACTTATAAGTCAACTGTCCATTGGGAATGTGCTAGTGACCAGTCACACCCATGCCTATCTCTGATCTACTGTGATAGCTGGTCCATGCCAAAGCTTTGCCAGGGATGAGGCTAATGGTAAGCGCAATCACATGCCAGTGTTTTGGCCTTGCTTCATTATGAGTATGTACACAGCCAGTGCAACCTGGTATCCAGGTCCTGATATCTGCCAAGGACATGCCACTGTCATCTTCAGGTGTGAAGAACCTGGTGTCCAGCTTCCAAAACTCCTAGGTCAGTCCCCCTGGACACCTAAGTTTCTACCACTGATTAGCTGAAAAGCCAGTTAAATTGCAGCTCCCACAGCCCTCCCTTGTGTCCTGAGACACACAGAACAAGGCAGACTTGGAAGGGGATCCTAGTTCAGGTGAGGAAATGCATCCACAGCAGGCTCCGATCCTGTGGACATGCCCTAAGGGTACCAAATACACTGAAAATCCTGCATTGGGTATGACACAGCTGGGATGAGGGGCAGGAAGCTTGCCATCCGAAGCAGAGCAGGGAGTGCAAGTAAATAAATACAAAGAGCTGAGGGAGCATGAAACTGAAACAGTTTTGACAACACAGCACAGGCTACTTAAAAACTTGATCTGACTTAGATGCTCAGTGCCAGCAGTTACTGATGCTTGATGACAAGATGTGAAGACAGAGATGGGACATTTACCTTGGCGTGCCAGCCATCTTCACAACCTCAGGTATTGAGATTCCTCCCTCTCTTGTACACCTTTCTTGTACACACCACTCTCATTTAACTTCTGACTAATTTACAGGGCTTCCCACTCAGCTGGCCATTTTCTGCAAACCTTTCCTTGAAATTCCTCCTGTACACGGTATGGGGGGCTGTGCACAGGCTGTGCACAGGATTGAAAATACCACAGTATACAAGCCAACAAGAATAAGTTGTTGCAACAGGTAGTGGAATAATAGTTAAATAACATTAAACATGGACTTTGGGAACCTGCAAGGAGACATACAATGAATGTGCACATAGGTGCCCAGATGGCACCTATAGATATGTGCAATTGAATGTAACACAACCTAAGGCCCTATATGCATGGTGAAAATATAAATGGATGGCACTCAGACTATCCCCATATCTAGTACAGATGCAAAAAACATCACAAAGTAAAACTGTAATCAGGGCAGCTTAATTTAGTAATGAACTCTGATTTACTCTGAGAGCTGCAGTTAGCAATTTCCAATTTGACAAAATATTCATGCTTAGATGTTCCTATCACTAACCCAGTTTTAACATAAATGATATTTAATGAAAAATGAGTGATGAGCAGTAAATATTGGGTAACAGAAACTGGAAGGGAAGGAGGAATACAAAATTGAATTTATCATGAAGGAAAAGCAAGTAACCTATTCTGACATTTTTTTTTCTTAATTCTTTTCTCCTGTGTGGTGGGTAAGAGAAAATCAGTAAAAGATCATAAGAAATATCAGAAGCTTTGGAACTTTGCATGTAGAAAGGCTTCAGGGTCACTGCCATCCTCCTAGTCCTCTGCAGCATTTTGATAATCTGATGCAATCTGGAAGCACTTCAGTGCCAAAGAACAGTGGCTGCCTTCCATCACCCAAGTCTACTGCTCTGGTTTACAGGTTCAGTGATTTAGTCCTCCCTTAAGATTAATGCTATTCTTGCACTTATTCTTCTCAAGGAAGGTCTTTTTCTTGACTGTGATTACAAGTGAGTGAATAATTTTAGGAAACAATTTAGCCCCATGTTTACCTTGCAAAATATTGGCAAGAAGACTGTAATTCCTTTCAATTTAGAATTCAAATGTATTTGATGCATTTTTTTTCTTCTGTGGATTAATCATAAAAGTATTTGCTGTATTTAATATCTGAACTGTGCAGTATCACTGCATTGGTCAAACAAGTCACACAATCATTTTTATTTCAGTCTGTATTGTGGTGCAAGATCTTCACCCGTGCCAGTGTTAACAAAGGCTGTGCCTCTGTTCAGGCATATCACTTTGAAACAATGCTTTTGAAGAGTTACATGGGCAAAACTTCCTTGCTTGGAAGTTGAAGAAGGTGCAAGGGAAGAAGGCAAGGGAAGAAGGCAAGGCCAACACGCTTCCTGAAAAGCTGAAACATACATTTGGTGAAATACTTACAAAGTAGACTTGAAAGAGAAGACTTAAAAGGTGACATTTAGAAACCGGAGTCTAAATGTTACGTTTGTGAAGACTCCAGCACAGCTACCTTCTAACATAGCAACCCCAAGGCTCCCTGGGCACTTTCAGGTCAAAGACCTCCCCTGGCGGCACGAGATCTGCACCTGAGCACACACATATGTCCCAAATGCCTCTAGGTCTGGCTACGTGACTCAGTATAGTCACCTGCAGCATTCAAACTACCTCAAGCAAATCTACCCTGCACTTTGATGTTTTTTTTCTTTTTGTGATTTTTTTGTTGTGTTGGTTTTTTTTTTTAGGTTGGCAGGCCTAGGTGTGTTTGCTCCTGGCAGGATGAATTATCCCCCTCTGTTTTATCTCTAACATCTCCCTCTCTCTGCACTGCTCTCCTGGGGAGACAGGCACAAGGGAGGAACAGCACCAAGAGATCTTGCTCCACTGCTGTGTCACTCTGGTACTGCCCCCAGGGTAATGAGTCTGGCTGAGAGCAAGGTCTTATTAGCTGGTGTGTGCATACTGTGTCCATGCTGCCTGCAAAACCTGAGCAGGCATCTGCCTGGTGTTGCACTAATCGATCGGAGACCTCACAGAAATGGATCTGAAGGTGATTACGCATCAGCTAGAGAAAACTTCTACACCATGGGTGGGAACAGGAGAAAGGTCACAGCAAATCACTTCAGTGGAGGACCCCATCCAAGGAACCATTACTATGTAGGGCTAAATTATCACTGTGCTTTGGTCTTCATTGAAGTTCAACCCTGGACAAATCACAGACGTTTGGAACTTGGAAGAAATTTTGTCAGACTTGCTGTTAGAAAGTCATTAATACTTTATAATAGTTGGTAATCATCTAATTAAATCAGAGGACACTACTGCAGTGATGAGAAAACATTATGCTAAGTTCCTTTAAACAGCAGACAGAAAAGACGTGAAGATTGGGGTAAGTACATTAGCCTCCATACTAATGAACTTTCTTCTGTCAGGCTGTGGTAGAGTCCTTAGTATAAATGTGTATTTGGCACTTGTCTTAGAAAAGTTGAGTACTATGCAGCATTGTTCCATTTGGGCACTTCTACCCCTGGAGCCACAGAAAGAGAGCTCATGCTGAGTAAGATAAAAGCTGGCACCAGCCATAGAACTTACGCATTGCAGGGCACGGCACCATACGTGTTTAAGAACCAAAGAACTTCTAGGACACACTTCTATCACTATGGATTTTATTTTTCATCCTCTGCCAAATAGAAATGGGTCATTTGCTTTGTCAGAGGAAGTGATTTTAAAGAGTTACTTAGCGCCACACTACAGGATAAGCATCCAACACTGTAGCAGACTGCTTTCTCATTCCAGGGTGCATACTGTCTTCCACTGCCTCTGATGCATCCTCTCCAATTGCAGTCCTTTTAGTCCTTCTGAGGAAGGAAGTGTTGTCCCCAGCCTGCTGCCATCTCATCAAGAATTTCTTGTTTATTCCCTCCAGTTACTTTTTATTTGCAATTCCATGTGGTCCTCTGCTCCCTTCCTTCTCTCAATTCTGTCAGGTTTTAAAAGGGGAGTAGGAACCATTTACTCCTGAGGTTGCGCACTACTAGTGGTGGTCCAGATATTTTGCCTTTCTCCCTGCTAGTGATTATATTACAATTACTTTTTGCCTGTATATGCCTACTGCACCCATAACCTACACCTTTACATAGACGTCTGTGCTACACAAATGCTTGTTAAAGCAGTAGCAGGAAGATTCAAGGTGGCAATGCAGGCTGATTCCTTTTCATAGGCATCCTTCACATGAAGAGCATATTACTTATTTGCTACCTAGTAGCAATGAAAGTGTTTGTTAATACTCCTGCCAACATTCAATTCCTTGACAACGCCCACCCATAAATATATTTATTTAGATTTTTAAAATCTTAATTAAATCAAACCAAACACTAGGCATATTAAACAGAAGCCTTGCCCAAATACAAAACTAAACAACAAGTAATACCACTTTTAGGAACAGACCACTTGGAAAGCTGGCTCTTAACTGCCAAGAAAGTATTTGTTATGATGAGGCAATACAGTTTTCCTTCAAAAATGCAACTATCAAAAATTTATCTATTTTGTGGAATTATGTTGACTGAGAAGTTGCTTTTCAATGGAAGAAAATCAAAAGTCAAATTTTGATAGTACTTGATTCATGCTTTTTAAGCTATTAAGCTTTAATACTAATTAGGTGCTTACAGCTGACAGTATTTTTAAATTTTATGTAGTATGTTGCATTAATGAAAAAACAAAACCATCAGCACTTCTGTTGGAGACAATCAATGAGAAGAGAAAGCAATGTCTGTTTCATGAGAAACTGAAATCTGTGTTTTCTTTCCATTTCACATGAGCATAAATCTGCCACCAACCTACGCTCCAAATGTTGGAATTATGCACAGATTTGAAATATCTGATTCCTACCAACTGTTTTTTCTGTTACCGCATCAGTCAAAACCTTCCATTCGCTAGCCACTGTTCACTCCACAAGAAAAAGCCTTAAAGAAATAAGCAGGTCTTTCACATGTAACAGGGGGTGGCACAGGTGGACCTCAAAGGCAAGCCTAACACTGAGCCCAGCTCCTCTTTGGGAACTCCCTGCAGCCAAACCTCTGTACATCAAGAGACTGTCATCTCCAGCACATGGGATGGAGACAGAGCTGGTTGATAAGTAGGACTCCCTGATGGCAGAAAAGGGATTTTTTTTTCAGTTGTTATTGAGTCTCATTTTGGTCAAAATGGGACTAAATGCAAATGTTTCAATATTTCCAGGGAACCAGAATCCCCCTGAGCCTTGCAGCTGCTTGGTAAAAGTAACTTTTCCTTCAGACTCACTGCTGATGCCGTCAGGGAAATAGATGCTCCTCTTTTGAACTCTGCTTTGGTTTTGTGGAAGATTTCATCAAACACAGCACATTCTGAATCAAAGAATTCTGCCCCCAGGAACAAGCACTTCAGGATGAAACTTTGCTTTATCAGACATTTCCTGCACATGGTACTCAGATACACTCAGTGACTGCTGTATCATATAAGTAGGAAGGAGCTTTATTCAGCAATCAGGACCCAAACTCAGTATTTGCACTCAAAGGCAAACTGAACTGAGGCATCTTTTCTTTTCTGCCTTTATAATCGTTGAGTCCTGCTGTTTCCTTCACTAGAGATTTTTAATTTAATCTGATCACTTTTTAATCAAGACTACTTTTACAGCATAATTATGTACTATATTTGCCAGTTAATTTGATCCTGAAATACTACCTCTTCTGGAAAAATGCAGGATGTTTCTCATATAATGCATAAAGAGATGGCAGTCAGCTTAAAATGGGAGTTTGCAAAGATCAAGCATTTCCTACAATCCATTTGCTCGAGCATGTGCTGTGACCCTCACTAATAGCAAAATTTCCTTTGCTATCTATGCACTCTTTGGCAAGTTAGGTATACACGATAGTGCTGTTAAGAAGGATGTTTTCACATACATCCTTTTGCTTATGGTCATTTTAAGTAGAAAACTCCTGTACAGTAAGGTGCCACCACTTAGAAGTGCTTGCATTGTCATGGGACCCTTAAAAATACCACAGAGTTTCCCAAATCCAACAAGCTGTCATTGACTGTCACCTAATCCAAGCCCCAAATTTAACTCTTATGCATAATCAGGGGTTCTCAATTTATGAAGTAGTATGTGCTCCTATGGACTTAATGTAATAATGTGGAAGTGTATATGATCAGGAAGGAAGACATTTGCACCATATGAAGAACTTTGCTCTTCAGGGTGATTGCATGGCCTGAGCCTACCCAGCACGGGGCTGCATCTCAGCAGTGCCCTTATAACCCATAACAAAGGTTAACGTCACATCAGGAAGCATTTCATTACCCTAAGGTTGAAAGCTGATACCTGGTTTAGATTAAGTTTGGAAAGTCCTATGAATGCAAGTAAACACAAGAAGATCTGCAGAGAGGGGTAGTAAATAAAGAGAAATGTTGCCCTTTGCATGGTTCCTATTTTGGAAGGCAAAATTGGGCATGTCAAAAGAGTGATAACTGATTTGTCCGAACACTATCTGGCGCTTCTATTTAAGCCAGCAGCACATTAGCATGGGAAATATCTTCAGATGAAAATAAACCAAGAATGATACTTGTCACTCATTTCTTTTTATCTCCTTTGCTAATCTAGTGCCATCAAACTTGACTTTGTGTCAAGATCAGAAAACACCTGTTCCTGGGCAGTTTATAATATAAAATATTCTCTGTGTGTGTGCATGTGTGAAATAAACATGCAACAGATCTTTGGTTTTATCTGTTAATCTTCCATCATAAGCACAAATGAGATGAACAGTATCTGGAATGCAAAATGAGGATGATAGACAGTATTGTGTGCACTCAAACTGGACTATATCCAAAAAACCCTTAGAATATTTGGAATAAAAAAAACTTTTCACCAGTCCACTTTAGCAGTGCTTTTTGCAGGGAGTCACTTAATTGGCATTACAGTCTCCTCACTGAAAGCACTGGAGATGATTTTCATTGGAGGGTTTTTGCATAAATACAGTGATTGAGAGAAGCACAGCCCAAGTTTGCCTCTGGCAGTGTGATGGAGGTTTTAAAACTATCTACAAGAACATAGAATGATAGTCCCCTCTTAAGCATAACCAGTTTCTCATGGTTTTATTCCTTTTATGATCTTAGGATTCTGCAGAGAGGTACAGTATTAAGGATAAGAAGCCTGTTCATTCTGAGTGGTGATTTAGAATAAGAAGTAAAGTTAATGCTGCATGTACTTTAGAGGCTTTTCTAAGCTACTAAATTACACACAGGACTAGCAGGGAGAAGTTGTTAGTAGCTTTACCTTTAAAAAAAACCCTCACCTGTAATGTTTTGTTTCTGAAAGCACAACAAGGAGAGGAAGAAAAAAAGACAGGAAAAGAAAGGAGAAAAAAAAAGGAGAGAAAGTCAACTTAGACTCATTGAAATAATACAACAGTAAAGGTCTGACTAAACCAAATTCACATTCTTTAGACATACATGACCATGACATGCATGAACCATAGTCTGCAACTGCAAATCACATTATTAACAACAGAAGCTATATTCTTGTTGAAGAGTCCTTTATTTTAGCAGCTGTATCTGACCCATTTCAATAGGGCCTTGACAGGAGTATGCTGCTACTCTGTATGTTATTGCAGATGTGGACATGAAAAATATAACAGTACTGTATGCAAAAGGTATGATTCCCTGAGAGGAGTTTATTGAGTCCTTGGGGTCACTGTTGAACTATGGATAGAAAACCCCAATTGCTACATTGCCATAATTTTTTCAGGTGTTTACCTCTTTCCATGAAAAATGCATACGCTTTTATCTCAGCCCCCGAAGAGGACAGGATAAAGTAAATGTGCTTTCCTCATCTAGCTATAAAACTGTAAAACATATGCTTTTGCATTATAGAAGCAGTATATTATGCTCACTACACTATTTTGTTAACTCTGTGATAGTATCTGGCTGCTGTCTAGGTTATTTAGCATAAGCAATCACAATCTATCCATTATGCTAAATGAATAATAATATCTTCTGGGCTATGAAATGACAGAAGTTCATAGTTTCACAGACTTTGAACAGCTTTTTGCTGATATAGCAATATGAAGTCCCACGGTTGAATACACATTCATCTTTAAGTGAACAATAAAACGGATAAATTGTAGATGTTTGTCTCCTCCTTCTTTCCCTTCAGAAGAAAATTAAATTAAAAAAGCAGACAAAATAATTTCCTGTCAAAATAAACATGTAAGTGTGGCCATGCGCACACTATTTCTTCATAACAATAACTAAAATGTCTTCCACCTAAGACTACAAAGATACTGTTTGATCTAGGGTGTGTTGTTTCACAGAAGGGCCAAACTCCTCCCTCTATAAAGGATCAGCTTGATTGCACCTTTTCATCTGACGAGAAGCTTTTGTGAATATGAAATAAAACTAGTCCATTCAATGATATGATACAAGATGTTGTCATATTTTATTATCCCTGATTTTGCACACCTCTAATAGTTTCCCCAGCAGCACCAGGAGGCCTCTACTCCCATAAACAATTTGAGACTGGACCCCTCAGTCATATTAAAAAAAACTTCAAGTCCCTGGGACTGTAAGAAGCTGAATGGGAACCTCTGAACAGACCAGCTGTTGCTGATATGTAAAATGAAATTTGATAACTCCCATTAGGGTTCATTTATAGTAGCTGTTGATAACAGCTACTCTGTATTTAATGAGTGTTGGCTTCTTTTAAAACTTTAATCAAAATCTAGTGAGTCACCCTAGGTATGAAAATAATGTCAAGTACCAGCTTTGTAGAGCTCTATCTACCAAAAGTAGGTCTTTTGAGATATGTACCTTATCTTACTGCCCACAACCCACAACATAAATAAGAATGGCTATGCATAAAACATGAACAAATGCTGGTCCCGTATTTATAGATAACAAAAAAAAATTTAGTCATAGCTTGAGTTTGCAATATGACAAACTGAAGCGCAATTAAACCATTTATATGCAATTTTAATTCTGCTTACAGAAGCAGAGTAGCACAGCTGGAGCCATATCTCTGTAATTCTACCACAGCATGGCTATACTATATTAAATAAAGAGAAAAAAAAACTCACTCTGAATTTCTCAGACTATCACAGAACAGTAACTGCTTCTTCTTCCAAGAAGGCACTTAGTCATTTAAAACCCTAAAATAAATTATTTTGATCAGCATCATCAATAGAGATGTTCAGAACTCACAATTCCCATACTGTTGGCAAAGTCAGTATTTAAGAAGAGTTTAATTTCAAATTGGAAAGATAGATGCTTCTGGGTAGGGATGCTTTCCCAGAATGCATATCAGGGGAAGGAGAAAGAATTATACATTAGTCAGATTTTTCCAAATTAAGATAAAAATAGAGACCCCAGTTATGAAATGCTGTAAACAATCAATAAATCCTGCAAATTTGACATTACAGCTCCCAATAATCCCAGATTAAAAAAAAAAAAGCAGCTCATGAAGCATTCATCCTGATCAAAAAATATACAGAAATCAACATTCTAGCAGCCTACCATCACCTATCCTTCTGCAACCAGCATGAAGCTGACCTAAGGCTATGAAGCTGGCCTAAATTACATATTACATAGTTCTGCCTTATTTAACACATTCATACTGCCTTCTGATCCAGCACCACGCAGCCTGGGTGTGCAGGACCCAGTCCTAAGGCCTTCAGCACAGCCCTAATTCCCAGACACATCAAGGTACTGGCAGGGCTGGCAAAATCCTCAAGCGGCTCTCAGGCTCGGAGTAGTTCTTGCTCCCAGGCCAACTCTGAGCAGAAGACCAGGTCCAGATGCAGTGGAAGCCTGTTTGTGGGGTTAGATGATCATCAAAACCAACTTAACGCATTTCTTCAAAACACTGGGTTTCAGCAAACTGCCTTCCCTGTCCCTCCTCCTCACCCCTTGATAGCAGAGTTTTGTTGGAAAAGCTCTTGACTAGATCTGAGAAATCTGCAAAGAATAGGTGACTTGGTTATTCCATAAACTTTTTATATAATCCCTCCCTGACTGTCAATTTGTTTTATATAATAAATCAAAGGTTAAAGATCAAATGAAATCATGCAGAGAGTTACTTCAAGGCTCATAGCAACATCATCAGCACTTTATACAAAAAGTCAAAAAAGCAGCAAAACATTCTTTTAATTTTAAGGGTCTAGACAATGATTATTTTAACCAGTAATCAGAAGTGAATTCCACTACCATAAAAAGACATTAAAATCTTACGAGGCATAAAGTTCAGTCTCGGGCTACATAACCTGCCAAATCTTACTTTAATGAACAGTCAGGAGCAAACAGGGATGTCAAATATTTTGTACCAGAACCATTAAGTGCTTTGAAAATACAGCAGTAAATCCTTTGTGTTAATATCCACTATTAAAAGGAAAAAGTTTAAAAATAGGAATGATACATCCTAATAGTTAAAGTTTCTGTACGGCTTCTCCATAATGACATGTCATGGCCAAACCTCAAAGAAGATACAGGAGCTCTGTTAAAAGTTAATCAGCTCCCAAAATGAAAGGTATACACAGATTAGTAGTAGTCCTATCTTTTTTCTGATTAAAAGAGATCCTCAGTATAATGATTTTTAAGTGTTAAAGGTTAATATGCATTGTAAATTATAATTAATTTGCATTTCCCTTCTTAGAAATAAAAAAATATTGTTATATGGAGCTAGGATAAAAAGAGTTACATAAATGTGCTCACAGGTTAGAATCTCACTGTCTGAAGAAACAGAATAAACTCAAAATACATATGCGCTTTTGTAGAAGGGCAATAACTATTCAGATAACACTGGACAAAAAAGCTAAATATTTTTAACAGCACACAACAATTCACAGATAAAAGAAACATCTATCACTCAGGTCCAAAGGAACTGAGAACAGGAGGACCAAGGATTTGAACACAAGTAAAGCAGCATCTGCTAGCTCAACTCAAAACAGTGCATTTGGTGACTGTGGCAAATATCCAAGGACTCCAAAGGAATCTGAACAGGCTCCATTCAGTAGGTTATGATACGCTTTCAACTAACCCTCCTCTGTGAAAAAGCATTTTGTGAAGTCCGCATGGGATTTTTCTAATAGGTCAAATGGCATATGGTTTATACAATTCAACCTCATTGACTTGTCCAGTTCCTTAAAACAGGAAGTATAAATTTGATGCTCAGTGGAGAAAAAACACTCCCTCCACCTCCCAAACACACATAACTACTCCTCCTTCCTCAACCCCTCCTAAAAATTCAGGGCCCCTATCATGTGTGAGCAGTTCATGCTTTTAAGCAAGTACTTCTCTATACCTTAGGTTAGCAGTTATTTAAGAATATTTAAAGCAAAACCATTGGCTTTTGGAGGTGGTGTGATACATCAAAATGTGTCAGATACAGATCTGCTGCTCTTTGTCCCTGAACATCATGATAAACTAGTGATGGTGAAATATAGAAATGAATCTGGATCCACCAAAACAATTTGCTCTCAAGCTGTATTGCTCATACAGAACAGTACATTAACAACAGGGCAGAAGGAATAAGTAGGCCGTTGCACCTTCTGGACGAAGGAGTTCATGTAGAGTCTGAGAAAAGGTTGTACGTGTGACTCCTCCCTCCAGCAATAAGGTTCATTATACAAAATTTCTCCTTGGCAAGGGTAACATGAAATTTTGCCATTCGCAATATTCATTCCGCAGGAGACTCATGCCATTTTCATTCAACCATCTGGCCACAGAACATTGTTTTTCAGGGTATTATCCAGTCTGCTCAAATTTAGATATTGCATCACCTCAGTTTTACGTGTTTGGCGAGGGAAGGCAGTTTAGTTTGCCCAGCTTCTCTACAAGTCAATGGAGAGATTCAGGTACCCTTAAAGACTTGCGAAAGTATATCCGGTCTTCCTAGCTTACATATCTCTCCTCTTTTCCTGACAACATGTCGAATTCAGGCATTTGCAGACAACACCAATCCAGTCTGCATAAATGAGGGGTTCATCTTTTTCACTGAGATCACAGGAAGCTAAAGGAAAATTTTGGACAGCTCCATTCACTTAGTCCACAGAGAGGTGGTACTTCACAGAACTACGCTGGCAATAAAAATGTGTGAAAGAAGTGAAAGATCTGGATGCCAGGCTATCTTCAGCCTGATCAGAGCTGAGCTCATGTCTCAGGAGAGTGGCCTAGTGAATACTCTACCGAGAGCTCTTTAGACATCATGTCACTGTGTCCAGCACACTGAAGGGGAGCAAGTGCTGCAAGAGCTCAAGTCCAGCTTATTAGTTAAAACATTCAGTTGTGAGAGGACTTATTTATGCATTTCACATTAAATCATGTCCTTGCCATATTGCTTATCACCAGGTACAGAAACTTAGAACCCATCTCTTTCTCCCCCCAGTACTGTCCTCACGTAAGGTGAAGACAGACACAGACATCACACAGTCTAATATTTGGGGCTTCTTGGTTCAGGCACCTTTCTGCCTCATCTTACATCGTGATATACCTTTTGGCACTCAATTCCCCAGCAAGAAAGGCTTTTCTGTGCATACAGACTGACAAAATGTTAGTGCGTAGGGAACACTCAGACTACATGGGAGGCATCTAATGAATTTAAATGCCTGATGGATTTAATAGCCTTACTAAGTAAGCAGGCGGGATCAGTGTCTAGGATTCAGAAGGGTTTAAAACATTCTAATTCCGTTGTAGGGAGGACTTAGGCAGACTGGATCATAGCCTCACTTTTTCATGTCCTTAAAACAAGAAATAGCAACGAATTCTCCAAATTGCAGTCCATAACGGTATTGTAACAGTTCACGGTGACAAGCTTCACCAGGAGCCAAGTTTCCGACTCCATATATGTATATATGTTTGCTTAAATTAACAGTAGTCAGCTGAGATCTGATGTAAACTCTATATAAAAGAAGTTGACAAGTTTTTAAGGGTTAAGAGATTCCGGAGCTATCAAACACAAATAACTTGCTCCCACTCTTCTAGTTATGCTACAGAGCACGTTTGCCATGGTTAGAAGCTTGTATATCAAAAGGATAAAAATGAATGAAAAATTCTCTCTATAAAGGCCAGATACTGGTTATCCTAGTGCCTGAGATAGAGCTCTTGAGCAGCTAAGCTTTTATAGTGTAGGACAAGGGAATATACCAGATCTATACATGAAGGCCTAGCATTCTTACAAAAATCTGTGATATTATGCCTTGCTCACGCTCATTAAACCAAATGATGCTTTCTTTTACAAAGGTATATTGTATTTAATGTTGATCCCACATCACAAAACAGGAGACACAAACAAAAAAGCAAGTGATCAAGTGACAAATCTGCTAATTTAAACATCTTTGCTACACAAGCCATTGAAGATCTTAGCTTGAATTTCTTTCAGTCTATGAAGCCACCCCAAGGAAATTCAGGCAACAAGCTTCATAAATAAGTGTTATGCACTTTTAAGAGATCAGAAACACAGTTTGCCCTATAACTCTGCCATTCTCACCTGCAATATTGTACGCAGAGCTTGTTACTCCTTTCAAAGAGAATATTGCTGAATTAATGGAGATTCTCAAGGAAAAGAAATGAGAATGCTTTTCAGAAAAGAAAAGAACTTCTGTCCATGAGTATAATTGGAAAATACTGGTGCTGTCAGCTCAGTAAAAGAAAAGGGAATGATACTAGTACAGAATATGTAAGTAATTGATGTTTTGCTTTGCCTGCAGAACAAAGGGCTATATTCACAAGACTTGAGAAACAGGTAAGGACCTTTAATCTCAGTTCATGACTCAATTTCTGCTTTTGGTACAAACAGAAGAATTCAGATCTTACACTCTTCCTTCCCTCTCAGTGCATACCAGGTTGATATAAGAAACAATTTCCAAGAAGAGAGACTGAGATAAGCTCTGCCCAGCATGTTGTGCAGGCTGGTGGCTAAGGCATTCTCTTCCAAAGGCAAAAGATATGGGCTGAAATCCTCCCACAAGAAGAGGGATTTAAGTCCAGGCATTCCATGCTTTGGTAACTATTGCTCTCAGTTACTGTACAATAAAGAACCACTGTTTTGAAAAAATTAGTAAATTAAGCAAAATAGTTTTGGAAAGACCCATTTTTCAATTCGTTTCAATTCATATTGATGAAAGTAGAGCAGAATAAAAATATACAAAATAATTCAGATAGAAAAAAAGGTAGAGTGTGAAAACAGGAGTTAGCAATTGTAAACACAAAGTGAAAGGGTACCCAGTGAAACAGAAAAAAATAATATCACTGAATATTCAAAAGTTATGTGAAAATGCTTTTTTGACATGCCATGCAATGAAACTATAGAATTAATTTCCCCCATGAATTCTTGAGGTCAGGAATATAAGAGCCAAAATAACCCATTTATATAGACAACGGAATCTGAACATAATAGTTCAGATAGTTGCAATTTCTATAGTTCAATAGTTGCAATTTTTGGCAGCAGTATTGATTCTTACATTTCCAGATTTAATTCCTATAAATCAACTCCTATAAATCAGAAGGAAACTAGAAATAGTCTTTACCTTGGTCTATGCTGGATTCTCACATCCTTTTCCTGAAAAAGTTTGTCCTAAATAGTTTCTGAGAATAATTAGACTTTCTTAACATGGGGTCTGATGTAAAGTGACTATGCCTATGTTCCCATAAAATTTTATTCCAAAGATACCATAAACACAACTTCTAGCCCATTTTAAAAGCCAATTCTTTCAAGCCTAAACTTTGTGTCAATGGCTTCTCTGTACAAGCAGCCAAACTGGAATCACAGCCCTGCTTTATTTTGGAGCCAAGTTCTCTGTTTCATGACCATTAGTTTAAAAAAAAAAAAAAACAAAGAAAGAAAAAGGTATGACCATTAGGAAGACTGCATAGCTTTCAGGAGAATCTCATGGGAAAGCGGTTTTTCAGAAGCATGCTGGAAAGATTATCCTGGGAAGACTGAAACATTTATTCATGATAGAAGGAGCCCTTCTTTTTATGCCAGCCATCAAATACCTGAAACAGATTTGTAGTCAGCACATCACAAAATAGATGAGACTGTAGTCAAATTTGCTTTTGTCATTTAAGTACATGATCTTGCTTGGCAATGTTATACTACTACAGTGAATTCAGATTTAGGTCACAACTTTGGCTTGCTGCATATCTCAGACAGCATATTCTGCATCAGTTTTCAAGCCTGACTGCCATCATGTCATTTTGCTTTCATTGCTATCCCTAAGAGGAGACAAGAAAGCTTTCCTGTCTTACAAAGAGTTACCATCAATAAATTTAAATGCTGAAATGCCACTGATCATAAGAATACAAAATATTTTTCTAAAAAAAAAAGAGATTCAGAAAGCACTATTTTTTAACAGAATATTAAATGTTTCTTTCCATAAAAATCCACTGAACCAGATATAAATGCATGCAAGAGAAACCAGATTGTAGCAAGCCTAGACAAAGGCTGGATACGATGAAAAACACAGAAGCACGTTTGATACTACAGAGCTACCCTCCATTCCGATCTTGAAATTTTATACATTTTAGCATCTTCTCCACAAGGCATTTCCAAGGTAGTCCATTAGATACATACTGTACTGCATGATCTTATAGTCCCCCAAAATGGAAAAAGACTGTATGAACATACTGCTCGTCCCTCCATGGGACCCAGCAGCTGTAATGTTTATGCATGTATGTCACAAACCCCAGCTGGCACTCCCCTTTTCTGGCCGAATCTGCTCTGAAGAAACACGATCTTATAGCAGCTAGACCAAATCAAGGGACATTATGAAGACTATGAAACAGTCAGACATTCTGGTAATCTGAGGCAAGTTTTTCTCATAATGGAGGAACCTAAGATAAAAATACTAGAAAATGGGAAGACAGCCCTAGCACACCACTTTTTATTCTGGTAAGAAATAGTAAATAGTACTGTGAACAACAGTTGCTATACGGTTACTCTATAACTCTGCTTGCTGGAGCTGCTCAGTGTGCATCTTGAAAAAGTAAAGAAAAGTTCACAAGGACTGAAATTGGAAGCTAAAAAACCCCCACTTAATCATGAACTTGACTGTAAAACAAATATATCAACCTGGATGTAACTTGCTTTTTAAAAACACTGCATTGATAAAAATTGAAAAATTTTTATAATTAATTCTAAATTGAAAGGAAAAAAAAGTAGCTTCCATTCCTAGAGGAACAATTCTGCAAAACCATGGTGGATACATTAAATGCTCTGGTGTTCTTGAATCTTCATTTTCTTGTAAAATGTTTGGCCCAAAATTCAAGTGTAGCTATAAAAGAATGACATATTGTACTGAACTCAGTGGATCATCGTAGTATAATTGGGGTGAAAATACTGGGCAAGGATAACACCACTATTATGTAGTATCCATACGGGGGGGGGGGCGGGCAAAAAAAGTAAAACTAAAGCCAAACCCTACACCAATCTCTGGCGGATAAGAGGAATTTTGAGCAAGGGCCAGCACACTATGATAGTCATATAAACAAAAACCTAATTTTAATCACCTGGATGTTCTCAGTCCTCAAGCGACTTTCTTGCTGGACTTCCTGGATTGGCACTACTGACTGGGAAAGAGCCACGGAGCATCTCAGTGCAGAGAGCTATGGACACAAAGAGGCCACAAGAGAAACAGGCTCTGCTGTGGGAGCCTTACACTCAGCCTCCCCTAACAAGGATACCCTTCACTTGACACAGTCACTTCACAGAATACTGCAGCCTCAGAACAAAGAGAAATATAAACACCTCCTCCCACCCCCAAACAGCCTGGGTGTCTGGGCAAACTCTAGGAGTCATTTGAGAGAGGATGGTGAAGAGGATCTCATAGCAGATTTGAATATTAAACAATAATTTTATTCTGCCTGGCCCCACAGACTATCAAGAAAATTGTTTCATTACTCAGAGTTGTCCTACATACATGTTACTCATGTGCTAAATACTTATTTAACCTGAAGTTCAGGTTGCTGAAATAATTAATACAATCCTACATTAAACACAAATGTTACAATCTTAGTAAACCAAACAAACTAACCTAGAACTCCAGAACTGAAAATGATCAAGGATGTTATTGCATATAAAATACAACTAGTGCTGCAGAGCTACTATTTGGTGTTTTTTAAACACAGGAGAACTACCAAAAGAGCAGTCCCTTTGCTCCTGCTTACAGTCACTAATCATGCATTTCAGAGTTAGGCAATGTCAGAAGAAAGGTTGCCTGTGCAAAATTAATCCAGTCCCTTTGGGTATACACATTATGATACAGTCTTGTAATTACACATTCACACACTGTTTTTCCCCTCAGGACCACTGCTGTATTCAGTTCACAGGAAGGAAGAGTGCTCTGCAAAAATCAGCTGGACAAGCTTCTGTTTCTATTTTGTTTCCTCTTCCAGGGTCGATAGTGGTCCTGTGCTGCTGTATTTACTACCTGCTGCCCAACCTTGCTCCAGTAACAGAATTAGCGTCCTCCTGGGCTTTTCAGCAGTGCTCATCACTGTGATACTTGAAACGGTTGACATATATTAACTGATTTATTTTCTGAACACTTCTCTGACTGAGATAGTATTATAACTGGGTCTATTTGGCTCGTGAAGAGCTGCATCATTTGGAAATTCAGGTATCCACTCACTTTGAGCAGACATAAACCAAGAGTTAACAAATTCAGATGAGCACCCAGAAAAAAGAACACATGCAATCAGTGCCCATTTGTGGAGGTCTGGTTTAAAAGATTTATCTAGTATTCTTACATAAAACTTATGGCAGGTATGGAATCCAGGTTCACAAAGGAAAATTTAACTGCCTTGAAGCCTGAAACTCTCTTTCTGAGCTGCTTTGTGCCATTCAAAAAGTTTCAAATTTCACAGTGGATTAAAAAGACATTTTACAGAAAAATGAGCTCCATTACAGCATAGTCCGGATTCACCCCCTCTCCCTTGCTCACTCTCAGAAATTTGGATTGCATTGGTAATATGATCCTAAAGCATCACCATTTGACTCATTTTGCTCCACTGCTATCTTTCTTACTCTTGATTCTTCACTATCCCTTTGATCCACACCACGGGCCCAGGCTTCAAGCTTTCCCAGTTTCTCCTCCTCAAACAACTTATCTTGAATTTAGCTTTTTTTTTGTCCAACCGTTCTCATGTACTTTTTCTTCCTTTGCCTCAATCCTTTCTTTTTCCACCCAAGTCTCTGCACTCTCACTGTCAGGTCACCCTCTGCACCTTTGTCCAGTTAGTCCTTCCCCTTGCTTGCCAAATCCATCTCTTGTTTGAATCTGTTTTTCACAGCCAGGCTCTTCCCAAATCATTTTCAACTTTCATTGCCCTCTCCTCATCATCTCTTCCCCTACCACCTGTTTTGGTGGGAGAATAATTTTATTCCAAACACCCTCAAAATCCTGTTAACATTTCATAAAGACATGATATCTGTTGACACTAAGTTCTAGGAATATGCAACTCCTGCTGGTCGCTCCAGAGTCTCATACCTGCACAAATAAATAACTTGAGTACAATTTTAACAGAACTTTCATGTCATTTTAGTGAAAATTACTATTTTTACTTAATAGCACACATATGGGGAAGAACACTGCTTTTCAGCATCATCATTTTAGGTACAATGCTCCTTTGAAAGAATACTTATCTGCAGGAACTGAGGACAGTTTTATGCCTAAATGTCTTGTGGTATGATTAAACCGTATATTGACCTGTGTACTTCTTCAGTCAGGGACACTCAGTCAATTTTCTTATATAAATATATCTGTTCGTGATTTTCAAAGTGTGAATAGTTATGAAGTTGCATTTATGATGCTTAATTTGATTTTTAATTTGGCCTCTGTGGGTCAGTGCCTCAGAGAGCTGCTGCTGCTGATAGGCATCATCATGTGAAGAAATCTGCATTCAGGCCAGCTGTGTTTATGTATCATTCACACTGGTATCACACAATGGAGAAAATCACAAATTTGACTCTAATTGTGGCAGCTGTGTTCAGTGAAGTGTCCAAATTAGAAGCGACCTATAAGACTATTACTTGTAAAAGGAATGTGCTCTGGGGAATTTTCTACACAATGGAATACTTCGGGAGCAAGCTTTCAAAACAAATAGGAGATTATATATGAATAAAACCTATGAATGATGCATGTAACCAAGAATGAACTTTCTGAATGTATCATTGCGCCCTTTGGTGGAAAATATTTCTCAAAAGTCTCAAAACATTAGAGTTTTGAGTCCTAGTTAAACTGGCTGAAGCAGAACCTGACCAAAAAAAAAATGAAAGCACAGTTTTAAAAGACAAGGGTAAGAATATTTTGCAAACATTAAAGCTAAAGCTCTGCATACACTGAAAGCAAAAATGTAACTTCTGCAGCATAGATTGTCAAACCAAAAAGCATTACCTCATCAGGAGATCTGAATCCAGGAATTCCAGCCAGTTTTCTAGTCTACCTGGTGGTTTTGTCAGCTGAATGCTGGATTTATTTATAAATTACATCTGAACTCTTCTGTTGTGCCACACAGACCTCACTGACAGAAGGATTTACTGAAAATGCTGTGCTGAAATCAATTAAACTCACCTCAAAAACCAAAACAAGAAAATTCACATTTTTAGATATACTTTAATTTTTTTTTCAGTTCAGTTTTTATTCAAAACACTGGCTTCCCAGGAGTTTCACTCTTTTCTTGATGTTCAAGAAAGTAGATTTGTGAAGATTTCAGCATTCAGTATTTTTTCTATTTCAGTATATCCTGCACCACAATAATAACCTGGTGCTTGCTTCACCGACTGCCTAAAATACTTGTAGAAGAAAATAAATTTAAAATGACTGAAGCCTCTCTTGACTTCTAAAATAAATTAAAAAAAGTTTTGAAAATTTTGAGTGAATCAGACTCTGACAAGGTTTGGAATATGAATGATGCAGGTCTGGGTTGCAGAAGATCTGTCGCAGCAAGATTTAAATAGAACATTCAATTTGTCGTTCAGTACTGCAGCACTCTGGGCATTTTTTGCTAACTCCCCAAAATACAACTGAATTCTCTATCTCCTAAACATAAATTCCACTCTTAAGTAGGTCATTAAGGTTAGCTTTATATAAAGCAACCCATAATGTAAGAAAAGCTGTATGATATTCCCATAGGGTCTAGATGAAATCTCAATAAAAGGGCACTTTTCTGCTTGAAAAATTCTTCTTAAAAATGGCTTTTGGTCAAAATGAAACAGTCATCCAAAAAGAGCCCTGTGTGTTTTCACCTTAGACCCATCTCAATCTTTTCCAATGGATGGAGTACTGTGTCCAGCTCTGGGGCTCCCAACAGAAGAAGGACATGGAGCTGTTGGAAAGAGTCAGAGGTGGGCCACGAAGATGATCAGAGGGCTGGAGCACCTCTCCTATGAAGACAGGCTGAGAGAGTTGGGGCTCTTCAGCCTGGAGAAGAGAAGGCTCCAGGGAGACCTTCTAGCAGCCTTCCAGTACCTGAAGGGGGTCTACAGGAAAGCGAGAGGGACTTTTTACAAGGGCATGTAGTGATAAGACGAGGGGTAACAGTTTTAAACTGAAAGAGGGTAGATTTAGATTAGATATTAGGAAGAAATTCTTTCCTGTGAGGGTGGTGAGACACTGGAACAGGTTACCCAGATAAGTTGTGGATACCCCCTCCCTGGAAGTGTTCAAGGCCAGTTTGGATGTGGCTTTGAGCAACTTTGTCTAGTGGAAGGTGTACCTGCTCAGGCAGGGGGGTTGGAACTGGATGATCTTTAAGGTCCTTTCCAACCCAAACCATTCTATGATTCTATGATGGAACAGAAAAGGCAAGAATTGTGGCTATACCAGAGGAAGGATCAGAACTCAGTTATAATGGGAATTTAAAGGAATAGCCCAAATTCAATCTTATGAAATTCATGCATGCTTGAATTACAAGCATGCTGGGGCAAAAAATACCAAGTATACCAATAAATGAGTAACAGCACGCTAGACAACAATACAACCAGGAACAACAGCAGATTATGAACAAATAGGGACCAATAGCTTGATGTTGCATATGTGCATCCAGAAGTAAAGCTTTGGTATGCTTACAGGAATACCGTGTCTGTTGTTGCCCAGATTGTAGTAAGACAGTGACAGGCAGATTAGGGAGAGTCCAGAAGACAGCAGCAGAAATTATCAGATCAGGTGTTTGGAAACACAGTGTTACGAGGAAAAACTGGGAGACTTACATTGGTTCAACATGGTCTATGAACAAGGGACATGTAAATAGTAATGCATATATAAAGACACTTGTAATGAAGGAGGTGGGGAGAGCATTTTACTAAATTATCTGAGTCTGTGGCTATATTAATATATTAAGAATATAAATAACAATTGGATTGTGGGTACTCACCCACTGTGGTGGTCAGGACTTCCAGCATATTGTTTTTTCCATAGACTAGTTAAAGACCCAACCACATAAATTTGGGACTCAAATACTTTTATGCAGCACAGGGATAGAAATATAAAATGACACAAACAGGTTCCTGGAAGGTTTTCTGAGGTTAGAACTAGCCCTCAGCACTCATAGGAGGAAGATGCGTGCCTGAAAGACAGAGGTGCTGAGTGAATAGAGAGAGGCACATGAACAAGCTCTATATCAGACACAGCTTGGGCTGTTGAAGGAGAAAAACATTTCTGTTGATGTCTCATATAGAAGGTTCAGCATGTAGTGGAGCATCAACACCTGTCAGGAAGGGCCTCTTTCTGGGGCAGCTCTCCATCACGTCATTATGCATATTCCTGCCAGCTCCAGAACTCAAACCCTGCAGCAAAGGTGGTATGATCCAGGGAAAATTGACTTAAGCACATTTCTGTAACCTTTCTGTTCAAGTCTGGACAGGCTTCAGTCACGTACCTTATGCTGTCTAAGCTAACCTCTGCCTCATAGCATTTTGCAGCTTCTGGTGAAGATCTTGAGGTACGTTCTCCAGCTGTGTCTTCAGAGAACAACCCATGGCTGAAGTCCCTCTCAGGAGCAAGGCTGGCTGGGTCACATTCCACTGCTGACTTCTTGCAATAAAGACTCACTCACATAAATGAGGCACCCCACAGAGAATAAAAGGACAATAGGATCTCCCATGCTTGACTAAAAGGCTGGAGCTTTTATTCACATTTTAACTTGCTTCATTAAAAAATCCTGATTACTTCCGGAGCGTGGTCCTATCTCTCTCAGGACAAATATGCCATGAGAACAAAATTAATTTTCTCTGTGACTCTCTGTTAGCAGCAAAGATATCTTGCTTTTTTGTGTACCTTGTCTCAATGGGAAAACAGCTTGTGCAACAAGTGCTAAAAATGCAAGCAGTTTAAATCTGAGAGAAGGTACTTCTTTGCATTGAATAATGGTCAAAGCAATGGATTTGAGAAATATCTCAAAGTTGACTTATTTGGAACAGTCGCAAAATGTCTATGATATGATTAAAAGCCTGTAATTTATAGATAAACTCAGAAACTTATAGGCATACTTTTAACTTGCTGCTTTCAAATATTCAGTTACACATATTTTTTCAAACACAACTAGCTAGTTTGCTGGTTTAATTATGTATATAATTATACAGCATTGTTGTGAGTTTAGTCTCTATTACATTCACTGTGTTTAGTACACTGTAGTTGTTTTTCATGCTGCAACATTACTTCAGACCTTCCCTGGACTGAAATGTAATCTTCTTGGATGCTTTTCCACTGCCATGTAATCACACACCATTCAATCATTTTAGACTGCTATCTACTTCTCACTCTCTTCAGCAACTCTAATGGACGACCCTTGTCCCAAGTTCATCCATTCCAACTTCACAACATATTGCCCCTAATAACACACGTTTCCATCTGACTAGCCGTAAGTAATATGGAAGCAATACAGACATTTTCATTGCATTCAGCTCACTCACAGCAGTGTAGTTGATCCTACACAACTCTACCTGACACGGTGTTCATTTATGCAAGTTCAATTTGCAATCTGAATTTGATTTCTCCTTACAAAATTTGTTGTGAAGCTTGCTGGCACTTTCTTTTTTACCAGATTGCTGGAAAACTACAGGTAAAAGACACAGTGTAAATGTAAAATCCATATACATGCACATAACAGTAATTTTTTTTTTTTACCAGTTTTGTTTCCTTTTAAGATGAACGAAAATTTAGAAGCAGAGGAAAAAGAACTGTTTTCGTATTCACACAACAGTAAGTCAACATCTACATGTTTCAATTCTAGTATGTCTACTGAGACTTATGGGAAAACCTATGGCTAGGATTTTCTTTCATGGTAAAACTTGACAGACCAAAAATAGACTTTTTTGTACATAGCTTAAATCTTTGGAACAATATATTAACTCAAATATATGGAAAGAGCACTTGAGTCCTATCACAACAAATCGGTGAGTAAGAGATACAGGGAGAAGATAAATGCAGTGTGGAGAAAGAAAAACAATACTTGCATCACTTAAAGGTTTACATTATACATGAAAAATACATCATATGCACCTCAGTTTACGCAGTCGGATAGTTTTAAAGCACAGGAGGCTGACATGGATGAAGGTGTCAGGCAACTGAACAAAACCAGAGATAAAATCTTTTCATTGAATGGAGCCTGGAGCTAGTAGTTGGAGAACATTGCTACTTGACTACATCTACCCTGGGCAAATACTGTTTTTTCCCTCCCTTTTGGAAGCAGGCAGAGAATAAAAGAAAGGCTGGCAATGAAGATGAATGGGGCTATCACCAGAAGCGTGAAAGAGTTCTGAAAAGGAAAAATCACAACATCTGCGGTTTGTGGGTTGTTCATGAAAGTAGCTGAGCTGAACAGCATTTCCCAAAGCTTGGGAGAAAAGATTAAGATTTATGTGAGAGCAAAGATGTGCTTTGAAGCTTTCTTGCTTTTTACCATTTGCTTTGCTGACCCTTATGCAAGCAGCTAAATAATCTGTTTTGAATAAATTACTTCTGACTTGCTTTAATTTACTCACAGGTATGAAAAACAGGACGAAGATAGTTGAGGTGGAGCACTGAGGTGAAAGAAGCATACACCAGAAGTGAAGTCCTTCAAAAGTCACATTAAAAAATTATTTCACTCTTCTTTTACCTAGAGTGACTGACGTACTTCTAAAGTATAGTTAAAATAGCCTTCTTAAAGGCAACAGTAATAACAAAAAAGTGTTCTCCCTGCATTTCCCATTGCCATTTAACACACGTATATGGATGGCTTTTATTAGCATCACAGGAGAAATCCATCTACAGTTGATAGCACCTAGTCCACTGTGCAAAGGCCTCAATCACACGTCATTGTTCATTATCCCCTCCACTCAATAGCCAATATATGCACGTAGTATTCAGAAACCTGAATACAGTTTCACATGCAGTGCATCACACATGGCAAAACGTCTCAGCATGGTAATGCAAAAACTGAACACACTTAAACAACCAAGTGCCCAGAGCTGGCTCACCAGAAATGCTTAGCACAGAGACGTATCTGACATCTCTTTTCTCTCCTAAGCTAAAGCAGCTGACTCAGTGCTACAGACAAGCTTCTCAGGCCAACAAAGATGGAAAGCCTCATTCTCTGCCGAAG
This sequence comes from Nyctibius grandis, assembly GCF_013368605.1. NCBI lineage: Eukaryota > Metazoa > Chordata > Aves > Nyctibiiformes > Nyctibiidae > Nyctibius > Nyctibius grandis. Next base: position 69,315,866 of record NC_090660.1, on the reverse strand, counting down.
AACTGCCCTGCCTCCAAAAACCAGGCCAAGAAACCCTTCCTTTTTTCAAATAAGGGAATATTTTAAATTATCTTTTAAAACACAGCTGTGTTTTTTGCTCAGCTGAGACCAGTCTGTAAGGTAACATCTTTGTGATTAGAATCACACTCAGACATAGGAGACACACAATTTTCTTCTTCCAGCATGAGGCATTTCAAAGCTAAGAGTGTGCTGCACTCACCAAGTTAAAAGGGGCTGAAAATCACCCTTTTCTGACTGAGACTACTGAATGAGTCCACAGAGATTTCACAGAACCAAGGGTAAAGACCACAGGACTGCCTCCTCCCAGCACATTTCCTGCTCAAAACATGTGAATGTTATACAAAAGACAGGTACCACCACTACTTTCCCTGATGGGTCCATTTAAAAGAGTGCCTACCCTGTCTCCTCATGTGAACAGCCTGAAGCCATTATTAATTAATTCAACAGTTATCCTAGTGTATTAATAGTGTGTGGTAGAAGTACTACAGATGCATTACCATGCTGCAACCTTCCGCTGTTCTTTAAAACCTTTTGAAAAGTACTTTTGTCATAATCAGAGTCATTAAAATGCTCTTATTAGCTGATGATGCTCATTCTCTGCAATCGGAAAAGCATTAGAGGCTGGACTCTTTGAACACATCTTTGAATGGTACCAGTGTTAAAATTGATCTTAAACTCTATCAATGCTCAATGTGAAAAGAAATAGTTTTGGAGCCAAATCTTCCTATAACTCCTACCAGTGCCTTGAAGTGATGTAGGCTATAAGAGTTTCCTTAGTTGTCTCCTGTCTGTAGAGGGAAGGCAAGGACTGAGCAAAGCAGTGCAGACTTGGGCAGGGGTAAGCTCCTGTGAATTACTGCTGAAGTTCCTCTTCCCCATTCCCAGTCACACTCTCTATGGGTTGCCACTGAAGTCAAGCACTGGAATCAAATAATCTTGCCCAGCTGCTAAATTGAATTTGCAGGCACAGATTGAATATTCCTTCCCCTACCCATGGAAAAATGCTTCAAAAAAATAAAAATGGAAAAAGAAAAGGCTTATCACATTGTCTTCATTTAGCCTGCACCCAGGGCTAAACAATAGCAGTTTTTCTCTCACTCACTGTCCCTTCGCCAACCGAGGAAGGAAATTGGGAAAAAGAGGGACACTCGTGAGTTAAAATTAAACAGATTTAATAAAATAAACCAACATAAATGTTAACACAAAACACACAAAATTATACTTAGCTACAGAGTTACAGCAGGTTGTCCAGAAATAGCAATCATTAGCAATGAGGAAAAAGGGAGACCAGAAAAGAGGGCACAAGCCCTCCCTTTTATAGTGAACTTGATTGTTAATGGTATAGAATACACCTGCAGGCCAGCCTGGGTCAGCTGCCCTGCATTTAACTGCTAATGGCCCTGATCACCATGGCTGGCCACAAACTGAAACAAAATCCCAGTGAAACCAGGACACACATATACTTCTGACACACAAAAAATGCAATAATCAAATCCTTTAGGAGACACTTGATCGCCTTCTACCACCCATGTAAATCACACTTCAATACTGAATAGCCAAACCCCCCAAAAGGCAGAATATTTTCAGATGTGTCTCATTCAGATTTGTTTTTACTGACATCTGCTGGCTCTTCTGGCTCAGAACTTCCTTTGCCAGTGGAATTAGAGGTGGGTCAGTTTTGCACTGCTGTAACTCCAGCGACTTTAACAGCATCAGTCACATCAGGGGAAATTGGTCCTTCCTGTCCCTATGTATAACACAGGAAACCTAATTTACACCTACTACTTCTAAGAATTATCTTTCTCAAAGTATGATTCATTAATAAGCTACCTATTAAAATATCTCAAGTAAAAGGGCACGCAGTGGAATACAGTTGCCAAATTCAAAACCATCCCCCCTAAAGACTTCTTGCTTTTGTGGAATCCAAGCAGAATCCAAGGAGAATCCTCTTATAACCAGGCAACATATGTGGTTTACAAAGAAACACTGCTTGTAGAATACAGTTAATAAAATGATCTGTTGTACCCCAAGAATTAGTTAGATGATGCTGTCGCAGTGTATTTTGCAAACTTATACAGAAACAGATCACTTCATTCAGTATAATGAGATTCACTAGCACCCATTAACTATTTAGAAAAAGAATACTTTCCTCCAGCTAGTACTCTACAAAAAATTTTAGGCAAGCAGAAAATAACCAATATTGACTGAAAAACAACAAATTACACATTTATTCAATGTGATCAATGTCACGGGAATTTTTCCAACAGAAATCTCAATGGTTTTGTCACCTCACCTGAAAGATAGCAATTTTAGTGAAGTTGCACATGCTCCCATAGTGTCTCAGTATTAGTTAAATATAGTCTGGGAAACACCACTCAAGATCAAAAAATGGTCTCTGAAATATTGTCTGAAATGGGAAGAAGTCAAGGTTGGCTCTTCGAGTAAACATAGCCAGTCAATATGAATGGCAAAATTTGATTCATCTTTAAAGAGTTTCAGAATCACAAATTTTCTTTGTTATAATAAATTCTGCTAGGACTTGAATAAATCTTACAAGAGAAATATTCAGAAGTTTACCATTTTGTTTAACACTAAATTAACTAAAGTATTCACAGGAACATTTCACAGGAATTCATAGGAAACAGTTTCTCTCTGAGATTAATTTGAGAAGAGCCAACAGACAACTCAGTTTATGAGTTTAGGATGTTTTCCTACCAAAATTGACTCTTCTTCTAAAATCAGCTAATGCTTTCTGACGCCATCAAAAGTAGAGCAAGTAGCAAGGCTCATAACAGTGGCATTCTCCCACTAGCAATGAGGAAAGAACTTTGGTTTCCTGAAATTTCAGTTTTTCCTTTCTCTCTTGAACACTGAAATCTTCCAATAAAAGTATAATAGACATTAAAAATATTTACCTCCATCACTGTTCTTAAATAGCTTTTAAAATATAAACATAGAGTATTGGATAGGTGTCTGCTTTAAATGAATCATGCTTTCATAAGATTAATTCCTCAGTGGAAGAATTTTAGATACTTTTAGATTATTTTAGATACTTTTAGATAATTTTAGATTATTTAGGTTGAATTTCTGAAATTTTAGAGAGGAAGAGCTAGAAAGAGCTACCTATCCCTTGTGGATGAACAGATGAAATAGAATACTCATTTCTGAAGAGTGATGCAAAAGAAATATGCATCAAACTGAAGGCAAAACATGGGATTTCAGGCAAAAAGTCTCACAAGAACCCAGGAGAGATGAAGAATATCTGAATAGACACTTAAGAGCTGGGTAGTTCACTATGAAAAGCAGCTCAACTTCAGTTCATACATTCATAGTCTACAGATAAATCAGAAAAATTCAAATTAATATTCCAATAAACGAAGAAGAGTGCATTTAGGCTTATCTATATTCTGTATCACATGCTGAGAAGGGGTTTCCAAAATTCTGTTATCACTCTTCTCTGAGTATATATAAAAAAAAGTTCTACAGTGTCAGACAATACTGAATGCCAGAAAACTTTCACGGTGTTACATTGCCAAATAATATTCCTTTTGTTCTGATCTGTTAGGTGCTACCCAAGATGGCAAAGGCAAATTAGGAAGCTTAGTAATATCACAGATAAATGCTCCTTTTAAATATGGAAATACATTCTACAGCTCCCAAATTAAATTCTCAGATGAACACGCATCATCCTGTGAAGTTTAATTAACTAGTGTTTGGGTTTTTTTGAAACAGCAGCCTTTTTGGAACAGTATAGAGAAGCTGCTTTAGTTGGCTACTGAAATGTCCCAGGCCTAACTTCCCTCTGTGAAAAAGACACAGTGGTTTCTGAAAACTTCACTAGTCAAATCCTCTAGCATGAAACTATGAACAAATTATAAACCAACATATTTTAATGAATAAAATATCATTGGCACATAACCCTGCTAATAGCACTGAATGAGGGGTAATCCACTACCTTAACTAGAGTATCAAGCATCTTGTATTTTGGCCTAATTTTTGTTTATCAGTAACTTTAATTCTACCATCAAATCCTTCAGCCACATAGCTAAGACAAAATTGCTGTCCAGTATATAATTAAAGTTTTATCTTTAAGGACACAATACGGAGATTAAAAGTCTGTTGTCAGAACGACAAGCATTAGCTGCTATTATTGTTTATTGTTGGAGAGAGACAGACACCAATGTCTTGACTGCAGTCATTCTCAGGGAGGATATTTTGATTCTAGTATGTGAGAGAAGCACAAAACTTAACCATAAAGCATGGCACCTAGATTACAAGCAGCAAAGCATTCGTATTTCAACATGTGAGAAGCATAATTTTAGCACTATGAACAATGCATCATTATAAACATGATAAAGGAGATACTAAAAAGAAACCCTACTCACAATAAAAATTTTCTGGTTTCCTATTTTCTACAAACTGTCCCGAAGCCTTCCTCAGAAAAAAGATGATGAAGCAGAGAGGCTCCATACCTTGAAGATCACCCACACTCTGAGGATCTGTTAACTAAGACGCAAAAGCATTCTAAAATCAAAGGCCATGGTTAGTAACCCCGTGCTCTAAACTCCCATCTAAAGAATACCAACACTATCTGAAAACCCAGTGAACACAGCTCCTGAGTTTCAACCAGAAATTAGCAAATAGCTATGCAGATCAGGAGGTATATGTATTTTAAGAGTTTGTCACTGTAAACAAAGGTAGCAAAATTAGTGGCTATTTTAGCCTTCTTCAAAGATGGAGATATGCAGAACACATCAGCTAATATTGAGAAGAAAAAGGGAATTATATGTTTGTCCATTATAGAAACAGGATACTCAGTTTCCCACCAGTGACAGGATCTTTGCCCATCTGTGAATAAGACCAAAAGTCCAAGTAGTAACAGGCCATCACAGCTTTTTTGGGATAGGTTGCCTTTCAGAATTACTAGACCAATTGCACGTAAAATTATGCATTATTTTGCTTTCCCACCAATTACGCCAACTTCCCTATTGCTGATTGTTGTTATTTATTAAAAAATATAACCTTACTCTAGAGCTTTTATTGGTAAATCTCAACGCACTTTTCAGTGTTGGTATTGTTAACTCTTTATTCTTGGAGACAGTGAAGCACAGGAGAAAGTGATTTCTTTGGTTTCTCTGGCAAGATACACAAGGGGGAAAGAAAGAAAGAGGGATGATTAAGAATGCTCTTCAAAAATTACATGGAGGGCAGTATTAAAGATACTATCCAAATAGCAAGGTCTTTGACTTCAATGTCCGAACCATCCTCTTTTTGCTCATCCCCAGCAGCAATCCTCTTGGACTTCCTGAAGGAGCAATGAATGCCCTGTCAAATTTCTACCTAAAACCACGCAGTGTCTTTTAGAAGAGGTCTGCTTTACTTGGACGATAGTGGGAATGACAATGTCTAATCTTTTAGCAGTAAAGATATTAAATTCAAAATTGAGTAATAATAATCTAAGAAGAATTTTTTACCACAGTTTATTTCTAGTAAGCCGTGCAAAACCCGATTGGAAACCTACAGTATTCCATCACCTGAAGGAGTAACAGAATGAACTCAAGCATGTGTCTCATATTTAGAATCCTATAATATTTCAAAAGACACCTCTTTCCCATGTTTATTTTTTCTCAGTGATCACAGATGAAGAATATCATAGTCAGAGAGACATTTTTTGTTGTTAGTCCTGCAAATAAAGTCTGGAGTTTGAAAACCAAGATATGTTCCTCATGATCATTTATCAGCAAGATTTTGACATTCACAACTTCATTAAATAACTTTGCCAGTGACATAAGACAGACTAATGCTCTTGTTATCCTGCAAGGCATTATCACTATCAGCATCACTGAAAGGTAAAAGTTTTCCAGAAGAATGACTCTTTTTATTAAAAGGAAGGATCTGCAATTTAATTCTGAATACACACACAGAGCAGACTGATGAAGAAAAGATCACTTTAAAAAGCACAAAAAAGCCATCAACGGTCTGAACCCCATTTAAACAACACGGACATTATTTAATCATGTTCCTATTGTAAGTAGTACCCCCGAATTCCCATTAGAGCTTTTATTTTTACATTATTAAAGACAGTTCACACCCCAAGGAGTTTACAATCTACTGTAGAACAAAGAAACCCATGAAAAAAAGCTACTGTTTTAACTAAAAATAACAAAATATACGATTCTTATATCTGTTTCAGACATATAATGAAATAACAGTCTGAGAACCAAATTAACATTTTCTTCAGAATATCTGAAGATGGACAAAGTGAAGAGATTTTTTTTTTTAGTGCAAGGGAACTACAGTACATTATAGCAAATATTTACATTTATTCTTTGATGCTGACTGATTGCCATAGGAACAGGTGACCAAAAACCCAGAAAAGCATCCAATCTATAGGCAAGAAGATAAAAATGTGTGCCTGTTTTCAGGTTATCTACACTCAGTCATACATGAGACTGCTAAAAGTATAATAACAGTATGATTGTTAGAAAACACACAACTTTTGAAAGGTTGGTAACACAGTGGATTGCCTTCACAAAAGAGACTTTACACATGGATTTGTAAACCTATAGCGTTCTCTCTGTCAAATAGATGTTAAATCCTTTTTGAAAGTACTTACCTAATCTGAAGGCTATTATATTCTTTTTTTTCAGGTTCAGATATCATGTTGGATCATTGACTTTATATCCAAACACAACACAGAAAATACGATGCAGTGACATGGCAAGTATCTGAATTTAGTACAAATACATTCTGAGATTAGATTGCCACTATTTTCAACTTAAAAAAACCAAGAGGACACTCTGTTCTTGGATGTGCAATTGCTACTCCTAATGAACTCCAAAGCCATTAAAAAATGAATCAGTGGGAGCTATGTGAGTAAAGAAATAAAGTACACCTATGTGGAACCTCTCCATCTCCCAAACTGCTGGTGAAACATAAGGACATTTGGAGCTAACTTTTCAGAGGGGACTACGTGAAGCTACAATGAGAGGAGACTTTAGCAGAAAAGAAATCCATGGTGGACACCAAACATCAATATAAATTTTCCTGAAAAAGATGGCCACTTCTCTGCCTAATGGAAGCTGAACTTCTCTGCAAACTTTGCCTTTTCTGTGCCTGCAGAGTTCTTCTAAATGTCTTAACCAGGGTAACTGGAGGTAAGCACTTACTCTGCAGCATGTCACTCTTCATTGAAAGAGACTGTGGAGCTACTCCAGAATGAACTCAGTGACTGAACTAAATATTTGGGATCAACTGAGAGTAACATATTTCCATGTGAAACACGGCCAGATAAAACCTGCCAAGTCTTACGCAATCTGCATTCAGCATGAGACCCACTTCTGCTCCTTCTCCAGTCTTGTGTTTTCCACTATGGTACCAGCTATTGAGGGGAGCATATGCCTCAGTCTGGCATGCCGAGTATGAGTCCACGTTTTGAGCCTACTACCTAGTACCTAATTCTCCGCTGGCTCATCAAAGGACACAACTTTCCAATGAATTTCATGCTTCATAATCCATGTTTTCCAGAGCCGCATGTGCCTGGCAGGCAGGTCCTGCCATGTTTCAGGGGAGAGGTATGACAATGTGCTGAAGTGCAGCAGAGTGTGAACTGACAAGGCTCTGTGCTCAAAGAAACCCCAGGAGAATACAGATTTTCCTCTGCTACAGCCTAACATGGCCTCTCTCCATCAAGTGACCTTGCACACACGAACCATGCACAAGCACAGCCAGGTACACATTTCCATATACAGTTCTTGCATGTTCAATGAAAGATATATAGAGGTGCTGAAATTCAGAAATCCATTTAAGAAGAAAAATTGAAATCGTGGAACCACAGAATAATATCAGTAGGAAAGGTCTAATAGAGGTCATCTGGTTCTACATGGGGCCAACTTTGAAGTTATATCAGGTTGCTCAGGGCCTTGTCCAGTCACATTTTGAATGTCTGCAAGAATGGAGACCCCACAAGCTCTCTGTATAATGTGCCCTCATGTTTGACTGCTCTTAAGGTGAAGAACTTGTTCCTTATGCCTGGTTGCAACTTGTGTCCATTGCTTCTCATTCTTTCACCGCACACCTCCAAATCTGTCCTCTACCATGAGGTAGCTGAAGTCAGAAATTAGATGCCCCCTTCTTTGCTTTTTCTCTTCTTTTCTCTCTCCATACATCATATGCTCCAGCACCCAAACACACATCATACATATAGAATCATAGAATGGTACAAAATGTTTACAACTGCTGGTTGTAACCCTATTTCTAATATTGATTCTGTTGGCCTCTATGATACAACTGAATATATGGTACTATATAAGCAAAAGTGTTTCACCAATGCAAACTTAATTGGGGTAACTGTGCTCTTATAGTATATCTACACTGCCCTATGAGCACTTGTGATCATACTGGCATTACACTCATTCCTGTGGGTTGTTGAGATTTTTAGTAAGCTCTCTGAATTATTTTCAACTGACCTGCAGAACAACTTGCCTCTCCGTCCTCAACGTCCATGAAGTCACAGGAATACAACAGAAAACTACCACTAATGGAGTGGAATTAGCTGGTGTCCACTCCACAGGGCAGTTACACTAACAAGCAACAAACTGTCCTCCCTCAATTTTCAGTTTATACTTCCTGATGTGCTTATTAACTCAAATTGGGAAAAAGACACATAGCATTCAGCTTAGGGTTTTTATGTATGGACATAACTTGCACATTAATAGTCCCAGACTTTATTTTGAAGAAAAGCAAACAACACACACACACACACAAAGAAAAGAAAGGCTCCAAAACTAAACTAAAAGGCTGTGCACATTAATCTTACTTTTCAGTTGTGCTCTCTGTAAATGGTCAGGGATAAGGTCTGACTCTTACAATAGATTTTCAGACTTAACTCAGAATTTCCTAGTTTGGTCAAAGCAGTTTAGAATGTCCAGTGACTAAAATGTCATCTGCAGCTTTCATTTTACAAGCTATTACACAGATTGAATGCTGTTATCATTTTTCTTTGTAATATAGGCTGCCGGCAAGTGTATTTCTTTTTTCAGTTGTGCAGAACTTGGGAAGTGGGATGCTAAAAGACATTTTTTAAACATTCTTGATAAAACCCCACTAAATCAGCCCCATGCCATGTCATGCATGCTCAATACCTCTGCATGGTGAGGAGGGGTTCACAGCAGCTGCATCACAATGTACGTCACAACTTAACACTACCAGAGAGGGTACATATTGTGTCCTAGGTGTTTAACCTTGGTATAGAATGACTACTTCACTAACAATACAGATCTAGAAAGCTGTACATAATGGAGAGGGTGGCATGGGTAGGAAAGGGATAAGAGTTATTTTTTCTGGAACCGCTCCCCAGCTCGCACCTTCAAAAGTAGTATGTGCTGCTGCACCAAATAATGAACCATAAATGCCAAAAGAGGGGCATCAGCACCACCACCAGCCAGAAGAACACGCTTTGTGGGAAGAAATAAGCGGAACTATAACTCCAGCAGATTTTGAATTTGCATTCTCTCTGCAATCTGAATTGCAGCTCTCTCCGCAGGCTAAAGAAAGAGGAGCAAGATGTCAGACACACGCCAACAGATTTAATATAATTTGGTTTATTCTAATAGGTAAGCTGGCATGGGTAATTTTTGGATCAATTTTCTTCCCAACACAAATTTCAGTACAGACTTGCAGTAATTCTGTTTCAGTAACTGGCATTGCACTTGTGGAGAACGGCTGTTATTTAGCAAGGATTCAGACTTTTATCTTGTTACACATTCCATGGTCCACTCAGACGGGTCACGAGTGCAAGCCAGAGTGTCCGACAGAAACCCTACAGGGTGCTAAGGCTTTGCCCCAAAGAAACAGTGGAGAAAATATATTCCAGAAGGGTCAAGAGAGAAGAGAAGAAAGATAAGGAAACAATTGTATATATAAACTGAATGTTTAAATCTTTTTCCTCCTGGAAATGTAAAATGACAGTTCGGGTGAATGGCTCTCACATGATGCTGTCACCCTTCATTCTGCAACTCCAGCTGAATGACATCTAACAGAAAGCTCTTTTCACCTCACCTTCAGGGATTAGATTTTTGGAGAATACTTAGGTAACTTCTAATAGATGAATGTTAAAGGCATTCAAATCTGTAATGCAAGGAATATTCTAACTGACAAATGCCTCATAGTTTATTCCTGCATACTGCTAATGCACTGCAGTGTATAGTAGTAACTATCTGCTTGTAAAACCTCATATCAATATGCAATAAATCACTGTCCTTTCTTACTAGTGAGAAAATGTAGAAATGAAATGCATGATATCTGATATACCATTATTCACAGTACTATCTATGTACAACCCATCCCTAATATATATAACCACCATTAAGCATCTTCCCCAGTGCAGTTTTCAGGACTGGGCTTCTATACGGCAAGCTCTTTGTCAAAGGACTGTATCATAGACACAATGTTGCATAGAATAATATAGCTATTATTGCTTGCTTGAAGTTCTATTCATATAAAAAGTAATTTTGCTTCCATCTTGCCTTGCACTACATTTAAAAAAAACCCCTACAAATCATACCGGCTCAAGGTATGCTAGGTCAACTTCTTGCTGTGCATTACGATCACATCAGACAGACACGCCCTTCTATGCTATTCAGATAGACATTGGAAAGGCAGAGCAAAACAACACAGCACCACACAGAGATACCAAACTAAAGCTAAATGGTCTAAACCTGATCTGAGTCTATGCACTCTAATTGCATTAGCCTGATGCTATGATATCCTAAGAGACTCACAGCTTGCACAGCTGTGCTTCTTCAAGTACCTGGGCTATCCTCTACCTATGCTATGTAGTGATTCTTGACCTGAAGAGTTTATGGTCTGAAAAAAACAAAGCCGTAAATGGAAAAAGGGAAGAGATGAAGAGCAAAATACTAGCATTCCTCAAGTCTGCGAAGCCTGCCATGAGCACATCAGCTAGAACATCAGGGTTACTAACAGGAATGAAATGACCAGGGTAAGAGCAGGCACAGGTCTTGCTAGTCTCATGCAGTTGTGCTTTTGTTGAGATTTGTGATTACTTTCTATATTGCTTGGTAGGCTAACGACACTGATGAAGACTGCAGTGGTAGTGAGAGTACTAAAAAGTAACTTAAGCTAGTTAGTTACTGCTAAGCAATATCATCAGGCGGTTTTAAAAAGTTGTCTCTCTCTGTCCTAGGTATAACTATTCTGCAAACATACTACAGATATTTATTTCCATACCAGTCAGGTTCTTCAGTGAAAATATTACTTTTTAACACCTCTTAGAATCAAAGAATCATAGAATGGCTTAGGTTGGAAGGGACCTTAAAGATCATTGAGTTCCAACCCCCCTGCCACAGGCAGGGACACCTTTCACTACACCAAATTGCTCAAAGCCTCATCCAACCTGGCCTTGAACACTTCCAGGGATGGGGCATCCACAACTTCTCTGGGCAACCTGTTCCAATGTCTCACCACCCTCACGCTAAAGAATTTGTATAATGAAAAGCACAAGTTGCAGATGGGTGCACAATCTTTCAAATGGTCAGAGGAGTCAAGGCCAGCATTTTAGGGAGGAGGACAGTTAAAGTCAATGGCAGGAATGCAAACATATTAGTTACCTGACATAAATTAAGCAGTAGCTCAGCAAGTTTTAACCAATCTCAATAGCATCTAAATGCTGCAAGTTTCTAAACCAGTAACAAACATCCAAGTCCCTCTGTTAATCTAGCCTTAGTATTTGCCAGGAGTAAAGGTACTATGTTGTAGAAAATATCTGCGTGGATGCCAGGAGCCACTCTTTAACATTAAAAAGAAGTTTTGTTTTATTTGTTTGTTTGCTTCTGCAGAAGTACCTCTGTGTTTTGTAGCTATTCTGGTACTAAGATGTATTGGGTTTGCATGGCAATGTTTTGGTAGTGGGGGGTCTACAGGGGTGGCTTCTAGAAGCTTCCCCTACATTTGACAGAGCCCATGCCAGTCAGCTCCAAGATCGACCTGCTGTTGGCCAAGGCTGAGCCCATCAGCGACAGTGGTAGTGACTCTGTGATAACATAATTAAGAAGGGGAAAAAACCTGCACAACAGCAACTGCAGTCAGAAGAGAGGAGTGAGAACATGTGAGAGAAACAACTCTGTAGACACCAAGGTCAGTGAAGAAGAAGGGGGAGGAGGTGCTCCAGGCACCAGAGCAGAAGTTCCCCTGCAGCCCGCAGTGAAGACCACAGCGAGGCAGGTTGTCCCCCTGCATCCCATGGAGGTCCACGGTGGAGCAGATATCCACCTGCAGCCCGTGGAGGGCCCCACGCCAGAAGGCTGTGACCCCGTGGAAAGCCCATGCTGGAGCAGGCTCTTGGCAGGATCTGTGGCCCCATGGAGAGAGGAGCCCACGCTGGAGCAGGTTTACTGGCAGGACTTGTGACCCTGTGGGGGACGCATGCTGGAGCAGTCTGTTCCTGAAGGACTGCACCCCGTGGAAGGGACCCTCGCTGGAGCAGTTCATGTAGAACTGCATCGCGTGGGAGGGACCCCACACTGGAGCAGGAGAAGAGTGTGAGGAGTCCTCCCCCTCAGGAGGAAGGAGCAGCAGAGACAATGTGTGATGAACTGACCACAACCCCCGTTCCTCATCCCCCTGTACTGCTGGTGGGGAGGAGGTAGAGAATTTGAGCCCAGGAAGAAGGGAGGGGTGGGGGCAAAGTGTTTTAAGATTTGATTTTTATTTCTCATTATCCTACTCTGATTTGATTGGTAATAAATTAAATTGATTTCCCCAAGTCAAGTCTGTTTTGCCCGTTATGGTAATTGGTGAGTGATCGCTGCCTATCCTGATCTCGACACAAGAGCCTTTCATTATATTTTCTCTCCCCTGTCCAGTTGAGGGGAGTGATAGAGTGGTTTTGGTGGGCACCTGGCATCCAGCCAGGATCAACCCACCACATAAGATTACTGCCTCGTAACAAAATTGATGGATTATCCTGAAATTTAGGACATTTGTGTGCCTGGTAAAAAAAAATTTGCAGATGTATTTCTTAGAACTTTACTGCTCTAAAAAACTCAGAATTATAAAAATCTTGTAAATGGAGCTTCTCTGAAAGGCTAGGTGTAGAGGAACACATCTAGTGCACGAGAAAGGTCTTCTTCCAGCTGGTAGAGTGAGACTGAAACCCTAATTTATCACTCACATTAATACGGTAGATTAGTGTGCTATGTGGCATACATTTCTCAAACCCACAAAGTCACTGTAAATTGTCAAGACAGCTATTGAGGTAAGTCACCTAATGCACATGGACACAACTATATGTGATAAGAGGAGGATAGCTCCCTTCTGAGCAGGATGCCAGACTGGGGAGAGTCAGAAGCATGACCTTGCCAAACTGAGGACTCCCTGCTAGCCTCGTTTCCCGAAACCTAGGGGAAGATGGAAGGTCACAGTGCAGGATTACTCTGGGTCTGCCAACTATCATTGATGGTGAAGGCTGTGGCAAAATGGTTGGACTCGATGATCCCAGAGGTCTCTTCCAACCTGATTGATTCTGTGATTCTGTGATTCTGTAATTTCCTGGGGTAGGCAAGGGAGCAGGCAGGCTCCTTGACAGCAAAAGAGTGAGGAAGGGAGTTGAGGTCAGCTCTGCTCACTTACATGCAGTGAGTGGAAATGGGAAGGGGAGATACACTGAAAAGAAAAAAAAGTGTGGAAAGCTCTTGGCAATTATAATCTTCCATCTGATATCCAGTGCCCACAAGAATTCTTTATCTTTGCTTACACAGATATTATTGCACCACATTAGCAATACTGCAAAGATGAGGGGCACAAAGTATACCTTTAAACATTGTAAACTTATTTACATCATGTACAGTCCATGCACATAGTAATACTAGTTATCTGTCAAAAAAGTACTACAATTTAGTTTGTGTCCCTTCCAAGTAAAATTTTTATTGTCTTTTTTTTCTGAGCTGTTATACTAAGAATAATAGGTCTTGCTTTTGGGTTTGGTGATCTAAAACATTGGGTGAGTACAGAAAAGCCAGTATAAACCTCAGATGAGTGTTTGAGGGGAGGACAGTATTGCTAAAAATAAAAGAATTTACTGTGAATTGCACAAAACATTTTAGCCTGGCTTAGCAAAGTGTTTCACTTAGCCCCAATCTGCAGGTTTTGGCAAATGACTCACTGAAAAAATTTTGCCTGGCTCTACATCTAGAAGTATTTTGTATTCTGTAAAACCTAGCTATGCTTATGTCCAAGAAGATGTGAACTTGTCTACTGGATTTACATCACAGTTGCTTATTAAAGCCCTATCTTGTAATCTGATCCAAGCTAATGACACGTAGGCTCTCTCTGAATCCTCCTGCTATGTTAGCGCTACACGAGTAGGAGGCTTTTTTCTGCATTCAATTGCATGACCCAAACACCCAACATTTTCGCTTATACTTCAGGAGGGGGGGCTCACACTGGGATAACCACTGCTGACTCCCTGTAACCTTGGGCAAATTGCCTCACCCTTGCACGGCTCATTTTAGTCTTCTGTTAAGCATGAATAATAACACTGAAGAGCACTTTTATGTCTTTGGATGAAAGACAATATAGTACAAAGTATTTTTATTTAATATCAGAATATAGCTTTCAGAGTAACATCTTATATGGAGTGGAAAATTATGATCTTATATAATCTGTTGTATACGGGCACTGACAGCTTATCCTTGAGGGTCTGCCAAGAAATAACTATGAGAAGGTAAAGGTTATGAAGAATATTTTTCTCTAGCCATGACACATCCCCTAGGACACAAAGGTCTCAGTAATTAGTTTTGCTCCTCTTTCGAGAAAATACATTAAGTAATATCAGGGAAATCCCATAGTCACTTGTGGCAAATGCACCCAAAGCCCAACTGCTGTTCTGTATGAGCAGATTTTTTCTCACTCCAGGCCCTAAGTGGCCATATTAACCTCTTACAGCATAAGCACAATGAATGAGCAAATAAATAGGCACCATTTTGTGTAAGTTTCCCCACAGACACAGAGAACTAATTCCAGTTGTATTTTGACCACAACCCAAGCAAGAGCTCAAACTCAAACTTAGCCAGTACATCAGTGCAAGTCTACTCCCATTCTCATGTCCAGGGCAAACTCCTGGATGTTGGTGCAGTGGAAGATCCACTCTGTCCATCTGGACAGGAGGTGCATGCTGAGCCTGGCCCATACACCTCTGGATATCATGTGGCTGTGCAGGAACCATGCTGGAAGGGCTCTTGCATGATTTGCCACAAAAGCAGAAGGAATTTATAGCACGGTAGCTTTATATGCTCATTTAAAAGTACGTACATTTGCAGAGCACCAACCTATCAGCAACATCCTTCATTCAACGCATATTTGGGGTCAAGAAATACTCCATACCCTAGACCACCAGCTAGGCTTAATGTACAGGGCCCTAGGTCAGACCCCATCAGTATGGAGTGTGTTGAAGGGAGTTCAGGCTGGAAACCCCAACTGAGCACACATTTATGGAAATGCTTCACCTTACTATTGGGAGACAAACAGAGCAACTCGTAGGTGGGTACCAAGTAAATATTTGCAGGTTGGGGCTTTAATGAGTTGTTTGTAGCCTTCCAAGTCTTCTCTTCAGAAAATGTCTCTAAAGAGAAGACAGTTTATAACATAAGATAGCAGACTATTCTCTGGGAATTTGAGACATAAAAAGTACACCCGAAGACAATAAAAGCATAAAGAATGTACAAGAAAGTGCAAACCCTTCTAAACTAATCACACTGCAAACACTTTCAAGTTGAGGCTGTGCTCCTCTCCTGTATTTCTAGATACACCAAAGTGTCTTGGTGAAAAAAAAAACATATAAAATAAAAATAATCTTTCTGAAAACATTTTTCTCTTATTTTGTAATCATAAACTGGGCTAGAAGAATGGAAAGCCAGTTCAGAGATGCGTTAATTTAGAAAATGGCAAGAGAATCTTAGAAAGACCATTCTGTTTTTATCTGGTTTTTAGTGGTGCTTTTTGGTAGTATTTTGATTATTCACTTTTCACCACCAGCTGGTCATGTCAATAAACTGTGTGGGTCACACATGGGAGAGCTGATAAACGAATAACTAGAAGGATTTAAATTTAATGTCAGCTTCTCCATTAATGAAATATTCAAAGTATGGGAACACAGAAATACTGATGGTTGAATCAGAAATACAGTGCCACAGCTGGTATTCCACAAATAAATAACCTAATGAAACTTGTATCTACTCAAATTGAGAAGAGAGAGTAAATAAATATTATTACCTGTAAATAAATCTCTTGTAAATACTTTTGTAAAACAAACAAATCTTTCCAACCCAGTAAATGCAGAAGTTTATTTGCATGCTGCTGAAGTCGAAAATCTTGAATAATTTTGGCCATTAGAGTGTACTTACTATTCATCCATTTGTCCTTTCCTTTAAATAGAAAGCTAATACTCCATTCTCCCTTGAAGGCTTATTAGAAGATAAAATGCCAAAGGATAAAACAAACACAAATTAAATGGTGGTAGGACTCCCAAGAGAAGACTAATTTGGTTTACATATTGGGGGGTTTTAATTGCTGGTAAATTACACTTCTGAAATCATGTTCAGAGGATGAAATAGTTTCTGCTCTGCTTTATAAACCATTTTCACATTTTTCAGGCATGAAGCCAACAATGATATATAGAACTATGGAACTCATAGGATCTGCACTGACCATACATTCATTGGTATAAGAGTTCAAAGCAGGCAGCATACTCATTAAGGGAAAAAAACTTACTTCTTATATTTTTCTAGCTTCCCTGAATGCCCCTCGTTCATTATCTACTCAGTTACACATCAGTCTCCAAGCAAGAAAAAAAATCATGGTAAACTGATCATAAGCAAAAAGAAGCAAGCAAATTAAATCAATACCTGACCATACTTGACCACATTCCTTCTGATTTAAAAAAAAAAAAAAAGAAAAATTTACATTTTTCAAAAATTATTATTGCTTGTGTAGCTCCACCACCCCCATCCCCCAAGTGAAAATACTGCGAAGTACGTAGTTAGTGAATGGCAATTTTCCACAGCATGGCCCTGTTTTCTCTCTTAACTTCATTCATAACCGACGCCTTACATTTCAGGACAGGACCTCACTGCCATTAAGGTCAGCTTTCAAGTACTAAATACCCACAGTGGAGCATAGGCTCTTTTATTAAAAAAACAAACAACCACAACATGTAATGGTTACAAGAGCTGGAAGAGAGAAAGGTGAAGCTATTTCAATGTTTGGTAGCTCACGTGATAAGCAATCAATAATAGTAATAATAGTGCTGAAATGGAAACAAATACTTTGTTATACAAATGAGGGGATTATTCTTGAAACATCTGTGTATCTATCTGTGTAATACAGTACTTCAGTTCCAGGCTGGGATGTACTGAACATCAAGAGAGGTCAAGAAACACAAATCATAGAATCGTAGAATCATAGAATGGTTTGGGTTAGAAAGGACCTTAAAGATCATCCAGTTCCAACCCCCCTGCCATGAGCAGGGACACCTTCCACTAGACAAAGTTGCTCAAAGCCACATCCAAACTGGCCTTGAACACTTTCAGGGAGGGGGTATCCACAACTTATCTGGGTAACCTGTTCCAGTGTCTCACCACCCTCACAGGAAAGAATTTCTTCACAATATCTGATCTAAATCTACCCTCTTTCAGTTTAAAACTGTTACCCCTCATCCTATCACTACATGCCCTTGTAAAAAGTCCCTCTCGCTTTCCTGTAGACCCCCTTCAGGTACTGGAAGGCTGCTAGAAGGTCTCCCTGGAGCCTTCTCTTCTCCAGGCTGAAGAGCCCCAGCTCTCTCAGCCTGTCTTCATAGGAGAGGTGCTTCAGCCCTCTGATCACCTTCGTGGCCCTCCTCCGGACTCTCTCCAACAGCTCCATGTCCTTCTTGTGTTGGGGGCCCCAGAGCTGGACGCAGTACTCCAGGTGGGGTCTCACGAGAGCAGAGTAGAGGGGCAGTATCACCTCCCTCGATCTGCTGGCCATGCTGCTTTTGATGCAGCCCAGGATACGGTTGGCCTTCTGGGCTGCAAGCGCACAAGGTCATGCTGAGCTTCTCATCAACCATCACCACCAAGTCCTTCTCCTCAGGGCTGCTCTCAATCCATTCTCCTCCCAGACTGTATTTGTGCTTGGGATTGCCCTGACCCATGTGCAGGGCCTTGCACTTCGCCTTGTTAAACTTCATGCAGTTCGCACGGGCCCAGCTCTCAAGCCTGTCAAGGTCCCTCTGGATGGCATCCCTTCCCTCCAGCGTGTTGACCGCACCACACAGCTTGGTGTCGTTGGCAAACTTGCTGAGGGCACACTCAATCCCACTGTCCATGTCGCTGGCAAAGATGTTAAACAGGACTGGTCCCAGTACCGACCCCTGAGGAACGTCACTAGTCACTGGTGTCCACTTGGACATCAAGCCGTTGACCGCAACTCTTTGAGTGCAACCGTCCAGCCAATTCCTTATCCACTAAGTGGTCCATCCACCAAGTCTGTGTCTCTCCAATTTAGAGACAAGGATGTCATGTGGGACAATGTCAAATGCTTTGCACAAGTCCAGGTAGATGACATCAGTCACTCTTCCCTTACGTACCAATGCTGTAACCATGTCGTAGAAGGCCACCAAGTTGTTCAGTCGTGATTTGCCCTTAGTGAAGCCATACTGGCTATCACAAATCACCTCCTTACTTTCCATGTGCCTTAGCATAGTTTCCAGAAGGATCTGCTCCATGATCTTGCTGGGCACAGAGGTGAGACTGACTGGCCTGTAGTTCCCCTGGGTCTTCCTTTTTTCCCTTTTTAAAAATGAGGGTTATTTTTCCCCTTTTCCAGTCAGTGGGAACTTCACCAGACTGCCACGACTTCTCAAATATGATGGATAGTGGCTTAGCAACTTCATCTCCCAGTTCCATCAGGACTCGTGCATGCACCTCATCAGGTCCAACGGACTTGTGCATCTTCACATTCCTTAGACTGTCTCGAACCTGATCTTCTCCTACAGTGGGCGGTTCTTCATTCTCCCAGTCCCTCCCTCTGTCTTCTGTGACTGGGCCAGTGTGGCTTGAGCACTTGCTGGTGAAGACTGAGGCAAAAAAGTCATTGAGTACCTCAGCCTTCTCCATATTCCAGGTTACCAGGTCTCCCATTTCCTTCTGGAGAGGGCCCACACTTTCCCTAGTCTTCCTTTCATTGCCGACGTACCTATAGAAGTTTTCTTGTTGCCCTTGACATCCCTGGACAGATTTAATTATATCAGGGCTTTAGCTTTCCTAACCTGGTCCCTGGCTGCTCGGACAATTTCTCTGTATTCTTCCCAGGCTATCTACCCTTGCTTTCACCGACTGTAGGCTTCCTTTTTGTGTCTGAGTTTGTCCAGGAGCAACTTGTTCGTCCATGTGGGCCTCCTGGCATTTTTGCCTGCCTTCCTCTTTGTTGGGATGCATCGCTCCTGAGCTTGGAGGAGGTGATCCTTGAATATTAACCAGCTTTCTTGGGCCCCTCTTCCCTCCAGGGCTTTACCCCATGGTACTCTCCCAAGCAGGTCCCTGAAGAGGCCAAAGTCTGCCCTCCTGAAGTCCACGGTAGTGAGCTTGCTGTATGCCCTTTTCACCGCCCTAAGGATCTTGAACTCCACCATTTCATGGTCACTGTAGCCAAGGCTGCCCTTGAGCTTCACGTTCCCCACCAGTCCCTTCCCTTTGGTGAGAACAAGGTCCAGCATGACACCTTTCCTCATTGGCTCCTCTGTCTCTTGGAGAAGGAAGTCATCATCAACATATTCCAGGAACCTCCTAGATTGCTTATGCCCTGATGTGTTGCCCCTCCAACAGATATCGGGGTGGTTGAAGTCCCCCATGAGGACCAGGGCTTGTGAACGTGAGGCTACTCCTGTCTGTCTATAGAGGCCCTCATCAGCTCTGTCTTCCTGGTCCGGTGGCCTGTAGCAGACTCCCGCTATAATGTCACCTGTCCCTGCCCTCCCTTTGATCCTGACCCATAAGCTCTTTCACCATGCTTAATGTTCTTAGCTCTTGAGTGCCTAACTCTAATCCTTAGAGAGACAAATGTTAGAAATGAGGACTGTTCATAAAAGATCAATCCCCTGCCTCTTAAAATTAAGATCCACACCAAGGTGGATCTTATAACAAGGTTTTGTCTTCAGTATTTTTCTTGATTATTGTTATACAGAATAAAACTGTTGTTAGATAATAGGGCTCAATCATGTGAGTACTTACAAATATAGTGACTCATCCCACTAATTGCAATGAAGTTAAATAAATGAAAGTCACAGGTGCTACACTAGAAACAAAGATGTGACAAGGTAAAAATGCATTGCCCATGGGATTTGTCAAAGCTGCACTCCCACACCTTCCCAGAGATCAGGGGACAGAAGGGAGGAGCAAGTGTTGCAGGAACTGAGGTTACCACACTGGATTGTGGGGTGTTTTTTGTTTTCCCAATGCCATTGCAGATTTTTTAAGTTAACCTGTTTTCTCTCTTGGCATAGTCTTTCAGCTCCTAAGACCTCGCTAATTTTGGTTGGTTTATACATGATTGTTCAAACAATTGACACTCTTTCTTCTGCTGATCCCAGCCATTAAAAACAAGAAATGCAACCCCCCGCCCCTCGGGAATGAGTATTTCTTTTTTTAAAAAAAAAGTTTTATCTAAACGAAAGGAATCAGAAGAAAAAGATGAATATTGCAGTGGATTAAATTCCATTGCCCTTTAACCATATAAGAATTCGTTTTATGCCAAAGCAATATTTGCTGTTTTACGGGCAGTATAAAGGGATGGCAATGTTTATACTAATTTACAATGCACAGAAAAAAAAAGGTCTTTTGATCAGAGCTTTTTATTTTCACCACTTTGACCATCAACTATACTAATTATATAGAACCATTGATCATCCTTTGCTGCTAACTAGAAAATGTTGACATGTTTTCTGTGGCATTATTTAGCACGCAAATTTAAGAAAAAATGGTACTAGACCTAATAGGCAAAATTTTCATGTCCACTTCCTTTAAGAGGCAGTCAACAGATATTTAAGAATAACACAAAGTTTAACTGGGCAAAGTTCCTGGAAGCAATACATAAAAAAATGGAGCTGTAGACAGTATAGAAATGCTTCCTATTTATTTGTACCCATATTCTCTACACATTTTTCTTCCTGAAATCCATTCCCTACCCAAATCCAGCTCCTGAAGTAAAAACCTTAAGAATTTGATTTTCCCCCAAAATTATTAAAAGCGTTTCATAACTAAGAATAAACTGCAAGTTCAGCGTAACTTTTTCACACAGCATCTGTTGATATGTTTCCAAAGTCCACTTTTCTTTAAAAAAATACTAGATTTTATCAAAAAAAGTTAAGTTTTTATCTTTTATGTGCCAATCCTATATATCAGACAAAATAAAATAAATATAATATACCTCAGAGACAGAACTAGAAACAACACTTATCCACAGTTTAAATGGGTATACTGTAGGCTGTGGAGTTGTATCTACTATACTTGTGATAAATTTATCCTTGTATCTTTTAAACAGTCCATAAAAATTTTGTGTAATGGCATGGAATCAACACAGTAAAGCCCTATTTACTTCCTTGGCAGCTTCTTTATTAAGATCAATACAAAAAAAAAATTATTTAAACTGACCAGTTAATTATTTGAAATCCACTTAAGATTCCCAAGGTTACTATTATTTCAGCAGAAAACCCCTAAACCTGTGAAATGCCAGAGGCATTGTGAGCAGAATGTGAAGAAGAGATGAGGAAACCTGACGTGTCTCTCTCCTGCGCTGTCACCCTGTGAGGGGTTTTACAAGCTCATTTCCACTTCTTGCATTATAAGTACTCTCTGATCACCACTGAAGTAATAATTAGGATCCAGAAAGCCATAACTTCTCCAGTCATAGCAAAGAAGATGTAAAAAAAACCATGAAATCAAGATGGAAGCTTTTAACCTTGCCTTTGTATGGACAAACCACAGAACCAGGCGCAGGCAGGAGAAGAAGGCACAGTTATCCCACTCGAGAGCAACACAACTCAAACTTGCAAATGTGTCTTCGAACAACAGTAATTTTCTATTAAAATCTCTTCCAACAACCATGAAAATCCTACCTCGGCAGTTACTTAATCACCATTACAGCACTGTATAACTAAGCACTGCATAACTAAGAGCAGGACCTCACAAATTTCTCTGAATATGGGGTGCCTACAACGTTTTTGCAGTACTGTGAAACCCCAGTAGTGTCATGAAAGAACCCGAGGAGCAGGCACATGGAGGTTCACTGTCATTCATTAGAAAAGTAAACACTGCTGACGATATAGTACAATAGTTTTTTTAAAAATGTAAAGCCGCAAAAATATGTTTTTTTCTCCACTTCTTTCTGCTGTCCCAGGTATGAAAATTGGCAGCAGATTAACTACAGAAGGTTATAGAGCAACCGTTATGACCAGGAGCGGAAGGTTTTTTGTACCTTTCATAATATAACTATTACGTATCTGGACAATGGAATATTTTGAGAGCAGACCCAGAGGCCTGCACACAGCACCTCTCTCGCTCAAAAGTCTTCCTTGCATTGGGTGGATCAGCAGCGTAAACCAGCCCAAAAGCTACCCCAACTAGAAAGTTCCTTTGAATTGTGCAAATCCTGAAATAACACAAAACAATCACAAGAGCTTTCCTCTCTCAGACCTTTACATTGTTATTAAGAATAACAGAAGAAGCTGGGTCATGGCTGAGACACCTCTGTGTTGCAGAAGTAGTAGGAGGAGAAACCAGACACATTTTTCTAATTTACCTTTGGGACAAGACAGTCACTGTTCAACACCCACAAAGAGGATGCAACCACCTTTGCTGCATGGCTATAAAATATGGCACACACACAGTTCAGGTGCACCTCTGAATACAGACCTCTGGTCTTATGTTTGTCAGCTTTCATGATAAGATGGAAATACCTTGTAAAATTCACCTTTATTGATACCAGTTGTCATACATTGAGCTAACAGTTTGTTCACCACTACACATTACTTTGGGTAAGATGTACTTCTGAACAAAAATTTTACAATCTAGATATTAAAGATCAGTAACAATAAAACACAAGAGCCCTGATCAATCACATCAATAAAAATGCACTGCAGTGGGGTATTCAAAAATTATAATAAGGTTTAGGATTTAAACTAATCACAGCACTTCTAGTGAGTGCCATCAGTGCTGATTCTCAAAGAACTGTAATCTCAGGAAAGGTTTGAGAGATGTTGGGGATGTGCGACAATTATACAGGAAAGATCTTTGTTTTTCTAAAGAATAAAATTTAATATCTTCTATGTCCCACAGGAAAGCCTGAGACATCCTATAGCCACCAAATCTTGTCAGAATTTTTGGTAATTTTGAAATTTTTGTTACATGCCAGATAGGTCCCTTGTGACCTCTGCATACTTCCTGAAGAGAAGGAGGGTCATGTGCATGCTGAATGAAGAAAGAAGAAAAGGCATAGCCAAAAGAAGTAAAACAATCTGCACACAGGGCCCAGGTGTTCTTTCTAGTATCTTCTGGTCAAGCCAAAATTGTTGGTTTGAACCCACGGTCATAGGTAGGAGAGACAAGTGATAGGAGTTCACTCTACGGACAATCCCTAAACTATACATGGTCTTTATTTTTAAAAAAAACCCTCATAGGTCTAAAAAAGACATTTTCTCTTTATGGAAATACACCTGCATTATTGGTCCAATGGGGAACAAATGCCTCTTTGGGGAGGACCTCTCCTCTGATGCACCCTACTCAAAGTTGCAAAAGTTTGGGAGCCACAATTGCATTCCTGTTTGGTTAGCAGCCTCAGCTGTCCTTACCAATTCAGAGGCAAGATAGATGCTAATTTTCAGTTGCATATTGTAATCTGCTTTTAACAATATTCATGGAAAAAATTCATATTACCAGCATGTTTTATCAAATTATATTCTTCCATCAGAGAAAAGCATTTTTTCTGAAATCTTTGAAAACAGCATTAAAGACGAATCTTTCTGATTACTGTCATGAAATTACTGAAAGGCCTCATGTGGTTCTATAACTACACTAGCTTTGAAATCTGTTTTTTTTTTTAATTCCTCCTACTCCCTTCAAACAATTTTCTTTAAAAACATTAGAGATGTCTTTAAAGGCAAGGGGAAAAATAATGTAGAAGTGTTTTTATTCTTCTCCTTATATTTTACAATCCCCTCATTTTCTTGGGCCAAAAGCCACACAAAATCATGAAATTAACCTGAGACGGCTATCACTTTTGTTCCATATTTAATAAGAAAAGGGCTGTTTCTTTCCTTTTAATGGATGAAAGTCTTAAAAAAAAACTACTGACACTAGGAAGGTATAAAAAAGTTTATTGTGCCTTAACTTTGAGGTTTCTAGGCCTTTGATATAAAAGATTTAAAAAAGGACTTTAAAAAACAGTTGTAAAGACCAACAAATGTAGCCGACTTCGAATAACAATATATATGCTACTTTCTAGAAACCAATTTCTATCCTTTTGTAGTTACAAGAGGTGGCTTGATACAGCATGCAAGTCTGAATCTAAAAATTACAGAAAAAATAGCTTAACATTTCCTGTAGCTGTGAAGCTGTATTTTCCAGTGGACTGTATTTATTAAGTTAAATCTCCAGAAACCAATATGGTTCAGCCAAGGAAGCTGAGGGACAGAGGATGGGATGAGGTACAAGGGCAAGAAAAAGTCAATACGTAGATTAAACCTGTAAAAGTGCCACATTCTTAATCAATGCTTTATTCAATGACTTTATTCAGAATTGTAAGTGATTATTTTAATATCATCATTCCTGAAGGAACTGGCGGATGAAGCTGCTAAGCCACTATCCATGATTTTTGAGAAGTTGTGGCAGTCCGGTGAAGTTCCCACTGACTGGAAAAGAGGAAAAATAACCCTCATTTTTAAAAACGGAAAAAAAGAAGACCCGGGGAACTACAGGACAGTCAGTCTCACCTCTGTGCCCAGCAAGATCATGGAGCAGATCCTTCTGGAAACTATACTAAGGCACATGGAAAGTAAGGAGGTGATTTGTGATAGCCAGTATGGCTTCACTAAGGGCAAATCACGACTGAACAATTTGGTGGCCTTCTACGACATGGTTACAGCATTTGTACATAAGGGAAGAGTGACTGATGTCATCTACCTGGACTTGTGCAAAGCATTTGACATTGTCCCACATGACATCCTTGTCTCTAAATTTGAGAGACACAGACTTGGTGGATGGACCACTCGGTGGATAAGGAATTGGCTGGATGGTCACACTAAAAGAGTTACGGTCGATGGCTCGATGTCCAAGTAGACACCAGTGACTAGTGACGTTCCTCAGGGGTCAGTATTAGGACCAGCGCTGTTTAACATCTTTGTCGGTGACATGGACAGTGGGATTGAGTGTGCCCTCAGCAAGTTGGCCAACAACACCAAGCTGTGTGGTGTAGTCGACACACTGGAGGGAAGGGATGCTATCCAGAGGGACCTTGACAGGATTGAGAGGTGGGCCCGTGCGAACCACATGAAGTCCAACGCAGTAAAGTGCAAGGCCCTGCACATGGGTCAGGGCAATCCCAAGCACAAATACAGTCTGGGTGGAGAATGGATTGAGAGCAGCCCTGAGGAGAAAGACTTGGTGGTGATGGTTGATGAGAAGCTCAGCATGACGCAGGAATGTAGATGAGACACGCTTCGTAGATGAGGGCAGGGCTGTGGATGTAGTCTATCTGGACTTCAGTAAGGCATTCAACACTGTCTCCCACAGCATCCTCCTAGACAAACTGGCTGCCTGGGGCTTGGATGGGTGGACTCTTTGATGGGTTAAAAACTGGCTGGATATCCGAGCCCAGAGAGTGGTGGTGAATGGGGCAAAGTCCAGCTGGTGGCTGGTCACTAGCGGTGTTCCCCAGGGCTCAGTTCTGGGGCCGGTGCTGTTCAATATCTTTATAGATGATCTAGACGTAGGGATTGAGTGCACCCTCAGTAAATTTGCAGATGACACCAAGCTGGGTGGGAGTGTCGATCTGCTGGAGGGTAGGAAGGCCCTACAGAGGGATCTGGACAGGTTAGATAGATGGGCCGAGAACAACGGCATGAGGTTCAACAAGAACAAGTGCCGGGTCTTACACTTGGGCCACAACAACCCCATGCAGCGCTGCAGGCTGGGGGAAGAGTGGTTAGAGAGCGGCCTGGTGGAAAGAGACCTGGGGCTGCTGATCGACAGCCAGCTAAACATGAGCCAGCAGTGTGCCCAGGTGGCCAAGAAAGCCAATGGCATCCTGGCCTCTATTAAGAATAGTATAGCCAGCCGGTCTAGGGAAGTGGTCGTCCCTCTGTACTTGGCACCGGTGAGGCCGCACCTCGAATACTGTGTCCAGTTCTGGGCCCTGCACTTCAAGAAAGATGTTGAGGTATTGGAGCGAGTCCAGAGGAGGGCGACCAAGCTGGTGAAGGGTCTGGAGGGTCTGACCTATGAGGAACGACTGAGGGAGCTGGGGTTGTTTAGCCTGGAGAAGAGGAGGCTCAGAGGTGACCTGATTGCAGTCTACAACTACCTGAAGGGAGGTTGTAGTGGAGTGGGAGTCGGCCTCTTCTCCCAGGCAACTAGCCACAGGGCTAGAGGACATAGCCTCAAGCTTCACCAGGGGAGACTCAGGTTGGACATTAGGAAGAATTTCTTCTCAGAAAGGGTCGTTACACATTGGAACAGGCTGCCCAGGGAGGTGGTGGAGTCACCATCTCTGGATGTGTTTAAGAAAAGACTGGACATGGCACTTAGTGCCATGGTGTAGTTGACATGGTGGTGTCAGGGCAATGGTTGGACTCGATGATCCCAGGGGTCTTTTCCAACCTGATTGATTCTGTGATTCTGTAATGTGCGTTTGAAGCCCAGAAGGCCAATTGTATTCCGGGCTGCATCAAAAGAAGCATGGGCAGCAGGTTGAGAGAGGTGATTCTGCTCCTCTGCTCTCGTGAGACCCCACCTGGAGTACTGCGTCCAGCTCTGGGGCCCCCAACACAAGAAGGACATGGAGCTGTTGGAGAGAGTCCAGAGGAGGGCCACGAAGATGATCAGAGGGCTGGAGCACCTCTCCTATGAAGACAGGCTGAGAGAGTTGGGGCTCTTCAGCCTGAAGAAGAGAAGGATCCAAGGAGACATTCTAGCAGCCTTCCAGTACCTGAAGGGGGCCTACAGGAAAGTGGGAGAGGGACTTTTTACAAGGGCGTGTTGTGATGGGATGAGGGAGAATGGTTTTAAACTGAAAGAGGGTAGATTTATATTAGATATTGGAAAGAAATTCTTTCCTGTGAGGGTGGTGATACATTGGAACAGGTTGCCCAGATAAGTTGTGGATGCCCCCTCCCTGGAAGTGTTTATGGCCAGTTTGGATGTGGCTTTGAACACCCTCATCTAGTGGAAGGTGTCCCTGTCCATGGCAGGGGAGTTGGAACTAGATGATCTTTAAGGTCCCTTCCATCTCAAACCATTCTATGATTCTATGACGATATAATTAATCGCATGAGTGAAGACTCATGTCACTATAGTAGGGCAGAGGTGCTGTAAATGAGGGACAGCACCCTGTAGTGTCTCACTGTGTGTACAGACATACTAAAAGTCAGCTTTTGTGCCACCCAGTTTATCACCTAATCTGGTAACTTAAGCACAGGAAAGGGGATATTGCCCCTACTTTAGTAATAAGAGCAGCTGAGGGGATATCTGGAGGTTTTATAGGAGCAGACATGGGAATTTATCCCATGTGTTAGACAACACAACTGCATTTAGTAGCCTGCACATACTCCATAAGGTAAAACTTTTAATTATAAAATGACCAAAGTTGATTTGGAAGTCACTGAGTGACAGCAGATATAATGGGGGTTCTATTCAATTTCAACAGTCAGATTTTGGTATCAACAGACATTTTAAGGGCAAGGTACTATTCTGAACAGTTAAAACCCATTCTTGTTGAACTGTCAATGGAAGCATATGGTGTCTATGAACTAAAGACAGTATTACATTTTTTCATTAAGCTACAATGGTATTTGGCCAAGTATCTTTGTTCTTATTCACATGCTGTATCAATTAATATGATACTATTGATGAAATTTTTCCTTTATGAACATTATACAAAGTCAGATTTCAGATCCATAAATAACAGATTTTTTTTCAGTAGTTTCTGACCTTGCTAGTTTTAGAAGGGACTTGACAAATAGGCTCCTTTCGCTGCTACAGACATAACTTTTTCCCATCTTTAAGTACATCTAACAGCTAAAATGTGCAATTTACTTCTATATTCTTTATGCCTTTATATTTTTTATAACATCAAGATGTCTGAATATGCTATTTAATCCCTTCAGGATCCTTCAAGAGAAACCTTGGTGTTGCCTCTGAAGGGGCTGTATTTTACGCAATACAGTTTACTCAAGCTTAAGGAAAGCACAGTGAACTTGCAGCAACTAACCCTATTTCTCCTGTGGGTTATCCATTCTTTCCCTTCCTAACTCTGAGTACCTGTAACTTTCCACATGCCGTCAACTTCGATCTCAATCCCTATTGTTAATCTTTAATTTTACAAAATTTTTACAATGAAAAATAATCATCAGGAAAATTATATATGATGTCTTTCAACCTACTCCCTTAGGGATAGAAAGAGATAAAGTCCTACCCTACATGCTGGGAACTTAGATGTAAAACTTGATAATCAGGAAAGAAGAGGAGAAATCCAGAAGCAGAATGCATTACACCTGCCTGTTCTGCCTGGACAGTGCAGAAAATGACTGAGCTGCAGCCTTACAGCTTCAATGCCGGTGCCCACCCTGCACTTGACAGGGCAAGAAAAGGCAGAGTTATGGTGCGCTGTATAAGCCCTCTGCCTTTCAACAGCACAACTGTATCATGGATGGCTTGCAGGCAGCTTAAGACTATGCTAAATCCTCTTTCTCAGTCACAATTTTCAAGTAGATGTAAGTCCACTGACCTGTTGCTGCTTTGGATTTGTATTGGTCTAAGTGGGAGGGTCAGCCTGACGTGAGAATGGGTGGCATGGAAAGGATTGACTGTCAAACGTTGTAACTGCCATTTGATTTTTCCAACAAAATTGATATTTATCAAAAGTTAAGAAGATAAATAAATTTTCTGACTCAGCTGTGACCTACCCACAAATTAATTTTACCATCAGATGCTGCATCACCTTAAGCAATAAACAATAATAATATTTGTAAGCTGGACATTTGTGAATTCTGAATACAGTTCATCATTTTTGAGTACTTTTCAAGGTCAACTTTCCCCACCCTTCCTCTTGTCTGGTACAACATCATTATTTATTTGTATCACATCATCAACAAGAAATACCAACCAAAACCAAGGCTCTTGAGACGGTCCCTGTATGAATATGCAGTGGAAGAGTCTCTGCCCAAGGAAGTTCAGGCTAAACCAACAAAATGAACTGTGCACTGAGGTAGACGAGGAGAACCAGTACTCAGCTTTCAGTTAAGTCTTAGCAGTCTGAAGTCTACACTCTCCTGAAGAGAAAGCACCTCTGGAAAAACAAACAACGCCTGAATACAGAATCACAGAATCACAGAATCAACCAGGTTGGAAAAGACCTCTGGGATCATCGAGTCCAACCATTGCCCTGACACCACCATGTCAACTACACCATGGCACTAAGTGCCATGTCCAGTCTTTTCTTAAACACATCCAGAGATGGTGACTCCACCACCTCCCTGGGCAGCCTGTTCCAATGTCTAACAACCCCTTCTGAGAAGAAATTCTTCCTAATGTCCAACCTGAGTCTCCCCTGGTGAAGCTTGAGGCTATGTCCTCTTGTCCTATCGCTAGTTGCCTGGGAGAAGAGGCCAACTCCCACTCCACTACAACCTCCCTTCAAGCAGTTGTAGACTGCAATCAGGTCACCTCTGAGCCTCCTCTTCTCCAGGCTAAACAACCCCAGCTCCCTCAGTCGTTCCTCATAGGTCAGACCCTCCAGACCCTTCACCAGCTTGGTCGCCCTCCTCTGGACTCGCTCCAACACCTCAACATCTTTCTTGAAGTGCGGGGCCCAGAACTGGACACAGTATTCGAGGTGCGGCCTCACCGGTGCCAAGTACAGAGGGACGACCACTTCCCTAGACCGGCTGGCTACACTATTCTTAATAGAGGCCAGGATGCCATTGGCTTTCTTGGCCACCTGGGCACACTGCTGGCTCATGTTTAGTCGGCTGTCGATCAGCACCCCCAGGTCTCTTTCTGCCGGGCCACTTTCTAACCACTCTTTCCCCAGCCTGCAGCGCTGCATGGGGTTGTTGTGGCCCAA
Source organism: Nyctibius grandis (assembly GCF_013368605.1). Classification (NCBI taxonomy): domain Eukaryota; kingdom Metazoa; phylum Chordata; class Aves; order Nyctibiiformes; family Nyctibiidae; genus Nyctibius; species Nyctibius grandis. Next base: position 69,285,455 of record NC_090660.1, on the reverse strand, counting down.
GTGTAAGACCCGGCACTTGTTCTTGTTGAACCTCATGCCGTTGGTCTCAGCCCATCTATCTAACCTGTCCAGATCCCTCTGTAGGGCCTTCCTACCCTCCAGCAGATCGACACTCCCACCCAGCTTGGTGTCATCTGCAAATTTGCTGAGGGTGCACTCAATCCCTACGTCTAGATCATCTATAAAGATATTGAACAGCACCGGCCCCAGAACTGAGCCCTGGGGAACACCGCTAGTGACCGGCCACCAGCTGGACTTTGCCCCATTCACCACCACTCTCTGGGCTCGGCCATCCAGCCAGTTTTTAACCCATCAAAGAGTCCACCCATCCAAGCCCCGGGCAGTCAGTTTGTCTAGGAGGATGCTGTGGGAGACAGTGTTGAATGCCTTACTGAAGTCCAGATAGACTACATCCACAGCCCTGCCCTCATCTACCACACAGGCTGAGCTGGAATCACAAAACGTAACTGCACTATCTGAGAGGACTGTTCCAAAAATGTCAGTGACAATGTAAAAGTTTTCCTAACAAAATCTTATGTAAATCAAATTGTCTTGAGCAGTTAAAGCAGGAGCCCAGTAATTTTTAGTAATTTTTAAGTAAAAGAACTCATTTTTAATAGTTTTTACTTTTGTGATACTCTCCAATTAGCTTATAGAGCATTAAGAATACTGTATAAAATGTGTGGGAAAGGAATTGAACATTAATTAGTTTTTAATGTTCACTACTTTTTGTTTATTTTAAACAGTGTATTATATGCGTTCAAAGTATTCACAATATACTGTAACATTCTTAGGTTTTTAGTGTCGCTGCACAACAGAAGTCTTTTGAAGTTGTAATAAAGACAGTTATTGATAATCCTTGAAAAATTTTGGAGCATTGTCTTTTGTATATATACACATATGTAAGTAGACAGCCAGAGTCTTAGTCCCTTGCCTTGCTTCTACATATTGTTCTTATATGGAAATCAACATTTCTTTTCAACATAGGCTTTTCCACATTTCTCTTCTCAGCATGAAAGCAGTTTAAGGGGTTGTCTCTGCCCGCAGCTCATTTCTTGCCCTTATGCTACAGTTTGTCTTCTGCTGAGTTGTGCCAGTACGGCTGTTTATGGGCTATTCCATAAACTGGGTCACATATCTCAGCCAGAGCAAAAACAACCTTGTTCCAACATCTGCAGCAAGGACATGGTTCAGGAGAAGTGTTTAAAGTTGTAAATAAACTTTCTGAGTAAACTCAAAGCATGTGCTATTATATATGCTGTCATTATCCTATATATTGACAATATTCTGTCTGAATCTCTGAAGTTGACTCAAAGTAACATTTCCAGTACTTAACCTTAGTGATTTTCAGGATCATCTAGGTGACAGGTGTGGTATGACTGCCTGTGTATTGCTCACAGATACTGTCTGTGTTAATGAAATTGCTGTTTCACTGAATACTTCTGGGGAGATAGAATCAACCAAGGTTGTGTCATGTCTCTCTAGCCAAGAATAAGGGAAAGTCCCTTGCTAGGAAGACCTTCTTAAGTGGAAACACCTCAGAATAATGAGATACTTCAGAAAATCCTCCTTTGGTGAGCTTCTCTGAAGGAAATGTGCTAGGAGGAGTGGAATTTCCTCAAAAGCAAAACAAAGACCAGACGTATTTCTGGGTTTCAGAGGCCTCAAAGCACGAAAGATGTGAAAGGAACTGAGATTCTCAATGTCATAGGTATAACAAAAGATGTCAGGTCTGCTGCCTTTACGCAAGTGTCTACTGTAATTATCAGACCACAGATGAGGTAAATTGGCTACACAGAGGAATAAGAAAGTGTCCTATGACTCCAAAGGGAATAGCAAGGGCACCAGTCGCAGATCCCAGGCATGACTCTCAGTAATACTAATCACCCTCAAAAAGAGGTGAAGAAAATAAGTTAAGGAAAACACGTAAGGATCTGCTGCTTTGTTCAAATGTACACACTCCTTTTATCAGTTAGAGATGATTCCCTTTCTCCCTCTCCAAAGGTTTTCCTTCTGGTCAGTTCAGCTTTCAGATGCCCTTTGACCAGCTGATCTATGAACATAAAAATGGCCACATCGCTGAGGCTCTGGGGGATGTTTAGGGTGTCCTTCCTTGGGGGTTTTGGCTTTGATCAGGAGCGTGTTTCTAAAGTGAACCTCCCAGCTGTTCCCATTTACTTTAAGGAGGCACATTTATGTGTTGATCATAAAGAGGTCTCAGGGCATGCAACTGGATTTCTTTTGGAATTAAAAAAAAAAACAAAGCTGTGCCGCAGAGTGTACCTAATCCACTTGAATTGTTAGTGAGCTAGTCCAAAGAGGAACAAGGGAAATACTGGCAGCATGGACATGAGGACTTCAGCAATGTTTCACTCCAGAGACTGACTCCTCTTGCACTGTCATGCCAGCTAATGCAGGCACAGCCTTACAGATTTCCACAGCTGGAGATCCTAGGTCTGATCACGGATACTTTCATTTCAGCACAGGGGTGATGCTGGAGACTGTGCCTGGGGAGCTTCCCAAGACTCCAAAAAACTTAAAAGCCTCCAGTGAAGCAGGACAGCAACCTGGCATGTGGCAGTTGACAACACATGTATGCACTTCAACATAAAGGATAATGGAATTAAGAACTCAGTAACAGCTCAAACAACATCCCATTACACCAACTAATTCCAGTGTGTTTCTGTAGTAATCTGTTCTGCACCACTCCAGTGTGCTTATGCAATCAGAGCAGAGAGCTGTTACCAAGGAAACCAATCAACCCAAGGCCCCTTGTGTGTGAAAAATGCAGATATTTAACACCAAAAATCCCATACAAAATAAGTTCAAATAGCAACCCAGACTGGACCTACCTCTGACATTTATAAGTTCATGCAAATCTGGCAATTGCTGTTCTGACCTTTCAGTTAAATCACTTTGCAACTGTGGACTGAATAAGAAAATTTCTGTTAAAACAAAATTTTAAAAATGTGTTGGTCCAACACACAGAAAAGTTTATCCAATGCTATCAATCACAACAAAAATGCAAACAACAGAATTGTATCCCACAATTAATTCTCTGTTGTTTTTATTAAGCCTATAGCCAAAAAAACTAGGTCTGCTCTAAGTGTTGGCCAGTGGAACAATAATCCTATTGCACAGAATGAACTGATAAAAACCCCTGCTGTCAATGGACAGGCTAATAATAAAAAAAGGGCCTAACTTTAACTCTTCATATCTTATAGTAAGAAGCTTCTTTCCAAAGCTGCTAATCACTGTTAGCTAGTTAGCAGATGGTAATGCCAAAATTCCTTAACTACACATTTATTGTAAATGGCTACAGGACTGGATACTAGAATAGCTGCATTCTCCAGCAGCGTAAAGACCTGGATTCCACACAAGGAGAAGCAGAGTTGCAAAGCCCCTTGTTCATCAGGACTTGAGTTCTTAAAATTACCACTAATTTTGCTAACAGATGTAACTAACTGCAGATGCGCAGCAATAGTGAACCTAGGTCTCTATGCACACAGATGAAATTTAAACAAATGGTTTTAATTTTCTGTTTTCTTCTATACTCCTTTAAAGTTTGGTTTTGGAGACATTGTCTGCAACTGCAAGGGCTAAAATTCAAAGCAAAAGTCTTCTAAGCTTTATATCTCGCCTAACTGGAGCTTTAAGAAAAGCTTTTTGCTAAGAGACAGAAATTGCTGCCTGTAGACACTGAGAGTTCTTAAATGACAATTAAGTGCTCCAGATGTAATTTATGAAAGCACAGGAATATTACTTGAAATATATGTATAGATGGCACAGAGCTACTTTTTGTTGAAGTAAAGGCCATTCGCTTTGTGGCACATAATCTTGAAAATGAGTCTGTATTTTAATATGCATAGTACAATTTACTGTCTCTAAAAAGCACTGATAATATCTTGTTGTAGGACTGTACCTGTAAAGGACACACTGTAGATAGAAAGATTAAATTGGAAATTAATTCCTTACTGAACAACAGACGGCCTAAAATAGAAAGATTTTGAACATATGGAACTAACAAATACTAATCAAGCTTAACAAAAATTTGCATGCTTCAGGGGATTTAACAATAGCTCTAAATCATTTGTGTTACTAAATATGCACACATTACTTTACAGAAATCAAACCTTTCAGTTAACTTAATTTGTGCTAACAAAAGTCACAAAAGATATTGCTGGCCTACTCCAGTAGCAGGAACAAGGTCAAGAGTTAGGAGGCAGTTACACAAAGCCCCCGATCACCTTTATTTTTTTCAGTGCAGGAGTGAAATAGTTTTTACACAGGTATCTGTCATGTTTAAGAGAGATACATCACATGTTAGGAAACCAGTCCATGTTTCTTAAACCGCTTAAACAGTTTAGTGTAAGCCAATGTTGTGTACGATGTTTTGTTATTGTTAAATTTAGTGTATGTAAATAGAAAGAGAGTGCCTGTCTTAAGGTTTCCTTGGAGCTATGTTGACCCCAACTGCTTCTTATCTACTATTTTCATTAACTCAAGAGAGCTTAAGTGGATATCTAGCAGTAAAAGACAAATAAAACCATTTAAAGGGCATAGTTGCTGTTATTTCCTCCTCTTCCATGGTAACTTCTACTTCATTCTGTTCTAGCATATATCATGGATGAAACCCTGAAACAGATTAACCTGAAGTATTCTACTGTTTGCTCTTACAGGTTTCTGTAAGCTCTCAAAGCAGCAGCCTGTCTCTCTCACAGCCATGCTCCAACAAAACATTTGTTTTCAGCTTTCCCTCACACATGACACAGATCTCTTCTTCTGAAAGGAGTTCAGCACAGATCATAGGGAAGCCACCTTGACTGGTTTTGCACCAACTGAATGAATTTCTAATACTAGGAATCCAACTATGCTCCGCCATGTGAAAGAAAAGAGGAAACTCAGGGTCTGGGGCCAAAGGAAGGGGCCACTGTGGGAGTATTTTTGCTTTTCGGGGACTGGAGGAGCGCTTTGTTTTACGAAGTCAGGCACAATGCCCAGCAGAGAAAGTAAGATCTGGTGCAGTCCTAAGTCTCTGTCAAAGCAAATGATGAATATCTCTTTCTTTTAAAAACACTAATTTTGAGCATTTCTAGAGCATTGCTAAATATCTAGCACAGAATCTATGTGAAGAGCATATGCCAGGCTCATTTGGATGTTCCTCTTCTTCCCGTGGCCAAATTGAAAGTGAGCTAACTGGTAGTTTGGGAGCTCAGCAGATGACTCTATCATTGTGTGTTATGAGAGCATTAAATAAAGCACCTTATCTTCTGGTGTGCATGATATTCATTTTTCCCTTCCTTTTTGAACTAAATAACCAATGTATTGCCATACAATATATTGAACATATCATTTCTTGTAATAGGCCTTGTAATAGTTGTTTTGTTAAAGATACACATTATCATAACTTTTTAATTTTTTAATCAGGAAAGACAACTGCATTGAGTTATATGGTAAGTATCTCCAAATTACTTCTGTGGAAGCTGATATGGGAAAAGTGCTGGCCCTCATAAGTTAGCCTGGGTTTGGAAAGTTGAATTTGGTGTTTTCTGGTTCCCACATAATCCCTGTTTTATCTGAAGATCACTCTGCAGTCTCCAGGATAGTCTTAAGATGCCCAGGCTAGCTGTGAATCAAGTGGCTTGGGTACCAAGCTAGTTAGGGGTATTGTCACAGAGCTCAGTGTGGTCAAATTCACCCTGCTTTGAAGCAGGCCATTCAAGAAGAAGAGCAAATTGTCTTTCATCGTACAGGTGTGGGCATTTTTGGTGGTTTTTTTTTTGTTGGATTGTTTTTTATCCAGGCTACTTAATTTAGCTCAAGCAGCTCAACACTGCAATGCAGAGTAGCTACATGTATCTGTAGTTAACTAAGCTGTTCATGCGACCTCAGCTAGAGCAGAATTCAATATGCTCCCTTGTAGTTTAATCAGTCCTTCCACGCTAGCACAAACTGTGGTGACATAAATTTATTTCAGTAACATAAGCAGATGACTCCTGGCAGCGTCGCAAGTAGCAAGTCTATTAATTCATCTTTATCACATTTTATATTTATAGTCTTTCTTACATCTTTTTTTTTCCAAGGAAAAACAAAGGCAGCATTACTGTAGAAGACATCCTCACACAGAAGTGTGACAGCGGCGGCAGCAGTGACAGCAGCGACAGCGACTTGAGGTTAGTGCGGGGGCGAGGGCGACATCGGGCTTAACCGGGCGGTTTTCGTACTCTGGGCCCCACCCGAGGCCCCCCCCCCGAGCATCAGCCCTGAGCTGCTTCCCCTCCCCCTCCCCCTCCCCCTCCCCCTCCCCCTCCCCGGACCCAAAGGTTCCCGGCAACGAATCAGGAGAGAAGGGGGCATAGCTAGAGGCACCGCGGGCGATTTAAACGCACCACCCCCTGTTGATTGGGTGATAAAGAGCCTCCTGGAGGGCAGGGACTAGTCCCTGGCCAGAGGGGAGAGACTCAGCAGTGACTGGGTGTGTCCCAGGGCAGGGAAGGCCACAGCTGTTTGCAGCTCGTTGGGGGAGGGTGCTGACTCCCTCCCAGTGCACAAGGCGAGGAAGGTGCCAAGGAGCTGTGAACCAGGGGTGGCACCAACAGGTATTTCCCAGCTCAGTGAAAGAACAATGGTATCTACCCGGCGGAAGAAGACCAAAATGGATGTGGGAACCCAGACAGAGCTCCCACGGAAGGAGGCGATGGTGCAGGTCGCAGGCTGCAGGGAATGCTACAGCGTCTCTGTGGTGACAGGGGGCTGTGTGCGCTGTGAGCAAGTTGATGATCTGCTCAGCCGAGCGGCACAGCTGCAAAGCCAGGTTGAAAGGCTTCAAGCTGAAGTAGAAAGGCTTAGGAGCATTCGGGAGGCTGAAATGGAGATAGACTGGTGGAGCCAGGCTCTGCCCTCCCTGCAACAAAAATGGGAGCACCTGCCGGAGAGCTCCCAGGATCGAGGGACCCCTGTACTCTGCCCCTCTCAGGTGGAAAACAATAACCTAGAGAAGAACAATAACCTAGAGGAGAGGAGTGAGTGGAGGCAAGTCTATGGCCGTGGCAAAAGGCCAGTGTCCTCCTTGCCTACCTTGCCTCCACAGGTGCCTCTGAGCAATAGATATGAAGCCCTAGTGGAATACAGCTGGTCCAATGGGGATGTGGTGGAGAGGCAACCTATATCAGAGGTCCCACCACAGTCAGAAAAACCTGACAGGCATATAGCTACCTCCTCCACAAGGAAGAAGAGAAGAGTTTTAGTGGTTGGAGACTCCTTCCTAAAGGGATCTGAGGGCCCAATATGCAGAGCTGACCCCCATCACAGGGAGGTCTGCAGCCTGCCTGGAGCCCAAATCAGGGATATCACCAGGCAACTCCCCAACCTGGTGAAGGCCACAGACTACTACCCCCTGCTGATCTTCCAGACAGGTGGGGAAGAAGCTGTATCCTGTAGTCTGAGGGGGATGAAGAAAGACTACAAGGCCCTAGGACGGTTGGTGAAAGAGTCTGGGGCACAAGTTGTTTTCTCCTCCCTCCTTCCATTTTCAGGTGATGACGTGGGATGGAATAGTAGGATTCTCTCTATTAATGCCTGGCTACGAGACTGGTGCTACAGGCAGGGCTTTGGGTTCTTTGATAATGGCTGGTTTTATAAGACAACAGGCGTGACGGTAATACATGGGAAAGGTTTATGTCGTAGGGGCAAAAGGGTTCTGGGACAGGAATTAGCAGGGCTCATTCGGAGAGCTTTAAACTAGATTCGAAGGGGGATGGGGTAGTAGCTGGGCTTGCACCACTGGGGCAACGCTCTAGCGTTGAGGCAGACCAGGAGGCCTCCCATCCCCCTGGGGTGAAATCGGTGTACTCCGCTCGCTCCCTGAAATGCCTGTACACCAATGCACGCAGCATGGGGAATAAATAGGAGGAGTTAGAAATCCGTGTTCGGTCGGAGGGCTATGATTTAGTGGCAATCACAGAGACTTGGTGGGACGCCTCGCATGACTGGAATGTGGTCATGGATGGCTATGTCCTGTTCAGGAAAGACAGGCCGCTAAGGAGAGGTGGTGGAGTTGCTCTTTATGTGAGTGAGCAGCTAGAATGTATTGAGTTCTGTCCAGGGGCGGATCAGGAGCGAGTTGAGAGTTTGTGGGTGCGAATTAAGGGGCAGGCTGGCAGGGGTGATACTGTTGTGGGTGTCTATTACAGGCCACTGGATCAGGATGAGGAGGGTGATGAGGCCTTCTACAGGCAGCTGAGAGCAGTCTCGCAATTACAGGGCCTGGTTGTCATGGGGGATTTCAACTACCCTGATATTTGCTGGGAGGCCTACTCAGCCAGCCATCCTCAGTCCAGGAGGTTCCTCCAGTGCATTGATGATAACTTTCTGATGCAAATGGTGGATGAGCCAACTAGGAGAGGAGCGCTGCTGGATCTTATCCTCACTAACAAGGAGGGTCTGGTTGAAGAGGTGAAGGTTGAGGGCAGCCTTGGTTGTAGTGACCATGAGATGGTAGAGTTCAGGATCTCATGTGGCAGGAACAGAATAGCTAGCAGAATCACAACCCTGGACTTCAGGAGGGCCAACTTTGGCCTTTTCAAGCAATTGCTAGGGGAAATCCCATGGGACAGGGTACTAGAAGGTAAGGGGCCCAAGATAGTTGGTTAGCATTCAAGGACTGCTTCTTCCGAGCTCAAGATCAGAACATCCCAGCAGGTAGGAAGTCAAGAAAGGGTACCAGGAGACCTGCATGGTTAAACAGGGAACTGCTGGGCAAACTCAAGTGGAAGAAGAGGGTGTACAGATCATGGAAGGTGGGGCTGGCCACTTGGGAGGAATATAAGTCTGTTGTCAGAGGATGTAGGGAGGCAACTAGGAAAGCTAAGGCCTCCTTGGAATTAAACCTTGCAAGAGAGGTCAAGGACAACAGAAAGGGCTTCTTCAAATACATTGCAGGTAAAGCCAACACTAGAGGCAATGTAGGCCCACTGATGAATGAGGTGGGGGCCCTGGAGACAGAGGACAAAAAGAAGGCAGAGTTACTGAATGCCTTCTTTGCCTCTGTCTATACTGCTGGAGGCTGTCCTGAGGAGCCCCGGACTCCTGAGGCCCCAGAAGAAGTCAGGATAGAGGAGGAGTCTGTCTTGGTAGATAAGGGCTGGGTCAGGGACCAATTAAGCAACCTGGACGTCCATAAATCCATGGGCCCTGATGGGATGCACCCGCGGGTGCTGAGGGAGCTGGCGGAAGTCATTGCTAGGCCACTCTCCATCATCTTTGCTAAGTCGTGGGCAACGGGAGAGGTGCCTGAGGACTGGAGGAAAGCGAATGTCACTCCAGTCTTCAAAAAGGGCAAGAAGGAGGACCCGGGTAACTATAGACCGGTCAGCCTCACCTCCATCCCCGGAAAGGTGATGGAGCAACTTGTTCTTGGTGCTGTCTCTAGGCACATCAAGGATAGGGGGATCATTAGGGGCACTCAGCATGGCTTCACCAAGGGGAAGTCATGCTTAACCAACTTGATAGCCTTTTATGAGGACGTAACCCAGTGGATAGATGATGGTAAAGCTGTGGATGTGGTCTACCTCGATTTCAGTAAAGCGTTTGACACGGTCTCCCACAGCATCCTCGCAGCTAAACTGAGGAAGCGTGGTCTGGATGATCGGGTAGTGAGGTGGATTGTGAACTGGCTGAAGGAAAGAAGCCAGAGAGTGGTGGTCCACGGGACAGAGTCCAGTTGGCGGCCTGTGTCTAGCGGAGTCCCTCAAGGGTCGGTACTGGGACCAGTACTATTCAATATATTCATTAATGACTTGGAGGAGGGAATAGAGTGCACTGTCAGCAAGTTCGCTGATGACACCAAACTGGGAGGAGTGGCTGACACACAGGAAGGCTGCACAGCCATTCAGAGAGACCTGGACAGGCTGGAGAGTTGGGCGGGGAGAAATTCAATGAAATATAACAAGGGCAAGTGTAGAGTCCTGCATCTGGGCAAGAACAACCCCATGTACCAGTACAAGTTGGGGGCAGACCTGTTGGAGAGCAGCGTAGGGGAAAGGGACCTGGGGGTCCTAGTGGACAACAGGATGACCATGAGCCAGCAATGTGCCCTTGTGGCCAAGAAGGCCAATGGCATCCTGGGGTGTATTAGAAGGGGTGTGGTTAGCAGGTCGAGAGAGGTTCTCCTCCCCCTCTACTCTGCCCTGGTGAGGCCGCATCTGGAATATTGTGTCCAGTTCTGGGCCCCTCAGTTCAAGAAGGACAGGGAACTGCTAGAGAGAGTCCAGCGCAGAGCCACGAAGATGATTAAGGGAGTGGAACATCTCCCTTATGAGGAGAGGCAGAGGGAGCTGGGTCTCTTTAGCTTGGAGAAGAGGAGACTGAGGGGTGACCTCATTAATGTTTATAAATATGTAAAGGGCAAGTGTCAAGAGGATGGAGCCAGGCTCTTCTCAGTGACATCCCTTGACAGGACAAGGGGCAATGGGTGCAAGTTGGAACACAGGAGGTTCCACTTAAATATGAGGAAAAACTTCTTTACGGTGAGGGTGACCGAACACTGGAACAGGCTGCCCAGAGAGGTTGTGGAGTCTCCTTCTCTGGAGACATTCAAAACCCGCCTGGACGCATTCCTGTGTGATATGGTCTAGGCAATCCTGCTCCGGCAGGGGGATTGGACTAGATGATCTTTCGAGGTCCCTTCCAATCCCTAACATTCTGTGATTCTGTGAAGTGAATCAGCAAAATCTATCTATCTATCTGCCTTGTCTGTGTGCTCTAACAAGTCCATGTGTTTACAGAACACACCCTCAGAGCCACCAGGCATTTTTCATCTCATCCATCTCATCCCACAAATAGGAACAGATTCCCATCAGCAGCCAGACTCTGGGAACCCAAGCCACACTGTGCAATGCCTTATTACATGGAAAAAAGATAACTACTTAAGTGTGAAGACATTATCAAAAAAGTGTCTCCCTCTGTTAGCAGGAATATAATCACAGCTGACCTGTGTTCAGTGAAGGTGTTAATGGAAGACAGAAATACAAGTATTTTTTGAGCTCACTATGCACACACATTTTGGTCCATTAAGAGAATAGAAGAGAATTAGTTTCCAGCATGCTGCAAAGGAAATCCCAAAGGGCGAAAATTCAACACTTGTCACAGAAAAAGCCTTCTCCAGCCAGAAACTTATTCGAACTATTTTACAGCTATATTTGCAAAATAAAAGCAAATATTTGCTGTTTATGTTAATAACCATTAACTCACTAAACTCTACCTTAATAAACTATGGTTTATTAAAAGTAGAAGATGAAGACTAGCTAAAGAGGACGTTTCAAATAAATGACTAATGATTAGTACATTCATTCTTCTGTGACCAACTGGATTATTAAGTGCACTGAAATCATCAACTGAATTGAAAATTAAGTTCTGAAGCTTTTGAAAACAGTCTTTGACAGATGTTCCTACTTTCAGTAAAAGTTCAGGTTGAAATACTAGATAAGACAGTACACATTAAGAAAGCTTACACAATATATACACTTGATATAATGGGAGATTGATTCACAAGAAAAAGACTGGAAGTATTATTTACTTACTATCGCTTAAGACCAAAATTTAAGATTTATATGTGTGTCCGAACACAGCACTGAGTAGAAGTCACTGACCACTGTTGAAATGGCAAAGGCTCATTTATTTAGAGTTGAATTCAGATGGGTAAATGTTTACAAGGCTTGCCGAATTACAGACCAAAAAGTGACCAAATCATTAAAAGCTGTCATCAGAGAACCATAGGGCAAGACTTGCTTTTTGTATGAAATAACAGTAATTACTGTAATATGTACTAGCCCTCTATTGAAGAACCAGAATATTTTAATAACTGTATCTGAAGTATGATTCCTACTAGTTGGTCAAAATCTTGAGCTCACTGGTATTTTTAAAAATGTAAAAATCTCAGTCTTAAAAATTAATTACTATTTAACACAGAAAATCAACAGAAATTAAAGACAGATAATTAAGTTCCTGTGTACCTGAAGAAGGACTTTTAATACACACCTGTTCATTACAAGAACTAATGACAACTATAGTAACACACAAGGAAAATAGGACATAATATCAGTACAATAAATATTTTTGTTGGGATTTGAAAGAGATTGCATGAAATAACTTATAAAAATTATTTATGTCAACTTTTATATTAATTTATGTGGAATCAGCAAGCAGATCTGCTTACTAATAGCCTTTTCAGGTTTCTTTTAAGTATTCACTCAGGAATTTACATTTTGTTTTTATCACACTCTAGGAAAGCTTTCTTCAGCATTAGCCTAGTTTTTACACTGCATTGCTTCAAAATGTTAAGTCAGATTCATACAAAAAGCAATAGGTTTAGAATATTTTGTATATACAGATTTTTCCACTATCATATCAAGGTATACAATATCTATGCAGTTTTCATAAACCAAACTTCCAGTCTTAATTGGCAAAGCAAAGGCAAATCTCTACAACCTTCAAAAATGATGAATTGCATTTTCAAGAGACCAAGATCCAGTTTATCAGTTCTACCTGAGCAAATCAATTGTAGGTGCACTTTTGGAATTAAGTCCTAGAGATTCATTTTTTTATAATATGCACAGATTATTTAATGTGGACCCTAATTTATACAACAACCACTTTAGTCAACACTGAGATAAAAAATATTAAACTAAATATATATACATACTTATGTATGAATCTATATGTATAAGCACAAACATATCTATATACACACACACACATATAAATTAAAGCCAGTTGGCGGCCGGTCACAAGTGGTGTACCCCAGGGCTCAGTGTTGGGGCCGGTTCTCTTTAATATCTTTATCAATGATCTGAATGAGGGGATCAAGTGCACCCTCAGTAAATTCGCAAGACGACACCAAGTTGGGTGGGAGTGTTGATCTGCTTGAGGGTAGGAAGGCTCTGCAGAGGGATCTTGACAGGCTGGATCAATGGGCCAAGGCCAACTGTATGAATTTCAACAAGGCCAAGTGTCGGGTCCTGCACTTGGGTTACAACAACCCCACGCACTGCTATAGGCTTGGAGAAGAGTGGCTGGAAAGCTGTGTGGTGGAAAAGGACCTGGGGGTGTTCATCGACGGCCGGCTGAACATAAGCCAGCAGTGTGCCCAGGTGGCCAAGGAGGCCAATGGCGTCCTGGCTTGTGTCAGAAATAGTGTGGCCAGCAGGACTAGTGAAGTGATCGTCCCTCTGTACTCAGCACTGCCGAGGCTGCACCTCGAATACTGTGTTCAGTTTTGGGCCACTCACTACCAGAAAGACATTGAGGTGCTGGAAAGAGTCCAAAGAAGGGCAACGAAGCTGATGAAGGGTCTAGAGCGCAAGTCTTATGAGGAGCGGCTGAGGGAACTGGGGTTGTTTAGTCTGGAGAAAAGGAGGCTGAGGGGAGATCTTATTGCTGTCTACAACTACCCTAAAGGAGGTGGTAACTTGGATCTCTTCTCCCAAGTAACAGATGACAGGATGAGAGAAAACGGCCTCAAGTTGCACCAGGGGAGGTTTAGATTGGGTATCAGGAAAAATTTCTTCACTGAAAGGGTTATCAAGCAGTGGAACAGGCTGCCCAGGGAAGTGGTGGAGTCACCATCCCTGGAGGTATTTAAAAGGTGTGTAGATGTGGTGCTTAGAGACATGGTTTAGTGGTGGACTTGGCAGTGCTAGGTTAACAGTTGGACGTGATGATCTTAAAGGTCCTTTCCAATCAAAACAATTCTGATTCTATATATACACATATATATATGAGAAAAAATATGAAAAGACCTGAGCAATCAGGTGGAAATAAAAGATGCATGCAAACTCCCTGAAGCTTGTTTTGACTTGGGAACATGTAAAAACTTGTTCTTAGTGAGGGCTTTTCTAAATTAAAAATGCATTCACAGTATTTAACTTGCTGCTGCCACTTCTGATTCAGGTCTTTGTTTTGACCAGGAAGCAAAGAGCTGAAGTATCGCTGGAGTCAGCAAAAGACTGCAGAAACAGCAATCAAATGAATCAGCATTTAATAGCAGATGACTGCTAAGACATTGCTTATCTGAATCAGAAGACAAGTTATAGTTTACGTAGATGAGAAATAGGAATATTCCTCTTGCAGTGGACAAAACTGTTCCTTTTGCCACAGTACAGTGTGCAATTACCTAATAAGAAGTGGAGAAATCACAGTGAGACCAGTTTGATTTTTACAATGAGAAGGAAATAAATGCTGTTTACCCATTCTCTTTCCAGTATACAAATAAAAAGGTGACTCTCTCTGAAAGCTCATAATTGCACCAGCAAAAGAATCTAATTTAGCCATAGTATCAGGGTAGCATATGCAATGACACTAAAACTTTCTTTACAATACCAGCATTTTGCTTTCACCATTTACCATGAGCAATCACGACCTCGGGTCAGAGGTCTGTCTAGCCCCAATGCTTTTTTTCATCTCTGGCTTCTTTGCAACAGCACTCATAATTCCTTCACTGCTAATTGCCATGTGGACACCTGTCCACTTGGAAGTCTATTAAGAATATTGGGTTCGTTTCATAAGCAATTGCAAATTCATCATATAGTAATGATTCTGGCTACTGTCAGCCTGAGTGGCTTCAAACCAACAACCTAAATAAAGTTAAAACCTTGACCTCTTTCCGTTATGTAGGGCCACTAAATTGAACTTAGTCTGTCATCTGCGGAGCTACACGGCAGCTGCTGGGAGAACATCCAAATTATACAAGTCTTGGAAGTATGACAACATCAGGTAACTGCAAGAAACAGCCTTCTACACTCATAACTCACGCCCTGACTCTGGCATATTCAGTGCTGACAAGGCAGAATTTCCCCCCTTAAAAAAGGGGCAATTTTGGGGGAGGCAGGGGGGAGAAAGGAAGGAAGAAGAAGAGAGTGGTATTTCTGCATTTCTTTTAATGCATTCTAACTACTCCAACTACATGGCATACAACTGCCCAACAAAGGGAAGGAGGTAGAGGAGCAAATTTTCATTGTGGTGCACAGGGATTTAATTACACAACTCCCATAAATGTTAATGGGAATCACATGATCCCATCCTTGTACACTGCAATTAATATTCACCCAAGAGTATCAATTTCTCAGACCAGAAAAAGTAGTTTAATACAGCTAAATGCTCAGATTAAAAAAAGGTGTGCAGAACAGAGAGAAGCATTGGATGTGAAGGCTGGTTTGGGAACATGCCTGGGAGAATACAAAAAAACCTCTAATTCTGTCGTAATCTCTAAAGGGCTGAGATGAGGACAAAAAAAGAAAAAGAAGAGACAACAGACTTTACAGATAAGAAATCCTGGTGCAAACAGTCTCCACAGATACAAATTCAATTTGATTTAAGAATATTATAGCTAGGAGAATAGTTAGGGTGAAAACAGCAAGGGGGATCGTGAAGCCTGTAATACTAGACTTTCCCTGGTTTACCCAATGTAAATAGGTGTCATAGGTGGAAAAAAAGCTTAAACTGTGAGCACTAACAGGCAGCTTATAATTGGGTGTATGTGTGTGGCAGGGGATGAATGTCCAAAACTGAACTTCTGAGTCCTCAAGAAGAAGCCTGCTACTCACTAGCTGCAACTGGTATGAGCTAGAAGAAAATTTCAGTCACACCTGGCCTAAACAAAAGTGCCACGTCCTAAATCTTCCTATTAATAAGGAGACATGAGACAGAGTCACCAATTAGGAGGCTGATCACATGTTGTGCTTCTGCACAGAGACTATTTAGAATGGGAAATCAGGGGTTTGGGTTCTGGAGAAAACTGCTGCTGCCAGAAAGAAGGGTTGCTGGACAGAGGAGATGGTGCCAGAAAGAAGGGGGCCTGGAAAGAAGGCGAAGATCTTGGCTGGATGAGAGATCTTAGAAGTCAGGAAGGATCCTGGAGATCAGATCACTTCAAGGAGATGGATACTGGGGGATGCTCAGGGACTTTGGCTGGTGACATCTGAGATGGGTGACTGTGAGCAGCAACACAACATGAACCAATACGACTTTCTGCCCAATCTTCCCAGGGCAGCAGCAACCCCTCTGTCAAGACCTAGGGAGTATAACGCTACGGGGAGAGCGACCAGTACGTGTGCAAGCTAATCAGGGGGCATAAAAGCTCTGCTCTCGTTAGGTCTTTAATAAGCCCCAGGATGCAGATCCACTATGGGTTGATGTTTATTCTGCCTTGTCCATGAGATTAGGCTACTGAACATTTTGATTCTCATGTTAATAAAATTTCAGAGTTTGCTTCAGCTATACTGCCCTCTAGTATTCAGTATAAAAGAAAACTTTTATTATATCTTAATGGAAATTCTATTTGATTTCAAGTGATAAGTGCCTGTGGTTTCTGGTAAAAAAGATCTTGAATTTTATTCCAGCTTATGACCCAAAAGTTCAAGACCCTGCTGTGTAGTGCCTGGAAGAAACAAACCACTGGAACCAAACCACTATGAAATCAAAGACAGTGAAGACTTTGAGGAGGAGAGACACTTTTTTCTCAGCCTTCCAGTGAAAAAAAAAGGAAGCTATATAAGAAAATATTTGTTATTACTTACCTCAAAGGGAGAAGGCTAAAATTGTTACTTTCTGTGAATTAAAGACCTCAGAGACAGCAGGAAAAGTATAAAGTATTATGTTAGAATTAATTACAAAATTTAACTGTCTCAGAAATGAGCCTTAGTAAAACCAGCTTAGACATTAAAGGGATGAACTCTGAAATAAGCTTAGTACTATTTTTACTGTGATTCCATAAAAATACACAAGAACACATGCATACTTTCATTGTCATTGTAAAATCTAAAACTAGGTGGTAAACAAAAGTCCATAAAAATGCATGGTTTCAGAAATTATATTTATTCCACCCCTATACACAATCGAAACTTGCTAAATGAAAGCTGGGCAAGGGGAGGTAGGAAAAGGGAGAAGGCACACGGGATAATTAAGTGTCTACGGATCTCCCTGGAGCTTGACTTGATAACAAATAAACCTCCCCTAGTCACTCTTGTTGGAACCATTTGATTTCATACTACTGAATGAACATTTCAGTAGGACAAAAATAAGCACGTAGGATCTTCCCACCACTTCTAGAATCAGCCTTCTTTTTTCCCAGCATTATGAGCATTTATGTGTGTGAAGCAAGAGACCTCCAATAGGGGGGAAAAAATGTGAGAGACTTATTCTATGGTATGATGATAAAGGAGACCCAGACTGATGCCTCTGCTCTGCTCAGTTCTTTCTTTGATTGAGGAAACATATATAGAATCATAGAATCATAGAATCATTTTGGTTGGAAAGGACCTTTAAGATCATCATCTCCAACCATTAACGTGGCACTGCCAAGTCCACCACTAAACCATGTCCCTAAGCACCACATCTACTCATCTTTTAAATACCCCCAGGGATGGTGACTCCACCACTTCCCTGGACAGCCTGTTCCAATGTTTGATAACCTTTTCGCTGAAGCAATTTTTCCCAATATCCAATCTAAACCTCCCCTGGCACAACTTGAGGCTGTTCCCTCTTGTCCTATCATTTGTTACTTGGGAGAAGAGACTATAAACCCTTTCTGTGTCTAACTCAAGCCAGATTGTTGGACACAGATCTACAAAGTGAATCTGGATCACTGTGCTATTACTGATACTAGACGTTCTTGTTCTTCAACAAGAATTTCATTCTGGATGTCATAAAAAATCCCTAAGAAATTTTTTTTTAAACAAACAGTTTGAGAAAATGTTCCAGTTTTTACCAAAACAGCATTTCAGATCAAATTCCTTTTGAGAAGTGTTTCCTAACAATGTTTATTAAAAAATAATCACATAACAGAATGGAGGATAATACATACAAGGCAACCTAATGCAACAGATCTTTTTTCCCTTTTGCAGCTGTTAGCTGACTTTCCAAGACAGAAAAAAAAGC
This sequence comes from Nyctibius grandis, assembly GCF_013368605.1. Taxonomy (NCBI): domain Eukaryota; kingdom Metazoa; phylum Chordata; class Aves; order Nyctibiiformes; family Nyctibiidae; genus Nyctibius; species Nyctibius grandis. Next base: position 69,267,524 of record NC_090660.1, on the reverse strand, counting down.
ATATTGAGATTATTTGATCTCCCTGTTGCTGTATTCCCTCTTTGCCCTCTCATAGCAGCCAAGGACATCCTGACTGTTACTTGTGCTGTGTGATTGACTCTGGGGCTGTCCATGGAATGCCAAAAGTATCAGAAATTTGATGGAGTTGAACCCAAATAGTCAAAGCAAGAGCAAGACCACTTTCAAAAATCAAAGCAGAACTAAAAAAAAAACCATGGATTCCCATACTGGAAAAAAAAAAAACCACAACATAAAAATACCCACAAGACTCAATATTCCATCAGGAACTGAGAATCTCTGTAAGGTGCTGAGTACTTTAACTTTCTACTGTGTTGACCAGAAGCTGATGGAATTCGGTGATACACAAAACAAATGCCCATGAGCTGGGAAGTTCTGCACAGAGAGCTCTATCATTTCATCTGACATGAAGTGTTACACTAAGCAGAATACAAAACTTTGCATGGGGTACAGCTTTTGTGAATCTGTGAGGAGGTGGCAATGCAAGCCTTAATGTTGCCAATATCTATCTGTGACGGTGAACTCTTACTATGTTAACTTCCTGTCTTGCATCCCATAAAGACATCAAAACCTTTAACTATGAGCATAATCCAACCTCACAGTCTCCAGCTATGGTCTTCAGTACAGGTAAAGGGTGTCCATGGCTCCAGAAGATCACTATTTCTCTTTGGATTCACGAAGTGCCATAGTTAGGATGATCAGTCAGAGCATTTGTGTGACTAACAGAAACAAATGAGAATACAACAGAAGAATGTAAAAGCTGTCAAACCATTATTAGTTTTATTGTACTACCTTTACATACTACACTAGGGGAAAAAATGACAGCTTACCTCTTAAACACACTGCTATCCCATCCCCAGACAACACTGAGAACAAGAAGGGGTATTGTACAGTATCCCATCAATTAGAAGATGATGATGATTCTGGGCTTGATAAACTCTTAAAATAAGACTAAATTTCTAAGATATTTAAGTGTTTCTTCGGGATGTTCAGAAATTATGCTAACAGACATTATGTAGGGCTGGCTTTTTCCCCTCTTACTTTTATCACCTCTGAACAGTACATGAACAGGTTGGATGGGGCTTTGAGCAACCTGGTCCAGTGAAAGATGTCCCTGACCATGGCAGGAGGGTTGGAACTAGATGATCTTTAAAGGTCCCTTCCAACCCGAACCATTCTATGATGTTTAAAGTTACTCCACATCTACCCTTCTTGAAAATAATTGGCTGGTTTCAACCACTGACAGAGCTCTGCAAATACAGGTAATGATAAAAAACATATTTTGACCCCTATTTCATCCAAAGTGTTATGTATTCTCTATTTCCTGAATATAAAGAAGAAAATATTTTTAGAAGCGCTAAGCAAGCAAAAAAAAAGCAGAGTATTTACTGATACAGATATTGCATATTTTTCGTGAAGGTCATGAGATAAAATTGGAATCACTTTAAAACAGCTTATGCTTTCATTAGCCATTTTCCAGCCCTGTCTTCCTTCATACAGATTCATTAATATACCCCTAGAATTGTCATTATCACAATATTCACATGGCTTCTTTTTTTAATAATTAGTATTCTAATCCCAAATTAAATGCATTCAGCATCACTGTTCTTTCAGCTGAAAAGGGACTACAGGAGTACACACATTGTTTTTTCATAAGTATTTTTCACAGAATCACAGAATCACAGAATGTTAGGGATTGGAAGGGACCTCGAAAGATCATCTAGTCCAATCCCCCTGCCGGAGCAGGATTACGTAGACCATATCACACAGGAACGCGTCCAGGCAGGTTTTGAATGTCTCCAGAGAAGGAGACTCCACAACCTCTCTGGGCAGCCTGTTCCAGTGTTCGGTCACCCTCACCGTAAAGAAGTTTTTCCTCATATTTAAGTGGAACCTCCTGTGTTCCAACTTGCACCCATTGCCCCTTGTCCTGTCAAGGGATGTCACTGAGAAGAGCCTGGCTCCATCCTCATGACACTTGCCCTTTACATATTTATAAACATTAATGAGGTCACCCCTCAGTCTCCTCTTCTCCAAGCTAAAGAGACCCAGCTCCCTCAGCCTCTCCTCATAAGGGAGATGTTCCACTCCCTTAATCATCTTCGTGGCTGCGCTGGACTCTCTCTAGCAGTTCCCTGTCCTTCTTGAACTGAGGGGCCCAGAACTGGACACAATACTCTAGATGCGGCCTCACCAGGGCAGAGTAGAGGGGGAGGAGAACCTCTCTCGACCTGCTGACCACACCCCTTCTAATACACCCCAGGATGCCATTGGCCTTCTTGGCCACAAGGGCACACTGCTGGCTCATGGTCATCCTGTTGTCCACTAGGACCCCCAGGTCCCTTTCCCCTACGCTGGTCTCCAACAGGTCTGTCCCCAACTTGTACTCATACATGGGGTTGTTCTTGCCCAGATGCAGGACTCTACACTTGCCCTTGTTATATTTCATTAAGCTTCTCCCCGCCCAACTCTCCAGCCTGTCTAGGTCTCTCTGAATGGCTGCGCAGCCTTCCGGCATCTCAGCCACTCCTCCCAGTTTGGTGTCATCAGCGAACTTGCTGACAGCGCACTCTAATCCCTCATCCAAGTCATTAATGAATATATTGAATAGAACTGGTCCCAGTACCGACCCTTGCGGGACTCCGCTAGACACAGGCCGCCAACTGGACTCTGTCCCGTGGACCACCACTCTCTGGCTTCTTTCCTTCAGCCAGTTCACAATCCACCTCACTACCCGATCATCCAGACCACACTTCCCCAGTTTAGCTGCGAGGATGCTGTGGGAGACCGTGTCAAACGCTTTACTGAAATCGAGATAGACCACATCCACAGCTTTACCATCATCTATGCACCGGGTTACGTCCTCATAAAAGGCTATCAAGTTGGTTAAGCATGACTTCCCCTTGGTGAAGCCATGCTGAGTGCCCCTAATGATCCCCCTATCCTTGATGTGTCTAGAGACAGCACCAAGAACAAGTTGTTCCATCACCTTTCCGGGGATGGAGGTGAGGCTGACCGGTCTATAGTTACCCGGGTCCTCCTTCTTGCCCTTTTTGAAGACTGGAGTGACATTCGCTTTCCTCCAGTCCTCAGGCACCTCTCCCGTTGCCCACGAGAGCAATTTTTCTGTAGTAGCTGCCTGAAATAAGATGATTTTCTAGTCCTTCATACCAAGATACTGTGATTACTTCACAACAGAACTGTGAGGATCTTCCAAGAAGATCAAGTACCTCAACAAATGTTCACCTAACTTGTTCTAGCTCCTGTTCCCCTCCCCTACCACAAAATACCACCACCATGAAGGAGATGCACTGCTTCTTGAACAAGGTAATCTTATTCACCCAAGAGCTCCCTCCTCCTTCTGCACAGGAAGTCTTTCCTAATATTCATCCCAGTTTAAAGATTTCTTGCCGCTCTTGACCACTGAGAATAAGGGATTGCTTTTTGTCTTAAAATAGCCATTTGGAAGACAGTTATTGGCCTTCTCTTTCCTTTATCTTGAAAGGGCCCCTGAGTATTTCCATGAACTAAACATTAAACTAAAATCATAAACATGGCAATAGTAGCATGTCTAATAAATGACAATATAGGCAAATTTCATTGTTTCAGGATGAACAACCTCATGATTACAAGGTAGAATTTTACATTATACCCACGTTCAGAATGTCTCATGTGTCCTTACACTGCCTTGAAAATACCCAGGCATTGGAAGCTTTTTTTCAAAAGCTTTAATACTAATACAAACCCAACGGGGGTTTCCAAAGGCCCTGAACTCTAGTCTCACAGTAGCTGACATTAATATTTTCTCTGAGTGGACTGGGAACCCAGCTCAAAGATGAGTCTTTTTGGAGATCTCATCATGAATTTTAATCTTTTGAACTACAGACTATTAATTAGACAAATCATAATTTGCGCTCTCAGTTTAGCTTTAATCAGGAAATCTTTCTGAATGTGGACGTGATCTCAGTGTAAACCTGCAGTATTAAAAGCAGCAAAGTTACCTCGAATTTACAAGAGGGTAAATGCCATCAGAATTTGGTCTCATGCATGCCACTGTCCTACTCAGTCTAAATCTTGGGCAATAAATCACAGAATCACAGAATCACAGAATGTTAGGGATTGGAAGGGACCTCGAAAGATCATCTAGTCCAATCCCCCTGCCGGAGCAGGATTGCCTAGACCATCTCACACAGGAACGCGTCCAGGCGGGTTTTGAATGTCTTCAGAGAAGGAGACTCCACAACCTCTCTGGGCAGCCTGTTCCAGTGTTCAGTTACCCTCACCGTAAAGAAGTTTTTTCTCATATTTATGTGGAACCTCCTGTGTTCCAGCTTGCACCCATTGCCCCTTGTCCTGTCAAGGGATGTCACTGAGAAGAGCCTGGCTCCATCCTCATGACACTTGCCCTTTACATATTTATAAACATTAATGAGGTCACCCCTCAGTCTCCTCTTCTCCAAGCTAAAGAGACCCAGCTCCCTCTGCCTCTCCTCATAAGGGAGATGTTCCACTCCCTTAATCATCTTCGTGGCTCTGCACTGGACTCTCTCTAGCAGTTCCCTGTCCTTCTTGAACTGAGGGGCCCAGAACTGGACACAATATTCCAGATGCGGCCTCACCAGGGCAGAGTAGAGGGGGAGGAGAACCTCTCTCGACCTGCTAACCATACCCCTTCTAATACACCCCAGGATGCCATTGGCCTTTTTGGCCACAAGGGCACACTGCTGGCTCATGGTCATCCTGTTGTCCACTAGGACCCCCAGGTCCCTTTCCCCTACGCTGGTCTCCAACAGGTCTGTCCCCAACTTGTACTCATACATGGGGTTGTTCTTGCCCAGATGCAGGACTCTACACTTGCCCTTGTTATATTTCATTAAGTTTCTCCCCGCCCAACTCTCCAGCCTGTCTAGGTCTCTCTGAATGGCTGCGCAGCCTTCTGGTGTGTCAGCCACTCCTCCCAGTTTGGTGTCATCAGCGAACTTGCTGACAGTGCACTCTATTCCCTCCTCCAAGTCATTAATGAATATATTGAATAGTACTGGTCTCAGTACCGACCCTTGAGGGACTCCGCTAGACACAGGCCGCCAACTGGACTCTGTCCCGTGGACCACCACTCTCTGGCTTCTTTCCTTCAGCCAGTTCACAATCCACCTCACTACCTGATCATCCAGACCACACTTCCTCAGTTTAGCTGAGGAATCCATAAATCCATAAAGCCAATAAATCACAGCATATTCTAAAACCATAAACACCTTCAACTTGCCAACTGAAACACTAAATGAACATGCAAAATGAGTTTTAACTCATTACTCTTGAGCTTTAACAGAACTGGTAAAGAAAGATAAGTTATGGTGCCTGTTTTTAGAGGTATGAATGTCATCTTTAAAAGATTGCTAAAAAGACTGCTGTGAAGAGTGGTAATGTGTAAAATATGAAGTAATCCAAAAGAAGCATTAACCTGTGGGTTTTCTTTTGTCTGCTGTATATCTGTTCTTTTCGTCACTTCTCATTAGATCCACAATAGAGAACAGAAAATAGTGTCACATTATTGTCAGTGAGCTTTTAAGAAAATTTAAGATACTTAAAGGGTCAGCAGTGAGATTATCATCATCAAGGAAGGGGTTTCTCAAGCTATCCCCCACAGAACAGAGAATTAACATGGCAGATTAGTCACCTCAGTGCTGCGATATTAGCTTGTGATACACCGCACCATACTACGCTGCTGTTTCAGTGTTGCCAACTCATGCAAATCACACAACTGGTAATTGGTATTTTCCCTAAGGCTGGTATAATGAGATTACATAAAAATAATACAACTTTAAAAACTAATAAAATTCTGAGCCATATGCTTAGGAAAAATCTTGAAGTAATTGTTCTCCTTGATCTTAAAAAGCCAACAAATAAAAGGAAACAAATTCTGAAATTCATTACAGTTAAAATTTCACAATTTTTAAGCCAATGGAGATCACCTAAAGATCAAGTTGGCAATACTGCAGGAATGTCAGCACAGTTAATGATCCCATTTCCAAGCCACACCTTCTGTACACATTTTCTGCTTACCTCTCCATCACGCATTATGTGGATTAGTTCTGGATTAGAGTTTTGCTAATCTCAGGTACAGAACACAAGTTCAATATGTGTCTTTGAGGGGAAAAAAATCTTATGATTTAACTAGAGTTATTTAATTTTATTATTAACTGGGCACTGTCTGCTGTTGCCTAACCAGCGAAGGACTAGAGTGTTGTGTGTATTCTCTCTCTGCGGTGGAACAGCACAGAAAGCCAATGAAAGGGCCATGTCAGCAGAGGACTGACAGTGTGAGAAGGGGCAGGAAGGGATTCACCATGTGAGGGGTCTGGGAGAAGCATCATTGACTGAAATCTCCAAAGGAGAATTAAGTGGCATGAGCTAGGGCGCAGCAGTGCTGACAGCAGACAGTGACTACTGGAAGTGTTTTGCAGTTTGAGTCCATCAAATATTGCTAGTGGCAATTTTGCTGCTGTGCTGTGCGTTTACCACACAGGCTGCTTTACTTCTCCCAAAAGTGTTCAAGTCACACAATGGAATGCATAACTGTATGCGTATATCACTGCGCTCATCCTCTATACAATTACATTGTTCTTACAACAAGCAGAGTAAGAGATGCTGTTAATTTCCTAGAACCCTTTTAACATGACTGCTCACTTAATTTAAAAACAAAGCAGCAGCAAGTAATTTATTTTAACTATTCATGCCATGACTCTGCAGATTAAACAACTAATGCACTATGTCTCAAAGTCTTCTGGAAACAAAACCTAGTAAAGCATGGACTTACCTATATCGTGCATATTACACAGATAGATACCTTCATATATATATGTTTGGAAACTAATGAGACCAGTACAATGTAGAATGTGAATTTTGTACTATAGCATATACAAATAGCAAGATACAGAAATGGATATAAAACTGTTTTAACCCTAAATAACCAGAGAACTGACTTCTACAAATGATTCAGTGTCAGCTGGAAGCAGCTGAAAGGCATAAGCTGAGAGCGCCCACTTCCATAAGCTGTGCCCTTAGGACTTTCTTCCTGTGTGATCCTGGCTTTCGCTCTGTCATGTCAATAGACCCAGTTCTGCCAAACCTAGGGCATGTTGCAGGCTATAGCATCTCTTCTCTGAGATGACTGGGGTGAGAGTTTAGAAATGATTGTTTATAGGCTTTGATCCTGGTTGTCTTTATAAACATACATTGTGGTAGACTTCCGTGTATTACTGTCAGTCTGTGTTTAATATACAAGCTATAAGTATTTCAATTTGTTAACAATGTAGATTAAAACCCAAAAGGAAGATGAGAAGTGAATATTCCACTGGTTTTCTCTTTTTTATAGGTAGATCGTAAGACCTAGGGGCATAGAGAGTGTTTACTGGACATTTTCCAGTGCTAGTGAAGGAACAGCACAGAAGCAGGTGTTCAGAACCTGAAGTACTTAAACCAATAAGTTATTTGTAGTTTTAAGAATTTTCATGGCATTCATACCGTTTCCTAAAGTAAGTTCAGAGAGATGCCTTGAAAAATTGATCCTCTTGATTAATGTTAGGCATTTACTTTGTTTCCCATTTGTCTTTCATACTACTTTTCTCTACTGATACAACTGCGTGAAGGCGGTCCTGCTTCTGCCCTACTCAATACATGAGAGGACTTCATTTGCCTAGGAGATTCTTTTAAGAAAAAAAAAAAAGATCTGTACACTTATAACTCTTTTGAATACTACTTAGCATCAGCAACAAGTTATCTCAAAATCATTGTTTGTTGGTTTTCATTATTATAAATTTGGAATTGAGTTTCCATCAGGAAACTTACCTGCTTAAGGGGATGAATTCTTGTATTTAGGTCCCTTTAGTCAGTAATTTATTGTTTCTGATTAAATGCAGTAGATTTTTAATTATTATAATGAGAGTTTAACTACCTTTTACTAAGAAGTGGTTAAACATTATGCAAACAAAAATTATTCCATGCTGTTGGAAATTGTCCCTCTTCTAAATCTTTCCCCAGTCACATGCTACCCTTAGACATGACTTACATGCTCTTGGCAGATCTATAGCAGAGAGACTGTACATTTTTTTCATAGAGTATCTTCCTAAGGCAATTCTCTCAGAGTTCTACTTTCTTCTGCCCTGCAGAAAGGCCCAATACCCCTTCACCTGAGAAGGTGAAGTAAAAACATTTTCAGCAAAATAAATTTTATTTATTTATTAATTATATTCATGTACTACCATACTAATATATTATATATATTGCAAAGCATACACAAAAACAGAAATTGAAAAAGATGAGATAAAGATGAAATAAACACTATGTAAAAAATATTATTTTATTTATTAATGGTACAAACAGTATTTTCTTCCCATGGGCTGTCTTCCACATGCACACCCCGATGTGCATACACCCTACTTTGGATACCACTGAGCTAGAGCACCAAACTGCTTTCAGAAGGATAAATGCACACCACAATACTGTGAAGCCTTGGTTTCTCTTATCAAGATCAAATCATAAAATCATAAAATCATAGAATGGTTTCGGTTGGAAGGAACCTTAAAAGATCATCTAGTTCCAACTCCCCTGCCACAGGCAGGGACACCTTTCCACTAGACCAGGTTGCTCAAAGCCTCATCTAACCTGGCCTTGAACACTGCCAGGGAGGGGGCATCCACAGCTTCTCTGGGCAACCTGTTCCAGTGTCTCACCACCCTCAGAGTAAAGAATTTCTTCCTCATATCTAATCTAAATCTACCCTCATTCAGTTTAAAACTGTTCCCCCTCGTCCTGTCACTACTTGCCCTTGTAAAATGATCTGCTGGTACCCTAGCTCTCATGTTTCTCATATACCCAGGTTTCTTTTCAGAGACACAAGGGGTATACACCCAGGTTTCATCACAAGATGATATTAGGAAAAGTTCCAAGGCTGCACACCTAAACACAAAAAACCTCCTGGGTTCACCAGTTAGATGTCTTCACTGCATACCAGCCTCATTTTTCAGTAGGTCCTAATGAGTTTGACATCTGCAAGGGACATCTCTCTCAACACGTGGCTGGATGATAAATACAGTAAGTCAGTACATCTTCTTCAGAAACCATAAGAAAAAGCAACTGGAGAAAACACTGACAGAAAAGCCAGGTTACATCTTATCTTCCATAACTTCAGCATTCTCCCTGAGGCTTCTGTCTGGCCCTTCTGAGTCTGGCCAGTTTTGTTCATCTCCCTCCCCCAGGGAGCAGGAATGGAGAGTCATTATCATCTTCAAAATTACCTAGCTTCCTACTTTCTCTTAAACGCCAGCAGAAGGGTTGTCTAAGGCCATTGCCATATTCCTCTGTGTGCCAGTTGTCTCAGGCAGAAATTAACTCTTTAAAACCAGGTACAGTTCAATAATCAAATCAGCTAAGACACATGAAAGTCATAGGATCTCCACAGTTCATTAACAATTTTTACTGTCTCTTGGCTGTGACTGGGAGTGTGAACACAGGATCCTCAGAGATTGCAACTCAGTCTTCTACAGGATATGTGAAAATTCTGGCTTTCTGCTATGTCCTTTAAGCCAATTCACATTTTACTTTAGGTATCCTTACAGAATATCAGCTAATCTTTCAAATGAGTATATTATGGTCTTACAACTGGAAAAAGATTAGTCAGAAGTTGCCATTTCTAAGTCTTAAAAAAGATTATGAATGCATAACAACTCATATATGGTGTATTTTCTCAAAATCCATCTCATTAGAAACGCTATGTAAAGCTCCTCATTCCTAGAATGCTTCATAAAGAACACACTATAAAACGTTTCATAATCAAAGATTATAATCAAACAGTTTTAATCAAAGTGAAAATTCTAGAGAAGTTTCTCAAATGACACAGTGTCCTGATGCCAGGACTGTACAGGTTATATCAAGCCTTTCCTCAGCATTTCTGGGAGTGTGTCTCCTTCATTGCCAGGTCCCAGGTCCTCATGTTGCTCCAGGGGGAGCTGTGCAACTATAAAAATCAGTCCCTGACAAAAAAACCCTCCTGATTTCACTGAGATCATTCAGCATTCAGCAGCTGATTGTTCAGCAGCCCAGATCCCAATGGGCAATACATAATTTTGGCAGTAATGTACCTATCAAATGTTTTTCTGTGACTCAGGACAGGTTCTTTGAGAACAAGACATTATTTATTAATCCATTATCTATAGGAATCAGTAATGTAAAGAATCAGTGTCCAGATTTCTCTTGCATCTTCTTGTTTGCTAAAGGCATCCCTCCTAGACAGACAGAAGGTAGGCAGACTAACCCTACCAGCAATTCCCTTCACTGGCTCCAAGTAAAAAGCTCTGGACCAGATTGTCCCCTCTGCCCTGTACACAGATTTTACATACAAATCCCTGAGAGTACTGTCTTAGGTGCACCCATGACATTTTCACATGCAAATCTGCTGTCCTCTGGATTCAGGTAAGGGGATGAAATGAGATATCTTCACTTAAAGATATCTTATTTTGGACTTTTATGTCTTTTAGATGCTCAAGTTCATTCTGTTACCCATACTGACAAATTTTCAAGACTTATTCATACCTACCTACCTACACATGCCTCCATGTCCCCAAAAGATCACAGAATCACAGAATGTTAGAGATTGGAAGGGACCTCGAAAGATCATCTAGTCCAATCCCCCTGCCGGGGCAGGATTGCCTAGACCATATCACACAGGAACGCGTCCAGGCGGGTTTTGAATGTCTCCAGAGAAGGAGACTCCACAACCTCTCTGGGCAGCCTGTTCCAGTGTTCAGTCACCCTCACCGTAAAGAAGTTCTTCCTCATATTTAAGTGGAACCTCCTGTGTTCCAGCTTGCACCCATTGCCCCTTGTCCTGTCAAGGGATGTCACTGAGAAGAGCCTGGCTCCATCCTCATGACACTTGCCCTTTACATATTTATAAACATTAATGAGGTCACTCCTCAGTCTCCTCTTCTCCAAGCTAAAGAGACCCAGCTCCCTCAGCCTCTCCTCATAAGGGAGATGTTCCACTCCCTTAATCATCTTCGTGGCTCTGCGCTGGACTCTCTCTAGCAGTTCCCTGTCCTTCTTGAACTGAGGGGCCCAGAACTGGACACAATATTCCAGATGCGGCCTCACCAGGGCAGAGTAGAGGGGGAGGAGAACCTCTCTCGACCTGCTAACCACACCCCTTCTAATACACCCCAGGATGCCATTGGCCTTCTTGGCCACAAGGGCACATTGCTGGCTCATGGTCATCCTGCTGACCACTAGGAACCCCAGGTCCCTTTCCCCTACGCTAGTCTCCAACAGGTCTGCCCCCAACTTGTACCGGTACATGGGGTTGTTCTTGCCCAGATGCAGGACTCTACACTTGCCCTTGTTATATTTCATTAAATTTCTCCCCGCCCAACTCTCCAGCCTGTCTAGGTCTCTCTGAATGGCTGCGCAGCCTTCCGGTGCGTCAGCCACTCCTCCCAGTTTTGTGTCATCAGCGAACTTGCTGACAGCGCACTCTAATCCCTCATCCAAGTCATTAATGAATATATTGAATAGAACTGGTCCCAGAACCGACCCTTGAGGGACTCCGCTAGACACAGACCTCCAACTGGACTCTGTCCCATTGACCACCACTCTCTGACTTCTTTCCTTCAGCCAGTTCACAATCCACCTCACTACCCGATCATCCAGACCACACTTCCCCAGTTTGGCTGCGAGGATGCTGTGGGATACATTAAGTAAATTGTGGGAGATATTAAGTAAATTGTTTCAGATCAAGTCAGATGCTCTGAAAATAAAAATGAACTGTTTGGTCTCCACATTTCCATTTATCTCAGGTCAAAAAAAACAAAGATGTAGAGTCTAGAAGCTCTCACCCTCTTGCACCCTTCAGTGCTCTCTGATGTCCAGCCTGACCCTACATGCTATTTCAGTATTGACTGTTTTCTGAGAAGATAAAACCTTCTGAGAAGGCCGCCTTCTGACTATTCTAAATATATCTAAGATATACACATATTAAAAAAAAGAAAACATCACAAAGCATCCAGGTTTTAAGATCCTCCAGACACATCTGATTCAACTAGTCTTTAAAAGGGACTTTAGCTAAGGAAATACTCTCTTTAAAGAGTTAACAGTTTCTCTTTTTAGGATTAGCACTTAAATTCCCAGTTGGAAAATACTTGACTAGCACGACAATGTCTGTGGTCTGGAAGACAAAGAGCAGAGTCTGAGGAGGATGCTCTTCATGTATCCAAGCCTCTAAAACCACCTTTGTAGATGACCATTTGTATGGTTTTTATTTGTGTCTGGTTCATAAAGCAATGAGCTTTTAATGCAGCAGCATTTAGTTTAGCCTTGAATGGGTGCTCAAGAAGGGAAAAGTGCAGTTATTACCAGCATGCAAGTTCTTCCAAATCACAGATAGCTAAAAGCTCAGATTCACCCCACAATGCATGAAGAGCCATCTGTAAAGCTGCCAACATAATTGCTCACAGAGCTCCCCAAAGAGCCAGATGCCACCACTTGAACATGTTCCCAACTTAGTCATCTGAGTACTGAAGACAGGAGGGAATAGCAGGAAGTTGAAGGGTCAATGGTATGCCATTTATATTCTGAAAAGATGAAACGGATTTTTGGAGAAAATTAAACTGAAAGGACGTCATGCCAAACAGAATGTGCTTTAGCAGCACAATTTAATACTAGAAATAAATGTGTGTGTCATTCTGGAGTTTTTAGAATATGAAAGGCATGAAAATTGTGCTCTGATAATAATACAGAATGAAAATGTGGCAAAATTTCCTCATAATTAAAAGATGCAGTGAAGACACTCATGCAACTTGTTTTTGATTCTCTGCACTTCTCCAATCAGGGCTTTGTTTCCAGAGCTTATTCTTGCAGTGAAATTAAAGCAGGCATTTAAAATCTCATTTTCTTATGCACCTGTTTCTCCGTTTTACTAGCAGTAGCTGCTGTAATTTCTCTAAGTGCTTGAAGGCTGATATTTAGTCTTAAAGGTTCTTGCAATGGACACAGTATAACAAAGTGGATAAATATAAGGACAAATATTCAAAGTACAATTGAAGCGTGCATTTGATATTGTCTCAGCTCTGTCGCTTCTTTGTATCCCATTACCATTACAAAGCACTGAGTCCTGAGGTCTTAAAAAGTTCACAATTGCTTACCACAAAAATTATAATAAAATATCAATCAAGAAAAAAAGTTGACTAAGATAAATATGTTAGTCTACGGGTCAATAGAGGAAGCACTACTTCTGCAAGACAGCACCTGAGTCCTTACCCTTCTTTCCTGATATTTTTCCTATCTCATCCCTATGGGGCACATGCTCTTCTGCTCTTTGCTTGGCAGTACTTTGGTCTCATGTGGCACCAGACTGGCTCTTCCTCATACATTGTTCTTTATAATCAGCTGAAGGAAGAGGAAACATCTCCCTCTCCATGCCTTTAGCTGAGACAGAGTCAACAAGTCCAAAACGCCACAGCAGTGCCAGGAAGCACGGGACAGTTTAACATGGTGGCTCAGGGAACCCCTTATAGGCACAGGTTAGATTTGTCACTCTTCATCCTTTTCACCCCAGCTTTGGCCCTGCCAGGTCCAGCTAATCCTTCATAGGTTGGACATTAGGAAGAATTTCTTTACAGAAAGGGTTATTAGACATTGGAATGGGCTGCCCAGGGAGGTGGTGGAGTCCCCATCTCTGGATGTGTTTAAGAAAAGACTGGACATGGCACTTAGTGCCATGGTCTAGTTGATAGGGTGGTGTAGGGGCAACGGTTGGACTCGATGATCCCTGAGGTCTCTTCCAGCCTGGTTGATTCTGTGATTCTGTGATAGCTCATTCAGGAGACCTGTGGCCAGGCTAAGGTGGGACAGCGCCCACAGTTTTTGCACAGGATTCCTCACCATCGAAAGAAGTACCTGTGCTTCTCCACTTCCCTCTTCCTCTCCATTCCCCTCTCCATTGCTGCGCAGATATCAAGCCACATTCACCTTCTCTTCTCCATCCTGACTGCCAGTACTGTCACCATTCTTAACTCACATTATTTGATCATGTAAAGCTACTGATTAATTCGCTTTTTTCTTATACCAGGGCAGTACTCTCCCCTTCACATCCTCATTCCAGTGATTGCCTTCCAGCTTATAATCAATAGTGGAATAGGTTCATGGTGATCCATGATTTTTTTTCCGAATAAAAATTGTTAACTGGACTTCTCTCTCCTCCTCACCATTTGAGAAATGCTGTTATTCTGTTCTTGTAATACCAGAAATACTTGGGATCTCCCTGCTCTGATGTTCAAAAATGTATCTTATATAGCAACCTTCTGTGGCAATACCAAATGCACGATCATGTGCACTTCTTTTTTGAGGCTGCATGACTATTTTCCCTTTCTTTGATAGAACAAATTTAATTCGTGAAGCACAATTTCTGGCCCAAGAAATAAAGCTGCTTCTTGACTGTACAAAATTCCAAGACAAAAATCAAGTCTGAGCTACTAGTCACGATTACAGTCTTCTTTTTTGAGCACTAGCCTTGCAGCATCTCTCATTTCAACTTTTGATCAAGTTACTGAGGGTTTGCCAGTACAAGGGTCACTCAAGAAAGTTAATCTGAACTAATTTTTAAAGTGGATTAGTCAGAACATATTAAACCTCTGTGTAGACACTTTCATTCAAAATTACAGCACACTTAATTAACTAATTTGCTCTGGAAATTAAGTTAAATTGAATCAAGACACTTTTAATTCTGATTCAGAGTATCCACATGAGAATTTAATGTCATTTAATTAATCCACTGTGGATTCACACTTCTATTTAATTTGTATTACCTTTTTGGAGGGTTCCAGTACACAATAGCTGTGATGCTGGACTTATGCCAGAATTTTCAGAAGATGAGAATTTTTCATTTACAAAATAAATCATGGGCCAGTGATACAATTAAAACTTCATGATAGAAAGCTATCCTCATTTGATTTCTTTTAACATTTACATTTCTCATTAACATTTCTCAAGTGTTAAGTTTGATGCGTTAAAACAAAAGTAGTCATTTTCTTTGAAATACTATATTTAAAAACTGGAATTAAATTCAAGTGAAATTAAGTTACTTATTATTGGCATCAATAGTAACCCATACTATTAACAGAGCTAGATAAGATTTAACCAATTTTTCCTCGTCCCTATTCTTGACTGTTAACTTCATTTGACATGCTTTTTGTTTAGTCATTTTTCACCATATTGTTGGTGGTTCAGGCTCCCCATCTGCTTCCACAAAGATCCTGCAAAGCAGAGCTCAACAGTAACAACACTGTGATGCCATTACAGTCTGAAACAATTGACCCCATTGACTGAAAGTAAATAGTCTGAAAACTTTTCTTGATGGGAGGTCCCAGAGAGCTCTCCAGCAAGCCACCAGCAAAGGTGATGTTCCAAAGAGTTTATTTCTCATTTAAGGCAGGCCCCAGTGAGTGTTCGTACCAAACGGCAGGAGGAAAGACTGAGGTTATCTATGGGAGATGTTGCTCAGCTTGATGGCTTCAAGAGCCATGGTGTACACTATTCTGGGACTACAAACATGCATACCATCCCTCTTCATATACATTGGACAGGATTAATAAGGTTCACACTGAGACTCCTCAATTTCCATTTCATCAAGTGAAATGATATACAGTTATTAAGCAATTCTTGCCGCCTTAGCCATTACTGCTGGGAAACTGCTGCTAGCCCTCAAGTTATCACTAGTTTGAAATTCATACCAGTAATGAATTGGTTCAAATATAAAGGGACAGCATTTGTAACGGTGCCTGAAATTGAGTTGTTGTGAAGCACCAGGAAGGTGCCTGCAGAAACGGTGGGAAAGGATGGATCCGGACATGGCTAATATTATAATTTGTAGGTCTATGCACAAATCCTTACGCTCATGCCATCTCTTATGCCAATCAAATAGTATGCAGAAGAGAAGGTCTGTGTGTGTTTGCAAGAATACATATGCATATGCTTATGAATAAGATGCTAGAAAACTGCCTTTCTGCACAACTTTGTTGTGGGGATTTTTCTGGATAGAATTATCCCTTAAAAAAATAAATAATATTTACAACTCTGTCTAGAACAGAAGGGGTATAGCCTATCGGCAAAATTCAAGTATCCCTTAAAAAGCAATTTTGCACTGACAGCAGTAAAGTTGAAGTAATGCAATAAAGCACTGGCAGAAGATATTTAAAGGATACAGAAATAAAAAAAGACTATTTTAATCAAAAGTTATTAGGAAATTCTACTCCATTTAGTAGAATGACTTTGAAAAAAATTAATTTTCCTGCAAATAGCACCAATAAAGATTTTTTCATATTTTCTAAGTACTGCAATAAAAATTGCTTCAAAATGGAAATGTAATCATTAATGTCACTTCTTAGCAGCAAAAAAAACCAACAATGCCATGACCAGTCTCAGCAAATTTAGCAGTTAGCAATTTTAGAAGTACATGTTGTGGTCAAATATTTTTTGCTGTACTGATATTTACTGACAGCTGTCAATAAGAAAACTGGTTCTTATTTTTAGTTAACTTAGAATTATGCTCTTCCTGACTTCAGCATATGAAGGAAAAGTTCTTTTGGGAAAATCTATCACATCTGCTCTTCTAACATTGGCAACACAGCTGAACAATTTCTTTATTTTTTACCCACACTGTCACTTGCCTGCGGTTTTGTGAATTCACCATTAAAAAAAAAAAGTGTTTACTTTTCCCTTATGACTGAAGTAGCGTGCATACAAAGAGCGATATCTGTCATCTGGAATTACTATACCTCCCCTTCAGGAATTGTATAGAGAGGACTGCTACTTGGCTCATATCTTAACACATTTACCATTCACCTCTGCCTACCTTCAGTACCTTCAACCCTGGGTTATGTTACAGGTCACTGTCAGTTCATTGCTGTTAACTTACTTACTCCCAAGCACCCATCACAAATCTCTCTTAGACTGTAATTTGGTAGTGCTGTTGTAGGCATGATGGCTTCAGGATAAAAGGGAAGGAGGCTTATAGGAAGAGGAAATATCTTTTCTTAGTCCTGCTAATACAGTTGGGAAAAGCCAGTCATTAGGATATGCTGTCCCTTCACCAGACCTCACATAATTCCCATGCAAAAGGATGCTATGACTAAAAAAGCAGACATCTCTCCCATCAGGGCTGAGATGGCCTACTGGATTGTGTCAATTTCCTGAAAATCCCCTCATTAGCTACTACTATTATTTTCCAATTCCAGGCATATTAGCCATCGTTGCCAAGATACAAATTTTATAAACACTTTAGTTATGGTCTCTGACTGAGAAAGTTTACAGGTTAAAGGTCCACCCTGCTCAGCAGGCTCTCAAACGGGGGTACTTAGTGTAATTACCTGCAGAAACATATTCTAAGACAAGACTCAGAATGTAAATGAAACAAATACATAAGGGAACAAAATTTGCTGAGAAGGGCTGAAATTCAAATAAAGTGGGAGCTGCCAACACATTTTTCAGCCTTATGTGCACCTATATATACTTGAATAAAAAATAACAGGATTTTGTTTAGTGTATCAAGCTTCATTTTGGACTAGTAAATAACTATCCAGCTGCACAACAATACAGAAAGAAACCTCAAACATTTTAGCGTGGATTAGCTTCATAATTAATTTGCAGCCAGTAAGAAACAATGATCACAACTCACCACTTGCCTATGAGTATTCAATCATCTCGTATCTTGTTTACAAAGTCATTAAAAACCCTGTTCTGTCAAAATCTCCAACTGCTTAAGAAAGAAACATGAGCAGGAGTTAAATATATTTTTGTTTAACAAAGCACAGAAAATATCCATGTCTTACTGTAGACTGACAGTTTTCATCTATGACCACCTAATATCAGTATTCACCTATTTAAAACACTAATATCTATGAAATCTAAAAAAAACCCTCACAAGATTCTAGAAGGAAAGGCTCTTCATAGACACTGTAGTTTTTATTTATGAAGCTTACCAATTAATTGCTATCATCATCTGTATTCATTCTTGTATATAAAGCATTTATCTTTGTAATGCTTAAGAGACTAATGAGATATGTCAATTCTTTCTACTTTACAGAAAGAGAACAATGGCTTTTGCAAAAAGGCTTAAATAGCTCATTTACTGCTGGAAGTTGCGAAGTCTGGTAAAAAAATCCTCTCCACCACCTACAAAACCAAAAAGGACGGCTACCTATGGTGCAGAACAGTTATCCTTCTATCCTCGACACAAATTATCTGATAAATTTCATAGGCAAACAATATGACCAGCAGAGGTGGGTCAATGTTAAAGGGGAGGCATTTGTGAACAGGAAAGGTAGCGCTCACACCTGAAATCTGGTAACAGCGAACAGGAACGACAGGGGCAGGCAGGGGGAATATCAGAGGATGCAAGAAAGGGGCAGCAACAACAGCCCAGGGCTAGAAAGATAAAAGTAACGAAGACAGGAGGGAAAGCCACTTGGGGAGATATTTACAGTGGCTGACTTCTTCCCAGGCTCCAGTTCCTCCTACGAGCAGCAGAGGAGACGGGCTCTTCCAGGGCAATAATTCAAAGCACCAAGCAGCTACAACCAGTTTTCTGCTGTCAACTCCCTTCCTGGGGGAGACTCCCTCCTTTAAGCCGAATGCAAGATGAGGTTTCCTAGGATAAATTCAGTCTTTGTGAATTCCCATAACATAGATTTTTAAAAATGTCTATCTCCTAACTCTCTTTTTAAAGGCCCTGGCAAAGATTTTCATTGACTTGAATCATAGAATCATAGAATCATTTTGGTTGGAAGGGACCTTTAAGATCATTGAGTCCAGCCACTAAACCATGTCCCTAAGCACCACATCTACATGTCTTTTAAATACCTCCAGAGATGGTGACTCCACCACTTCTCTGGGTAGCTTGTTCCAATGCTTGATAACCCTTTCAGTGAAGAAATTTTTCCTGATATCCAATCTAAACCTCCCCTGGTACAACTTGAGGCCATTTCCTCTCGTCCTATCACTTGTTACTTGGGAGAAGAGACCAACAGCCACCTCACTACAACCTCCTTTCAGGTAGTTGTAGACAGCAATAAGGTTTCCCCTCAGCCTCCTTTTCTCCAGACTAAACGACCCCAGTTCCCTCAGCTGCTCCTCATAAGACTTGTTCTCCAGACCCTTCACCAGCTTTGTTGCCCTTCTTTGGACTCTCTTCATCACCTCAATGTCTTTCTGGTAGTGAGGGGCCCAAAACTGAACACAGTATTCAAGGTGTGGCCTCACCACACCCTGGTGTGGTAGAGAGGGACAATCACTTCCCTTGTCCTGCTGGCCACACTATTTCTGATCCAAGCCAGGATGCTGTTGGCCTTCTTGGCCACATGGGCACACTGCTGGCTCATATTCAGCCAGCCATCGATCAGCTCAATTGAATGGCAATATACTTTGGCCAACGCTGAGTACTAGTGAGTACCCTATCCTACACCCTACTATGAACAGGGAGAACAGACACAATCACAAGGTGGTCAGTAGCAGGTACTACACCTGCACAAAGCCAAGGGGCACCATATGGGTATGCCAGCACACGACCTGAAAACAGCACAACTCCTGAGTTGGTAACTTCAGAGATTTTGATCCCAGAAATATTCATTGGCAACCTTGGAGACTGTCTCAGTGCATCCTCACAACAGATGTGCAGAACACTTCTTAATTTTTAGATCCCAGGCAGAGCTAGGGTTGACACCCTGAAAACAAACTGAAAACAAACAAACAAACTGAAAACAAACAAACTGAAAAACAAACAAACAAACTGAAAAACAAACAAACAAACTGAAAAACAAACAAACAAACTGAAAAACAAACAAACTGAAAACAAACAAACAAACTGAAAACAAACAAACAAACTGAAAACAAACAAACAAACTGAAAACAAACAAACAAACTGAAAACAAACAAACAAACTGAAAACAAACAAACAAACTGAAAACAGGGGAAGTTCCATCTTAATATGAGGAAAAACTTCTTTACTTTGAGGGTGACAGAGCACTGGAACAGGCTGCCCAGGGAGGTCATGGAGTCTCCTTCTCTCAAGATATTCAAAACCCACCTGGACACAACCCTGTGCAACATGCTCTAGGTGAACCTGCTTTGGCAGGGGGTTGGAGTAGATGATCTCCAGAGGTCCCTTCCAACTCTTACCATTCTACGATTCTGTGACGCAGACAACAACTTGACCAGCTATATTAATGCTGAGACGTTTCTACACATCAGAAGCAGTCCTTTTTTCACCTACATAAATGCATAGTCTAAAATATGATGCCCTTGGAGTTTGAACATTTCCAGGCTGAGATAGTGGCTGAACTGAATTTCAGATTGAATTTTGGGTGTGGATGCACAATTTCCATTATACATGCCTTTTTGGGAGGGGGTCATCTTTTTCAGTATCTCAGTTTTTCCTCCAGAAAATCAAGAATTATCTAATGATTGTTCAAGTCCTCCAGAGCAGCACTGTAACTAATCAATCATTCTTTCTTGTTTGAGAGATTATAAAATAATACATTGTACAAATAATGTACTAATAATCATAGTACTACTGTACTTCCTAATAACTTTCCAGTTATATGTATAGCTAATGCATGTAACCATATCCAGCTCATGTGGTCCTGGTGATATCAATGGTCTTGTACTCTTACAGAGTGGGTATAACATGCAACTCAGTAGCCCCTAATCCAAAAAGGTGCAACTAGACAGTATAGGACAATTTCTGACCTTGGTCATATCTTATCACATTAGCTGTTTATTCCATCAAATACCATCTCAGATTTTTCATATAAAGTAGATCTGCTTTTATTTTTCTGTCAGAATCCACTGTTGCATGTTTTACTGGAAAATAATTTTCCTTTCAATTTTGTTTTTTTCTGTTAAATTTTCTCTCATGGAACTTTAATGTTACATCAGACTATCACAACAAGTTTTTCTAAATATAATGAAGTGAAAGAACATTCTTGAAGATCTTATTGCCCTCTAATGTCTGTAGACTCTATTGGCTTTCCTGCTTTCCCAGACAATCCATAACTGGGAGAATATATCTCTATTAACCTTGCTATATGAGCCAGAATGTCAAAATCTGTGTTATAAATCTTCATCTTAATCATTTATGATTAAATATTCAGATGAGATTATGTGCAACCTAATTCTACACATCCGTCTCCACTTCCCTAATTAACAATAGACAGCAACAGAGGGGGAAAAACACCACCTTTCTGAAGCATCTAGGCAAAACCAAGCTTTTGTAGATAAATATGTGCTTAGAAATGAGAGTTATTTTTTATCACCATTTAAGAAATAAATATGATTAATGAAGTTATGTATGTTGAATTGTAAATCTGTTGCTTTACTATAGATTGATAAATATCGCCGGTGTTAATCCCAGTAGCCTCAAAACTCTTATGAAGCCTCACTGGTTTTGATTCTTCCTCATCTGTCAGAGAATTTGACATGCATACAGTGAAAGTCACATAGGAGGCAACTTTGCAGGGCTCAGTGGGTACAATTCACCCTTGTTCAGAAGAACAATCTAAGATTTATAAACCGCTAAAGATCCTCTTAGACTTTACTTCTGTTTAGAACTGCTTCAACTTTAAGCACCAAATTTGAACTACTTAGACCCTAATTTTGAGAGGTGTTGAGAAAGTGCACCTCATACTGAAACTGAAGTCATTGATACACATCACCAGGTTTTCAGAAAAATCAAACTTGAAAGCTACTAAAGGCATCACTTAAACCGAAGCAGCCAACTCAACCTGTAAATCACTGACTCTAAATGAAAGAGACCTCACAGACAGACAGACTTCATGTCTTTTCCTATCAGCCTGAAACTGACCTCTCAGTATATTTTCTAGAACTGTGCAAATAATAGATTCTTTGGTTCAATAAGAACAAACAAACAAAAAAAATTAGCTCAGTTAAAATCTGATCTTGGGGAAAGAGAGAAGCAGGAAAAGAAAAATATAATTAAATCTTTTTGCATCAACCTGGGACAAGTATGTGCCAATTCATAAATGAAAGCACCAAATTTCAAAATGACAGGTCACATTTTTAGCATGAAACTTCTCTCCCAAACATGCAGGCATTTTTACAAAATTACTGGAATAAACTGTCTTCAAATTTGCCCCTTTTCAGCCAAAACTACTTGCTAAATGCAACCTGTTATTATTTCCTCAAATGACATTTTTCAAACTTATCTGGGGAGGAAGCAAAGGGGGGAGGGGAAAATTTCCTGGCTCCATCCTCTGCTGCTTTTCCTAATTGCATTTAAATGATCCGTGCAACTGGTCTCCTACAACTTCTCCGAGGGGTAATATTTCACAGTCTAGCTAATCTCACTATTGAAATGTGTCCTGTTTTTCAGCAAAAATTTCAGTAGCGTAAAGCACAACCAGATTCATATTTGCTGACTTCTAAAAAATTTTAAGTTAGTTTTAAGATCAAGAAGTATGCAAATACAGAATATCAGCAGAATGTACAACTCTGAATGCTTCATCAGTGCAAACTAATCTGCCATCCAAGGTGCCTCATGTCTACTCATGAGTCCAAATCTGCAGCTGAAATTGAACAACGTTTTGGCCCAACAATATTGTGTTTTATCTGAATGAATGGTAGTTACCTTTTTAAAAAGAAAAAAAAAGCAATGTAAGCCCGAGATGATTTTTTCTGTATTACACGCACTTAATATTTTATTTATTTAATCATCTATTTCCCCAGCTCACTCACATGACTGCATTTGTTTGAGCTTACGAAGCTCTGGTCCTGATTCTTCAGCTGCTTGTATATGTACTTAACACAGGTGGTGTGGTGTTTGCATGACCAGAGCTCTGCATAAGTTTCCTCACTGTGAGGGCTGCTGAAGTACTACTCACCAAACAAAAATCCCAAATCTTTGGAAAAAAAAGAAATGCCACTGCTCACAGTGGTTGAGTCATCCATTTTGCAACTATTATTAGCAAACTTACAATACAACCTGATGCCCTGTTTCCATCTTTTTTTTTTCTTGCCCAGGATGAGTAAGATACTACTTACTTTGTGAATTGCTGAACTGGAGTCAGTAGGCCGATAAAAGGACTCAGACACATTATTAAGCCTGTGGGGACTTCATGTGGATCCCAAGGCAGCGGTGCCTCCGCCTGCGGACCGGCACGCAGGGTAATGTGCCCAGTTACCTCTTGTACTTTAAACCGGTTAACACTAAGTTAGGTACTACTTAACTAGTTAGGGCTGTGGTACTCCGCACAAGAGGGAACACATTCCAGACTCACAGAATCAACCAGGTTGGAAGAGACCTCAGGGATCATCGAGTCCAACCGTTGCCCTAACACCACCAGGTCAACTAGACCACGGCACTAAGTGCCATGTCCAGTCTTTTCTTAAACACATCCAGAGATGGTGACTCCACCACCTCCCTGGGCAGCCCATTCCAATGTCTAATAACCCTTTCTGTAAAGAAATTCTTCCTAATGTCCAACCTGAACCTCCCCTGGTGAAGCTTGAGGCTGTGTCCTCTTGTCCTATCGCTAGTTGCCTGGGAGAAGAGGCCAACTCCCACTTCACTACAACCTCCCTTCAGATAGTTGTAGACTGCAATCAGGTCACCTCTGAGCCTCCTCTTCTCCAGGCTAAACAACCCCAGCTCCCTCAGCCATTCCTCGTACGTCAGACCCTCCAGACCCTTCACCAGCTTGGTCGCCCTCCTCTGGACTCGCTCCAACACCTCAATATCTTTCTTGAAGTGCGGGGCCCAGAACTGGACACAGTATTCAAGGTGCGGCCTCACCAGTGCCGAGTACAGAGGGACGATCACTTCCCTAGACTGGCTGGCTACACTATTCCTAATAGAGGCCAGGATGCCATTGGCCTCATTGACTCAATCCAAAACATAATTTTTTTTTTCTTCAGACTAACTCGATTTCTGAAGCACCCAGATTTATGCAACATTAGCGAAAAGGGACACCTCCTCCATGCCTGAGGTTAGAAAAGCTGTAGTATGAACCAACCAACAAACACAACTGAACATAGCCTAAAGAAAGCTCTTCAACGCTACTTAACATATACCTGTGTCATTACAGTTTTGGACAAGGAATATATTAAGTGGCTCAGTGAAGCAATACTGTTCTGTTTCTCAGTTAGTCTCATTCTCTGGCTGTTGGGCTCATTCTGCAGCAGCAGGTGAAAATGTTTCAAAGTATAAAAATGAAAATAAAGCCATTTCCACAGTAACATGATGTTATTTGTACATTTTGATTTAAGGATACTACAAACTACTACACACCACCACCTCAATTTGCAGGAACTGATGAAAGTCCTTTCACTGTTACCCTAAAAACTCCAAGCAGGCAGCCTTACAAGGCACAAAGTACATGGTCAAGCAAAACGCCCAGGCTAGCTTTTGTTTGGAGTAGTTTAACTCTGCACTTTGGATCTAAATGGTATAAAGTTAGTCA
The DNA here is from genome assembly GCF_013368605.1 of Nyctibius grandis. NCBI lineage: Eukaryota > Metazoa > Chordata > Aves > Nyctibiiformes > Nyctibiidae > Nyctibius > Nyctibius grandis. The sequence goes on along the minus strand of NC_090660.1, from coordinate 69,242,991 downwards.
CAGTCTTCAGCTCTAACAGTTAGTTTCCTTGGTCACTTTGCAGACACCTAACTAAACACTTGAATGCTCACGGCTGCTGAGCAGCCAGTAAACCCTCACCAAGATTACGTATCTAAACTGAGGATTATGCCTTTTGGAAAATCTTGGTCCCACATATATATTATCAGAGCAAAGTTTAACCAAAATTTTCTGGCATGCTGCAACACATGGAGATCTCTAATCTAACTGTGGTCTCGGGGTATGCCACAGATATACAAGCTTGAATCCTATTTGAGAAGATATTTAGGGGAAGCTTAAATCATTGACTCTGAAGTTTTTAAACTCTCTGATTTCATAGCATGTGACAATACATCTCTGTGGAGCAAAATCAAAATGTAGAAAGCCTCAATTTGCTTTGACTGTATTTCTACTAGCAATTTTTTTAATCTGTTCAGATCATGCCTGGAGAATAAACAAAATCCCAATATGCTCAGACCAGGCTGTGAAACGCAAACTTCTATCTGATACAAAATTCAGAATTTTGAAAACAAAAGGAGCTATAGGTTGGAAATTCTGGCAAAATGTCAATGCAGTGATTTAAACATAAGTCTCCTGAGTGAGAGGAGGAGAAAGAAGAGGCTAAGAGGAATGTAAGCTCTCACTCAGTGTGCCACAAGCTTTGGGTCACTCAGTGAAGCTGTGGTTGTGGTCACACAGCGCCCCTCTCGTGACTCAGCTGCGTGGGTTGTTCTTAAACACACCTGCTATTGAGTTAGTTCCTTTCCTACTCTACAGCCCCTTGCTAATTCCCTTCTTGTCCAGCTCTGCTGAAAACTTCCAGGGTGCATCAGAAGTGTTCCCCTGCCAGACAAAGTATGCACACCACATTGCCTCCATTCATAAAATTCAATAGAGTACTGAGAAAGTTCCCAGGTCACTCTGGCAGTACTGATCTTTATTAAATCCTGTTACACTTTATTCCATTCCCCTCTTTATCTGTATGTCTTTAGAAAAGTTCTTAAAGAACAGGGAACTTAAAGCTTCACTTACTCATAGATCCATAGTTGCTGAATAATTTTATTTCTCAGCTTCCTAAGCATGCAGCAGTTCACCAGTCCTACGGTACTATCTCTGTCTTAACAGATTCAAAATTTTGATGTAGTTCACCAGTTTTTTCAGTATTCTGGAATGGAAATTATTAATTCCCTTTGATTTTACAAAGATAAACTCATTTACTGTTGCTTTCACTCCAGCTGTGCTTATTTCTATTTTAATACCATCATGTACATTATCTGTCTTCCCTTTGCCACCACGCTAACAATCATCTTTACTGAAAAATGAGGGAAAGCACTGAGCCATATCTAAATTATCTTTAATACCCACCTTCACAAGATAGCAGCTCTCTTTCTTCCTTTTTCTGTCCCTATTACGTAGCTGAAGAGTGTTTTGCTATTTGTTATTTCTTCTGTAAAGAAGAAATTTCCAAATCTTGGCTTTGGAAATTCTCACTTTATCTCCAAACCTCTTGACCTCTGAGACTCAGAGCTGATCAGACAACTGGGAAGGAAAGGGTGCAAGGGGGAAGGTGTCTCTTCCATATTCCTAATGGTGTTGCATACATACCTTATTTTAGAGACACGTCCTACAATTTTTTCTCTCTTTTGATGTTCAGATTCCTGGCAGTGTTAGCATCACTAATTTCAAAGAAATGTAGAATTTCTTTATATATTTATATCTGCAAGTTTCTCCTATTAGCCATTTCCCTCAGTTACAAAATTTTACTCTTTTGGCAAAAAAAAAAACCCAAAGCAAACAAAAAGAATACTTAGCAACTTTTTTATTTCCTCAAGAAACATAAAAGGAAGATATCTATGATCACTCTGTTGAAGGTTATTTGGTGTTATCAGCCTTCCATTGTGTCCCCATTGCTTACTGAGAAATTCTAAAAATTCCCAAACATTCCCATAAGAACCAAAACATTAACACGCCTTATTGATACATTAGCTACTGATGAAGACTGTCAGCTACCACATGAAAACATCTATGATGTTTACTAATAGGCTGTGTTCTCCAATATCCATTTAAGCAGCTAAAATCCCCCACAATGATAACATTTCCACAGATTTCCGGAATGTCTACCCTTCCGTTGTCACAACAGGACTCCAGCAGTCCATTACAGAAGACCAGTGCTAGCCCAGGGAAACCACCTTTGCAGACCTTTAAAAAAAATATTTTTTTAAACACATATATAACCCACTCTTTCAAGCTTTTGTATCATTAATACTCAGTAGTATACCAGCAGGTCTCCAGTTTGTGTTCTCTTTCCTCAGTAGCATACAGCATTCAAGCCTCTATTTCCAGTCATGAATTGACCTGATTCAAGTTCTGCACAGATGCTCCTACTTCTTACCTTTTCTTGCACAGGTTTTTTGGCAGGTCTGTATCCATGTTTCAGCATTTCCTTAGGGACAACACTCAGTCACTGAACAGATCAAGCACAATCCCAGCAGCAATGTGTCATTGACACTACTTTCTCAGCAGCTTAGAGTTTTCTTTGCTAACCAAATTACTATTAACATTTCTATATCCACTGTTCTATCCTCATTTTCCCTATTTTACTCCTCTTACGCTCATTTTTAATATATATAAAAGGTATAGACGATACATGAGTTTCCCCCAACCTTCTCCTCTCATTTCTCAGCTGACAGATGTGTCAACACCAGCTTGAGGCCAGTTTCTCAGTCAGACAAGAAGAGTGCATCTTTAGACATCTCTTTCATCCAGCTGCACAGTAACGGCTGGTGCTTCAAAACACATCCCTTGTAGCATTATCAGTTATGTGCTGATCACCATTGCTCCATCATGCGTCCACTCTCTTATCCCAGTGGAACATAAAGGAAGTTTCCAAATGTCTTAAAGACATTTTAAATCAAAGCAGAACCACATCTACCACTGACCTAATGTTCCTTGCTTCTACAGGCATGCTATATGATCAGCAAACTGTTTCCAAAATGAAAATCTCTGGCATAGTCCTGCTGAAAGACGAGGTTAACCAGGAAGTTAAAGAACAAGGCCAGCATTACATTCACAGTAACGAGTCAAATCTTGTGGCATTACATTTCCTCAGGTAAGCCTGGATTTATATGAAGAGGGGATGGCTCCCCTTGAATCCTTCCTAGATCTATTCAGATTATATTGGAGCTTTGGAGAAAGAATTACTCAGCTACAGCCTTCTCTGTAGGCAAACAGGTTGTGAGAGAAGCCCTGGCTATCTTTTCCCCTTATCAGCCAGATGAACTGGAAAATGCTGTAGAAGTAGGGAGGGCAAGTATTTCCTTCCCAAGAACACAGAAAAACATGTTACTCCTCAATCTCAATCTGTTCTCTTCCTGGAAAAAATACAGCCCTGGGCTGCATCTTATGACCAAGACAATTACATGTCCCTATGTACGATTTCATTATACGTCTTTGGTATAACACACTGTTATGGTTAGATGGCTTCCTAACAGTAGGCTTGCTAGAAGATACAGACCCTACAGGAGGCAAAGGACAAATACATAAAGTTATGCATTGCACTTAATATCTCTTGATTTTAGGCATCCCTTTCTTTCAATGCAAACTGTGCTCCAAAATAATAGTTCAACAAGTTAAAAAAAAAAGACACAATTGTGAGATACTAGTTAACAAAGGACAGAGAAAATATTCACATGCTCTGAAGCTCGTCCTGGGCGACAATTTGGATTCAAAACACAAGCAGGCAAACTCTGATTTAGCATGTAATTAAGAAATCCTCTCTGAATTATGCAACTTTCATTCACTTCTTCAGAAGATATGAGAACACTGCAATCAGTTGCCAAGTTTGATCCCAACGTGCCGTGGGGCAAATGGAGACCCTAAACTGTCATATTCTATTTAAATCATATGTAGGCTAAAGTGAGTGTGATTGCTCAGTATATTAAATTACTACTAGTGTGTTGATATTTCCTCATGAACAATCTATGGCTCTGAATTATTTATTGAGGAGGAAGTGGCTTTTGAAGTGAACATTATTTCTCTCTCAGAGCTAATGCTTGAATATGATAAAAATAGTTGCCAAGAGAAAAAAAGAAATTAAAAAAAGATACTTCCATGACTGATGACTCCCAGATTTTACCTGAATCCTTCATACATTTCTTCTCTTTGTGAAATCTATATGCTAAAATGATGTTCACCTAAAAAATAGTAAGACATGGGACAGCCTGTGTCAGGAAATTGCTAGCAACAAATCACAGCTACATACACATTCGATGACGGCAATCGAGTCCTAGACCATTCCTATGGCTTTGTGCTTTCTTGCCTCTAGAATCCAATACTGCTCATAGAAATGCAGCTTCAAGGGAGTTGCAGAGCAGCCTTCCTCTGGCATCAAGAGTGGTACATCACAGAATCAAAAAGCTTTGGGTTGTAATGGAGATGAATGACACTTAACTGAGCATGGAGCGACATCAGGAACAGGGAGAAGGACCCAGTTCTCCCACTGGTCCTTCAAGTTCTCAGACACTTTTTTCAAGCCCTTTTCCTCTCAACAGGAGTCTTTGAGGATGAAGATGTGAAAACACAGATGAAGCAGTGGCAGACTCCCACATAATAGGATAAATCCAGTGTGACACATTCTGCATTATGACCAAATTAGAATTTATTTGGTCAAAGAGATATTCTCAAAATAAAGTGCACTCTTGAGTGATAGCTGCAATATTTGAACCCAAAACAATTATTTGAAATGAATGTAAATAATCCTTCTGTCTTCCTTTCACCTTCCCCACAACTATTAATGTTGCTATTCATGAAGTATGCTCCAAAGAATGATTTATGGCATGCTATCAGAAGACACATTTCTATCATGTTTCTATTGTTTACTTATTTGCAAATAGCTTATATACACTAGACATGGATCAAATCTTTCTGTAAATTTTCTGTGAAGAGATTTGAATGTTGAGTTTATTCTTATTTCAAGGTTATTCTTCAGTTTTCAAGGTGCCAAAGTTAATTTCTTTAATAACCAATCCTTTGTGTCTACTAATTAGAAATATCCAAAACAATTTGCTATTTAAATCATATGTCATTGCTTCTGATCCTTGATTGGATGAGTAATGAAATTAAGTAAAACCCATATGAATTGTGAATATTACTACTGAATATGTAATTAAGGTTTTGATTAATATTCTGGCACTCAGGCTTAAAATACACCTTCCATAAGTATTTGCACTAATAAAGCTCAAGCTCAAAAAATCAGTACAAGTCATTAACACAGTCAAATTGAATTCATAAGTGAACTTCAAAAGAATACTTGTAAGGTTTTTTATGATGATGGTTATGAACAGTGTCCTTTTAAGCTGGACTCCTATATTAGTGCTAGCTGTCAAATAAAGCTACTAGCCATCTTTCCTCCTTAGGTGCTGGTATAAAATTAAAAATTAGGGATATAGGTTTTGCTGAGGTATTGAAAACATCCTGCATTAATACAAGTTGATAATTTAAACCCCAATTCACACAGAATCACACAGAATCAACCAGGTTAGAAGAGACCTCAGGGATCATCGAGTCCAACCGTTGCCCTGACACCACCCTGTCAACTAGACCATGGCACTAAGTGCCATGTCCAGTCCTTTCTTAAACACATCCAGAGATGGTGACTCCACCACCTCCCTGGGCAGCCCACTCCAATGTCCAATAACCCCCTCTGTAAAGAAATTCTTCCCAATGTCCAACCTGAACCTCCCATTGTTGAAACCATTGTTTCAAAGCTCAATGAATCATTGTATGGAAATTTAAAATCCTTTAAGACATAGCACCATATTTTTTTAAGAAAAGAAATATTACACTTTTTTCTTGTAATGCACTTCTATTTCTTACTTAGAGTATCCATTAGGAACATGTTTTATGTCATTACTGAAATATACTTAATTCTGCTGACAGTCAACATTTTTCAAAATGTTCTTCCCATCCAATACTTTCTGCACTTAAAGAAAGCTAGAGTACCTGATATTTAATAAATAGAAAGGTATGGGTGTACCATTTCATTTTTTTTAATAGAAATCTCTCATTTGTAAAACACTGCGAATAACATTGATAATAACTTATTAATATGAATTCTGCAGCAGTAGGATATATCACAAGTCTGGTACCTGTCCTGTTAAAAGGTGTTAGCCCTGTAGAAAAGTTCTGGCCCTTATCACAGAAGGGATTGACTCCCTTGTGAGAATCCACACACTGTAATAGTGATGGGCAGTGTAGGAATAGCTAGATTCAAGAACTGAGTTGAGCTCTGGAATTGACTTTGAGATGAGTTAGGAAGGGTACCTGCTCAAAAACACTACTCTATTTTGAACACGCTCTTAAATCACAAGTACTAGCAACTCCTCATTACTTGTATTAGAGAAATATCCCAAAACCTCCACATAATATCAGCCTTCTGCTGTGCTAGGAAGTTTTCAAAGGAATGGAGAGAAATCCTTCTCCCAAACAGCTTACCACCTTACCAACACAGATGAGGCTGGAGACTGTTAATACATTTCACTGGAAGAGGAAAGGAGACACAAAGATTAAAGACCTGCTGCGGGCTATCTGAGGCAAGTCCCACATGAAGAGCCTCCCACGGCCCAAATCATGGGTTGGTCACGAGACAGTATTCTCCCTCTAGAGAGGCTATAATTTCACACTGATGAATGTAAAACCACCACAAACTCACAAAACAAGCCCAAATTCTCAAGTTCTCAGTCTACCTGACAGCATCCGAGTAAAAGGTCCTACCTGGCAAGGGAACAGGTCCATTTCAACTCAAGCCTTCTCAGTTCCAGGACTTTTATGCTCTGCTTATCCAAAACCACTAGTAGGCTCTACAAAGGGCTGAGCCAGCCTCTTCAGAGACATGCTAAGGGACTGATGGTGGGGTGGCTTGCTTTGAACCCTTTCCTAGTTTTCTCAGCAGCCCTCTTGATTTAATCCAGCCATTCAGGCAATACATCCAATAATTAATTAATTCTGTAAGTCAATTGTATCGTTAGTGGAGTAGCTCTGCCACAGAAATGACAGTAACAGAATGAAGACAGGTTATAGAAAAACACACATCTCCAAAACTGTAGTTTTTAGGTACAGGAAAAATAACGAATGGCACACTTAAGTACCAAACACAGCCCTTAGATCAGTAAGCTAATTTTTAGACTCTGTTATCATGAGTTCTTAATTAACCTGTGTGGTAAAGATTCCTAACAAATGGTTGTTGACTGTAAATGCAATGCCTCCTTCTGACACATGCATTAATGCACTATTGTAAAAGTTCAAAGCCGTTATTATTGAGTCATCTCAGCCACATTAATTATCCTCTGCACTGTATTTGGCTTCACTTGGCTAAATCTTCTTTAATTGCCCAGTCCTTACTTACAGAACATCTTTGTTTAATATACTGTGAACTCTGCTTACATTTATGCTTTTTCCAATAATTCTGTGTTGAACGTAGTTGCCACCATTGCTACTGGAAATCTTCTACACTCAGATCATTTGTCTGCTCTCAGCCATATATGTCACTGCTTTTGAAGCTGAAATGTCCAGTGCTTGGAAGCTTTGGGCTGAAGTTTATTCTAGCACCTCCACTACTTTTAAAAAATTCCTAACCCTTGTTACCCAGGCCATTTTATTCCACAGCATGTCAGATCCAGTTTACAAAGCAAACTAACAGCTAAGGAAAAGAGCACAAGTGAGGAGATGATGAGCTAACTTAAAGCAGTAAAAGTGTGTAGGTGAAGGAAACAGGGTGAAGGACAGAACTTTTTAAGCTGAGTAGCATATTATAGGCATAATAAGCACAAACCCTTGAGGAAAGAAATCCTTATGATATTAAAATTTTGCTTTAATGTCCCAGTGATGTCCATTATGGAGACATGTTCATGTTTTCAACATTTTTAACTTAAAACATGTTTTGACAGGCATATTGAAATGGTAATTTTTTTTGAATTATTCCCACCTAGATCATTTTCCATCTGAGTATCTTAAAATATTTTACAAAAATTCAGCTTCATAATATCCACATAACAGCTAGACTGCAAATACATACCGAATAACTGAAGGATAACTTTTTGGAAGCATGCACTGCTTTTGACTGTCCAAGGTGAGCCATTTTAAATCTCCTTTCCCTTTTAAGAAAAAACCTAAAATGGTAATAAGCCGCACTCCAATGACAGTAAAAGGGAGATGTAGTTCTTCATTTCTGAAACTCAGACAGGTAAAAAAAGGCAACTAAAATTATGCATACTGAAAACTTGGGCTCCACTTGCAATGGAGCTTGTGGTGAGTTGGGAGACAAGAAGTTGGGACACGAAGATGAAGATTTCCTGGGGTTTTATTTCAGTCACAAAACTGTGCTGCTTATGTTGCCAAAAATCAACTACAAAAACGTTATCAGGAAATCAACTCAGAGCAAGAACCAGGAACTCAAGTGTTTTATAAATTTCTGTCTAATTTACTTTTGCATGAGACAGCAGACGAAAAAAGTGAAACAGCTACAGAGTGACATATCAAAAATGCCTTTCCTCTTTCCTTTTTTCTAAGGTTGACTACATATGACAGAGAAATGTTGATGAAAAAATGAATGAACCAAGCCTTCAGCCAGTTCAGATCATCTAGAGCCACTCCCATAAGCTAAGCAGGCATTTCCATGTAGATATGTATTACGGTCCTCTTTGTGGTTATACTATACATGAAGGATTGATGTTTGTAAACAGAAATACTGGCGGTGTACTTTTAGGGTAAGAGAGAGAGAAGGTTAAAAGGTGGGCAACAAAATTTAATTAAGCAGTAAAAAAGAAAGACAGGGAAATCTGTATTGGGTCCAGTTTGAGCGCTCTAAGTATTAGGTCTTCCTCTCTGGCCTCACAAACATGACATTTCTGTCAGCAAGATAACATAGCTCCAGCAGCAAGGACAGTAAATGTCCCCATCCAGTCTTGCCTCAGCCTCAGTGCTGAAAGGACTCCGGGAGACAGGATCTGAGACCTCACAGCTGGAAAGGGCAGTGGACTTGGATCTCCTAAAACCTGAGCAAATACTCTAATCGCAAGGGACATTTCTCCAGTACTGTAAAACAAGGCAGATTCAGTAATACTTGTCGGGGATCTAAGCTCATCATTGCTCATAAAGCAGGTTTAAACAATGCTTGCCAACTGGATCCACTAAGGCATTTTGGTGCCACCCCAGCGTAGCTTCTGGTTTGCGGTGGGCTTAAATGAGAAATAGGAACTCAGGTTGTGTGTGCTGGGGAGGTTCTGGACACAGCCAAAACACAGAAACACAAGCCTCTAGGACACTTTCAAGTTGAACATTACGGTCCACTACGTTTAAGTTCCGCAAGAAACTTCCTACCAAAGCTGTTGAGTTGATTTTCTAGATCACAGTTTCAGGTCTATATGCCTGAAGGACATCTAAATTCTGCTTTGTGGAGCTAAGTCCTATTTTAGATCTGACTCAGAAAGATTTCCATATAAAGTGAGCATATAAAGATTAGTTGAAGAAAAATAAGAAGAGACACAACTCCACCCATACCCCTCTTTAAGATAAAAAAGACTACACGCTTATAATGACAAAGCTCCACACTAGCCACTATTAAACCATGAAAGTATCAAGACAGTGGTTTTTTGTTGTTTTCTACACATGTATAAATCCCTCTATAGAGAACTGAAGTCTACTGCTTGATATTACAAAGTACTTTCCTTGGACCTGCTGGAACTAATCTACTGATACTACGCACCACACATGGAAAAACACTGCTCAAAGAAGTTGGCAGGATCCTAGAACAGATCAGATGTTTACATGAAAACATCCCATTAAAGTGAGTAATGTCCAAAACTGTGGCACTGCTAGCCTTCATTCTTAAGGGCAGAAATCAATCTGATATAGAGCAGCTGACAGAGATAAGGAAAACTGTTCTTCCATCTGTAGGTTAACTCACTTTTTATTCACGCTAAAACATCTGCATCCTCTGAAGCAGCTGGTACTGGTCTTTGGTACATTAGTCTTGCCTAAGTCACACCTTCCAATTTTAGAAGAACAAGAAGTTACTTTTGTTGTCACATCATTGGCTGCCAAACTTCCTTTGAAAACATCCCACAAAACAGTCTCACTCCATTTGCTCCGACTTGTGGTATCAAATCAGTTGTAACTGATAGCCTTAACCACCCCCACTGATTATCCCTGACAATCAAAAAGACTTACACGGTTCGCCATACAAATCTTACACCATGAACACACTGAAGAGCACAAGCATGTTGTCAAAGGAAAAGTAATGGAAATAATAACATAGTACAGCAATTATTTTATCTTGGGGGAAAAAATACATTATTACCCATTGCAGCCATTCAGGGAGGGAAACAGAATGAGAGGGAGAGTGATAAGAAAACACTTCAGCAATCACAGACCACAGGGAGATGATAATTCAGGTTATGGTTGTCAGAAAATTCAGGTAAAATCTCTTGGAAAAATATATATCCAAGACCTATTATTTTCTAATTCTAAAACTTACGAAAAGATAGTTAAGAGTACTCCCTCCCCTATAAACTGACGTCAAGCTGATACAACACATATGTATTTATCATTGTTCAGATGACTACTCACTGCAATCAGAGTTTATCTAACATTTTCTCTGTGTATCTAACATTTCTGCTGTGAATTTGCCTAGATATACAACTCTTCTTCTTTCCTGCCTCCTTCTCCAGTCTCTCAAGCAGTCACTTAGAAAATTATTCAAATAATGTCTCTTTGGTCAGTGGCTGAAGGGAAATAAACTGGAGTTTTAGCTACACAGCATACAAGGATTAACTGGTAATCCTGTACCTTTTCAGAACCTGCTTCCTTTTATATGTTCCTTCAACTCTCCCTCATGTTCTCTTTTATATCAGCCTCTTTTCATTTTAAAAATCAAACAAATCAAAACAGTTCTTTTTATAGCCTGTTTGCCACTTCCACTCCTATGTGTCTGTCACAGTTTAAAGCTGGGCCGGCTATTAACCTGGTGGCAGATGCTCTCTGTTAACCCTCCCCTCCCCCCCCATCCCCCACCCTAAGGGAAAGGGAAAAGGGAGAGGAGAGACTTACGGGTTGGAAAGTTAAAACAGTTTTAATAACTATAGTAATGAAAAAGAGTATAATAAGAATAATAGAAATAATCAAATATATACAAAACCAAGATAGAGAGCTTGGAAATCCTCCTCAGGCAGAGCTGCTCCCCCCAGCACAGGCAGAGGGGAAAATGCAGTAGCTCCCCCTGCCATCCCACCTGCAGGCTTTTAACTGGAGAATTGGCAAAGCTGGTACCAATCAGTGGAAGACAGGAGGGCCCCTCCCTCCTGGGCCCCACCTCCAGGAGGCAGTGGGTTAGTGATAAGCAGGAAAGTGAGAATGACATGTATGGGATGGAATACCTCGTTGGTCAATCTTGGGTCACCTGCCCTGTCTGCTCCTCCCTGCAGGTGCAAGCCCCCTGCGGCTCTTCACTCATAAGCAGTGAGGAATTTAGCAGTGACCTTGGTTTCTCTAAGACTAATTGGCCTGGTTTGGGCCAAACCAGGACATTCCACCCCTTATTCCGTACCATTCACATCATACTCAGATCACCACTACCTTTTCATTTTCAAATATATATACACATATCACTAGTTTATGATTCATCTTTATGCAAAAAGTTCATCAAGTTCATTTAGTTCAGGATTGTGGGTTTCCATCCGGCTAGCAGTCTCTCAGGGCAGGAGACATGGTATGAGTTTTGTCACGGTTCATGCCCACGGGTTGCAGGTTAAAGATGTCAGTCTCGAGGAGGTTACTGGACGCCACTTGCAGCTAGCTCCATTCCCATCACCACTGTCTTAACCTGAAAGACACTTATGCAGCAACAACATACAGTTCAGAATTAAGTAGTCTCACCCAGAATCACATCACCTTCAGGGACACATCGGACTTCACCATCCTGCAGCATCACCCACCAAGTACATCCAGGTCCTTGAGCAAAAGCAATCCCACGAATGGGTTTACCTTTGCCCGTTACAGGAAGAACCCAAACAGTTTTTCCCAACAGATTCCTTTCATGCACCACAGGGACTTTATCTCCTTCTACTGTATGTAGAAGGTCTGATTGAGCAGGGCCAGCTCGATTGATAGATCCCCTGGTGTTAACTAACCAGGTAGCTTGTGCCAGATGCTTATCCCAGTTTTTAAAGGTTCCACCCCCTATTGCTTTCAGGGCAGTTTTTAACAGCCCATTATACCGTTCAATTTTCCCAGAGGCTGGTGCATGATAGGGGATGTGATATACCCATTCGATGCCATGCTCTTTGGCCCAGTTGTCTATGAGACTGTTTTTGAAATGAGTTCCATTGTCTGACTCAATTCTCTCTGGCGTGCCGTGTCGCCACAAGATTTGCTTTTCAAGGCCCAGAATAGTGTTCCGGGCAGTGGCATGGGGCACAGAGTATGTTTCCAACCATCCCGTGGTCGCCTCCACCATGGTAAGCACATAACATTTACCCTGGTGGGTTTGAGGGAGTGTGATATAGTCAATTTGCCAGGCCTCCCCATATTTATATTTCAACCACCGCCCCCCATACCACAAAGGTTTTAACCGTTTGGCTTGCTTAATTGCGGCGCATGTTTCACAATCATGGATAACCTGTGCAATAGAGTCCATGGTTAAGTCCACCCCTCGGTCACGAGCCCATCTGTATGTTGCATCTCTCCCTTGATGACCTGAAGTGTCATGAGCCCACCGAGCTAAAAATAGTTCACCTTTATGTTCCCAGTCCAAATCTATTTGGAACACTTTAGCAGCTTCATCCGCTTGTTGGTTGTTTCGATGTGCCAGGCCATCGAATCCACACAGTCCAATAAACTCGGCTGTCCCTCTCCTCCACCTGGCTGGAGGCAGGGCCCCCCTAATTAAGAAATGGATTCATGCTGCTCACAGGGACTGGACCTTCATTTCTCCTATTCACACTTGGGAAAAAGGGATTTGAGGCCCATCTACCCTGACTGGGGTCCTGCTCACTGGTAACTGGAGCAGCCATCCTTCTAGAAAAATTCTCTCTGGTATTTCTTTTAGCTTGCAACTCATGTACTCATGCTTGTAGGGTACTGGTAGGTTGTCCATGCCATCTGCTCATGTCCTCCCCATAACCACGCAGGGCAAACCACAGGATACCTCGTGATGTGTTCCGTTTCCTTTGAGCTGGTCCTGTAGGAGAACGTTTTCTCCTAACAGCTGCAACGCGCGCCTGTGTAGGTAGAGAGTCAAGTTTATTCTCGATCCTGGACAGTTTGTCTGACAGTTGTTTAAATGAGTCCTTGTTTTCCTTAGTCAGTTTTTCCACAGCCGAGATGCGTGCCTGCAGTGGGGAAGAAATACTATCTTCATACTGTCGCATACAGTTAGCCATTTCGCCCACAGTAGAACGTGCCATATCATCTTCTCCCCATACTAATATTGACAATGTATGGGTATATGTCGGTGGAGCATTCTTCACTACCTTCTGGAACATGGATCGGTTGCATTCCACTTCATCAGGATCTACAGGATCTACAACTTCCCGTGGGTGTCTATAAATGATCTCTTGCACAGCTAGTTCTCTAAGGTAGTTAATACCTTTTTCTATAGTGGTCCATTTGCTTAGGTGACTCATAACATCATCTTTATAGGGATACCTGCTCTTTACAGCTGACAAGAGTCGCCTCCAGAGACTGATAGTGCTTGACTTTCTTGCAAGCGCCTTATCAATACCACCATGTCTGGACAGGGATCCCAACTGTCTGGCTTCTCTACCATCTAATTGCATGCTGTCTGCCCCATTATCCCAGCATCGGAGCAACCAGGTAATAATAGGTTCACCGTCATAACGGCTGAAGTCTTTCCTTATATTTCTCAGGTCCTTCAGGGATAAGGAGTGGTAGGTTATCTCTACGTCCGAGTCCTCCTCTTGTGATAGTTCTGCTTTAGAAGGACCTTTCTTCTGTGATGGGTCTGCTTTAAAAGGACGATCGAGGAAACCCCCATCTGTGTCAGGCCCTAACTCTGCCTGAGAGGGGCCCTCACCTGGGTCACATGATGGCTCTGCCTTAGAAGGCTCTGAGTCATCATCCTTCTCTTCACGAGCTGATTTCTTTTGGTATTTCTTCCTGGTTACAGGAGCAATTGGTACAGATTCGATAGATGCTGGCGTCTGAGTAGATGCAGTGGCTGTCATGGGAGTGCTGAGACTTGTTAGAGTCTGAGTAACTGCAGTGGCCATCTTGGGGGGTGTAGCAGCTGTGGTGCAGGCTGCCGAGGCTTCAGTGGATTTAGTGGCTGTAGCGGCAGCACACGCTGTAGGATCTGAGGTGGCTGCATAACACCTACAACTGTCCCTGCACCAATATTTAATCTTATCCCACATCAGAAACACATTCAGGACAACCAAAAATAAAAATATGCCACCTAGACAGCACCATCCTAATTTCGCAAAATCTAGTGGAATCAGCTTGGCAGAAAAGGAGAAGGTACTATTTCCCAAAATAAAACTGGAAGTGTAATCATTAACAGAATCTGCTAAAGGACGCCTGGAGCGTGCAGATGAAGTCACTGCTACTGATTCGCGACTAAAGCTGCCCATCATTGTGTCATAGAGATAAGAGATCGGAATAGGAACTGCCCAGTTTATCACAGCATAAATCAGTATCAAACCCCATACCAAAACAATACATTTTGACCAGCGCCCACTGCTAAACTGCATGTAAACATTCATAAGAAGCAAGCAATAACACAGTGCCCACAACAGGTAAGGCATTATTGCAATACTCAATTGTGAAAGAAACTCTATAAAAAGACGAGATAACACAGCATTCAAAAATGACATCACCATCTTCACTATCTGTTTTAATTTTCAACCCCTCATAAATCTCAAAGGAAGAAATCTGATACTCTCTCAGCTGAGCTCTTCCAGGTCTCCTCCCACCAGAGCCAGGATTCAACTTATCAGAGCAACCTGTTGGAGCTTCTTTTGAGCCCCACATTGGGCACCAATGAATCTGTCACGGTTTAAAGCTGGGCTGGCTGTTAACCAGGTGGCAGATGCTCTCTGTTAACTCTCCTCCCCCCCCCACCCTAAGGGAAAGGGAAAAGGGAGAGAGACTTATGGGTTGGAAAGTTAAAACAGTTTTAATAAACTATAGTAATGAAAAAGAGTATAATAACAATAATAGAAATAATCAAATATATACAAATATATACAAAACCAAGATCAAGAGCTTGGAAATCCTCCTCAGGCAGAGTTGCTCCCCCCAGCACAGGCAGAGGGGAAAATGCAGTAGCTCCCCCTGCCATCACACCTGCAGGCTTTTAACTGGAGAATTGGCAAAGCTGGTACCAATCAGTGGAAGACAGGAGGGTCCCTCCCTCCTGGGCCCCACCTCCAGGAGGGAGTGGGTTAGTGATAAATAGGAAAGTGAGAATGACATGTATGGGATGGAATACCTCCTTGGTCAATCTTGGGTCACCTGCCCTATCTGTTCCTCTCTGCAGGTATGACCCCCCCCTTCGGCTCCCCACCTGTAAGCAGTGAGGAATTTAGCAGTGACCTTGGTTTCTCTAAGACTAACTGGCCTGGTTTGGGCCAAACCAGGACAGTATCTACTTGACACAAGGTATACAACTGACAGCTGTGCTAAAATGGACAAAAATGGGATCACTTTGTAAACATACTTTAGCAACCACAAATTTCTAATGTACCTTGAAATGCAAGCAAAAGATCTATCGATTTTGCCTGTGCCTCATAAATTCCTCCCAAACAACCTGTTTACTGAAACTCTTAAGTCACTGTTGTGATTAATCTGCTGTGTATTAAAAGCTACTTAATTGGAACAGAGAGATGGCAGAACGAGCTAACACTGTTATAAGTGACATAGGAATTGATTTCATTTTAATTTTACTAGAACTTTTGTATCTTTGTAGCCAAGCCAGTCCTTATGGACAAATATTAAGGACTAAGCCAGCTGACAGGGACCATACTCTTCCAGACAAGATAAACTCCAATGTAAATAACCTGAAGATACGGAGCAGAATAACTGAAGCTATAGATCAAGCTATGATGTTGCACTTTCTTGCTTTCCCACAGGAGATTTGGACACGCAAACTGACCTTTCAGCACTAAATACTTTCCCTGATGTAAGTAACACAGAAATTTTAGTCAGAAAAACTTATCTGGTTTCAAGAAACTTCTGCAAGATGACAACATCTAGAAACAAATAATACAACATGGAACATATCTTGAATTCACGGTATGTACGTATAATTATTCCGGCATGGCATCGGAGAACTCTCTAATAATAGCTATACATGGTGACATGAAATCCTCTGAAATGCAAACCTTTAAACTCATGGATTTTCCACTGTTTTGGAAAAAGACAAATATAAATTCTTTCCATATATAAGTTTCTAGAAAGCATTCTGTGCATAAAATATTAGCTCTTCTACTAAGCCAAATGAGCAATCAGAAATTTTAGTGCTTAAGCAGTACTTTGAAAATCTGAAAACTTACGTAACTGATAAATATTCTCTATAGAGAGAACTCTTGTTAATTATTAAAGTACAGCATCTTTCTTCTAAAGTACATCAGCATCTTTTACATGTAGCTTAGGTTATTAGAATAAACTGAATACCAAATCTGATTTGTATGCAGACTTGTAAGAGATTTTTAAGAATATAGTAAAGATTCACTTTTGTGTTTCAAAAAAAATTATGAAAGGCACAGCCTTCATCTGCATATCATTGTCTTCAGAAAAAAAAAGAAGAAAAAAAAATGAATATTCTGCTGAATGTATTAGCAAAAGTTTAAACATAGTTTAGCCACCTACAGAATGGGCTGCCCCTTCTAATCCTGCTTTCTGAGGAGGAAAAAATGAAAACTTTAATTCCTATTTCTGACAGTTTATCGCCTTTCCTGAGTCCTAAAGACACTGCAAGCAAAATAGTTAGGCAGTAGGGCTTTAACTCGAGCACTGCAGTAACTCAATAAAAGAAATATGGGATTGCTGAGTGGTAGCATTTTGCTACCCTAAGAGACAGATGGAGAGGATATGCAATAATCTTGTCTAGGAAACAGCTATGACTCATAAATTTGGATTCAATGTGACAAATTATCTGACAGATTTCAAAACAGTGAGAAAAACTAGTGACAGATTGAGATATTATCACATCTCAGTGTGAAGTCCAATGGCAGCTGGAATTATTGACCACCTAACTACCCTGAACTCCTACACTACTACTGAACAAAAGTGTCAAAACTACTATGTAGAGCAAAAACGTGAAAACAAATGAACCCATTTAAGGATAGAGCTGAGCTGATTTAAAGACTGGTGATGTTTTTCTTAATTCCAACTACCTTGCTCACAGTTGCAGCTTAGGGGCCCAGTCATGCTTAATAGCAAGCACCCGAGGAAGTCGCAAGGACTTTTCACACACAGTGCAGACACCATTTCCCTTTTCTTTCTGGAAATTTCAAGAGCATCAGCTGACTGCAGAGGTGAAGCTATGAACACAGGCAATTAAAGTTCTTTGGTGGATGATCCAGTCCTATAGAAGATGCTTCCACAGGGCACCATAGAGACTGCAACTCACACTGCTTCTGGAACCCAGCATCACCTCTACAACCTTCCTCCAACTTTTTTTTTTCCAAATAAGAACCAGGAAGGAGAAAGAAGATAATGATTTCCTAGTATTACACATAAACAGTTATAGCTAAATCATGCTAGATAGCCAGACCCACTTTGAAACAGATACCTGCCACAGACAAGTGCCACCTGGAAGGGCCAGCGATTAACCTGGCGTCTCCTCCTCCTTCTCTAAGGGGGTTCCCACACATCTGGCAAGTCTCAGCCAAAATCCCTCATTCACTTAATCATCTCACTATCATCTCAGCTACCCAGAAATAATTTTAAAGGGTAATTTCCAGTCCTCTTCTTTCCAATGATTCACCCTTCCTCCGGCCTTGTTGGCTACAGAAACTTGACAGTTCCCTTTCAGGCACTTTGACTGCAGCCTTTCAGACAAAATGACAGCCACCATGGGAACCTACAAGCACTCCGAGCACCAAGGCAGCCTGCTCACACCATTCCCCTACGAGGCACAACAGTTGTCCTGGGGAGTTACTTCTCACTTGCCAGACACCACAAAATAGGCATTATCAAATCCTCCAGTCTCCTCCGCTTGCCCACACAGTTTCCCACAACCTGTGCTCCCCCAGGGGCTGCTCCCCTCAGGACCACTTTACCCAGCTTGAGGAGCATGGCTCTAGAGTCCTGCCAGCCCAAAGGAATCCTGTTCAGAGAAAAACTTTTCAAGGAGATGAACCAGCTCCAGAGATGCCAAGTGAATTCTATTATCTCTTACACCCAGCCACCAAGTCCTGCTATCCGCTGCGAAATCTGAAAGCCAGGGCTAAGCCTAGGAAGCTTAGTGAATCAAAGGGATGCTCAAGGGCAGTGGTTACATACTTTCATGCCAGGCTCAAAGGGCAATAGTTTATCTGAATCCTACTGGCCCATACACCTCTACACAGTTCTTACAGACTATAAATTAAAGCATCCACTTCCCTTTTTTTCCTTTCAATGGAATACAAAGACCCCATGCATTACATCCTCCTTGTATGCCCCAGGGTCTGCTAATAAAAAGCTGTGTCTCTCACAGCACCCACATGGGAGAACAGGGCTCCATAGTGTGGCTTCCATGCCCATATATTGGTATAACGTAGAACACACTGGAAGTATGGATAAGGAAATGTATCTGTATCTGTCTCTGAAGGCAGAATCTCATCAGTGATCATATTTTAATATGAAATTAGCTGCCAACAAAGGCCTAGTATCTGCACTCATCTGTGGCAAGCAATTCCTCAGAGATTTCACTGGAATTTTAACTGAGGGACAGTGTTATCAGGAAGTCTGTGAACATCCAGCCCCCTGAAAAAAACCCTGTATATCTTTATTCTTCAAAATGGAAGAATTCAGTCTTTTAAAATTTGGCGGGGGAAAAAAACTTATACCAATTTCAAAAGAAAAAAAAAGCTACATTTTTATTCAGAACTGATTGGCAGCTTAGCTGCTCTTCTTCTTTACACTCTAGGAAAAGATCATTTCAGTAATTTTAGATTGCCTATTTCCAGCATTGTTCCATGCCGCATTAAAGACCTCATTCATTTCCCATTAGCACATTTTAGTTAAAATTAACACATAATCATTTTCAATGATCTGGCTTTCAATATATTTGTAAACAAAAATTAATCTCAAATGTAATACAAGGAAAAGCTTTGGAATTGTTAAAAATCATCCTGATAGAGCTAATCACTAAAACCATATTTTTTAACTTTTTTTTTTTTTAAATCCAAGAACACCAGGATTGCCAGCTGTACCCCCAGTTCCTCAGGATGGCTTCCTTAAATAAGAAATTGACACAATTCCCCCCAAAACCTTTGGCAATGTGACAAATAAAGGGAAACTGAAGACCTCAAGAATCAATTCAACACTTTAAGAGGAGACAGAGGACAGTGAACACCACATGAAAGCAGAATGAGCACCAATCTCGGTATATTGAGAACAAGGCAAAAGCAAACCTCCCTTCTCGTACCCTGGTATCCTTGCCCATATGCAAAACTACCAAACACCAAAACCTCAGTTCTCATACCTAGGGCTCCTTGTTGACAGAGAAATGACAGAAATGTTAGTGTAATTTTTGCTTGTGCAGGATTCAATACAATAAGTAACAGAAAGTGTAAATATAGGTATAAGAAGCTTTAACCAGGGCCAAAAGAAAACGAGAAGGAAAAACTGGAAGCTGAGAGAAAACACAGAGTTAGAGAGACGGAATAAAGGGTAACATGGGTTTTGTCAGCTGTGGGGATGGTGCCCCCAGTAAGTGTGCACTTGTGGTGATAACACAGCCGGCACAGTCCGTTCTAAGAAGGAGTTAGTCTCCAAACATGTGCAACTGGAAAACACTTTACATCATCCTTCAGCCTAAATGTTCAGGAGCTGTTTGCTCAGGCCAGTGCAGATGTTACACTGCGGAGCAGAAGTTCTGCACTATGAAGTGTGAATACTCCATTTTCCAGAAAATCATAATGATTTTCCACAGATCATGTTAGTTCTGACTCCATGCCTATGTACAGAGTTTCTCAGAGGTTGATGTGATCTCTCCTTTTTGGTGTTGATTATTAGTTTTAGATTACTCCAAAGGCTCTCCCTTATAGGAATATACCTAGGGAATTAAAATGAAGTCACTTCAATCAATTATGAAGTGCTGATATGCAAGACTGTGTGCAACTGACCATACAATTTGTACATTTGTGGAAAACTGCAAATAAATACAACTAAGTTACTGACAGACAAACAATTCTATGGCTCTATTTCACTGAAAAAAAAAAGCATAAAAAGCTAAAACATAAATAATGTCCTAACATTCCTCATCAATTAAATATTCTGGTAGTCTTACACTACTGCACATAAAAAATGAAGAAAAGCTACATATGATCAAAAGAGGCTCAGCTAGCTTTAAATACAGAGGACTAGGTGCTCTTGCAAGGAGCAAATTTTATGTTAAAAGAGATTGTGCTTCATCAAAAAGCAAGCAGCTGGGGAGCTCTAAATCCCAGCCACCTCATCTGACAGAAGTGCTGTACAATATCGGATTGCACCGTGCTCCACCCAAAGCCCTGCTCTTCGTGTTTTCCAATACGGAGTCATGACACCAGACTTTGTAAAACTCTCTTCTGTGTCACTCAGCATGACACACACTGTTTATCTTCTATACAGATGAGTATCAACATTAATTTCTAATTTGAAACAATTTGAGCCATTGTACCTACTCTTCTGTTTCTGCAGGATCAGGACTAAATATTACATAAAACCATCTCATTCAGAAAATCCTAAATTTAACTTGTGTTCAGCTGGGGAGGGAGAGCATACAGGAACATACGAGCATACAAGATCCAGAACAAAGAATCGCTTTTTCTTCAAAACTCTCCTTCCCTCTCAAGTAGTGTCGTAGTTAATATCCAGCACACCTGTAACTTGTAGTTAGTTTCACAAGTTTAGCAAATTGTATTTGTTATAATAAACCAAAGAATGTGGAAAGTGAAAGACAGTTAGTTACGGCATCCCAGGATCTTCGGTCTATTCTCTAGCAGCACTTGGATTCCTTGATGCTTAAAGGCCATAAGCAGAACTGAGCTGTACTGGATACTGCACTAACACAGAGCAAAACACAGTCCCTGTCCAAAAGGGTGGGAGAGAGATTTAAAATGCCAGAGTGAGAAGTTTAGAGTAACAAGGAATTAAAATCTCTAATGAAATACTTGTGGAAAACTAGTGTTTCCAGAACACATACATGAGAGAATTCCTTTCCACCCATCAGACAAGAAACCCCAAAAGTATTTTCAGCTGTCGCTTTAGTGCACTGCCCCACTGGATGGCCTTCTTCAACACAGCATCTATCATCTGCCACGATTTTATGTGGAAATTTTAACTTCTTATACACTGTGTATTGTGAACTCGGCACTTTTAGGCAGCACTAAATGTATTTGCAGGGCATTTGGCCTCCATATAAATCTTTCCTGCAAATGTGCTTAAAAAAAGGAAAATATTACTTTTGCAAACTATGATGTCATCTCCCTTTTTAGTAAGCGCCTTCCACAACCAACTTCAGCACGTACTTTCCGTAATGCACATTATGTCGCTTGCGAATGTTTTTGAGAGCAGCTACTCAAAAGTTTGATTTTGAAGACATTCCTTTACTAATCACATATATAGAACACACGTAAGCATAGCAAGGAGCAGACCGCACGCAGCGTATTTACATCTAAACATCAAAACAGAGCAACGGGGTGTTCATTAACAGTTTCTGGAAAGAAACTCTTCGCTCTCAGTGAAGTTCCCCGCTGGCGGCGACGCCGTCCCAGCCACATGTGAGGAGACCGGGAGACGCACAGGGTCGGGATGCTCCCCTTGTCCCCCGCCTGTACCCTTTTTTTGCCTCGCCCCCGGCACAGGTTTCCCGGGAAGTTTAGGGCACCTCGCGTCAGCCGAGCGCCTCCCGGGGCGGCGGCCGTCCGTGCGGCACCGGGCGCTCAGGGACCCGGCGGGGCTCTCCTCGGCGGGGCGGTACGGACACCCCGCGGCCACTCACGGCCCCGCGGGACCCGGCCGCCTCCGAGACCCCTGACGGTCCGTCTGGCCGGGGCGCGCTGTCCCGAGGAGGGACCCCAAAGGGGGCCGAGCGGCCGCTCGCCGTTCGCAGTCCCGCCCGCGGCCGGGCTCCCTTTCCCGCGGCGAGGGGAGCCGGCCCCGTCCCCCGCGCCGCCCCCGCCCTGCTCCTCACCTCCAGACCTGCCCCAGCTGCAGGATGTGGACGAGCGACTGCAGGAGCCAGATACAGAAGGCGCAGGACGCCGACCTGCCGCCGCCGGCGCGGGGACCGGCGGCACCGCTGCCGGCGGCGTTGCTGCTGCTGTTGCTGCTGCTGTTGGTGGCGTTGCTCTTGCTGGCGGTGGACGCCTGCCGCTGGGGCGTGCAGGGCCGAGCGGCGTCGATGTCCGCGGCCGCGGAGCCGCTGCTCACCAGCAGCTTGCTCTCGGCGGCGGGGCAGTGCCCGGCGGCGGCGGCGGCGGCGGCGGTGGCGCTGTCCTCGGTGCTGAAGTCGTGCGCGAACCAGCGGAAGCTGAAGACTTGCACGGAGAGGGAGCCCAGCAGCACGAAGAACAGGGTGAGCCCGAACCACCAGCGCTGGCCCCGCAGGTAGTAGTCGACCGCCAGCCAGATGTCGGTGCCCACGTCCGCGAAGTACACGGCCAGGGCGGCCAGGATCCAGAGGCAGTCCCACAGCGAGTAGCGCCGCTGCTCCCTGCCCAGCCGCATGCACAAGGAGGAAGAGCCCCCGCCCGAGCCCCGGGAGCCCCCGCCGCCGCCCCCGCCGCCGTCTCCTCCTCTGCCGCCGCCGCAGCAGCAGCAGCGGGAGCCGCCGCCCGAGCCGTCCCCGCCGCCGCCGCCGCTGCAGCACCCGCCCCCGGGAGCTTCATCGTCGTCGCTGCCGCCGCCCGGCCCGGCGCCGGCGGGCAGTCCCGCGGCCAGCGCCTGCACGGAGCCCGAGTGCTCGGAGTTCTGCAGCGGCGTGAACGCCACCTCGCCGCCCTTCTTCATCTTCCGCCGCCCGTCCGACTTCGCGGCCATGATGCCTCTCTCAGCCCCACCGGAGAGCAAGCGGGAGCAGCGAGCTCTCCTTTATCCCGCGCCTCCCCCTGCTCCTCCTCCTCCGCCTCCTGCCTCCCGCCCTCCGCCGCCGCAGCAGCCGCCGCGGACCCGCCGCTCCCCTCGTCCCCTGTCCCCGCTCCGCGCCGGGCTGCGCGCCCGCGGGCGGCTCCTCCGCGGCGGCCGCGCCCGCAGCGCCGCCTGCCTGCGGGGAGCCGCGCTCAGCCCTCCTTCCTCGCCACCGCCTCCGCGCGGGCCGGCGGTGCCGGGGCCGCCGCCGCGCTCTGCTCGAGCCGGGATCAGGCAGGGCAGCGCTGCCCGGAGCAGCGCATCCCGCCTCCGCCTTCCCGCCCGCCTCCGCCCGCACCCGCCGCCGCCACCACCCAGCTGACTGACGCCGGGAAAGAGGATGACCTCATCCCTCTTCCCTCGCTGCCGCCGCCCCCCTCCCGGCACCGGCACCAGCACTGGCGCAGGGGCGGGGAAGGGGGCGCTCGGCCGCCGGGAGGGAAGGGCCCGGCGCGGCCCCGGGGGTGCGGGAGCACGGCCCTGCGGTGGCGGGGGGAGGCGGCGGCTCGGCTGCCCAGCCTGGGGAGATGGGCGTCGGCGGCGACGGGGAGGCGGCTGCTCCGCGGGGCGAAGGAGCGGGTCGGCGGGGAGAGGCGGGGTGTGGCCAGCGCCCCCAGGGGCCGGGGATGCGGGAGGAGTGCGGCGCTGCTGCCGGCTCCGCTGCCGTTCCCGGTGTCCTCGGCGCCGCTTGGGGTGAGTCTGCCCCGCCGGCGGGGGGGTGGAGTGGCGGGACGCGGGTGGATGCGGACGGGGCGGCGAGGAGGGCGGCGGCGCCCCCCGGTCTTCTCGCTGCGAGCGGGGCTTCTCGGACGGGAGGGGGCCGCCGCCGCCCCAGCGCGGTGAGGGGGGGCCGGGACCGGCGGTAATGCCGAGCCGTAACGCCCAGCGCGCAGAGCGGGAGCCACCGGTCCGCACCCGCCTAGCTGCGCTGACTCCCCCCACCTCCACGGCCCGGCAAGTCCCGCGCGGGGCGGGCGGACGCTGCCCCCCCCCGTCCCGCAGGCAACGCTGCCGTAGTTTCCCTAACTTTTGTGAAATGCGGCTGAGGTGCAATTCTCGCTTTCCGCCGTGACTCACGCTCCCTTAGAGGCGTTTGGGGGGAGGTGAGGACACACCGTTTTACTTCGCCACCCGGAGAAATCGCGTTTTATGCATAAAACTCCCCAGCGCACTCACGATGCCTCTCACCGCCCCCGCCCCTTTCCCCGCAGCTCCCCAAAGCTCTCCCGGGTATTTCGGCGGCAGAGGTGGCCCCGCCTGCAGTTCTGGACTTAGGCGGCGGGCGGCCGAGACGGGGGGGAGGCGTCCCGGGCGGAGCCGGCGGCCGCTCCTGGCCAAGGAGCCCAGACCCCCCCGGGCATCCCCGCGGCTGCCGCCGCCCTCGGAGCCCGGCGGGGGACACAGATATAGGATGGCACCCCGGTCCCTGAAGGCCTCCTGCCCTCGGGAGGCATCCGGGAGTTACCCGGGCCGGGAAGCCCAGCTGCCGGGCGCACGACTCGGGGGGCGGGTGAGGGGGGCCGTTTGCCCCGCACCCTTGGCCCCTCTGCCCTCTCTGTCCTCCTGCGTCTCCAAAACGTCCGGGGTGAGCAACTCACTTACCTCTTCGACTTATTCTTTTTTTCCGCGCCTCTTGGGCATTTTATAAGCATGCCCTCTCTGTCCTTAAAATAGAGCAGTGAGATAGTTGAAGCACGTTGCTGGAGTATCTTAATAGGAATGCCAGTGAGACTGTGATAGGGCACTGTTACATTAAGATATGTGACTAAATATAGCCCCTTCAACTTCGTTAATTAAAGAGAAGAAGTCATAAGGACAGATGAAAAATCGTCCTTCTAGCTCTTAAATGTATGTGGTAAGTATAAAGTTGCCTTTTGGAAATTAACTTTTACTGATATATACCCCAGATTGCAAGAAAAGACTACAGCATGCATGACTTTATTGTTCAAAGAGTGCTAAGCACACAAAATTCAAACTTTGAAAGGTGAAGAGCGCACATAAAACTAATTTGGCTTGTTATTTTGCATGTTATCACACATGACAAGAGTCTTAAATTACATCATCGCATAATGGGTCTTAAATAATATACATTTGCTCTGCAATCTCTTTTACAGTGGTATAGCTGTACTTTTATTTCTGTTCCTTTTGTAACCCTATATTAATTTTGTTCTCATTACAATCCATATGATCTTTATTGCCTTAGACTTTTAATGCAAATTGCTTCTTTCTCAAGCTATCTTTTAATAATTCAGTCATCACCTATATATAGTACAATATATTCACTTAAGATTACCTTGTCAGCAGAGAAGGTGCTTAATAATGAAGCTAATTTGGCTGCAAGTTGGTGGTTTTTATATATACCAACATGTTTCCCGTGTTATTCTATTTATAGTTGCATCTTTAATAAAATGGTTTAGTGTGCACTTTAAGTTACTTTAATTGAGTCTGTTTGACATATACAGGTCTAAAAGATGCTACAAATTTATAATAGAAGTTAGAGTGTGATACACAAGTGGTGGTGTGTGAACAACTGTACTGCTAGAGCCGAAATCCTAACCTAAACTGCTAGGGCTGTGGGTGGGGTAAAAGAGTAACTCGAAGGTGTCAGATTCAGGATGGAGGGAATAAAATGGAGGAGATCAAGGTCCAACATACCAAAAGGGCAGAAGGTTCCTCTGAGCAATGCAGTAGAATTTAAGACCATAAATGGAGTCACTCTATCTGTACATCATCTTCAGAGGACATGGTAGCCTGCTTATGGCTACCCCACTGCTAGCCAGCTTGGAGGAGGTAACTGCTGGGGCCAAGTGTCCCCACATCCTCCCCTCCCTGCCCTAGATGTGGGTATATTTAGCCTCAGCCACTTCACTCCAGGGCAGATTTTGACCGAAGGGATTGATCCATCACCCAGGAGGACTCCAGTTGACCACAGTGGGCTTTAAATCAGCCTGTAAAGCTGAAAGGTGTTCAGTTTGCTAGACATTTTGTTGTGATGGGGAGTTTTACGCTTTCTTCCCTAGATTTTTCTGGTTTGTCTCATTCCTCTCCTCTCCCCTCCTCTCCTCTCCTCTCCATTCTTCTCTCCTTTTTTTGTTTCTTTTGTTTGATTGGTTTGGTTTTCTCTTCTTGGATTCAGCTACTGATGCATTTATGAGGGGAATAATATTCTTTCCCACTGATTTTTGTGTTAACAATAGCTATCTCTTAAATGAAGGCAGTGCAGTAGATGAACATTTAAACTTCAATTAAATTTAAGGCTGTTTGATACTTCCAGAGGAATGTCTTCTCTTTCGTTTTCTCACTTAAAAGATAAAAAATGGAATGGATCCCAAATAAAGCATAAGTGCTGAAGAAATTGCTTCCAAGAAACAGAACCAAATTTCTTCTTTGTTACACTGGCATAGCTTCCAGGGAGCTGTATCAGGGCCAGAAGAGTTTGTATACACACGGTGTACAAACCAGCATTCATTCAGCAAGACAGTGTTGTTACTAAACCTCAGAAATTATTAATTACAAAATATAATTGAAGGGCAAAAATGTGATCACAGACATCAATACATATTTCATAAACTGAGTACAGACACATTCATTTCTCATGTAAAGCTGCTTTTTCTCTGAAGGAGATTTTATTCTTGGCTTCCTTTTTCTCCACCTTTCTTTAAAGAAAACATTTTTATGGGTATCACAAGTACTGCTTTTGCTTTGTTCTGAGTTGCAACTGCTGTTTCCTTTTCAATATCAAATCACCTTTGTCTTCTTTAGGGATACTTTTTTTTTTGGTCTTCCTGTTTTTTCATTGTAGATTGTTACCAACTCAAACCTAAATGTCCAGGAAATACACTTCTGGGTTCCAATCCTTTTATCTTTACTCTAAAGTATTTTTTATTTCTTCAGGTTCCTAACCGTGATGTTTTTCCCAGTCCTCTTTAGCTGTATATTATAGAGGGCCCTATCAAAATACACTCAAGCTCTTGCTTGTAGTTCTCTCATTTTGCCATTAGAATATCATTATACTCTACAGGTCTAATTAATTTTTACGTGTGTTCATTCCAAACTATTCCCAAATCTATTTTATCTTGTTTGGCAATACTTTTGACGATTTGCAGTTTGGTGCTTAATGTTTCTGCATTTTCTTTTAGCTCAGAGGAACTGAAGCATTAGAATGAGTTCACTGTACCCAGATTTGACACCCTATGGAAGTATTTTGGCACAAAATACCTGCTTTCTTACTGTGCTCAGTCCTTTGGGGAGCGGTTCTGCATCAGGAAGGTACTGTGCAGAACCCTGCTCTCCTAGCAGAGCTTGCAACGGGCAAGCCCTCCTGCTGAGCAGAGTTCCTGAGTAGCCCCCCTTAGACATAAATGAAGTCCTAAGCCATAAGGAGTTCTCTGTTGCCTTCTTCCAGAAGGTCTGGTGAATCTGCTAGCAGGTTTGCTTCTTTTCCTCCTTTCTTCCTTCCTTCCCCTTTCTTTTCTAACAACCTTCTGATATGCTTTTATTTCTCTCTCAAAGGCACCCAGTGCCTTTTCGTGCTCTGTGCTTCTGTCTTGCTGTGCATGACGTAAAGTTGGGGTGACTTGATGGAGAATCTGATGAACATCTATTTTCTCAGTCACTCTGATACAGTCTCACTACTATATCTTCTGTACACCTGACTATAACTAGTGTTCCCTGTTAAAACAGTGCCCTCAGGCACATGTGCACATGCAACCAATTTCTTCAGAAGCAGCAAGTGAGAATTATTCTACAAAATGTTCACAAGTTTTAGATGTTTGCAACAGATTCATGTTTAAGTTACACAGACAGGTGTCAGTGGAAGTTGTAATACAGAATGTTTGATGTTTACACACTAATGTACTTGATTGCCTTTTTGCCCAAGTAGCTTCCTACACAACAGGCACATGCCACTGTATGCTCTGAAAGGCAAGTCCTTTCAATTAAGCCAATATTTCAGCAAATTAATATAAGCACAAATAAGAAATACATTAGTAAATTGCTAAACTACTTAGAAAATTAATATTAAAATACTATATATTTTAAAAACATGTCGAGTATAAGCAGCTATTGCTTGCTTTAGATTGAGATTATTTTATTTATGTCTACATGCAGATTCACACAGCAACATTATCAAACTGTAAACTTGCCTTTAAAATTGAGAAAAGAAGCATGAATCAAGTATCTCCATATGTTAGCCTACTTTTACAATTACAAAAAATACTCTGGAATGTTCCCTGATTTCAGAACTTACTTTGCTTTGTAACATCCTGATACTGATATGTGTATTTTGTACATCTAAATCTCTTTTCTGTAGCATGTGAAGGTTCATGTGAAAATGCCAACACATACGCACCCACCACATGAGATCTGGAAAGGAAGAGACGCAGCGTAACAGGGCTCTTAGGTGCACACCTAACTTTTAGTAGCCTATAAATCAAACTTAGCGGGACTGTTTATATACTTATGTTTTAGGCGTATGCTTACGTTTTAGGCACATGCTTATATTTCATGCTGAATTGGAGCTGTAGCTTCTTGTATTATATCTCCAGAATGACTAAACATTAGAAACGTAAATACATTCAACTGTACACTCTAAATAAATAAATAAATAAATAAATAAATAAATTCCTGGTTTATGCAGCCAAAATGATTGAGAACAGCCCCACCTTGATGACAGCATACTGACTTTGATATTATGTGTGAAAGAAGTAATGATTTCTTAGCATTTTTTAAAGATTTACCTCAGGATTTCTTAATTTACATTTATTGTTTAGAAACAGATGTCAGTTACCTTTCATGTTGCTTCATAGTATGTATTTAAAAATATAATCAAAGATAGACGTAAATATATAACGAATGATAGCAGAAGACATAGACATATGGGAAGGCATCACAGGAAGTGAGCTTGCAACCAGGCTTTGTACAATGCTGACAACTCTTTCACTGCCATTGTGCATGCAGAAACCAACCAACAACCAAGCACATCACATTTTATGATAAATGGAAAAAGCTTTTATGGAATGCCTAGGGGCATGCCCTATGACATTGTATTTAAGATGTAATTAAGAATTTTCAAAAGTTTGAAGAAGAAAATAAGTCCCGTTCTCTTTCCTCTTTTTGCTTCACCTATTTAAAATTATTTCAAGCCAAGCAAAAGAATTGTAAAACAAAGATTCAGAGACAGCACAGAAAGTTATGACAGTGCTTTGCACTGCTCAATATGGAGGAGTTTATGCACTTTTCCAGACTACTGCATTTCTTCATGGAGAAGTTGTCCAAGGGACCATTTTAGATTGATGTGTGAACAGAGGATGTTTATGTTTGCAAACACATTTATAAATACTAACAACTCACAGGACTAGATGGTATTCATCCAAGACTTCTAAAGGAACTCAAAGGAGCACTTGGTAGTTCCTTTTTTCTTATTCTCATTCCATTTCCACAACTGACAAACTACAGGATGGAGAGATGGAATATAACTGCTCATATGTACTTAAGAGGAGGGAATCCTTTCTTTTGTATGATGACTTTCAGCAGGGCAATACTTGGAGTTGCTGGGAGAATATGAAATGGTCCAATGAGCCAATCAGAACACGGTTATGTTTTTTTCAAATCCGTAACATCATCAGCCAAAGAAACTGAGACACTTAAGGGCTTAAATGGGCAGAAATATGTGACCTAGATCACCTTAATAATATATGTAAAAGCACACCAGGAGAAGTGGATAAGGAAAAAAGATAGAGTTAACTAATACTGGACCCTTAATGGACACTTTCAGACTCTTGTTATATGTAAGAGTCTGTGTTATGGTTTCAGGGTCTATATTAGCACCCAGCTCCAGCTCAAGGCTTTCTCTGCAGTGCAAAATTAAATGTTCTTGCTTCGGTATAATAAGAATAATAATAACAGCAGCAACAATAATAATAGCAAAATCCTCTAGTCACTGCCCTCTCACACAGATCTTCAAGGACAGGATATAGCAAGGAGAGACAGCAGAAGTCCAACCCTTCACTCCAGCCTTGCCTCTTCCAGCTGATTGAGATATCTCACTGCTCCTTCCAAGGCTCCCATGAGTGCCAAATACCTGGTTTTCTTGTTGATCCAGGCAGTCTCTTTTTCGTGCTACATCTCTGTTGTTCCCTGTGGAGGCATCAGTGGTGTCAATACTGAAGTGCTGGAGCAAAGACATTGAGGTGCTGGGGCGAGTCCAAAGAAGGGCAACGAAGCTGGTGCAGGGTCTAGAGCACAAGTCTTATGAGGAGCAGCTGAGGGAACTGGGGTTGTTTAGTCTGGAGAAAAGGAGGCTGAAGGGAGACCTTATCACTCTCTACAACTACCTGAAAGGAGGTTATAGCGAGGTGGGTTTAGTCTCTTCTCCCAGGTAAGAAGGGATAGGATGAGAGGAAATGGCCTAAAGTTGTGCCAGGGGAGGTTTAGATTGTATATTAGGAAAAATTTCTTCACTGAAAGGGTTGTCAAGCAGTGGAACAGGCTGCCCAGGGAAGTGGTGGAGTCACCACCCCTGGAGGTATTTAAAAGACATGTAGATGTGGTGCTTAGGGATATGGTAGTTGGTGGACTTGGCAGTGCTATGTTAATGGTTGAACTTGATGATCTTAAAGGTCCTTTCCAACCAAAATAATTCCATGATTCTGTGATTCTATGAATATCTGCCCAGGCTTTCCATAGGCAGGGCAGGGTGCTGGGAGCAAAAAAGCAAGGCAGCAACCTTGCTGTGCAGCAACAGCAGAGAGCACGTGACGTGGCACCTCTATAACGTCCCTGTCTTTGGCCAGCAATTTTGTCCAAAAATTGTCCCACTTGCAAGGGATGGAGATTAAACGACTTCTGTGCCAAACACAGCGGACATCACTGTATACCACGTGGAAGAGGCAAGTTTGGGGTTTGGCACTAGTCACAAGCTAAATATGCTAACTGACATGTCTTCCAAGCATGACCTGAGAAGGGGGTTCTTCTGGTATTTCAGGTTTTCTTATCAAAGTGTAATCCCCTGATAGTATGTGCTGCAAGCACTCATGACACACTTGAAATGAAGCCTTCTGCTGTGGTGGTCCTGTTAGTGAAAGGGTTGAGGTGATTACATGGCTCTGGATCCAGGAAAACGAATCCAAAACCTGATTTGTACACTGTATAGGTAGAGGTATAGGTATAATTTTCAAATATGGAAGGCAGCTGCTGAAGGAGGGTATTCAGTGTTAGTAATGAAAAACAGATTAGGAAGGCATTATTTACACTTGATAAATCAGAAATGGCATCAAAGAGAGCTAGTATTGCAAACTATTAATGAAAGACATCATAATGAAACAAATCACATAATAGATCACAACAAAGTGATTCAGTGTAATGAATACTGATACTAAGTAAGTTAACTGCGAGCTCTGGGGATACAATTTCGAATCCATTCCAGTGTGCCTGGTAGCAGTGTGAGCAAAAAGAGCACTTATAGAAGAAATTGACTCTGTTCCATTGCTCACTCTGGTCACATCCACACCTTACATTAGCTCTCCCTTTGATGACGTATAAGGTAGATAAGAATGAAGTTACTTGCCAAGATCCATTATATGTGTTTATTAATTTTTTTTGTGTCAAAGTAACAGCTGAAATCTCATCACTGGTGCAGATATCGGCCAACATTCCTCATTTCACAGAATAATGTGAGTAAATAAACATTAAACATATTAAAAAGACAGCCAGACAATGTTTCATCAGCACAGGTTAGAAACTCATTTAATTCTTGCAATTATAGAAAGCACATTGCTGCTACAGGACATAGTAGTACCTTGAGGGTGAAACAGGTCTAAAATTCAGATCTTCATACAGATGTTAGATTTTGAAGTACTAAAGGTGGAGCCTTTGATTAGCAGAGGGATGCCCTATGTAGCTTATATGCAATATTTGTATTCTGATCACACACATGAAACTTCAGGTGGTGTGCAACTCATTTCATTTCAGACTCATCTGTATCCTAAACCCTTTCTGAGGCAATTTGGCAATGTCAAAGCTTACCAAACCAAACATTAATTTGTGCATTTATAACTAAACATTTTTCTATTTATTGTGCATTTTCAAAAAGAATTGGGCTTTTTTTTTTTGAAGTAAAGGCATTCACACGTATAGCACTGGAAAGCCAGTTAGGTGGTTAAGAACGGGCACTGCGAAAGTCATCAAGCTGAGCAGGGAGCTGCCTAAGCCTGCCAGTAAGCTATTGCAGTGTTACTGATAACAGCCTCTCTTAAGAAACCCTTTGAATCTAAAGGTTCTCAGCCGAGGTTCTGGCTCAGCTACAAGATTTTACAATCAAATGTCAGTGGGAGGCTTACTGACACAGGGTGAACTCCTGAATAACAAATTCTTTATTACTCTCTGTTATGGTCTTCTAGAAAAAGGAAGCAATATATGGTAAAGCTGAAGAGTTCTGCAGTTTGTTTGGAAAATGATTTTGAGAAAATCTAAATTTTAATAAGTGTTGAAATTGAAGCAGATTTATCAAATTAGTAAATATTGACAGATTTGACCAAAGAGCTAAATTTAACTTACCCACAAATTATTGCTGAAACAAAAATGTTTGAGTATGTTACTACATATGTCTACCATCATGAATGCTCAGATCACGTCCACAGAGCCATGTTACAGATTTGAATTTCTGTTTTCTAAATTTCAGTCATGCAGATTTTTTGAGCTTCTCTAATAGGATTGGAATGCGGTGTTCACATTAGACATGTTTAATTTACTGTGATGTTTTTAATGCATTGTTTTGACATTCCTTCACAGTAATTAAATACCTTCAGAATTATAAAATACAAGTAAATCAAATCAGCATTAATTTGGAGAAGCAACACAATCAGAAAGAATCAGAAATCAAGTAGCTATGGATAAAGTTGCGCTACGGTGCGGCCATCACTTTCATCCTCAGCAAGCCACCTTAATAGGGAAAAACATAAAAACGTGTCAGAGATACAGCACATACAAAACTTAACAAACAGACAAATCATGAGCACCTGCTTCTGCATCTTTCTGGGAGTATTCATATTGGTTTATACAGAAGCAGTAACCAACCTGAATAAAAATAGTGATTTTTTTTTTTTTTAGTATCCATACATGCGTAATGTAAAAGTGTAATGAATTTTATAAATATATTTATGAAATATACATTCATTTTATTTGTTGGTCATATAGGTGACAAGTAGATTATTTCATTGGGTGGCGTAAAATCAGGATAATTTAGAGTAAGGAAACCTGTTCTGTGATTGATAGCAAATTATTGTCCATGTATTCCATTCCAGGGACTGTTTATTTTTCATATCTCTGTGTTGGCTCACAAAATACTGAGTTGTATGGTGGGCCTGATCCCTGCTCCATAAGAGCCTATGGAACTTTTACTATTGACTGTATGGGAAATCAGACTATAGGTCTGAGTCCAAAGCTCAGGCAGATTGATGTTAACATGGAGGCAAAGATATTAATATCCAAAGAGAGTTAAAAAGCTTCAAACACTTTTGCAAGGCTTATGACAGACTGCCTGATATCATGCCTACTGAGGAGCTAGTATGGGAGGGATTCCTAGCTGGTACAGTGTTAATGTAGCTCACATCTGAAGTTGCACCATTGAACAGCTGGGAGATATGGCTGAAGCCAAACAGTTTCAGGCTGAAACACAACCAATCTTGGCAGATAAAATTGCTCATGGAAGCCCCAGAGCCAAGGAAAGGTATGACGTGTAAGCTAGATAACAGGCATTTAAATTAGTTAGTAAAGGATGCCCGCCTCCTTTCAGGAAAAAAATGTTTGTTGCAAGCTATCTTTTTCAAGAATCTTCCTCTGACAGGTGTGGTCTGAGAATTCTTACCAGAAAAGAGGTGGAGTGACATCAACTGAAAATCCCGTCATGGATTGTGTTGCGCACTTGAGTGATATTGTGGCCTAAGGACTTTTGCACACTAACCCGAATTTAGATATCTAGAAGATTAAATAGTACCTGAGCATGTGTTTGGAAGAAGTTTAATGAAGGGAAGTTTAATATTGTTGGAAGAAGTTTAATGTTGTTGAGCTTGGTAACAGCTACACATTCTCATGACCTAGACTGTGGAGTCCAACTGACTCTACAATAACTAAAAAATGTTGCTTTTTTGGATTCAGGATTGGGATTTGGCTTCCATGAATTGTCAAGTTTACAGAAACATTTAAGGGAAAGATAAAATTAAATATTCTTGGCTACCATTTCTATTTTCAGACCATCAGGCAGCATCCCTCTTTCTAGCTATAGGCAACTTGTAAGTTTTCACACTTGTCTGTTCTCCAGATGCATTAAAAACCTATTTTACACTGAGAAAGACATGAATGTGTTCGCTTCTGTTGTTTACTCTGAAATGCATTGAGCTGTAAACTGTATACTGTAGTGAACAGTCACTCCAAGTATACCTTTCAATTTAATTTCCAACTTCTGAAGGTGTATTGCTTCAGTTTGGTGCAGACTGAAGTGAATCTTCTTTTTGTACACTAGAAGGCCTTTACCCCAGCATCTCTTTATCCAAATAAATATCTAAATTCAGATCGTTATCCTCTTATATTACATTGTAAAAAGGTTTCTTTTATCTTTACTCCATTTGCTGAATATATCTTAGACCTGTACTAAGCAGATGTTGAAACAGAAGGATTTTAATGATGCTTTTGCACAATGAAATAAAAAACCACTACTTTTTCTCTGGATTTGTATCTATACTGCCATATCCTACCATCCTCCCATCATCCTATGTTTCTGATTCCCTCCCATACCTCTTTGCATACCCATGATATGCTTGTCAGAGCTACATATGAACTGATACTTGTGTAATGGTGCACCAGACAGCTTCTACCTCTTGAAAATGGCGTGCTAATATCTTCTCTTAGCAAAGGCACTAAACTGTGTCTCTCCCTTCTACAGTCATTAGTTTTAGTAACTTGGAAAAATACAGTGTCTTCCTTTAAATATTTTTCTGATAAATTAGTTTGAAATTGACCAACGGTTCAAAAGTTACACACAGCATGGTTAAAAAATTCTTACTGTTTTAGGAAAACAGAAGAGAAACAACTGAGAGACTAAAAAGACTGCTACGAATTCTTGTTAAAAAGAAAACAGCACCTACAGAGTCATGATGAACTGAGCTACTGACCTGTTACAGTTGAAGCAATAAACTGAATTCCTAGATGCATCTGTGATTTCCACTTTTTCCAGAAACCAGCCACTTGCTGTAGAAGGAAAAAAAGAGCAAATTTAATATAACTAAAACACTAATAAAGCATAAGAAAGGTTTCTGATTTCATTTCCAAATGCTGTGTGGTTCAGTACTTCCAAATGTATTAAATATCAATAATAAAACTGCAATGTAGGTAATTCAAATTCCTACCAACTTCTCTCAATTTTACAGAGAAGGTCTGTGATGGTTTTGGTAGAAAATATAAAGGAAGATTTTTATTACAACTTAACTCATTTTTCCACATTGAACAGAACAGGCAGTAAGACAAATGAAATAGAGCACATGGTAATATTGAATACATTCTTGAAATCCCTTTTTACCCTTTTGATACTCTGAAGTACACCCCGATGGGCTTTGATTTTCTGTGTCCACCAAACAATAAAAATAGATAGACTTTATAAATATATGTAATTTCTTTAATGATAGCCCAAGCCCTTAAATAATAGGAAAATAGAAATTCTATTACTCTTTTCTAATTAATATGCTATTTATTTAAACCCAATGGTGAATCTGAATGCTGCTCATATCCATATTTCTTCAGCAGTAGGGATTCAGAATAGCATTTCCATTTAGGCCAACATTCATATCTATTTTAGCTTTAAGAATGTATTTAATATCTGCTATAATCTCCTGTTCTGCTGTGTGAAAAGTACCTTCATTATTGTGCTGTAGAATTTTATTTCATTGAAATATGAAGATTTTTAAAATAAAACTTTGTTATAGAAATACAATGTTTGTGCTGGCATCTTTAGTTGTGTTTGCCAATGCAAATACTTAATGACAACATTTAAAAACTAATTACGATCATACTGCTAGTAGCTGAAAACCTTTTGGTATTCTTTGCATGTCCTAGAGATAAAATACTATATTCTAACAAATTATTTTGGTTTTCAAATATTTGGACAAAGTACCAAGTAGGCTAAAACCAATAAAAATATTTGTAAGTAGGATAAAACTATAATATAAAAATATTTGCAAATTGTAACAATTTAGATAAAATGTAAAGGCATAGCAATGTTTCTCACTTTTCATGGACATTTTCAAACAATTAGGTAGTGTAACTAGGCCATAAAGATGTCTACATTTTTCATCTTCCATTTGCACGAATCATTTATTGATATTGTGAAGTACTCCTGGAACTCCTTTAACGAAATCTTGTGAGTGGTTTAATATATCATAGACTCTACTTGGAATATATGACCTTTATTGAAATCTCTGTAATTCAGAGTCAAGATTATCAGCAATAAAAATTTACAGTCTCTCAAATTTACATGTCACTTCACAAAGGAATATAAAGGCATGTTTGCTCTCCTGAAAAGTTTCAAATCTAATACTTTATCCTTTATTGACAAAACTCCTCACTGAAATCTCCAGGTATGGAGAAATCTAGAGGCAGCTAGGAAAGATTAGCAAACAGATGAAACATTTCAAAGAGGTGTTACATTTGAGGATGCTTGTAAGGATTACAGCTGATGTGACAAAAGACACCTGGAGATAATTTCAGAGAAAAATTTAGAGGAAGGTGGTCATGGATGTAAGATGAATCAACACACACCAGCTGTGCTGGGAACGCAGTATCAACAACTATGTGATATTGATCAGGACACGGAGGAAATACAATCATGTCGTTGATAGTTTGGGACCCAGGAAATGCCAGTTCAACCTATATTTCCCCTGCAGACTTCTATGCAACACTCAAGAGTGATAAAAGTCTGCCAGTGTGGAGTTCCCTTCCCAGAACAGTTCTAAGTTGAATTGTGTGCATGTACAGCAGCTAACACGAATGAGATGAAAGTCAGCAGGAGGATTTTATTTATTATAGGTATTTCAACAGCTTTGGTGTTTTTTCTTTTTGAGTTTTCAATACCATCACATGTACAACATGACTGTAGTTAGGAAAAAAGCCGTTCAACTTTTGCCTGAACAGGAACTGCTATTTGCAGAATTTTGCTTGGTTCATCATAGATATGATAAACCCTTGCCACCTTAGAGTGGCTCATGCACTTAGATAAATCAAGTTTTATTACACTTAAACCTGTTTCAGATAGGTTAAGCAAAATTCACCTGACTAGAATATCTCAATACAATCAGACCTTTTTGGCTCAAGCTGTACATTGCCTACAAATTCCATTTATATATTTGTATATCTTTACGTTTTTTTAGCACCACTAAATGTAACCTCAAAATATTATAGTCTCCCATTTATTTTTTTTGTAAAATTCAGGTTTTAGAGATTGCGTGTAATACACTGTACATAGAAACAGTTTTCATCGTCATGTATGGGTATGTACTGTATCCACATCCTAACTTAACATCAGGGCAAGACCAGGTGCACACTAGTGTTCTCCTCATAGTTTAGCATTCACAAGAAGAAAAGCCGTACATGCGTCAGAGGGAGCTACAGTATGCTTTGACGAGAGTCCCCAAATTGCCCAAACATTTCTTAGATAATGTTCAAAGCATAGAAAGTTTAGCTGCATTTTAAAAATTCAATCCTATGCTATTTAGGACACCTAATAGGAGTTTTGGCTGAGCAATGTTTGAAGGATAAAACCTTCTGAGGTTTATGCTAACTAGATCTCTTCTCTGTTAGGAAAAAAAAATTAAGGTAAAGTCAAGGGAAATGTGATAGAGACAGAGGGGGTGTAAGCAAGAGCAGTCAGACTGACCTCATTTGTATACAGATTTGTATTAGCTAGCTGTAGCAGTAGCATGACTTCAGAAACCTTTCCAAATGTCAGGCAGATCTTTAAGCAGAAGATTTTTACAAGGCTATTGAACTCATGCAGCATACTCACCAAATCCTTTCCCATCGTGACCAATTTCAATTGAATGTAGGCTTCCTAGGTTTTTTGTCTTAATCTTGAATGTGTCAACCTTTAATATTAAAATACAGTTATTAAAGATAATATACTGATGTCTGGAAACTTATACATTTGTTTAGGTCAGTTCTGAGACTAATTCAAATGTAATAATACCAATTCAAAATAGGTGGCTGACACCTCATGTGGTTTATTTTCCTTACTGAAGATCTGTGGTATAGATCCTCTCCTAATAGGTCTCAGTTTAAACATGAAAGATTCACTTTTCAACTTACAGTAGGACAATCCCTACCTCTTTCCTGGCTTTTATATACCAGAAAAATATTTTTGCTCTCTTATGAATTCTCAAGCAATATAGACTTCTAAAATGTTTTCAGGATATGATACATAAGTATATGTTCAAGAACATAAAAGCTAAAGGCTTTTACTACATGTACCATTATATCTCTCAAATATTATATATTTTAATTGAAAATATTACCTTGTTTCATATTACAGATTTTTAAAAAATGAGATCCTTTTTTCATAAGACATTTGGCATCACTGGCTACCCATTGACTTATCTGGGTTGCTAACAGGTTTTTTATGTATCTACTCTTCTTTTTTGAAAAGCAGTGACACCTCCTGTGTAGTACTAGGCAAAAGGAAGTACTACTCAAGGCACATTCTTTCTTGCTCCTTGTGCCTGTCGGTAACTAGATTTGTTATCCTCCTCCGTATGGAAGACAAAACATGAGTAAATATCTTTTAGAAGATATTCACAGACATCTTGGCTGAAGAAACTCAGACCAACTGCAAGTAAAAAGATGTTTAGTACTGCTGGAGATAATGAGGTAGATCTCATAAGGAAGATATTTTAACTGGAGTTTTAATTATTCAGTCATTACCTTTCAAGAAATCCACAGGAGAAAGATACAGAAAATATATTTATTTCTTGTTGCATAAGGGTAACCATCATTATACTCCATTGCACAGGTGGTGAGCAAATGGAGCAATTCCTTTGCCAGAGTAATATGTTTATTAAAATAGGAGAACGTTCTGCTAAGATGCTAGGACATCATGCAGAGAATCAGCATTCTTATGCAAATATCTATCTGAACTAGGGGTCTCTGAATAGCCTAAAGCATGATGGAGATCAGAATCAGGTTGATGTGCATGGTTCCATTTTATCTGATAATAGGCTTATACATTCAGTGAGGCTCACAGCATCAGTTTCCATGGCAAAGTAAAATGATGGGATGTAAGAGGCTGTTGTATTCTCAAGCACAATATTCAAAGTTTGTGCAACAGCAAGGGATTTTGCACGTATATGCACATGCCTCAGCAATGCATGATGTGCATTCCAGATCAAGGAAATGCATAACCGGGCACAGGAGTGGATGCAATATGATGATGTGTTTGGGACTAAGAGACAGAAGAGCAACACAGTCAACTAGATGTGATAGAAGTAAAATGTCCCTTGATTACTCTGGTGAAAAGGCAAAACACAGAGATAGCTGAGACTATATGTGGTATGGAAAACAGGATAACATTCCATAGTGGTATGGAAAACAGGATATATGCCTTAAGTTCTGTAAAGATTTTGCATAGATTTAAAGTTTGCTTTCCCAGTCCAGAAATGCATACATCCTGTAAAATCTATGTACTCACCTTTCCTCTTTCAAAGGGGTCTTGATACTCCAGTGATTGAGAGAGTTGAAATACCTCAGATTTGTCCTCATTCCCAAATAAAATAATATGCACATTGGCATCAGTCCCTGCTCCCCTTTTGTCACCTGTGTATACTTTAATAGTATACTCTGTCAGATTCCTTGCTTGACTTCCTTCTTGATGTAAGTTATCTATGTCATTCTTTTGTTTGTCTCCTCTAATAACAAAAGATACTGGGATTTCTCTCTGTATTTCTGGCTTATTTGCATCCACAGAAAATGCTCTGAAAAACAAAACCGCATATGTTTTTGTGGTAAGTAAATCATATGTTAAATCAAAAAAATCCTACTAATGTATGTGGGACAGTTAAAGATGGACTTATTTTGAAAATATCCATTGACTGAACCACTCTGTGACAGTCATTTTAATTCAATGCCCACTCAATGTTTTCAACTATTATACTGTAAAATGACTAAAAAATGACTAGCTTTACATAATATACTTACTCATTCACTTCAAATACATAGATAGGATGTTCCTTTACAGCTTCTTTCAAATGCAATTTTTTAATGTCCAGTTTGCAGTCTACGAAGTAGGAAATAAAGTGAAAGTACAGTGAAATGCTGTACTGCATGTCAAGGAATTACATAGAGTCTGTTGGTGATATAATGGTGTCATTCCTACTATTTAAACATCATTTCTTAATTTATGAATACCAACAATCGACTTAAAAATCCTGGAATCATCATAACATTCCTTATTTTGTTCCTATTTGAAACCTCAACTTAGAAATATAGGAGTAAGCATTTCCTTTGTCTTAGTGAAGTAAAGGAGTCTTGTCCTCACCATCCTTGGACAGGCATGCAGAAAAGATTCAGCATGACTCAAGCAGGCACATATGAGGAGGAAGAGCAGAAATACATATCTGGTGCTTCCTCCTCAGTGACTGGTTGACAAGAGGGTTGGAGCTCCGTTCCACATGCATCACAAAGAGGATCTTGTGAGATGGCAGGTATGAAGGAAGTTCAGCAACTTACTCTATACCTCTGCTATTTGAGAAAGATTGCTCTCTGAGTTGCACTTCCTTTTGAATTTTCTGCTAGGGGCTTCAGCTACATGATATCTATGACACTATCTTGAATCTCTTGCCACTAGTCAGTCATGAAGACTATTTATTTTCCCTTCTCTTCTATTATTTGTCCCTTCAGCCCTGTTTAGCAATGTCTACTACTACTGTCCAAGTCCCTTTAATTATACCAATAGAGTCTAAGTTAATAGTCTCGGGCTCCTGGGGAGGAATCCAGGACATTGTGTTGCACTCATGACCTGCCCGGACAGTGCCTGGAGAGAGTCAGAAGCTTCAGGAAGGTATTTCAAGGTGTTCACCTCATCTTAAAAACCTGTTCAGATACTGGAAGAAGCATAAATGCGTTAGAGCAACACTCTGCCTGGGCTGACCAGTCCTGCAGGGTACATCTGACTTTATATGCTAAAGAGCTTTTGTGTTTGGGGATTTTTGGTTCAAAGTCTTGGTCCAAACTAGTCTCAGTCCAAACAAGTCTAGGTACAATATGGACACCCTTACTCATCTAAAGTGCTTTGTCATCTAAGTAACTCCTTTGGAATAAATGTATGATACATCTTCCCAATCCTTTCTTCATAACATACACAGAGCCAACGAGCACTGAAGTCCCTCCTTTGTGAATTGTGTTTTCAAACCTGACTGGAAAAATCTTGCCTGTCATGCTCTCTGTGGTGCCCTTTGGCGACATGGAATTGCCATATTCAATGATAGTCAGACAGATGGCCATAGTTAACTTGCACAAATGAAGCTGTGGGAAACAAAAGCAGTGAGCTATACGCCTTGCTCCCCAATAGCACCATGGCAGGGCTGTCGCTCTCTTTCCCTTCCCCTCTATAGTAACTACAGCTCCACACCATGCCCCCTCTGAAGTCCCCAGCAGCAGAGGCAGACCGTGGATGCGTTGACCAGACAGCCAGTATGTACATGCTTACTGCCCAAACGTCTTTGACGTCTATACACATTTTACAGATTTGGTTGAAATTTGGTGGTGAGTCTAAAAGGTTATTATGAGGAGCCAATAGATGGGGAAAAAAAAGACAGGGCTAAAGTGCAAACATAGAACCCTTGTTTTCCTAGAAAACTGTCTGAAAATGCCAACTGTAACACGTAGTAAGTAATGATTTGCAATTATACAGCAAATTTCATTAAAGGACTTCAAAAAACTTTACAATTAATTCTTTGAATATTCATTAGTAGCATGATAGCCATCCTGCTGATGAGGCAAAGAGATGTTATGACGATTTTAACGAAATTCAGTGACAAAACTGCTGATTGCCTAGTAGGGGTAAAATCCGCCTCCGAATGTCACAGGGGCAAAACAGAACAGGTCGGGAAAACAGTGAAAATAACTGAATCACAGAAGGGCAATTAAACAATACCAGTTTCTTACATGAGTTATAGTTATTCTCCTAGATCAATTATTAATAGATCACATATTAATTACAGAATATAATTATTCATCTTCATTTTCTGGTTTTATTTCTTGTATGGAAAGGAATAGTTTACTTTCTTGATGCAATAATGATATAGCCTTTATATTCAAGGATTTTAATGTGTCAAAATATAGGATTTTGCTTTATAAAATACTACCTTTTAGCCAAAATAGCCAAAGAAATTAATCAGGATTTAACTGGCAGTGATTTCATTGCCTTCTAACAGGAGGCTAGCTGTGTGATTCACATCACTGACTTTAGAGAGCAGCAAAAGTACTTCACCTGTTTTACTGCTGATCAAAAGAACAACTTTGTCCAGTTCTCCCAATTCAACAGCATCCATGATAACTAGAAATGACTAAAATAAAATTATTCAATATTACAATCTTAAACTGTATTACTTAATTATATAGGAAGATTTTAAAATAATCAGGTTGCCCAATAATAATAAGATTTGAATAATAATGTTTCCGAGAGAAGTTGTGGATGCCCCCTCCCAGGAAGAGTTCAAGGCCAGGTTCAATGGGGCTTTGAGCAACCTGATCTAGTGGAAGGTGTCCCTGCCCATGGCAGGGGCATTGGAACTAGATGATCTTTAAGGTCCCTTTCAACGCAAACCATTCTATGATTCTATATATAAGAAGTACAAGAAAGGATTAAATAAATTTTAAAGTACTGTAAGACAGAGTACCTCATTGTCCTCTCTCTGCTGGACATTCTGCAATGACCAGAGAAGGGATCTGTCCCCTGTGTCACCATGAGTACCATATACACAAGCAGTCATATGCACTAAATTTCTCTCACTCAAAATATTTCTAGAAAATACTGTTAGATGATATGTAACCACTGCAATATCAAGCAGAAAGAGATCTTGTTAAGAATGTGCCACAACCTTGCACAGCTATTTGACAACATAGTAATGTACAGTTAGATGTAATTAAAAATTCAAACACTTGAAAATGATAGTAAAATTCACGTTTTTTTTCAATTTTCCCTTAATTGTGTCCTGTAACTGTAAACGCTGGTGATGCTGACAACTTTACATTAAATCAGAGAAAAACATGCCTATGCTTTATGCTATTTGTAACAGTAGCACATTATGGAAAAATTACAGCAGTCAGTTGCCTTTTTCTTTTTAATGGCTGTCACGGTTTAAAGCTGGGCTGGCTATTAACCAGGTGGCAGATGCTCTCTGTTAACCCTCTCCCCCCCCCGCAAGGGAAAGGGAAAGGGAAAAGGGAGAGAGACTTATGGGTTGGAAAGTTAAAACAGTTTTAATAAACTATGATAATGAAAAAGAGTATAATAACAATAATAATAGAAATAATCAAATATATACAAGTATATACAAATATATACAAAGCCAAGATTGAGAGCTTGGAAATCCTCCTCAGGCAGAGTTGCTCCCCCCAGTACAGTCAGAGGGGAAAAGGCAGTACCTCCCCCCAGCACAGGCAGAGGGGAAAAGGCAGTAGCTTCCCCCAGCACAGGCAGAGGGGAAAATGCAGTAGCTCCACCCAGCACAGGCAGAGGGGAAAATGCAAAAGCTCTCTGCCATCACACCTGCAGGCTTTTAACTGGAAATTGGCAAAGCTGGTACCAATCAGGGGGAGACAGGAGGGCTCCTCCCTCCTGGGCCCCACCTCCAGGAGGCAGTGGGTTAGTGATAAATAGGAAAGTGAGAATGACATGTATGGGATGGAATACCTCGTTGGTCAGTTTTGGGTCACCTGCCCTGTCTGCTCCTCCCTGCAGGTGCGAGCCCCCTTCGGCTCTTCACTCATAAGCAGTGAGGAATTTAGCAGTGACCTTGGTTTCCCTAAGACTAATTGGCCTGGTTTGAGCCAAACCAGGACAATGGCAAATGC
Organism: Nyctibius grandis; assembly: GCF_013368605.1. Lineage (NCBI taxonomy): Eukaryota > Metazoa > Chordata > Aves > Nyctibiiformes > Nyctibiidae > Nyctibius > Nyctibius grandis. The sequence continues at coordinate 69,198,558 of NC_090660.1, read as the reverse complement.
CTAACAGGTAAAATCCTAATAAGGCTCAAACTCATCAATCACTTTTGGGATCTTTACAAAGACTAACTTTAGCTTGGCAGACAAGCCCTTCAGACTTCATCATCTAACATATGGAGAGAGAAGCTCCTCACGTGATTCAGAGCACCTAAGTTGCTGCTTTGAACTTCACTATGATGGAGCACATCCACCGACTATAGAGGGAGCTCGGGAAGACAAGTCTATCTCAGCTGAAGTTGTCACCCCTGAATTTGTGCTGTTCGCAATTTATGCAATGGTTATAGTTATTTAATTGAAGACAAGATGACAACACCCGAACACCTTTAAAACTAAACACATACACAGAGCATCTGTTTATATTCATTTACATTTTACTCATAAAACCAAATGATGTGACAGTTCTGAATATTTACTTCTTTTAATCATCTACCTATCATCTCCTTTTTATTCCTGTAGACACTCTAGTAGAAGGGGATGAATCCTGACCTTGCAGATGACTTCTGTAGAATGTGGCTCAGAGCTTAGATCAGTCAGACACTTATCCCATACAGGACTGTGTGTACAAACAGATTACCTGTATCCTTTGGAAGTCAAGAAAACAAAGTCCAGGTAAAGCAGATAACAAGCTGTTGTTATCAGCTTTCAGATCTAATGATCATCTAAAATATGGAGTTCAGTACAAGAAGCAGCTCTGTTCTACGGTCCTTGCCTGTTTCCCCAGCATCAACAAGAAGAAAGAGAGCACAGACCCTTGTTGCATGCCTACTGCAATTGAGCAGATTCATGGAAAGAAATCCATAGTGCCAAAAAGGTATTTAGTTTTACTTATAAAGGTAAAACTTAGTAAAAGCCTAAGTGGTAGAAGATACAGATATATATGGAATATGGTGGGTGGTGTTAAACCAAGATGAAGAATCAGGAGAGGAAACCATATATTTGGTCAGGGATGCGATGAAGTGAGTGGGTCACTACACAGAACAAAGAAACCTGTGCAGTGCTATTTTTGGCTAGAACTCTGATTTTCTGCGTGTTCTCTTTTTATTTTACTTGACTTCTGTTTTGCCACAGACTCTCTTATCTGAAACTTTGAGAAGTGAGGCTGGACCACCCCAAAATAAGAGTGAAAGGATTGCATTTTGAAGGCTTGTTTCTTGGATCACTGTGTCAGAGAGCAACAAGAGTGGGCCTCACCCACAAGGGTGGACAAGACAAGAGCTGAACATGACCCCAGCGCAGGCAGTGCCCTCACTGACCAGGTAACAGTCTTGCAGCATCTGCACGTGGCAGGCAGAGTTATTAACAGTCCCAGATGCAGCAAACAATGAAAAATATCTGTGATCCATCCTGGCAGCCGAGACGGAAGCAGCAGGAGAAAGGGCCAGAGACAGGACTGAAAATAAGGCTACAACATAGGTCCAAGGTCCATCCAGAAGACAGGGTCAGAAACAGGACTAGAGACAGACGCACATCTGATGTAGCTCAGGCATGATCTTAAATGGACATCCTGTGCCCATCATGGCTGGAGGTTCCAGGTGAGTCTGGCCAAGGCAAGTAACATCTATTGTCTTATCATGGCCCTGACACACTGTAGTCCACTAGAGATTGAGTTGAATGAACTTGAGATCTGATTATATAGTGGATAGAACTGGCAGAGTACATTGTACAAAGAAAGGCAATTGAAGGAGAATAATGTAGGCAGAGGGCTAAAATGCTTAAATGGTGGTCTTTGTTCATGTAGTGGGATCAGGCCATCATAGGGCAAATGTGGGCAAGTAAGCTTTTATCTCTGTAGTGTACTGAATAGGTTGGGGAAAGATGGAAGAAATCTCTGAAAATAAGTTACATACAATAAGGATAACATATATGAATGTTACAACTCCATTAATTTTATAAAATTCTAATGATTTCATAAACTCAGTGTGAATTATGGCTCTGTGTTAACTTTGTGGAAATAAAGTTTCAGCTATTTGAAAGTAGCATAGTACATTTTTACTTCGCCTTTTAACTATTTAATTGTTTTGCCTTAAAAGCTACAGCAGTGCAAAATTCACCTTCTATACAGCCCTGTGTGTGAGAGAGAGCGCACTGTTTCATCCCTGGGGATTCGTGAGGTGTAAGCATCTCAAAGGGAAGATACAGTGATGAGAAATAATTTATGTATATACTCAGCTGGAAGCCTCTCCCCATTAATACACCCAAAGGCACATGGGTGCACAGCCAGATCTCAAGGAACCGCATTGTATTTTATCAACTGTGTTTTGATGGTTTCAATTAGCCATTAGCATACGCTTCATCACAATCCCAAGTCCAAAATAAAAAAAAAGGAAAAGATAGTTAAGAGATGAAATATTAAGGCACTCTATGAATGACAGAGCTGTATCTGAAATGCAACAGCACACGGCTTCTGGTTAAGGTGATTATGATCAGCTGCTTTCAATTCCAATTAACACAATATTGGTTTTGCTTTTAGCTGAGAAGAAGAAAACCAAGGAGAAAATTAATTAGATTTAGAAAGCTGACAGAAAAGCAGATCTGTTTTGCACAATAAATTGCAAGTAAGTTTGTGCGTAAAGGGTCACTTTGAACTCCACGTGTGCCACCTGCAGTGGAGCTGCTTAAAGCTCTCTTGAACATAAAATGGCAAAGATTTGGAGGAATGTGGTTTTTTCACTGTCCTAGTTTTTTTCCTTCACTGTGGTTACAAATCCCTCTTTGAAGACTTCTAAAGCACATGTGGAAAGAAATAAATGCAACAGAGATGAGCTATTTTGTTTGTTTGTTCTTTTACCTAAACACATAGGTAATATTATACCTACTCTTTTTTGTGATTTTATATGTCTTGATCTCAAAGTATTTTACAAAGAAGGAAAATATTATTTAAAAAAAAAAAAGTGAAGAGTGGGGAAGTGATTTTTTTCAACCAAGAGCTCAGTGACGGAGTCAGAGTCAGAACCAAGCTCACAAGGGTTCCAGTCTCCCTACCCATCTATTGCCCATGCTGCATCTTTCTCTCACCATTTCTATGTGCTTGTGCATGTACCCTAAATACTTCTGCATTTTTACAGCGATCAGCCTTTTGCAAGGGGCACGCTCATGTGCTTTATGTTAACCTGAAGGTCCTCTTTGTTTCAATCTTGTGTATAGGAGATGAAAGCCATTAAGCCCTGTTCTGTACCCATACAGTGCAAGTCTTCAAGTGAAAATAACAGCTCTAAGCAATATAAAATCTAAAGCCTAAATGCAAAATTTAAATTTTCAGTCGCAGCCAAAATATGCAAAAACCCCCTCAACCCTTGTTAATTCTACTGAGATTACTTGCATGCTTACATTTAGACACATGCAAACACCTCACTGAAACCAGGCCATAAATTCCAATCCAAAGCGTATTGGGGTAGTTCATCTAACACCTACTTCAGCTCACTTTGGATGAACTGACTTATTCTTTAGCCAGGTAAGTTATTTGTTTTCTGCATAAAACTCAGGCACAAATTATTTGAATATTAAGTATCATTATTTGGTCTCTTTATTAAATTGAGGATTGTTCTGTCATGTGGTGGCATTCAGAAAGCATCACGTTAGAAGAATATGGAAGGCATGGTGGATTTTAGGTGAAAGGGTTTCTTTTATTTTGCTTAACAAAAGTGATATATGTAAGACAATTGTTGAGCTAAATTTAACAGGCATAAATATTTGGAGTGTATAAAGGTAATAAAGCTGATGCTTATGTGTAGGTCTGAGCTGTTATTTACTGAGAATCTTTGTAATGTGCAAGCAAACAAAAAAATCACTTAATAGTAAATGAGCTATAAAAAATCATGTTGTTAATGTCAGTACTATGAGCACCTGAGGACTAAACAGAGGAGAGTAGAAATATTACAATTTCGCAAGAAAGGGATATTTCTTATAGACTGTTCTTTGTAGCATATAATAATGGTTCTGTGCAATCAAATATTGCATTTCCCACTTTATGGTACAGAAATTAAGCTGAGTGGATAGTATTTTCCTTCATACATTTTAAATTCTTATCCAGACTTTATGAATTATTAAATAAAGACAATAAAAATTTCTGTTTTGATAAAGGTTTCAATTGTAATATTAGGATGTGTTAACCTCCTGGACCACTCTACTGCTTTAAAGTAGATTTATACCTACCAGAAAGTGCTTCTTTTAATGGCCATTCTACAGGGAATTCAATCCATCTGTCTCCATTAAGAGACAGAGGAAGTGTTTTATTTATGGTGAGACTAAAGGTATCCAGGGTTGATGTGTTCTGCATTTTAAAGTGGTGAAGAGACAACTGGGATATGCTGTCTTCCAAACTCTGGAGGCCAAGTCTCACTTTATAAAGCACTCCCAAATCAGATGGCAAATGTATCTAGGAAACAACAAACCAATGAGTTAGCATCCAAACAGAGATGTATAGATATATGCATAGGTAATTTACAGGAAGAGAGGAACTTTTCTCTAAAGGGGTCATCACAGACCTAGCCCCATTTACATCAGTCTTGGTGCTAAAAGTCCCATTGAGTTCAAAGGCAGCAGGACCAGGCTGACTGTAAGCACTTACAGAAATACTAGCTTTATACTTTAGGGGCATTAATTGTAATTATTCTATCAAATTCAAATTACATACTGCACTGATTTCTAAATGTGACTACTTAATGTCAATGACATTTAAATTGATATGCATTATTAACTATGACTATTCCTTGACAAAAAAAAAAAAAAAAGAATATGCTTGATCATCGTGAACTTGAGAAAGCCAAAATTAAAAAAGAATTCTGGTGTGCAACTGAAAATTTCAGTTCCGCTTTTCTTGAATATTTAAACAATAATATCTGCAATATTTACAGCACTACATGATTCTTTCTCTTTAAAAGGAATTTCAAAGAAAATTTAAATATAGACAAATCTATATATTATTTTACATCATATGTTATTTGGTTCTTAGCCTTATGTTCCACTTTGTTTTCCATGGAAACTGGATTTGACTTGCCGTTGGTTCCATAAAAAACCATAACCAACTTGGATATGTTTTCTGACAACTTTTCAAAGTCTGTTTTTGTTTCTTCGTGATGTTTTGTGAAATAAATCCTCCATCTGCCTTCTGAACAAATAAAATAAGGAAAATAAAAAGGAAAAAAATATTAAAGGTGTTTCAGTTTTCATATATTAACCAAGGTAGCTGAGATAAAATTCCTAAGACATGTCTTGGTCTACACTGGGAGCATTAATATATGAGCACTTCATCTGGGTGCTGATCAGCTCCCTAAGTATATTGCCATTTCTCATTATTATAAAGGGGAAAACATTGTCAGTACTACTAAGTGTAATGACGTATTGTGATGAAAATATTCTCACACTATTATTTCAGAATTGATGCATCAAACAGTCAATGTAATGGCAGAAGCTATACCTGAATTCATTTGCTCTTTTTGTAAAGGCCAGGCAGAAGTGCTCCTCGCCTCCTGAATTTCTAGTTAAAAAAAGATTGAAGATTAAATTAATACTTTTGTAGAACCGTGTCTAAATGATAATAAATGCCTGTATTCATCTCTAGTGAGGCAATTGACTATTATATCATTTAGATTAAAGATTTAACTAGGAAGTGTACAATGTGATTTTCTACTTAAGCATCATCTCCTACATATCATCCTATTTAATGAACTGACTCTAGAGCTAGCTCTTTACTGTGAAATTGTTGTAACATGAAAATTCAAGTATTTTTAATTTTAAAGCATTTCTGTTTCATTTATATCATTTATGTTCTACTTTAATCAGAACTAATTGGATGTTTTTAATGGCCATTGTAGGGGCTGATGCTCCTCCCACTGATATCAGCTCCCATTGATTTCTCAGAGGGATTTGATATAGACCAAAACTACCTGTAAACATTAGACAGAGGCCTGAACCAAAGATGGGAAGCCTTCTTTTGAGATCATAACCAACTTTGGATTTGCCTCTTATTGTATGAAAAAACTTAAAGGAACACTTTCTTATTCTACCAAATCAATGCATTCTAGTAGAAACAAACTTTTAAAAATTTTTTTAATAAAACCATGTTTTATAACTTTAAATACACTAAATATTCCTATACTTTATTCAGAAAAAATCTCAACGTACAATCTAAAACAAAGCTGAAATTATTTGCTTTTTCACAGTAACAGCTTCCTCCTTTTCTTTCTGGATTTCAAATGATCAGAAGTTAGAGATGATAAAGCAGAGGAAATGAATTGCATTGGAATTCTATTCAGTCTCAATAGGCTATTGCTGGACAAGCACCATCACGCCAATGTCGCTGCGGTGAGCAGAGATGCCCTGGGTGTTAGGAGGAAAAGAACTAGAATATTTTCTGTAATCTAAGGACTCATTATACCATTTACTTCTCTTAGGGGCAGAATCATAAGAAGTACATCAGTCTTAAAGGTACATACTGGGCTTTGGTTGCCCACTGATCTGGTTGGGGTGTGCTGTGGTTCACTCCCGGCTTGCACACTAGATTGTGTTTGTATTGAAACCACTGCACAGGGAGGGAAGATGCATGTTCCCTTCTTGTCTTGACAAAGAGTGCAGTCACAGGCAGCGGTGTCAAAACTGCTCCTCTGTAGACTGATTACCCACATGGTATCAGACAAAAGTATGTCCAGTTTCTGGCAAAAGCTATCCAAACAGTGTGACATAAATAATGTAAAACAGTCTCTTGAATACAATGGAGCCATTGTCACGGCTTTTTCAGTTTGCTCTACTATTTACCTCATTTTTACTATGCCTGGCAAGTAGCCGGCAGAAGTATTTGAAGCTTAAAAAATTGTTTGCAAGTGGCAAAGTAGAAGTAAGCCTTGGAGAGGCGGCAATACGTAAAGAGAATAGGCCAAATTTGTTGCCATTTACACCACTGTAAATGTAGGGTAACAAAGCAGAAATTATCCTCTGGCAAATAGTGGTTATTAAATAGTACTAAAAAACAACAGTGTTCAGACACACTAATTCCCTGTGTAATGACAATGGTCTACTGGAATATTTTAAACCATAACTTGTTTATGAAAGCAAATCACATAGCTGCATTCTGCAGTTTGGAACAAATTTCTTAGCAAATGATAGTTTGAATATAATATTGACCTGTGGCATTCAGAGTTACTGAGGCAGATCTTTTTCCATCGCATGTGTCTTTTAGCCATATTTGAGCCATAAACAATGTTTCCGTCCCAGCAACTGCTGACTCTTTCACAATAATCTTCTCCAGAAGCCAGTCAGAGCCTTTGCCTTTTTCAACAACCATCCTTTGCAGAGTCCCAACATCTACTGCTTCCACTTGAAAAACATCCACCTGAAAAATTCGGAATCAAAAAGACATAGAAACAGAAGCATCAAACTAAATTCATAGTATATTTTGAAATATGAAAGTGAGAAGAAAATAAAGGTTTTTTTTTTGAATAATTCAATAAATATCAACAGAACCAGAGGTGTCAAGTTTAAAGATGTTAAAGTCCTGCATTAAACAGTATTCCCTTTGTGGTTCTGCAGTTTACTGCTAAAACACCTCAGTTTCCCCACACAGACCAATCAGTTGCTCATACTAACTTCCTGAGAGATTTTCCTTCCCAAATTTCACATTTAATGATTTACAGGGATACCATTTTACACATCTCTTACTCTCAACAAAATAGACCCCCAGCGCTCTCTTTTTAGGGACAAAATACAGGGAATGAGAAGGGCAGAAGTGAACAGCACACAATGGTATTTTGTTCTCTTAGGAAAGAATAACAAACTTGGTTCCAGATTTGAATTAATACTTGTAGGATTAGTTTTAATAAAATTAATTGAATTTAAGGAAAAAGATAAAGTTAGAAGTTTAAATTAGTTCAACTATTCTCTGTCAGTTAAAATGTCCACAATATTTTTAAAATGTTGAGAACACTGAAGTAAGATTCCTAAAGAAAATGGTGAGATGTGAGACATTAAACATTTTCATAATATGTGATTTTGGCTTTTTGTAGGTCTTACACATACTTCCTCAGCTGGAAAAGAGAGATTAATTTCTTGGCATAGAGACCTTCCACCTGTTTTCCTTTATAGATTCATGAATTATCATCTGATTTCTATTCGGGTTGATAACTGGTAAAATCCAGTGTTATTTGTGATGGAATTTCCAGCATGATTTAGAGTTATAAAGATATTTTTGAGGGCACTGGATTGCAATAATGATCAAAACCACTTGAGTCCTGAGGAGTCTTCTCAACCTAATCCACTCTGAAGTTGCTTAGCCAGAGCAAGAAGGCAGCAATCCTTATTCAAACGGTTATACAGAGATGAAACAGAGGAAAGCAGTTCTCTTGCTTCATCAGCCACAGGTCTGTGTCTTCCCTGGACAGGATTTCCAAGTGAAGAACTGATGAAAGATTTGTGTCACCAACAAGACCAGCCTGACCAGCTTGCAACTTAATGAGACCCACCATGAATTACAATACTGAACTTGAAATTGCAGATAATATACGACCACCTATTAAAAAAAAAAAAAAAAAAATCTCCAGGAACGGAAAAATTTCAAAATTTTTTCTTAAGCTTTGGTCTCGGTGGGTTACCTTTAACTTTTCTTTCTCATTTTTCATTGATATATGTAACTATGAATGTGTGTGTTTGTGAACTACACTTTTAAGAGTTTCCTAAAAGTAATCGCCAACCTGTCATTGAAGTACTCTGTGGCTACTTCTAGACTGAAAAGTAGTGTTATTCAAAAACTGCTATCATGCATCATCTAACCATCACATCTGCACTGTCACCCCTATGTTATCGTGTGAAAGGGGAAAATGAGAACAGCAAGCCGACAATGATTTTAAGGAAAAGGTGTTAAAGAGGCACTTGAATAGCTATACTTATTACAATGAGTCAGGGTTATCAGCTGCTTAGTGAATTTAGACTGGCAAAAGTGTAAGATGGAAATGAAGGTTCTCAGGATAATTATGTCCTTTGGCAGCAGAGCAAATACATGGGAAGGGCAGAAATTCTAGGTGGAGTGCAGGACTGCAGCAAAAGAGGTTCCTCTTCACGTTTTCCATAGTTAAGTCAAAAAAGTAATGTTTAGTGTCAACACCACAATTGTATTTTATTACCTGTTGGACTAAATTGATGATTTAATCCCATTAATCGGAACTCTTAATTTACCTTAAATGTGATATGAGTTTGATCACTGCTTTAGTCTATCTTTAATTTGACTGGTAAAGTTATAGCATCATGCTTGAATAAAACAGAATGGCTTGTTATTAAATAAAATGTATTAAAAATACACAGGACTAGAAGACGGGTGACAAACACAGATAAACTCAAGTAAGAAACGTACAGGCCCCATCTCTGTTATTAAATAAATATTTTAAGTTCCCCAAATATGAAAATTTGTCTTAAAAATTATTGCTTGTCCTTGCAAATGGTTATGCTTATATTAATGTATTATTTCTTTTATTGGAAACATATGAGGAAGATTTTGTCAGGTTAGAGTACTTGTTAGGATAGATTTCTTTTTAAGAGAAGAGAGTTTTCCAGAGGATGACTAATTTAGTGACACTATCATCAGTGTCTTCAATACATCTGTTGTTAGTGATCCACTTTTGGAAAGGAGAGAGAGTTAATAGTAAAGCAAAAATACAGACAATATTCTGCAGACTCCTAGACTTGTGCTTACTGCAGAAGAAGGATAGTTGGGTTTGACTTGCGCTAAGCTTGACAGTTAATAAACTCTATTAAACTAGAAAAAACTTCACACAACATCAGCAAAAGTATTTGTACATCATTCTCCCTAGTGGTAGTGTTTCTGAAAGCACTTAATAACTCAGGTGCAACATGTGCTTTGGGTTATTCATAACCTGGATAATCCACCCATAGACTAACAGCAAGTTAGTATATGTAGGTAATGCATGAAAGGTTTTCCAGATCCTTTTTCCTCTGAAAATGGGTATATTTTGGCTGAATAAACATTTGTGAAAACTTTTTGATTCTTGGTTTGCATTAGACACTTCATCATTTGCCGATGTGCAATTTTAACAAGCCCATTTTAGAGCATCCAAAATCTCAGAAATCCATGGTCAAATTTGCAGATGATTCAACTATGTAATGAACTGCAAGTTGAAAAACTATTAACTAGACTAGAAATTGTGACAACTAGGGTAAACTCACTTCACAGAGATGATTACATTTTCTCTTTATGTGTGCATTTGAAAATCTACATGGTGTAATGAGCTTTATTGTAGTCAAGAGACCAAAAAAGAATGGAGAAAGAGCAGCAACTAGAGCTAGATGAAAAATTTGCTAGACAATTTATTTGCCAAATTTAATCCACTTTTCTCCTTGCAAACTGTCTGCAAACAGACAGATTATGACGTATATTTCATTATAATTTTAAGAAATTGAATCATTATTAATAATTTAGCTAATATTTTTGTGGATTCATTTCAGACCACAGATTAGTCATAAAACAGGAAATATTTGAGTTGTTGACAAGACTTGTATGTCACATGATACTCTATCTCTTATCTGATTTACAAACAGGGACCTTTTAATTTGGTGGAGGCTTAATTCTTCTGCAAAAAGAGAGAGGGACAAAACACACAGAATATAAACCCTTTATTTTTCAGTTTCCCTTAGGGAAAATTGTTAATTGTTTTTTAGTTACTACTAGCAAATTAGGTTTGAATGGAGAAAAGTCACCTTAATATTGATAATAATACATATTGTTTAATTCAGCAGAGCTTATATTGAATTTTCTCAGAATAGTATTAAAACAATTATTTGTATGTACAGCCCACTAAATTTTCTGAACTAATACTATCTGGAGAAAGAAAGATATTCTCCAAGACTGAGCAGCTAAGACTGACAATGTGAGAGCCACACATCCTCTGTGACCCAGAAGAGCTCCTCTAGCAAAATTAGAATTGACAACTTTTCATATCTCTTGGATAATAAAACAAGCACTGAAAAATTCCTTAAAAGCAATCATTCCAGCAACCTTTTCAGAATATTTAAAGTTTAATTTTTGTTAAGTCCTTTTCAGATTTTCTTCGAATGTTTCTTTTTATCCTGGGACCCATGTACTGAGCATTTCTGTTGAATCTATGACCCAGTTTGACTTTATTCAGTACTCTTCAGTGTCAGTGCTGGCAACATATCACTGTCTGTAGCAGTTGCAATAGCTCTTGTAACAGAAGAAGCATTTGAATAGTCGCTGTGCAATATTTACCTTTATAAATGCCAATCATTTTATAGGCTCGGTATTGAGACTTGATGGTTGGTTAATGATGATATTCCCAGCAGAACTGAAAATGGCAAGTCAAGACACACCATATGCTTAATTTCATCAACCTGTATGCACAAGTAATTTCCCACACTGCTAATGTTACTCTCATTTTAATAGCCTTTTATTGGAAAAGAAGTTAGACTGTCTAGATAAAGGACCTTTTCTATTAAGCTTAGCAAACCTATTGATTTGCTGCCTGATTATTTTGATCTCACTTGTTAATCTGGAGAAACTCCACTGAAAACAAAAGTTTTAGCACTGGGAGGCAAAATAAAGGCCCCTGTAATACTGAGCTCAAATCAGAAACAGCATCTGAATATTCCTGTAGAAGGAGACAAATGAAAAAAATAACTTGCTGAGACATCATCCTTCAAACTGTGGTCCCATGGACTCTTTCAGCTATGCTGAACTGAGCTTCTCCACCCTGTCCCAAATGCTTGCCACATCACTACCTTCTCTTAGATCTAGATTAGCACCTTTTTAGCTGTGTCAGCATAACCACACAATTAGCTTCTTTCCAGCCAAATTCTATCAAGACAGACCAAGTGAAAAAGCCCAAATTATTAACAATATTAATTGCTTAAACTAAATAAACATTTGGACAGAATGAATGTATGTCACTGTGCCAGCAGATGTAAGGGATAGAAACAATGAGTGGTGAGCAGCAGCGACGACAAGCACTGGTAGCAGTATTGTCTTGGCCCAGCTCAGTGGAAGGATGAACAATGCATCTGACTGTGACCTCAGCATCTTGTAATCTGTATTCTGTAGAAATGCTTCTTTAAAAATAGGGTTTTCCATGCATCTGAAAAAGCCAACCCTGAATTTCCTACTAAATTCACATATTTCTGCAAGCATATTTTTGTTTTATGTTAAATTCTCATCCAGAAATTCATTGAAAAACTTTATCTTTACATGAAAAAAAATAAATTAATTTAAATTACAGTGAATGCATAATTAGAGGTTTCTGATAACCTACAATTATCATGGTTCATCCATCTGCAAGATTAGTGAAGAATAAATGAAAGAATGGGGGCAGTAAAAAAAAAAAAAAACAAATAAGATTTGCCCTGAACTGACCTTCTGTTAATTTGCATAGTATAACTGGAACAGAATCTTTTTGAAACAGGATTTGCATGCATAGAACAGCAACAGGAGTAAGAAAGAATAGCAGTACATTAGAATAATCAGCAGCTATGACCATTCAACTAACTTGTAAAAGACATTTCAATCAGACTCCAAGTAAAATGCATTTAATAAAATGCAGAAGGACTGCTACAGAGACCAATATCATCAGCCACATCCAAATCTGTAAACACACATTATATTACACAACAGAAATTAAAAAAACAAAATAAAACAAAACAAAACAAAACCCCAAAGACAGATGACATCACTTCGGACAAATTCAGACCCATCTGTTGCAGACTTATTGTTGGACTGATTTAATAACAGTTCAACTTTGAGACCTGGTTTAACAGGCAAAGAAAATAAGATGGATGTAATTTTCTTCAGCTTTGGTAACACATATGATTGTATAAGATTTTTATTAAGACACCATAATCCAATATTCGAATGATTCTCGGGGGGGCTCAATCTGGCTGATAATGGGACAATGAAATGTCTAACTGGTAAGTCTCCAAGTAAATGGAGAATATTTTCAAGCATATTTCATTGTAATGAGGTCAGTTAATAAGCTTATGCTCTTTAATGTTTTCATGAGTTAACTGGAAGAAAAAAAGATTTTAGAGATGACGCAAAAACAATTGCTAGTTATGACACTTGAAGAAGTAGGGTGCTAAACTGAAGACTGCTCTGAAAAGATTTGTGAGAATTAATAAATCACTGGAAAGCCTGCCTTCCAGTGAATCCAGCAGTCAAAGGCATTTAACTTGTCAAAGGCATACTGATTTGTTTATTGTCATAAATACTGTCAAAGGCAGCAGAAATTTGGTGTGAGAGAGCTATCCAGGCTAACAGTCAAAAGCATGACAAAATCCAGTTTCTAGAAGTTAAAGCCTGACAAATTTAAACAGAAAATAGTTTGAATCTTTTTTTTTAAGAAAAAAGGATAGTTAAGCTTTGAAACAACTTTCCAACTAGATGAGCATTTCATCACTGAAAACCATTCATTCTGAGTTAGATATGTTTTCTAAACTATTTAATTTGAATTGAAGTTAATACAATTCTTGCTACATTGAAGAAAATGATTGAATATTTTATTTGCTGAAAAATGCAGACTTGGACTGATCGTAACGATTTAAATTTTTTGATAAATCAAGCTAATAGTTAGCTGTATTTTATTTTAAAATTATCGTTATATTTATTAAAAACCTGAAATAAATGTGGCATAGAATCCAGTTACCCAACTTTGCCTATCTAAAATAAGTCTATTGTCAGACAATTGGTTAATTTCCCTGTAAAATCTTGAGAAAGCAGTGGGTACACTTTGAGGATAATTCATTTCATTTTAAGATAAATGTCCAAATAAAGAGAGAAGGTAACCAGCTCCTGGCAGATCACTCCCTTTCTGTAGAAGAAGCTCAAATCATCACGTTAGAACAAATGTTTATGTTACAGGCAACTAAAGCTAAGTGAGATGTATTTCAGCTTTAGAAATGTAATTTATGTAGTTTATTTTTGAGCTCTATATAGACAGAAAGCTGCCCCCCCCCCCCCCCCAAGTAATTGATTTTAATGTTAATTAATTTTGTCCAATTTTTAATTTTTGGCAACCAAGTTTTACAGTTTTTCTTCCCCTGCAAGAATACATCAGAAAACCAAAATTAATTGTTCTCACAGCTCTAATCCACTGGCCAGTGTTATGTAGGCAAACTGGGAGATTGCAATGGTATGTTCTAGCTCTGCCTCCTATAAATCTATTACTAACTGACTGTAACTACTGACAAGGGTATACCATTCTGGAGGTATCACTGAGAACTGCACATGGCTCAGAAATTTGCCACTGTCTCCTAGGGTTATATAAAGCTTTAGTTACATTCTTTCTTTCTGCTTTTCTCCTCACAGTTTCTGACAACCTCCACCAGTCTTTCCTTCACTGTGATGTTTTTCCATATTTTCCTAGTTTCCATCTGAATAAACCTTCTGCTTGATGACCAGACCATTTTACTGTTCACTTCTGTACTACAATAACTTGGCCAGCAGCCTCCCACTATGATTAATACATTTTAGATCAATGGCATTTTGCAATTATTTAATCATTATGTCAGATACTCTTTCCATAAGAGAAGGTTTAGCTGCAGTCGCAAAATAGTAGCATTTTAGATGTGGTGTGATGTGAACACTGCAGACAAATGTTGACTTCCTAACAGTGGCCACAGTACACTGTCCCAAATTCTGGCCCTTTTTAGTATATTCTGTCACACGTGGATTTTTTCCTGAAAAATTTTTAAAAATTGACGATGCTTAATCTGTGAGTGAGTACTGAAACTGAACACCAACCGTCACTGACAATTTTTGTATGTGCTGCAGTTACCATGGCACCAACCTGAGCAGTGGATGTCTAAATATAGGGCAGGATAAAGGATATATCTTTTCAACAACTAATAGAATGAAGTAAGAATTCACAGAGATTTTACTGCTTCAGTAACTTAGAGTACTTATAATACTGGAGATCAAAATACTTAAATATCAGTCATAACATATTCAGTGTCATTTAGTGGCTTTGATGGAACTGATCTGAAAAAAAAGCCACTTTCTCAAAGAGGAAATTTTTGGGTAACTTACAGCCATGCGACAGAACATACAGCAAGTCTATCAAAGACCGTATAAAGAAGCACAAAGACTTTCATTCGCTTAAAAATGTTGGGTGCCAGAAGCAATACGGAGATACTGTAAGATTTCACACAGCTGGGCCATGGTTTTTACAGACTGTCTGCAACTGAGTATACTTGGTTCAAAAAAGTGTTTGTAGCAGGTAACATTTATCAGACTTAAACAGACTCATGAAGCATGAATAAATACCATTAGGATTTCATGAAAGCTGAACTGCCTAAAGAAGCACACTGAGGTTGCTTTGTTTATCCTTACAGTTTTTAGGAGAACATCAAACAAGGTATCAATGTCATAGCAATTTGAAAGAATATGGTTCTTGCAGCACTAGTCCTCACACTCATCATTTCTCTGAGTAGATCATCAGAAGCTCAGCTCTCTCGGTGATGGTGCTACTCTCTCCGACATGGAGTGAGCTACAGGGAGCTTACTGGTGAATTAATAATTTCATACACATTATCTACCAGTTCTCTAATTGTCTTACAAGTGTAAGGACTTCGGAAAGAGACGCAGGAACTTTTCAGATGTAAGAAGCTGATTCAGTCTTTTACTATCATGTAAGTCAGCTCATGTAAATAAAAGACCGGTTAAATGAGAGAAGCATGTCTCCAATCCATGGCAAAGTCCCCTGGATATTTAAACATTTCTATGTATTTCTGCATTGCTAAACTGTTGTTTGTAGCAGCCCTGATATTCTGTAGGCTAACACTGTATTTTGATGTGATTTCTAATAGAAACACTGTTCCAGTTCACTAGCTGTTACTGTATAGTCAGGGAAAAAATTATTGCAAGGAAAAGCACATTTTAAAATGTCAGAACAACTGTTAAGACTCAGAATGCAAATTCTGTGTCTGTTGTACTCCAAAATACCCTAAACCACTGAGTCCAGATTCTCTGACTGCAGGGGTGCTCAGCACAATATGTGATTGGGCTTGTATAGAAAGAGACATTCTACACTTGAGAGTCTTTTTGGAGATTGCTTATAAAGGGAAGAAAACATTGGGAAATTTCCCAAACATGTCATGAGCAAAATGTTGCTGCAAAGGCAAGAGTCTTGCAAGAATCTTGCTTGCAGAATCAATTTACACTTTGTCAATTAACCAAATACCTTTATTTTCACTGAACAAGAAGTGAATCAAGACTTTTCTGTGTTTCTCTATTACTTATCTACAAGCAGTTTCTATTTAGGGCCCTAAAATATTCCTGTGCTAATATCTACTTTTAGAAATATAAGGATACTGTATTACATTTACACACTGCTCTTATAAAATGTCAAATAAGTAACGAAGAGATGGGTACATGCCAGCTCTGCCATTACTCTGTAAAACAGAAAAATTCTGTGCTACGCTGAAGTAGACGCGAGTACTATAAAAACACCCTTCAGGTTAGCAATCTTTGTAGTTCATTTTGTTCTCTTAGGCAACATTTCTGGATATGCATCCCTGGTCCCTCTTCATTAAAAACTACCAGTCTAGAAATCAGATTTCTCACTTGTGGAATTATGATTTAAGGTGAAATCCAGTAAAACTTAACAATAAACTAACTTTACTCCATGAAGATAAAAGGACTGCAGCTCTACAGTCCAATTAAATCCTCTTATCAATAAACCATCATCTGAATTTCAACATTAAGGAAGACAAATAAACCTTTATCAAAACTGAGTACCCTCATCCACAAGTATTTAGACCCTGAAAAATATATTTAAACTCTCTCACTTTTATTGTGAATAAGCATTTCAAGTAGATAAAATCCAGTAAGATAATGGCCCCCTTCGACTCCCATTGAAATCATGAGGCTGGGGGTAGTTAGGAGCTGAGCTCCTCCTAATCCCACATATCATGCCTCTGCTTTGATTACCAGTCTAAGATGATTTGCAAGCTCGCTTCCTGAGAGAAACTCTTATTTGTTTGGCAGCCGACACCAGCAGAAGGAAATAGTTTATGGCATGATATTTCCAAAAGAGTATTTCCAAAGGACGGGTTAGAATACCATAATCACAGTATTCACTGGGGTTTCAGAAAGGTAGAAGATTGCACACACTATAAGAAAGACACGTAGCACGGTCTATGGTAAAATATGCTCAGCATTTCTGGTTGCGAGACACTGGTGTTTCTTTTTCTAAACTTTAACTATTCCAACTCAAATTTTCTGTAACAGGTGTTTGTTTCAGAATCTTTATTAAATTGTTTTAATCCTCAACTTTGTTTCAAAGAAAGATCTGCAGAAAATACAAACACCTTTTTTATTCCATATTTAAAAACTCTAGTGGCCTTTTTAGCTGAAAATTTCACTCCCTCTACCCAGAACTTGCAATAGGGACTAGGTTCTACATCAAAGACGTGAATTTTGCTGTGAATCTGCCCATGTTTCTGCAGCACATTTGGTAACTAAATTCCTTCTAATTTCTGTTTATACTGACAAGGCTACAGGCAAATGCATCTCTGGCAGCTGTGCTGATCTTTGACTGGTCTACATCTGTGAGCTTCGAGACTCACTCCTGAACAGTGAGTGAATGACTCTCTGGAGGGTAATTTTCTATTACTCCTATTTCTGGAGTATGGAGGGTAGTGACCTTCTGGAGAGAGACCAAGAGCCAGACTGAGGGATGGACTAGCAGTGGAAAGGCAAAAGCCAGGCAAAGGAGCCTTAGTGTGAAGAATGGCATGGGAAGAATAGAGGCATTAAAGAAAATGAAGTCTCTTTACAGCTCTATTGTGAAGCAAATACACAGAAAAAACACTGGCACATCATTCAAGACCTTCAGTATGTGCAAAATTGAAGCTAAAAGCACTTGATTTAGTCACTTTATTACTTTGTCAGTACTGTTAGCATCAGCTACATAAGCATCAGTATTTTCCACGTAAGATAGAGATACTCACATACACATGCACTTACAATCACAGAGCATTGCAAACTGGACTTCATAGACTCTCTCTTACTCCCATTTAGTCCACGTGAATAGGACTGGGTTCTAAAAGTGCAAAATATCATGCAGAAATGATAAGTATACCTTTCCTTTAGTGAAATTATCAGCTCCTTTTCTGATTAACTTTCTTCTGCCAGTATCTCCCAAAAGGCCTTGCAGCATGACATAAACATCTGCATCTGTTCCTGACCCAGGGGATGTTCCCGTAGTGATATGGAGAATGTAGCTTTTCACTGTTGGGAAAAAGAGATCAAAGGTTTACCAAAGCTTAATAAGTTAAAAAATATGTTATTTAATAAATTACTACTATTATATTTTCATTTTTGATACTACCTGGGGTGATCAAAAGGCCAAACAATATTATAATGCTTAGAAAAGAACATAGAAGCATTGTAATTAAAATTTAAGAGTCACTATTATAAGGAATAATAAGCTAAATAGTTTGTGAGTGGGCCTGAAACACAGGCAGAAGAGAAAATGAAAGAAAAATAAATACATCACAAATTGTTATGAAAACATGTAAATATTACTCTACCACACACTTGCATGCATTTAAATATGTAACATTCCTATGAAACAGTTCCTAGGCCATGGATGATACTAAATTACTAAAAAAGCACATCTCTGCTCTGAGCCTCACAGAGTTCAAATGAAGCTGAAATCTGTCAGAAAAAAGGTAACTTCGGTCTTTCCTCTGGAACATGGTCCAGGCAGTGGCTGGCTGCTCTGCACTGTACTAGTTTCAGTTATTGGCCTCAGCAGAGGATTTCAAGAAATGTTGTGTATTCTCTGACTTGTTGTCTTACTTGCAGCTCTTCAGCTGGGCGTTTCTTGGATGACTGTTTGTGTTAAGTACCTCTTTGTACTCCCATGGATAACACAGTGGTGATCTGACCCCCCAAATAAGAAAGAAGCCACATCCCCAAAACATTCAATTCAGAAAGAAAAAATATGGGGAGAAGGTAAAGAAGACGATATCTGCCCTCATGTTAAATGCTCCGACAGAAAGAGGAGCATCATTTGTAAAGGTTTAAACATCTGTGCTCTTACACACACACACACACAAAAATTAAAATAATTAAAAGACAAAAAGCTTTCCCAGGGAATACCCCACAGCAGTACTCTTCTCAAATTCATATTCAAGGAGCTTCTGCCCAAGTGCTTTTCTTGAGACTAGCTATGAAAGCACAGCAGAAAAGGCAAGGAATGCACAAATTACTTGGGCTATTGATCTAAACTCTTAACTCCTGGGAAACACTTGGAGGAGACTGGGATATTCTCATGGTAGAATATCCATTTAGGACAAGAGCTTTTCCATTCTTCACTAACTTTGGTTATAAAACCTCTTAAGAATCACAGAGCGAGCTAAAAAAACCCCAGTCTTGAGGTGATCAAGGCACAACTCGCATGAGGGAGTTTCATGACATATAACTGCTAGGTCACAGAAGAAGAATGCCTGGAATTCTAGGAACATGAACAGATGAGCTTCTCTTGTGAGGGGCCATGGATCTCCTTCTTATCTGAAATTACAGTACAAAAGTTATTTCCTCTGGATTTCCTTTGTTTCCTCTGGGAGAGAAACAAATCATATTGTTGAGAAAAAGCTGAACTCTGAGTATTGTTCAAAACTTTTTTAATATTTTCAGTGTCTTTTCTATTTTGCTCTTTTCTGTGTCACAAACTGATATCAATCAGACTTGAATGCACAATGCTCAGTTACAGGGACTGAGATTTTTTTTTTTAAAACACTTCTGTGGATTGCACCTAGCCATGCATCACTAGCTAAAATGAATAGAAAGTATCTGCTAAATCCCTCAGACTGCTCTGCAAATTTTAGCCGTCATCACTGACCAAATCTTTTCCAGTGTTTCTGATTTGGGACAAACCTGCTAGAAAAGGAGAGCCAGCTGTGAGGACTGGAAGCTCAGCCACTCTTCCTCCTTCTTCATCTGCAAAGTTGTGACAAAATGGAAATTCCAGAACATTTTTACTTTCTCTGTGTTGAAGCTTTACCTTAGCAAAGAGCAAAAAGAAATCCCTTCAGTATCTGTTGTGCTCTAATGGAAGCTATAGCAAAAGACATACTATTAAACAGCTATGACATATAATCTCAACATTAAAAAAGAAGAGGAAATAATTTTTTCTAAAATGTGTTTGAAAGCAGCCTTTTAAAAGAGAAGGAATAGATATTTTTCCCAATTAAAAATAATTTAAATGTTGTCAACATTATTGCTGTAGCTACTGTAGTAAGGGACAAAAATATTTGGAATGGTTCAAAAAGGTTTCTTTATGTAACCTATTCATCCAGCATATGGAAGAAAAAGAAGTGTTGATGTGCCTGTTTCAGCTTGTGAGAAATGTCGATATGCCACAACATTTTTCAGTGCAGAATGTTTTCTCGTTCTAAGTAACAGGAGAAAGAAAATGAAGTGTTTCTGGGAAAAACTGAAAAACAGAAATTAAAAATGTTTTATGGTGTGTATATATATCTGCACATATGTATGGTATGAATATATAGAATGTGGTACTAAATATTTTTAATCTCTATGAAATTCTGTATATAAAGGAATAAAAGGGTGATCCTGAGCTAAGTAGCTTAGTCTTACTATAAGGAAACATATTTTAATAATGAGGTGTGGTACTATGGTACTACCAGCTACACTAAGAGATAAAGTCCCATTTTCTAAACTATTTAAAGCTAGACCAGACATCATATTTGAAAATATGTTGCAGGAAGTAACCCTGCTTTGAAAAGGGCACAGAAAATTCACTCATTCATTTCTTCATGACCTAAATCACTAAAATGTCCAAAACCTTAACCCAATACGATCAACCATCTTTGGTTAGCAATTGTCACTGGGAGATGGTAGCATTATTTTTGTCTTCAAAAGACTCCTATTATTTTTCATTATGACAGACACATTGAAAAGATTTCTTACAAAGTGTAAAGTATAATGTTAATACGATTTCCCTTTCATACTAACATCTACATTCCTGAACAGTTTCTTGAAAAACAGATTTCATTTACTGTGCTTTATTTGTTCAAGAAGTGAAAGAAGCAAGATAAAGATGTTAGCTATTGTATGCTTCAGAAATGGCGCATATCTTAATTAATTTTGTTCTGGATATTATAGTGATTTCAATTTCCTCAAAAACATCAAGATAATTATTTTGCAGTTATGGTTATGAAAGTGAATTCTGAATCTAAATACAGAATTCAACCAACTGCACATGCATTTACTTGTGATAGAAGTGGGAAATCTCAGACTGTCTATGAAGTGCAGTCTTGTAAAATCAAAATAAAATAGCATAGAAATGACCATCCTGGTTCTAACCAGCAGTGTAAATAGACTGCTAACTTGTCTTTAATAACAGATGTTATCCACCTCTTATACCAACCTAGTTATTTCATCCAAGGATTCAAACAGTTCTGCTACAAAATCCATGGAATAACACAGGAAATGTCTTCCTAAAACCCCGATAATTTACATATATCTCAAAGAAGGGAAAATTTTATTTTCTTTCTCTTTCTAAGCCTACCTAGTGTAAATGTGCATCCTTTCCTTACCTATATAAATGATAATGATTTTTTTCTAACTCAGCTTTGAGTCATTGTTCTGAGCTAGTGAAGTAAAGCAGACTAATAGATGTTACTGTTTTCAACTGCCAAGTTTCAGTTTCTATTCTGAAATTTTTACTGTGATCCACTGTTTGCTACAATATCCAAGAAGCAGTCTAAATTTTATCAATAGATTTGTGAGATGACTATTTCATCTGGCTACGAAGATGCAATTAACAACCTGCCTATCAGTTAAATGTCAGGGAGGTCAGCTCACAAATATCATGTATCGGACAGGAAAATTATTTTTTAATCTAGTTTTTAATAAGAATAAAATACAAACATTCATGGGCAAAAGTGTGCTTGCAATTTGAAAGAAGATGATTCTTTCCCTTAGACTTCTTTTTATTTTGCCAGTATAAGAGGATAAAGATATTTTTTGTATAGTGAAGTGCCACAGCAATTTCAGTGCGATGTCAGATTTTAGCTTCAGCATCTTGGACATCAGAAGAAAGATTGTGACTTTTACTAATAATTTTTTTTTTCACATGCCAACTTAAAGGGAGGTATTTTCATCAAAAGGCATTCCTAGTGTCAGGCTTAATTATTTGTCTTGGATCACTGGGTCTACAACATGTAACAGCCAAGTTGGAGTTATGTAAATACTGTAATGTATGCCAGTGGCTACAGTTCTGAAAACAGACCACTGGATATGCTATAGATGATGTCACATCTGTATATATGCCCTCCAGAAATCCATCTACATTTACAAGATTTTTGTTATCTGTAGCTATCCTAATAACCATATTGAGCAGTCTCTGAAGTTATCACTCTACAAGTGGTGTTACCAGATGCGCTTGCTTTTGTAAATTAAAATTATGTCATTTCAGACAGAACTGGAAACTGGAAGCAGTAACCACAGAATATGAAAAAAGAGAATTTTACAATAAATAAATACACAATCTGTAATTGCTTTAGTTTTTATTTTTTACCTCACGGCAATGCCAAGTCTCTCCTTCTCCAGCTTCTTCCATTTCTAGGCGCATTTTGAATATAGTATTGAATTTCTTATTTAGTTCAATTGAAGTCTCATAAATCTGCTTTTTTTTAAGGGATCCTTTGGGGAATATGACTGAAGTACAGGTACCTTTTTCACCACATACAGTTAGAGACATTCTAGGATTCATGGAACTAGAAGAAATATCACTAGTTGTGACAAGGACATCCCAAGTGCCTGTTGAAACAAAACAGAAAAAATTAATGGGTTTGCTGACTATTCAAAATAACACAGCAATTTGTAACAGGCTGAGTTAGTGAGTGACTAGAAACCCATTTCCACCTTTGCACTGAGCTAAAATATTGGCACATAACACGTTCACCCATTAACATTGATTTAGTGAGAAGCAGATTTGGACACCAGCCCTTCCGTACTGCTAGTTGACCCTTTAGAGATGGGTCAGTCCAGTAGCACTATGCAGATAAGACTGCCAGTTCCATATTAGAGACTTAAGATGACCCATGCCAATCTGTTGATTTTTCCCCTCATAGATGTCTCCTCTGATGATTTCAATTTTTTTTTCTCACTAATCACCACTCAAAATCAGCATATTTTCTACTAAAGAGTACCAGTTATAAGGTTTGCCTTTGGTCGAGGGATGTATTTTTTTAATTTTAACTTTTTGAGGAGCTACATAAACTAGAATGTTAAATTTTG